>NW_026138201.1:1377500-2747500 GCF_025592945.1 Manacus candei | reverse complement strand
CCCAAGCATAGTCCAGAGACTGTTGTAAATGTGCAGGATGGACAAAGCAACCTTATTTTGGGATAGCTGTGGGTTTAGACACAGGGATGCTCCCACAGATGGGCAGTTTCACTTTTCCCATTTGGCTGTGTAGGTAGAGCCTAAAGGTTGGATCAAGGAACAGGTAAAGCTGCTCCCCACAGCAAAAAGACAGAAACTAAGAGAGGGATAACTCCTACTGCTGGGATAAATTAGAGCTGCCATTTCTTCTTTTCTTCTGGTGGTATCTGGAGGAACAAAGCCAGGTGTTGAGGGCAGGGCTTTTCATTCCATCTCCTTGTCCAAACTGTGCTTATTCCTCTTGTGCAGCAGCAACCATAAAGCTTATGACTGACTTCAGCCCAAGATGAGAACAATAGAATTTTTTCTCCTCTTTTGGGAAGCCCAGAACTGGCTGAGGGGGCCATACTACCACCTGAAAGAGATTTTTATTTTTCTTCTGGTTTGTGAAATGGAATTTTTTTGCCTTTCCCTCTTTGTGTTTCCAGTACCCCTTTCCCATAATTGATTATCTCTTGCTGGCTGCAGGGTGAGGGTTAAACCAAGATTATGCCACTGATGGAAGAGAGATGCCATGTCTTATTTTAAGATCGTGTCACAGAATAACTGGCAACTCCAAGCCCTCAGATCTCAGGTGCTGTGGTGAGACCTGGAGAAGCAGAAAGCCCCAAACCCAAATGATTCAGCCATGAAAATCTGCAGTACTCAGAGCCTCTAAAACTTCAGGTTCCTGCCTCTGATGGAGAAATCTAATGGTCACACTGCTGAAGGAGTAAGGGCCTAATCTGACCAGTAGAATAAAAACACATATAACCATTAAATATGAAAGAATATGCTGCTTTGGGGCATCTGTAACTGTGATCCTGAAGGGTGGTGGTTCTGGACCTTGTCATTTACACTGAGCTGCATTAGTTCCTTAGTTACATGGTTAAATATTTTACTGGACGTTTTAGTGATATTTATGGATGTAGCAAGAAAACCCTGAAGTAAATTAAAGGGAGAGTTAAGAAATGTCATGGGAATAGCTACGAGGAACTCTTATGGGCAGTCCTAGCTGACACTGTTCATTACTTACTTATACCTTTAATCCAAAAGTTGTATAACCATGTAATGTATTTGTATATAAACCAGACTAATATACATACATGGGAATGAATGCACTGGGCAGTGAAAAGTGCAACGTGTGAGCTGAATGCTGCATTATTATATAGTTCTTCATAGGATGAAAATCTCCATGTTCCATGGAAATAAAAGAAGGCATCTTGCATTGTGATGAATGAGAATTACACCAAAGAGAAACTAATTTAAAAAAAATAAAATATTTAAATGACTTCTTGTTTATAATCTCTTAAGAAGGTGGCTTATTATACTAGAGAAATAAACAGCCCCTACCAGGAATGTCTGTTATGTTTGCATGGGGAGTGTGTAACAGCAGACAAATGCTGTTAATAGTGAATAATTAATAGCAACCGTAGTAAGTAGATTTTCTAAAAATCTCTTTTCTCTTGAAGGATTACATTTGGAAGCTCCTCTGAACTCCATGGCTTCACACAAGCCAATATACTCAGCTGTCCTGCCAAAGCAACATCAGCAAGTTGCTAATTTGTTAGACAGAACTTCTTCCTTCCAACAATTATTTGATAATTTGAAAACCTGTTAATCTTTCCCCACAGTTCGGCACACAGGTCGATTCTAGTGGAGAGAAAACAAGGCAGTAAAAAACCAGTGTGGAAATTATTGGGATGTTTGCATGGCAATGAATAATTTGATTTACAGTTTTGTTTTCAGACTTTTCTTAGTGCTCTCTTAGTTTTGCCTCTGAAAGGATTTATTTCCAAAGAAACTAAAGAGCTCTTCACATGCCATCCTGGAATTTATATCAGAGAATTTACGTAACATATTTTGATTTTAAATAAAGCTTTCAAAAATACTACTTGAGGATACGAGTATGCTGAGTTAATTTTTGCTTTTAAACACATTTAATGGGAGAATCATTACTCCAAAGAGATTTTTACAAGTAGCACTGTGGTTTCACTAGATGTTTTCAAACAGATTTCAATTGGCAGTATCACACTGGGTTATAGTGCTTCCAAGGGAAACATGCTCCAACTTTTGCCACCAGATAATGGAAACATGATAATGGAGAGATGGCCCCTGTCCACAGCTTTTTCTACAAAGGTGTCTGTTTGCCTCGAGTGCACTATATCTCCATTTGTGATAAAATATCTAAAAAAGCTTGTGTAAAATGTATGTGTTAGGTTTCCTTCAGCTTCCCATGACACATTAGCAAAGTGGTCTGTGAATGCATCTTTTCACAACAAAGCATGACAGCCCATTGCTTTAGGAAGCAAAAAGGGCACAATTAATTAAATAAAACAATTTATTGTTTAAGAGGTTGGAACTTGACCACATTCAAAATTGTATTAGAATTTTAAGAAAACGTAATTCTACGTGATCACTTTTTGCACAGGTTTTACATATAATGGGATGCCAAATTCTTTGGGCCATATTCTTCCCTGTGAGGGTGGGGAGGCCCTGGCACAGGTTGCCCACAGAAGCTGTGGCTACCCCATCCCTGGGACTGTTCAAGGTTTGATGGAGCTTGGAGCAATCTGGGACAGTGAAAGGTGTCCCTGCCCATGGCAGGGGGTGGAATAAGATGAGATTTAAGGTCCCTCCCAACCCAAACCATTCAGTGATTCTGTGATTCAGTGATCCTGTGATTCAGTGATCCTTCTACTTTGCTGCTTCTGTCACAGAAACAGTTAACAGAAAAAGAAATGGAGATGAGAAACATAATTAAGGCTCTCTCACAGAGATGATTTTCCTCTGTCCATAGTTAAAGAAATGTGCAGTCAGTGTTTGCTTTCAAAGCTCCTTTGCAAGAGGAGGAAGTTCATAGTTCTAGTGCATATCATCTGGGTAATGAAAGCTGGCTTGGTTTAACACTCAGAGGAACAAACCAACCTCAAAACATGACACTTGAGTGTTCCCCTGAAGGGGAGGGGTGTTATGGTAGAAAGCTAAAGACAGGGGGAAAGGAGAGGGAGTGCAGTGCTGTGTGAGTGGAGAAATGGGGCAGAGGGTGTGAGGGTAAATCAAGGAGTGGGAGGGCACAGGCAGAATAAGGAGCATTCCGGGATACAAGCGGGAGCCTCAAAGAGGGTGTGATATAGGGAGATGGTGAAGAAAAAGGGTGAGGATGCTGTGGAAGAGAATAAGGCTGATGTTTCCTTTACCTTGTTCCTGCCACGGCCCAAGGAAACAGCTCCCAAATGGGACCCACTTCAGACTTTTACATGAAATCGAAAGAAATTTGTTTCCAGTTTCACTTCTACACCCTTCTTAGTAACAAAACAACTGTGATACAGTTGGCAACACCCTCCTCTGTTAGAGAAAAACACCTTAAAAAGTTCACCCTAGCCTTTGGTGAGTTTATACCATCACGTGCACAGCAGCTATAACAGGGGGAGATCTCATATGTCTACAGCAGTTGGATTATGTTTGTCAGCTCTGTTTGGATTTGTCTATTTTGAATAGGATTTATCTGCTTTAGAAATCAGACTGTTTTCTAAACCTGCTTACCAAACACTTTGACCATGGTTAACCTAACAGTAGGGCCAACATTCCTGCTCTCCTCCTTCAAAATGAAGGAATCAGGCTGCTAGGTTTTTCTCATCCCATAATAAGTTTTCTTTTCTATGTGTTTAAACAGCAGTATCAACTTCTATAGCTCTAGATGAGCAAGAAAGGTGCTTCTTACACCTGTAATGGCCCTGGGACAAATGTAAGAGAAAAGAGGTGCTAATTATTGGCCTCTCTTAAATATACCTCACACAACCCCAGGCAACTCTTTAAGGTAGTGGGAACTGGGATCTCACTGAACTAGTTGGCATTACTTCAAATAAATACTTAAAATAAATCAAGATTGCATCATCATCAAAGATACACAGATAAACAAAGTTTTTTGTACTTCATACTGGCTGAGTCTGACAGCAAGGAATCCAGTTAGCTTTTCGCTGAAGACAATGAAATTAAATCAAGAATTGTTTTGGTCTTCTGGCTGTGAAATTTGGGTAACAATACGTGCTTCTGCTGCAAACATCTGCTTGTTTTTTTAGTTTATTTTATTTGTATGACAAAGGTCAACACAGAGAATTAATCCAGAAAAGAAGAAAAACTTTTCACAGCAGTAGACAGGGAAATCACAGAAGTACTTCCCCTCATAAATTGTTCAAGACTGAGCTTCTTTGTTTAGTTGTGTCACACAGCTTTTATTTACAATAGTTCAGAGGGAAAAAACCCTCCAAAAATCAATAAAAGAGATAAACCATGCTATTATGCTACCAGACTAAATGTGATCCCAGTTTTAAGCCCTAGAACTTTTCCAAAATTCATTGCATTTCTTTGGGCCAAATACTGTGTCTTATGTTATTTTAATTGCACTAAAAATAGGTTTAAGTTCATCTCGTGGTCTTCCTAAATTTTGTAGCAATTGGTGAATAAGAATCACATTGAATGCTGTTACAGAAGCTGATGTCTCATCTGTGCCTTTGAAAATATGTGTGTGAAACTCCTTCTGGAGATTTACATGGAGTTGACATGGATCAGGATTTAACCATGTGTATTAGTCAAGTGCAAGCAACCTTTCCAAACCTGCATGAGCTAAATATCTATCTAACTTCACCTAATTTTTCAAGATACAGTAATAATTTGAAAATCATACCTCCTTGTACTAGATCTGATGCAAAGATGTGCCAAAAATGGGTAAAGGAAAAGGTTATCCCAGGATAAAAAAAAAAATAACATGAAGGATTAAAGACATACAAAACAATTAGTGGTGGGTAATTAAGTAGAATATTTTAGTGGGCATGATTAAAAGATTGGCTAATACCAAGTTTATAAATTCAGATGAATTTTAATACAAAATCTTGAGATACTGTACAAAATTCTTCTGTAAGCCTATCAAAGCATGCATATTTATAAGATGATTTGAATCTCTGGTTGATAAAAGCTGGCAGAATTAATATGGATTTAGGAAGAACTGACTGTAGGAATAAGCCATCATTGCACTGAAAATAGTAGTGTCACAAGTAAAGCGTGCTAACTGGAGTGAAGGACAGGAAGGATTTCCTTGTTTCTGATGAAATTCCTTTCCCTCATTCACTGCTCCTACACTACAACTTGGAGAGCAAAGTTTATGCCTTTGGAATGCAGCATACTGCCCCAGGCCTTACGGGGTTGGATTTTTTTCCCAGTTTTTCCCCTCTGGGGACAGAATGCTTCTGGGGAACCTCTCGTTTCCTTGACAAAGTGCACGATTCAGTTGCCAGTTCCAGCCTAACATATGTACTTTATAAGATCAGTGCATTCTTTTGCTCTCTATAAAAGACAATAAAGTCTATAAAAAGTCTAAGGAAAATGCCAAATTCCCAGGAAGCAAGAACTCCTCTCTCCATGCGTGCATGTGTGTGTGCGTGTGAGTTTTAATAGCTTTGAATAAAGTGACATTTTTATTGCTTCAAGGCATACATGTATTGCAATAGGTTTTATTATTTTGGAAGATGGAAGTGTGAAGAAAGAAGCTCTAAAAAAAGGACAAAAAAGGTAAAAGTGATGTTACATTGAATAGAAAATATTCGCGTTTCATTTGTTTAAAAATAAGCTGTTAAATTGCATCATGTGGTTTCTTCACATGTCAGCCCGGACAAAGGAAGCAAAGATGCCATCTTCCTGGGAAAGTAGGTTCTCAGGTGTGTCATATTCCAAGATGTTCCCTCTCTTCATGACGATGACCAGGTCTGCAGTGAGGATGGTGTGAACCCGATGCTGCCCGAAAGGAAAACAAACACAAGTTTTCATTTTGATAATTCCCACTGCAGGTCATTAACGGGCCTAATGCCAGGCACAGCAAGCTGGGGAAAGGCTATCCTTGTTTATCCTTTGTATTTGGAGTAGGTCCTTGTACTTTATCTTTAATCTGATGTCCAGATTACAGCCAGATTTCTTTACAGCCTGGGCCACCAAGCCTGAAAATACTAAGCATGCACTTTACCTTTGAGTGCTAATTGCCATTACAGACAGCACAGCTGTTGGAATAAATCCTATGGTATCCCTGAAATACCTCTTCCCCTAAGGAAATATGGATGAGAAACATCCTGGATATGCCTGCACTGCCAGGTGGCTTAGCATCCTGCTCTGCTCCTTGGTCTCTGTACCCCACCAGTCTACTCTCCCTCTGGGCTATCCCCTTCTATAAATGAATTATCTGAGATCTAATTTGAGTGTGCTCCAGGCAATAGTTTAACCCCATGGGCAACAGGAATGAAACCAGTTTGAGTTTAATTTTGTGTGAATACACCCACTCAGGTATAGATGGGATGAATTCTTAAAAGTGGGATGTTTCTCTTTACAGGCTGAAAGTCAGGGATCACGTTATGGGTTGGGCTCCTTTGACATGACAGTTTCAATGTCTGAGCTTTGTTACCCATGTTTAGCATAAATAGTCATGGAATTAAACAAACCCAGGAACCACACAATAAACACCTGCTTGCACTGTCGTCTCAGGGGCTGTGCAGCAGAAAGGCAGTAGAGTGAAAGGAAGCTAAAGAGGTAAAAATAACTACCAAAGAGCCAGAAGTCTCGTGGACAGTGTGGACTGAGAGAGTCTACTTGTGAGTCTTCACCAAAGTGGTGAACAGGCCGTCCTCTTTGAGGAGTAAGTTTGAGGCAGTGTCACATTCAACTAGAAAGCCCTCAGAAAGGACTAGGACAAGATTGGCATCCAAGATGTGAGAGACGCGATGCTGGAAAACAGAAAAGAAAAACAGCTGGGTGAAGGAAGGGTCAGCTGTGAGCGAAGAGAGGAAGGAAATGAAGCCAGTTCTGTCAGGAAAGCTAAATATTAATGTGTGCTGTTTTGCTTGATACACCAGATTTGGAAAGGCAAAGCAAAAGGAAAGTGAGAGCACCTGAAGGGAGACAGATGGAGAGAGACTATTTACAAGAGCATGGAGTGACAGGACAAGGGGGAATGGCTTCAAACTGACAGAGAGGAGGTTTAGGTTGGATATTAGGAGGAAATTCTTCCCTGTGAAGGTGATGAGGGACTGGACTTTCTAGTCCAGGTTGCCCAGAGAAGCTGTGGCTGCCCCATTCCTGGAAGTGTCCAAGGCCAGGCTGGTTGGGGCTCTGAGCAACCTGGTCTAGTGGAAGGTGTCCCTGCTCAGGGCAGGGGGTTGGAACAAGATGATCTTTAAGGTTCCTTCTAACCCAGGCCATTCTATTATTCTATAATCCCAGTCAGAAGGACAGTACTGAAAATTGGAATGGTGTGTAAATGTAGAACACCCAAACCATTGGCATCTTGAGCATTTACACATCCAAGAACCTCACAGCACATTGTAAATGAGCTGGGTTAAGTGGTTTGCCCGACACAAACTAGTCACTGACAGACTTGAAACCAGAGTCCAGGAGGCCTGACTCTAATCTCTGACCACAGGACCAGATTCCAGACAAAGTAAATGAAACAGCTGTTGAAACATGCACTTATCCCGTGGAGAAAACATCTGTTTGTTGACTAAGCCTGCTGTCACAAGGTGGAAATATTCCTCATGGTATCCACCATGTGTGTGCATGTATATGTCTGCACATTCATGTGCATACCTGCACAGATTTACGGAATTTTTGGGCACGTGAAAAGGCAGGAAAACAGGAAAAAATACTATAAAGCCTTAGTTGAAGAGATCTTAAAGCTTGGGCGATTCCCATTGATTCAGGTTTTTTTAAACCCTTATCATAAACACAGCTTTTTATCCTGAAAGAGAGAAAAGATAGCCCAACTTGAGAAACCACATCATGATTGTAGGCACTAAACATACATAGACTTCAGAGGCAAAATTCAAACCTAGATTTTGACACAACTTTCAATAACAGTTTAACCCACGTATCTGGTTTCAATTTTTTTAGTGAGACTGACTTCACATTTTCTTGGAGACACTGAAGATGGTGAAGTTCTCTATAAAGTGTTTCTTGAGATCTAAGTGTTTTAGTTTGATAGCAAGACCGCATTTTCTGAAAGATTTCCTGTTGATCCAGTCTTGACTTGTTCTGGTATCTGGGAATACCCTGATCTTGTGGTTTCCTTCTATGTTGTGATGTTTTTAGCTTTATACAGTGATGTTTAATGGGTGGAAGGCAAGATGAACTGCCTGAGGAGTGAGGAAAGAGCATTTTCTGGCACCAGTACTCACCGCTATTGTTACAACCGTGCGGTCTGCGAACGCAGTCATCACAACCTTCTGCAAGATGTTCTCCTGTCAAAGGAAAAGCTCATTTCAGTTACTTCATCCTTTTTGCATTTTAATTCATGTGTCTTCAAGTGCCTAAGAGAGACCATCATATTCCATACCATCTCTGATCTGCTCAGCAGACCAGAGGTGGTAATGAAACGTAATGAAACGTGAAATCAGGGACTTTGTAAAACATTTCATTTTATCATTTTCCCCCCCTCACTATGGGCATCAATCCCCAAGCCACATCAAGAGCAGTGGCTGAAACCAAGCACAAGAGAGAAACAAAACCAGTCAGCTTTTTATGCTGCTGAGATCTCATGGCTGACACTTGGGTGCCTCTTCTCCAAGCAGATCCATGGTGCTAATTGCTTTACTCACTGTGGCCATGTCAATGGATGCTGTGGCTTCATCCATGATCAGAATGCTGCTCTTGCGGACAAAGGCTCGGGCCAGACAGAAGAGCTGCCTTTGCCCCACACTGAAGTTCTCTCCTCCTTCTGTGACCATGGCATCTGGAATAAAACCAGTTACTTTGAATGTCACAACCACTGAAATACTGTCTGTGGAAGCTCTGCTTGTGCACTATTTCCAGGGCCAAAATAGAAAAGCTAATAATCATCATCTTGACTGAACAGTGGAATGGAGTGATACCAAGAAAAGTGAGCACAGCTTCTTGGGAAAGGAGCAATATATCATTAAATAGTTGGCCCAAATTTGTTAGGAAATTTGGTAGGCTGCAGGGTAATATCTTAGTAGTATGAAATATGCTTAATATGGAAATAAATATGTGAGTTTCCTTCATGAATTGGATCTGAAATGGTAAGAAAAATACTCTGTCAGTGTTCTAGACAAGAGCTGCAGCTCTGCTGGCAGAGCCAGATTCTGCTAAAGGAGCGAAGGTAAAATTGCTCTTTTTAGTCCTTACTGACTAATTATCCCACTATGATCATACAATTATAGAATCATAGAATTTTCTGAGTTAGAGAAGGCCCACAAGGATCATCAAAGTCCAGCTCCTGGCCCTGCACAGGCCAGCCCCAAGAATCACACCATCATGTTGAGGTGCTGCAGGATTTTTCCACAGTGCGTGGAAAAACAGATTCCTCTTCAGCTTTTTAGTAAGAATATTCTCTCTAGAATGGGGAGAGAATCTTCATTACGTGCCTGTCAACTCCTACATGATGGTTCAGAGTGTCAGATCACATGTATTTTTTTATATGTGCATGCACGATTTTATTATTGTCCTGTGTTCCCAGAGACTTTTCAGACATACCAAGGCCTCCTGGCAATGACTTGACCATGTTCTTCAGCTGAGCAATCTCCAGTGCTTCCCAGAGTCTGTCATCAGTGCACTTGCATTCTGGATCCAAGTTAAAGCTGCAAAGAAAACCGTAACAGGAGTCTCGTTACTGAGATTACATTCAACTCTTCTGCAAATTAACACCTTGGCATGGTATGTGCCACTTGACTTCCCCTGGGCAGACTGTGTGCATATGGTTGGACTGAACTAGGCAGGTTACTTCCCTATTCCTTATATTCCTGTTCCAAACAGGCCATGCAATGGTCTGTCCCCCCCGATGACAGACACCTACCGGATGGAGCCACTGAACAGGATTGGATCCTGGAGAATGATGGAGAGTCGGGAGCGCAGAGTGTGAAGAGGCAACTTGCTGATGTCTATTCCATCAATCATTATCCTCCCTGTTTGAAACAACATGCAGAAGACATGAGGGAAAACAGCTCCTTTGGGCTGGGCTCTGCCTCTGTGACCTCTCAGCACTGTCATCCACCTGGGAAATGTGGATTTAAGTAACAACACAAGCCAGAGGTATCCCAGCTTATTAGTGACACTATCACCTTGCTCCCTGCCTTTTTTTTTTGTCCCCCACCCTCCTTAAACAAAAGACATGGCTTTCCTGCTTTGTGATTAATGATAGTACCAGAAAGATGATTTATTATGGGGCAACCTGAGCTTTACAGCCAAACAGAACAAGAGCAAGAGCAACTTCTGTAGTTAGCCACATCCTGGGCCTTTCTTTGTTCCCCTGGAATTCAGCAGTTGCAGTAGATATTTACTTTGAGGTTGTGCACAATTGCTTGTGCACAATATATGTATTTATTTATCTGCAACCCATACATCAGGAGACAAAGCTATCCTTCAAACTTCAGAAGGAATGGGGTGGTATCAACATTTTATCAAGAGGTTGATCAGAAAAACAAAAAGGATGTCCTGCTCCACTCATGCTCATTCCTACAGCTCTATTCCATTTGAGTATTTGATGCAAATTAGCCACATACTGCTCTGTTGCCATAAGATTACTGGAAGCAGTCACATTAATCACTCCTTCTCCCAGCAGTTCATTCCCTAACAAGAAGTTGCGGGAACAGCTGGGATAATGGGTAAAGAAAGAGGATTTTTTCCTTTTCTAGTCACTACTTCAGGTCAATGAACACATGGATCTCATCAGAAAATCTGATTTATGATGTTCTGGGTGTGGCAACGGGTGATATTCAGGCGAGGGAGATGGGAAAAATGTACAAGAGAAACTGTTTGGCTGTTCTGTAAATGGATGATGGTGATAAGGGCAGAAGGAATCTCCTTCTTCCCTTGAATCCTCAAAAAAAATCTAGGAGTGACTGACCCCACTGACTTCCCCTGGGCATGGAAACTTCCTCCAGGTTACAGGGATGGGATGGGCCAGGTAAAACTGCATGAGAACATGGTAAGGGGTATTTTCATCAGGCACTTCCGCAGTTTCCATGTGGAAAACCTGGCAGATACATGGATATTCAGAGCTGTGCACGTGTGTCTCTTCTGTCGTTCCCAATTGTCATGATGCTGCATCTTATAGGTTGATCTGTGAGTCCCTGTTCTAAGGAAATGCATATTTGGTAGAAGCCAAGGTGTTCAAGGAAAAGAAAAGAGGAGATGAGAAGGGAAAAAGTAAATTCGAGAGAAGTTGGGAAACTGGGAAAATAATGATCTGTCAAGCAAGACAGTAGAGAAATGAGAAGTAGTTGAAACAGAGGGCAAGAGAAGGGAAACACTAAAGCACAAAGAAAGAAGCAAGAGTAGTGAAATAAAATGGAACACATACAGATTTGAAGAGATAACAAAGATCTAAGGAACAACATGAATGAAATCTTGGCTCTAGCAAAGTTACTCGAAATCTTGTTATGTAACTTTTATTAGAGTCAGGAACCCCACCCAGAAGTGGAGCAGCACAGAGGCCAAATATTGGTCTAGCTGAGAGAGGGACGTGCACAAAGGATAAACAGAGCTTGATTAGAAAAGACTTAGACATTCCCATCGGGAAAAATCAGGGATGCAGAAGAAGCAGACAAATAAAATATACAGCAAGGATATTTAAGTAGAAGGAAACTTCACGTTGGCCATAAACATAGCTATTATTTGTTTGCAATGCTTGTATAACCAGGAACCCTGGCCATGAATCAGAAGCCTATTACCACAGATACATACAGGCAGAGAACCACAACAAAAGCAAGTATTATCTGCATCAGATTCACTTATCCCCCCACATCCTACTGGGGTTTCCTAGAAAACATTCCATGCACAATGGCTAAATTAGAAACAAGGAAACCTTTGAAACAAAAGGATGACTTTCCAGTGGGTTTCTATAATCCTACAACAGCACACATGTATCTATATTGTAAATGCCAGAGTGGGTATTGCTGCATACCAGTTCATGCCAATTAGCTGGGAGAGTGAAAACAGCCAAATATTTCCAAACTTTTAGGCAGTTTGTGCTGCAGTTGTGACAAACCACAATGAAATAAAAAATAAATATTTAGAGAATGACTTGTTGAGTTCTAGTTTCTACTCTGCTAATATTTTGACAGCTATAATAAGTTAATGAAGTTATTCTTTAGGGAGAAATTTAAACACTCCAAAGAGTTACATATTTTTTCATCATGTCCCAGAAATGACACATTGTTTTGTCAGAGCATCCACAGAAAAGTTTTTAAAAACTTAGAGGTATGGTCTGTGTGCAACATTTGCTGCAAGAACCGAGTGTTGCTCACAGTAGGACACTTTGTATTTTGAAGGATCAGGCATAACAAACCCCATTCTAATCAAGTATCCAAGAGCCAGGATGGAAACCATCAAAAAGTCTCCTCGCTCATTCTGAAGAAATAAGGGGGGAGCAGGTTAGGAGTGACAACATCCCCCAGTGAAAACTAACCATCGAATATGTCCACCATCCTGAAGAATGCCAGAGACAGGGAGGACTTGCCACTGCCAGTCCGACCGCAGATCCCAACCTGCAAAAGACAGCAAGATGTCACTTCCTTGCAGAGGGAAGCTGTAAATCAGACCTGCAGTTATTTTGGGAAAGCTGGACTGGGTTGTGCTGCTGGTGACTAGAAAGGTCCTTCCCAACTGGCAGAGGCAGACACCAGGGGAAAAACAAAACAGTATGGCAAGACACACTTCCTTTTTCTGCCTCTCTACATCATAAGGACTTGTCCCAGGAACATTTACAAAACTTCTGTGTTTTGATCTGGACTCCGATGACACTTTGCTGAAATATGAGATATTCTTGCATTTTCACTCAGTTCCAGTCTGGTGTTCCAGGTCTAATCTCATCTGCCACTCAGGTTCCCCCTATGAGACGGAGATGGACTTGGAAAGAAATGGGACTCTGATAAGGAAAGCTGATCCCAACCAAGAACCAGCTCTTATCAGTGTAAGTTTTTGACCCATGCCCAGGGACCTCAGGGAGGATTGTCAATGTATATATCTGCCACTGCAAGCTGTTGTTATTCTTGCTTTTCTACTACCTTAGAAAAGCAAACACAGTAAGGAGGGATCTGCTCCAGGATGAGGAAGATGAGCAGTTGCTTGATACCTTTTGTCCTGGTTTGATGTACGCCTTAACGTGCTTGAGAACAGGCTTCAGGTTGTTTTCATACCGAACACACAAATTTTCAATCTTGATTTCCCCCTCCTGGGGCCAGTCTTTGGGGACTTGAGAGGGATCTGAAATAGTTACAGAAAAACAAACTGAAATGAGTGCTGCCAGAGGTCACCCTTTAGGACAGTCCCCTTTCCCCCCTCTCTCCTGCCAGGGCACCTCCAGAAATGGAGCCCCAGTTCCCTGCCAAGGGGGGAGCTGGGCTGGGACCTGCCAGGCAGGCACATTAGCACTTGGCTTCCAGCTCTCAACACATAAGGAGAGAGGGCAGATGCTGAAGTGTGTCTTGGCAGTGAAACGGGGAGAAGGCAAAGGAACAGAGGATGGCGAGTCCAGCGCAGGGTGAGCGCGTTCCGCGGTCAGTAACCGGCACAGGAAGGGCAGCGTCAGGGGGATGTTGTCACTGCTGTACAACACGAGCTGTTGACATTATCAGAGCTCGTATTTCATCCTGGTTTGCAAATAGGCAGCAGGTTTTGTCTCCACACTGAGGAGCTTGGCTTTCCAGGGAAGCTTGTCAGCCTGCCAACCTTCTCGGTCTCGCCCTTCAACCGCTTCTAAAATACCCCTCAGAGGCAATTTGAGTGTGTGCAGCACAAACTGAGGTGCAGCTCAGGCCTCAGCTGACAAAGTCTGACAGTGTGACCCTGTCCTGTAGTCCCCATTTGCTGCAAAGGTCAGAGATTGTGAAGCATGTGACTGATGGTGCATTATCCCTATGTTTGTTTCTTAAATAGCTACATGGATGTTTTATTCATCCCATATGAACAAAATGAAAATACTATATGAAATACCATTTTCCCATATGAAAATATCTATAACTGGTATTTCCTGATTGTACCACAGGGCCATTCTCTGTCTCCCCAGCATTAGACAGGGATTTCTTTTCATGTTGACTGGCATGGGCAACATATCTCATAGCTGCTTTTGGCTCTCCTTGTCACTCACATCAGTGGCAGTTCCTCCACATCAATGAGAAGAGATTTTGGCCAAAGTGGTGTGTACATTTTGCATGACCAAGTCTACCATTCTTTCCCATTACCACACAAAAACCCCAAAAGATTAGAGTGCAATACCCAAGCAGCCTTCATAGTTCTCCGACTCCATGTTCAGGAAGCTGTGTACTTTCTTTACTGCACCCATCTGCACCTCCAGATCAGCCAGATTCCTCACTACCCAGTTCAGGTAGTTGGTTATCTGCATCACAAAATGAAAACAAGGTCAGAGTTCAGCCTTCTGCCTGTTCATCTACCTGTTTGCAAATAAAGGTTGGATACAACTGGGAAAGCCCTTGGCCTCACTCAGGGACATTCCACCACCTCAAAACCCAGTGCAGCAGCATCAAATCCATAACAAGGCAGTCATACTCCATCACAAACAGCCCTGACACAGTAGCTTAATGCTTGGTATTCCCATCCTTGTTTGTTGAAGGAGAAATACAGAAAAGAATCAAAACTGGAAGCTCTGTTAGGAAGTACAACATTTTCTAATCTTTCAAAGACTGCAACTAAGGATAAAGGAAGTTTGTCATTTGCAAATATATTGAAAAGATTTGATGATAATTTCATTTCTGTTTCTGCCTGCATATGTTTAGATAACCCACTTTTCTCGGGGAAAAATATAAGAAATTTTTAGCACAGAAACATAAGAGGAAAAAATGTGCTATCAGTTCAGTAGTAGTTCCTTCCTGTGTTTTATTCTCATTTGTAATTAAAAGGATTTGATCAATAGTAAAGGTATTACTTCCAGTAGATAATAGTTGACAATTAGTTGTCTAACAACACCCAGTAGATTAAACAAACTGATTTGTAGTCAGGACTGACTATTTAAGGCTGAAAATTGTAAAGCTTTTTCCTAAACATTCCTAAGTCTGTATTTAGGCGCATATATAAGAAAGAAAAATTGATCTTATTAGTAACAGTTGCTTGCCAAGAACCTTTAAAAATTGAGTTATTTTATAGACCTGCTAAAGGTTTAGAAACTTAACACAGTGAAAACATCCTATGCACAAACATAATTCAGAGAAAGGCTTTGTAATTTTTTTTTGTGAGAGATCATTGAATCTGACAAATAAGGACTTTATTATGAATAAATCCCCCAGCCCCATTTCTTTCCCACTAACCTAATACTGATGCAATAGGTAAACAGAAAATAACTTTTACTGAGATTCAGCAAAACCTGTTGTTAATTTAGAGGACTTAGTAAGTAAGTAAGACTTAGTGATCATTAAGATAGAGTTCTGGAGGGGGTTTTCTTTGTTGTTCAGAAACTCCTCATTTGGTGCCCAGCTGCTGAGCCAGGCAGTTATAGAAATGGGTAAGTTTGCAGATAAGCAGAACACTCTGCAGAACTGCCAGGCCTGATAACAGAGCCTGGCATCCAGAAAGCTCTACCCACCACTTCAACCACCAGCTCACAGTTGTACAGGGGGGCTGGCAGTGTTTACAGAAGAGGAAAGAACAAGCCATGGATGTCTGCTGTAAACACAGCCTTGGTACAGTTTGCTCTCATCCAGGTCCAAACATCAGTCCTCTCTTACCTCCAAAGAGAAATAATACAAAACTCTGTGCCAGGGGACACAGGTAATGATCAAACCGTCTTCAGAATGTCACCAGTGTTCTTGTGGGGAAGCAGAGGGACAGGTGAACACTTGGTGACTACAGCACTCCTTCCTCTGCTACACCAGACTTCAGCACGTGCCTGTTTCACACCAAGGATCTGTTTGCAAACACAGGCTAAAACCAAGGAAGCCAAGGATGATGCAGACATCCCGGCACTCCCAATCTCTGCTCATGAAGCTGGATTACCAGGCATGTTTTCTGAGGGAAGCTGAAGCCCTGGGACTGATTCTCAGTTGCTGGCAGGTCCTTACACTGCTGCAATGACAACATAAAGGGGATCTAAGGCCATCCCAAGGCAGCTGCTGAGAACTCTGTTGTAACCACCGGCTTGACAGCATTTAGGTGCAAAGGCAGATCTCTGTGTTAGACCCATATCCCTCCATCATATCAGTGTTTTAAAGCAGTCAGATTTTTGCCATGGTTTCAAAAGTTGTTCCTGCCACTGTCATCATCCTGCTTTTGCCCCCACTCCTGTGGTTAAATCAGTAATATTTCTACTCTCTATGGTGACTGTAATCCACTCTGTGCTCATGGTGCTCTCTCAGCCTCTCTCGTAGCCAGGGACACTAAAACACTGCTCCCTCTCCTCAGCTAAAATAGCTCACTGCTCATGACAGTGGCAAAATGAGTCAGCTACTGGACCACCAAAATCTCATCATTCCCAACTCCATCTCCTCTGCTTTCCTACTGCTGCCTGGCATGATGAACCATGCCTACAAAGGTCCCAGTCCCCAAATCCATTCAGAATTGCGTGGACAACATCAGGCATCTGAGTAGTTTCCCTCCAAAGGCAAAACTGGTGTTTCTGTTTCTTCAGCAATTATTTGATTTGGTCTCTGGTTAAAGATTACTTGGATTATGACAATCTGTGGAATAGTATTTCCTGGCAGGTTTTGCCATGTAGAGGCAGAACCAACACTGTGTTATACAAACCAGAGTGCACGGCAGGTCCTCTTACGCATTTTTAATTTTCCTGCTCTGCTTGGGAGCACGCAGGGCCTGGGAATGGCTGTGTTTTTCTAATTGGCTCATAAAGCCTGAAGCAAGTCCAAGTTGCCCTGAACTCTCTCGACTTTGGCTCGAATCCATTATTTGCAGGATTGGGGTTTTTTTCAAGATTAAGACAGCTGGAAGATAACCATGTATATATAAAAATATTATAAAATTAATACTTGGTTGGTCTGAAAGTTCTTAAGCTTTGCCTTGGTACGTACTGTCAGGGCGTACAGGAGACCCAGCCCCACAAATCCTGAGTTGGGCCCTTCAGTGATGGAGGTGACAGCTGCAGTCAGGACAATACAGGCACCAAGGTAATCCTGGAATGAGAGAGACAGGGAGAGAAAGATTCTAGGCAACATTAAAAGGCAGCAACAAGAACATTTCTTTAGTTGAGGGGCAGTTTAACTTTACTGAGAATTATTTATATAATGACACCTACTACTTAATTATTGGTTTGTTCTTCCTGGAGAAGGTCACAGGTTGTGGGGCTCAACCTGAAACACTCTAAATCAACTTGCTGAGCACAAGTGAAACAGGCCAGTAATTTCAGCAAATCCTTTTGGTATCTCACTGTGGGAGCCCCAGATAGAGCAGGTATCAAAAAATCAAAGAAGCACATAAAAAATCCTAAGAATGATATAACAAAGATACCTCTAATTCCTACCACTAAAACAAATCAGTTCCACTTTCTCCACTCTCTTTCAGGTCTTCTTAAAACATGGGTTTGCCTCCTCAGAAAAGAGAAGTATCAGTGACTTCACAAAATCCAGGAAGGCTTTTGGTAGAATTTATACAGGTCATGCATATGTTTTATTGGCAGAAGCTTTGCAGGAGCTGGAACCTATTTTCTTGATGTGCACCTCAGTTTTGAAGTGAATGCCACATGTGATCTCATGGAATCAAGGTGCCTGATTAATGAGACCCTTGGTATTCCCTCTCTCCCACTGCAGCCTGCACTATATTTAGTTTGGATTACATTTTCCATCCATTTTTCTCCTCCTGTCTGATAATGCCTGTAATCTTTCCTTCTGAGATTGCAAATGAGGGTTGCCTGGTTCTTCTGCCCGTAAATTGTGTTGCAGAGTAGATGACAGACTCAAACTTTAGTGGGGGATGGATTTAAACTGAGAGAGAGGAGGTTTAGACTGGATATTAGGAAGAAATTCTTCCCTGTGAGGGTGGGGAGGCCCTGGCACAGGTTGCCCAGAGAAGCTGTGGCTGCCCCATCCCTGGAAGCATCCAAGGCCAGGTTGGATGGGGCTCTGAGCAACATGGGCTAGTGGAAGGTGTCCCTGCCTATGGCAGGAGGGTTGGAAGTAGATGATTTTTAAGGTCCTCTTTAGCCCAAACCATGTGATTCTGAGATTTTATGATTGACATATGCAGGGAATTGGAACCACAGTGGTCTTGAGACTCCATCAGCAGCTGGGATAGGACTTGACAGCTGCTATAAAATCCTACAAGCTTTTGGGTGATCTTAGTACCAATGTGCTATTAAGGAGAGCTAAATGAACTATTCCCTGGCAAGGCCACATTATTCCTAATGCTATGATGAAGCGAGGCATATTTTTGGATCAGGTTCATTCTACATGTAAGCAAGCCTAAAACTGTGAGACGTTAACAGGCATCGCCACAGCTCATTCCAGGATTGGCTGTTACTCTGTTATTTATCTGCCTTAGATTTGGAAGCAAGTTCAGCTTGGTCTTGTATGCTCTAAGAAGCTGAGAGTTTCATGCACAAGGGAAAGCTTTGCCATCATAGGAAATGGAGAATAACTTTGTTGCTCTGACAGCATACCAGGAAAACAAGGTGAGTATCCAGCCTTTGATGTGGGGATTAATAATGCCTGTTGCTATTTGTGTCTAGCAGAACCAGGTCACTGCTCTGTTTATTTACTGCTCTTTGGGTTTGAGATGAATAAGGAAATCACAGTTGCTTTGCTTGCCTCTTCTTGCCTTGCAGATCAGGAAAGTCCCTCACGTGCTGTCCCTGGAGAGCCCCCACAAAAACCAGGAGCCTATTTCACTGTCAGTGGCTGCTCTGTGCCCTACTGTCATTTTTTTTCCGGTTGGAGTCTGGTTCTGCCATCTTTCATGATATCAAACAGTAAAACCACAAAGAGTATGGCCTGACAGCTGCAGTAAGGGCACTGCAAGGAGGGGTTTAACTTACAGCTGTGGGGTCAAACCTGCTGCTGGAGAGATACTTCAGGACCTAAAAGGTGAGTGGTGCCTAAAACAGCCCTGGCAGAATGATGACACAGTTCACAAAACTACCAAAAATCCGTGTCCTTCTATGAAAGTAGTTCCTGCTGGAGCAGGTCTGCAGATGCTGCACAGTAGCAGAGAAAGCCTTGTTTCAAGTTATGTAAATGTTTGTCCTTGCATTCTCTTCACACACTACACAGCACAGCAGCAAAAGATGAGGGAGAACTTGCATTTTCCTACTCCTGGCCAAGAAAGCTGAAAAAACCCTGTGGGTTTAACATAACAATGCTGCTCTATTTTAAGGAGCTGTGTGTGTAACCTCAGCGCGAGATTAATTCCCGTTATTATCTTCTCCGCCTCAGGCGAAGCCTCTGTTTGCTTCCAAGGTTTCAAAACCACGGCTGGGACGAATCCGAACGTACCGTCCTGACCTCCAGCCATCTGTTGGCAGCCGACAGAAACAAGTAGGCAATGTTGTTGGTGTCTGTCAGCTCCAGCATGCGCTGTTTGAACCTGGCTTCGTGCCTGCCGAGAGCAAAGTTGGTACATTTACAACACGTCACACGCTCACACACAGAAGGGTGAAGCATTAACTCTCCTCTAAGGGTGAAGCATTAACTCTCCTCTGACTTCCCTCCCTCCCTCCCTCTCCCCCCCCCCAGTCAAAACGTTTTGCCCTTCTGATTTTGGGTTAAAAACTCTTCCCTGCTGCCACAACTCTCCATAACCAGAGCTACCCGTGTGATGGGGAGGGTTTGTTTTGGAGCAGATTTTGGATCAGAGCCTGTCCCCTGAAAGAGACTCCAGCGCTGGGGTGCTGGGCTTTTGCTTATCAAAGTTGATCCATTTTTTATAGCTGTGGCCACCCTTCAGTCCTCTAACAAGTGAGTGCTGCTGTGGCTCCTTGCTTCTTCCTCACAAGCCACCACCAAGACCTGCCATCTGAAAAGCTGATTTCAGATGTCTCTGTAGAAATTTTACTGCATGGCAGACAAGAATGGACATTTCATGTATTGCACATATTCTTTTCAGTAGTTCTATAGTATGGGAAGACACTGGCATGGGAATATCATGTTCCTCTCTTGCCACAGGAGCCTTGGAATCATTTCCCAGTCACCTCTTCCATCTACTTTTGATCACAGATGAGCTTCTCTTTGTCCCCCAGTGATAATGACTTTACCATGTCTCTCCTGGGTAAAAACCTGCTGTCCATTTTAGCCAGATCCTGATTACTTGTTATTCTCACACAGTCTAATTTATTAATATAATGAATTTAAGTTCATTGTATTAATCACAGCTGATTTTAAATTTTGTAGCATGTTATTGGTGACTCTTAGGTCAGGTATAAAACAAAGTTTGTGCGTCTGCTACTTTATTGCAACTGCACCAGCTGATCTGACAAAAAAAAGTTGCCTGAAAAGGTGCCTGGCCAGCTGCAGGGCTCTTCAACAGGAGTGACACCTCTAAGTAACAAGAGTGACACCTCTCAGCTAATGTAGATCAATCCACAGATCAATACCTTTCAGCCACATGGCTCAGCTGTTTTCTCAGCCAGTCACAGGTTGCCTAAACAACTGGGAAACTACAATGAGGGAGAGCCAGAGATTATCTCTGAATTGCAAAAATGAGGGGTGTTACCTCCACTGTCAGCTGTTTCCCTCTCCCATTTGCAATGCCCATCACATTTAAAACCAAGTATGCCAGAGCCCCCAAGAGCTGAGGTACATTTTGGGAGGGGAGGGGGAAATCCCTCTTGGTGTAAGTGTATTAAATTCATGGTGCCTTGCACAGTCAGAGGGAAACCATCTTCTTGTTTCATATTCTGCTCTCTGCTCCTTACCCTTACTTGAATAAACCAGCTGAACTTCAGTCAACAGCTCATTGTTTTATCTTCCATTTTAGTCTCAAGGCCCTGCTGTGAAGCACCTGTAACGCCTGTTCTACCAGAAATTTCCTTCTTTTTTCCTCTGCTGTTTCCCACTGGTGTTTTACTTCCCTCTACACAGCTTGCAAACATGGCAAGCAACCTCCCCAAAAGAACTGGTAACAGGAATGACGTGGGGAGGAGCAAAGATGCACTGACAATCCTGCTCATCTGCCTTCCTGGCAGCAAAACTCCTGTTTTCCTAATGGAAAATCTGACATGCTCAATCCGTGTGCTTTTGTCCACGTTCAGCTCATCTTCTGGGCCACTTTAGTCTTTTATCCTGTCAGATGACAAACAGCAAAGGTCACTGAGATTGCTCTCTGATCCAACTGTACTACTTTGTGGTAAGTTATGTGAGGAGCTGCTCTGTTTTATCCTGGAACATACTGAACTCAAACTGCAGAGAATGACTAACAGTAAATACGAGCTTGCTGACAAAAAGTGCTGGAGACTTCAAGTTTGGTTGACAGTGGAGCACAGACAGGGAGATGAAATGGCTTTGATTAGCACCAGAGTTCCTGGAGAACTCAAGTGATGGTTGTGATGCCCAGTCCTTCCCTCAGGTTGCCTTTTGCTCTCTGCCATCCAAGCCCACAATGTCTGTTTTATAAGGTAGAGTTCAACTCCCAAGAGGTGCTAAGCTCCTTCCTCTTTCTCAGGAGACAACACGGTGAAAGGCCACTCTGAACCTCTCAAGAAGCACTCAGCTACATCAGCATCAGGCCTTAATGATGATTTACTCTTTCAGTGTGTCATTCTGGTTGATCAAGCTTGCTAAGACATTTCCTGTTGACCACTGGCTCACGTCTCTTCAACACAGCAATACTTTTGCTTGTCCTTCCACATTCCTTACTGCAACAGCCTGTACTAACAGCCCAGGCCCTAAAGCTTAGCCTGAAGTGGTGAAACAGTCTTAAGCTGATCAGAGAGGTGTGTAAATGGCATTGCAGTGAGGTCTGCTCTGGTTTGAGGTTCTACATGGCACAGGATGAGTGCAAGCTGTGCTTACTGGGGAGCAACATCAAGCTGGGACTTGCTCAGTCATGCCAGATATAATGTAGTGAATATACAAGGAGAATTTGGCCTGTATTTCATGTAGTAAGTAGAGAAAAAATACATGTATGGGAAGCTGAAAAAATTACCTGAATCTTCTGGAATTTATTTTTCAATTTTGATTGGCAAGGGTAGGTTTTACAGTATTAAGATCAAGCTCTGTTCTGCTGTAGTTTTCTTGGAAAGTCTCCCAAGCTGCACACTTTCAGTTGGAGAGTGCTATAAAGATGTTTCCCTGCCCAGGGAGTGGGTTAAATACAGAACTGATTCAGGGACACAGGTTGTAGGATGTAGCAGGGGGGTCTGAAGGAGCAATGCCTGTGCCTGCTTGGCAAAAGGGAGCTTCCTGCTGCCCAGGTAAGGCATGGCTAAAACAGACTGCTTAAAAGTCTAAATATCATATCTGAAATACATAATCATCTTTAATTCAGTGGAAAACCAATACAGAAATAATTAGTGTGTTACTGAAAATATGCAAAAGGTTTTAAAGGCATGGAAAAGCTATAGGAAAACAAAATTTCTTCATTTGGTTGGTTTTTTGGGGTTTTTTTTTGAGATAGTTTAAGAAAGCTCATCAAATCCAAGAGCTTGCCCTCAGACATGCTCCAAGGAGGCTGCACAGGCCAGACCAAAAGCCAAGCCTCACTCTAAAAATTTGTTTTACTGACCCAAATGCTCTGATGGTGGTAAGGCCTTCAGCTGTCTCCGAGAAGTGACACAGTAAAGGGAGCTGGGTGCTGTCATCGAGTTCCTGGAGGTCCCTGGGAGCACAAAAAACAACAGACACCCATTACAATGTAAACATCTCTGGCTGTAGAAATTTCACTGCATAGCAAGCAAGGATGGACCTTTCATGTATTGCACATAATCTTTTCAGGAACACACAAAATTGTCTCTCTATAGTATAGAAAGACACTGGCATGGGAATATCATGTTCCTCTCTTGCCACAGGAGCCTTGGAATCATTTCCCAGTCACCTCTTCCATCTACTTTTGGTCACAGATGAGCTTCTCTTTGTCCCCCAGTGATAATGAATTTATTCATGCTAGCCAGATCCATAATTCCCTGTTATTCTCACACATTCTAATGTATTAATATAATGAACTTAAATTCAGAACGGCTGATTTTAAATTTTGTAGCATGTTATTGGTGACTCTTAGGTCAGGTATAAAACAGGGTTTGTGTGTCTGTAAGCTTATTTATTTTATTGCAACTGTACCAGCCGGTCTAACAAAAAGAAAAGGTGCCTTTCCATATAAATCTTGCTTCATTTTCCATATCTGTAAGTACCACAACATGCTGAATGTAAAATATAACAGATGATGATAGCAGACCTTCTATTTGCAGTTATAAATTACCACACTGGTTGAAACAGAGACAGCACTGACAGAGAAATAATATGAATGATAAATTTCCTCAATTATTTAGCAATGGTACTTCCAAGACCTGCTTGGAGCAATGATATTTAAGTCCAAAGAGTTTCAGTCTCCTGAAACAGGAATGTTTTCCAAACCATGGAGAAAAATCCATCTTTCTGTAACACTCTGCCATTGGCACAGCAGCCAGTTGTATAAACAGAAGAGAGGCCAGATCATTAGAGATTTAAAGTCTTTATCAAAATCCTGCTATGTTTGCACACTGCATTAGACAGGCCAGGAGAAATAAGTGCTCCATGATGCTGAATGTTGCAGTACACAGAGCTAATTTCACTGCTTATGTTTTGATGATAAATATCTTTCAAATTTATGATGGAAAATACACAGAAGTTTTTGAAAGATGTAATGGAAAATACAACAAAGTGCTGCAAGAAATACTGTAAATATTTGCATTTCTAAAAATTAGTGAAGCTTATATTCCTGCAGAGTACTGCATGCAAGTAAGTTATAAATACTGGCTGAAGCTGCTCCTTCCTCCTTCATTTCCCAAGACTGATTTTTATAGAAATAAATTGGATTTTTTTTGGTTTCTGTTTTGCATTGGAAGAACACGAGCCAACCCCGAATGCCTCACAAGTGATTTAAAAGAGTTTAATTTAAACAGATTAATTAAAAAAACCCAACACTCCTCATACAGATTTTCCCAGAAAAGTAAGGGAATAAAATGGATGAAGTAGTTTTGGACTTGCAGAGCCCATGGGTGCTTGTGTAGGTGTGTGCTGACTTAGAGGGGTGATCAACCTCTCTCTAGCTTGCATGGTTATTGCTGCATCAGGTTTGGTGGGGTAAGAGCAAGGTTTCTGGAAAAACCTCAGAGAAATTAAGCAGATTCTTTCAGATTTAAACATTTTCCTGGTTTATGAATTCTGATTATGTCATTTTCTTAAGAATAAATCTTGGAAATTCTGAGGAAAGACCATGAAAAGTAGGGTAAAGTGAAGCAAAATTATTAATATGTTGCTCAGTGCCCACCCTGCTCCATGGATTTAAGGGGAATAACTGACACAACTCTTTCTGGATAAGAAGCTACTAGTTTATCTATTTCTTATTTGCTGCAAAACAGCAGCTAATGCTGTAGCATGTGCCTACTGCAAAGATAAGGCCAGATAATAATAACCTGCTAATAATGACAGATTCTTTTGGCCTCCCTGCAAGTCAGCAGGTGCCTTGGTGAGTAATTTTAAGTATCAGAGAGTGGTGTAAATCCAGCAAAAAAAAAAAAAGGAAGAAGAATGGATCCAATTTAAGAAAAAACCTTCAAAAGGCTTGCTTAAGATGTTTTACAGAATGAATTTAGCACGAGTCTAAGAAATCCTGATGCTCTTTTTGCTGAAAAATTGTACTTTTTATACCCAGGCAAACCATCAAAATGGTTTGAATATGGATATGAAATGCTGGAGAGTGGAAATGACTTTCTGTAGAGGTTTTTTCCTCCAATATGAAGAAAAAGCAGCAACTGATGTTAATCCAGGGAGTTATTTTCCATTCTCTACTAACCCTCAGAAGGTCAAAGAGGAGCTTTGACCAGAGGCAAGCTGGCTCAGTTGATTAACAGACTTCATGCTCATCTGACTCAGTGTACACAACAGTGTACAAAAGTGATGCAACTGGTGTTACTTCCCTAAATATTCCATTTGTAGTCAGGTCACCTGGAAAAACCCTCCTGTGTATGTCCCAAACTCACGCCTCAGGATCAGAAGCAGGATGCCATGGCCCTTTTCCCCTTACTCCTGTAGCCTCACATTCCATCACAATTCTTAACACAATTTTTTTTTTTTTTAAAGAAATTTTCAGGACAGGCTTTGTTGTTTGGCTTTTGTTTGTTTGTTTTTTTTTTTAATACGTACTTGGAAGCAACTCTGAAGTATTTCTGGATGAAGTAAAATGCTATCCCGAGAGGCACGAGGGCCACAAGGAACCATGGGGTGGCATAGGAGATCATCCCAATGGCTGACAGGCAGAGCAAGGTGGACCTGGTAAGAGACTCCAGCGTAGGAGGGATGTGCTACAGTGAAATAAAAGACTTACATAAGGCAAAAGATCACTATAACAGCCCTTTTCCCATGGAGGACCACCGGGAAAGTGGAATGATACCACTGTGCAGTCATCAATATTCTCTTTACATCAGGAGACTTCATGTTTCTGTGAGTCTAATACCCAAATGTTAAAATTAAATGAGCCAGTGGGTTTGGGTTTTTTTTTTTCTAAAAGTCAGACCTTCAAATCTCCTGGGGAAACAGGAGACATTTCCACCTCATCTAGATAGCAGGTAAGGAAGAAAAAATTGTTCTTCATATCCTAAGTATTTAGAAAAATACAGTGAACTTTTTTAGAGCCTCTTAATTTTTCTTCCACGTTCCCATCACCCTCACATTGAGGTTCACTGCTCATTCAAAAATTTTAATGCACAGCCATAGTGAAACATCCTTTCCTTCCCCTGAATGCTCTAAATCCACATGTGCTACAGCCAGGGTGGAACATTTATTTGTCATATCTACTCCTATACAGTTAAAGTTACTATATTCTACCCTCTTTCCTGTTTTGAGCTCAAAATATGATGTTTTGCGAATCCAGATCTTCCAGCAGAAGCAACTAATCTCCATATGAAGAAATTGAGAGTCTCCATCTCTCACTACATTTGATTTTATAGTTACTTGCCCATATTACTTTCTATTTTTATCACTCCCAGTGCCTGTTTTGCCATGCTTTTCTCTACTGAACATTTTAATACATTTAATAATACGTACCTTTAATACATTTAATGCTCTTATTCAGTATCTAAGTGAAAATTTGCAAAGCCAAGGTGCAATAAAACAGAATATATCGATGCATCTACCTGGTCAATGATATTTGTGTCAGCAGAGAAACGATTCAGAATCAGCCCCAATGGAGTCATATCAAAGAACCTGTTGAACAAATTAAAACCAAAAAGTTACCTGTAAAGGAATTCCATTTTTGGGTAAAAAGTCCAGTCAGACAGAACACAGAGAGCTGTCTCCAGCCTTTCTCTAAAACCAAGCAGTAAATACAAGTAACACAACAGATATAAAATCTGCATCCTGACTGTCCAAATGCTTCTTTTGGCATTTCCCCCACAGAAAAAAGCTTTATCTCCTCTTCCAAAAACCTGCTGTCTTATGTCCCGGACTTTCATTCTTGCTCCCTCAAGACTTAAGATCCCTTCCAAAGATCTCAGCCTGTCCCTGGCTCCCGATAAAGGTCACCAGCCCCAGAAGTTTCATGGAAGCACTGGGATAACTTGATTTGTTATTCATGCATCCTTTTGGCCATCCTGCTGCCTCTGTTGTCATCCACAAAACCTGTCCCCGGCCATCAGAAGAAGCCTTGGTGTCGTTTGTCACCATGTCACTGCTCAGAGCCGGAGTTTGGCTGTCCTGGAGCTTGAACACGACACTCCAGCCTTGAAGGGCTGCCAGTTATCCAACAGATCTCAGCCAGACAAAAAAGGGGGAAGAATTTCACATGTTCTGCAATGGAATTTTCCCCCCCTTAATTCACCACTAGTTGTTTTCACTTTTTGAGGCCTTGGAGGAAACAGGGTGGCCACGAGAGCTTTTTGGAGGAGTGCCCTCCCAGGTACAAAGAGGGCAGGTTTTGATCACGGAGCTTTTTGGGGGGGATATAATTTCTGCTGTACCTGATGGGTCCAAGGATGATCTTGTTGAGGAGGTTGTGGTGTAGGTTCTTGGCTGCTGTGAGACCCATCCACTCCACAGTCAGTGATGTGATGAGGCAAAGGACAATCCCAGCTCCAGAGAGGATGCTGAAGACAGCTACATGATAAGTCTGATAAAATGACAAACATATCAGTCCTAGAAATAAACACCCATTTCTGCTTTCTGCTAGGAGGTTCCCAAGGTACCAATCAGCTACTATGTCACATCACTTATATTACATAGTTGTAATTATAATCCTATATAATATCTGGGAAATAAAAAACTATGACTGATCTGCAATTCAGTAAGTTCACATAAGCAGAAGTTATGGTAGTTCTAAGAGCCCTCACCCCCCCACTGATGAACACCCTTCAAGGCCATGAAAAGATAGTTCTTAAAACTGTGAAGGTGGACTAAATGGATAAATAGAAAGGATCACACATTTTTGGCCAAGAAATTCAGTCAACCAAAGTAGAACCTCTCAAGAATTAAGGCATTTGAGAGACAATGGATATTCCACTTTATTAAGTTCAAGCATCATAAAATTCCCAGAGCAGATCCTAGACTCATCTGCCAGGGTTATAACGCATTCAAGCCTTCCGAAAGTTTACTAAGTGGATTCCAGTGCAATATTGTATATTAGTCAAATTTACAGCTATAAGCAGATTGTACTTAAGTAGCACAATTGAAGATTTTTTTAAAATTTTTTTTCTGGCAGGACATTACTCAACAGCCAGTACTTAGGAAAATGGGGTCATTGACTTAGGAGTTAAAAAATCCAGAAGGAAAAGTTTAGTATGAGGTCCCTTCCTTTGAAAGGTCAATTATTTTTCTACCCTCAAGCCTGTTTCAGTTTTGCATGTTCAAAAAGGTGGATAAAATTTGGATGGCCTTGTTTTAACATGAAGAATTTGTCCATCCTGTATAATAACCAAGGTTACTCCATCTATCACCTTTCCAATGTAACTAGATGAACAGCAGATGATTACTTTAGAATATTTTTTCTTTCTTTCTTTCTTTTTATCCTCCGAGGTATGGCTAACCTTATCATCATCAGCATTCCTGGCTTCATTTGTGTTGTCCATGGATGTCCACGTAGCAAGCCAGTAATCTATGGCCACTATAACTGAGTGTTTCAACAGCTTGGAGAAAATCATCAGAAAGAGCAAGAAAAATCCTCCAGAGGTGAGATATCTCCAACAGGTTTTCCACGGCATCTTTGTCCTCAGCCTCATGACAGTTGACATATTATCATCTTCATCTTCTTCCTCTTCTTCCTCTGTGACTCAGACATTAAATCAAGTTTAGCTGGGACTCAGTACTAGGAATTTTACCTTGTTTTACTAGATTTGGGTGACTCTTTTCTTGTCTTGAATTTTAATTTTAAAGAAAACACTCGGTTTGTCATTTTAAAACAGCAGACACTTCAGACATATTCTCATAAGACTTTCCCAGTGCTCTTTAAGCAATTCTATTGTTTGTCAGTCTTTGACTTGTTGCAGCTTTGTTAATTTTAGTTAAACTGACTATTTATAGCAGAGACCAGGCCTTTCCCAACCTGTTCAGCTCCTTTTATTTTACAGTCAGCAGAGCAATTTGGGTCGCATGGAAGATTCTAGAAAGCCCTTCAAACCTTTCCATCCAGAGGCTCCAACATCTGTTGCACAAAAAAGTTCAATTTTCCCTTCAATCAAGAGCACTAAAGCTTTGTCTGTGATAAACTGATAATTGATCACATTACACTGAAACACAATTAGTGGGAGATACATGTTTCATAGTTGTATAAACAAGACATTTAATTTTTTCTGCAGATAATAAGAATATATATCTCACAGCCTTGCAGGCTGCACTTGAGGAAGGGAAATGTTGCCCTGCTCTTGACAACTACCCCGATTTGTTCTCTTTAAAATTATTTCTGTTGTTTTACTTCTCTCTCATCCCTCAATAACTCCAGGCAGTGTGAGTTATCAAAGAAATTAACTTGTTCTGTGACACCCTTATCCCTGCACAAATACATGGAGAATTCCTCAAATAAATCATATCATAAACAGCTCAAAGTATTGGACTTCCCAGTTATTACCAAGTGTCACCATCATCTTCGTATTTCATAGCTCAGAATTGTCACCTATTGAAGTGGAAAGGCAATGAAACATAGGAACAGATTAAATAAAGTGAAATGATAAGACATACCCTCATCTTCGTCTTCCAGCTGGGATTTGGATTCTCTGGGGTACATGGCCCTTCGGAGGGTTTTCCTTTCAAGAGTAGTTTGGTCAGCTTCCATATCCTGAAATAAGGAAGTGTATTTATTCATTTAGAGCTTAGCTGTCTGCCACTGTGGCAGCACCAACAGTAACCTCAAAGAGAACTTTATTGGGGTCACTTCACTCACAGAACCGAAAAGCACAGTGTTTTAGGATTTAACTTTCAGAAAATCCTGCTTTGTCCACCTACTCCCCTCTCTCTTTCTTCCAGTCTTTCATTCCCTCTCTTCTGGAATGATAAAAACTTCAGAAAGAGCCTTTAGAGAATCCTAAATGTTCATGGCAATAACAGAATAAGAGATACCATGGCCCACCAAAGGATGAGCTGTGCACCACATTCCAAAAGGTGGTTTGGGGAATGTGTCCTCACAAACCACCCATGATGGATGTACCACACACTTCCTGGAAAACCTACTCCAGTCCTTAAAACTCCTTACAGGTCATGCAGTTCTGCCCTAATGCCTAGCTGAAAACTTCTTCTGACATAGTTTGGGGTGGGTTCTTTTTAATTTAAATGGAGAATATTTCTTTTCAGAAAAGCCATCCTTGTCTAAATGTCTATTTACCTTTTCCAATTCTTGATCCTGGCGATTCATCAGAGTTTTCCAGTGTTCATAGAGCTCAATATCCTTGTTCTGGATATCCTTTAGTGTCCCTTCTCTAAGCACCATTCCATCCTTCATTGCTATGATCTAGGGGAGAAAGCACCTGATAGATTTACTCAACAACATAAATATCATAATCACTGACCTGGATCCTACAAGACATGTCTCAGTATTGGTGGCATTGCCATTATGCAAATTTCTGTGCTCACTTTATTGAACATTTTATGAATAACTTCTTAATTTTGTTGGCACAGCCCATAAACTGAAACATTGAAACATCTTTAGCTGCACTTGTGAAAAGCACGGACAAGACATAATATATAATAGTCATATTTGCAATCAAAATCTAAATTAACTTTGATTCAATTTCAATTACAAAAGCTACATAAATAATGTGAAAATAAAATAGTTCTTCCACTACAAAAATCTGTATTTGTTAAAGTGGCAGGTGGCCCCATGGCATGTGGAATTAAGGAGGGAATCTATTACAGAGAAAAGTAGTAATCCCACCAAGTGTTACAGCATTAACTTCATGTGCATGTTCATCAGATTTGCACCCTGGTACTGCTTCTCTTACCCAGTCAGCATGTGGCAGATATTGTAATTTATGTGTCACCAGGACAAGAGTCCTCTTGTCTTCCTGCAGAAACTTCAAAATCCCTTCCTGCATTAAATGATCACTTAAGTGAATGTCCAGTGCAGAGAACGGGTCATCCTGCAATCAAATCAAATTAGAAAATATTACAACAGGGTACAAAAGTCAGGCTTATTTCTAAAATATTATTTTAAAATTAGAAAGTGTCCAGGATTGCTAATGTTTCATCTCTCTCTAATGACTAAGACCCAGCCAGGGGCCTGCACTACAAAACAGGGAACTGGAATCCAGTGATCTTCAGTTCATAACAATAAACTCTGTTAATTTTTAAATAATTTAATTAATAACTTTGATGGGAAACTGGCACAGGAAAGTTAAAACAGAATTAACAACTCTTCTAATTTCCTCTAAACCAAACTGATCTTCACTTGGAGTTAGAGAACCTATTCTACTCTTCCAGTGTTAATCTGAGTAGGAAATTCCACCTCCATCAGTCTCCCAGTATGTTTTGATGCTGCCTCTGGTGGCTGCTTATTTCCTACCTGCTTAATTTGGATTTGGAGTTGAATGGAAGTCCCTGTAGCTCTCTTAAATCTAGTATAAATATATGGAATGACAATTTTGTTACTAACTTTCCCTGCTCCGTGTGGAAAAGAAGAATCTTACCAAGAAGACAATGTTGGTGTTCTGATAGAGCGCTCGAGCAACACAGATTCTCTGTCGTTGGCCTCCACTTAAATTAATCCCCTAATGAGTATAATGGATGAAAAACAGGCATCTTTGAATAAACATTATGACAGGCCTCCGGAAATGTGATTTTTCACAATTATATGGAGCTCCAGTAAATATCAAAAACTTCATTAAAATGCTAATTCTGTTGATAAACAAGCATAATCTTCATGTAATACCAGAAGATAAATTATTATTCAGCAACTACTCACGGGTAAGTGTAAATTAGGAAGAGCTGCTCTGAGCACAGTAGGCTTTTCAGATTGAAAAACATAACAAATACAAGTATCAAATTGTGCATGTAAAATACAGGGGACTTTGCTCCAAAAATACCATTTGAGAAACAGCTGAAGAAGGAAAAAAGTTTTCAACTTTTTTTGCAGTGAGCCTTGGTAAATTACAATTATTTACCAGTCTGGCAGCCCAACAGAGATCAGATTTGTCTGAGTGACACCAGAGGGTGTCTTCTTAATACAAAGGCCAAGCAGAGATTAAAGCATTTGTGTTATTTACCCTTTCTCCAATTTCTGTCTGATCACCAAATGGCAGTAAGTCGATGTCAGGCTGCAGAGAACACGCATCTGTAACAGCCTTGTACCTGTAAAAACAGTCATTGCAATTATTTAACCAGCCACTTACTCTGCTAAAATAAAAAAGTTCACTGCTAAGTTATTAAGGCTCTGTGATGGATGGATAATTGCAGAAACCAGAAGGGCAAAATGATTACTCAGCAGCTAATCCTGGAGCATAGTAAACTAAGCATTGTAAAACATGTCATGTTTATTAGAGATCTTTATTGACAACACTGCTTTTTAAGGATTTAATTACATAAAATGTTGAGTATGTTTCTCCCTATCATGGAGCTGTTTTGTTGGACTCTGGAGGATTTAAAGCCATTTTCCACTGAGGAGTTATTCTCCCCCCTTTAGGCCCCTCTTCATTTTCTTCACAGTGATATTCCAGGACAAAGGATCCTTGCAATGATTCTGATCTCGCCAGAAACAGGAAACCACTTGCAAAGCCTTGAAATCTGCTGTGAGATTTCTAGGTCTGTGGGGTATCACAGGTGACCTGCTGATCAGCAGCTGGGATCAGGCTATTTGAGTGGTATCATTCAGCCTTGCCTCCTTGAATCAGGTGAATTTAGGCTGATGGATGCAGTAGCCAAAGAATCCGGTCCCTGGAATTTTAGGTGCCTCTCTGGATTTTGAGGCATTTTGTCATGGTCAGGTTTTATCGAGTCGGAATGGACTCATCCATCTTAACAAAGCACAGGCTGAGAGGAACGGGGTGTATTTTTAATAACTTAAAAGAGAGAGGATGTTGCCTTTGAAAACATCAGCAATTTGTTTTCCTTGAAGTCCAGTCACTTTTTCCACGTTTCTTAACTGACCTTTTAGAAGGATACAAGCAGCTGGATAGGCACAATAGAAGCTGTGCACCTCAGCTGTCACACCCCCTTCTCCTGGGTTTCTAAAGGAAGAATTAAGGCTATTTCCTTGCAGGAGCCCATCTTCATATGTGCATTGTTTTTGTAAAAAAGTGCCCCAGTAAGCGGATCACAGCAGGATAAGCACATAAACTCAGTGGAAACGTGCCTAGAATCCCTATTTCCAGAGTCTTCTGGCAACCTCAGGCTCCATTAAACAAAAAAGACTCCAAAGATGGGATTCATCTCACCTTGGAAATCAGAGGCATGGCTTTCTCTGTATCCCATGGAGAGCCTGCATGATTTCTCACACACATCTTCTTGAAAGGCTCACTTAAACCAGAAACCTTCCTCTGAGATGGATAAAATCAGGTTTACTAAGCCCACCCCAGAGTTAATGGGCATCGATAGATATTTCTCCAAATCCACAAACTTACTCCAGAATATGCCAAAAAAAACCCAAAACAAACCCTCTCTAAAAGGAGCTGCCAGGTGTTTTTGCAAGGAGGTTGATATTTACCTCTGTTTGTTAAAAGGGCTCCCAAAGATGATGTTTTCCTCCACGGTTGCATTCAGCAGCCACGGCTTCTGAGCTGCATAAGCCACAGAGTATCTGTTTCTACTGCAAGCAGACACAGAGCATTAGCAAAAAGCAAAGAAATGTCTGAGAATCAGGGTTTTTAACATTAATTTTATGAATGTGCATTCAGAGAAATACAGGGGAACACATAAGCAAAGCAACTGTTACAAAAATGAAGGGAAGAATTTTAAATTAGATGCTTTTGTTAGAACAGCACCCACTCTCTCCCCTGATGGCAAAATCTACACTCTAGGTTGTATTCTATTCTCCTATAAATGGCTGATACCTACCTCAATCTAGTAACTGCAATTTCAATCCAAAGGCAAATTAATAAATAATAAAAATGATTATATTCTCATAAGAATAGTTATTTGGTATTTTTTTCCTTAACATCAGAACAGATATGTGACAAGACACTGTTCAAATGGCATCAGTACACTTGACTTGCTGCTTTCTGAAGTTTTAGATTATTTTAGGTGACCACACACATAAAATAGTTTTTTCTCAGTGAATGATTTTTTACTTTTGGTCTATTAGATCCTCAGTGGACTGACATGATACTGGAAAAGAGAGCAGTTTAATACAGATTGGGAAGGAATCACTGCACTCTCCCAAGTACTTTTTGACATCCTTTCAACATGTCTAAATACCTAATGACATGTTCTTTTCTTCTGGTTGTTTTGCCAATGTACAGCAGCAAAAGAGGTCGTGTAATGTCAGATATTTCTCTGAGGTGCCCAAGGTGTGTGAGGCAGGAGTGGTGAACTGGTTCACCCCTCATGGATCTGAACACTTATCACAGAAACATGGAATCACAGAATGGTTTGGGTTGGAAGGGTCCTTAAAGATCATCTCATTCCAACCCCTGCCATGGGCAGGGACACCTTCCACTAGCCCAGGTTGCTCAGAGCCCCATCCAACCTGGCCTTGGACACTTCCAGGGATGGGGCAGCCACAGCTTCTCTGGGCAACCTGTGCCAGGGCCTCCCCACCCTCACAGGGGAGGATTTCTTCCCAATATCCAATCTGAACCTGCTCTCTGTCAGTGCGAAGCCATTCCCCTTGTCCTGTCACTCCAGGCCCTTGGAAATAGTCTCTCTCCATCTTTCCTGTAGGCTCCCTTTATGTTCTGGAAGGCCACAACTGGATTCCTTCTCAGTCTCTTTGATGCTATTGCTCCCAACAAAGCATTTGGTTAACTTTGTGTGTAAACATCTAGGATTTGCTGTCGACAGAGAGGGTTCAGGGGCATGAGAAATAGCTGGTTAGAAGGCATCAGCAGTATCCCAAAACTCTGAGGCGTTTAAGCAGTTCAGGATGCACTAGTACAAAATGTGTCCTCAGGATTATCGGGCAGCAAATCCTGGTGTGTCTCCCAACCACAGCTCCGTGTGCCACTACTTCTCTGTCAGTTATGACATGTTTTCAGTTTGGCTTGTCCTTCTTTTAAACCTGCAGGCCCCTTCCCTGGAGCCAGGGGTGGAGGCACTGCTTGACTTCAGCTCCCTCTGTGACACAGCCTGGGTTAGGCACAGCACAAACCCCAGAACACACAAAACACACAGTAGGATCCACATGATGATGTCTCTAATCCATCTAGAGGCCCTGTCTTGCACGATATGGAGCACACTAAACTCCCAGTGCTGTCAAATGGGAGCTGGGATCACTGAACATCTTTTAGACAAAACTGAGGTAGTGGTGCAATCGCTGGAGAAGATTGGGATCCACTGGATTTAACACAGTCTGTCAGTTAATCCCACAGTAAACAATTATCATCAACATGGTAAGAAAACACAGATGGCTGAAGAGTACAAAGATGAAGGTTTGGGGAAATTCTGAAGGAATTAATGCGTGTATTAAGATACACTAAAAAAAGAGAAATAATACCTTCTGGATGCTTCAAAAGAAGGTTCAGTTTCATTTACACTGTAAGTTATGGTAAATGACATTTAGTAAGCAGGAAATATAAAGAATAACAATTTGTGCTAGTTTTACACACAGGAAAACTGGAGTTAAGTACATATTTTAAGAAATCAACATGAGTTGGGGTTTGTTTGTTCTTGAAGGGAAAATAAACAAGGTCTTAGTAAAAACATAAAACTTTTCTAATTACAACAGTTTCATACCTATAACACACAGTGGCTAAACAGGCAAATCATGTTGTTAGAAAATCTGTTAAAAATTAAAAGCGTATTGTAAAACCTATTAAAAATTAAAATATTTGATATTGCCTGGGCATGTAAAAGGCTGACAAGCAATAACTCCTCCACACAGTTCTGCCAATGACCTGCAAGAGCTGGTAACTAATGTCAAATTTCCCCTGGAGCAAAGATAAGCTTTGCAGACACACCTTTGAATCAGAAGAGATCTTGAACCTGTTTATAGCACTAAGGCTGCATAAAGCACAGCACTACAAGGCTTTCCTTGGCAATCTCCACTTCTTAAGGATCATATCCTTAAGAAACTCATTCTGAAGAGCATTCAGTGGCAGTAATGACATGAATGATTTTGCAGCTCCCTCTGTTTGTTAATTGAGTCAAAAACTGTGTTAAGGGGCTGGAATGGTAGCAAAAGCAGTTCTGGACCAGTGATGATGCTCAGATGTCCAGGCATGGTGATGCATCACTGCAAAGTGCAAAACCCAGAAGAGTAAGTTTATGCCAGATAAATAGAAACAGGCATTGGAAGGGACTAGAAAATTGATGCTCATGTATTATTTTCCTGACTTAAAAAACAAAAACAAAACCATGAACAAAATTATCCTCCACTCTCAGGCCTGTGAATCCTCCAGATGAAATATTTCACTGCTGAGGCAGAAATGTCTGCTTGACTGCTGGGATACCAGTAAACGCAGCTGCACTCGTAAGGAGAATATCCAAGTCTAGAAAATTCTCATAGCAGAGTCCTTGTAATGCCAGACTCATGTATTAACATCTTCCCAAAATTCCAGACCTGAGACACAGCAGAACATCAGCTCTCTGAGGACTTTGACAATTCAGGCCTTGCAAAGGGCACAATCTGTGTTTCCTTTGGGCATCAATTGTCAGAGGAGATACTTCATTAGAGGTAAATCCTGCTGATTTATCTCAGAAGTGTCAAGGAGACATAAATTCAGGCTCAAAAGAGACATCACTTCACTAGAACTGGTCTCTTACTCAGCAGAAGCTTCCAGTCTTCTCTACAATGGAATAAAGTTACAAGAAAGCAAAAGATGGAGTCTAAGGAGAGATTGAAAAAGGGTTGGAAATTAGGTCAAGCCAAACAAAAAAGAAAAAAAGAACAAACTAAATTTGCTCTATTCAAAACCCCCAAACTTTTATCAGCAGGGCACAGCAGTGGTAGAGAAAGAGCTAATGCTTTCATGTACACATTTGGAAGTGCCCTCTGAACTACAATTTAACAAAAACTGGACACATGTCTTGCAGGACCCCTTGCAATTCCATACCAGATTTAATATGCTTGCCATTGGAATCAAATAGATTGCCTGAATGAGCAAGGACTAATTTTCAGATCTTATTTACCTAAACACTTCTTTGGTTAGAAATGTCATTCCATGCTTAGCTTGACAAATACACTTTAATTCTCCCAAATTATGAGTGAGATTTCTGTGAGAACCCATGTTCACCAATAATCCCATGAATAAACACATAGAAGACCTTTGCTGAGCTGGGGCCTTCACAGACAAGGGGATTAAGTATTTGGTCTTATACTTTTTTACCCTGCTGAAGCTGAGAGAGTGATGGGATTGCAGAGCATGGGAGTGCACTGGAATTGAAGCTCCTGAGGTTTCTAAAAAGAGTATTTTATTTGCCTGAGGGGATCAGCAATTTTTGCTCTAGTTTCTTTATTGAAATATGGCTGTTTATGCTAATTTTTCAGCTGTATTATAAAATATACATGTTGGCCAAAATAGGCCATGAGAAGTTCAAGTCTGAAATTGTAGGAAAGACCAGACTGATTGGTCATTTTGTAAGATTTTGAACACATAAGATGAAATAAATAGAAATTAATTTAAATCAAGGTTTTAAGGAAAAGTAAAAAGGACACCTTGCTGAAGTTTGGATACTTTTACAGTAACTTTGAATGATTTAAAATAGATCGATGCATCTCTAACCAGGCTGTGATCCCCTCAGCCTACAAAGTAAAAAGGGAGGAGAATAAAGAGATACAAAATCTCTGGGATACCACTGTAACAACAGAATGAACTGTTTCCTCTGCTAATAAAGGCAAGAAGTTTGAGGCAAGATAAGGACTGAGCATCTACACAAATTTTACTCAGGAGTTTGGAGGAATTTAGTCCTGTCCCTGCAACCAGCCACAGCAGCACTAGGTGGTTATGCTGATTTTGGCCAAATGTTTGTTTATCTGATCATTTATCCCTGCAGAGCCCATAATGTGGTTTCTGTGAGCTGCTGTTAGTGTGGTTGCAACCCAAGGGGAGTATTTCCTTTTCCTAACTTTTCTTGTATCCTTAATACTTGAGGACAGAACAGGCCATTTGTGAGGATCCCTTTAGTAGTTCTTGTGTTTCCTGAGCTTTTCACTTAATACACAACAACCTGTTTGCACAGAAACCAGTCCAATGTACAGAAAATGTACAGTGAGTGAAGGATTTCCACTTAGCCACTCTTTGCTTGGTAGCCTGACAATGTGGTTCTGGCTGTTCGGCTCAGTGTGGATGAGGGGAATACATGTCTCTGCATAATCCCCACAACTGTCCTCATATAGACTTAATAATTAACAATTCAGATCTGAATTGGCTCAATCACTGCATCCAGACAGCCTCAGATATATCACAAACCTCAGACAAGGGGCTGGTTTTTTGTGTGTCTAAGCTTTGTAACGTATCTGAGACATGTCTCATAAGTGGGAAGAATGGAGAACTGGCCCATAAGACTTGCCCTGGCCAAGATCTTTTACAGAAAGATGCACTAACGTGCTTTATTTCCCTAAGATGCCAAACCAGTGACAACCCTGGCAGCAGGACATACAGCTCTTACTGCAGTCAACACCCACAGCAACAGGGTATTCAAATCCCAGTGATGCATTGCAGGATTGCCCCAGTACAACCGGGGCTGAGATCTTATCCATTATTACTATTACTGTGTTGTTGTGCCTGAATTTGTGGGGGAATTCACTGCATTTCACCCCTGGATCAGTAGCTGCGTTAGTCATGCACGTAGAATCACATGGAAAGGGATTTAAGAGAGTAAATAGGACCTTTAGTATGGTTTTGCAAAATAGAGGATCCACTTGGTTAAATACCTGAAGTATCCTTCTGTATTCGTCTGTCTGCCAGGCAGTCTGAAATTACCAGCAAAACATAACCATGTTTGCATCAGCTATGTCAGGGCACCAGTTAGAGTGTGCAATGAAAAAAAAAGCCTGAGATGCTTCCTAAAGCCTGAGTTGTTTGCTGATGTACAGACAATCAACTGACAGCATGATCCGACCCCTTGAACAACGTGAAATTTTCATTTTTGTTGTTTTTCATCATCCATGATTATGAAACATTTCACAAACTGTCTCTAGTGTGTTTCTAGGATTTCTCACTTCTCTAATCTCCCTTAGATTTCATATCTTTTTCTAGGAAAAACCCAAGTCTTTCTCAACTATATCTTTGAAAACAACTGTGAGAATCATTTCAAGGAACACTCTACTTACCCCTCGCATTTTTTTCAAATTACTCAGAAAAACAATGCCTGGTTGGGGTGTAAAAACCTTTATTACGTGTCTCAAAGAAATTAACTGTGGTAAGTCACATATTCTTCCTTCAAAGCTTAAACTCAAAGTTAGTCTTGCCTTGGCTCCAACTGTACCTGCTACTCCAGTGAGATCATATGTTTAGAATAGCACAAAGTGAAATATAGCTGGGGAGCAAAAAATGCCATGGATACTAGCACAGGAAAAGCAAAAAACATCCAGCTTGCAACATTGCTGTAAGAAAAATATGACAAGGGAGGTTACTAGTCAAGGGATGGGGCAACAAAATATTGGCCTCTGTGACGAAATTCCCTCTTCCTCAGCAAAAAGCTGATTGAGAGGAGTTTGGCTTGGCAGTTTTAAGGAAGCAGAGCTGATCTTTAAAATCAAAGAACAAGTTTTGGGGTTACTGTAAAGAATAACAGTGACTTCCACAGGTGAGGCTTGATCATGTACCAGGGAAGGAGAAGAGCAGTAACACGTGTTATTGTATCACCTTTTTTTTCTCCCAGCACCAGCATCTCTGAGTGAGAAATACATGCTTATTTGATAATCTGAATTTCTAGTCGGATCATTTGCTAGGCTAATATATTAGATATTAATTGCCAGACTAGCCTTTTTCCCTTCCTAAGACTGCTCTGCCTGCTCTGAACCATGACAAAACAGCAGTGAAAACCCTTCATAAGTTTGCAGGTGATGCATTCCAGAGAGGATCTGGGTGATGAGAATCACTCAACATGCAGTTCTGAGGCACAAAGTTTACATTTCTCCCAGCAAACCTCAACCTCCTCCTGCTTAAATACAGCAATTAAAAGCTATATAAACATACTTGCTCCAGTGAACTTTTCCCTCCAGCGTCTGCATCTCTCCCAATATAGCAAGGAGAAGGGAGGACTTGCCACAGCCAACTTGACCCACAATCATTGTCATCTGACCTGTGATAACAATAAAAACACCAAAAAACACATCTTGAAAAGAGGGAAAAAATATACTCCAGTCAACTAGGTGCAACCAGATCCAGGTCTAGAGCATGTTTGAACTAGTTGGTTAAATATGTTAGCACTTCCAGGGATGGGGCAGCCACAGCTTCTCTGGGCAACCTGTGCCAGGGCCTCCCCACCCTCACAGGGAGGAATTTTTCCTTAAAATCCAATCTAAACCTACTGTCAGTTTGAAGCCATTCCCTGTTGTCCTGTCACTCCAAGCCCTTATAACTCCTCCACCTTTCTTGTAGGCTCCCTTCAGGTATTGGAAATTTTCCATGTCTCTGTCTAGCTGGGAATTTAACTGTCTTATTCCTTCCAAAGGAGATAAACTCTGGCTCACTCAGCTTGTGAACCCCTGGCCTTAGACTTTAAATTCCTTGTAGCAAAGGCATTCTAGTGGTGCTGGACGTGGCACTGGGCCAGCACAAAGGAGTGTTCATCCATGTGTAGGGCACTTAATGCTACATGGAAACAAACAATACAGACTTTGGGATTACTTAACAACCATGTGACATCAACCTAAGGCAATAGTCTATTTTAAAACTAAGGACTTGATAGGACGTAAAAATAAAATATAAGGCTACTTAATAGCATCAACTACCAACAGTGTCAGGTATTTCACAGCATTAACAACGAAAACAATAAAAAAGTAGTATTATTATTACCAGCGTCATTACTATTATCATTAATAATAATAATAGAAAATAATAGTTGTTACTTTTCACACTTGCTATGTAAGTGTTCTGAAACAAACCAGTATTTTGTAAACCTGTGGAACCCCTAGCCAATGCAAGGAATTACAGGAACTCAGCTTGACAAGGAGAAGTTCATTGAAAGAGGAAATAACTGAGGTTTTCTTGACAGGAAAACTGCATTTTCTGATATGAAAATAGTTGTGAACTGGGAGACTGTTACATTAATGAATGGCAGGAAAAGTGCAAGACATGAGTGCTGTGTCCCTGGGCACCAACTGGTGGAAATAAGATACTGAATCAGATTCACCCTGGGTTTGAACAGGTCTGGAACTCTCCCTTTTTCTTTTTTTTCAATTTCTCTATTAGAAATAATAATGAATTATTTGAAACCATCATTTTCCTATTTATTCTTACTCTTGACTTTGTGCTCTTATTGAAACTATCTAAAGGTATGCAAAACCCACATAATTTATCTAATGATATTGCTATGTGACAAAAACAGGTCAAGGATTTTTATACATTTTTAACTTTCATTTTTTTCTTATAAAAATCTAAAAGTATACTTTTATGCTTTTCACAACATCAAGAAATGGAATTAGTAATAGCAATTTGACATTACATGTTTCATGTTTAAGTTGTGCTTTTATCCTACCTGTTGGGATTCTAATGTTTATGTTGGACAATGTAGCTAAGCCACTTCCCCATGAAAAGTATCCATTGGTCACCTACAAAATAATTACCACATGTCACTTATACATAAACACATGAGGGGAAAAAATAGAATGGCTGGTTTGGATTTAAAGTATGTCACTTAAATAAGTTGCACACACACACACACACACACACACACACACACAAAAAGTTAGGTTTTTAAAGACTGCCAAACCCAGAAAAGTTTCTGAATAAGAATAGATATATACACAAATATATATACTGTATGTAATGTAATGAAAGGATAATCTTGAGTTGAACTCTACCAAATACTTTCACTCTGTCAAATATAAGACTAAAGAAACATTCTTTGTACAGAGCACACTGAGGGGGGACACATGGCAAACATAAAATAATGTCACAATAAATGACAGGTCATAGTATAGATCAAATAATCATAGAATGACTTGGGTTGGAAGGGACATTAAAGATCATCTTGTTCCAATCCCCTGCCATGGGCAGGGACACCTCCCACTAGCCCAGGTTGCTCCAAGCCCCATCCAGCCTGGCCTTGGACACTTCCAGGGATGGGACAGCCACAGCTTCTCTGGGCAACCTGTGCCAGGGCCTCCCCACCCTCACAGGGAAGAATTTCTCCCTAATATCCAATCTAAACCTCCTCTCTGTCAGTGTGAAGCCATTCCCCCTTGTCCTGTCACTCCAGGCCCTTGGAAATATTCTCTCTCCATCTTCCTTTTGGGCTCCCTTCAGGTCCTGGAAGGCCACAATTAGGTCGCCCCAAAGCTTCTCTTCTCCAGGTTGAACAATCCCAACTCTCTCAGCCTTTCCTCATATTTCCATGCCTTTAATCACCTTGGTAGCCTCCAACAGTTCGATGTCAACTCAAAACTTCTGATCTTATTTTTAACAGTGAATGAGAACTGCCTGAAAGGACAGGTTAGTCAACCTGTATTAATTCCTGCCCATCAGATATTCTAAGATCTTTTCCTTTATATTCGTGATGGGAATCACTATAAAGACCTGGTCTGAAGCCAACTCTTCTCACTGCACTTTTGGCTAAAGTGCTGACTCATCTAAGGGCTTGCTCTTACAGTAGAAAATTTGGAACAGCAGCAGCAATTGGACACTATCAGATGCTGTTTCAGGAGCTGCTCCTTGTAAAGAACAAGAGGATGTTCTCAAACCACCTTGATCGCGACGTCGTCGATCTCCACGGGCCGTGTCTGCTTCCTGGCTGGCTGCTCATAGCCTTCGAGCTGGTACCTCAGGGGCTGCCTCCTGTTGATGGCCTTGGTGTGCTGCACAGGGAAATGAACACACAGGAGAAAAGCTGGAATCCTCAGGAGAAGACAGCATTTGGTTCCCTGTAAATCCATTCGCTTTCTTACCACCGTACCAGCGCAAAACAAGACGCCAGTGTGTGATAATAAAACACGCTGCTGACATGCACACAGTGTAATGCTTTAAACACTTCCAGCTGAAGCACAGAAAATACCTGACTTTTTGTGTTTCCCACGCAAAACCATCCCAAATTTCACCTGTCACCCTCCTCTGCCCTACCTGAGGCAGCTCCAAGCAAAGCTGTGTCACTGTGTAATGACGTGCTGAGTTACCACTTAGTTCTTGGAAGCAGAATAGCTGCAGGAGTGGGAAGCATGTCAGTTTAGCTTGTGCAGAGCACCTTCCTGAGGGATAATAGTGATTTTGGAGCCAGCTCATTCAGAGCTCCCTGTGGTTATTTGTAAGCACCTCTGTATCGAGCTGAATCAATATAACCTTAGTGATTCCTTACAGCTGGACTATATTTGGTTATTGATTAACTTTTACAGACACTGCCTTTGTTTTTCCCTTTCCCCATCATCTATCTAGACTTTGTCTCTTTAAGGCTAGACAAAAGGTGGACAGAAGAAATAAAACAAATGCTGAAACAATTTTATATTTGTTTAATTTATTATAATGGTTAACCCAGAAAAACAAGAAATGTTGTTCAAGTTGGCAAAACAATTTAATTCAGCTCAAAATCAAACTTATTTTGTGCTAATCCTCTCTTTCTGTTACTGTCTTCAAGATTCAGTCACATTTCAACTTGTATATTTAGTTTGAAAGAGCTGAAATATCTGGCTTTTTAAAAACTGTCAAAATGAAAAAAAAAACCAAACCTCCAACCTTTCCCCAAATCATCTCCATTGGGTTTTTTTCTGTCCTCAAATTTTACTCAAATTCACTGTATGTTTAGCACTCCAGAAACAGCATTTTGGAATTAATTCCTATTTCACAAAGTTTGGTGCAGTTTGTCCCACCTCCAGCTCTGAATTTCCCAGAGCAGGGGTTGTTCCTACCTAAGGATGCCCAAGATACAACAGGATGTACTGGGAATACACAGCACAAAGCCCATAACCACAGGGAATCCACCTGGGGCTTCTATAAAAGCTGAGGAGGATTAATTTGAACCATGTGCAAATGTCTTGGTGTGTTGTGGGGTTTTCATTACTACTGGCACTTCAGCAATGCTTGAATGTGTTTGTGGGCCCTTTATGTCATAGAAACACAGAGATTAAGACATAAAAGAGGCAAAATTGGTCAATACTAGTCAGGCTAGAAGCCAAAACTCCCGAGGTCTATCAGCTTGGCCACTGGTCTTGCATGGGGCTGTAGGGCTTTGAAATTCAGCATCATAAACCAGAACTTACAAGTCCTGTGTGCTTCTTACAGGATTCATAGGGTACAGAGCTGTCCCCCCCTCTCCAGCTGTCATCTCCAATCTCATCACTCAGGAGAAACTCATTCAGCTTCTGGACACTTGAAAGAAAACAGGACAGTGAGTTGCACAAACCCAAGTTTCCATTAGTGTATTCCCATTTTCGTGCAGCAGTATTTATCAGAAATGTTCCAAAAGAAGCTCATGGGATACTTTCAGTTTCCTCTCAGTCTATCTGCCACCCTGATGGCAAATGAAAATTTATGCGTGTGGAAGAAGGACAGATGAAAATAATCAAACATTGTACTGGTGGCCGGGAACAAAGAGCAGGGCTGGTCATGTGGGTGCCAAGGGAGCTCCGTGGGAATGGTTTCCATCTCTTCTGGGCCTTTCTCATGCCTACACACAGTCAGGGTGCATAAATGAGTCATCCACCCACCTACACCCCCTGGAAATGCCAGTGCAGTAGGTGCATCTGACACAGCTTCTGCAGGGATGAACAAAGTCACTCACTGATCATGGTGAAGCTCTGTGACTTTGCAAAAACTTAAATCAAGGTGTGTTGGGTCAGAGACCGAGAAAGAAGGAGGACATATGCCTTCAGATCAGTGATTTGAACATTAATCTGAAAATGGGAAAGCAGTCCTGTCTCAAGGCCCACCTGCACATTTCATGTTAAATTATCAATATGTGTTTGAGCAGCCACAGAGATGCTGGTTAGCAAGAAAGCACTGCTAGTGTCATTATTTCCTCCTGACAGTATTCCTGTTTCTACCTCCTCTTTTGAAAGGAAGATTCATGTGTCTAACCCCTGTGTCAGAATTCCAGTCTTACATAAGGGCACCAAGCAAGAATTTATTTTCTTGTGGAAGATAAGAGACCTTGCTCTGATCCCGTGCCCAAGAAAGAAAACATCAACCCTTACTTCGAATCTGAATGAAGTACCCTCAAAAGTTTTCAAGGCACTAGAACTGCTCTTGAACATGAAATTCTGACCAAAGTATAAGCACTTAATCATAAAACAAATGAGCACATACTCCTCTGATTGAGGACAGTGCCATGGAGTGACCAAGCACACATTTTTCATTCTTCGCTTGGGGGACATGATGTTCATGGGAGAAAGATGTTAGGAAACGAGTTTGCCAAAGGATACAGTTTGTTTTGGCAAATATGGTCTCTAAACAGTGTCCTGAGGAGTGGCCAGCAGTGTTAAGGAAAATGTACACACCATTTTGATATTAGGGCTCTGCTAAACATAGTACAGAGATGTAGAGGCTTAGATGATTTATAGAGGAGCCTTGAGATTTTCCACTACTCAGAAATCCTTTTCAACCTAGGGAAAATGTCTCATGTGGCCCTGCTGCTGCTTTGATAAAAATAAACTCTGTTTAATTATTTTTGTTTTTTGAAGTCAGTGTGGTGCTGGCAAAGGGCAGCTGTGGAGCCTGAAGTCCCTTTGACTGCTATTTGTCATTATTGCTGCCCACCAAAAAGAGTCAGTGACAGCAGCAATGGAACACCTTGCCAATGTGCCTCAGCCTTGGCACGAGGGAATGATGTTTCTGGGTGGGAAGGTTAGTTCTGTCCTCACATCCTGCTAGTGCTTGGCATCTGACACATTGCTGCCAGTCAGGTGTCAGTTTGTGCCCCCTGGGACGTCTTGGCAGTGTGTAGGTCTGCATAACTGCCCTGTGACCAAGACTCTGTCCATACAGGCCACTGGCACCAGCAGCCAAAACCCTGAAATTTGACTTCCTACCAACCAGCTCCCTCGAGATTAAGTGCTTTATAGCCCAGCATAAGGAAGCTGTTCTGTTGGGCTATTTTACAGAAATAAATGCCTGGAACATATCAGGCAGGACATTGCCAAATTCTCACTGAAAGCCCAGCGCACCCTTTGTGGAGGTAGAGTCGCTCTTTCTTGCCTCAGCAGGGCCAGTCTTGCTAAAGAGCTTCACAGCAGTCTCTCTCATCTCCCTCTGTACAGAAAAGAGCCCAGAAAGTACTAGATGAGAGTGATGGTGAGTGGCCACACTGTGAGCAGAGGAGCATTTCCCAAGGAAGAACAGTGCAGCTCTAAATCTGAATTGCCAAAGGTAGTGAAATCATAAAAAGAATGGATCATTTATAATCATAGAATCATAGAATGGTTTGGGTTGGAAGGGACTTTAAAGATCATCCAGTCCCACCTCCTGCCATGGGCAGGGACACCTCCCACTAGCCCAGGGTGCTCAGAGCCCCATCCAACCTGGCCTTGAACACTTCCAGGGATGGGGCAGCCACAGCTTCTCTGGGCAACCTGTGCCAGGGCCTCCCCACCCTCACAGGGAACAATTTCTCCCTAATATCCAATCTAAACCTCCTCTCTGTCAGTGTGAAGCCATTCCCCCTTGTCCTGTCACTCCAGGCCCTTGGAAATAGTTTCTCTCCATCTTCCTTGTGGGCTCCCTTCAGGTCCTGGAAGGCCACAATTATGTTGCCCCAAAGTCTTCTCTTCTCCAGGCTGAACAATCCCAGCTCTCTCAGCCTTTCCCCATACCAGAGGTGCCCCATCTGATCCCCTTGGTGGTCTCCTCTGGTCTTGCTCCAACAGCTCAGTGCCTTTCCTTTGCTGTTTCTTCGCATCATGCAGTAAAATGAACTGTTTACTCTGATTTCTCTCACATCTTTGAACACCTGAGTCCTGCACCTTAACTCTCTTCCAACGCGAGCAGGCAGAGACAACCCTTTCCTCCAGCACCTTCCCTGATGTATTACCCAGCTGGGTGTTCATGAGTCGGTGAGAACAGAAGGACCACTTACCTTACAATAGCTTTGACTGCAAAACGAACCACGGTGGAGAGCAGGAACAGGGGTGTGACCAGGATGTGGAACAGAGACAGGGATGCGAAGGCCTGGGCGGGCTGCAGGGGCTTGTCGTTGGTGTAGGCATAGGTCACAAAGGTCTGTCACACCAGGGAAAGAGCAGGTCAGGACAAGGGCTCTCCAAAAAGAGGGGCAAGGACAGCAAGCAAAATATTTTTCTCAATTAAGGCTAATAACTATATACCTCAGTTTACTGGGGATCACAGTAAACTGAAGAGAAAGGTGTCTTCTAAAGTGAAATAGATTTTAAACCCTTGCCCATGGTTTCAAGAGGTTTACATATTTAAGAATGAAAAAAAATTTCATTGTTCCATCTAGTGTTGTAAGTGACTTCAGGCTTCAGAGGAAACACATAACTCGGAAAAATCAGTAAGAATCCAACAAATCTTATGGGTCCAGAACTCTGGATATGTTTCCACCAATTCTGGTACCCACTCTCACTGTACTCTCAGTAATGCCCTCAAAATGTGGTCTGTGAAAAACCCACACTTACTGGCATGTCACAGTTCCTCTAGTGCTTGAGGCTGAGATTTAAACCTGGCCAGAGCACAAGCAAAACTTATTTGTCCTTAAACTGCAGAGTACTCTTTCCTGCAAACTGACATGATTGCTTATAATGCACTTAATGCTCAAGAGACAAGTAAAGCCATTCAAAATCCCTTCAGAAAAAGAGCTTTTCAAAATGGGTCACCTTTCAAGTTGCAATGATTTTTTTTCTTTCTTTCTGATGGTAAAAAATTATATTTCTTTTTGGTTTTAACAATCCACACTCTGGGAATGGACACTTCCAGTGTCATCCTCTCCTACAGTCAGCAGGGCACATTAACTCACCTGCTGGTTTTATGAGGAATAGGTGCTACAATAACAATGGTGTCCATTCTTTTTTTAAACCCCCCTCTCCTTTTCTCCACCTTTTATAAGGAAAAGTGAAAAACAAACCATATCTTACTGCGAGAACAGCTGCTATTGGTATGGCTGCATTCATAAAAACTGGGAAGGAAAAACAAAATAGGCATTAGATTATATGAAATAAGAAAAAAAAACAATTTTACAGTAAGGGTATGACACCAGAAGAATCCATTTTCTTGGATTTCCAGTTCAAGTAATTAAAACTCCCAAAGGAAAGTACTCTGCAGGAAGAAACTTCCTTCCATGGTAGTCAGAGATCTTAAACACACTAACAAATAAACCAGGGAATTCTCTCATCTGTATATTTCAGTAAACTCAGAGAAAAAATATTATGTGCACAAATATTACGCAACACAACTAAAACATTACCCTCTCAGCTCTTTTCCATTACACAAAACACAATTTCTTTCAGAGACTAATTTGTCTTTGCTGCAATCAGATCTGCTAATATATAATGTCATAATGAAGGTAGTAGAAAATTTACTACAAAAATAAATCAACAAGATATACTCTACCTTTTCAAGCTTCTGCCTTATATATATATATATCATGCTTTTTATTTTAATCACATCACACACAAAAACGTGTCACAGACACAGCTGGGTTTTGCTTTAGTTGAAGTCAGGAGGAATGTTGACATCCTGAAGATCCTGAAGAACAGGATCCATTTCCAGGCACCACAAATAAAGTTACTTACTAGAGAGAGACGTGTGAAGTGCAAAGGTTTTGAGGCTGGTGAGTTCCTTCATCCTCGTTTCTTCCACACTCGTACAGAATATGTGCTCCCAGGCATACAGCTTTAATAACTTAATGCCTTTTAGTATCTCATTGGTTTTCTTTAATCTCTCAGTAGAATAGTCCTTCATTTCAAAAGAAAACCAGGATAAGAAATAGATAACAGGTCTGTAGTCTTAGTGTGAATGCTCTTTCCCCTTCATTTCTCTTGGAAAATTCATCAAAAAAGCTTAATTTTGTTTGTTTGTGATTTTCTACAGCTGCCATACTGAGAAAAACAATACAAAATTCCATGTTCTTTGGAGATATTAAAATGGTTACAGCCATGAGGGGAAATTAAGTGAGCCTGATCTGAAAAGAAAAATAACCCAAAGGATCCCAACCCTTCAAACAGTGGGTGAGACTCAGGGAGGGAGATTACTGTGCCAACAGTGTCCATAACAATAGATAGAAGAATATATGTGTGTACTTGCTGCACAAGATTCATTCTGGGATCCAAACAGACCAGTCATGCAAACAGGTGAATTATTTATTGATATATTTAGCTAATCATCCCTCACCAGAAAGCAGTAATCATAAGGTTGGTAAAATCATAAATTTTGGTAAAATCATAATCCAAAAGCTGTTACGAATCAGAGTAAGTCAGAAAACAGCAGTAAGAAAGATTCAGACTATTCCTGAAATTATCCAAAGACAAATCCTCTGTACAATTTGTACAGGTTGTACAAACTGGCACAACTTAACAGGACTGAAGCCTGCTGGAGATCAGATCCATGTATGTATAATTTGCTCACTGAATATTGAGACAAAAAGGATCTCTAAATATTTGGCATCTTAAACATCAAAGGCTGACTTAAAAAGTTCAAGGATCACGACTATAAAGTTAAAAATTAGACAAAGTACCAGAAAACATTTCCAACTGGTGAATTAAATCAGACAGCAAAACAAACTAGCAACACTGAAGAATGCAAAATAGACATTAATGCAGCAGTGCCAGCTGATTTGTAGAGAATACCAAAGCTTGGGGTGAGAGCAGAAAGTCTGTTGTACACATTCCTTAATATCTCCTGCTATAATTTATCAGTCATTTGTACTCTTTGCTAGCATCCCACGAAATACAATGTCTGAATGTGGGAATAATACCCTTCTATGGAGCTGAATTCAGACAAAATTGTGCTAGTTGTGTTAAAAATACTCTTTGCAGGGAAGGCAGGTCAAGGCCCGCACACTTTATTTGAGAGTCTCTTCTGACAAATGTGAGGAAGGGAGAGACACTGAGCCACGGAGAAACAGAGGAACCATGGGACTAAGGGATGTTCACTAACTACAGGTTCTCAGTCCTGGACCACAAATGTCACTGAAATCATTTACTTACAAGGGTGCTCTTCTGAGCCTCAGCCAACTTTGTAGCTATGAAATACTGTATTGGAGCTAAGAGCACGATGACTGCAGCACCAACCAAGGCACTCACTCCCAGCAAGTTGTAGAGTAGGATCACACCCATTATTATCTGTCAAGAAAAAAAACCAACATAGGAGGGGAAAAAGTAGATTTCAACATGCCAGAACAGTACCAAGAAGACAAATATTTGTTCTTCTAATAAACATTTAAATGGTTCGTAGGAATGGGCTGAGCACACCCTTCAGAAGGTCACGTTTGGAAAGTGTGGGAAATAAACCCAGAAGCCTTTATTTTTGACATTAACTAAATAGTTTGTGTTACTGCCTGGTAGTTCTAATCCAGGTTGGGTTTCCACAGAGCTGAAGGAGCACTAAAATGATGGTGCTTGCCCCAAGGCATTTCAGAGAGTTACTGGCCTCAATTCTTATTTACAGTAGAGCTCCTTGCATCACTCTGGGAGCACTCAAAGATCCTAGGACTGCCTTGGATCACAGCTGCATTCTGTCACAGTGGTCCTCCACTAAGACAGGCACTGAAGTGTGAAGCAGATGTGCTGGAAGTGACACAACCTGAGCTTGTGCATCATTACCATCTGTAGGAAAACACCAACACACTGCCTTAGTCCTGCAAAGAGTGTGGGAACACTTCCCAAAAAGGCTAACCTGGGAATGGCTGTGATGCAACTACTGGGATTCTGGCTCCTGAGTTAATACAAGCTCTACTACTTAAGTATTTTTACTAAAAGCTCCACTTTGTGGTACAGAGATATCCTCAGTGACAAGAGGGCATACAGAACTAGTTGCCTATCTCATATTTTTATCTCTTAAATGAGTCCATTCTGTCTTTCAATCTCCCTTCTTGTTACACAATCAGAAATAAGAATCAGTACAGTTTAACATTTTCAAAGCAATATTCAGCTTTTCAGGCTTCTGTACAGCAAAATATCATACCCAGATGCCATTTTCTTAGGGAAAGGTTGCAGGCAGTAATTTGCACTTGGTGTAAACTGAAGCCCTTACTTGGGCCCTGATTCTGCAATGAATGTTTGCCCGGGGTATCAGGCCATAATTGGTGGATGAACAATATATTTTCTAGGATTCACCCTGATCTTCATCAGGGTATGGCTAAATCTGATCACACTAGATGGATATAAGTTCAGTATTTGCTATAAGCAGGACAGTCCTATGACCTTTTCTAGAGTGGAGAAGTACTCATAGTTAAGACAGGTTAGTTTCTTCCAACTCTTTTTTTTTTTCTAAAAAATAGTCAATTGAGATATTAAAAGATTATAAAATACTTATAATAACAGTTGGTTCTATCTCTTTTTAAATTTTTTTAATGTCAGTGAGATCACCAACAGGTAAGGAGCGTGCCAAACTCACCCTAAGCTAAAATTATGAAATGCTACAGGAGTCCAAGTTTCATGGAAAACCAACATGTCTTAGTTTATTAAGGCATTTGGCATTTTTTAAGATTTCTTTCAGGCTAACAATTTTAACCTTTCCTTCCCACAGATCTGCCTGTATTTCTTTCCAAGCCTTGCTGAGGACCAGATGTGTACAGTAACTAAGCTTGTTTAGAGGGGAGCTCCTCTGAGCACTGTCAGGGCTGCTGTCAGTCACAGAGCAGGATTCAATTACTTTTTGCTCCTGCCACAAAACCCACTTAAAACTGGACTCTGCAAAGAGAAATAATCAGCCCTGTCAGATGCCTGTGCTGCTACCATGTGGCAGAAGTAAAAGCAATGGCTTGTGTCAGCAGTGGAAGAAATATGAGCAGGGAAAGGATTGCAGGTCAATCTTTTTAAAGTCACAGATAACATCCATGACATGGAAATCCTGCTAAAAAAAAAAAACCTCCCTCTCTCAAAAAACCCCTCTCTCTCTTCACTGGCCCTTAGAGAGACATCCTCCCAGCACTTGGAGTAGATGATGGGCCACATTCCTGCTTGTTAGTCTTCCTGGGAAATGGGCATGAAGACTAGGTTCCCCTCTGGAGTTTGTAGTAGTCTCACAGACTCTTCCCAACCAGGTTGGAGGACCCCTGAAATCAGGCCCTTTCTTTGATGCTCTACCTGAACAGGCATTGCCCACAGGTTGGGGCACAGGAACAAGAACCACATCAGTTGGTTTGTTTCTATGGCAACCAAGTTGTTGATTTGTCCCAGCGTCATCTCTCCCATGGACAAGTTGGATGTAGAAAGCCTCAGGATCTTATTATATATCATTGCCTGTAGGAAAGGAATAAAATGGAAGATATGAAAATGGTGTAATTATAAAACAACAGTGGCAGCAGGATGTTTCAAACTGCAGCACCAGCCTTTGCCTAAGGCAGCCCTTCTCCCAGTCTCTCACCTGGGACAGAGAGAGAGGGAGACAGAGGGAGAGAAAGCACGAGAGAGAGAACTGACTTTTAAAAGCTCCAATTCCTCTCAAAAGATTTGTTGCTTAGTGCAGACCTAAAATAGAACAAAATGACAACAAAACATTCAAAATTTAGGAGACTGGCCAAAGATATTTTTTTAATAAACATTTGGTGAGCCTGCTTTTCTGTGGCACTGTCTCTCAAAGAGATACTTGTTTCTGATAAGATAGTTAAACTGTGAAGTTTTGACTAGGGTGGGTATGGATTCCTTTGGCTTTCTCCCCTTTACCTGGCCATTTCTTTCCATAAAATTTGTAGGAGTTTAACAGGGTTTTAAATTAATCAGCGTTTATATCTACAAGACTTTTAAAGTCAAATGTTGTTAGCCCTGTTCACAGTTACAACCAAATATCAAATGCTGCAGCTCCAAGGAAGTTTTTTTAAAAATTTTGTCCACTTTGACTTTGTCCTTTGGCAATGTAGATCCTGTAAAAATAATCAGAGATGCCTACAGGCCACGGTGAATTACATCAGCTGCATAGCACAGAATATTCTGAGTTAGAACGGACCCACAAGGATCATGAAGTCCAACTCTAAAGTGAATGACCTGTACAGGATAGATCCCACAGCCTTGGTGTTATGTGCACCAGTTGAGCTAATATGCTCCTAAAAGTCTCCATTTTGGCAAGTGGGAGTCACAAAAACACGAGAAAATAACCGGGTACTCTTTCTTCTCCAAGTCTGTACCACCTTATCCTGGGAGAAGGCAGAACACATTTGAAACAGCTCCATCGGCCCCAGTGGGCACAAAAGAAGCAGCTTCCATGCTGGGCTGATATTCCCAGGGTCAGTAACATCTGGCAAAACATCAGTTCCTGCTCCTGCTGCCTGTGGAGTCTGGTCTGGGAGAGCCCTGCTACAACCCACCCACGTGCTGAGCCGGAGCTGCTGGCTCCAGTCCATAAACACACTGTCACAGGGGGTTAATGGATGCTGGGTTTACAGACACAGCTCTGCAGATGAATCACTCCCACCCCATCCCACAGGGCTCTGTGCAAAAGGGCATAAATATCCAGCCTCACCACTCAGGGCACATGGACAAGGTTCCCATAAAACGAAGATGCTTTGCAGATGACTCTGCTCACGGCCAGCAGAGGCTAACTCGTAAGGGAATGAGCAAAGCAGGGCCAAAATGACACTGCTTACATCTTTCCTCATCTGCAAAGATGTGTTCTTACACGCACAGAGTGAGTGTTGAACTTCTACAGGTTAGTTTTTTAGCAGAAGGAATTGCTGCCAACAGTTTGGCTGCGTCGGTGATGCTGCTCTGCCCAGCTTTCTGTATAAAAACACAGCCTGTACCATCCCTCAAACCATCATTAACTCAGCCTTCAGATAAAGAACGAGACAGATGAAATGGAAGCACAGAGTTGGAGCTGTTGTTAGGGAGTTTTTTGGCAGAACATCTATGCTCACCAGCAAGGCACCTCGCAGGTTGATGCCAGTTTCTGTGGTCACATAGTAGGATGCCTGCAGGAATGTCCTCTGCAAGATAAGGGCCAGGAAGAGAAGGACTGCCAACACATAGACATTCCTGAGGAATTCTTCTGAGGAAAGATAGGAGTTGGATGGATCCTTCACCTGAAAGAAAGGAAAAAATTATTCAAGTGCCCTAGGAGGGATTGTGTTTTCTTGAGAAACTGGGAACAAGGAAATTCAGTCATTGCACTAAAATAAAAAAAATTGATGGTATTATGGGAAAGTTATAGAAATCAGATTTCTCACTGTCCTAGATGTCAAAATTAAATACTCCTCTCATGTTCCAAAGACTTAGGATCTCAACTTTTAGCAGTTCTAAAATGATCTGGTTTTAGCAGGAAAGTGACAGTAAGTTCACCACGTCTGCCTTGTCTTTAGTTTCTCCATCAAATTCTGGTGATTTGGAGCATAGAAATGCTACTCAGTACAAAAATAAAGCTCATTCTACTTGTGCCACAAAGGAAATAATTTTTATTATGTGGGATTAGTTATCTTGCATATTATAGAAACAGTTCCTTCCAGAATTAAAGTCTAGGATACCTGTGAATTCGGAATAAAACAATGCTGGTAATCTCCACAAAATGAGGTTCAGATGCCTCAAGAGGGCAGAGAGAAAATGTTGTTTAAATCACTTTATTTGTTTTCATTTCCTAGTTTTTGTGTTCACTGTTCTGCTCTGTTTAAGGCAGAAAAGGAAACAAATGTACCAAAATACTGCAAGAGGGACTGTCCCTTTGGTATTTCCGATCCAGCTGGAAGCAGGATGTACTGGAATTCTTAGGGAGATTTAAAAAAAAAAAAAAAAAAAGAAAAAGAAAGAGGAGGAAAAAGCCTGTTTTACTGAAATACTCAGCCTGATTTTGAGATGAAAATTTTGGGCAATATAGGAAAGCAAACCCCTTGCCCAAGACTCTTTGAAACAAGGGTTGTTTAAGTACCTGATTGGTCAGATAAATATATTTGAAAACTCTTCACATTCTGCTGCATCGAACCTCCCCATGTTTTCATAGTGGAGTTATCAATAATAAAATAACATTTGTAAATATATTTTTCTTCAATGTATGTAGAGTTCTCAGGAATTAAAGCAGAATAAGCATAAAACTAAACTTGTTCACATTAATTCAAACTAGAGAGAAATTAAAGCAGAAATGGGTAATAGGAAGAAAGACCACGAGAAAGTTTATCAAAATCCATAAATTAAAGGCAAATGTATTCTGAAATGTAGCCAAGAGAAATAGTGACTGTCACCAAGCCAGACCCTTGGAGTGGTTTCAAGATTTCCAATGATTCCAATCTTCCCTTTAGTCAATGCTGATTAAAACTTTAAGAAACCCACAACTGAAACCACTGCACTGAAGAGCAGAAAAGATAAATGAAGCAGACAAGATATAGTTTCCTAACTCTGAGATCCAGAAGTTATTTTCAAGCTTAAATACCTTGTTTGTTCAACACACACACAAAAAAAAACATTTTTGAAGGCAAAACATGCACTTTGCCTTCTGACTTTGTGGCTCAAGTCCAGCATGTGCAGGTTCAAGGATGACAAAGAGCTTTATTTGATAAGCTGTACAATTAAACTCTCCTTCAGAGCAATGAAAGTCTAAAGCCAGACTGAGCCCATCAGTCAAGAAGATTAATGTCAGGAGGGAGCAGCCAAGAAAAAGATATTTGGATAGTGATGATGGTCAAATACTTTATCTGGAGGGGAAAATGTTGTTTCATTACATACCTATCTGCTCATTCAAATACAAATTACTGGCTTCATAAAGTGTATGGAGAAATTTCTGTTATCAGGAGACACATGTAGGAAAATTTCTTCCTCATGTCTTCTCTGCTGTCAGTCAGTAAAACAACTTTACCTGTATTTTTCTCTAATTAAATAAATTCTTTTTCTTATGATAGAAAATGTTCTGAATCAGAGGCTTGTTCAGTGCTTAGAAGTGATCTCTGAAAGTTCAGTCTCAGTGAAACTTGAAATGAGCTGTATTCCAGTGTCTTTAGTGAATTTTTACTGTCAAGAAAGTCATTGAATAAAGTGAATGCTTTTCATTTTCTCACATGTGCCAACTCATTTCATCACTGCAACCAGTGGTATAATCAGTCACAAACAGGGACTGACTCCTCTCAGCTTCCCAGTGAAAAACAGATTTCAGAGAGCTCAAACCTGTCAGTGAACTACAAACTGAGAAATGGAGAGAGAGAAATTAAGAGAGAGAAATTAAGGAAAATTCTCAGGTTGATCCTTGCTGGATGGATCACTGAGGCACCACCAGTGGCTGTCCTGCCTGGAACAAAGAGGGACACTTGAAGAGGAGCAGAAAAATTGTTCCTTCTCCCCAGAACTGCTGGGATGACTCCATCAAGAGGCAGACAGCTGGGAAACCTGAGGGAATGGCCTGAAGTTGTGTCAGGGAGGCTTAGGTTGGATATTAGAAAAAGGTTCTTCCCCCAGAGGGTGGTTGGGCACTGAACAGGCTCCCCAGGGCAGTGGGCACAGCCCCAAGGCTGCCAGAGCTCCAGGAGGGTTTGGATGATCCTCTGGGGCACAGGGTGGGACTCTGGGGATGGTCCTGTGCAGGGCTGAGGATTGGATTTGATGATCTTTGTGAGTCCCATCCCACTCAGCATATTCTGGGATTCTGTGAAACTGGGGGAAGCCTCCACTACCTGTGTTCCATTCCACTACTCTAGTTTGGAACTTGACTGTCTCTCACAAAAAAAAAAAAAAAAAAAAAAAAAGAAAAAACAACTCAATTTGCTCAGAAGAAAACATGAAATAGCACAGTGCCGATCATAAAAGCCGGGTGTATCAAACACCCGACATGAATCCAGAACTAAACTACCCAAGCCTTTCAACCCGTGCTGTCAGGTTACCTTTTCTGTTGTGTTTGTGTTGTTGGTTGTGTTCTGGAAGCCCTGGACAATGCCAGAAATGCACAGTGGCCCAGCAAAGCCCAGCAAATCGGCCAAGTACCGGAAGGTGCTGCTGAGCAGGATCGGTCGTCCAAAAGCACTGTACATGGCCAGCCATATGGAGGGGCTCCTGTTGGGCTGCTCTTCCACTTTTTTCTGGAAAACAAAGACATAGGTATCAACACATTAAGAAGAAGCCTCCCTGGCTTTATATGGCAACATCCTGGATGCCCAAGTGGTTCCTGAAAGGTGAGGTAGCAAACATGTTGGAGATACCAATGGATTTCAGACATTCTTCACAGCAAATTCAAGCTCTACCCCCCCTTTGTGACTGTGGTTTCTCATCTCTACATCCGACTCCTTTTCTGAACCTGTGGGCACGGGAATGCAAGCACAGATTAATAGTCCTGGCAGGCAGCCACTGCTCCTTGTCTCATGTGCACTCAGGGAAAAGTTTGACCTTCCAGCCCCTTGCCCATGCAGGTAATCCTCATTTCACAGTGGCTGTGGGACCACCTGGTCCAGTGAAGGCTTCTGGTGTGACAAAGGGATTGAAGGAAAAATACATGGACAGACGCCTGCAAGAATACAGTTTAATGAAATTTATCTGGACTTTTTTTTTCTCGTCCCTTGGATGCCCTCCAGGAAGACACACTTCAGCTGATCACTCATTACCATGCCCGACAAGATGAGAGTAACAGACCCAGGTGGGAGGCAAGACTGAATCAACTAAGGGTACTTTCTAGCCTTCAGTTCTGTGAATTTACACGGTATCCCAACTCTTGCCCTAAAACACCAGCCAGCAGATCTCTCTTTGCCTACTCAGAGGAGTTCTGATGCTTCTGAACTCCTTTCAATCTAACGAAGAAAGAACTCTACTGAACAGACCTGTGGTCTGCCGAGTGCTTTCCTTTCAATTCAGGCAGCAGCTTTTGACACTGTAGAAAGGCATCTGTCATTTTTCAAGTAGCACAGATGCCTGCAAGTTGTAAGCCAAGCCAAGCCCTTCTGAGCATTCACAGAGACATTTTAAGCACAGACCAGGAACAAGCACCCCCAGCCCAGCAAAGTCACCAAGTAAAGCAAGTGTGCCTGGAATTGCCTGGATGCCTCCTGGGTTTTTTCCTCTTTTCTTGGTTTTTCCTTCACTGCCACTTCAACAATGCCATGGAATACGTGTGTGGTGCCAAAAATGTCCAGGTGGACCAGATGGCTGCTAGGGATTGGGCCAAAAAGCTTGGTAAGGAGAAACATGTAGCATGGGGACAAACCAGGGCCAACATTTCAGAAAGGGGTCAGAATGAAACTGCTGTTTCTGAGGAGGGAAAGAGCACAAGGGCCTCGTGCCCTTTGCCCAGATCTGCTGCCTAGTAGGTTTTGAGCTTAAGTGCACTAAAGGGACTGCTGTCACCCTCCTCAGAGAAATTATTGTCATTTTAGCAGCTTGATAGGAGCTAAGATAAATTATTGGGAAAACACAGCTCCCATCTTTTGGGAAAAAAAATTGTCATACTATCCTGGTCATTCAGTTAACAGTAAATTTGGTAAATGGCAATAGTAATCCTTGTTTCTGTAACAATTTAATAGCCATTTTCACTGCTACTACAGCTCACACATTTGTCATCACCACATGAAATCTAGTTACTTTTCATTGGAAAAAATACTAATTCAATCAAGTTATCTAATAATCTCTGCTGCTAAACACTGTTATCTCTTCCTTTTTTAATCAGGACATCATATTAGCTGAAGTATCTAATGGGGAGAGGGGACAAAAAGTGAATTTTTCTTCTAATCATAAGCTCTTTTCCAGAATGGTTCTTGAGAGTTACGGGCTTGCAGTACAGGATGTGTGTTGTATGTGCCAGCCCGACCCTTTATTTAGTTGCTGAAGGATGATCTGTCAATCACCACTCATTACAGATCAACTGTGCATCTGTTTGTTTAAATTTGCAGGGATTATTTTTGTTAGAGTAGTCAGTAGCATTTGTTGTTGTATTAATTACCCAGGCTGGGTTGCTCTTCTCAGCTGTGGGACTTGATTAGATTTTCCTTGCCTTTGTCACCTTCCTTTCAAATCCCTGTGATGTTCTCTACCCCGGGTGCTCAGCAGTCGAAACAGGGACAGTAAGACAGAGCCTGCTGGTAAATCAAGTCACCTGCAAGGTGTGCCTCAGTAAACATGGAAATCTGACTGTTCCCACAGTTCTGGAGCTGACAGAGTAATCCTGGTGCTGTAGGGCAATGTTCTGCCTCTGTGATTTCTAGCTGACAAACTTTTTTCTTCCTTTTTTTTTTCCTTAACAGGCAACATCCATCACAGCACATGAATAGCAGGCATAGGGAACTAATGGTCCTTGACTTTGCTTTTGCTGTTACACTCCCAAAAGAAAAACTTTCTACTGACCATCAGGACAGAAACCAAATGTAATATCAATGTGCTAAATCTATTTTCACATGTGTGATGTATGATGCATTAGTATGTGGTTTGAAACATCTACGCTGCTTAGATAGGAACTGAAACAGAAGCCAAGCAGCAACAGAAACAGGGTCACTTTTTTTTTTGGGGGGGGGGGGTAATTATGTGAGAATTTATTAAATTATTTTTATTTTCATAGCACGCAGAAGAGATAGCAGGACAATGTCATGTGAGCTATCTCAAAGGCATTTTGCAATGTAGAATACTCGAGGTCGTGTTCACTGTCTTTCATCAAGGTGTGATAAGAAGGGTTTGGGGAGGAACAGAAGCTTTCCTTCTGCAGGGCCATGGAGCACAGCTGAGCTCAGCTGTCTCCAGGCACAGGCAGGGGTAACCCCACTTAATCCAGAGGATGGTGGGGGGCTGCCGTCCCTTCCAGCAGAAGATTAGTGTAAGATACACACTGGCAGCAGAGACACTGACAGATCACCTCTTCCAGACTGCAGACCACGCTCTAACCTGAAGAATTTTCCTAATGATGTGGCTGTTTCTGGCCCATCCATGCACAGGCCAGCACATACCCACACAGGGATAAACTGCAGTGAGTTCCACTGCCTGGATCCTTGGATTTGCTTTAGCCACACAGTTTACTTTATCTGCAAAGAACCAGTTTACTTTAGGGTTACAGCCTGTTTTCCAATATTAGCACAAGTGTGATAGCTGTGGTAATCTCAATATTTTGGACAACTCCAGAACCCAAAATATCTGATGTAAGGCAACATTAGAAACACAGGTGAGTGTAACTGCATGGGGCACATTTATGAAAGTCTTCCTGCATGTATGACACACACCAAGGGAAGATAGACATCAAAAATTTGTGCTCTTGCACACAAGCAATAGCACATTCAACTTGAATTTTGGCCCCTGAACTGCATATTTGTGCAGGCACAGACACTATCTGCAGATGTAAATGAGCCACAGGAATTGTCCTGTCATTAAGAATGGCCCAGAGACTCAGGTCCTCAGGGCGTGGAGGTGCCTAAGACTCTTTGGCCTCTTTAAATAGGATTTAGGCACCTTAAGGAGCTGGCCTAAGGAATGCACTTCTCCCTTGCTGAGAAAAGCTCAGTTCCAATGGCTCAGTAGCTTTCTGCTTAAAGCAGAAGGATCTTGATCTGTAGTCTCTACTCTCTGTAATGACTGTCTGCAAAAGGGAAGAGAAGCAACTTATATCTTTTAAAATATAAACAATTGTACTGATTATAGGGCACAGAAAGGAGCCTGCAGCTCCCTGCTGGGAGAAGAGAGCTGCCTAAATACATCCAGAAGTTCCTCTGGGAAGTCCTTCTCTCCCCAGTGAGTTTTCCCAACCATGCTTTCTCTGCTGGGTCTGGCTGGGATGGAGTTAATTTTCTTCATGCAGTGCTGTGCTTGACATTGGTGACTAAAGCACTGCTAAGACACCAGTGTTTTGGCTATTCTTGATGTGTGGTTTTGGCTATTTCTCCTTCTGGAGGAAAAAAAGTGAAGATGAGTGTTTCCAGCTGATACTATGGACAGAATGTCTTCCAATTTAAGATGCTGTTTGGAGTAGCTCAGATTTAAACAAAGCTTTCACTTTTAAAATCCAGCAAGCAATCATTCTGTTGTGGTTTTAGTTTCCAGTTGCACTCAATCTGGCAACTCCTTCCTGCTATAAATTCGCTTAAAACCAAACAGCAACTGTTGGATTGGAACCTCCCATGCCAAGTTTCACCTTGGAACAAACAGTCCCGAGTTAAAATTCCTGAAACTAGGATTTCATAAAAGCTGAAAAAAAAAATTCAGAGTGACACTTCACGTTTCCAAGGCCAAACAGTGACAGGAACATCTGTGGTTACCTTTTGTTCCTCGTATGCTTCTTTGAGACAGACGTAATTTGTCAGTGCTCTCATGGCAATTGGGAGCTTTCCAATGGCCTTCAGGTCCACAGGTTTCTTGTGAGCAGATATAATGAGAGTATTCATCCACCAGTAAGTGGCCTTTGAGAGCAAATTGACAAAAGGCTGCAGAAACCTCACCCCCAGATCCTGCAGATCCTCTGGGGGCTTCACTTTCTGAGGGTTCATGAAAAACACGTACCTCTGGAGAGGAGAAAGTAGACAACACCTGCTCAGAAATTATCTTATTAACAGTGATTTTTAGCAAAAATTTTGTACAGTACAACTACAATTTCAAAATTGCATTTAAGGGTACATATACATTGAACTTAAATATGAATTTGCTTATAAATAGGAGCATTTCCATTTTGGCAAAACGCTGAGCAACATGGGATGTGAGCACAGCTCTGCAGCCTACCAGTACCACCTATCACCAGCTGAGCAACAACAAAAAAGTACTCTTGGGATATAATTACTTTAAATTATTGAGGGTAAGAATGTGTGCTGACTTATACATTGTCTACCTGAATAGTTGATCAGCATTAATGTAGCATGTGCTTCATACACACACACACACACACACACACACCCCCTCCTTACATCCACAAATATGCATCTATCTATATAAATATATTCACCTTGTCTGTAGATATATAGAGATATAGATATATAGAGATGGGTAGATAGATGGATAGATGGACAGATGGATAAAGAGATAGATAGATGGATGGGGAGATAGATAGATAGATAGATAGATAGATAGATGATAGATGGATGGATAGATAGATGGATGGATAGATAGATGGATGGATAGATAGATAGATGATGGATGGATAGATAGATAGATAGATAGATAGATAGATAGATAGATAGATAGATAGATAGATAGATGGATAGATAGATGGATGGATAGATAGATAGATGGATAGATAGATGGATGGATAGATGGATGGATAGATAGATAGATAGATGGATGGATAGATAGATAGATGGATGGGTGGATGGGTAGATAGATAGATGGATAGATAGATAAATACATGGATAGATGGATAGATAGAAAACTGGAGAGAGAGAGAGAGAGAGAGATGGATAGATGGATGGATAGATAGATAGATAGATAGATAGATAGGTAGATAAATAGATAGGTAGATGAACACAGTAACCCATACACACCAAGCCCAGGGGACACACCAAGGACATACATTTTAAAGACATGCCCACTGATCTCTATAGAATTAACAAAATATTTATGGTCAAGCTAAACTTGGGCCCAAACTTGACACAAACCAGAGTTACTGGGACTAAAGACCCACCTTCATCCCCATGATAGTGCTGATATTTTTGCAGACCCTGCTAAAGAAGCCACATACCCTGACTCGGATGACGTTGATCTCCACAGCCATGAGCAGCCCATAGAGGATCACCATGATTCCAGTGATGCAGAAACGCAGTTGAGAGAAAGGAACACCATCCTGGCAGTATCTGACAAGCTTGATGGTCTTGGTGACAAAGGCCATTATCCAGTAAAGGAAGAGAGCTGTAAAACAGGTGCACACTCATAGTGAAAAAAATATAAATATATATATGGGAACTTAACCACATCGGTGCCTCAGAAGTCTCAGCTTCCAAGCCTCATCCCTGGGAGTGTTCAAGGACAGGTTGGATGGGATTCTAAGCAACCTGGTCTAGTGGAAGGTGTCCCTGCCTACGGTAGGGGTGTTGGAACAAGAAGCAGAAGTCTCATAAGTTAACAAACATCACATTGCCTCTTCGAAAAAGAAGGGTACATCCCAAGTGAGAATATGGAAATGTGCCCATTTTAAAAAAGACTTCATGGAGTTTAGTAATATCCTGAATCCTGGCTTGTGCCTGTCAACAGCTTGTTCAGGTCACTGAGTTACAGGTAATTTGGACAGTATGAATCTCTATGAAACATTATTCTGCATTGTCTAGTCTGACCATCTCCTGACTGAGACAGCAGGCTGGATAATCTTGAAATCAACTGCAAAGGATGCTGAGAAACAACAGCATCTGCACAGGACGGTTCATGGTCAGATTAGTGTTAAAAGTGGCCTTTTGAAACAGTCCTTCTGAGTGAAGACAAGTTCTTCCTCAAAATAATGAGCAGTGTTGAGAAATATATAAAGCTCATGATAGAAATACAACAGTCATACAAGGCTTTCTCTTTTGTGATAATTTTAAAAATAGTTCTCAGCATGTACTTCATGAAAGGTGCAGTAACTCCTATGATACTACTAGGTGGGAGAGCAGATATATTAATATTAATATTCTCATATGTTTCACCCTCCTCTTCAATCTACACAAGCTGACTTTGGCTAAACTACTAGGTCTTGTAGGAGTACATAAATATTAGACTTGAGGACATAAATATATAAAATTTATATATTTTATATATATAAAAAATATTCGACTTAGACTTAGACTTAGACTTAGACTTAGACTTAGACTTAGACTTAGACTTAGACTTAGACTTAGACTTACCCAGCAGTAACTTTGGAAAGTTAGATGTCTCAATATTATGGTAATAGACTATGGATACAGTGGCAGCCACAAATCCCATTATAGCTGGTAGAAAGAGATGGAGGTGGCGAGATTTCATTTGTCTGAAAATAAATCAGGCAGAAATCAGTTAATCTGATGCCTTTTCTCACCACTGTGTGAAACCATAGGTGTTCTGCTTATCTATTCGAGAGGAAAAACGTGACTTTCCTAGAGACAAAAAGGATTTTTTCCCCATGAATGCTTTAACTTTTGTCAGTATTTACTTGCCACTATAGCAAGAGGACAATAAGTGCTAAGAACAATCATCTTCATCCCATCAAAATCTGGGCGGCTCACGAAATGATTCTATGATTTTTTTGGGGGGGGAAAACCTCCTCATGCTTTACTATCCATTTGCTCACACGTTAAGACCACACATTAATGAATGCAATTAGCTTGATTGCACACCAAACTCTGCCACTTACGTGTCAGAAACTATTCCCTCTGCTATTTCACACACGTGCACGAACAGGAGGGTGAACGTCAGGATCCACCTCAGGTTGTGGCCGGGGAAGTGCAGCCAGGTATTGTGGTGGATCTGGACTTTGGAGCTTTGGCTTCCCCAGCCTGGGAAATGATGGTAGTGAAAGAGAAAGGTTATCACAGTGATAATCAGTGACTTTTCTATTCTAATCCATAGGTCACACTTAATATATATGTAACAATCAATAAAAACACCCTACAGGGCTATAGGGGCTGCTGTGACTGAAAAGATGAGGCAGGAGTGTCTCACTGGCCATGTAACTTCAATCTAACCCTGAAGACAATGGGACAACAGTCTTCCCACAGTTTCAATTAAAGAGAAGAACTCCCTGGCCAAGAAAAATGATGAGAAAACAAAACAAACAAACAGAAAAACCATCTTAAGTGTCACCCTCAGACCGACAGATCTGAAGTGATGGCACAACATCACGTCTTTCCCAGTCACAGACAAGAGTGGGTAAAGTTTTCCACTGATATAAAATTTGCCTCCTCAAATTAAGCCTCAAAGAGATACATTTACTTCAAACAAATAACATACAATTTAAGCTATTATGGGGTTTTTTCCCATAACATTGTCAGAAAATAGAGGGGATTTTCAGTGGCTGCAATGTTATTTCGAAATTAATTGGTTGATACCTGTAAAAAAACTAAAGCAGCCACTCAATGCATAATCCAGAGTGTTGTAAAAGTTTCTCTCTGCCCTCAGACCTTGTGTTGAGCTTCCATCAAACATTTCTACAGAAAACCCTGCCATTCAAGGGTGACTTGCTCTGTTCTCAAAGAAAGAGCCAGCACTGACATAAAAATCCAACACTGATGGAAAGAGTTCTCCATAACCCTCGTTTGGGGTTTTTTTTCCCCCAGTCTTTAGTTATTAATTTGTTAAAAGTTTTTTCTTATTGCTTGCCTTATTATTTAATTAGTTTTCAGTCACTGGATTATGTTATATTAGGTTATAATATATTGCCTGCTACCAAGTGTTTTAGCTCACAGGTTCCTGTAGCCTATTATTCAGTCACTTTAGAGACTTTTTGCATAAGAAAAACCCTTAAATCCCCAATTCAAGGATAGTCCCAAATTCAAATCTTCCTCGTGCAAGAAGTGTATTCCTATGTACATATATGACACCAGGAAAGTGGCATGGAAGAACTGATGTGCCATTTCTCATGCAGTTGTCAGGAGAGTATCTATTTTCATAAATACTTAGTGCCTTTTGATGGTTATTCAAGTCTCTTTATCTCCTATGATCAGTTTGACAGCTCTGAAAACGTCTTATATTGTATTTATTTCATGCCTGCAAATTAAATGGGATAAAGAGATAACTAGAGAAAAAAAAAGTGTCATTAGAGTACTAGTTTAGATAGGGTTTTTATACAAGAAAGCATGAGTTAGAGCTGTTCCACTGTCCTAAATTCCTCAAGGGGGATTTATCATTTCTTCTTTTCATTCCTGTGGGGGAAAAAAAAGAATTATCTCTATAGTTCTACTTTTGTTTACAAACGTTGGCAAAAAGAAGCAATTACTCTGTTCTAAAAATTTCCTGCACTTGTCCTATCCTTAGTTCCAAGTTGCACATTTTAGATATTCTCTGAAATTCGCATAACTTGAAGGGAATTCAGACCCACTGCCCTGGGCCTTCTAATGTCTAATAATAGCAATTTCAGTTCTGAGGAAAACTTCTACAGAGAGAAGTTTGGCTCCGATGCCTCTGGTTCTCATCCATCTCTTCACGCTGATTAGTTCATATTCATATCCAGAATGCCTGCATTTGAAGCTAATTGGCATCACATCCTCTGGGTGAAGCCATTCTGCCTCTTGTTGGTTTTTTTTTTAAATCAATAAATATAAAACACCCAACGGTTTCACCACAGGACGAGTAAAACCAGACCGAACATAAACCCGTGCTCAAGTGTTTGCAGGATCGTTGACTGACTCACCGATGAACAGGATTGGGAAGGTGATAAAGAGCAGGAAGACATGTGGAACCAGGTTGAGGGCATCCACGAAGCAGACGTTCCTCAGGACCCCAGCGCTGATGTTGTAGGCCGAGGCGTTGTCGTTCCCACAGAACGCGAGTCTCATCGCTCCCTCGGGGTCTGGATACTACAAAAAAAGAGAGATTCTTTGACTGCCAAGAGTTCTAGCATTGCCTTTACCTAAAGACCAAACAAACAGAATAAAGAGACACTGAACAACCCACGCAGTTGCATTTTGAAAGTTATTTTGGGCTCCGTCGAGTATAGGCACGTTAGAATGAAGGCTGTGCTCATGAGACATTTGTATTTTGCTGATGTTGTTTATATTTATTTGTATCTATTATTTATAATAAGTGCTATTTTTAAATGAATTATGCCTTTTAGTGTTCATTATGTGCACAGATCTTCTCCCTGTGAGAATAAGGAAGTTTTGAATAAGAAGTATTTCCATTTCTCATAAGAAAACCCAAATGGACATAATCTGACTCCTGTGTGTAAGTGCTTCTCTGGTGAACCAACATTGCCTGTGCAACGTCTCTAACCATTTGTTGCACCACATTCTGCTCTGGACCTTTGATATTTGTGATTTGACAGCTTTGCATTCGGTGATAATTTGTATTTCTTTGTTGTTGCACGGAGCAACAGCCACACACACGAGTCATTGGAGATGACTGACAAACTCTTACCCAAAGTAGGCAGCACTGAAGGTTGCACAGGCAGTAAATCAGCATTTGTGCTTGATCCTGCAAATCCTTATGCACGTGCTCAGACTCATCTAAGCAGTCCCTGACTACCATGATTTCTTAGAGATTATCTTTGTACACCAAGATAAGCTCATGTGTTCGTGCTTGCAGACCACAGTGTGACCAGTTTCTGGCTTTCATCAACCCGTGCATCTTTTATTTTTTCATTCCTCTCTATCAGAAGATGAAACAAGATTGAGACCAAAAATGTGTCCTTGCTCATTTCTTTGCCTGAGACTTATAAGGAGCAACACAGTGGTTAGGATTGGGTTATATAAACTCATTTACTCACATCATTCTCTTTTCTCAAATTTCACATGCTAAAATAAAAAGGATATATTTAATTCAGCAAAGCATACTTCTCCAACAACATTGGCATTAATGACAAACAAGTTTTGCTGAATCAGAACCAAACAGAGATGCAAAAAAGGCATGAATACAGTTTAAAAAAAATGTTAGTTAATGGGGAGAAAAAGTTTTCCTTCTTTCCTCAAATAGTTTAGATTAATTCTGTGAGCCTAGTTGTTTAAACAAGGTAAGCATAAACTACTCAAGTAGTCCCTTAGAGGGAGCATAAACATGCAGATCTTCAAAAGATACAGAATTCAAAGGTGGATTTTGAACCTCTGCTAAACCCCCTTTTCACTTTTAACTAACTTCTTGCTGGTTCTGAAAAGCATAATCCACATTTGAAACACATCAGTGACACTTGTAAAGGAGTTTCTTTGAAAAGAATGTGAGAAATGCAGTTCCTTTCCCAAATATATCAGCAATTTATGGCTGAGATTTGCCAGAAGTAAAACATAACTTGCATGCATGTACTTACTGTGATGCAAAAGCTGATGAACAACCCACTCAATCTTCAGTAAAAACCATCTGTTAATAGTCCAGAACAATTTGATGCAGAGTTTGGCCCATTTTCTATAATGAATAGAGTGATATGACCACTATCATTCTATCATTTTATTTTTATATAAAAATACATTAATCAATAAATGAGACTAGTAACACAAAAGAAATATTATGTTAATATGAATTCTGTCTCAATTTGGGACTTATTAGCAAAAAAAATACGGAACTTTTCAAAAAGCTGCACAGAGATTGTGTGGGTTTAACTTGTAAAACTTGACATGTCTCCTTTAAGAGAAACCTAATGGTAGTGATAATCTCTTGAAAATCAGAAGCCCTGTTTCCTCATTTTTATCGAAGGTCAGAAGTCCAAGGGAGTTCTGCTGGGAATTTTCCTCCCTTTCCCACAAAGAGGACTCTTTTCTGAAACAGAGTAAGATGCTGTTGTGGTCTGGTGGTTGGAGTGGTACCGAAAGGCAGGAGAATCCTGGGTTCAAATGAGCACTGAATCACTGACTTCCAGTGTAGCTTTTGGCTTCTGGTCAAAATAAATCTGGGAGAAAGGATTGAAATCATGTCCCAGGGAAGCTAAAGGAATTGTTGGGGGTTTTTTTTCCATTTTTCTGGAAGGGAAATGGAATATAGGCAGTAGGTGTTCCTGTGGAAGAAAGGACTATTAATTTCATGGAGAGTGTTATCTCCTAGCTAACAGTTTGTAGAGGTTTCCCATTACACCAACAACACACTCTTAAAATCAGTTGTCCTTTGCTGAGAAAAGAATCTGGTCCTCTTAGTTAATACTGATGTGTAGAGACAGTGCCCATCATACTGATGATAATTTTCAAGAGTAGGTATGAGTACTTTATTCACAGTACTTTTGTTACATCTTCACTTCAAAAAGGAAGTAGAATTTAATTGTCTTCTGTTAAAATGAGACAGAAAATCAAGCCCAGGTTGGTTAGTTTGTAAAAAATCCCCCAGAAAATAAAAAAATATTGCTTTGCCAATGAAATGATAGAGGGTAATTGGCGATAAATTCCCAAGATTTTAAATCAGAAAACACTTCATCATTAATCAGCATACACAGTGACCATATTCATGGGACCTCTACAGGCTTAAAATCTGTCTAAACATTTTGGCCAGTGTTGTGATGCTGTGCTGACCCAATGCCTCATAAAATGCCAAATCATAAAGTGCACAACTTCCCTTTTTAGCAGCCCCCACCTCAGGACACACATCTACTACAGCAGGGCATTGATAGGGAATAGAGGAGATAAGAACTCAGGAAGCATTAACAGTCCAGTGACCCTTCCTTCCTCCCTGCCTTCCATCCTTTTGTGCATTCCCACTGTGCTGGGAATGAGCTGTAACTGGAAGTGCAGGACTCATGTTCTGCATCTGTTGGTGTACCCCAGCTTCCATAACACCTTCTAGTGCCTACACAGACAGGCTGCTGGCAGCTCCCTGTATCTTCAGGAGTGGTGTATGGAAACACACTGCAGCACAGAAGAGCTCCAAGAGATCCATCATTCCCTTCCCATCCATTTCTGGTACAGAAGGCAGATCTGTTAAACCCTCCACAGTTTTGTGACTCAAACCACTGGACCACTCTGTGTTTTTTGAAAACTTACAGACACAGGAGGCTCTGGAGATGCAGAGCTGCACAGACACATCACCCCAGGAATAAAGCATGTCATGCAGTTTGTACTTCCTGGCTCAAGCTGCCCAAATAGGTGAAATATATTGGATGAAATTTTACTGACATCTAAGGGATGAGGGAGAGTCCCATTTGGTTCAGAGCTGAAATTTGCCATTACTTTCTGCTGCATCAGGACGTGCTTCCAGAAGCTCATTTTCATCACCCTCAAGGTTTAACAAGCTGTGTTCATCTCCAAAGAAGGACAGAAAGAAAAACCCCGAAGGCAGAAGAGCAAATCCTTGATTTCTCTAGACAGTGCAGGGCACTTTGCAACAACGCTTTTGCAGCTCCACTGAAAAAAACAGGGGCTGGACCATGACAGGGTTTCAGATGCCACCACTCATCCAAGAGTGCAGCCTTCAGTCTTCTTCAAAGCAAAATTTGATAACATAATGGCAAAATTTCTCGTACCCACACTCAGATCCCATGCTTGGAAAGTTTGGTGTGACTACACAAGGACACATTCTCAGGGCTGTAAAGAGTGTGAGTAGCACGTTCAAAAGATTGAAAAGACTAATTTGAGAGTCTAAGTTGCATTTTCAAACAATATTTCAGTATTGGGTGTTCTTTAAAGAAGAGATCTTTAATAATTCTAAGAATTATAAAGACTTTTAAAAGGCCTCAGCTATACTGGCTTTTAATGAGGTTTTGAAAGTCTTCACTCAAAAAACTGAGCCTGGAAATTAAGACAGTTTGAAAGACCAGGATTGCAGATACCAAATTAAAGGTAGAGCAAAAAGGCACTATTCCTTCCTCTTCTGTAAACCCATAAGATTTCATCTCATGAAATGAAATGAAAACGTGAAAAGGAAGAACAACAAATTTAGAAAAACTATGAGGAATTGCAGTCGTGCTTACTGTTGTAACTCATCAAAAACTGCAGCTGGAAAGGAAGATGGAACACTTTCATGATTAAGCACTGGCCAAATTTGGCTCTCTTAATAAAAATTAAACTATTCTTCCATAATTTTAACTCTTTTATCGAGCCAGTGTTGGGCTTCAGTCAGAACTGGGTCTGTAGAGAGGTGAACTAGACCTTTAGAGGGGTGAATCTTGCCCATGTGCTGTTTGTTTCTCTCAGTGCTGAGCACTGTGCAAGTACATAACTAAACATATGGAAGACTTCTTATGTTTTTCCCAAGCACCAGTTGTTGATCACTGCCAAAGACAGAATGCTGACCACATGGAGCAGCAAAACCTGTAAAGAACAGCTGTGCTGGAGGTCTTTGAATTAGCCCTCAGCAGGTCAGAACACAGAGCTGACTCAAGGTTTCCCACCGTGCAGCCAAAGGTGATTTTCTCCTCACCAGTGATGAGGAGACAGGTTTTTTAGGCCACAGTAAGGATGCAGGGAAATATCAGAGGAAAAACAGGGCTGCAGAGGAGCACGAGGAGAAATTTGAAGAGATTTCTGTTGTCAAGGGTTGGAAGAGAAAAAGCAGTTACTGCTGCAACTCGGAGAGGGGATCACACTCCGTAGCAGCCCCTGCCCTCCCACACCTGCCAAGACCCTTTCCTTGGGAACACCAGCAGCAGCACAAGGCCAGCCTTCCTGGAACTGTGCTCAGGTGAATTAAGCAGCAAAGCCAGGTGGTTTTATCACCCTCAGCAGCCTGCTCCACGGCAGGCTCACAGTCCGGCACAGAGCCACGCAAATATTAGTTCAGCCTCAGAATTAACAGTCTTTATCCCCCTGCTGCCATTCCCAAAATAAGAAGCCCTGCTCACAGCAAGATTAACACCAGTGCTGAGCTGTTGAAGTTGCCATGCTTCAATTCCAAAGCTGACTCATGCAGGACTGGCCCAAGGACCACAGGAACAAGGCATAACAGTGGAGAAATGTCCACTAGTTTCCTAGCAAATCTTTATCTGTGGGTCCCAAAGGAAGGGAGAGTCACTGGAAAGCAAAGGCCTCTTCTTCTCATATGGGTTTACAAAGATCTTTTCTCTAAGCTCATGCTCAGGTGGGAAACTCTGGAGCTGAAGATTTCTCCACAAGCTTTGACTGGCAAACAGCAGGGGCTGCAAAAAATGGGAGCAGTCCAACTGCCACATTAAAGCAATAAAATGTATAACCCAAACATGAACATTCAGGAGAGAAGAGATGAAAGGGTAGCAAGTTATTCTGAAATCTGTTGGTCATCTGCAGTTATTGATCACCAGTACTTGTCAGGTAGTAACAGCCTATCAGAATGGCTGTTGAGCTCCTCATATACTCATTTAATAAGACAACATTATTCATAGTTGTTACCAAAAAACGGCCTTCCCAGAGACAAATTCCCTTTCTGTAGGATACAGTAGGCCAACAAGTTATGCTGGGGTGATTACACTGAAGTGGGTACATCACAATATATTTGCTTCACTGCTACTTACAGCAGGAATGTAAAACTTTGCTGTACTTTATAATAATGTTGTCAAGTATACCAGGTTTAATCTGTCATTTCAGTCAGGGAAAATGCAGTAATGTGATAAAGATCATCTGATAACAAGTATGTGCTACCTGAGGGTACCAGCTACATTCCTCACTTGGGGTGCCAAGTACCAGGTAAGTTTTTGTTTTAACACTTGTAGGCTGGCAGGCCTTTGCCCTTTACAGTTATTGACAAATTACTCGCTTTAACTCCTGTCTTTATTAACCCTGCAACTCATCAGAAATTCTCAGAGGTGGTTTTTCTTCCTCCCTTTGAAAATGGCCTTTGCTGAAGAGTCACATATGAGCTAAAGCCACCAGCAAAACCTCACAGAGGGGAGGGAATGGAAAGAACAATCAGGAGAATGGGCTCATGTGGGTGCCAGTGGAAGGCAATTCTCAGCCCTCCTTTACATCATTTGGGACTCTGATTCCCTCTTGGTTTACTTTAATGAGGATGTGAACTATCTGAACAGCACTTCACCCTGCAATGAAATGGCTAAAAAACCTTGTGTCCTTTAAGCATTTAAGTTTTTATGCTAAAATCCCCACCACTGGCAAGTTGAGACTTCCTGGTTTTGGGTGAAGGTGTACAGACATAAGATAACAAAGAGAAAACAGCAAAAAAAGTGATTCACTGTGAAGAAGACAGAGGTTTTGGGAAGAAAAAAAATAGGTCAAAGTAGTAAACATGAAAATGACATAACACTGAACCTAAACACTCACAAATATCATATCAACAAGCACAAATGGGGATTCTCAGGGCACTAAGCCAGTCCATGAGATATATTTTCCACAAGCAACTGTGAGGAAGACAGTGGAAAAACGGTAGATAATCTGAATTTCCATAAAAGTTATGAGAACATCCTCACCAAGTACAAAACTATAAGAATTCTAGTGAAAGACATTTTAACTACCTTAAGGGTCTTTTAAAGTGGACTTAAAAATCTTCAGATTCAAGAGTTTCATCTTACCTGGATTATACCTCTGTTCGTCATGCTCTGCAAGATACTTATGACTATAGAGAAAAGAGTATAAATACACTCCTCAGGTGGAGCTTCCTTGGGGGAATAAAAATATTTTGAAAAACATTTATTGCAGTAGTTCTGTTGCCCATATTTAAAAAAAATATACGGATTGATAGCTGCACTTGCTAATTAAAAGAGATCAGTTTACAGAGCATACTTGTGTCTCAGTTCAGATCGAATTTCATTTTGGTCTTACATCTGATATGCATTATATGCCTGTATATGCACATATATATAAATGTCTATATAGAGAGACAGACATGTGTATGCATATAGGTGCAGGATTGAGAAAATACTTCCAGTTATAGAAAAGTTCTTGTCTTCTGAATAAATCAGTCATTACAAAAGCAAGAATTTTTCTTTCCTTCTTTAATTTCACGGAGTGAATTTCAACTAAGGACGAATTATGAATTTGTAAGTTTGAATAGACACAACGGAAGGCCTAACTCTGAGGTTTGCCACAGATTTTAGGTGAGTGCTCTGAATCCTTTTTCCTTCTGGGTTGAAACCTTCTAGTTTGTCCTTCTTACCCTCCTAAAAGCACTGGACCTAGCCCAGTCTATGTGATCTACAGTCCGTGCATCCTTTGCAAAGAGTTCTGCCGAGGCAGCGGCAAAAAGCGCCGCCCCTTTAAAACCTGTTTAATAAAAAATGATCCTATACAAAATCCCATTTCCTTTTTATTCCTATTTAAGCTGTGACCACCCATTCTAGACAGACCCCTCTTCCTTGCTGAGCACTGTCCCAGTTACCCTGGGCCCTACAGTGATGAATTACCTCTGGTGCCTGTCAGCGTTCGCATCGCTCGCTGCCGTAACCAGCAGCCTGATCCAAACGTTGCTGAAGTCAATGCAAAGAATCTCATTGACTTCGGGAGGATTTTTGGATCAGGCTCCAAACACAGAGAAAATCACAGCAGCAGCGGTGCTAAACAGGCTGTTGGCACTGCAAAGCCTCTCACACAAACATCTGCAGTGGTCTCACAGGTCTAACACATCGCTTTTTTTTCTCTTTTTTGGTAAGTTTCTCCACACAGTGCCATTCCCAACACCAGCGTGCTACTCTGCCCCGCTGCTCTAAAACCTTCCACTTCACATGCCAAGACAGGACAGCTTAAAAAAAAAAAAAAAAAACAAACATAACCCTGTGAACAGCAGCAAAAAAAAAAAACATCAGCAGGAGGAGACAGTAAAGGCTGAGAACGCCTGCGAATGAAAAAGGAAAAGGAAAAAGAGATTGGAGTTGTAATCCCAGGAAAGAACGAGGAGCAGCCCTGTCCCAGAGATATAAAGGGAAGGAGGAGGAGGTGGTTAGTGGGAGATAATGGGGGAGGGTCATCGCATGCCCCGGTTGGTTGCTGAATGTTAGAACAAACTCTGCAGCTTACCTTTGGCAACACAAACCCCAAATCCCAACCCAAACTGTCACTCGGCTGTGCTATGTGATCAATATCATCCCGATGGCAGGATTTTCCTCCACTTAGTGAAGCCGCTCCAAGCCCTGGAGCGGATTATTTTTAGGCTGGTGATGGGAAGATCAGCTGCTGCCTCCTATCGAGTTTCCAAAGTGCACAAACTCTTCTTGTCTTTCTCAGACGCTGAAGGGGGCAGGAAACTGGGAAGAGACAGGCAAGCAAAAAGCACCGATTTTTCGCCTCCTGAAGCTGCAGTCCCCCGGGATTTCTTCTGCTTGCTTTTATTTTCATTTTTGCCCTCTCTGGAGCAGTAAGATTCCAAGAGGCTGCGTTGCAGCACATGGACTATTAGCAGATGGCTACTCTGAAGTAACTGATTTAAACAAGGTAGTCTAACTTCTGGCAGGCTTGCAGAGACTCAGCTTTGGATTTCTTTTGAATTAAGCTTGGATAATTGGAATTCGACAACGTAATTTTGCATGTCTTCCACCATATTGAGCAAAAAAGCCTACTCAGATATTTTAGTTGCTTTTTTTACTTACCTAAATCCCTCCAGCTGTTCTGCTTAAAAGACAGACCAAATCTCACTTTTTGATCACACGGATCTGCTTCTTTTGAAACAGCCTTTTTAAAACTTGAAATGAAATTCCAAACTAATTTGATTGCTCATACCAAGAATACGGTTTTCAATACAATAGCCCTTTTTCACATGGGATATTTTTAGCTGAAAAGTACATGGTGTATGTTCATTTAGTGAGAAAGAAGTCCTGAGAGGGTCTGCACGCAGCCAGTTGGTTTGTTTGCTCGTTTTTATTTCAGTGCCATCAAAGGTGAACCGAGATTCATATTTTTCCATCATGGCTTGAGCCCTAAAACTCAAAACACAAATTGCAAAGGTCTGGGGCTTGTAGTGCCTCACAGGACACATGGCAGCTCTTGGAATCGTGGAACATCCTGAGTTGGAAGGGATTGCAAGGATCATCAAGTCCAATTCCTTGGACTTGTCATTAGGTACTAGAGCTGGAGGCCCTTGGGACAGAATTTCCTTAAACCTTGCAGGACCCAGGGGTTGCATCCACATCACTAAAGAGCAAATGATTTGCAATGGATTGAGGGGAAAGACTTTTCCATGCCAGGAGAGGGGTTACAGTGAGCTCTGGGCTGAGGATGGGGTTGGATGGCTGAGGCCAAACACTGCAGGACATCAAAATCTTGGCAAATCCAGATTGCTCCTTTTTCTCTGATGTTTCTTACCCGACTGTTGTAGGGATGAGAAATCAGAAACCTCAGAACTAGAGAAAATGAGCATCTTTTGTTATCTCCCTTTCATTTGAAGCATCAACACAGCATTACACTGAGACAGTCCTCAACAGTCCTCCACAGGGCTTGAAAACTTTTATTGCATTTACTCTCCCCCCATCTTTTATTTCTTTCCTTTTTCATGTATTAAAGTTCAGTGCTTCAGAAAAAAAAAGATTGTTGATTGCAAGCTTCCAAGTTCTGCTATGTATCTATGTCTTGTTACACAAGATTTAATAAAAAAAAATCTTTAAACCACCTAATCATCATCTGAAATAGCATTGTCATGTGATATTTTTGAAAATACATATAATGAGTAATATTTGTAATCACAATTTTCTTTATCAAAACATGGAAATTTAGTTAATTTCTGTCTATTAAACTTCATCATTTAATTCAGTTCTGCCATTTCCACAAAATTGTCTAAACAGGAAGGGAAAAAAAAAAAAAAAAGAAGGCAAAGTGAATGTGGAACCAACTAGCACGTTTCATTTTGCTGTTTCTAAGTGAAGCACTTTCATTCCTCTACGTGACAAGCTAAAATGTTTTGAAATGCTTTTTTTTAAAGGATTAAGAAAAATGAAAAGCTCTTGAATGTCAGAACACTCTCAGCTCTGATCTGAAAGGGTATTTTGCATCAGGGCTTTTCGATTTGCCAGGGATGGGGGGAGGGAAGCCGGGGGGGAAGGAGAGTGAGGGGAAAAAAAGGTAATTACGGGAATTCGAAATGTCTTAGGGTATGTTTGGACCTTTAAGCGAGCGGGAACAACCACAGGCCGATCCTCAGGTACAACACGCCGCCAGTTTTCCCACGTCAGACTCCAGCAGACGAGAATTCTGGCACCGACCGACATCTCCCCGAGAAGGAGAGGGAAGGGATGCGGGGAGGGACGTGCGGAAGGACGCGCCAAGGGATGGGAGGAGGGATGCGAGGAGGATGCGGGAGGGATGCGGGGAGGAATGGCGGGTGGGGTGCAGGGAAGGATGCGGGGAAGGATGAGGGGAAGGATGAGGGGAAGGATGCGGGGAAGGATGAGGGGAAGGATGCGGGGAAGGATGAGGGGAAGGATGAGGGGAAGGATGTGGGGAAGGATGAGGGGAAGGATGAGGGGAAGGATGCGGGGAAGGATGAGGGGAAGGATGAGGGGAAGGATGAGGGGAAGGATGCGGGGAAGGATGAGGGGAAGGATGCGGGGAAGGATGAGGGGAAGGATGAGGGGAAGGATGAGGGGAAGGATGCGGGGAAGGATGAGGGGAAGGATGCGGGGAAGGATGAGGGGAAGGATGAGGGGAAGGATGTGGGGAAGGATGCAGGGAAGGGTGTGGGGAAGGATGCGGGGAAGGATGCAGGGAAGGATGCAGGGAAGGATGCGGGGAAGGATGCGGGGAAGGATGCAGGGAAGGATGCAGGGAAGGGTGTGGGGAAGGATGCGGGGAAGGATGCAGGGAAGGATGCAGGGAAGGATGCTCCACCCCTCCGCCGCCCCTGCCCGTCCCCGCGGGGTACTCACCGGCGGCCGGGGGGGTCCCTCCGTGGGCTGCTGACCCCGGAGAAAGGGGAATATGTGACCATGGCTGACGGGCAGCTTAAAGACAGAAGCTGCTTCACCTGATGGCCTCGTGGAGGGAGGGGGGATTCAAAGAATTCTAAGCAGATCTCAATGAAAACGCCGAATTTTGGCCCCACGAAATCCACACAGATTTCCATGCTGAGGCAGGCTTCCAGCAGCCTGGCCAGCCAGTCCCAAAGGAACCAAAATGGTGAAGGAATAGTGTCAGTGGGAAAAGCTTTTCATGAATTAGGGTTTTCACAAATTCCTCACCGATGAGAGGAAAATCACCTAAGAGCTGCTGCAGTCTGGATTAATCTGTCACAGGTCCTGGCTGAGCAGTCTCCAGCTGGATTGTCCTGGTTTATTTAACCCACTAACCAGGAGGGGAAAGGTGGCTGCACTCTGGGCAGTGTTATCCCGACAGGCTGCTCTGGTTCCAGCTGACAACAGCTTGCTCTGCCATTTTCCATGCTGTGGACCAACCCATAGGTCTCCCTCTGCGTGTTCTTTATGGCACTCCAAGGTGAGCAATGAAGGCACTGGATCATAAGGAGCTCCCACTTACTACCCAAACTCAGGGAGCTGCTTGCAGGCTCCAAATCTTTCCCATTTCTTAGGGGAAGAGCTGAAATCACCATCATTTCACAGGTGATTTTGTTTGAACTGTGGATACTAAAGCAGCTGTTTCAGAGAAAACATGGATGTTGTGCTGAGAAAGTGGGGACAAATTCCTTGACTAATATAGTTATACCAGATCTTTATGCTAATATAGCAATATAAACAAATATTCAGAGTAAATTATGTAAATTATGGACTGTCAAGTCTTTATTTTGCTTCCAAATTTGTCACTGTGACAGAATCCCCACAGAGCTGTGTCAGTTCTCGTGCCATCATATAAAAAGATCAGACTGACACAACTTCAAGATTCTTTTACTTACACTTACAATCCTACATATAAAAGGAAGGTTTGCTGTATTTGTTTTAATTACACATTGCTCGTTGTTTCCAAAAAAATAATAATGGATCTACCAAGAAAATTATAATGAAGTAGCAAAGACTTAATTTTCTATTTTCAAGTTTTTTAATGTAATGGAAAACGCAGCCAGGTCTTTGAATAACTTCTCTGTCCCTTTTAAGTATTTATTGTGATTAGGCATGGAGGGGGGAAGCAATAGAATCTCAGTATTATTTGAAATATTTTCCACAGCTTCTTTAAAAGTTATTACTCCTGGTTTCTATGGGGAAAAGTGTTGTGGAAAATATATACAGCAAAATTTCAACAGAGCAACCTGAGCAGTTCTAAGGACTCTATATGGAGAACGACAAGAAAATCCCAGACCTCAGAGATCATCACTATAAAAGGTGAACAAAGCCACAGGACTTGAGCAGGGATTTACAAACCCTCTGATCTTTGAGGGACAACTGCACACCAGAGGCACCACAGTTTGCCTTGGTAGCTCCTAATCTTGGCCAAGCCCACGTGCAAAGTTAGATCCTGCACAAAACAGAACTTTTCAGACCTCTAGTTTTATTTGGTCTGCTTGACAAAGGTTGTTTTATTAAGAAAAAAAATTAAAAATCAACCCTATCGACAAGCAAATACATATAGTTTGGATTGCATTCTTTTTTTTGCTTCAAAAACCCTACAAAACCTGAGAGCTGTTCTTTTAATACTGAAGGGCTTTTCAAGGCTGTCAAGAATAATGCAAGATCTCCACATCTCCAAGTGCAGAGGAGTTGCATCCTAAAAACCATTATGTAAACTTTTTGTATTATAATTTAAATTCTACCAAACCCACAAATCCAGTCGTATTATAGATTACAATGATATTGTGGATTTTGTGTGTGTGTGTGTCTGTGTGTGAGAAACTGGGAAAAAAGGTTGTCTTTTTGTTGTGCTATATTGAATTTTTGTCCTCTGGGCTGTCACTGGATAATTCAGACTATTATTGTGTGTTGCCCAGCTAACCCAGCAGTTAGATTTTAATTCTCTGCAAACAAGGCAGAACTAAAGTAGGATTAGGTTCGTTTTCTCCCATTCAACTCAACCAGGTATCTACATTTCTTAGTCTCAATTACAAATTTTGGCTTTTAGATACATAGTAGCCACAAATAAAAAGTTTAGGTGTCTAATTTCAGTGTGAATGCCTGGAAGGGGAGTTAGATACTAAACAGAGAACTCGCCTCACCCAGGATTAAATAGCAGATATTTGATTTCTTATGTCTCTGCTGGTTGGCCAGACTCCCTATATGGCCTTTGGAGAGAAAAATACATTTTCAGAGGATTATTCTTTTCATCCTAAAGTGGATATATAAGATAGTGGGAACTAATTCCCCCCTGGGTATGACTCTCTCACCCCATGGAGAATGAGAGTGTCTACATAGTTGTCATAGTCTTAAGTAATTCACATATGTAGAATTATGGAAGTGAACTCCTGCTGCTCCACATGCTATGTTTGGAAGTGAACTTAAATCACTGGAGCACTTCTGAAAATTTTAAGTGTATCTTTTTATTTTCTTTGAGGTATGAAAATAAATTTTCAGCCTGATATATTTTTTCTTGTACCTACGTTCTTGTGTACAGCAAGAGAATATACTAAAAGGACAATAATCACGACAAGTATCTTGTGGAAATCATCCCCACCATTTTTACTCGGCCTGGCAGAACCCACACAGTCCTTCTCCCACATCCTTTGCCATCTCTGATTGTAATTCCAGAGCTTGTCATACTTGAGCCCTGCTGCATTCCATGCTTGGGAAAATGTACAGCATAAGGGAAAACAAATCATCAAAACTATAAGAAACCTCTTTTATATGAGACTATTAAATTAATTTGCCTACAGTAACCCTGAAATCTGACATCTGTTGTATACAAAGACAGCCTGCTAGTTTGTTTGTTTTTATTGTCCTAGTTACAGGGATAGTAGGGGAAGCTCAGAACTATGTGAATGTGACCAAACTGTGTATTCTACACACTCCATGTCATGTTTTGGTGGACTGTACTGGCAGCTGAGTGAGCTTGACTGGGAAAAAATGGCAAAAACACCCCATTGTGACTGGCCCAGTGTATCCTTGGCAAGGATTACCTCAGGAGCAGGAATTTCAAAGACCCAGAAGGGAATTTTGGGAGAGCTGCTGTGGAGACAGGGGAACTTAGAGAGCTGAATACCTTCCCTGGTCTCTCAGAGGACCCTTCTGCTGCGGGGCTGTTGAGGGTTGAAGAACCCTTGGGAAGGAAATCACCCTGTCCCAGTGTTGGGGTTGGAGATGGTAGGGTGCACAGGGGAGGTAATGGCCAGCAGCAGCTTTCTCTCTTGGCTCCTTTTCTTCAGGATAAATCTCTGGACATATTCAACTTTGGAGACTGCATACAAATTGTGGAGCTGGGCTCCTGTAAATTATGGCAGCCCATTGATTTTGGCAAGGCAATGGCCTGTCCCACCTCCATCCCAGCCCAGCTCTGAAGCAGTGCTGGCTGTGCAGATGATGGTCAGCTGCTGGGAGGGAAAAGACAGCTAAAGTTTTCTATCCTGTGTGGGATCCCCTTGTGTGGGAGCAGTCACTTTTGCAGGCTGCATGCAAACTTTGGAAGGAAAGCACCCAGAGGCGGTATTGGTGGTGCAGACGATAAAATACCGGGGGAAGGTAAAGGCTGTGATGGCAATTCAAGGAGTGTGAGTTCAGTGTGGAGCTTTCTCGGCTGGCACTGAGATTTTTGCTGGATATTTTCAGTTTAGCTACAGGATCTCTATGAGCGTGAAAGAATGGGCTGGTACACATAGTTGGAAAGGAAAGCTCTGAGTGCACAATCCAGCTGATATCCTTTGCTGTGAGTGTGAAACCCACCGAGTGTTTCCTCTCCCGTCACGTTTTGCGCCAGGACGAAAAGCTTTCCTTGCCTTTTACCTTCCACTGCCGCATTTCAGCAGCTCCACCAGATGGCGTGGTGTGCTTCCAAAAAAGAAATTATCTGTACCTACAAAACTTGACCACCGCCTCCAAAATTAAAGACTCCCAGGGATTTCTCCCACACCTCTGCTTTACCTCCACGGGACACCACCGGCACTAGGGGTGGGTTCTTTACTTCCACAGGAAAGGTACTGTTATCCTCTTTCTGGAGCCAACATCCAAGGCTGGAAAAGCACCTCCAAAATTGAATATGTCTGGGGATTGCTCCCTGAGAAGAGGTGCTGGGACAGAACGCTGTTGCTGGCCTTTGATGACGCTGGCTTTGAAGGAAAGGGAAAAGCTTTGTGTCACAGCAAGCAAGTTGTGCTCATTACCTCCTCTCCACAATTACAGAGCTGCAGTTCCCACTTTTAGGGAAAAAAAGCACAGCCTGGAAACCTATATAACAGAAAGATACACACTGAACATATATGCTAAAAAATTACTTTCTAGGTGGTCACATCCGTGAAGACACAGACTCACCTGAGGAGACAGAACTGGGTGGAAACAGAGGACACACCTCATTTCCTTCCCTGCCATGTTGAAAGATAAACTCTCATCAGAATTTGTTGATTTACCATTATTCCTGTGGGTTTCTTTCCCCCTTCCAAGCACAGCTGATTTCCTAATTTCTTGCAGCATATTTGAGAAATTTGCATGCAGCTCGTTCTTCATCACATTGAGGTCTCTTAAGTCGCATCCTGTTGTCCTTTGTGTGGAAAGAAAAAGAAGGAAGGGGTGTAGGGAAGAGGAAATTACACTAATTTTGGATTAAGTCTAAACAATTCCTTGAAGTTTTTCAGCAACATGGGGCTGTGTCCCCTGGCTCTATTAAACAGTGATTAATATTCAGTAAATTCAGCCAGAAGTGCTGCTCGGTGTCTCAAGGGGCACGGGAGGATTGAAGGAAAAATGAAGTGAGAAACACACTGATCCCAGGCACAGTCACATGTGATAATCACTGCCTTTTAGCAAGAAGGGCAAGCACAGTATTAACAGCAATGCCACAGAAACTGAAAAAGAGTAATCAGTGTTTCAGTAAGAGTGAATTATGATATGCTTTTGGAGGGGTCACTGTTTCATGTCACACTGCTGCTTTTTCTTTAGAAATTTATCACTTTATCTGGTGTTTCTCCTGTTGGATCCTGCTGGAATTTGAAATTATCGGTTAAAATTAAGTGATAATCTACTGATTATCATGCTGATAAGAAAATTATCACACTGATAATAAAAAGTCCCAGAAAAAATTGGTAAATTGCACTTCTTTTCTACATTGAACCCCACCAGTTTCAAAAACCATACATAGAGGAAAGGCTATTTTACAATTTTGCTGGGTCTTTTCTTCTAAGACTTCTACAACACACAAAAGATTTTAGGGAAAAGAGACAAAAAGAATATTGGCCAAATCCCGTAGAAATACAAAGCCAATAGGTCATGTTTCTTTCTTTCTTACTTCTCCATTGGGACCCAGAAACCTTCTTCCAGCAGAGTAGGATGGATGGAGGGATGGATAGATAGATAAACTAATGCTAAGGCATGTTTATACTGCACCACTAACTTTTATAATTAGAGAATGGTAAATAGTTTTTAGCCTGCCTTGGGAGAATTCATTACGTTCATGAATCCATTGGTTCTGCTCTGCAACTCTAAAATCATCAACTCTAAAATGCAGGCTAATGATTCACCAGCTTAATGTGAATGGACTGTGGTTCCAACATGGGGCAACAAGTTTCCATAGTTGCTCTCCTGCCTTTAACCAACATTTATGCACCAGTCTCAGGTGGTTTCCAAGAAGAAATAGTAACACATTACTACAGAGCATTTTTTTTTTCTGTCTCAGCTATTCAAAAGAGAGAGATTAGGTGAACACAATTATGTGCATGTAATAATAACCCTCTGAATGGCCATGAGCACTAACAGAGATTTTAAGCAGCTCTACAAGACAGAGAAAATTAATGGGTCATTGAATGGAACCTGCTGACATAATCAGCTGCAGGACAAACAGTATCTAGGATAGGAGGATCAACATGTATTCCCTGTGATGGAAGGTGTTTGGGGGGGGCTTGGATGGCCATGCAGGAATTTTGGGTGAGGGACCTGGGAGTGAAAACTCTCAGCTGCAGGACTGACACAGCAGGAGGCTACCAGGTAAGAGGGATGGTGGCAGAGCCTTAAAATGGGAGGTAGAAGAGGTGCTGAATATATATATATATTTATATATATAAATATATATGTATGCATATATATATACATATATACATATATATATACACACGTATACTTGTAACTTCATATATATATATATATAATGCTATATATATTTATTATATTGCAAATTCTTTCACTTCAAAGTCAGTAGATTGGATCCACACAGGTAGGACAATGTGAGTGCCAGGACAGAAAAGGTACTGGAGGAGGGAGAGGAATCTGAACTCCAATTAAAAAGGTCAATAACACGACCTTCAACCCACTCCCCTGAGGGTAGGGGCGGGGAGAGAAATAATTGGGAATGAACAAACTCAGAGACCCTTTATGCTCCTAGAAGGGAAGGGTCAGGTCTGCAGAGATCTCACGATGCCCTTCACTGAACTAGTTCAACATCTAAAGTCAGAACTTGTAGCTACTGCTCTTCTGATCTGACTGGAAGGCTTTAGAAACCCCTTCAAAACAGGGAGAGGAACAGGCCAACAAAAAGACACAGGCAGAAACGACCAGGAATTGCCAGTGACAAAGAGGGAAAGAGAAGAAGCAAAATCCTCAAGGACAGAGGACAGAAAGGGGTAGGGTAGGAAGAAGAGACTGGATTCAACACACAACACGGAACCTGCTCCTTCTCCTGGTCACTGGGCTGGTGAGGATGAACTGAAACTAGGAAGGACAAAAAGACTTTGAGCAGCCTGAGACACCAAGAGGTCACAGAATCACCTCATGGGAATGCACAGCTCAGACATGATCTGCTTTGTTTTGGGATGTTCTTTATGGGTAAGTCACAGCTCACATTCCTCTTTGTGGGGTCTGGAGTTACCTTGGAAAGATGGAGGGCCATTAGCACAAAAATTTTCCCTGATGTTTGAAAGGACTGCATATATAAAAGGCATGGAAGATAATATTTGCTGCTATTCCAGGGAGGGTAACACAGAGCTCAGGGCACCTGAAAGAACGAGAAAGGTAAGAGTGCTGGAGGGACAGAGCAGAATTCATGTCAGTAAATTACATGAACCAGGGTATTTAAAGGTTCTTAATATTGGAGCATGGAGAAGGATCATGAGCTTGTGGTAGAGAAAGGGAAAGTTGTGGTGAGGATGAAGGTAAGAGAGGGTTTGTGCTGGGAACAGTACTAAACAGGATTTTACTGACTACAGGAAGTTCAGATATGAAACAATGCAGTTGGTACCACAGTAACTTCAGATCTGCAGCAGAATACAGGATGGAAACAATGGAAGAGGCATAGCACGACATAGGAGATTCAGACTGGTAATGGTCCAGGTAACAGAGATAAAAGTTGCAAATGCCAAAGATTTAATTCACTTAGCTGTGTCTTTTCTTGTTTTATCCTTTGTAGTTCCCCCAAGTAAGAGGTGAGGAAGGCTGCCTCAACGCTGAATTGTAAGTATTTGTCAAAATTGCTGGTTTTTTTGAGAAAACAAAGAAGGACAAAGGCAGTAGTGGACATCAGTGTTATGACTTGATGGTTGACATTTTCCAGAAAAGCTTATTTAATTGTGAGTATTAAATACTCATGTAAAATTTCCACTGCTTTGAATGTGGTGTATTAATCACTATTTTTATTGATCAACATACTGATCATATGGTAACATTCCTGCTGCCTATTTGCACAACTGCAATAGTTAAGAGCTTTCTGGTGCAATTTCAACTGACTGAGATTATGAATTTGGAATTGAACTTTCCTTGAAAAAAAATGCTTTGAAGTATACTGCTTTGGGGAATATCACTATCAGGGATGTCCTTTGTAAGAATGACAGAATAATTATATACTGACAAAAAAGACAAAACAAATATGAATGCAGGTCTCTAAGGTTTGCAAATGGAATTGGGCAGGCATAAATATCCGGAGAGCAATAAAGAGACAAAGCCAAACAGAAGGGAAACCCACCTACAGGGAGATTGATGAGGTTGAACAACTGTATCCTCCCCAAAGCACAGTGAGTTTCTCATCACTGTGCCACCTGGGAGCTGGACAATAAGGGAGGAGCATGAGGGGAGATGGAAGAAGGTGCCACAGGGATCTTCCCATTTATTTGGTATTCTGTGGATAACCATCTTTTGTACCTTCTTCTCTTCAGCTGTGCAGGCACAGAGTGGGACCGTTTGTGGTATATCTGGTAAGATAACATACTTTTACACTAATATCTGCACCTCTAGACAGTTCCAGTAGCAAAGAGTGGGATTAAATATGACCTGCTCAACTGTGATGCCACTCCCCACTTCCCCTTGGGATGCTCTAATACTCTACAGTAGCCAGGCAACCCCTTAGTTATCCCATCATCTTTAGCAAATGTTGACTTACCATCCTCCTTTTTTATTCCACATATTAATTTAGGTGTATGAACACCATTAATAAAGCATTTATGGCAAAATATGCCTTTTAAAAGACCCATTATTTAAGTCATTTCAGTCTAATTCCTTAGTAATTCTCACCGGGATGAGATTAAAAAGGACAGTAGTTGTTGAACATCTAGAAGGCTGCATTAATATATATAATATATAATATGTATTTATCATTAATAATTAATAACAATCTATTGGTTTTTTTATATATATATATATAATATTTTTTAAAGAGAAAGAGAGAGAGCATAGCCAGAAGATTGTGAGATCCAATTTTTCCTCCCTGCTTTTCACTCATGACCAGTCCAGTTTTGGTCCCCCAGTAAAAAAGAGATGCTGACAAACTGAAACAAGCCCACTGGAGAGCCAGTAATAAGGACCAGGTTTCTTCAGCCTGGAGGAGGCCAAAAGTACAACCTAATTTTAGTTTTCCACTACCTAAGGGGGATCTTAAGACATAGAGACTTCTCAGAGGTGCTCACCAGAAGCACCTGCGGCGGCTGGCCAGGCTGCATACAGGAAAATTCTGATTAGACAGAAGGAAAAATGCTTCCCCTGAGGCTGGTGCAGCACTTGAACAGGTGCCTGGAGGGGATGAGGGATCTGCATCCCTGGGGAATGTCCAAACTCTGCTGGACAAGGCTGCAGATGTTTAGCTTTGAGGTCCAGCCACGCTTTCAGCGGTGGGAGATGTTAGGAGGTGTCCTCCAAACAAAACCTTTCTGTCCTAATTCTGTGTGCCCTCCCTTTGCAGGGTGGTGGTGGTGATTGGTGGGCTCCTGCTCCTGTGTGGCGTGGTGTCTGTCTGTGTGAGGTGCTGTTTTCAGTGCCATCAGACAGGGGACGAGTCGGGGCCGCAGCCCTACGAGGTCACCGTCATCGCCTTCGACCACGACAGCACCCTCCAGAGCACCATCACCTGTGAGTTGGCTTTGAGGGGTGCTGGGGACTTCAACACACCACAAGGGAGGGGCTGCACTCTGAAAAGCCCAGATTGTGACACTCCAAGGCTGACAGAGGGAAGTTCACAGCAGGATGGAGGGAAAGCAGCACCTGTACATCCCACAAATTGAGGTGCTCACTCCTCGTAGCAAATGCAGCCAGACGGAGAATCAGCCCTGAGACACGTTTGGGTGGAATTAGGGCAGCTTCAGGTCTCAGTGGCATTTCAAGAGAGAGTAACTGTGGGATGTTATTGATGGGGTTTCACACACACTCCTTTTAGGGAAGGCTGAAGGGGCAGGAAAACACTCAGGCTGTAAGGGGAGAAAAGCCTGTGCCCTGCAGATGCACTCCCCAATCACATGATGCTTTCAGGATGAGGCAAACAGCTTTTGTCTCCTCCCTTCCAGCTCTCCACTCGGTGTTTGGGCCTGCTGCCAGGAGGATATTAGCAGTGGCACACTCCCACAGTGCTGCCCAGGGAACACCACCCCTGTCGGGGTCGGACACTCCCCCGCTGTACGAAGAAGCCCTGCACATGAGCAGATTCACCGTGGCCAGGGCGGGCCAGAAAGTGCCAGACCTGGATCCCGTGCCAGAGGAAAAGCTGCAGATACCTGCTGAGGGCAAGGATGCCCGGCCAGCCCTCCCAGGACAATAGTGTCTGGGTTTAACTCATGGCAAATAATATGGAACACTTACATGCAGAGACTAATTCATCTGGGCAGGGTTAGGAATCTCAGATTAACTTCCTTAGTTTAACAGGAAAGGGGGGGGGGGGGGGAAACTAAAATTCAAAATATTTTCAGAGCTATGGTAGTTTGATGCCTCTTTCTGTCACCTCCGTGAGATGGTTGGCCACTGGCATTCTCCAAGTCCATTTATTAACACACAACACCAGCAGCAGAGCTGGCACAAATAAGCAGGCAGCAGGATCAAGGTGCTGAGCCATTTTGCAGGCCAGTGACCTGCAGGGTGATGGCAGGGGCGTCTCATTCCTCCTGCCTCCAGCCTGAGTTTCCTCAGGATGGCAGAGAGGATTTCAAAACAGACGAAACTGAAACCAAACCAAACCAAACAAACAAAAACCACACCAAAGCAAAAAAAGACATGTGAGAAGGTCTATTAAGACCCAAAAATAACACCAAACTTCTGGAAAGTGCCAAACATTTATAGTCATTTTTAAAACAAACAAACAATCTGCATGTAAACAAAAGACAGCATATATACAGGCAGTCTGTGCAGTATGTACCCTAAATGTCCTCCAGGATACACAGAATGAAGACAGCCTGGTTCTGAATAGGATATATAGCAATTCTGAAATAGTAGCCTCTTATATCTGAATTAAAAAATATTATATAGGTGCCAACAGATCAAAGAAGGGGAGGAGCAGGAACACTGCCCCTGCAATAAAACTCAATCATCTTTTAATTGCATTCATATTGTACCATTTATTAATTCCTACTGTTGCTGTCAAAACCAGACCACTTTAAGTAAGACCATTTGAAGCCTTTAAGCCATTTCCCATATAGAATAATTTGTGAGTCTCTCCTGATTGATACAAATATGCTGAACCATCCAGAAATGTTGATCAAACTGGATGAACATGGGTATGGACCACCTGTAAAATGTTTTCTTGGGTTAGGCAGTCAGGAGAAGGTGAGTGTTGAATTACATCAGTGTTGTCTCTGCCCCAGGTTCTGCACTTGAAAACATTAAAGCAGAGGGACATCAAATATCAAATGATAAGCAGCCATGAATTTATTGATGTACATGTTAATGTTGATATGAATGCCCAGGACACAGATATCACATCTTTCTGAAACACCTGCATGGCCCTTCTTACTGAAGTACCCAAATTCTCACTGTCCCTAATATGCTGGTCTTCTTTCCTGTGAAGTACAGAAAATATGGTTATTTTGCAGATAAGGAGAAAAAGGACATTGTTGGACGAGGTCCAACAAGGACAGGGTCCCACATGTTTTTAGGGACTTAACTGCTGTTGAGATCAACCACAGAAAATTTTAGAGAAGGTTGCGAAGATCACTTCAGGGATAGAATAAAGCTGAACTGAACAACCCAAACATCTTTGATGATGTCCCAGACCTTGCCCAGTCACAGGAATTTTGTGTCTGAGGGTCTTGATCTCTGAGGTTATAAACTTCTTCCTGAATTGTCTGGTCATTGCCCAACTGTATCATCAGTGAGTGATAAAGTGGAATGGAAAAAATAAAGAAGTGATATATAAGTTTATGTCCCTTCTGCTGTACAGCATGCTTGAATCATAGAATCATAGAATGGTTTGGGTTAGAGGGGACCTTAAATATTGAGTTTCAACCCCCTGCCATGGGCAGGGACACCTTCCACTAGATCTGGTTGCTCAGAGCCCCGTCCAACCTGGCCTTGAAATAATAATAGCAACTGTTTGTGGAACATCTTGTCGAGTGACCCACTTTATCAGCTGCTCTCTGAAGTCCTGTTCAGCCATGACGTGTCCCCCAGGCTGCAGAACATTTCCTGGAAGGCTCTTGTTTACTCCCCGGGGAAATCCTGAAGCAAGCAGAGACATTTGAGTCTGCTGAACGTGCGTCAAGTACTACCGAGCCCAGAAGACTTCCTGGAAGTCTTCACAGTCTTTCCAGGGGGAACGGACTGTTCCTACTCCACCTCCTGCCTGCGAAGCCCCAGCTGTGCAGGCATTTAACACACGGTGGCAGCCCCGCTCCACAGGGCAGCAATCCTGCCTGGCAACACAGAAATGCTCCATTTTCAACAATTTCAGCAATTTTTTCCCTAATACGTGCAGTGATAAGGGACGTTTTTAAATTATTAGTTTTCCTCTCCTCTACTATCTTAAATATTTTAACTTCTATGAGATTTTTTTCTTCTGTGAATTTTTCTGATTGTCTTTAAATCACAGAATATTCTGAGTTGGAAGGGACCCACATGGATCATTGAGTCCAGCTCTTAAGTGAATGGTCCATGTGGGGATCAAATGTGATTTTGGTGGTTTTAGCACTGTGTTCTAACAAACTGAGCTCCCTCCTTCAGTTTTGGGGGAAAAGTTACAGGTCAGTTGTACCCAGACCTGATTTCAGCTGTTTTACCTGCTGATTTCCATGTCTAACTCTCCAGTCCCTTCCCATCTGCTCATATCCTTCTTTGCTTGTCTCACTCGTGGTTTTCAGGTGCTATGCTGGTACCTTGAAGGGGTTTTTTACTGGCAAGACATCTGAAGTATTTGAAGTGACAATAATGATAGATATAACTTCACTTGCTCAGGGGTTGTTTCCTACTAAACTGACTTCAGGCGAGCCCATAAGACCCAATAAAACACCAGATTACAACAAACAAACAAAAAGTAGAAGCAGACTACTCTATTTAAACATAGAAGGTTGTGTAAGAAAGCAAAGACCAGGCACAAGTGACTGGAGACACTTCGCTCTTGTTGGCAGATCTGTTGCAATTCAAAGTTCTCTCCTCTGAAATAATCCAAAAACGAGGACAGAGTCAAAAAAGATCATGTGTTTTGTGAAAAGGCAGGATTTTGCTGTCATTTGCTGCTTTTCATCATGCCACAAGGTATGTTCCTTAATCTCCTCGTGACACCATTTGTATGAGTTTAAGCCACTTGAGCTGAGGCTGGGCTATACAACAAGTTTGGGAGGAACGAGTGGCTTTTTTTGTGAAAAATAAGAAACTGTAGAAAAATAGAGCAGTGAGGCAGCATAGACAACACAGAGTCCTTTTCTGGAGGAAAGGAAAACATACACACAATTAGACATTGTTTGGTGGCAGTGACTAATCCTGTGCCCTCATCCAAGACCAATGTGCCCCGACTGGCTCTGAAGTCACCAGACCAGTCGTGAGGGGTAAGGGAGAGACGCCAGGCAGGGATGGACGTCAGGCAGAACAGATTCACAAGTGCTTCCAGGTACACCATGCGTAGTTTAATCCCCATTTGGAGTACAAAGTAGAAGTGTCCTGACAAAGAGAGGCTTTGATATGCTGAATCCACAACAAAGGCTTAAAAAAAGATAAAGCCAGCCTGTGGAGGCACAAATGGAGTAAGGTATCCCACGGGAGGTACTAATGAAAGAAATATCCAGGGGAGTCCAGACCTACAATTAGCTGAACAGCATTGTTGAGCAGGAGCGCTGTGTGGTACAGCACAGGCTGCAAACCCTGCCCCCAGGTTCTGTGCAAATATTTTTATCTCCTGCTTCTATGGCTACAGCACTGGCAGCGCTTGGGAAATCCCTGTCAGAATGTCCCTCTGCGTGAGCTGCAGACACAGCAGTACAGTACGTGCTCAGAGCGGGTCTGGCGCTCTGGGTTAAGAAAAACTACATTGTTTTGATAGCCTGTGGGTTGTGCCAACCCCATTTCCAGTTCCTCCCTCTAGCACACGGATCCATAACATGGGGTTTGTCACATGCCCAGGGGATGACACTCTAATAACTCCAAGTCAGATGTTTAGCTGTTTGTCACTGCTCCTGCGTGTCATCTTCCTGCCTGCTGTTTTTCCAGTGATGTTGTTGTTATTATTGAAGCTGGAGGAGAGATCTGGGAACTTGACGCCTGCTGAAGTGGGGAAGCAGGAGGGGCAAGTCCGGTGGCTGCACATCCAGAGCTGCATCATCAGGGCAGGAAGACAACAGCAAGATTTGTGAATCTCACCTCACGTGGGATTTGTTGGGAGAAGTCACTTAGCAAACCACTCACAGGCCATGTCTTTCCATCAGGACAGGGAGGAACTCTGAAGCTTCTCCCTGGTTTGTCATCAACAATTCAAACCAAACAAGGCTCAGCTGCCTTGTGTGCAGTCCTGGGGATGGAAACAACCATGTACGGCACAAAGGGAGTTCGAGGTCAGTCTGTTAAAATTGCAGGGACATGTTGGTGGCCTGGGTGAAACAGGCCAGAAAAGTTCCTCTCTTTTGCCCTTGAGGACAAACCTACATCACCACAGACCTCCAATACACTTTGCTGTGCTGCCAGCAGTTAGGAAGCAAGGAGGTCAAACACAGGAATCATGGAAAGGTGCAATGCCACAGAACCAGAATTTTCCACTGGTCAGAACCCTGGAATTCCTTCCTTCTTAGGCTATTCCTGTTGGACTGCACAAAAACAGCCCCTTCTGATGGATCCTCTGACACCACCTGGCAACTGTGGGGAAATGGCCACGTGTCCTGGGACAGACACGGGCAGTGGGGACATCTCCCAGTGATGTCACAGCGGCAAAGGGGTACCTCCTAGTGACGTCACAGCACTCAGCAGTGCAGCAGGGCACCTCACTGTGATGTCACAGCGGCAAAGGGGGGCCTCCCCCTGATGTCACAGGTGCAGTGGGGCACATCCCCATGACGTCACAGCGGCAAAGGAGACCTCCTTGAGACATCACAGAGGCAAAAGGGGCACCTCCTTGTGACGTCACACTGGCAGAGGGGGACCTCTGTGTGATGTCACAGTGGCAAAGGGGGACCTCCCTGCAGGCCACCTCCCCATGACGTCACAGAGGCAAAGGGGGACCTCCTTGCGACATCACATCCGCAGAGGGACATCGTCACAGCAGCAAAGAGGGACTTCTCTGTGACATCACAGCAGAAGAGGGGCATCTCCCTATGACGTCACAGCAGCAAAGGGGGACCTCCCGTCACAGAGCTCTGTGGGGCACCTCCCTCGTGACGTCACAGCGCCCGGCGGGGCACCTCCCCGTGACGTCACAGCTCTCGGCGGCACAGCCCGGCCGCAGCGGGGGCTCCTCCCCGTGACGTCACGGGGCGGGGCGGTGCCGCCGTGACGTCACCGTGCGGGCGGGGCGGGGCGGCCGCGGGCAGGGCCGGAGCCGGCGCAGCGCTCGGAGCGGAGGCAGAGCCCAGCCCAGCCCGGCACCATGAAGTTCCAGTACAAGGAGGATCACCCGTTCGAGTACCGGAAAAAGGAGGGCGAGAAGATCCGCAAGAAGTACCCGGACAGAGTGCCCGTGAGTGCGCGCCGGGCCCGCCTTTGTCCTCGCTGCCGGCCCGCCCGGAGCGCTGTGTAACGCGGCGGGAGGCGCTCGGTGCTGCCCATGGCCGGACCCGCGTCCCGGCCGCCCCTCCCTGCGGGGTGGCCTCCTCCGCGCTGGGGGTGTGGGGGTAATGCACCTTTTTTGGGGGGGGCCGCAATGACTCGGCGGGGAAGACGCTGCCCGTCTTTTCCTGCGTGGTGTTGATGAGCGGGGAAGGAGCTTATCCTGGTCTGTGAAAATGGAGGAGAACAATGAGTGGGTTAATCCATCGTAGGGAACATCATCTGTGTCCGTGTCATCTCGTATTTCCCTGTATTTTTATTTTACTGCCTCCTGGCTTGTCTTTTCAATATATTCTTGCTTTGTTCTTTTCCTTTGCGTTGAGCAAAAAAATTATACTTCTCAATCTTTTTGCGCCCCAGTGGACAAAATGTCCCTCAGAATGCAAGGTCATCCAGCCAAACTTTGCTTCCTCATTCCCCATTGCCGTGCCTGTGGAAAACTTCTGCCTTTATAATTATTAACAATAATTGAGGGAGAAAAAAAAAAAGAAATGACAAATCTAATTAGTCGTGTTTGGGTTGGTTTGTTCTTTTTTTTTCCTTTTTAATAAACCTATTGCAAATGTCTTTTCTTTTCCATCCCCACTGGAGAAGTCTGCCCTAGATTTACTGCATGCCAAAAATACTTAGACACCCCTGTAAAACTAAGGACAAGGGGGAACAGCTACTAAACCCCCATGTTTTCCCTACAGGCTAACAGCATATTTTTTATCTTGGAAGTGACCCTCAACTGGACTTGAAACAAGTGTTTGGAAGTCAGTATTTGGGTGCATTTGGTTATGGGATGCCTGCCATGGCACAGCAGGTTGAGTAAATCAGTAGTGAAATGTGTGTGGTTTGGTGTCTCATGGTGAGGACCTGCGAGGTCTGAAGTGAGACAGGCTGTAAATCGAGGATTAACATGGCAGGTTGTGCAGCAGGCCATGATAAGCGTCTCTGGAAGAGCCCAGGACCAGGCCTGGTCTGGCAAGAGGTAAAGGAGGTCAAGACAGGGGGGCATCATCAGCCCTTTATTAAGAAAACCAGGACCAAAATAACAAGGTGTGCTGTAGTTAAGGTTAGATGGAAATGCTGCATGGCAAGGCCCAGGGGGGAATTATTAAGGGTAGCCTGTAGTCAGAGCTGCATAGGAAGCAAATGGATGCAGCAGCCTGTTCTGCCCTTCCTGACAGCAGGATCCTTGTGGATGTCACTGCTTTGGCTGCCCACACTGCAGTGCCCTGATACATCTCAGCACTGTGCTGAGATTTTACTGTTGGCACGGCCCTGCATTACCACAGTCACCACTCAGCAGCAGAGGCACAGATAATCTATATCTGCCCTCTGGATTATCTTTGTAGGGGTTTTTTTGTGTGTATGTGGAGGGTTTAGTGCTTCAGAAGAGATAACCTGCGTTATCAGGCACGCTGGCTACAGTTGCCAGATTAGCAGGGCACCTCCACTCCTTCCCTGCCTCTTTGCAGGAGGGAGATCTCTCTTAAGCTCGGTGGTGATCTGAGTTAAATCTTCCCTAAATCTTCCATAGGGGCTTAGAAACCCCAGCAACACTCTCACCTCTTCCTCATAGGCATGACTTGTTCTCCTTTATCATCTGGTGACCAAGCCACCCTGAGTCAGGGCGGTTCTGCTTGCCAGTCATTTTTTTAATTGGGGGCAAGTGCTAAAAGTTTCTCTCCACTGCAGTTTATTGTGTTAGATACTACCTGGTTGGATGTGCTGGTAAAAAAAAAAATGTGCAAAGTCCTCCTGTTGAGTGAGATTGTGGAACTGTCATTCCTTCGAGGCATTTACCAACTGCATCTTGCACAGAAATGCACGTCCTGTACCACAAACTGCCTGAAAGAGCTTGAATACCTTGTTCTAATTTAGGTACTTGAAATCCTTGAAGTAGCAGAGACAACTGTGTTTCTATTTTGAAATCAAACTTGGAAATTTCAGGGGATTTGACTGTGTTGGCCACACTCAAATGGAGCACAGGCAAGAGATGTCCAGGCTGGGATCTGTGGGAGCACGGAACCCTTAGGAATTAGTCCCACAGTGTCTCAGTTGGAGTATTTACAATTACAGGGTCTAACAGAATTAAAAAGTTGAGGAAGTTCGTAAAATCCAGCTTTAAGATTTAGTTTGCATGGTCAAAATGGCCCCTGCAGAACAGCAGGCCACACAGATGGAATCATGAACTCTGACCAGTTTAAAAATACATATCACAACAACAACAAAAAAATGAAACCTGCAATTTTTTTCTGCACAAGCCCAGTAGTCCCAGAGGTTCCAGTGGAAGGAGGTCAGGTCACTTTGGAATACTTCTTGCTTCTGAGGTAAATATTTGCCTAGCTCTGCTAACAAAAATTAACTTGCAGTAGAAGGTCTCTTGTTCTGTTTGACCTTAAGGCTGTTGAGCTTCATATTTTTCTATATTATGACATCAGAGTATAATGAAGATTAGTGGTTTGTGTCAGAGGTCTCTGTGGGTCCAGTTGCCCAGATGGTAGGCTGGGTTTAATTATTAGATATTTATATAAATAAGGAAATGTCCATAGCTGTATGAGGTGTGGATAATATCCGTATTATTATCCACTATAATATCCATTTACAGGATATGAATATCAGAGCAGAAGATACCTAATGAGGAACTGGAGATTTTTAAAATAAATTCCCCAATGAGCTGTAGTTTGTCTTTAATTCTTCATTCTAGAGCCCTTGGTATTGGTGAAAGTAGAAATTAGGATGTGGGACTACTGGGAGTAGGGCTGATTTTGTGCAAGGCAGTTTGGAACTGTAACCTGGAAAGTTTAAGTTACTTGTGATACTTCTTGTGTTCGTGTATTGGCCTCCTGACAGCTACTTCATACAAAATTAACCTGAATTGGGAACATCAAGGTGTCCTGATTTTTTTTTTTCTCAGCCATTATGGTTTATTTTTATGTCTGTGCTGGACTCCTTTTTTCACTCACTGTGCTTACTGCTGCAGTCCTGGGCTCCCAGGACAGCTACTGTTAGTGATTTTATGTCATCTTCTCACCTGTCTGTTCCTTAATGCTGTGTATTTGTTATGGATTAAATAAATAGCTAAAGGCCTGGTAGCACCATCAAAGGATAATATCCACTGATGCTTTTTGGACCATTTTGTTTTATGATATTCATGTTTGTTTTCTTGCTTTTTCTCACTCTCTCTCTCTCTTCCTCCAGGTAATTGTGGAAAAAGCACCAAAAGCCAGAGTACCTGACCTGGACAAAAGGAAGTATCTCGTGCCTTCTGACCTCACAGGTAACAATGTTCACCTCCTTTCTTCCTGATTTTCAGCGAGAAAGCCTCAGAAGTGCTTTTTACTCTATGATCAGCACAAAGAAAACATCCAGACAGGCTCAGCATCTCATCACTACCCCATTTCACCTGCTGTCCTTGTTGGATTTATGTACCTTCCAGCTGGATTGCAAGATGGAGAATTCCATGAGGTGTCCCACTGCCTTGGCTGCCATGGCCGTGTCACAGCTGAGTTCTGACCATGGCTGAAATGTGTATCATGGGCAGCAGCATAATCATCAGCCAGTGATGACCAGAGTTGCCAGAGGCTGTATTCTTGTTGCAGGAAGAGACAGGTTCTTGAAATAGTCCCATCCTTTTCCACCCCTGTGGTTAGAGTCATAGCTGCAAAGTTCCTGTTCTGAATGGTCACGGTGATTTTGTGTGTGATTACACTGGTTTTCTTTGAAGAACCTGAATGAGTTAAAAGAACAGCATTTCTCCTTTTTGCAGTGTGGAATGGACTGTGAAATACTTTCTTGTGCAACACAGTTAGAGCAAATAGCAAGGATAATTTTTTTTTTAGGAGTGGTATGACCATGTGCACCAAGGCTAAATTCCCTAAGGTGTCTTTGATCTGTGGGATTTAAAGGTTAAGCTAGTTAAGGGTCTTCCCACCAATCCCCTCAGTAGAGCATTTCATACCATAGTATGGTGTGGATTTACAGGGTACGTGGCATGAGGTGTGTACCTGAGAACCTGCCAGCTCCCAGTGGATTGGCTGCTGATGTGATGAAGTAACTGCTTGCTTTTACTGCTTTTTTGTGCCCTGCACAGTTCATTTTCCCCTACTTTCTATATACAGCATGTGCCTTCCACCACCAAAAGAAAACAACCAGGGTTAGGGTTAAAAAACAAAAAAGAAACAGCAACAACAAAACAAAAGAACCCCAAACCAAAACAAAAACCCCACCAACCAAGCAAACAAAAAACCCAACCAACATTGTTTCTGCATCTAAGGCCTTCTCTGTTCCTCTTCAGTTGGTCAATTCTACTTCTTAATCCGAAAGCGGATCCACCTGAGGCCAGAAGATGCCCTGTTCTTCTTTGTCAATAATACCATCCCTCCCACCAGTGCTACCATGGGCCAGCTCTACGAGGTAAGTCTGGCCCCTTCCTCTCACCTTTTGTTGGAGTTTCCAGAGGAATGCACTGCTCAGCTGGCAGTGGGTTCAGCTTGGTCACAGGTGCTTGAACATGGACCCTCTTGCCCTGAGCTGTATCCCATCATCTGTCCAGGGAAGTTCCATCCCACAATTGGGAGCCTGGGGAGCCTTATCAATTCAAATGATTGTTTGCTGTTTGAAAGGGTTGTGGGGAGTTGTTGCCCCAGCAACGTGTTGGTCCTGCTGTTTTGACAAAGTATGGAAATAAACCAGTTTATATTTCACGGGAAGGATTGTGTCTGGGGCAGGGAGGGGGCAGAACATAGGCCCTGGCTTTCCTGTTTATACAAAGGAGATTTCCTTTCAGCCAGTAAAAGGACACAATATCACTGGGCAACCAACTGTCTATAAATAGGTTCTTAAGGAACACTTATTCTTTGCTTAGAATTAGTTTTTCATTGCTTATGCTGTGTAAGTAAGGACTATGTGGGATGCTGTGAACGTTGCTGCCTGCTGTTTCTGCTGAGCACTGTTATTTGATCGACCTTAAAGGCATATTCAGTGCCCATCAGAGGAATGTCCCTTAGTTATACAGCCACTATGTCATGGGTGATTTGCAGCCTGCATTGATTTCTCCTTGATTTCTCCTTCTGCTGTGTTAGTGTGTTTTAATAAGAGAGCTGCAGCGTGGTGCTGTGAGCCTTGTCTGACCTGTCACCCTTTGACAATCACTGGACTGTTCCTCAGTGTGTGGAGTGATGAAGATAATAAAAGATAAGGCAGGGAGTTTTCCAAGTCTGAACACGTCAGAGGAAGCTGTCTGACTGTCCAGAACTGAGACTGACAGACTTTTTGTGTCAGTGTAATCACTGAACGTCTCGGCTCTACTGTCTGCCTGTAAAACAGGACGGAGAAATGCAGCCACATGTCAAAGTGTTCTGAAAAATTAAAAATACCATCTAGAGGTGACTTTTTGACTTGTTTAAAGCCTGCCAAGTCTCTCCTCTCCATATGGCTCTTCAAGTAAATTCACTGTGCCCAGATATGTGTCGTGCCTGCACTTGGAAGCAGAGCTGTGACCAGAGAGAGGGAGTTGGGAAGCGAAGCCTTCAATGTGAACGAGGAGAAACAGTGAAAGAGAGGTTATGCCCTTTAGTTACAGTGACCTCTGGGTTGGGCTTTTTCACATGTGGTGAGTTCCAGGGCTCTGGTTTGTTACTTTGTCCCTTTGCCCCCTTGCAGGATAACCACGAGGAGGACTATTTTCTGTACGTGGCCTACAGTGACGAGAGCGTCTATGGCAAGTGAGCAGCAGCCCCCCAGGCCTGCAGGGTGGATGGACTGATGGAGTGGATTGGCAGGGGAGGGGGTTGTTGGAGAGGCAGGAGGAGGATGCATGAGAAGAGGGAAAGAGAACTGGAAGTGAACCACCGTGCACACTGTCATCAACTTCCACGCATTAATTATAACCATTGTTTTTTAAATCAAGGGAGGGAGGGGAGGGGGACGGGGTGGACTGGAAGACTAACAAGGGGTTCCATGCTGAGGGATGGGGAGACTCCACTGTTCACAGTTCTTCCCTTGCCACAGCTGGAAGTAGTTAGCTAGTGCTGGAGGCTGCTGGACAAGGCAGTGTGGGGAAGCTCCAGGAGAGTGACTGGGCAGGATGGCCATTCCCACGTAACCCGTTCACTGGATGAAGAAGGCATGCCATGTATTGTACACTGACCCTGTCATGTCTTGCCCATGGCATGAGCCACGCTGCTGTGAGCATTCAGTGAGCTGTGGAATACTTCACTCTGCTCTCACAAGGCTGCCCTGTGCTGACAGTCCTCACTCCACCTGCTGCATGTGAATTGTTCCAAGGGTATTGTGTTTCCCATCACTTCCATCAGTATTAGAAGGGCTGACTCTGTCCACCAGTATTAGAAAGGCTAACTCTGAGGGCTGGGAACTCCTCAGCTGTGAGACATGAATGTTGGGGAAAGGAAGGAAGGATTTTTTAAGGTTTTTTTTTTCCCTTTGTTGCTTTAATTGCAACTGCTGGACAGAAAAATCAGAGATGGCCGTTTTGTTCTTTTCAATGAAGTCAACTGATAAACTCATAAGCACAGGGCTAGGAAGGACCTCAAGAGAAGGACTAGCCCCCACCAGCTCTGAGACAGGACTGAGTACACCAAACATGTCCACCATGGCTGCTCATCACACTTGTTCTTACTGAACTTCCCTGAGGAAGACCCTGGAGGCTGCTGAGATTGATTGTTCAGTTCCTAGCTAGCCTGCAAGTGAGATTGCTTTTCCTGGTATCCTAACTTTAGTCTCCCTTGCTGTGCATTAAGACAACTAACTACTAGTGGTCTTGTTATTGATGAACACACAAAATTATCTCTCAGTGTTGTCCTTGTAGCAGTCTTCTGCAGATCTGAGGATGGCAGAAGTCCTGTGGGTTTAGCCTTCCCTTCAGCCTCTCATCCCTGTACAGCCCTTGTACCACATGCACAAGTGGAAGAAATCAGTCACTGCCACGTGTGTTTTGCTGGCTTTTTGTGATTGGATAATGGTGCCACTCTTTGCCACAGGAGAGGTTCTTTTAGACTTGAAGGGGAATAGATTATCTGTAGATTTTTTTTTTTTAATTATTTTATTTTAAACCAGTGTTGTTCTTAGAAAGGTGCCAGGTGGGTGATGTCCTGTGCAAGCCTTATGCTGTCATGCCAAAGCAGTTTTCTTCCCAGTGGCACAAACAGCAGATTTTCCCATAACTGCCATAACTGTGATGAAGGAATGGGTTTTGGAGAGTGAGCTGACTTTCAGGAAAATTCTGGGGTCTCATCTAGAAATCAGAGAACTAGACCTGAATTACTGTAAACATTCCTACATTTAAGAGAGGGACAAAGAGGGAGGAAAAGGCAAGAAGGATGAAGAACACAGGCAGACTCCACAATAAGTTGAAGGTGTTTGCTCTATTGTTTATAAAGTTAGATCCCAGATCCCTGTGTTCCTCATGAATGAGAAATCAAGAGGAGTGCTCCTCTGATTGTGGGAAACAGGAAATCAGGTTCAGCCTTCTGTGAGTGTTGTTATGCAGAGGTGCATGAGGCAGAAGAGCTCAAGGGAGTGTCAAGGGGGAGTCACTGGCAGAACTGTGGGAAGGTCAGGGAAGGCAGTGCAGAGGGGCAGGAGGGTTGCTCCCGGTGGGCAATGGAAAGTAGCAGAAGAGTGGGAGAGAAGGGAGGAAGCACAAAGGATGTAGAAGGACTGGTCATAACGGGCAGACAGAAAACGAGGGAGCAGAAGATGAAATGGGGGGTGTCATATCCCCAGTGTTACAACCCTGAACTTCAGGTTTGCTGTTCCATCCATCTGGAATAAATGTGTTTGGATGAGTTGTACCTACTGCCAACTTGGGTAACTTCAGTTTTCTGCTTGCACTGCTCAGTCCTCTCTTTTAGACCCACTCCCCTTCAACTACCAGGCTCTCTTCACATCCTTTGGGTGCAAGTCCGTATCATGTTTTAGGAAGTTCTGAATGTTCTGAAGCAGAGAACAGACCCAGGGAGCTTTCTAGGGTAAAAGACAGGAGACAGGCAGCTGGTGTGCATCTCTCTGCTGCTGTCCCACTTGTCCATGTGTGGACTGCCAAGCACGCTCAGGGGAGAAGGAGTTGGCATCTGGGGTGCTTGGTTTTGTGTTCAGACCTCCCCTCCCGCTGCTGGGTTTATAAATGACATGTGGGACTAATCACAGCTGTTTGTTACATGTAGAGTTTACAGTTTAGTTCTTTTAACAGTTCTTTTAACTGGATTGTGGCATTTACTTCTGTTTTTGTGCTAGTCCGGTATTGTATGAGGTAATGATGGTAATTTTTTGTGTTGGTTAGCTGCAGGTTCTTGTAAAATAAAGTTCAGACTAGAGCTTAATCAACCTATCAATAAAGATGCATTTGAAAATCACAGATTGGTCCAAAACGGGTGACTGACATTTCTTTCTGACATGGGCTTATATATAAAGGGACAGCTTTGCCAGAACTTTGCTACTACTTTTTTTTTTTGCTACTTTTGCTACTACTTTTTCCCACCACCCCAGATTTACTCAGTCCTGTCTACCAGGACAAGTCACTCATCTCCTTTTTTTGGTGATACTATCACATACACACCTAGCTCTGTCTTGCCATACCACCAGTAGGAACTTTAATTAGACCTGGATGATGTGAGAAGGTTTGAAGGTGCATAATGGATGCACTGAGGCTTTTTCTGACATTTTAAGGCCCTGAACAGTCCTTGCCAGCTGATGGGGCCTCAAGAGCATCACCAGTCCTGACTGTACATGCCAGGCCCCCAGAGGGGGGTCACCATGGCCCAGGACTGTGGCCATCTGTCCTGGCATTGTCCATTTCAGCCCCCTCAGGACCGGTTTTGGCCCCTGTCCTGGTGATGCTGCAGCAGGGCTGGTCTCCAGCTCCCCACAACCCTGCCCAGCTACAAGCCCTGCTAAGCCAGGCCTACAGGGCCAAGCCTCAGCCCATCCCCATGCCCACAGCCCTGCCATCGCTGAGCCTGAGCCTGGCCTGCCTCATCACCACGATGAGCCTTGTGGATGGGGCTTGTGCCTGGGCCTGGCCACCCTCCCTGGCCCTGTTGGGTGCCGTGGAGCGGGTCCCACAGTGCCCTGTCACACATCCCTGGGGAGCCGCTGGCCCTCGCTGCCCCATCCCGGCTCGGGCTCAGGTGGGACAACCAGCGAGTGTGGGAGAGGCCCCAGGGCCCTCTAAAGATAGGAAAAGCAAAGCTAGGGAAATCTGGGACTCCTTGAAAAGGCAGCCTGCAGTGGTGATAAATCAGGCTGCTCTTCCTGGCGGATATTGGTGCGCGGAGAGGGAAGGAGTCCTGCCGGGAGCTGCCGTTTGCTCAGTGCCAGAACTCCAGTCGGGAGCTGGCAGTGCACGGGAGGAAAGGGATGTGTGCTGTGAGGAAAGGGATGTGTGCTGGGAGGAAAGGGATGTGTGCTGTCACCTGGGGAGGCAGTGACAGACGTGCCACTTCTCCCGGTCCCTGTGGCCCGTGGGGGTGCTGGCAGCAGGAGCAGCGGAGATGGGCCCTGAGGAGGAGTGACCGCCGGATCCAACCCTGCCGTGCTCTGAGCAGGAGAATTCCTTGGAGTGCTGAGGTCAGGAATTACAGCACTGAAACTCACAGGAAAAAACCTGCTACGCTTAATAGGATCTTCTCCTCCCCGCTGCATACAGAGTGGAACCACTCTGTGAGCTTCTGTTGTGAGTGCCGAGGGCGAGGCAGGAATTCATCCTGCACTGGAGCCTGCCCATAGCAGCAATTTCTGTGCTCGTACCCACCACTGTGACTAAAACAGGCTCCCCCCACATGGCAGGAGGGTGCTGTGACTCCAGTCAGATGGGCATAGATCAGCTAAAAGCTTACACTATTAGCTGAAATAATTTGAATTTCAGATTCAAATACAGCGCACATTTTTCTGTGTGGGTTGTGGCATTGTCTGCTGGTTCGAGTAGGAAGCCACTATGAAGTATGTCTAAGTAGCCCTCTCCCACTCCCCCTCTCCCCCATTTCCTAGGAACATGGTGCCACAGTGATGTTTGTACCTGCCATGCTGTGTCTGTGTCAGTGCCATCACTGAGAGGCACAAACACAAATGTGCAGGCAAGCATTTACATTTACCCATTTACTGCCTGTGATTTGCCTGGTCCAAAGGTGAAACCTTATCCTGTGCTCAAAGGCTGTTTCATTTATATCTGTAGCCTTTGCTCTGTGGGTTATAGAAATGGTATTGAAGCAAGGCCTGGGCTCAGGTGGTTTAGGAAGGCTGAGTAATTAATACTCTGCCTTGGTCACCGTCACTGCACATGGGATCCCTTTTCCAGTCATCCTGATGCTTGCTTTGGAAGGAAACATTCTCCTGGAGCAGAGACTACCTAAGGAAAGAGATGGCCTGAAGCATTAGGGCCTGACAACATCACTGTGAAGGATATATATGGGTAACATAAAAGATCTCAAATTGTGCTAAACACTGGGGTTTTCACTCCATAAAACAGTCACGGAGGTGAAAGCAGCGCTGATTAAAACAGAAATAAGGCCATCAGAGGGACAAAGTGCAGCTCATTGTTGTCACTCAATCTCAGATAAGTGCTCCCCCAGGATGAGCCACAGAAAGGGCCTAGGACTGACCCAAGCAGGACTGACCCAAGCAGAGCACACTGACCACAAACAGCAGCTGACCCAGCCTGTGCTGCCAATGGTACAAGTCCCAAGGATTTGTGTTCCTGGAAGCTGGCAGGCATCCCAAAGCACAGCTCAGGCCTGGATATACAGGTGTTACAGGAAATATTCTCCTGAAAAAGCTGGATGTTGCAGCACCTTTCTGTAAAGCAAGGGTCTGATTCTCCCTGATTTTACTCCCTGGCCAATGTCATCTGCAGTGATGACATTGCTGGAACTGCATTAAGGTTGAAGGGACTGGATTATCACTCAAAAATCAGGATCTCTACGTTCTCCTCCTGCTTCCACATAGAGCATTTATTCTTCTATTTATAGCATTGATTAGCAATCCTTTCATTCCCAAAGATACTTGGCAGCCAAACACTGAGCAGGGCTGGAAAATGCCTCACATCACATGTCATTCCCACGACAAATACACACTTCTTAAACACACCACCTGGACAAGTACAGTGTGTACAGGCAATCAGAAAAGAAAAACAGCAGGATGTGCACCCAGCCTTTAGGATGATGGACAAACATGCATTATGCATTAACAACACACTCAGAGCAGCTGGAGCCAAAAGCCATGTGCCAAAAATAGCCACTGGAGAGTGGAAATCAATAGGGAAAGGCTGGATTAGGAAAAACACAGAGGGTAATACGGAGTCATGGGCTTCAGGTGATTGCAGAAAAGCTTGCAAGTGTAAACTCTGCAGATATGAAGGGCAATAGAATAAAGTTTTTAGGAGAGAAAAACTAGGAGACAATGGGCAAAAGGACAAAACAAGCCTTTTAGAATGGGAGCCAAAAAAGGCAGGAGTCAAGCTGCAATGCACTATGTAAGAATGTACATAAAAATGATTGAGGGGATGGTAATATAGGTTAGAATCTGAAATAAGTATTGTTCCATTTTCCAGTGGTTGTTCAGAGGTAATGTTGGAATATTTCAGCTTTCACTCACAGTTCATTTGTTCCTGGGGGCATATAACAGAAAATGAGCAGTGACAGGTCTGATCACAGTCTGCATTTTATTACTTCACACTTACATAATAAGTTCTATATGCCAGTCTCTGTTCTTTCAAAAATACTGATCTATTCAGACTTCCAGTGGCCCAGTGGGGTAGTTCTTGTTTTCTCCAGTCTGCTGCTGAGGAAATGGAGGTGCAGAGATGTGGACTGACTTGCCCCAAGGCCATACAATGAAACAGAGTCAGGACAAAAAAAAATAGCCTTGTCCTCCTGATCCTCAGCACTTCTAATAACAAGCTTATACTCTTTACAAAGTAAAATTTGAGTTGTGGATCCTGTATATTCATATTATCTTTAATTAATGAAAGAACCCCCTGATCATCTCTGGGGAGAGACTGTTGTAACATTTTGATATTCTGCCACTTGTAGCCTGGAAAAGCTCCGATTTCTTTGCCAAAACCAGCAACAGTAAGGTGGTCCCTGCTCCTGACATACTGACAGGAAAACACTGCTGAATTGTCTTTGAGCAGCAGCTCCCTCCAAAGCTCATTGTTTCATTTATCAGTGCCTTCTTTCTCTGGAACAAAAAAAAAAAAATCACAGTGCAAGCCTGGAAAAAGTGCTTTTTCTTCTTGTCATTTGCCTTTTTTTTGGATTTTCTGGCAACTTAAAAGTACTTAGCATCTGCTCTCCTGTTTTATTATGAACAGGTTTCATAAAATTTGCAAACTTTTGGCTGTTCCAGAAGGCAGAATCAGGTGGATGTTTGGACTGATTTCCGAGCTCCTGAAAAATCACAGAGCTGCTAAAGCAGGTTCCTATTTTGACATGTTCTTTTATTGTAATATTCTCATACTTTCCCAGAAAGCAGAAAACACACACAAACATGGTTTCCCACGTGGAATAAACTGCAATTCGATGGAGTGCCCTGACACTTTGACTCAGGGGTTGCAGGTCCGTTGCTCCCACAGCTTGGACATTTTCTCTGCTTCCTGCAGCTGCTATTGGGGTTGTCCAGACTACAAAGCTACAAAAATCTCCTCTCTAGCAGCATATTTCTCAAACAAAATAATGAAGAAACAATTATAAAAGGAAAGTAAGCTGTTGCTCCAACAGATTTAAGAAAGAGCCCCACCCACAAAAGGGAGGAGACGTGAGGAGACACATGAAAGAAGTCATTGCTGGGGACATCCACTGAACCTGAGCTGGGGGGAGAGGAAAAAACCTGTTTACCTAAATATTTGTTAAATTGTTTTGGGTTTTATTCCTCAGTGTCCAAGTCATTAACCAAAAGTTTGCACTAGTTGGCAATAAATTGAATAAAACTCCCCAAGTCAAGGCTGCTTTGGCCATGACAAGGCCCTTAATCCTCCTGGGCAAAGTGTCCAAGGCTGCCTGGTGGCACAGCTCAACGTCAGCCTTCTGTGTGGTGGGGTCCCTTCCCTCAGGAGGGGGCTGACTGCTGTCTGACATGGCCAGGAAGTCACAAATTACTTCGTTTTCAGGTCAGCCAAGGCTGCTTTAAATTTAGATTTAGATTTAAGATGTTAATTAATGGTCTCTTCTGGCTACAATTTGGGGATAGTGTGTTTTCTCTGGAGTTTTGTACTGCCTCTTAAAAAGTACAGAAAAAGAGATGGGGTGAACTAGAGTGAGACAGAAAACCCCCAGTTATTCTGGTTTTCCACTTTTAGATAATTTTATTATAAGCATTTTCTATTAAAAACTCATGTTTCAGTCAAAGAACCCAAATAGCCACTGCTAATGTAACATATTTATTTGTCTGCCTGATGTGGGGTGTAGGAGTTGTGAATCTCAATAATAATAATAATAATAATATTTATTATTAACAAGTTATTATGTCTTAATAAATTGTTGTTTATTAATAAATTATCATTTGTTAATACATTAATGTTTATTGATAAATTATTATATGGATTTATTAGTAGTAGTCTGTATAAAGATGACTCTTCCACACTTTGGAGATTCACAACTCCTACACCCCATAAATATATCCATATATAATCATAATTATTATATTAAATTATTAGGTATTAGTATTTTATTTATTAACATATAATATATATTATTATCATTATTATTATTATATATTGTTGTATTTTGTTATTTGTATATTTGTTGTATTACTGTTAAATTTATTTATTACTAATATATTTTAACTCTAAATAATAATAATAGTAATAGCAAAATAATTATAAAGGACCCAAGACATTAAGTAGGACCCTACATTAACTGGATTCACTGCTATGAAATTTAGAGTCTGTAATCCTCAAAATACTTGGGAATCTCTTCTGCCAAGTGTGTGCTTTATTAGTAAATATGATTCAATTCAACTTTTTGTACAAAAATATATTAATAGATTTCATAATTATCTCATTTCATTGTCATTTGAAAAGAAAAAACAGAACAACAGAATTAATTAGCAGGTCTGACTCACTTATGTACTTTATTTGATGACAACTGACAAGATTCTAATAAAGAAGTAATGAAAAAAATTAAAAGGGAATTTAAATGAATTAAAAATATAAAAATACCAGTCTGCAGAAATAGCATATTTAATTGGGACTTTGTTTCAAACATATTACTTAATTAGTAGTTGATTACTGTTGCAAAGCATATTTTAAAGGTTCAAAGTGCTCAGAACTGCCAGGTCTGACAGAACAGTGCTCATCCACATCTACTCCTGTGGCAGGTTGATAATCCAGGGCTGCTTTACACACATGATGTTTCCTTCTGCTTTCCAAACTAGCTGGATAAAATAACACCTATTCTCAGCAGTCCTCAGCTGAAAGTTCCACCCCAAACCAGAATATTGGAATTAATGGATATTTCACCCTTCTCATACCCCAAACGCTGGCAATACTGAAGTTTTTTATTTCCCAGCAGAAAATCTTCAAAGTTCAGTGACAAAATTCCTTTCTTGACTTGGGGGGAGTCGAAATGAACCCAGGAAAGCTTTGTGTTGGTTGTCCCTCCTCCACTTCCCATTTCAGGCATCATCAGTCTGGCACACGATGCTGAGAGGTGATTTTAGGCTGGGCAGATTGAAAGAATATTAAGTAAGGCTGCTACTTCTTTCCTTTTTTTTTTTTTTTTTTTGCTGTCTGTGGACCCAGCTGGGAAATAATGCAAGATTTGGAAATGAAGCTGGAAACTAGACAGAAAAACCCCCCATGTTCTAATATTTCCTAACATGTCCTACGGGCCAGCAAGGCAGCAGATGGGAGACACTTGTCTGGGTCTGACATGTGTCACTATGTCAGGGTGTTCACAACCTTGTCCACTGAAAACTGCTGAAAAATAAATCAGATTATTATAACAGATGGCTGTTAATAGCTCCTGAGAGCATCCTCCCCCACATTTCCAAGCAAGTGCCCTCCACTGGACATGTCCACACAGCATTAAGTGTCCCACAGGGACCACAGGGAAAAGTTCCCCACTGCCTTTGTGATTAGTATTATTAAAGAGAGTAAAAGTAAAAATTCTTTTAAAATAACTGGATTATTTAACCTTTTTTTTCCCCTCAGGTTTGGTTTTTTTCTTTCCTGGCACTGTGTATGCAGTGCTTTCAAATTGTATAAAATACCATCAGAAAAAAAATCATGCTTTTAATCCTTTATCACACTGAAGGCAGAGTGGAACAGAAAGTTAACAGGGTTTTCACCAAGACAAAAAGCTCAATAATCAGGGGAGGCTGTCAGGTGGCAAAATGCTTGAATGGGCATTGTAAAAATATATGAGGGTTTAGATGTCAGTCCTGCAAAATTACAAACAACAGGCAAGGCATTTTAAACAGGAGAGTGCTCCTCAGAGGCTGAAACAACACCCCAGATGAAAAGAATTTAAAAGCCAAGGATCCTGCCTGGTTGACTTCACATTCTGCCAGGAAGAAACACAGAAAATAACAGTATTTATTGAAGAATTTGGAGCACCTCTGCTGTTTGTCTCACATGCTGTGTTAGTTTTTTGTAACTCAGAGCTATTAAAGAAAACTAATGAACAAAAACAGGTAGCTTTGCAAAGTGTTTATTAACACTTTGAGTCCTGCAATGCAGTACTGGAAGAAAAAGAGGAATGAAAACGAGTTTCCAAGGGCAAAATCTTCAAGGGAGATGGACCCAAACCCATAAAGGTAAATACAGCACCCTGCACAGAAATAATTACCACAGAAGACGGAATTTGTGATCAAATTATTATAATCCAAAGCAATTTGCAACAAGAAAACCAAACCAGCATTTATTAACATTTGGAAAGCAAAATTACTGGATATCAAACTGTAAGCCACAGAAGACTTCAAAATTAATTTTCATGACATCACCAAATGAGCCATTTAAAGTTTTGCGTATTTTCTTCTTAAATCCACGTTTTTTGGAAACACAAATGCAAGGAATTCACTGCCTTAGCTGAGAATTTGGGCTGGAATTGCACAAGTCATCCTTGGGTTTTGTATTTTTTATGTGTTTTCCCTCAGAGCCAATGGAAAAATGTCCCATAAACAGCTGTAAAAACCCCCCAAAATAAGCCAAAGTGTGGGAATCCTAAAGCTGCCACATCTTCAGCCTCTGTTTTAAATGAGCCTCCTGGACAAATCCTCCAGGGTTTGTTCCACTGGGGGGGAGGTTTTGAATATAAATTATTCATTTACATCATTTTTGTGGATCTCAGTGTGTTTTTCAGGGTCAGTTTTGCCTTATGATGGGGAAAGGGGATGTGACAGCCCCCAGCTCCCCACGTGAGCCGAGATTCCCACTCTGGGACAGCAAAATTCCTGTTACTAAAACGTGACAAATCCCTCCACAGTTTTATTTTGATTTTTTTTTTTTTACTGATATGTACATTTTTTCCTCTACTGATCATGTAAAATATCTGAGCAAATTAAGAATTTTGTACGACCCTTGGCCACTTTTGTATGTCTCCTTATTTAAAGGTAGGACACGGAGTCTTTTGATGTGATTTGGGCCCTAAATCTCAGTTTTACACTGGTATTTTATGCCTTAAATTACACTGGTCTTTTTACACTGGTAGAAACTTATCAATGGCCCAAAGGATTGGTTAGAAAAGGCTTCACCAAACCAAGATACATGTGGGATAACCCAGAAAGAGAAACAGGAATATCTCAGTTCTTACAGCAGCCCAAATGCAGCAGATTCCACCTGAGAGCTCAAAGCACATTAGAGGACAGTGCAGCTGCTCCTGTCACCTGAAATGTGTGAAACTCCACCTGGAGTTGTTTTAATTTGTGTTCAGATTCACAGCTGCCTCTCTACAAAATCAGATTCCATGGCCAAGTCCTGTTCCTGCATCACGGGAGGGCAGCTGTGGTGAGACCGGGCAGTGCTGCCACACGGGAACTGCAGGGAAATGAGGGCAAACACTGCAGGCTGTGGGGTTTTGTCACGTTTTTTTATATCAGAAACCCTACTGGCATCCTTTATGAACCCGTGTGAAGCAAAGACAGCCCCAACCCTGGAAGAAGGGGGGGTTTTTGACATCCCTTTGGTCTGACGTGTAAGAAACTCCCCCTGCTGAGGTGAGAGGCTGCTGCACTCAGGCAGGACTGATCCTTCTGGTCAGGAGGCCACCTGGGAGCAGCTCTGGCAACAGGGGCTGCTCTGGCCAAGGGCAAAATATGCAGTGGTGGCAGCAGGGGAAAGCAAAACCGGGTCTAAAGCACTGGTGGGAAGCTGGAAATGAGCTTGCAAGGGGAACGAGCTTCTAACTTCTGATGGCTAAAACATGTTTGTGTGGAGCTGTGGACGTGGGAACGGGAGAGCAACAGCTCTAAAGTGAAACACAAAGCTACAGAAACAGAGACCAGTCACTAGTGGGGTTCCACAGGGCTCCAGGAATGGCTGGAGCTGTGTCAGGCAGGTTTAGGTTGAATATTAGGAAAAGGTTCTTCCCCCAGAGGGTGGTTGGCACTGCCCAGGCTCCCCAGGGCAGTGGGCACAGCCCCAAGGCTGCCAGAGCTCCAGGAGGGTTTGGACAATGCTCTCAGGGACAGGGTGTGACTCCTGGGGTTGTCTTGGGCAGGTCCAGGAGTTGGACTCGATTTTTGTGGGTCAATTCCAACTCAGGGCATTCTGTGACTCTGTGATTCTATGAAGCAAAATGCCTCTTGCAGAAATGGGTAACAGTGGGGGCTCTTTAAAAACAAGGCAAGAGGAAAACCTCAGGCCACCTCCTCCTTTTAGCATAGAAAGACCTGTTAAGGAATTCTATAAATATGAGCCTAATTAATGTGAAAAAAATAGCATTTTTTGTGCCTTGGAGAGTTGGGGGGGATGTTTGTGAATTATTGATATTGCTTGGTGGTGCAACACCTGCTATAAATAAAACCACAAGCTGTAGGAGGTAGCATAAACAAACACACTCTCACATCCTCATGCCTAAATCACAGCCCTCACCAAAAAGCCATTCTGTGAGTGCAGAAGAGGGAGTACTGCAGTACCTCTCTTCTGGGTGTTTAAGTGGGAATCCTTTGCTACTTGAAGCAGGAAAAAAGATTTTAGAGATCAAAAGGACTCTTAAAAAGCTCATTTGTGGTTTCAGGAAATTCCAACACGGTGAAGCCAAATCACACCATGAATATTCAATATCTGTGCATCCTGTCTGTTGTCACTTTTTGGACCATAACCTTTTTTCCCCTCTCTGCCTGTTCTGGACAGGACTTTCCTCACCTTCAGGAGATCTACTGGTGCTCATTCAGCCTGTCACTGATGATCAGATGGCTGAAGAAAGGTGGCAGAGATAAACCTTGATCTGTAATGAAAGGCACACCACATTCAAGAAAAACAGTGAAACAATCCACTGTTTTCCAGTCTCCAAGCCTGTATAAGCAGGTACATTGAATACTGGTCTAATAAAGACTCAAATGCATGTCATTTATATGCTGTGGTGCTAAACTGCTCCTAATATAATAGATATAATTTCAATATAATAATTAAAAGTTTGCATTTTTCATGGGAACAAAATATTCCAATTAAACAAATAAAACAAGGGCTGGCATTGAAAAGCCATGATTCTCCATACAACATCTGTGAAAAAAATGTCACCAGGCCCTCAGTGGATTCACTAAGGAGGAATTCATGAGTCTACACTGATGCTAAAAATGTAGCTGCACGAATGGAGACTGCTCTGTGGAAAAAAACTTCTATATAGACTACTTTAATTAGCATGAAGTGTGGTTAAACTAGGGCAACTCCACATGTATAATTCCTTTCATGCCACTGTAAAACTTAATCTGGTTTAGATTCACTCACTTCCAAACCAACCTTGGGAAAAGACAGTCAGCTCAGAATAAGAATGAGACTGAGAATGAGGCCACTTTATTGAAGGGAAATTAAATTAGACCTTTTCATAGAGCAGGAAAATGTCTTTCTGTGGACAAATTCATGAGCAGGCTCTTGGCACAGATTTGCTTTCAGGGGAAACCAAAGCAGATCTTTTGTTGGAGGCTGTGAGGTGCTCAGCATCCTGAATTCCCATGGATTCCCTTGATCAGAGCTTTGACAAGAGAAACAAAATATGAGCATTTGTGTAAAGCAGGACTTTGCTTTCTGTGCTCTGAGAACAGGGCTGTGTTTGTTACCTTTAGCTCTCTGTTTGACAGGGTTTATTCACCAGCTCTGCAGCAGCAGTTCTGGCATCATGTTACCTGTCTGAAACACCTTTCACAGCAGAGACCTTTGAGAATATCCCATTCTTGGGGTCTGAACCAATTAAATGCTTTTTTTTAATGAATAGTTTATTCACCTAAATGACAGGTAACTGAATTTGACCTAAATTTACCAGGCAGCTTTGAACCTGTTTTCAAGTGAGGGGGAGAGAAGAAGATGTTTAATTTTAGCATTTGGAAAAGAAGATGTTTCCATTCTTTATATCTGATTTACACCACCAGTGGTTTATGGACATCAAGGTGGCAACACCATAAGAGAAGTCAGAAAGGTAACTGAGCCCTCTTTGGTGGACTTTGCAATGTACAGTGGTGATATACGTGGACTTTGCAATGTCCCAGTGTTTAGTGGTCATACAGATGCTGTAGGAACTCACATGACATTTATTTCTGGATGGAAACACAGTTTCTCACAAAGCCTAAGTGATACAGAAAAAACAACCATGTCATTCATGTTACTTTGCATTCAAAACAGAAAACTTCTTAACATTGTTTTTAGAAGAAGACCAATAAATTTTGATGGAAACCAGGTTTCTTTTTACAGCTATATAGGTTTAATATCTAAAGTGGTGGTTGAAGATTTCCTTCAGGATAAACATTCCCATTTTGCAGAGAAATCATTTAGCTTTTTCACACCTTAAATCCTACATGGCTCATACACCTAATTTTGGTCTCATGGGATGCTGCAGGTCTGCAACTGGTTCTGGAATTATCAGGGATTCAACTACATGAAATACTGAAAACCAATTAATATAACCAACTGCAAGCAGCCTTTTGTAGGTCTCTGTGCCCTTCAACTTCAAACAAGAGCCATTGGAGGGATACTGAGTGAACACTGAATCCACTCCACACGGAATGCTAAAATGATTCCTTTAAAGTGCATTTACTCTTTTTTCACAAGAACCTGTAACGCTCAAAGCACCAAAACAATGAGAGAAGAAAACCTTAAGGCACTGTCAACTTAGAAACCACAAACAGCAGAGGGGAGAAGAGGAAATTTGTTTCACAGGCTGATTCTGCTTCTTTTGGAATGAAGGCAAAATGCTCACAACTTCAAGTACCTCCAATTTTTTACCAAGTCTGCATGCCCATTAAAATCAATGATCAAATATTGTCAGATATGAAGGGCTTTGCTCGGTTTTGTTGTTGCTGTTGGTTTTGTTTGGGGTTTTTTTGTTTGTTTGGGGGTTTGCTTGTTTGTTTTAACACAGTACCCACTCTCCCATGGGAGTATAAAGCACTGGAGAGATCCCAGACGTTTACTGAACACTTCCCCAGCACATTCCCCAACACATCTACTTCTCTGAATGCCCAACTGACGCATTTCCTGGGACAGAAAGACTTCCAGAAACCTCAAATGGGTTGAGTCTGGCTGAATTTCGGGTGCCCCTCCAGCCACTCCCTGACTCCCTCCTCTCAACTGGACAGGGGAGGGAAAATCCAACAAAAAAGGCTCATAGGTCAAGCTAAGGGAGAGATCACTCACCGATTACCACTGTGGGCAAAGTAGACTCGACTTGGGGGAAATTAATCTATTGCTAATCAAATTCGGGTAGGATAATGAGAAACAAAACCAAATCTTAAGGCACCTTCCCTCACCTCTCCCTCCTTCCCAGGCTCAGCTTCACTCCCGGTTTCTCTGCCTCCTCCTGTCCAGCAGGGGGACCGGGAATGGGGGTTCTGGTCAGTCCATCACACGGTGTCTCTGCTGCTCCTTCCTCTTCACGGGGAGGACTCCTCATACTCTTTCCCTGCTCCAGTGTGGGATCCTCCAGGAACTTCTCCAGCCCGAGCCCTTCCCTCGGGCAGTAGTTCTTCACGAGCTGCTCCAGCACGGGTCCCTTTCCACAGGGTGCAGTCCTTCTCCAGAGTGGGCTCCTCTCCCCACAGCTCCCTCCCAGGTCTCTGCTCCAGCCCAGGCTTCCCACGGGGTCACAGCCTCCCTCAGGCATCCAGTGTGGGCTCCTCCAAGGGCTGCAGGTGGAATCTCTTCTCACAGAAGTCACCCCTGTAGTCCACCCCATAACCAAATCCTTGCCACACAAACCTAATACACTCCTTTAACTCCAGCTTCTCATTACATTTTCTACAGCTCCCTAAACACAGTTATCTCCCAAATGACCACTGGCAGAATGATATCAACACGTTGATTTAATAACAATGCTAATAGCTTGTTGTGTCTGGCCTGGAGGAGAGATTTGAGATATATAAACACGTCTGAAAAACAAAGGGATCCCTTCCAACACACACACCTCATGCTGAGCTTGCAAAATATTTAGGAAGAGAAAACTCAAGTGACTTCTCCTTCACCAGCACGTGGAAGGGCCCTTCAGAGGATGGTGTATTCCCTCACTACACTGTGCACATCAACACCAGCAACATCAGCATAGAGTTCAGGCACCACTGGCTCAGGCACCTGCAGAACTGTGTGGCCATTGCTGCTCTTCAGAGCTGTTTTCAGGGACCAGAGAAGCTGTGCTGGAGAAGGCCTGTTAGCTGCATCCCACTGCCAGCAGGACTTCATGATGCTGTACCTGTAAGATGGAGAAGCAGGGAAAACACTGGGAATGAGAAGCAAGTTTTACTACAGTCAAGTCATCTCATATTTAAAACATCCAGAGAACTCCCCCTTTTCCTCCTCCATGTGAAGTTCTTTCAGTGGCCCTTCTCCTCCTGCCAAATCCTTAGTTTGAATGGGTTCTTTAATCATCAGTATCAGTGATACACCAAATTCAGCTTCTCACACCATAGAGAGTCACATCTGTACTAAGATTTTCATAGGCAGCCACACAATAATGCATGGGTGTGCAGTTGTTTGCCAGGATGCCTACTGGGATTGTGGGAAATGGGAAGAATATCGTCTGGCATCCCCTTTTGAAACAGCATGATGGATGAAAAACTCTGAATATTAAAAGAAATTATGTCTTCATACAAGGAAATGTGCCTTAGATCTTCCCTGTGGATGCTGTGCTCATTTCAGGGAATATCCCACTACTTAGAGGAGAAAGATTACTCCAGAGTAGTCCTGCACCTTGCAAGGCAGCAGTGGAGCAACAAAATGCAAAGAACAAGTATGATTTTCACAAGAAGGAAGCAGAAACAAGTGGGATTTTCAAAAGAAGGAAACAAAAACAAGTGTCATTTTCAAAAGAAGAAAAGAAAGGTTTTGGCCATCAAGGGTTTATGCAGCAGAACCCAGTGAGATGTGGCAGACATTAGAACAAGTCTCAGCTTAGTCCAGACTTAGAGATTTGGGGTAAGATCTGGTTTTCCATGTCTCACTTCCATTTAGCTCTGCAGATCTCCTGTTCAATCACCCACAAAGCAAGGGGCTTACATGGCTTGCTGGCAGAGTGAGGGCTGCTTCATGATGTTCTGTCTCTGCAGGTGTGATAAGATGTCAGGAGGTGGCACCTCAGGATACGGTGGAGCACCTGGAAGGACAAAAGGAGTAACAGTAGAACAACTCAGTGGCAATGGTTGCAGATAACAGCTGCTGTGCAAGCTCCTGTGCAACAGAAGGATCATGTCATCTGGATAACATGACCTCAGAAGAAAGGCTGAAAGAAACTGCAGCTATTTAAGCTTAACAAGCCAAGATGAGAGACGGAGATATTTGATTTCAAGTATAGGGAGAATATTCCACAAGGAGGATGGGAAAACAACAGTCTTCCATGTTCATGATGGGTGAAACACATAAACAAGTTAAACTTCACCAGAAAAATAAATTCTAGTTCATACAATAGAAAAAATTTCTTGTCAGGGGGATGAAGTACTAGAACAGAATATTTCACCTGTTCTGAAAGACTTCTAAGAGAAAACAGAAGGTAAAGTGACACAGTATAGCTGATCCCATTAAGGGGCAGATGGCTGGATGAACTCAATGTGTTCTGGCCTCTCACAGCCTGTTTTCCTCTGATAGGAAAACATTTTCCTCTTATAAATAACATGTAGAGAAACTTCCTTTGTTGAAAGTGAAATGTTTTGGAGGAATGTGCTGCCTTGGGTAAGTCTGTTGGGATTTTGACTTACATGATTTTGAACTGACTTTTTCAGTTGTTGTTCTGAAACAACAACTTCAATATGGAAAATGAAAATCCAGACAATGAAAATCCCTTCCCTACTAAGATCCAGGGTTTTTTCCCTATCACAATTCACACTGACAGAAAGCCTGAAAGGAATTGTCAAGACTTTGCAAGTTGGAAAAAAAAACAGGGTGCTTATTTAAGTGGCCCAACCTTACATGCTGAAATTTGAGATTCTGGGTTCTTGTTAATTTGCTGCTTCCTTAAAAAAATTTTTTTTTAATTATCACAAAATCTCCTTACCTAATGTAATCATTTCATACAGTAGAATTCCAAAAGACCACCTGCAAGGGAAGAAAACAAAGCAATGTGGAGCATTATGCTGTGACTGGATACGCCTTTGGGACATGAAAATGATACATAAAGGAGTGAAAGAGACAGGTCTGACAGACTTCTAGTCCAAAAATTAATCCCTACACGTCTGCCTTGATGCTGGGGGGCTTCCTCAGGAGCCTCTCTGGGGCCTGCCACTTGACTGGCACACCCCGTGTGACCGAGGGGGCACCACGAGCGTGGGTTTCATAGGCCAGACCCAAACCACAGAGCTTGGCAGAGAAGTTGGGATGGAGGAGGACATTCCTGGCAGCAATATCACCATGGAACAGCTTCTTCTCTTCAAGGTAAGCCTGGGAAGTTGGAAAAGAAAGAAAACCATGATCATTTCAAAAGGAAATTTAGTTGATATAAATTTTCACTCAGTTCAAGCTTGTCTTCCACGCTGTGGAGTAAGAGGGACATACTCACCAACCTCATGCAAGCACAGTGGGCTCTGCTTTAACAAAGCACACATTCTCAGTGCTTAGGCCAATAAGGCTTAGGCACTGTGAAGATTTGTGTTGCAATCAAGCAAGAAGGAAAAAAAATGCAGCAAATGGGAGCAGACTTACCAGGGCTGCTGCAACCTGCTGTCCAACTTCATAAACTTGCCTCTCAGTGAGGTCATAGGGGATCCCATCCATTGCCATTACATCCTAGAGACAAATTTGTTTGGTTCCAACAAGTGACATAGCAGTAGGATAGTGGGGAATGCTTCCTTCTCATCTCATAAAATGAGTACTATCTAATCTTATGCTCCCACATGTAATTTCACAGTTGGTCATAAATTGACTGAAATGCAGAATCCCAGAATGTGCTGAGTTGGAAGGGATCCCTCAGGATCACCAAGTCCAATCCTGCCCCTGCACAGGACACCCCAGCAATGCCTGAGAGCATTGTCCAAACATCTCTTGAACTTAGACAGCCTTGGTGCTGTGCCCACTGCCCTGGGGAGCCTGTTCAGTGCCCAACCACCCTCTGTGTGAAAAACTTTTCCTGATATCCAATCTAAACCTCCCCTGATATCTGGGTTGTTTTTTTTTTCAGCTTGAGTTAACATTTCCAATGGGCTGCATATTTTCATACTATCAGATCTCATACTTTCAGATTTTCATTCCTCATCAGCAATGGGCAGATATGGAGCCATCATTTACATATGTGAAACTAAGATTGCTTTTCCACCTGTGCATCATTTCATTTTTAGCCATGCTGAATTTCATTTGTTCTTTTTATTGGCCAGTCTCTCAATCTGGGAATATCCTTCTGCAATTCCTCTGGGTCAGCCTTTACTGGCTGGAATCATCAGCAACCATCATCACCTCACTGTCATCCCATTTTCTAGGTTATTAATACATGCAACAATCAGCACCAGGTCCTAGACAGTTGAGCTCCCTCCAGTGAAAGTACCAACCTTTCACTCTTATATTCTACTTCTTGCCTTTTAACCAATTAGTTATTATTTAATGACCTTCTCCCTGGTGTTGTAACTGCTCTGTTTCCTTAAAAGCATTTGGAGTGGGACATTATTTCAAACTTCACAAATTCAGGCACCTGTATCAATTCTCACTCTAATTCCAGTGCCTGCTCTACCCTTCAAGGAGGTCCAATGGTCTGCAAAGCTGGACTTGGCTTTACAGAACTGTGTCAGCTTCTCCAAACTACAGAATCTCAATGGAGGAACCCTCAAATTCTATTCTAGTTTAGACCTGGGTGGAATTTCTCTGGGGGATGGAAATAGTTTGGACTGATAGAGAGGGATGCATGGAGAGATGAAAAGAGTCATCTCTGACTTATGGACTATGACTTAGGGATAAATATGCACCTGAGGAATTTAAGAAGCTGTTCTGTCATCACTTCTTTTGACTCACCTTCCGACACATCCACAGAAACGTCAGCAGGTCACCAAGAGACACATCTTCCATGATCATATACAGTGGGAGTTTGTCTACACAACATCCAACCAGCTCAACCAGGTTCTCATGATGGCCAAGATCTTGATGGAATTTAATCCTCCCCAGGAAATCTTTTACTTCCTGGGGACTGCCCAGGCCTGAAAGAACAAACCCAAACAAACAGAACAAATGAAAAGTACAACAAACAAACCAAACCCACACACAAAAACCAAACAACAACGAAAACAAACAGCAGCAGCAAAGAACAGGGTGAGTAGCTTAAAATCAAGATGGTCAGGAATCTTTAATCCTACCAAGACATTCCCACAAAAACACCATTCTGACTGGCTGACATGATACTGAACACAGCTTGTTCTTGCCCAGTAGTGATGGCAAAGTTCTGCCCAGCATCAGAGATCTGTCCCACGGGGGATCCTGACCACGTGCCTCACCTTGTAAGGCTTTCAGCACCACAGTCCTAGTCTTCCCAGAGCTCCCAGTTTCCAGCTGTGCTCTGTAGATGCTCCCACAGCCACCGTGTTTTATCAGCTGGAAGGTGCCTGGCAGGAGTTTCTCTCGTGGTATCTGCAGTTCCTTCAGAGTCAGGGATGCAGATTTTAGCAGGCTCTCCACGGATGTCTCACTCAGCTGCATGCAGCCATTCTCTGCTGAGCAGAATTCCTGCTGGTTCTTTGTCTTCACTGACAAAAGCAAATACAGATGATGCACAAAAACAGGAAGATGAACTCTTGCAAAAGGTGGCAATGCTCACCCTTCTATCCTCTTTAATTTTTGCTCCATAGAGTTTTGGAAATCAGGACAAAGTAAGGAACTGTTATTGTACCTTACTTACCCTGGCGCCTGAAAAGGAGAAAGAATTTATCTCCCACTCTATTTGATGAAAGGCAGAATTAGTCTGGAAATTTCTTCTATATTTAACTACATAAACTTTCTAGATCAGACACATTTGTACTTCATTCCTCTGTGCTCAAGCAATGACCCTTTCTTTTATTACCAGCTCTGAAAGGGACATGCACAGGGTGTTCCCACAAAGGCCTTATCTTTATTCTCAATTATTTCCCTTAATATGGGCTTAAGAGGCCTCTACATACCCAAAATCAGTTCAAAACTGTATATTCATTTCCACACAGCAACACTTTGCACCAACAAAGCTTTCCTTACCCCCTCAAGAGTTCATATTGTCTCCATAAGAAGTGGGAGAAAGCAGCTTGAAATTGCATTTCTTAAATGACAGCACGGAAAATGGATTAACTAGATGTGATCTACATCAAAATTACTGCCATTCATAATTAATTATGTAAAACCCTCCTTGCAGTAGCCTCTAGAAGGCTGTTAATAAATACACCTCCCAGCTCTCACGTGTATGTTAAACAGCCTATATGACATGGTGCTTTAGATTTCCTCAGACCCATCTGTACTGCTGCTATCCATACTCTGGTCCAACCAACCTCTGGTTGAAAGCCCTGGTTTTTACCTTGGGTTCCAGATGGTGGGGGGGGTTGCTCCTGCTTTGCTCTCAAGCCTCGACAGTGGAGCCAAAGGATCACAGTGAGCACGATGACAAAAGCCCCCACGAGCAGAACTGGGACAACGATCACCTCAGGCTGATATTCACGCACAACTGCCAGCAGGGAGAGCACATGGAAAGCCAAGGAATAAGTGGTGACAATCCATCTCAGTGACTTTCAACCCCAAGAGCACGTGTTCCAACCTCTGCTCCTTGGAAGAGCAGCTGGACACTGTTAGTGCTGCCACCCCCTTGTTCAAAACTGCCTGGAATCCCCTATTTAGATGCCTGAATGGAATTGTAGCCATTTGTAAGCACCATCCACCACTGAAAGAGAACCAGCACTGGCAGAGGGACAGCAGGGAGTGGGAAGGGCTGGACGTTGCTAAGCCATCACAAATACACATGCAACTCCAGCTCTAGCTCCTTCCATTAAAATTACACGGAGCATTTTAAAGGAAACAGGGTGTGGGCACCTGCTTTGGGGTTTGACTGGAAGACATTGCAGTTAACAAGGCTTGTGAAGGGAACTATCTTAGGTCCCCAGATTTTGAGGTGGTGCTATTTTTGCACAGGTCAAGACCATATTTCAGTTCCCAAAGATGCCAGAAAGTCATGAAATCAAAATCTCCCAAAACTCCCAAAAGTTTCCCTTTGGGAAACTGCAGGGAACCTTTAATGACTATTGCATGTCTAATTCAAATTAGACAAATGGCCAAAATGATGTGAGATGAATCCTGCCACAAAGGCTGCACCCCCATAAAAGTTTCTCCCCTGAGACACAATGAAAGCTCAATCCCAGCTTTCTGTGTGGGCTGGGAGGCAGGTGGAGGAGGGGAAAGGGCTTGGTCCACTTTTTAGCAAAGGTGGACTCCCTGCTCAGCATGTGAAAGCTTTGCTATTATAAAGGCTAATAAGCTTTATTATTAAACTATTAATAAGCTTATTATTACAAAGGAATCTGGGAATCTTACCACACAGCTTGTCATTGCTGCTGCATTCCAGGAGCATTCGTGTGAACCTCTTCACATCCCCTGCCATGTTCAGCTACAAGCAAGGAGGTCTCCAACCTCTGCCTTCTGCACAGAGACAAGGAATAATAACAAAATTTATTAGGAGAAAGGATGATTATGAAGCAACAAATGAACTGAATATGCAGCTTTCTACCCCTTATAATAATCTTCACTGAGCACTGAAGCTGTGATAGGGACAGTCTGTGTGGTGCTGCACTGACCATCAGAGGACCTGGACTGCTATTTCTAAATTGCAAAAATTAGTGCAGTGAATAGTTTGATGACTGACAGAAAGGCAAGGCATGTACATATAGTCACTGCTGCTTATAAACACTGCCAAAAATTTAAGACATAACAGCTTCACACACAGTATCCTCCAGAACATTTCACAGGCATTGTGACTTATCCTGCAAGCAATTATTTTGGGCTATGAGTTTAAGGCAATTAACCTCAATGGCAAATGTTAATGACAATATATGGCATTGGTTTTATGGAATTCGGTGATGGAACATTAAACAGAATTTGTTCTCATGCTTAAAATTAACAAGTGAAATTATGCTGTATCAGTGGCACAACAGAGGTAGTGGACAGAGGAAAATGGAATATATCTGTGCTTTAAGGTATCACAAAAAGTCTCTTTCCTTTTTTTATTTAATTGGATTGGATTGATATGCCAGCAAATTCACCTGGTTCCAACCTGTAACACATACACACACTTACACACAAATTCTCTCACTCTCACATACACAGAGACAAGAAAGACACATCTGAACAGACACAGAGAAATAGACTTTAGGACCATTAGCCAGCAATCAATGTATAATTTGAGTCATAAACAGTCCAAGCTCCAAGTTTGATTAGAGAAGCCCATTTCCACTCCATGTGTCCCATCATTTTGTAAAGCTTAGGAAGCAGGAACAGAACTTGTTCTCAATAAGATAATTCTGAGGTGCCTTTCAGTGCTGCTTTTCAGGCTGAGACTAAATGAATTCTCACACTTGGGCTTTTTCTGCAGCTTACTGGTCTAACAGTAACATTACTGCAGTTCTTACATTCCTATCCTCACAACAAGAATTGTAACTCAGAAATCCAATTGTAGCTCAGAAATCCACAGAAGTCCCATTATACATTTAATACCTTTTGCAGTGTACCAGTAGGGGACACATGAAAGTTATGTGGAACTAACACATGGCAGGAAACACATCAACAGTGCTCAGTTACTTATTTTATTATAAGAAGACAGTTTGTCAGCGCCAAGCCAGGATAAAGGGGACAAAAACACCTCAAAAGGTTCAAATTCAGACTTTGCATTAGAGAATTGGTGCAATTGCAAGTAAGAGCCAGCTGGTTCCACTGGGGTTTTTTAGTATTCTTTTACCTACACTGAATTCCACTCCCTGGACTTCACAGCATCACAGAATCATTAAGGTTGGAAAGGACCTCTCAGATCAGCAAGTCCAACAGCCAAGCCAGCACCACCACCATGTTCACCACTAAACCACGTCCTCAAGTGCCACAGCACATGTGGCTTTGAACATTTCCAGTGGTGGGGGCTGCTTAAACCAGTTCAGGAAGCCCAAACATTGAAGGTGAATGCAGCTGAGCTGAATTAAGTGCTCAGTGATGCCAAAAGAAGGGATTAGCTCTTCCCTTTGCTTTCTTCTCACTCCTTGTTTTGCTCCCAGCTGTGCAACTGATAACATGGTAGACTGATCCAAACCACTAACCCAGCAGGAAAAATTCACTGTTTCTTTTGCCATGGTGGTTTCCTGCCCTTTTAGTGGAGGTGAATGGCTAATTCATCTGAAGCTGCACTGTGAGACCATTCCCACACAGATCCACAGGCACTGTGTGCCAGCATAACCCTTACTATGATTTATAGAGCCCCCTGGTATATATACATTCCCACTTGTAAACTGTCCCCTTAGCACTGGCAGAAGCATTCACTGGATCAGGAAGGTGATCTGCCCTAAAATAACCTGTTTTCTCTCACATTTTATGGCCTTAAAGTTCTCATCAGGCTCAGTTTATGCTATTTAAAGTGCCAGGACTAAGATTTAAGAAGCCTGAGTGACAAATACTGTGGTGAAGACTGAAAAGAAATAGAAATATCAAGTCTTCTATGTCCATGGAATATGTGGGAACAGACAGCTGGAATGCTGCACACGCAGAAACTGCCTCCTGCTTGCTCCTGCCATGCTCAGGAAAATAAGCTGTACATAATCACAGTAAGTAAGACAGCTTTGCCACTGAACATGTCTGACCTGTGAACTAACAGCAGTTCCCACCATCAGTGCAAACGTGTAAATCCTTGTGCAATGATTAGCTACTCTGTCCAAAGAAACAGCTGGTTAATCTAATATGACAAAAATAAAGGCCAACACTCATTTGGATCTTCATTTAAAATGTTCTATGAGCTGACATGGAATTAATGCAGTTATTTCTCCAGACTTCCTATCCCACATTAACTGCACACCACTTTATTATAAAAGTATTCTTACACTTGTTCTCCATGCACTGATTGTGAGGACCAACTGGAATATAACTAAGGAACAGCTGAGCAGTTCCCCACTTCAGTCCAGCATATTGCCTGACAGATAAAAGACAAAATAAATCCTTTAACCACGATGCTTTCTACTTAATTTCTTGCAGTGGTAGAACTTTACTCCCAAGCTTTTTTCCAGTCATCATTTATTATTTTATTTTATTATTTTCCTCCTCTTTTACATGACCTTTGAACATGGGCACCAGTCAAGGCTCAGGCAACTGCTCTGCACGAGTGCAGTGTCCTCCTGGCTGAAAGGGAATTCCAGGAGCCACCACGTGTGGGCTCAGGACAGCCCAGCAGCTGTGGACACTGAAAGGGAGAGAAGAGGGAGAGGAAAAGCGCCATGGAGAAGCAAACAGAGTGAAACAGAGGTTTCTCCCCTTGCCATGTCCCTCTTTTACTAAAAGCAGCATCCAAAGCAAATAAAAAACAAGTCTGACAGGTTTCAAGACCAACAGCTTGATACAAAAAGCTGTGCATTTGTTAGACCACATATTCTGTCTCTTTGGCCTCCAGAAGACCTGAGGGACTGTTTCCAACAGCCTGGCAGGTCCTGAGACCTTTGCAAGGTTTCCCTGGCCCATGGAGCCATCTCATCTCTCACTGCAAGGCACCTGGGGGTTACCAAGCAGCACCTTCAACCGTGTTGGGGAAATGGGGAAAAAAACGGGAAATTCTGACCAGTCAGCCCAGATTATAACACACCAGAGTCACCTCTGTCCTTGTGACCAAGGATTACAAAAATGTGGCTGGCTGTACTGGTTGTACCACTCAGCTACAAAGGTTTAGTTGTATAACTCCCTTTTGAAACAGCTGTAACACCCTGTAAGAAAACAAAGTGTTTCAAAAATCACCTACAGTGACAAAAGGTTTTCTCTTGGTCCAAAATTAGAGGCAGTACTTGAACATCAAACTCAGGCCAGCTGCTACTGAAGAAGCCCAGCAAGGGAGTGAAAGAAAATTAGGCTGACCACTTCTGAAGAGCCAGACCATGGAGAAAACAGCAAATAATGAGGTCCATGCTGCTATTGGAGCAGGTGGATTACTTAGGGCCAACTTGGCTCCTTTTCAATACAGCAGAAAAACTCAGATCACCTCACAAAAATTAATTTATTTGTGCCTTGTAAGGAATTCTAAGTACAGAAATGGAACAGAACCTGAATGGTGATTAAGACAAAAATATTTTTTCCTAATGTAGACATGGCCTATTATGGTTTCTGAAAAATTAACATGTATCTTAATTACACTGCCCCTGAATTAAGACCACAAAAAGTAATTGCTCAAAGGTAATCTGCAAAATAAGTTAAAATAATAATAATAAAAAGAAAAGCTGAGGAATACATTAACCTGAAGCCCTTAGAGTCTGGGACTGAAAAGCCTAGAGGCTAAACTCCCAACAGCACAGTTTTACCTATGACTTCCTTTCGTGAAGTCAAAATCATACATTACTTTTGAAAATGTCTCCTTACAGACTGAACTCTGATTTTGCTGGGAGCTGCTGGTACTAAGCCTGTACCAAACCCTAACACAAACTCAATACAGATATTCTGAGTAACTGTGACAGCAAAAGCTGTGACAGAATATAATAATAAAGGAGTTTTTTCTGAAGGATCATGCATACACATAGCTCTTGTTGTAAAAAAACTGCTGTGTGATAAAAATATTACATAACATCACATTGCTGCTTAATGGCTTAAGAAATGGAAGATTAATCTGCTTTCATAAATTCACAGCCACCTGAAGCTGTGTACACAACTTTAGCTTCACAGTTTCCCAAGTTTTGGATGTTTCTGGGTGGATTTAACATGGATTTTGTTTATAATTTAATTTTTGCTCATGCAAACAGGTAAACATAGGAAAATGTATAGATATCTGCACCACTTTGGATTAGAGTTCACTGCCTCACAATCAAGCACCGGTGATGGAAGTAAAATGCTAATTAGTTCTGAATTCAGCCCTAGGCATGTATTACTCAACCAAACACTGAACATATTTATCCACACATGCATAGCATCACCCTGCACCGTTTCAGTGAACTGAGACTAATTTTATATGAAACTTAATTACTTTGTTAATTTCTTCCTGTTTAAAAAGTGCCCATAAGCTATTTTGTTCAAATCAACCTGCGTGTAGAGGACACACCTCTCTTATTTTTTTCCTCAAACCCCAATACCATCATGATCACAGAAATGTATAAGTAACTTCAATACAAGGAGTAAGCACATATATATACAGATATACACACATATATATAGTATACACATATATCCACAGGCATCTAGACTTCATGGTACAGCTATATTCTAATCCAGGTCACATTCACGTTACTAAAAGCCTTTTTAAAAAATAAATAGTCATTAACTGCTCCTCCAGAAGTGTTTTCTCTCACTCACCTGGATTGCACCACTTCTCCTGCCCCGCAGGAGTCTTTTCCTGCTGCTGGTTCCCAGTTCGTTCGAGGCCACTCCTCACGAAGCTGATGATTACCTTGGTGTGGTTGTAATTCTTATGACTAAGTTCCTCCTTCACTGATTTTTCTGCCCCAGACCCGCCCAGCTTCAGTTCTTTTCTTCCCAAGGTCTTCTCAGCTGTCTCCCCAGGGATGTCCAACACACAGCTGACAGGCAGGGTCACACTTGCCAAACGGGTCTGCCTGCTCCTGCAGCGGGTACAGAGACAGGCAGAGTCCTCAGGCACCGACCTGGAGTCTGACTGGAAAGGCAGACAAACACAGGTGAAGAGGGAGAGGTTTATTACATTATTATTTAAGGTAATAAAAAGAAATTGGGCGCTTCCAGTCACAGGTTCACGTTCAGAAAAATTGGGTTCTTGGAACAGAAAATCCACATAAAACCCCTAAAGACTCTACGTGCTGAAAAAGCATCAGGGACACAATCTGCAGGTGAAGAAAGAGATAAAAAGGTTAATAACAACAAAACGTGCTACAAGAGGCAGCAGGAATGCTGGCTTTTCTCACATTCTGCCTTGTCCCTTGGTACCCCTCCTGCTCAGGCTGGCCAGGGATTCTGCCAGCATTTTCCAGCCCTGCAGTCAGCTCTGCCCTGCTCTTTCCTCACACCATCCTGAGCTCCCAGACCAGACCAGACAATATTCCTGAACTTGCCCCCTGACTTTTTCCTGCCATGATGCCCTTGGGGTCTGTTGTGCTGTGCTGGTGCCCTCAGCAGCCGTGGGGTGTGATCTTCTCAGCATTTTAGTGCTGGGGACTTTCTTCTGCAAGTCCCAGCTCTTGGCCTGCCCTCCCCTGTCACTGATGAATCCTGTGTGAGGAGTTCCAGATCCCTGAGTCCTGGTTATATGAGTCTACACAAGATTATTTGCTTGCCTACTCCAGGTAGTTGTATTAAAAGAGTAAACAACTGTTGAGAGACAAAGTTCATGTCACAGTCACAGCAGGATGCAGGTGGCTTTGGGAAGAGGCAGAAGTTGATATGATCTCTGCCAACTGCTTCAGCAAAACTCACCCACTCCTGTTAACACTGGGGCTGCATATAAGTATGTTGTTGTGGGAAAATCTGAGTTGTGGCAGAGTCAATAGCTTTAGATACCCAAAGACAATAGCTAATTTACCCATAAGAGAGACTGCAGATGAATATACTTGTACACCACTACATGCTACACTTCCCTCTGGCATTATTCCTCCAGCTGGCATTCACTACCCACGTGTGCAAAATGGTGAAAACCAGGAGTAGTTTCTTCATTGCTTGATCTGTCTACAGAAGTGGGCAAAACAGTATTAGTGAAAGTCCTGTGATGTGGACTTCCATCCCCTGAGAAACCAGGAAGGACACCTTCTAGACTGAAAATCTTCTTGAGTTCAAAACATCACTGCAGCTGCACAGTGTAGGCTCAGACTCTGGGTTCAGCATTCCTCTCACTCTGGCACTAAGTTGCATTGACTCTCTGCAGTATTTTCTCCATGAGGGAGCAGGGGATCTGTCTTATTCTCCATCAAAAAGTGGCTAAAACACAAAGGACAGTTCCTCATTTAAATGAGTTCTTTACTGAAATGCATTCCACAGGCATCTTCCCCGGGGGCACCTGGAAAAACTTATCCAGATCCCTGTTTAAAAATATGGTAAATTAAAATCTTCCTCCTTCTTTTAGTTTCTACCCCTCCCCACCGTGGAAGACAGTGTGGGAAGGCAAAGGGTTAATATTCAGGTAAGCATGTGCAAAGCAGCAATCAATGCTGCTTTTAATTCCCCCCATCGATCTCTCTGTTGTGCTCCCAGTCTGACTGGTTGGATAAGAGATTTTAATGAGTTTAAGATTATGCAGTTCAGAGTTCAGGCCTCGGAATTATATAATCTTCCTTGCTCATCCACAAGCCTCTCCCCCTGTTCAGTGAAGTGACAGAAGTCATTTACTGTGCTGTGAAAAACAAACTTTTCCTGCTGTGGCTTGTATTGCCTGTGCATCCACAAAGAACACACTGCCTGTTTGGCTGCCTCTGTCCTTCTCTCTGCTTTTTCCTTGGACAATTATGATTAAATGCACTGAAAGGCAGCAGACTGACAGCTCTATTAACATACCCATCCTCTTTATCTCCAAGACAGCTATAGCACACCTAGAAACCATCCACACACTGATGGGGTTCTGGGACCAAGCAGCAATTCAACCACAAACCATCCAGTCTTTGTCCTGTGTGAGGGACAGTTAATTAAAATTAGCACAGGGGTGCTAATTTTGCAGTTCAGCTTCCAGAACTAAGCATGCTCCAAATAACTGCTACTGGACCAGAAAAAAAAACAAACTTCAGGTGAAAGGATCCCCTTTATAAATGTCATCGTGGTGTTTGTTCAGTTCTACTTCAGTAGTTTAGAGGCTGTGAGGTCTCTGACTTACTTTCACACTCTAATGTAAGACTTAAAACCGTGGCTTAAACCTGATGGACTGGGACTGATCTTTTGGTCAACCTAAGCCCACAGAGGGGTAGAATCCCAGAAGATAAGGTGCTTTCTCTCTTTCTTTCTTTCTTTCTTTCTTCTTCTTTCTTTCTTTCTTTTCTTTCTTTCCTTTCTTTTTTCTTTCTTTCCTTTTTCTTTTTTTCCTTTTCTCTTTCTTGCTTTTTCTTTCTTTTCTTTCCTTCCTTTCTTTCTCTCTCTCTCTTCCTCTTTATTTCATCTCTTTCTTTCTCTCTCTCTCTTTCTCTCTCTCTCTTCCTCTTTAATTCATCTCTTTTTTTCTCTCTTCCTTTTTATCTTACCCCTTCATCCAAACCACACTGCCATGTGCTTATGTAGTATGTCAGGGACTCACATACCAATTTCCAAGCCAAGTGTGTAATTTACTAATAAAATTTAGTGAGCTTTTTTGTGGACCCTCCGACTTTTGTCGTTCCTTTTGACCACAGGCATTTACAAACCTTGGGTGCTCCCTTCCCCTTAAGGGTGGGACATCACAAGAGGCTGAAAGGTTCTGCAAGCCAGCTATTAATCCCTGACTGGGGTAAGAATCAGAACGAATGATCTAAAAGTGAAAACAAAAAAACCTTCCCATCACCATCCCAAGTCTCTGTTCTGCCTCACGAGCTTTGCCTCTCAAGATAGCAGGTCTTCTTAATTGAGAAAAATTAATTAGCCTATTTAATGTCTAAATTTTTTTTACCTTGAAAATGGCAATTCTAGTGTGATTTTCAGTTCATCCCTGCAGTTGTTATTTAACATTTCCAAAGGAGCAAAGCCTAGGAAGGGGTAGGAATTATATGAAAAGAAATAAAGAAAAAAATAGCTTCTCCATATAAAACTGAAATGACTGAATGATTATGCATCAATTTTCATCAGCCAGGTGAAGGCTCAGTAGTTTGCCAGCACTTCCTCTCTATTCAGGGGTTTGGCACTTTTTTTCTTTCTGTTAAATATATAAATTTTCCTCTTAAGTTGCTTCTCTTCACCACCACATTTCCACACTGTTCATGTTTTTCAGTGATAACCCAACAGCTCCTCCTGGCAAAACCTGACCTCTAATGACCTAAACACCCAGTACCTGTGCCTCAGACAGCTGGCAGTGAGAGTGTCTGGGGAAATAAAACACTGTAACAACATAACAAGGATTTTACTCAACTGATTTTGAACCCCAGCAAAACTTTAGCAACAAAATGCTCATAAATTATACAGCATTCATGTAACTTGGGGGAAAAAATACTTCATTTTGTTTATTTTGAAGGTGGGTTGTCACCAGTTGGCAGCGAATTGAGTGGTGATTGCAAGAGATGAGCAAGTTTGCTGCATGATGAGAATACTAATATATAAAATAATTTGAAAACAGGAGAGTTTGCGTTGGTGGATGAAAAAGGAGAACAAGAGACAGCCCAAACCATTTAAGGTTTGGATATTGATCTGGAATGGGACGTGATTTGGGGCATGGACAATTCACGGAAGGTAATTCCTAATATCAGCAAACTCTTCTCAAACTTTGAATCTTGTTGCTCATTCTCCAGAAAATTTCTAACTTGATTTTGCCTAGTCCTGCAAACACCTTCTCCAATATTTTTTTTTTTTTAATAAAGGCAAAGATAACAGAATCGTAGAACAGTTTGGGAGGGGATCTTCAAAGACCATCCAGCTCCAACCCCTCTGCCATGGGGAGGGGACAACTTCAACTATCCCAGGTTGCTCAGAGCTCCATCCAGCCTGACCCTGAACCCTTCCAGGGATGGGGCAGCCACAACTTCCCTGGGCAACCTGTGCCAGGGCCTCACCATCCCCATTGTACAGTACTCCTTCCTTATATCTCATCTAAACCAACTCTCTTCTGCTGTAAAGCTGTCTCTCCTTGTCCTGTCACTGCAGGCCCCGAAGCCTCTCTCCATCATGTTGGCAGGGAGATAATGTTACCAAAAATCCTCGGGAAGAAACTAAACTCTCCAACACTACCTTTTAAGTGTCAGTGACCCAGGCAATACTTGATTCTGGCCAGAGACATGCAGCGAATCATTCCAGCCACCTGTGTCCCTTTGAAGACTTTTCACGTGTTTATATACTTTAGCAAACAAAGAAACTGACGTTTATTGTTTCTAAGTTACACAGTTCTCTTCATTTGATTAGTATTCTATCCTTTCTTGGCTAATTTGATCTGCATTCTTTGCTCCTTCTATCTTCCTCAGACAAGTCTCCAACTCGCGGCTGTAATGTCTTTGTTAATCAAGCCCCTCTGCATCTTCTGGTTGCTCCAACATGGATCATAAATTTAAGATCCCAGATGTCCAGCCCTCAACTCCCTCAAGCTTTATTTACTGAGGCTCATCAGGGCCAGTCCAGAGAAACTCAAAAGGTTCGGCTGTTTTAAAGATCACACCAACAGGAGCCTGTGGAAAAGAAACCCAGCCACCTGCTACCATGAGCTAAAAATTTAAGAAAATATTTAGGAAAGTTATGTCATTTCCAACAGGGCATCCACAGCTCCTCGCGGCAATCTGCTCCAGTGCCTCACCACCCTCACTGTGAAGTATTTATTATTATCTAACCTAAACAGACCCTAAAACTGCTGCTCCCTGCGCTGCCACTGCAGCCCCCGCTCTGCAGCCTCTCCCCATCACGTAGGCGGGGAGGTAAAGACTCCCTGACAGGAGAAGCAGGAGAACGGCTTGCAAACTTTAAAGGGACAAGACGCAACTTCTCGGTTGCTTTCAGGAAAAACCCCTGAAACCGCAACCAAGCGTCGCCGCGGCTTCGCTGCCCGGCCGTGCCGCGGGGCTGGCGGCGATGTGGGGCGGCTGAGGGGCCGTGACGCGGCTCGGAGCCGGCTGCGCGGCAAGGGGGGCTGGCGGGGCATCGAGCTGGCACACGGAGCCGCGACACGGAGCCGGGACACGGTCCGGGCATGGAGCCGGGACACAGCCCGGACACGGGGCCGGGACACAGCCCGGGCACGGAGCCGCGGAACGCCGCACCGCCCTCCCTTCCCCTCCGCGGGCCGCCCGCCTCCTCACCCTGTGCTCGTGAAACACAGAATCAAGCGCGCGCGGCGGCAGCGCCGGACGGGCCGGGCTGATGGGCGGGGTGTTGGTGTCCCGTCACCGCCCGCTCCGGTCCCCGCCCCGGGTGAGGCGGGGCGGCCGCGGCTCCGCCCGGGCCCGTGAGGGGGGCGGTGACCGGGGTGGGCCGGGCTCGTCCCCGGGCTCGTCCCCGGCCTGGCCGGGCGGTCAAAGCGTGCCCGGAGCGTGTGGTAAAGGCGGGGGGTCGCGGTTTGTAAGGTCTCTGGCGTACAGGGCTCGCCATGGGAGCGGTTGTGTGAAGCGGCGCCCGAGCGCCCCAGCGTCTGTGAGGTTTGGCACCGCTTGGAAACGCTGTGGGGCCATTGCAAACAGTCCATTGCGTCCCTCCCACCTTTAGCGGCAATAAAAAAGCAGAAAACACACCCACACACTGAGTTTCTGACAAAAACTGTGCCTGCTATGTGATGTATGTAGTTACTGCAGTGACCCTCTTCCATCTCCTTCGTCACGGTTCCATCCCATCCGTCGGTGGTTTTCAGAGAATTAAATTAAAGCCAATGCTTTGTGTCGCGTTGTCGGCTCTAAAACTACGTTTGTTTTTGCCCCGGGCGTTTTTACGTCCTGAAATTTCACTCCCTACAACCTAAAGGTCAGGAAATCGTAAGCACTTAAACGCGGTGACAGAACTGAAGTGTATTTACTCACCTGGCTGGAGCCTGCAAGGGTGAAATACTGGTTATAAATGGGGATTTTACAACTCACTGAAAATTAGGAATTGCCCCTGGCCAGAGTATCTGGGAGAGAAGCTTGAAGACAACTGTAACGGGGTGACAGAGGGTTTGCTAATGAAGTGTTTGACACAGTGATCCTTGTCATTACTGACACCAAAAATCTTTATTTGGCACAAACAACAGCATATTTGAGTATAATTCTTTCTACTTAAATTAATTTCAAAATGGATGGAAATAATATGCAGCATACAGGTGATGGTCAGTAACTTCAAGGTCAGATTCCTGCTGAATTCACATGTAAATTCAAAATGTATACACCTTTTTTTTTTTTTTAATTTAGTGCAATGTTACTTTCAGCTGTGAAAATAACTCACTTTAGAGTCAAATAAAGTACAAAATTCCTGGTTTCCTTGTAGATGGCTGAAGCAGAACCTCAGGAAGAAAACTGTGAAAACTCAATAGAGATGATGGAGAAGTGCAACAAAGACTTAGAAACACTTCTGGAGGAAATGGAAAAAATAACAGGTAGGTACAGATCCTTATTAAGAATTATACAGATTTGTCTACTAGAGTGAAGACACTGAAGGCTTATTATTTATATTTATTCTGTAAACTTCCTTGAGGTAGAAATGTAAGTGGAAACAATCACCATCAACTAATGCCCTAATGTTCTTAATTGTGAAAAAGCATGTAAATAAAAGTTTCAGGTGGCTCAGAATTAAAAATCAATAGGTAATGGATGCTTAGTTAAAAACAGAAATACTACTAAGGTGTTTAATGTACAAGTATTAAAACTTAGTATGTAAAATGAGACTTAATTCTGAAAAACATTGGGATAGATACATAGCACCTCTCAGGTTTAATTCCTCAGCTACAATAAAGACTCCTCTGCAAATTTAACCTTAGTCCTGTTTATACAGAGAGGACTGCATATTGCTCCCCATGCTCTGCAACATTTCCATCAGAAACTGTGTGCTGCTAACAAGAACTGTTAATTGAACTTTTTGTAAGTAAACAATTCAAGAGTGCCATCACAAACTACAGTCGCTTCTGGGTAAAACAAAAGGGCAAGTATGGCTTAAGTGCTAAAACTGTTTGCTCACCTTTATCAGATATACTCATTATTTCAAAATCAATTTTGCTATTTAAGTTACTCACTATTTGAAGATCAAGATTTCATTGTTTAAGTTGTTATTAAAACCTTTTCTCTCGCTGTTGCAGTCTCTTTGATCTTAGTCTTCCTCACCTAACAGGAGCCTCCTGGCTGTAACTGGTCTGGAGAGAGGACTCCTTATATAATATTCATGTATTTTAAACCAGTCTGTTGAACCTTTCTATTTGATTGCCTGTTTTGTTGTAATTTTTAAGTGAAGTGTGTATTAGTGAAACTATTTCATCATTTACATCACTGTACTTCCGTCATGAAGCACTTTGAGACATTTATAAAGAAGTAATACTGACCAGCCTCCTTAACCTTGAGTATTACTACAGGCAGTTTCCACTTTATTTTGCAGCAAAGCCTTCCCTTACTGATAAATAATTCACATCCTTTTTTTTGTATATTGAATCAGCCACTGCTTTTTTTTAAGTGAAAATCCCTGGCTTAGTGATGTCTGTTGGGTTTGCAGTTCGTGCAGCCTGGATGACCTACGGCATCGTAACCATCCACACCAACCCAGACCTGGCCAGCTCCATGAAGCACCTGGAAGATGCCTTCCTGAGGTGCAAAGAACAGGTGGGGAGGAAGTGGCAAGAGGTGCTAAAGGAATCCAGAGGTGAAGAGGACTAAACTGAATTCTCTCGTGCTGGCAGAGCCTTGGGAAATCGCTCCGTTTATTTGCCAGCCGCGGAGGTTTCACAGCCACTGTGGAAAAGGGATTGGCTTTCACCCTGCTAAGAACTCATAAGTAAACATCTAGGGAAGCATTTAATGAGATGACACAGATATATTTATATTATTGAAGGCAAAAGGTAACAGTGTGCTTATTTCTGTGGCCCATCAGTGACCCCTGCAGTGTTTGCACACACCATTCACACGCCTTCGGTGCCTTTCCTCCTGGAAGTTCACACTCCTCATCCTCAGTATAACCAGAACTCTCTGAGACCTGAGCACACTGTGGGTGGGGAGCAGGGCTGGTGTAGTGGACCATCCCCATGCCTGTCAAGGAAAACTGAGGAATTACTTACTTTTCCAAATGAAAAACAGGTGACACTCTAGACTGAGTCAGTTGGATGTACGGTTGCCATCCAGGTGTTCAGTTCCAGAGTTTCATTAGTCAGTAGCTCATCTGTAGGTGTTCCATTTTGTTTCACTGGATTTTTAACCATTTCTTTGAACTGGTTTTCCCAGAAAGATTGTTCTTCTCAAACCCTCTGAAGGGTAGCATGACTTAAATGTTTAAGTAAAACTTTTTTACCATTATAGACTGCAGTCTGTGTAGTGGGATTGCTGCAGAAACCAAACCAAGTTATAAAACATGCTTTCCTCTATATGTTCCTACTGTGCAAATATAAAAAAGGACCAAAAAACTTATTTTTTAAGTGGATTGAGAGCACCACCTCGTGGCTTGCAGTTGTACATAAATATTTTATCTGAGATGGAAGTCAGTGCAACAAGTTTTAAGGAGGATCCTCCCTTGCATTCAAATCTGTCTCTTTTAACTAGAAAGTAAGCACCATGTAGCAAGTATCTCCACCTCCCTTGAAGAGGTAATGATTGAAATCCCATCTAAATGATCTATCAAAAGTTTGCTTGATTTTTAGACTATGTATATTTTGAGATGGGTTGATCCCATTTCACACAGAATGTTTATCCACTGAAGTGAAAAATAAGTAATTTTTTTTTTTTAATGCTACCAAATATTTCTAGAGGTACAAATGGTAAGGAACAAACTTTGAACTCTGCTCTTGACTTTCCACATAGGTTTTCACTGCCACCAAAGGAAGGCAAACTGGCAGAGCAGCACAAGGAAACTCACTTTGATTCATCTCTGGAGGGTTTTTAATGGCATGTTGTCACTTTGGTACCTTTCACTACATTGCTTTCACTCTGTAATTCTGTATTAAAAAATCATCTCAGAAAGGCTCAAGAAGAATAGCTGTTTTAGCTTTTTGCATAAATTCAAAATTTCAGTGCAGCCATTTTTCCTGAAATGTGATTTCACCCATGGATTGAGTTCTGCTGGTAACTAGAAAAATTCTCCTCAGGGAGTTAAATAGTGGCTAAAGAGGACACATGGCATCTCCCCAGCTATAGAAATAGGGAGAATTTCTATATTCCAGGACAAATACAGGCACGTTGACATACATGCTAGTTAGAGCAGGTTGGTTTAGTGACTGTTTAAGCTCACATGCCAAATTTGGGATACATCCTATGGTTGTGAAATTGCTGGGATTTTACACACAGTTTGTTGTATACACCAACTCTACACAGAATATTTTAAAGGGAGAAGGGCAAGACTCAGAAGAAAACTGTTAACAGCACTTCCAAATCATGGACAAAAATGTGAGTATTGTATAATGTAAGTGAAAAGAATTGGCTACACCAACACAATGAGCAGAAAGCGCAGAACAGGGACCTTGGAAACCAACTGGCTGTTACAGATACACTGTACAAAGCATATTTTGACTCACCACCAAACTGCTGTTACTTAACATATTAAAACAGCACAAGTTTGTAACTTGAGGTGCAGCTCGAGTTAGGCTGACACCACTCATTTAAGACTACATGGGGCTCCACACATTTAACCAAATTTTTTGAGAGCAGGTCGCTTTCTGTACTACAAACATGTACTTTATAGCCAATTTTCCTTAAAATTGCTGATTAATTATAAGACCTTCGTGGTCTTAGTAAAGTCACAATTTACAAATCCAAACCGATAGCCAAGCACTGAAGAATGATGATGCATTTTGACATTAGTCAGGAAATAAATGAAGCTCCAAACTCGGTGACAACTTTGGGTAGGTCTTTTCTGTCACATCTTGAAACCTTAAGGTATTGAAGGTAATTATTCATCTCATCAGCTGGTGGTATTAAGTCATCAAGATCGATTTTCTGCTCAGTGCATCACTGTCAAGCTCTAGGACTTCAAATCAAATCACAGGAGCATTGCTCCACTACTGTAAACAGCACAGAAGTTTAAAGTGTAGAATGATTACAATGTAGAAGTGGCTCCAAGTAGGTATAAAAGCACGTTAACTACTCTGCAAATTCAAAATCCATGTAGCCAAATGTCTTTTTAAGAAACCAAACACAAACTAAGCACTCATCTGAAATTCTGCTCATAGTCTTGCTTAAGGCACAAAGACACCACAGTTGCCAAGAGAACCAAACCTCATTACTGAGCACCAGCTTCATATTTTTTTCTGCCAAATTCAAGTAACAAGAGCTCAAGTGGCCCAGCAGAGGAACATAATTTATGCCCAGCCCAAGACATCTAAACTGTCATCTTAGTAAGTGCTTGAGTTAAGCCTGTATTGTCATAAGCAGGAATTCAGGGATGAAGTGGGTTATGTCAGTCACTTGCTCCTGTTTTATGCAAAGATTCTTCTTATCACAGAGGCAGGACAGAAATAACAAATAGAACTAGATTCCAGGACACTCCTTGCCTTTTCCCTCCTTTCTCCTTTCATAAAACAACAATGACTAAAGTTAGGTACTTTTGTTAAACTAATTCAATCTGACCTACATTTTTGCAGAGATGAAGAAAATTCTCTTTGGCCTGTCAAATCTCACTTCAGATAAAAAACACCTACTTCTGAACAACTGAAGGCAGTTCAAGTAGTTTTTATGACAAATTCTTCAGTCATGGCTCAGCATTTACAAATACCTTGCACCTGTTTATTATGATGAAATTTCCAACCTCTCCCCAGTCTGCCTGAAATAGATTTCGTTCTGAACAAAACTTTTAACAGAGAGCAAGAACAGGGAAACTAGAAGAGACAAGGACAAAGAGCCAGCCATTTCTCCACTCTCATTTAGTCTTGTATCTGCACAGTTACAGCCTTGCTCAGACCAAGTGTTGTTCAGTGAAGCCTGGACAAAGATTGCCCAGCTAAGAACAGAAAGGGGTGTTTTAGGGAAACAAATACATTATCTAAGGTTTGGCCAACAGCAGCTGCAAGGCAGGAACGTGAGAAGTGGTGGAGTGGGGAGTGAAGGACACGAGATATCTGAAGAAATTCTGCAGCTGGAAGTGGACTGATAACACTTGCAAGGCAGCAGAGTTTTAGGGAGGAACCTTAGAAAAGCACAGACATTATTAGTAAGACAGTAAATTACTTATTAACACAAGATGCCACAGGTACAGAGATTTTACTGGTTTCAAGTAAGGAGGAGTGCAGAGGCCAATAAAACACACTGCCATTGTTCAGGGCAGAAGCCTGGCAGTTACTGGGTGTGTGTCTTTCCTCAGCAGAGGAGTCTCAAACTTTGGATCCTACTGTTTACACAACACAAAAGCCCAGCAAAACAGATGAGGAAAAATATTCCAGGAACTCACTTCACGTCCCATAAACTCCTGCCACAAGATGGTGACAGGAAGATCCAAGCTTTAATGTCATCTGAGCCAGAAGAGCAGAGGGGACAGTGCAGGTTATAGCTCTTGTTGTGTAATTTCTTTGCAGAAGTTGTTTTGGATTGAAGTTTATCCACCTACCCGTGCTCATGTATCACCCAGCATGGTTTTAGACATCAAGACATACCAAAGAGGCAAGTCCCTTTCACACAGAAAGGCTGAAGCAACAAAATAATGGATTGTTTTAGAAGTAAAATTAAAAACCATACTCAAACAGGTTCTTTGAGTAACTGAAATCACTTTTATTTGTGAGGAACGTCACCCAATGCTGCACAGTTTCAAATAGATCTTAACAAGGAAAGCGGAAGTTTCTCCTCCCCACGTCCTGCAGTGATCAGGACTGGCACAGAAAAAAACAACTCATCACACTTGGGAGGTTTAGCACCAGCATCCAATAAAAAAAAAAGCATTTTTTGTTTCAATTTTTAGTTCTTTGGTTGCTTTTTTTTCCCTTTTCAGTTTGATACCAAAAGAAAAATTGAAAAATTGAAAAATTCATTACTAGCAAAACAGTGAAATTCTAGGAAAAAAAAAAAAAACAAAACCCAAAAAACAAAAGCTCCACAGTTGCTGTTGAAAACTAGGGAGGTTGTTCTTTCTGAACCTCGCTCTCTTTTCTCTCTCATGCATCTCTCTTGTAGGCGTTCCCTGGATCTCAGCTGCTGGTAAGTTTTGTTTCCTTTTGCATTTCCGTAGGTCAAATCTTTGCTCTGGTCATCACTGTTGACAATTTATTGCTTGTGTGTTTCTTTGGTGTTACTTTTGAGCTGTATTTTAGGACACCTGTTGAAGAGCCACATTAAAAAAACTAAATAAAAATGCAGTTTAAGTTTCATTTTCTTGTTGAATTTGGCAAGATGAGTTATAGCAGACAGGATAAGGACAACTGGCTTATCCTGTCCATATGCAGGGTCTTCCTAAAATGAAATATTATTAATTAGCAGCAGATGCTGTAACTATATAGACCAGATAGAGCTTTCTGAAAAAAAATCAGTTATAAAGCAGAACTTACTCTGTGACAAATACAGACACAGAGGAGAGAAAGAAGAGAAAAGCAGCAAACTGCTCTTGGTTTGGCTACAGAGCACTCCCAGAACTTATCACAAACATCAGGCCATAAGGGCACGTGGCCAGAGGCCAAGTCCTGGGAATACACACAACTCTGCTTCAGCTGGCAAACAGCAATTATCCATGTTCCTTACCTGAGGGATGGTACAGGTGCCTGGGGAGCCGGGCATCACTCAGCACCACCCTGCTCTGTCACTGGAGCAGGAGTTTCAGCAGGTGGTTCAGTTACCTTTGTCTGAGACACAATAAACCCTGATTAGAGGCAAAGACCAACCTCCAGACCCTTCCTCTATTCAGTGGCACAGCCAGCATAAAGGTTTTAAAGTAATCAAGAAAAATGAATCCCCAGAAAATTAGTATTAGTGTATTTCTTGTCATTTTTGTAATTTTTATTTCTGTAATCTTGTAAAGTTAAGTGTATTTCCTGTAATTATTTCACAGCAGATTCTGTCAGGGGCACACCTCAAGAAGACACAGAATGAGAAAATCTTTCCTTGTTTAGGTAAAATCTGGTTTGCAAACAGTTTCCTGAAATGATCTGGTCCGAGCAGTTCAGGAAATGGACCTAGAGCTTTCAAATCCATCTCTTATACTACAGACAGACTGAGGGTTTGAGGAAGCTGGAAAATACAACTGGTTTCTCTGCACTTCAAAAACAGTTGTTACAGCCTGACCTTACAGTCTGACCCCAATTAAGGACTCTCCAGAAGCAATCCCTATCCCACTGCCAGTTCCATTTAAGATAAGCTGCTCATTCTCCAAGAGGGTCAGAAGCAGGCAGGGAAATCACCACTTCAGAGCTGGTCACACAGCACAGAAACAAAACACTTATCAAAAACTCATATAGGACAGAGGGTCTTGAGCATTCACCCCACCAGAACCTCAGTCTCTGCCACATAGACTTACAGAATCACAGAATGGTTTGGGTTGGTTTGGGTTGGAAGGGCACCTTGAAGATCATCTCGTTTCAATCCATGGCAGTGACACCTTCCACTATCCCAGGTTGCTCAGAGCCCCATCCAACCTGGCCTTGGACACTTCCAGGGATGGGGCAACCACAGCTTCTCTGGGCAACCTGTGCCAGGGCCTCACCTCCCCCACAGGGAAGAATTTTTTCCTAATATCCAACCTAAACCTACTCCCTGGCAGTTTGAACCCATTCCCCCATATCCTGTCACTCCAGGCCCTTGGAAATAGTCTTGCCCCATCTTTCCTTCAGGTGGCCACAATCAGGTCACCCTGGAGCCTTCTCTTCTCCAGGCTGAGCAGCCCCAATCCTCCCAGCAGAGCTGCCCCATCCACCCCTCTGGCAGCCTGCTGGCCTTACCTCTTTGCCCTCCTGAGCTGGAGCGCTGGCAGGACGGGGCCGGCGCCGGTAGTTGTAGGGGCGGCGGTAGCCACGGCGAAGGGGCTGCTGGCCCATGGCGCTGGCCTCGTGGTGGTTCTCCTTGTTCTCGGCCTCCCCGGTGGCTGGGGCAGGGCGTGGGCGAGGGGGCCCTCTGAGGAGGGGCAGAACCAGGTGTTAGGCATGAAAGACACCCAAGAAGGTTAAACTACAGTAATTTTATCCCAGCAAAGCCTTCCATAACCAATTCCACCCTTAAACCATCTCCAGTGTGAGCAAACCATCCCTCTGGGGTTTGACTGGCACAGGGTTGAAGAGGAAAGACAAGCAAGGTGGGTGTCTCTTCACTGCTGAAGATACATCAGCATATCCTACACCAAAGCTGTAGTTATCATTTGAACTGCTGGCTAGGAGAAGGAACAAGCCAGCAGTGGCCACACAGGCTGATTTGCTGTGTTAGCCTTGGTGTGGCTGTATTCCAGCCCAGGCCTAATAATTAATGGTACAACCCTTGGGAATCTCACTTCACCTGTCAGCCACTCCTGGGTCTTTGCCTGCCAGCCTCCCATTGGCTCCCTCACTGGGGATTTCCTGAGCCAGATACACTTTGCCTTTCCAGAGAGATCACAATGCTGTTTTCTTTAGTTATTTCACCAGTCTCCCCCAAGCTCATGGAAGCTTTTAACATCATCAACATCCTGTGGCATGAAAAAGCTCCAGCAATCTGCTGCTTGCCCAACAACCTGAGCCAGCAACCTGAGCATGAGTCAGCAGAGCACCAGTGCAGCAAAGGCAAAATGGGCCCTGGGCTGCACCCCCAGAGCGAAGAGCAGCAGAGATGTGAACAAACCAGATGGAATCTTGAGGTCCCTTCTAACCTTGCCTGTCCTATAGTTCAATGAAGCTCACTTTGTTTTTCAGCAGGTCTCCCACTTCCTTCACTTGAAGGCTCCTCATAGCACACTCTTTTATCAGAAGAACAAGAACAATTGTGCCATCCTTTCCATGCTACTCATTACTCCGAGGACCTCTGTAATCCACCTTCATTTGTCTCTTCTCCCAGCCTCTGAGTCCTCAGTCACTTCACTCTTCACACATTTGTTCCCCTTCAATCATTTTATGAGTTTTCTTATTATTATGGAAGTTCTCCAGGCTCTTTAGCACCCCTTTTCTCCAAAGGCTCTAGCAAGACTTAACTCCAATAATCCTGTTTTGTTACCTTCTCCTTTAGGAGTTTCTCAAGGAACACAAAATTTACATCTTAACTGACAGCAATACCCTCCACTAACAAAGGATGTACTACTATATTAGATTACATGCTCCCATGTCAGAGGTAGGACACAACTTTAGGTTTTACTGAATACTGAGGTTTCCTTTGTACCTACAAGTAGCACCAGGGCATAAAACCAAGCTTGTGTGACATGTAGGACTGAGTTCAATGTGCATAAACTACTGTCTGCAGTCCACAAGAAATGTTACAGAGCACATCCTGCCCCAGCAAATGACACGGACCCTGCATCTCATTTCAACTGTGAGAAGCAATGGGATACAATGAATTCTTTGCCCTCCTTTGGCCAGTATGTCTCCAAACAACAGATAAGCACATTTAACAAATTCTCCAGTTTCCTTATTTCTGTGGCTCACCTTTCTCCCAGTAATTAAAGTGCTTCTCACTGTCCCTACCATTTGCACAAGTGTCCCTGCTCTTAGAGGGCTGTGTAGGACATACAAGCACCTGAATTCCAAGCAAAGGAAACGGCACCAACCTGCGGTAGCGGGGCCGGTAGGTAGTAGGATTCCTGTGCACTTGCTGAAGTTGTCCTCCTTCTGTGACCCCATCCTTGATTTCTCCCTCAGCACCCTGCTACCAAAGGAAAAGAGACAGTCAAAGATGAATTGTTACCTTATTTGACAGGCAGTGTATTAACTATAGAGCCAAATGATCTGGGTGCCAGTCCAAACCCAGTGTATCAGCAGAGAAACACCTGCACTGGTAAAAAAGAAGCAGCAGATTCTCAAAAGGCTTTAATTTGGGCAAAGAGGAGGGCAACACAAGAGCCAACACTGCTACCCCTGTTCCTCACAGGAACAGACTAAAAAACTACCCGATGATGCCTCCTCCCTGCCTGCCAAAAAAGGCAGAGGTCTTGACAGTTCTCCCTGGTGCACATTCCAGGGTGTTTTGAGACATGGCATTGCACTGTAAGGGGTGAATGTGTTATGGAGGGGTAGCTACTGATCAGGACACTTCCCAGTTTGGAAAGTTAACAGCAAGAAACGTTCTAGAGACCCCTTCTAGCTCCATTCTACACAAAGCCCCATTCCACAGAGAACTCCCACAAAAACACCGAGAAATCTGAAGGCAGAAATCTGTATTACATCACATCAAATACTCTTCTGCACACTCAATCTTGTCAGCCTTTCAGAGATGCACTGGTAGTGGTTCTCTCTCCCTTTTAGTTGCTCAAGCTGATAGTGATAAAGCTGTATGTCAGTTTGGTGGGTTTGTGTTTTAAATGCCAGCCATCAGCAATGTCTGTTCTTTAAAGTGTTACCTGATTTGCAGTTCTCAGCGTGTTACTCTTCCCTTTAAAAGAAGGAATTTAACAAGACATCTAGAAACAGAAGTGCATCCTCTGCACCTGATCCAGTAGGAAGCAAAAGCCTCCTGACAGCCTTTAGTAGTCTACATTTGACAGGTTTCCTTCCAATTCTACACCACCATCATATTTTGCTCTATTTTAACCCTGCAGAGGCAGGGAACTTTTCCTTAGATGAAATAACATGATGATAAACATTTTAAAAGCCTGGAGTGCTGTAGGTCATAACAGGAAATCCTGGGGAATTAAATGAACCTCAGTGATCAACCCTGACAATCTTACATAAAATACCCTCCAAATGCATTAATAATTTCAAGTGCAGTTCGTAGCTCTTCGAGTTCTCATAAAGCAGAGACTTGGTCTAGAGCCAGGTGGAATATTTCATGTGCTGTACCCAGAAATAGCTAGACCACCTATTCTCAACAATTTGACAGGGTCAGTTGCTGAGATTAGTATAAAAAAATCTGAATTAAATTTAAAAAGCATCAACCAGTCTAATTGTAGGGAGGAGCACTCAACATTTTTCATTAGCTAGAGCTCTCCCATAGCCCTTGACAATCAGCATCACATTCACAGTTCTTTGAAAGGCACTGTTGGATTTTTTTACATGTTTTTACTGGCACAGCCCAAGTCCACTCCTCCCTGCAGAGGGTTGGGCTGGAATCTCAGTTACAAGACTCCATCTCCTGTAGAGATGGAAAGAATGACTAGACCTGAGGAAGCATCACTTGAAAACATTGCAAACCTTTTCCTCTTCATCTTGAGCTGAATACTGTTATATCAATATTTTAAATGGTTTTGGCTTAAACAGTCAGCTGAAAACAGAACAGCAAAGCAACTGAATTGCTTAGCCCAGAAGCCCTGATCATTTCCTGCACTTCTATAGCAGCACAAAAATTCAATGAACACATTACATTAGTATCACTGTCAATTGATCAGAAGTGAAGTATGGCTCCAGAATAAAACAATTATGCTGTCATAACTCACTGAAACAGGTGTAATTCCATCAGAAAACAGAACCAGGACTTTGAGGTCTTGTTTGACCATATGATAGTAAGTATATGAGATTAATTTATTAGGAAAGTTTCTTGAAAGCATCACCCCATGTCTAGCACACACGTGTTCACTCAGTCTCCTCCACAGAAACCTCCCAACTGAGCCTGTACATTCAAACAAAACATTAGGTCATCCTAAAGGGCAGGTTAAAAATCCTGAAGATTTTTAGTTACAGCAGGCCTGGGTACACTGAAACCTTTTCCTTCAGCTGTGCAGAAAGAGTAAATACACTTTCAGCAAACACAGCTCAAGAGTGCCCAAGAGCTGGAAACACTCTCTCAAGTAGAGAGGCACAACCTCCAATGCCTCTGTTATTGGGGCATTGAATGAAACAGAACTTGCTCCCAATTTTAACAGATAATATCAAATCCAGAGGAGCAGTCCATGCATTGATGGCAAGACATGACTTTCAGAGGATGCTCAAGCCAAAGGAAGGACCAACAAACCTTATAAGCAATGGGAAACAATGACCACCCAGGTTCATGTCCTTCTGTAAACTATCATTTGTAAGCTTTTAAGGCTGTAATTCTTCCAGAGTCAGTGATCCCAAAGAATGAGCAGTATCCTTTCCATTATAAAATGCCATATGATTGCTAAAGGCATCAGGCACAGGGCACACAACAGCTGAGGTCTGGTACCCACACCAAATCAGCCTGGGGACTCACATATAAGCAAGCCAGAGGAAAACAGGGCAATAATAACAATTTGTTCCCCTTGTGTACATCTTCAAGGACTGGGATCCAAGTGTGAGATGAAAGCCAGGTTTTTAGCTGCCCGAGTTTGCATTAGATAAGAGAACACAGCTCAGCACAAGTACATTGAGGCAGGATTAAAGAAAACACCTAATGATAGCTGGTATAAACAACTAGGCTTTAGGGAAGGATTCAACAACACTTGTTCTGTTTGCCCCTGTGCTGTCAGCTCTGCAAAATGAGAGGAAAGTTATGTTGCCTGGGCAGAGCCTTCCACCAGGCCTGTTATACATTTCTGCAAGTGATGATCAGACTTAACTATTAAAAAAAATATGTTCCAGTTTGTTGGATTGTTCCAGGCACCAATTTAGCAGAAGCACAATGTGGACAGGAGCAGTAACTGCTAGAACCACAGTCATGGTCCTCATGCTTACTTCTTCCTCTGCAAAAACCTGCAGGGAAGATGCTTAGGAAGTCTTGCAGATGTAATGAAGAGTGGTGCATAGCTGGTTTAAAGGGGTAAAAAACCCCAAACACCATTATCTTTACCCAGAACACTTGTAGGCAGAGGTCTATGAAGGGATGATACAGGGAGGTTTCAGCCAGCTGGTCAAACTACTGCCATGCCATGCAGAAGTGACAAACTTCTAAAATAAATCCCATTGTCCAAGTAAACCATATACAACCATAACTTGGAGGGTTATGAGTAATATAATATGTTTGCTTCAGGTAAAGGGCATGGTGAGCCACTTAGGTCTCAGCCCTTTGTGTTTACTTTTCAAACCAACACCCAAGGAGATGCTTTTAACACATCCTAGAAAAACATGACAAGGAAGGGCTACCAGATACCAAATAAAAGAAAGTATCAGTGTCAACCTCAGCAATGCGCTGGAGGAACCCGGAATGTTACTGAAGAACACTCACAACTCAGTTAATCATTGACAGCTCACTATGTGCCAGTGCTGAAGGTGTAGTTCCCTCTCAGGGGCAGCTGCTGAGGAGGTGGGTGACCAGCACTAAAGGAACTGAACTCACACTCCGAGGTGGCCCACGGCGTCGGCCGAAGTAGCCCCGTCGGTAGCGGCGCCGGTCGGCGGCGTAGCGGCTGCCTTCCACAGGGACTCCGTCTGGACCAGTGACATTGGCTGCTTCTGCACCCTGAGAGCACAACACAGTCAGCCAGGGGCTGGGAAAACAACAACCAGCTACAGGGAGAGGATGAAACAGCAAAGAGGCTTTTTGGCCCAAGTTCCAAGCTACAGCGATTCCCTTCTCCCACGGAGCGCAAAAGCAGGTTTGTTATTCCCAACCCCATAACCCAGAGTTATGATCATGAGTTAAGGTCCTAAGATCATATCAGGCTGAGTTTGGAGAGGGAAGCAAGAAGTAACTGATTAAAGACAAAGACATGAAACCCCCATCACCCTCAAAAAATGTTCAAGAAAGTAGAAGTGTAAAGAACTTGGAAGTTCTTACAGTTATTAAACTACCAAACTGCAAACAAACTCTCCAGAGCAATATATGCCTCAGTTAATGATTGCTGGGCAGGCTGCAAGCTTTGAATGCTCTATCAGGTAGAAATTACAAATTCTAGAAGCACTGGCATGTAGTTGAGGTAGAGTTTTGACACATATCTAGAAACACACCTTGATGAAGCCTTTAAAAAACCAGTTCTCCCATAGAAAAGCTGTAGGAAATGCCACCTACCCGGGGATTAACACATCAGACAAAAACCCCAGAGACATAGGCAAGGTTCTGTGTCACTCCCCACTCTGTTGGGCCACACTCCATAATCTCCTACCTTTTCTCCCTCGACCACATCAAATTCCACAGTCTCTCCATCACCAACACTGCGCAGGTACTTCCGGGGGTTGTTTTTCTTTATCGCCGTCTTCAAAGAAAAAAGATGCAAAATCATATATTTTTGTGTGTTACTTACCTTATAAATTCATAACCACATAGATGAGGGAAGGGCAGCATTCTTCTGCTACAGTCCCAACTCTACACACCAGATCAGTCGCCACACCAAGACAGTTCAAACACACACGTCTCACATTTTACAGTCCCACCAATACTCAGTCAAAGTTTACTCTTTTCTCACTATTTTTGAGTTTATACATCAGGATCCACTCTGTCCAGTGAGCTAAACATCCAAATCATTACAGTTCATACTGAGTGTTTCATCTCCTGCAAGCTACACCAAGGCAGCTCTAGCAGCAAGTGTGACCTGTGCCTTTTGTTATTAGGACACCTGTAGACCATCTACTGAGAAAACCCCCCAAAATAATAAAACTGTTATTAATAATAACATCATTATTAATAATAACACTATTATTAGTTATATTAGAATGCTTTAATACTACTAACAACATGGGTTTGCATCAAAACCTCAGGCTCACGGGAACACTCAAACCTCCTGGCGTGACTTTCAGTCTGTCAACTACACATGCCTTTTACTCTGTGGAGTATTTCCAGGATTCCACAAAAACTGGTTGGATTCCATAAAAGTAGGCAAGACAAGCCTACTGTCTGTTCATCAGGTAAGGCTTCATCAACTGGGAGAGGTCAGGGGAGAAAACACAAGTACTGTACAAGCCAATTTAGTAGCCATTTTTTAACTGAAGTTATGTTGGATTGTTAAAGCCCAATTCACTTTAAGTTTCCTGATCTGGGCATCTTTTGTCAGCAGGAAGAGGGAGGTGCAGAACCAGTAAATAGAACCACATGGAAATACAGGGCATTAATCCAGCTTAAGAAATGGGATGTAGGGCAGAAAGAGAAGAAAGTTGGCATATCTGCAGTACAAGGAAAACAGGCAGAATGCAGCTCAGAGGAGTTGTTACCTGTGTGTGGTAGAATATTCCTTCAGTCAACAACAGCCCAAAAGCATTTCTCACTGAAGGAAAAATCTAATCAGCTTAAAGTTGATCTTGACTAGTTCAGGGAATGTGTTCTCCTTGCTGCTGAACACAACCTCCTCTCTGTTTCAGGCAACAGGCCAGCCTGTCCTTGTAGCCACACCTGTCCCTGTACCCTGCAGCATCCCTGAACAGCTTCAGGAAGAATCTAAGAGTGTACATATTGTTACTACCAAAGCAAAAACAACCCAAGAGGCTGTTTGGGGTTTTTTTTATACACAGAAACAGAACGAGCTGTCAAGTGAATTCTTTGGGGAATTATTTTAGCAAGCAGAGACTCACACCATTAGCTCAGACAACTTTGTTTGCTTTCTGCTGACCTTTTAGTGCAACTGCCCCATTTCTAAAAATCACACAGAGGTGTTTGCTTTTCCATAAATGTTATATTGCATAACCTGCCAACAGGAGACAGAGGCTGCTACACTCTAGGCTGGGGCTTGTTTTATAAAGGCAATCAGGACAATTTTGAGTAAATCCTAGAATTCCAAGCAGGAACTATGCAGCTTTACTACTTACAACTTCAGCTGCAGGTAAACACTGCTGAAATAAGCCTCTAACAAGCCTAAGCTCTAAGCTTGATGGAAAGACTTTTACCATGTGTATCCAGAGGGGAGAAAGCACTGTTCTCCCTGTTACTGTTTACCAGCACCCTGCAGGCTCCAGCTCCTCTGATTCAGAAGACAGATGTTTTATATTAACATAGACAGCACTCAACAACAAAGCCTTTCCTTTCCAAAGGGGACACTGATGAACAGGCAGCTACAAGAGTCTTCAGAGCCAGTTCAGGGTTTTGTTTGAGAGAGTTCTTCCCATATGCTCACACCAGCACATCCCATGCACATCCAGGACTGTCACAGTAACAGCCAAAGGTTGTTAGAACAGGTACAGGTGCATGATCAACACAATCCAGTGGAGTGAAGAGAAAGAAAGAGCCTTACAACAGAAGAGATTAACTCCTCCCCACTGCTCGTTGATTCAAACTGTACCTAATTAAACTGGACTTCTCTGGCTGCTGACACTTGGAATGGTGTTAACATTGCAAGGCACTCTCCACCCCACCACGATTGATCCCTGCTGCTCACACCACCTGTAGCTGGCTGACACAGTGCCCCAGACAGCACCCTGCATGAACCAAGCAAGACTGAGCAGGTGAAGAACTGCCCTTCCCAAAAAACACTGCTTGGGTCCCCAGCAAGACAAAGGGTTAACTCAAAGCAAGCCATGCATGCCCTAAAAAGAAAAGCATTTTAATCTGTACTAGGTTTATAAATAGCATCCAATAGCCAGACACCAAGCATTAACCCCCATTCCAATCATGAGATCGGCCTGTTCCCTCCCCACGAGGATGCAGGCAGGGGAGGCAGGGAGGAGGCTGGATCCATTCAACTAGGTCAGCCTTATTCTGAAGGGATTAGGCATGTAATCCAGCCCCTCCCGGCGGCGCGGGGAGGAGGGGCAGAGCCGGCGGGAGCAGGATGTTTGCTCACAGCAGGGATTTGCCTCCCTCGCCGGGCGGCCCCAGCAGCAGCACCGGCCAGGACGGCCCAGGCTCTGGGCCGAGCTCTGCTCAGGAACATCCCACTGCAGAAACATCTCCTCTGCCGTGCTCAGCCCACCCCGAGAGGGCTGGTCGGGTGCAGGCCTGCACATGATGTGGTATTTCTGAACCAAAGCCAGTTTTTCTCTGTGTTCACTCCCAGAGGACTCTCAGCCCCAGGAGATGGAAGTGCCCGCCTCCATCCCCCCTCCACACACCCACCAGGTCACATTTAGGGGAACAGGCCCTACGGGTGAAGGAGACAAAACAGCACAGGGAATAGCAGCTTGCTGTTTGGGTCTCTGCAGGCAGCTTTCCCAAGCAGAACATTGATCCATGTCATCTCTGTCATCAGCACAACAGCCATTTTCCAGGATATCCTCTCACTCTCTCAAAGAGACCTCATCTGTCTTCAAGGCAGTTGTACAGTGCTGCCCATCCAGAACATGTTTCTGTTACCAGAACTCTTCCCACCCTCCTCTGGACACACTCCTATCAGAGCACTGATGTCTCAGCATGCTCACAGCACCAGTCCTTAAAGAAAAGAAAATGACCATTAAAAATCAATATATGCATTGACAGCTCTTGCTCTAAAGTCCACCAGCTGAACCAGGAATGTGCACTGTGCACACTTCCCAACATCACCTTCACTCATTGTGGGCACTGGCCTTGCTCCCTCCCAGCTTTATCCAGTTTCAGTCTACACCCTATGACCCAGAGAAACAGTTATCACAGGCTATTTAGTCACGAAGCCACGGGAACTAAACCAACTCTCAGGGTTGACTCAACTAACTATATATGCACCCATCCTCATCCTCTGTGAGCAGCCGAGTACAAGTTTCCTGGTTACATCTGATGGAAATACTGTCACTTATGCCACAGAGAAAGTTCATGCTTTCAAGGATCATGTGAGCCTGCAGACATTTTATTTGGGACCAGCTCTAGGGGCACTATTTCATTTTTTGGTGAATGATGCAAGTGATGCCCAACCAGATCTAAGTCAATAATCAGTTTACACCAGCATGGAGACAGCATCCTGTGTCTTGCCATCATTTGCCTGCAACCTGAGAGTCCCAGGATAAACTTAGAACAGCCTCCTGACAGCTCAAGGAAAGTGAACCAATGACAAGCCTCTGGGCCAGCTCTCCCTGCCTGGGCACACTTGGCACAAGGCCTTCCTCCTCTTCTTCCTGGGAGCAGCTGCCTCGTGCACAACAGCTGATGGCAACACTGGCTGGTCAACAGCCAGACTAGCTCACTTTCTCCCCAATACCAGGGAGGGCAGACAGAACAAACCTGCAAATGAGGAGGGGAGGGAGGAACAAAAGACACAAGGAGTGTGAGAAAATGGCGGGAGGAGAGAACAAGCACCAAGGTGTTTACAAACAGAGGAGGAGACAACCAAACAAAAACACAAACCACACCAGAAAACTCTCCAAGCACCTTTAGTGCTCAAACTGGAGCAGACAAAAAGAAAGCATGAAGGGTTATAATAACTCTTCAGTTAAACTCCAGAGAGAAGGAAAATATAACCTAATATTTCTCCATGAAAATTCAAACATACACATTCATTCAAGGTATCTGCAGTCAATATTTTAAGAAGCTAGGACAAGGTTGGGTGGCTGTGGCAGGAGTTGCATTAGAAACCTACCATAGTACACAACTCTAAGCACAATCACTGCTGTCTTACCTGATGAACAAACACATCTTCTTTGGTATCATTTCTGTGAACAGAAAACAAGAAGTCGTAAGAGTTTAGGCTAAGAGACTTAAATAGAAATTCCTGGCTTTACAAGTGAAACCCTCCTTCTCTCAGCCTGTAGCACATGCCCTGAATTCCATACATTCTGTCTAAGTCTATGCTACCAAAACCCTGCTCTGAACTTGTAGGGTCATATGCTTGAGAGCAGAAAGGACTCCCCAGCCTTCAAAAGTGTGAGAGGACAGGGGGAAGTTCTCTGTAATCTTCTGGCAAGCATTCAGTGTTTTGTTTTTGCAGAGGGTACAGTTAATGACTGGACTGCTTGTTTTTCACTATTCTAATTCCTCAAAAACACTTGCACAGGGAATGCAACCTGAGCTGTTACCCCAGAGGTCAAACGAGACTATCAGCAGGACTATCAGCAGGACTGACCGCAGCTGTTAACAGAGATCTCCTTTCAGTGAAACTCAAAGCAACCGTGCACAAGAGGTGTTAGGAGAGTCCACGGGAGCAGGACCCAGACATGGATTAGGCCAGACAGTTCAGGTTTCCACGTGCAAAACATGAAGATAAGTCTGAGACCTTGATTCTGTGTTCCCATACAACAAGGGAGAGCCTAAACCCTGCCATCTGTTCATTCCCTCTCCGCAAACACAACGGGCAGGTCAAAGAGCTTGGGAAGATAATGCATAATCTAAAACTTGTTGTGCTGGATTGAAGCAATTGCAGGCTTCACTTTAGGAAGACAGCTAACAAGTTATTACACCATAACCAGCTGAAGGCTCTTAAGTCAACTGCTATAAAAGATTTTAAGAGTACTTCCTAACTCAAACTTTTCCTCTAAGCTTACATAACACTGGCTAGTAACCTCCAGGGACCAAGATCAACACTGCACCAGAACTGAGACAGGGGGTCTTCTCCCCCCCGCTGCACCCTACCCAAATCTACCTGATGTGTAACAGCTCAAGGACTTCCAGAATGAAATAACTTGCCAGGTGTGTCTTTTGCAAGAGCTCAGCATGCAGGCGTTTCATTCCTCATAAAGCACACAAGACATTTAAGCCCCTCAACCCCACAGATATTCCAGCCTTAAAAGCCAGAGTTTTCTCCAGTAACTCGGAAGCAGGGGTCCTGGGCACCTAAGGCTGCAGGGTGATCGCTATTACCTACAGCTGTGTGGATTATCAATGCCACCCAGAGCGTTGTTTGTGTTCAAAGGAGAAGGGGAAAAAAGAGACAAAAAGAATTTCTAGGAAAGCCAGGCCTGGAAGATCTTCAATGAGGTGCCATCAGAGCATCTCAATGTGTATCCACAGGAGGTGTATTGACCAGTTAACACTTAAACTTTACCCAGAAGTATTTCCCTTCTTCCTGCCGTTTAGAAAACAGCCAGGCAGTCAGGAAAGATTATGCAGCTCATTAAAGGTGTAGTATGAGTAAACAGGAGAAACGGGTAACAGACCAAATCTGTAATGAGTTTGACCCTTTCTGTTTTCTCCCTTACATTGGGGGGTGGGGTGTTTAAGGAAAAAAGCTTGTTGAGTGCCTGGCCAAAGCTGACCATCAACTGCATGAAGCCAGGAGTCAGGTCCCCAGGTCCCTGTTGCAATTACTAATGCATGGCATGTTATCTGCACCACGAGTCTATCACAATTTAAACATACCTGTTGATAAAGCCGTATCCATTTCTGACATTGAACCACTTGACTGTGCCAAGAACTTTGGTGGCTGGAAAGAAAAAGTTAAAGAATTTAATCTAAAGCATAAGAAAGTACAACAATGTTACAAAAATACTTTTATACTTGTGTGGGAACTCACCACCAGACCTATTCTGTTCTCTTAACAAAGAGAGAGAACATCTCCCAGCTCAGTTTATACTAATGCAGTGGCAAGATACAGTGCTTTAACAGACTGTTCTTCAGCCAAGAGTTTAACACACAGCACAAAGCTCTATTTCCAGAATTGTCCATCCATTCCTTCTCTTTTTGTATTTCTTATCCCAGAAAGGGGCAGCAAAGCTGACAATCCCACAGCAATTCATCCTTTCTCTTTAGCTCAGTAGCCAGACATGAAACACAGCTGAAGAAAGCTGTTTAAAACTGCTTTCTTTCACTTGGAGTTTACCCTTCTTTCTTCCCTGGAAATCAGAACTGGCCAAAGCAGCAGTATCAAGTACTATGTCTCTCAAGTGAAAAGGCAGCACATCCCTGTTTTGGCCCAGCTCTTTCTTGCATTGTCAGCATTACTCTAACCAAATAAAGACACCATAAGACTTTTTTTAATATTCCTGCTTCTAGAGATCAGCTGCAAACTGTCCAACTTGATGTTCCCTGACTTCCAGGATCAAGACAAGCTCCTGTCTCAACACTGAAACAGCACCTACTTAGAAGCCATACTGCAGTGTCTTATAGGATCTGGCAAAACCTGTTCCTCCAACTTATAGGAATGTGTGGGAGGAACTCAACAGTGATGGAGGCAGTTCAACCCCTCCTTCCCTCTCAGCAACCGGGTGGACACAACAAACTTGTACTTTTCAGACCTCTTCCAAAAGGAAAGGTTTGGCTTCTACAATTGAACACAGCCTGAGCACAAGTATCTAAGCAATCTATGTAGCACTCACTTGAAAAGGACCCAGTCACCTACAGATGACTGCTTGCTAAAAACCTTACGCCTATGTTCTGGGGATGGCAGGAACCTAAGAGACAATTAAAGGGAGAACAGTCTAGAGAATCTCCAATTCAGAAGTCCAAGCCACTCTGCTGGAGGCAAGAACTCACTGTAAATTGTCACCTTTATCCTCTCTATGCCTGCATTCTTCCCTAAATGCCCAGACGAGATGACAGAGCCAGACAGACCTTCAGTCCCATGAAGTCTTGCCATTCTCACACACCCCTCTGAACACAGACCTCAAATGAGAATGTTTGACACCAGCACCCATTGCAGTACTGCTGCTGTTATTACTTCCAATAACAGGCCTCTTCTCATCCCATTTTTAGAAGTGAAGATTTTGGTCTCCTTTAATATGCTTTTTAGCAGAAAATGTTCTTAATTAGAAGAAGCAAAGTCATGTTAAGACTGAGACATCAACTAGAAAAAAGGGCTCTGCCCAGTACAAAACATACATTCCCAAGAATTCTTGTTTACAGAGATAAAAAAACCCCTAAGTTTCACTGCCTAACACTGACTCAGTGAGAATCTTCAGTATCAGTATTTATAGGGACATCACTACATACAGATGTTCTCTGCTACCACAAAGGCTCTGGCTGCAAGAGCTCACTGCACTAACACAAGAGGAGAAGGAGGGAAGCACAGAAACAGGTGCCAATGGCAGGTTTTAGCTGCTTAAAAAACAGTGCTAATACCACTGATTCCCTCAACATCATCCTTTCCCTCCCCTGCAAAACAGCTTTGGAATCTGTTGGCCTATTTCAATCAGATTAGGAAGAGGAGGAGAAGCTTAGGAAGCATGGCAAAACCCCTCAGAGGAGTCAGGGAGCCGGGGGAATGAGGGGCAGTCACAATTCACTCTCTGTGTCACAGTTTCAGAGCAACTTTTGCACAAGTCGCAAGAAACCAGGGGTGAGTACTGGGGAAACACTATTCCCTACAGACATCGGTCTTACAGTATTCCCTGAGTATCGCTGTGGGGCCAAAGAACCTCGGACAACAGCACGACTCTGAACATCCACGTGGCCATGGCACAGTCACTGGAAAGCCTGAGCTGTCCCAACAGGGAAGTCGGGCAAGGAGGAGAACAAGCCCAGAGGAAAACACAGCAAGGAGTTAAACTGATGAGTCAGAGAGGGTGGTTGATGCGATGTGATGACGTCTGTCCCACCAGTGAAAGCCCACATATTGCTACAAGATGCTGTACTCTGATGCTATCAGAGGAAACAATCATCAGCCACTCCCACCCGTGACAAAATAACCTTTTAACAAGGAAAGCCAAAGCTTCCTGTGACCAGCAGAACAGAGAGAGTTGAGTAACCCTTATCCCTATTCCTAGAAGTCAGACACTTAGACGCCCTGGGCATTTGCTTCTAAGGAGATCTTTGTAAAAAACTTAAAGTGAACATAATTACACCACCATCAAGAGGGACATTTGAGGTGGACTTTAAGGCAAGGCCATTTCAATTAGCACTATCAGTGCTATCAGTGATCATTTTCCTCACAATTCCTACTAAAAAGCTTGGTAGGAAAAGGGCCATTGTGCAAAACCATCCCCATGGTGGTTTTCATTTTCCTGCTAGTCCGGGAAAAGTATTTGTGCATTCACTTCCCCCCCTACCCCTTCTCAAAGCAAAAGCAACTGGCAGACAAGACAAAAACATTACCAAAAATGAAAAAAGCCATGCAAGAAGAAGCCAGACACACCAACAGGTATGGATGTGCTGATTATTGTGCTCTAATTACTGATAAATCAGGTAACAGGAGGAAATCACACAAACCGTGCCTCCAATCTGTTTTGCCAGAATTCTTCCTACCACCACTCCAGAGAAATCCTTTACCTGGCTCCTCTCTGCCGCAGTAAAACCTCAGTCTTCAGAACAGAAGGTGCTGTCATTCTTTAGTGAAGTCTGCGACTATTAGTCAGCTTCAACTTTGCTTTTAAACAGCCTCTTGGAGTCACACAGTTACAAATAGCAGATCCCTAGTTCCACAGATTCAACCCTTGTCCTTTTCAACAGGTTGACCTTATTTAATCACAAATTAAAAAAAAAAAAAAAACACACACACAAAAAAAACCCAAAAACCACGCTTGCTATGCACTGGGTTTGAGAGATGGCAACATGGCATTTTCACAGAGCATGCCGAGTTGGAAGGGACCCACAGGGATCATCGAGCCCAACCCTCAGCCCTGCACGGGACCATACCCAAGAATCACACCATGTGCCCGAGAGTGTCATCCAAAGGCTTCCCGAACTCTGTCAGCCTTGGTGCTGTGACCACTGCCCTGGGGAGCCTGGGTTTTCTGCCTCTTTACTGAAAACAAGTTAGAAATTGGGGAAAAAACAAACAAACAAACAAACAAAAACCAAACAAGCACCGCAAACTCCCAAAAAAGCCCCAAACAAGCACACCCCACTAAACCCGTTCTTTACAGACAGAAAAGTTGTGCCAGGACCTTAACACTAAAGGGAGGCACACAGAGCGTTCCGCAGCAGCCCTTCCGAGCGGGGCAGCGCCGGCAGGTGCCGGGCAGAGGCTCCCCAGGGCTGTCCCTCCCTCGCTGTCCCGGCCGCCGACAGACCCCGGCGCTCCGGCCCGGGCGGGCGAGGCACGGCCGCCTCCCTGCGGGGCAGCGCCCGAGGAGCGCTCCCCGGGCCCGGCCCGTCCCACAGGTGCGCCGGCAGCTCGGACTCACCCAGCACTTTCTTCTCCGACTCGGCCGCGGCCGTTGTGGCGGCGGCGGCGGCGGCAGCGCCGGGGGCCGCCTCGCCCACAGCCACAGCCGCGCCCGGCGCGGCGGCGCTGCCGGGGCTCTTGGCACCGCCGTCCGTGGCGGCGGGCGCGGCGGCGGCGGTGGCGGTGGCAGTGGCGGTGGTGCTGGCGGCGGCCGGGGCGCTGGTGGTGGCCGTGCTGGCAGCGCTGGTCTCCGCCGCCTCGCTCATGGTGCCGGCAGGGCGGTGGCGGCGCGTGTGGCTCGGGCCGCGCTGGGTCTTACTGGCCCCAAAATGGCCCCGCCGAAGTTTTAACACAGTCAGCGAGGGCCGGCGCCGGCACGCGCGCCGCCTCATTAGCATTTAAAGGGGCCGCGCCGGCGGCGGGAGGGGAGCGGGGCCGGTCCCGCTGCGGGGCGGGCGGCCTGTCCCGACACCGCATGTCCCGATACCGCACCGGGTGTCCCGACACCGCGTGTCCCGACACCGCACCGCGTGTCCCGACACCGCGTGTCCCGACACCGCACCGCGTGTCCCGACACCCCATGTCCCGACACCGCGTGTCCCGACACCCCATGTCCCGACACCGCATGTCCCGACACCGCACCGCGTGTCCCGACACCGCACCGCGTGTCCCGACACCGCACCGGGTGTCCCGATATCGCACCGCGTGTCCCGATACCGCACCGCGTGTCCCGACATAACACCACACTGCATGTCCCGACATGACACAACACAACATGACACAATGAATGACACGACGTGCCCCGCTCTGCGCTGGTGCGGCCCCACCTTGAACAGCGTGTGCGGTTTTGGTCACCGCAATATCAGACATGTCACAGAATCCCAGGATGTGCTGAGCTGGGAGGGACCCACAAGGATCATCCAGTCCAACCCTCAGCCCTGCACAGGACCATCCCCAGAGTCACCCCCTGTGCCCCAGAGGATCATCCAAACCCTCCTGGAGCTCTGGCAGCCTTGGGGCTGTGCCCACTGCCCTGGGGAGCCTGGGCAGTGCCAACCACCCTCTGGGGGGAAGGACCTTTCCCTGAGATCCAACCTGAGCCTGCCCTGACACAGCTCCAGCCATTCCCTGGCTGCTGTCCCTGGTCCCCCAGAGCAGAGCTCAGTCCCTGCCCCTCCTCTGCCCCTGCCCAGGAATTGGAACTGCAGTGAGGTCTCCCCTCAGCCTCCTCCAGCTGAACACACCAAGTGCCCTCAGTGTCCTCACACAGCTTCCCATCAAGGCTCTTCCCCATCTCCTCTGCCCTGGTGTGACTCCTGGGAATGGTCCTGTGCAGGGCCAGGAGTTGGACTCCGTGATCCCTGTGGGTCCCTTCCAGCTCAGCATGTTCTGTGATTCTGTGTGTGATCACAGCCCCTTTACATCCACACCCTCTCGGGGGGTTGGAAATTAGATAACTTCTCTAATTTTTTAATGGTCTTAGTTAACCTTTGGATTAGTTGTTTTAATTAATCTCAATTAGGCCTTAAATTGCTTTTAGCCAGCGAATAGCAAAAGAAGTTGTCATAAAGTACTTTTGTGAGAACACAGCTCAGGAAAAGTACTAAAACTGTTAAGTTTTGTTAAAGTTAACCTGGATATGCTTCAATAAACAAAGCCCAGGAGAGAAAGATGTATTGATGAAGCTGGACATCTGGAACACAGGATTTATGGACTACAAGGACCTTCTGCAGAAACCAGCAGATAAGGAAGAAGACTGACAAAGGTGCAGTGTTTGTGTCAGAAAAAGATACTAAAAAGACTAAAGATATGAGCTAATTAGCATAAGCAATGAGAGATTGATAACCAATAGTGGATAGAACACTAATTAATGAAGGGGAATTATGTAACTTAGAACCAATGAACATTAATTTCTTTGTCAAAAATGTATAAATAGGTGAAAAAGTGATGTATTGGTGTCTGTGTGGAGGCAGGATTTTTGTCAGCCACATACACACCCAGCACTGTAAATAAAATAGTGCCTTGCTTTCTGAAACTGAAAAGACAGTGTTAGAGAGTTTTATTTATCCCAAGGATTTCTAAGGTATTTGGAAGCAATTTTTGCTCTCTTTTGCAGTTTACACACACCCCATCCTTATTCCACTTTCCCCCCCACATCACTTTTCTAATTTGCCTCTGCTGGTGTCCATCCTTTCCTCCCAGATGGAATTCAGGGGTGTTTTCCACCCAGACAGGCTTCACTACTCCCAGTTCTATTACTTAACCCAATTTCTACAGCCCAGAAATTACTGCTTTTACAGTTCTCCTCGTTGCATCCCACTGTACACGTAAGAAGCAAAAAGAGCTTTTTGTCCCATAGATTTCAATCCTCCACTTATGTTCATTTCATTACCTTGTATCGTATTCTATTTTCAGAGTACATGAAAATTTCTAAGAGGATTGCTCTTTCAAATGAATTTTGAGAGGAAGGCTTGTTAAGTCAAATGCATAATCAAGACCCTGACGTGCACTTGGTACATCAGATTTACTTTCAGTGAAGTTGTTAGTTAATTTTTCTTCCTCAAGTTAATTTTAGAATTTACTGAAAAACCCATTCAGCAACAACAACAAAGGTGTAGTGTACAAGCTGTGGCAATGTACTGGGACAGAAAATTGGCAGTGCCATCTGCCAGCTCCCCTCAGCACTTGGGGATGCATCCCACCAGTGCCTGGGGACTTATGCAGGTCCAACTTGCCTGAGTGTTCCTTGGCTGGATCCTCTTCCACCAAGGCTTTTGTGGTCCAGGAGCCCCTAATTTATCAGTGTGGTTTTGCCTGCCTTCCTGCTTGTCAGGATGGGCAGCTCTTGAGCTTGGAGGAGGTGGTTGCTGAACCAAAACCCATTCCACAAAACATAATAAAGCTGCAAAGTTCAACAAGGAAAAGTTAAGAAATACTAGGAATTAGATTACTTGTACACTTGAAGCTCAGCCCCCTTAAGTGTAGGGATAATTATATATTTCTTAATGAGGTGATCACATATTCCTCTTCCCACAGGATCCTGCCTTTTTTTTTTCTTCAGCAAACGAGCTGGTTTTCAACAGTCCCTTTCATCCTCCTCATTTGATGTGCACTTATTGAATGCATATTATATAACCCTCAGATTAGGTGCAGAATTATTCATTCCCTTCTTTCTTCAGGATCCTGTGAGGCTTTTACCATTCCGTATCCACGGATCACAAGCACTGATGAGGGCATTTTATCCAGCACTGCAACAGCTGGGATTATCATCTCCGTTCTGGCAATGGGGAACAGAGGCAAAAAGGCATTAATGCCACTCTTTTCAAGTATCTGCTGATTATGTGTGGCTGCCTTGAACACACATGGATTTCTTTTCCAGGGAACTTGCTGTTTTCACAGGTTGGGTGGGACGTGAGATGCCTGCCTGAGGCTGGGACATGAGGCACAGAATTTCTTATATGGGGCTATTTTATGTCCTATTTTGTTGCAGGGGAGGTGGTTCCTGCAGATCCTGAGTCAGAGGAGAGGCCTTGTAAAAAAACAGCAAGTTCAAGGCAGCCACTCATAATCAGCAGATACCTGAAAACAGTAGCATTAGTGCTGAAAAGATCTTGAAATGTGCTGCTTAAGGCTCAAATACCAAAAGACAGCTCAGAAAAGCTAAAATTCATCATTGTTCCAAATACTTCATTATTTAAACCAACCCCTGTGAATTTGGAGTGCTGGGAACTGGCAAAAGGAGACCATAAGAGTTCTAAATCAGATAAGTGAAATCTATTTGATGATTTATGGATATCAATATAATTTTTGATTTATAAATATCTCTTCGGGGGCCTCAGGCTCTACTGAGAAATCTGAGGGGGAAACAGGGTTCCTGAATATTTTACATGGTAGATGACATTCAAGGTGGCTGCTTTCACCTGTCTGTAACAGGACACACTGATCCAATAAGGGTTCAAAGGGCAGATTGAACTGATTCTGTAATTAGAAAATGTAGTGTTCACCAAAGCATAAACATTTTGCAGACATAAATCGATTCCTGTAATTGTATTTCTTGGAAAAAAACAATAACACCTTTCAATGAGGCAGAAAGGTTCTGTTTTCTGAACTTGAATTTACCTTCCCCTGAAAAAAGTGAGCCAGTTCCTATTAAAGCAAGTCCCATTTCCCTGTTGTACACAGCTGATTTTCCTTAATTTTTCCCAGGAATTTCTGAACTCACAGGAGCATCATCACATGCAGAAATGCTGCTACATTTCCTGCTCCTTCTCTTCCCCATTGATCCAAAAAGCCCTGGTTTGTTTTTGGTTTTGGGTTGGGTTTTTTTTTTTGCACATAACTCAACATGATAGATCTGTCCTGAAAAGCTAACAGAGAACCAAAAATATTTAAAATGGAGGGGAAAACAAACCTTCCAAGGCCAGTAGAAATGATGCTTTTATCAAAATTGTAGCTCTTAAATGCAGTACACCAAAGATATTTATTCAAGGTTCGACGATGAGGCCATTCAGCCAAGAGTCAGTAGATGGCAGTAGAAGATGAGGAATAAGGAAGATTTAATCTGTAGCTTTTTAACATGTCACAGGGGAAGGGACGGTTGGTATAATTAATGCAATTAAAATGCATTAAAAAGTGGAAATATAAATAATAAAACATCCACTTCGCATTGGAAGCAGTTAGACATTTTTCACAGAAAAATGGCTTCTGACACATGTAAAATTAATTCAAAGTTCTTCAAACTCTAAAGCTTTTTCAGCAGGTAAAACTTCTCAAAGAAAACCCTTCTCCAATGAAAATAGAAGCATTAATTCCACTGAAAAGTTTTCTCAGGGGAAAGCTGTTTAATCACAAGCTACATGTAACACTTAGTGGGAAGAGCATCCTTAGCTGAGTCACCAGCAACCACAAAGACTCCTGGATTTTATATTCTGGGCCTGTCCCTGCTGAGAGTGAGAGATCTCTCATGTCACAACCCCTAGGAGGGTTTAAATTAAACCAACCTCACACACACTGTGGGAGGCTGAGCTTAATTTAATGGTTTATATCCCAGAGGGATACGTGTTCTCTGAAGAGGCTTCAACAAGAGTCTTTGGTGAGCCCCAGTTTGGTCCAATTTGCCCTTGCAGTATCCTTCCTTTCCCTCTCCTTTTCACAACCATCACCACTTTAAAATCATAGAAAAACTTTCCTGGGAGGGTCATGTAGTCCCCCTCCCTGCTTGGAGCAGGGCTGAGTTCAAACTCGGGTGAAGCTGCTCAGATCCTCTTTTAGAGCCGAGGGATCGAATGAAAACCTGCAACTGGGACAACCCAAAAGCTCCGGGAATGGCAAGGAAACCCTTTGTGATGGCACCTCCTCAGGCCAGAGCCAGAGGCATTCAGTGCCCCCCGTGTGGCCACCACAGGCTCTGTAAAGAACTAACACATGCTCATGTAAACCCAGCTGGAGGGAAAGGGACACCAAAGTCACCTGGGGTTGGTCTATATTTATGTACATTTATGTTTATGAGTAAACACACTTCAATTGCTGTGCACACAGAGCCATTCAAGTCTTCTCTGCAGGCAAAGTCGGTTTTGTGCTCCCCCACCGAGGTGCAAGAGCCTTACTGACTCATTCCTGGCTTGGGAAGTGGGATGGGGAGGGCAAATGTCACATGTCACAGGGCAGGGGAGGGTTGGTACTAAATCCAATTATCAGAATAATTTACTTCACACAAAATCACTTAAGTTTGCAGTACGTAACTAAAATACATACTTGCTAAAATTTTAAAATAATAACTAGACAATTAATATAAAATATTTGATTAGATCTGTAATTGAGGCGAGAAAATCACAGTTCTTCAAAGTGTCATCTGGGGAACTTACCACCAAAATGCACATAGTATATTGTATTTACTTAAACATGGTTTTACATTTAAAGCTGTTTAAAAGCCACAATAAGTCAAACTTCTCTGAAGCTGGTGATGTCTGTAACATGACTAACACAGAATTATTATAATGCATTAAATTTGATACGGTTTGATCTGTAGATCAGAAAAAAAACCCCAAGCTTTATTTTTTTTTTTTGCTTTTCCTTAAATTCCCACTCATCTGATCACCTTCAAACGAATCAGCCATGAACTTTAACGAGCTGAATCAAACAATCCAAACATGACTTCTGTGTATGAAGAGAACTGTTCTCAAAGTTACTTAAACACCTCAGATCTAGGCCAGACTAAAAGAGACTTACAGCACAGCCTCAGTGAGCTGTAGAGCTCAAACACTCAAGTTAGCAGTGCCAGGTAGCTTGAGGGCTAACAACATTTTTATATGTACAAAACACACCCTACTTAATAACTGTAATATGTTTGTTGAGTCATCAGGCAACTCTGTGTTAGGTAACACCTAAAGACACACCAAAACCCTCAAAAAAGCTACTTCTCGTGCTATACAAAGTGAAGGAAACTAAGATCAAATTACAGGGGTTAATTTTAAGGCAGTTATTCAGTTTCAACACACTATAATCCACAAATTCAACAGCACATTTATTTAAATGGGAATTATTTTCCCAAGCTTGTGTCCCCAGCACAGTGTAAATGTGCGTGTCTGCTCTGAGCAGGCAGCCTGTAAGCCCAGGTGCTGCACAGAGAGGTCAGTCCTTCCCAAACTCTACACAGGAACTAGAGAGTTAAAGCAAATTACTAAGATTTTAGTACAGATCCAATATTTGCACTTTCCCGTGTCTGTCTTTCCAAAGCCTTACAAACAAAAGGGGCGAACAGCTCAAGAACACAAGAGACAAGATGTAATAAAACAAGAGGGGGTAAACTCATGGCAGGAACAACTTCAGAACCATCAGATGGACGGGAGAGCTGGGAGATCTGAGCTGCTCACGTTTCTCCCTCTCCCTCCTCTCTGTCTTTGCAGAGCCAAGATGGGTTTTACTGCAGTGAGTTCTCTGTGCCTGAGCTGCCTCTTCCCCTCTGACAGTGGGAATGTTTAATATCAGTCCTTGATATCAGCACTAAATTCCTGTGTACCATCTGCTGTGACTACAAGGAGACAGAGACACACCTGAGCAACCACAGGGGCCACATCCACCTGATTAAGGTCATGAGTTCAGCCCAGGGGAACTGTTTGAGACACTCCATCCTCGGGCTTTCCACCCTCACCAGCCACGGGCAGTACTTTTTAATTCTCCTGTGATATAGCAATACAGAAAAAGCACCATAACAGCCTTACAGAGCCACTCAATGTCTTAGACACAGTGCCACTGAATTTCAGGAGCTCAGAAAACACCTTCCCTCTGACTCTCTCTGTTGGAACTAGGACTGTTCCTTGATAAACCTGCTACCCCGTTGCAAATATCAGTTTTAGGATCACCCTCGCCTCACCTCCACAGACTGAATTATCTCAGGAAATAACCAAAGCTTTGCCCCTGCCTTGCTTAGCAACAGGAGTCACTCACTAGTTATCCTGGCAAAGATCTAAAAGAATTAAAAAAAAAAAGTAAAAAAGTAAAAAAAGGGATGGTCCATCTCCACCAGGGAAAAGGAGTGCTTGTAATTCACTGGCTGCTCTGCGTGTTGAGTAAATAAAACAAAAACCAATCAACAACATCAAAATAAACCCAAACAACAAAAATACACACGCACACAAAAGAAAAACAAACCAGAGAACTTGCTCCCAGGGTGGTGCCCATCAGGCACTGCAGGGTCCTCTGCTTGGTGAGCAGCTGTTACATGCACTGCAGGTCCTTACTCAGACCCAGCAGCAGACCAGCACTGTGAGCCAGACTGACTCCCCTGGGCTCAATTCCCAGCAGGTTTTCACCCTGACAAAGCCTGTCCAGGGAGCACAGACTCCTTCCCTGGTACCACCACCCACAGCAGGTTGTGCTGTTGTTTTCTTTGCCGTATAACGAATGCAAACTTGTTCAAGAAATATTGGATGTAGCCTCCCTATCCTGTTCTCCTCCTAATGGGGACTGCCCAGCCCCAGGGGAGAAGCAAACCAGCCCAAATAAAAGAATAAACCCTGAAAGGTGATGAATTTTTCCAGGGAGTAGAGGTGGGCCACTCGAGCAAGTTTGTGGTTTGAGTGGAGCACAGAAAGAGGGAAGACACAGAGGGAGACCAGCAGCAAGGGTGGGAAAGGGAACCACAGCTGCTGCTTTGCCAATTATACCTCAGTGTAGCAACATCACATCTTGCCAGTGGTTTCTAAGAAGGTCCAAAATACACATATTTGTATTCCCATGGCACAGAGAACCATTTAAAAATCGCTCCCACGCCAGCTGGTCTGACAACGACGTACATGGAGGAAGGCTGCTCCCTGTGCATCCTCAGAAACAAGTGCCCTGTATTTTAAGTCCTCTAATCGAGAGCAACTAATTGCCAGCGTGCCAGAGTGTGATGTTGGGTGTTGCTGTTTAGCAAATCAAAAACCACGGGCCCTTATTCACACCAACCCAGAACACAGTTCCAATTTGATATGGAGAGATGATTTAACAAGGAGAATCAGATATTGGAACAGTCTGCCCACAGCAGCTGTGGCAGCTCTGTCCTCAGAGGTTTTCAAAAGCTCCTGGGTCACTCTTGACCCTGGTTTGAGGAGGAGATTGGACTGAAGACATTCTGAGGCCCCTCCTCTCTGAATGGTGCCAGTACCCCCTTTCTGCACAGCCATCCTGCAATGGATGGGTTCTTCCTGGGATACTTTGTTGACACACATTTTTTGGGGTGCCAGAACTACCCTGTGAGCTGATGCAGCACAGGCAAATCGTTCCAGTGTTTTCTCCTACTCTCACTTATCCCACTGGCACAACAAAGGTCTTGGGCTCCTGGATCTCACCAGACAACACTGCCAGGACATGTGAACACAAAGGAGGGTAACTGCTCAGGATTATCTCCGGAGAACAGTCTGTTCTCTGGGTCTTTGGCTGATTTGATAACCAGGCACTTGCATCTGCAAGTTGTGTGGAATTTCAGCTTCAGTGGCCACCTACTGCCTCACAGCTCCTAAATATTTGCTGCCATTCCCAACATTCAGAGCTTTTAGTTCTGTGAAATTCTCTCAGTGCTGTTCTCCACTTGTTAACAAGCCTCCCTTCTTGTTTGCTTTCTCCTCACAGTGTTCCTGAGAAACAGTGGAACACAGGTACAGCCTCAGGTCCTGCTCACCTGGATCTTCATTGCTTTCCCAGGGCCAAAGGTCCCCTTAGAGCCAGAGGAGAAGGGTAAATTCTGCTTGATGCCCTTTGGAAAACCTGGCCACACTAAGCAAAACTAGTCACTGCTCACAGATATATTGTGAAAATATATGTTGCCTCATGACAATTGTAGTTTAATAAGTTCCAGGCCAACCTCCCTCTGCCGGTGGTAACAATGCAGTCACACACATGTATAAATAATTCACATGGAAAAAGTCTTCACTAGAAGAGGAATATCAAGCATTCAAATGCCTCTCCCACCATATGGAAATGAAGATTAGTAACTACGTTAAAGAACCAGTTGAAGCCAGTTCAACACTTTTATTTAGTGCTAATGCATTGTTTGCCCTGATAACATCACCGAGCACAACCACTTCAAACAGGTGAGGTTTTGTGGAGCTTTCCACTCTTGGAAGTGCCCTGCATCTTAACAACATTGCCAAAAACCTACTGTGCTGGAATTTACCAGCCCATCCATGCACTCAAAGCTCAGTTGTGTTTAAATATGTTGTTTTTATTAGCAATGCACAGGACTTGCAAAGCTGCACCTACACGTAGCATCCACTGCAAACCCCACCTGTGTTGGCCACGTGGCAGCGTTTCATCTCTGCCAGGGCACTCAGATTTCAGAGCTTTCCACACAGGGACTCCAGAAATAAGCCCAGCAATTCACATTTGATACCATTGTTTACCTCACAGGCTCGGAGATTTCACGGGTCATGCCCCAAGGTGATCCAGCTGAGGTAACAAGCGACTTGGATTTTCAATGTCCCTCATAAAAGCCAAAGTAAACTGCCATGAAATAAATGGATCATTTAATCAGTTACTGACTACGGTAATAAAAAGTGGGAGGGCATCAGTTGTGTTCCCAGAGGGATTCAATTCATGCTCGGGCTTGTAGATTTGAATACTTATCTACAGAAAGGGTAAGTAGAAAGGTGGCAGTTTATTGATTACTGAGTTGTTATGATTATAGAAGTGTAAAACAGCTGCAAAAGTATCTTGCAGGGTATTGACTGACCAGATAAAACAAGGAGGGAATTTCAAAGACAAATGCAAAATTAAAAATACAGCCTGAACCTCTCCAGTGGGGTCAGAACTGGCTACTTCTAAAACCTAACACTGCTGATTCTCTTTCTTTTCTCTTATCAGAACTACCTCGTTTAGAAAGAAGTTATTTCATCTGTATGAACAAGTGGGGTGTTCAGCTGCTGCCAAAGGTTCTGAAATTGCTGTTTGTGTCTCAGTTCAAACATAATAAGAAGGGAAAAGTATTGCAGTAGAACGGGGATTGGCTTGTATTCCCTCATTTCAGGAACTGCAGCTCTTCAAAGTGGCCACCAGCAATGCTTTCAGCCACAATTAACAAGCTCCCTGTTGTTCTGAGGTGAACCAACAACTTTCTGCCAAATCACAAAGGCTGGAGAAAGATTCTGTAATCTTTTAAATCTTTTAAATCCGTAATTTTTTAAAGCAGATGCAACTTCAGAGGAACAGGAGGTATTGCTGCTGCATGGCCAACCTTCAGTTTACCATTCTGTATTTTAGCCCTTTTCTTGTTTTACACTAAATACACCTAACAAGTGTTATTGTAAAAATCACCCAAATCACATCAGATCAGTCCAAAACCATTTCTTGTTCAAAATTTTGGTGCCAGACTTTCAGCCTCAGAAGCAACAACTTCAGAGGAATTTTAATATTACTGTGCATCAGGAACTGCTCACCTTTGCTTACCCCTCTCTAGTAAAATAGCCTGTTATTTTCCTGAAAAGATTGCCTCCACCTTAAATAGATTAACTCATCAGTGTCATCACTTGCTGGAAATAAATACCAGTATTTAGCACCTAATTTATTGTGATCACTGCAAATGCCACTGTAGTGATACCACTGGATTTAACTGCTGTAAAATCCAGCTGGAGGCTGACCATAAGTGGTGTTCCCCAAAAAGGGGAACCAAAAGGGTTATCAAGCACTGGCACAGAATCTTCCTTCAGAAAAGAATTCCCTTCAGAATTTTAAAGGAAGCAGGAGGGACAAGCTGGGGAGAGATTAAATTCTGAGCATCATATTCTCCTTCTGCACCTTGCAAAGGCAGCCCACAGCACAGCAGGCTGTTTTAGCAACCAACAGGCTAAAGTTGCCTCATGGGAACATGAAGAGAAGATGGTGCCAGACCCTTCAAGGAGCACAAGTGAAGTGCAGGAGGAAATGTGAGCAAATCCTGATACATAAAGGGAAAAAAATCCTCAGGGTGAAAGTGATGAACTACTAAACCAGATTGCTCAGAGAACTGGTGGACTCTTCATCCCTGATGTTCAAAGCTCAGCTGGGCAAGCCCTGAACAACCTGCTTTGCACCTGCCTTGAGGTCTCCTGGCTGGGCTAAGAAACCTCCAGAAGTCCCTTGCCTTCTGAATTTGGCTATGAAAGGTATATACAAACTCTGTATACTAGATAATGAGGTAAGACCCATGTCTTTAAAGCAAACTGCACTGAGTTCACCTGTGCAGGGTGAACAGCAGCACACTCAAAGCAAAGATGGAACCAGGCATTTTCATTTGACCAAATCCAACTCTTTTCCCCGAAGTTCTCATTGAAATGAAGCCTAATAAGGGCATCAAGCACTCAAAACAGCCTGTGGTTTGTCAGCAGTCAAGCAGGCCTATCCCAGAGCACATGGCACAGGGTTTTCCAGACAGCTCTGGAATATCCCAGTGAGGGACACTCCACACCCTCTCTGGGCAATCTGTTCAGTGCTTGGTCACTGCACGGGGAAGAAGCTCTTCCTCATGTCCAGGTGGAATTTCCTGGGCATCAGGTCGTGCCCATTGCCTGTTGTTTTACTGCACTGAGGAGGGTGTGGCTCCAGCCTCCTGCTACCCACACCTCCCACTGACAGACAGGGATGGGGGCCCTCTCAGTGTCTCTCCTGGAGGCTGAACAGCCCCAGCTCCCTCAGCTTTCCCTGTAAGGGAGATGCTCCAATCCCTTCCCCACCTCTGTAGCCTCTGCTGGACCCTCCCCAGCAGTTCCCTGCCTCCAACCAGCCCCTGTGCCATGGATTATGACCCTCTGGGATCTGCTGTTCAGCCGGCATTGATGGGGGAGAGGAGATAAAATTCACCACAAACAGTGCCACATTAATCACTGCCAGAAAACTCAGAGAAGGCAGAAAATATTCAATTGAATAGTATTTAAAAAAAAAAGAAAAGGCTTAGGTGCTCACCCCAGCTACATGAGACTTGACACCACCACAGAAAGCAGCAGCACAGCCCATTCTGCACACCCACAAAAGGCAGTTTTCCTCTTCTTCCACGAAGATTCTGCTGGAATGTTTTGCCAAGAACTCCTGTGCACAGCACCTCCCTGTTTTTGTTGGAGCACAATGCCAGCCTGTCACACTCCTCTGGGTGGCTCTGTCAGACAATGCAGGTTCTGTCACCGGGACGGACCCCAATGCACAGATTGTTTGTTTCAGGAGACTGTTTCCACACACACTGAAATAGCCAAGGGTGCATTCTGTGTATTCAGGAGATTAACAGATTTTATTGTTTTCTAAAATATTTGACAATACAGAGAACCCAGACCAGTAATTCCTGACAACTTCAGTGACCGTCCTGTGGATGAACAGTCATGGTGGCAAGTTTTCCTTGACAGACATGTACAAACATCCACCTCCTAAGCCTGCACACTTTGATTCACTGAAAATGAGGACTAAATATGTCTATAAGCTCGAAAAGCAAAGTCCAAGACTAATAAACAGTGTTTTATAGTTACCTTGAAAAAAGCTTTGTCAGCTTCATTACAGTGTAGCTTCCTAACAGAGCATCTCTACTTACCTGACACTGAGTTTAACACAAATCTGCTGGAATTTTACACCCCAGTTTTAAATGTCACAAATGGCTACTATCTGACACGATTACAGCTGGCCAAGTTGTATCTGCAAATGTAGATTTTTACAGTGTTCTGCTACAATAATCCACATATGGACTAAAGCTACTTTATATTCTGACCCATCCATTTATCCACAAATACTGATTTTGAGTATATTGGTGCGTTTTTACTGTACTTCTGAAAAGTCTAATCACAGGATGCTTTGTCTATTGTACAGTAATGAATATGGCAGGAAAGCAGATTTAAATATACCTATAATTTAAACTCTTAAAACAGTTCTAAATCTTATTGACATCCAAAGGCTTGATAACTAACAGCCATGCTCTTTATACTCTGGAATATCAAATCATATGTACATATACACAACATAGACAGGCTCTTAATAAAAGCATTTAAGTCTATTTTACAGTCTTCTCTCTTCAAGAAAATTAGCCTTCACAGATTTAACATTTCAAATCACCCAAAAATCATTAGCAGTTTAAAGGACCTTTTTTTTTTCCTGCAAACATGTGCTGGAAATAGTTACTACTCTGGGGCTTATGCATAATTTATCTTTCTTTTGAATGCCATTTAAGATCCAGATGGAAAACTCTTAGTTCAAGTGTCAACCCACGTGAAGAACATTCATAACAGAGTCCCAACCCATGACACCTGCAGATACCTCTGCTACAAATAACCTTCTGTAACAGATATTTATTAAATACAGTATTTTGTTTTACAACTCCATTTACAACTTCAAGCCATGCTGACGACACAGAGAGATTACTACAACGTGGAAGGAGTTTTCATTCAGTCAGCTGGTGACTAAATCTATGTCATAATTTAAGTATTCATTGATAAATCCAGGCATACAAAAAAGGTGCTTAACTACATGGCATTTAAATAAAAAAATACTGCATCTTTCAGACATTGATAAGAACAAATAAAAAAATTAACTATAATAATCTTTAAAATTCAAGTTGCAAGTTACTGAAGGTCACTTAAAATAACTGATTAAACAAAAGTGAGCACAAGCCACATACCCAGGGTAGGATGAGGCACAAGCATAGAAAATGCAAAAATGTTTAGAATCCACAATGACAGACCATGTGGGAAGAAAAAGCTTAAAAAGTATTTTTCCTATCATAATATTTTTTCCACCTAACCCCTTTTCCTTTACATTGTGCACAAGTTGTGAAAGCAATGTCAGATTATTGGTTCAGACTTTTTTGCCTTTAATTCAGCATGATTTCTGTCTCAAGCTCTCGCCTTTTCTTTAAAAATATATACATTCTATACATCATTCAGGTTCCTCTCACTGGAACTAAATACACTGTACAGGCCTGCAGAGCTTTGGGCACACCTCTGTGTTTATTCTGTCCTCTGTCACTGGATGGGTTCTACATAGTTTGCTGGGTATAACCCCACTTGTCCGTTGTCCAGGCGCCCTTTGCACCAACCCTGCTCATCTTCGTTCTCCATCTTAGTTAATTCATCCCCTGGAAAAAAGAAAAGAAAAAGAAGGAAAACTGTTAAGAGACTGTAACATCTTAAGTAACATCAGGAAGATAAATGACAATTACCTACATGTCCAGTTTTATTCCCCTGCCCAACACAGGCCCCAGCAGAAACCTTCCCTTCTTTGCTCCTCATGCTTTTGCTACTTGAGAACATCTATCACTTACAGATTTGCACATGGGATAAGAAAACAGGAAGAAACAAGCTACTTAGAAACTCAAATATTACCTTGATGGCGTTTCAAAGAGATTATGGAATTTTTTTTTAACTTTTGAAGTTATATACTGTGTTATTTCACTGTAAGATCAAAGACTCCCTAATATTTAAAGGTTTGAACAGTCAAAGGTAGTTGGGGATGACACAACTACCTCTGAACTAGAATAATCCTACATTTTTTAACCCTCAACACATGTCAGTGCAAGTGAAACAAATGTTTCATTAGGCTTGCTGTCGATGCATCCTTTTAAGAGCTTATGGGAAATAAGGATGAAAATGCCACAAAAATTAAGTAACTCACAGTTTGCTCTCAGCAAAAGCTGAAAATGAATGTCCAGACATTTATGAACTATAATACAACTTTGTTTTGACTAATCTTATCTTGTACATCCTCAGGAAATACTCTGGCATTAGAGAGCCTCCAAGATGTTGTATAGGAGCAAATGAACATCCACCTCAGCCAGGTAAAAAAGGCCCCACTGAGCAACAATTATTTCCTCATGATCTGTGTCAAATGGTTTCCCTGGACAAAACTGATTTGTGTTTCACCTTAGTTAGCAACAGGAAATACAGGATGAAGGTATTAACCACTTATTACAGTCCCAAATGGTATAAAGTCTTGGTATCATTTAGGAGGACATGAACCAGCCTAAAGAATGTAAATTCTTTGGCAGAAATTGCCAAGCTTCATATCAAATCTTCCTAACACATCCATCTTCTACAGCTCCTCTCTTAGATAAAAAAGGTTAAAGCTTCATCTCCTCTGGTTTGTATGTTTACCAGATAACAAAAAGTTATTATGAACCAAAGTTTGGCACTGCTGACTGTACTTGGTTTATGGAGACATTTTTTTCCCACTGCAGAACGAGAGAGTGCACAATTACAAACCTGCCTGTTGCTTCCATGAAATGCACATTAATAAAGAGTGAAATATGTTAATAAAGGGTGAAAGGGTGAAAATAAAACCACACTGACAGTGACACCCCCCACCCAGTGCAGCTGCATTTGTATTTAGGCTTGGGCTTGGAAACTCAGTGATCTTGGAGGTCTAAGAAAATGTTAACACTTTAAAGTGTCATCTGCACAACAGTTACAGTGAAACAACTGCTATGATAAAAACAGAACACACAATAACATGTTCTGACAACATTTACTGTAGATATTTATTCTCAGCCATGGCAGGGCCACAGCAGGGCAAGACAGACATATGGTAGATAGTTTTATATATATGTAATAAAACCTCTCATAAGATATAAATAAAGTTATTCTTCCTCTTTGGAAGCCTTCCACAATTGTTTGCCAAGGGGAAAAAAAAACCCAAACACCAAATGTATAAGGTATTCCACTAACAAAAATGAGTTTCATGTATTAAAGTATATTTAATGGACACTATGCAGAACAGATATTCTACAACACGTATCTAGAAGTGACCACAAAGAACTCTGTAGGCAAATTCTTTGAATACCCAAGGAAATCCCATCTGGGAATATCCATGTACATTTAAACCCATCCCTAAAGTGCATTAATCCTCTGTTGACAGCTGCTCAGGAGTCTGGGGATACCTACACAGGAGCACAGGACTGAGGATGTTTTAAACCGGCTCCTACATGACCTGAGGAGTTTTTCCCCTTAGTCTTTAGTTCAGTGCAAATCTATCACACAAACACTTCTGCAAAAAACCCTAAGTTTAATTATAATTCAGAGTCTGTAAGGGGATTCATGGGCTAGAATGCCACCCCTTTCCTAGGATACAACCACGTAATTTGGTGTTGTAATTTACTTTGATGTTGTTCTTTCCAAGGTATTAAGCTAATTTTAAGTTAAATCTACCTACATCTCACAGTTCATACTTCCTGCACTTTATTTGTATTTATGGGTATAAACATTGCATAGTTTTGCCAGTGGAAGACTCCTGCAAACCCTTGGATTGCCACCCTGCTGCTTCACAGGCACAGCACACACATATATTTCCAGAGGATTAACTTGCTTCCCAGCCCTGCTCAGTAAAAGGAGAAGTTAAAGCCTGAAGAATGAAGAATCATTTTGGTTGCTGTGCATTCCACAGATGTTTTGTAACCACTGTGCTTCCATCAGGGCACAACTCAAACCAGTTAATGGCCAAACAAACCCATTCCTCCACTCTGGAAGCCTACAATACTGAAAAGTCAGGGGTTTGCCTACTAAACTCTGTAGGGTTGGCACTTCTAGACAGCTAAAAGCAGCAGCTGTTACTGCCACCAAGGAAGAGGAGAGAGGACTTTCAGTTCTGCAGGTCATTTTGTTTAACAGAGGAAGGAATATCCCAAACAGATGCATCCCAACATATTCCAACCAGATCAGGAGTCAGTGCTGCCAAACAGGAGCTACTCAGAAGGACCATTAGGGAGGGAGGAGGGTTAGGCAGGATCCTGTGAGGGGAGTTGTACATTCAGAGAAACAGCTTTAGAAACAACCCAAAAAAGGGGAATAAACTCTCCAACCAGTTTGGGGGGTTAAAAAGCTGACATTCCTTAATTCCAGCACTGGGTGCAGGAGGGATCTCTCCCCCTAAATGCACACCCAGCAGTCTAAAAACCAGGTTATATTCATGAAACTAGCACATCCATTACATTTCTGGAATACTCACTTATATGCTAAATATTTCCATGGATTTATTTGGATATGAGCAGGGGTCTTTTGAGGGTCTCTGGTTCCCCATTCCCTAAATTATCCTGTTATGAATCTCTTCTCCTTGAAAGTATCTCAATTTGTGGACAGGTCAAGATGCACTTTTCTTATCAGCTTTGCTCAGACACCCTGTCTTTGCTCTCAAAACTAAGACATTTACTAGTAAACAATAAACTGGGATAGGTAAATACAGGGATTAAGCACCAGCTGACACAGGATTACCAGTCACCAATGCAGGGAGTCAGCACTATCTGTTACAAGACCACACTAATCTCTGACATGGGTACTAAGCACTATCTCTGCTACAAAATTAGGCATTATTCACTGATATTTTGACAACACTATGTTGTTAAAGTTAAAAGATTTTCCCAACATCTTCCCTCACTGCTGCACAAACTCCTTTTTAAAGAAATACAACTCCTTCTGTAACACAGGTGAGTTCAGAAAATAAAAGATGAAGAGGAAAAAAAAAATCCCCAGCCTTTCTCCTTTCTGATAAATATTCTGAAAGATACTTTTAATATTAAGTACTGTTGGATAAATAATGTTGTTGACTCACCAGCTTTGAAGCTGAGCTCATCCTGCTCTTGGCCCTCGTAGTCGTAGAGTGCTCGTACTCTCACCTCCATGGCTGGAGAGGTGTCCTCATCAAAGGGATTGGTGTCCCCATTGGCATCAGTGGAAGAGAAGGGATTGTTGGACTCCTCATCAGACCAGTCTGTGGGGTAGCTTTGGTTTTTTTCATAGCTGCTCACGCTGAAAATCAATTTTTCAATTAGTCTTTTCTGCTCTTAAAACAGGAGAGTAGAAATATCACTAAGGTATCAGCCCCCCTAATTAAGCTTAAACTCCACTCTAAGGCCCAGGTTTGAAATTTTCTTTCTGGTCTCTCCTCAACTATCTTTAACTGACAATGCCTCATTAAAAAAACCCAAAAAACCAAACCAAAACAAATCTTATAATACATTTACCAAGGTAGAAAAAGGCAAAATCGACACATATCAAAGACAACCTCCCAACAAACTCAAAATCTTCTCTATCAAGGAATCTACACAATCCATGGGACTATTTACTCTAGAAAGGTAAAATGGTAGTAGATGAGAGGAATTATCTGGTTTAGGATAAGACATTTAAATAGCTTTGCAGAACCTTCCTCCCAAACCTCTATGCACCTCTACAACACTTTTTGCATGGTGCAATCCACCAATAAAGAAACTTGTATTTCTATTGTATCATACTGCAACAAGTCTGTGATTTAAAGGAAAGTTCACTGTCCAGCATGCACATGCCATTTAAGAGAGTGCTGTGTCCTCAGTGTGTAAACTGAAGCAACAGGCAGCTGCTTGAGAAGGTCCTAAACAAAAAAAGAAAGCAACCTTAAAAGCAGATTTATTCAGCAAGAAGACACAGAGTAAAGCCCCAGAAGCAGTTTCACTAGAAAAACACATCAGTTTTAACATTTCATAGGAGGGGTAAAGGAAGGGGGAAAAAGCAACAGCAGTTCTGTTAGCAACTGCCAATAACCCCAGTGGTTTCAGACCAAAGATCAAGGCAACAGATGTGGCATCTGTTAGGAAAGACAAGTTAGGTCACAGTGTTGCTCACACAACTGCTTAAAAACACTTCATGCACTGACCAGCAGAGTGTTAAAGAAACCAAAAATAGGAAACCCTGGACAGAGAAAGTGCAAAATGTGAAAACAATTGAAAAAAAACAAAAACAAAAACAAAAACGACATTTCACCAACTTTTTGATCTTATTGTCCTCCTTTTCACTGACAGTACTCCCAGTATCTTCTTCATCTTCAAAGGGATTGTAACTTGATTGTACTGACTGCACTGTGTTACTCTGGACACTAAGACTGCTAATTTGGAAAAGAAAAAGCATTATGGTGACCCTATCTGTGGAAGAGCAGAACACTGTCACTGGTGTCCCACTAGGCAGTTTCTTAGCAGACCCCTCCTTCAGCCAAATTTAAAAAAAAAATAAAGGAAAAGAAAAATAAACAAAACCCCAAACATCCATTGAGTGCAGCATAAAGACCCAAAAAAGCCTGGAAAGTCTCACATTTCCTCCACAATTAGAAATATCCTTCATGGACCATAATTTCTTTTTCCTACTGCCTGCAATAAAAGGCAGTGCAATTTTTTTAGCAAGTTTTATTCCTTTTTTGAGCAGCTGATGTTAAGAGTTTTATATTAATCACATCCAGAATTCTGAAGTGACTGTTTTGCAAGCTAAGATTTCACAGTATAATTGTCTTTTCTGGAGATGGGAAGATAGCAAGAGACTACCAGGTTAGCTACAGAAAGTTCACTTTCTCCTGAAGCTTGGCTTCCTTCAATTCCCAATGGACAGAGAACTGTGAAACTGAGAATAATTCCCAAATTAACTTGTGAACTGCAGAGACATCACTAAAAATGCTCACAGATAATTATCATTTGACTGAACAGCGACTTTTTGATGCTGTAGAGCTTAGTATAGATAATAATCTTTGGCAATTAGTCTTTTTAGGCACAAAAAAACTACCTGCTGTGTTTGTTAGGTTGTGAAACTTGGTCTCCTGTCTGATTTATACCAGTTAAAGTCACTCCATCAGAAGCCTTCTTCTTTTCTCTTCTACTGAGGGTACGATTCAGATCTGCAGACCACTCCTATCAAGGAATGCAAAACATGATGGAGACATTTAATTGAACAAGTAATTACCACATTTATATTTCAAACTGAGTTATGGAACAGACATCTATCCATACAAGAGTACCAATAATTATTAAAAAGGTGAGTTAATGTTTCAGTTAGAGAAATCAAAAGAGCTGGCCAGTGCAGCTCTTAAAAAGATGTACTCTGAGGGCTCACAGTTTCAAACAGTGCCAGGACATCTGGCTTTAAAAGGTAAATCTTACATTTAATTTTAAAAAGTGTTATAAGAGAGGGCTTACTTCTCACGAAGTGCTCCAAGAATGACCTACAAAGAAGCTGCTTTTTAAACTCACTGTGCATCACTTCTCCTGTCCCTAAGATTTGAGCCATGAGGTCCTTCTCTCTAGATTTAGTGACATTTATTGTGCTAAAAAGCCATCTCTCTGAGAGTTAAGGCTCAAATCAACAAATGACAAGACTCATGATGCCACTTGCAGACCCTCTTTGATGTTTTGAGCCATTCAGAGGCAGATGGACAGGCAGGATGAGACTTAAACACAACTCCTACACATCAGGGCAAACCAAGCTGCACATAATGATATAAAAGAGAGAACAAACTGGATGCAAGCAAATTATCCTATGCTGAGACATGTTACCTCTCAGAACCATTAAAGGTAAAAAAAAAAAATAAAAATCATACTTTTAACAGGAAATTAAAGTTTTGAGACTTGCTATTACTACTGGGCTTATACAGGTAGCAAAGTCAGCCCAGTTTAAAGTGCTTTCTGGCCAACTCTTCAGAGAGACCTCATTATTTTAACTTTGCAAAACAGACACTGGATTTCTGAGCTACCACAGTTTAAAGACCACTGACCTATGCACATTTGCAGTTTACAATGCAATTTCAAAGGCATTTGATCATGACTTTTTTTACTTACGTCATCCTTGTAGCATGTAAATGAGAGAAAACTTGATTAGGAGAACAGCAACAAGAGGGTTTAATTTGTTAATTATAATGCTTGAGAAAAAGGATGGTAATTGCCCCTCACAGAATTAACTCTAGTTCAGCATTTCAGGTAAATTCTGCAGTATTATTATGAGTTTCTTCCTCAAACCTTCTAAAGTTGCTCAATATTTTAAAAACAAGTGACATTTTCCATTACTGTTATAATAAGGGAATAGTGAAATAGTTTATTCTTCCGCTCCATTAATTTAATGTCTAGAAATTATTTCAACCAAACCCATGATTCTGGTCAAACTCATTCCAAATCCAGCTATTTGATACCCCAGTACTACGACTCTACACTGACACATCTTTGCACTTATGTTAACAGAACACTGCTTAGAACAACCCCTTTCTTTTAAAGATGGCATTCAGCAATTAAAATTAAAGGTAGAACTTTTTTTTTTTTTAATATGGCAGCATTGGATTTTAAATGCCAATTTTCAAATTTTGAAGTATTTAGTTCAGACTTTTTCAGAGAGTCTTTGCTGCACTCACTCCTTATTACCTGGTAACAGCAAGGAGATTCAAATTCAAGTCTGACACCAAAGGGAGAAGTAAAACATAAAGGGTAACACATGCAGCTGTCAGAGATGTTACCAATTAAATGATGGCTTATGACTTTATCTTAAAAAATATCACTACAGTTTTCTGGGTTACCCCTTTTCTCTATAAATAGGTGCCCAACATAATCCCCTCCAGAAGCTGGAGGATGAGAATTAAAATTGAAAATTAAGAGAAGAAAACTACTCTGACTTGCAGAAACAAAAAATTCAGTGTTGGAAGCCTGAAGTTACACCAGAAAGGAACATTACAAAAAGCAAAGAGTTAAAAACAGCCAAACCAGTTCTGGGTTTTAGGTACTGTGAGCTTACCTCAAACTGAGGCCAATTCATTGACATCCCTGGACCTTGGTTGGCTCTGAACCACCTCAAGTCTTCAACAGCATCTGCTGATTTGATGTTCTGTTCCAGCTCACGGTAAATATTTTTGTAACTGCAAAACAAATTTGTCTTTGAATTCAGTATAACATTTAGAAACATGGAAAATCCCCTGGTCAGTTTTGTTTGGTTTTTTTTTAATATTTCAAAGTTCACAATAGTATCAAAAAAGAACAACTTACAGCAAGACAGACTTTTACAGCCTGACAGACCTATTAACTGCCTGTAAAAAAGGAAGAGCAGCCCAACAAGTAAACCTGCTGAGAGTTCACAAACCCATAAAATCCTTATTTGCCAGACTTTAGAATTATGACTCTTGTGGCAGTAAAAACAGGATGTACATAGGACTGTATTTAAATTACTGACACCAACCTTGGAGCTGCTTGAATTTAAAAGCCTTTCTACAGTAGAAACTGGTTTTGTGCTAAGTCCCTGGGACTCTGGATTAAGGCAGAAGTTTTCCCAAGGAGAATTTGCCTTACAGTTTTACCTTGCAACGTTGGACAAGTCAAGGTGCTTCTGGACCTCCAGCAACACTTCCCGGAAGAAACGCAGCCGCTTTTCCTCAAACTGCTGGCACTGCTCAAACACCTGCTCCATGTTCTCCATGTACTGAGGAGTGGCATTATCTAATTCCTTCAGGGATTTCTCATACTTTTCTTTTGTCTGGGGGCAGAAAAACAAACTATTAGCAATGTATTTTATTACAGTCTTATAATACAGACTCATCCATGTAGTAATGGCCAAGAGTTAGAGCAGAACTGCAATCTCTTCTCGTGACCACTGTACATTAGATCATGATGAGAGTTATCTAAGTCAACTGCAAAACATTACAATAAAGCTCTAAAAGCCTCTTCTCTGGCTTTTTAACAGACCATGACAAATGCTGGTGTAATACTAAAGGAAAGAGTAAATCAGAGCAGGCAGTCAAGTTACTGAAGTTCTTTGGAGATCTTTAAAGGTATTGTCTTTCCTCCTTTAGTAATTTACAGTCCACTGTGAGTTGTATCAACTCTTGTAAACATGAATTGCATATGCTGTGAGTTCAGTTAACAGACAGAACCTCAGACTCTGCACTAATTTACAGAAATAGTCCCCACACAGGAATTAAAAGATCCCACCCCATGGAACATCAGCCTTCCAGGCCACAGGACAGCATCCTCAAAGGAAAAAGACATCTCTGAAGAAAAGTCACACTAGAAAAGCCTCTTGGTGGCAGCCTAGTGAAGAGCTGAACCAAACTGGGCAACACAGCAGCATTTATTTAAATTAATTCTATCTTACTTTATAGCAAGTAAGCTTACTTTATAAAAAAAATGCATTCTGCAGTAAGAAGGACAACATATCTAGATGTTATCAGCAAGTTTGAAGCATCTCAAAGCCTCCCAAGCTCAGTTGTCACTAGTAAATGAGTCCTAGAACTTTGCTAGCTTATTATTCTTAGCTCAGAGGTGAAAGTACTTACATGAAACAGCAGCAACACATTAGTCATTCTTCAGAGGAAAATAATTTGGCAGCAACCCAGGCTTGGGAGAACACTAAATTTTGGTACTGAAGGTGAGCTGCCCTGCTGCTCACAGCACACTCAGGAGGGAAAAAAAAAGCTTAAATATGCACAAGCTGGGGGTTAAAAAGTATGCCAGCACACAGGATACCTTTAGCACATCTTGTTTGCTTCTCTCCACTTTGTCCTGTAACTTCTTCAGCTGCTCAGGATTTAGTGCTGGGTCAGCTTTGCTGTTTGTTTCCCTGGAGATGGCCAGTTTCTCCTCCTTGCAGGCTGCATGGTAGGCCTTCTTTGCAGCTTCCACCTACAAAGCAGAGTTAAGTATTTGCATCTGGGACAGCAGACAGCAAACATCAACTACTTTTTAGCCTTAAAATCATGATGCAACGAAAGAAGTGTCAGGTTTTGTTTCAGGATGTTCTTTCTTTCCTGGGGGGGATTTGTTTTTTCCTTTAGGCCAAGGAATCAACACAAGGAAATTATTGCAGCATTCTCTCACCACACAAGGAATGTCACTCATACTGTTTAGAGAAGTGTTGAACAGACTCAACAAAAGGTTTACAGAAAGTCCCCAACTGAATGTTTTTCCTCATGCCCACATTCTCCTGCTCCCCTACAAACCTGTTATGTTACATGACAGGGAAAGAAACCCCCCAAAATACAAACGTATTTCCCCTGCTCATTTCTTTGAGCAACTCATAACTTTCAAATGCAGGAAATCAGATACTGTTTAAGTGACAGCTTAAATCCCACTTTTTCCAGATTAGGAGAGACCAAAAGAAAAATGCTTATTTTCAGAAGAGGACAGAAAGCAAGAGATCTTTTTGAGAAAGGAGGGTCCAGCAGAGAGAACAGGGAGTTTACTCCCTTATAGAGATTTGATACATTAGTATATCATAACACAGGATATCTAATACATAATCTACTGCTGTACCTCTTTCAGCTTTTTTGCCCAGGGTTTCTGAGCTTTCCTAAATCCATCTTCTGCTTCTTTGGTTTCCTTAAATCCTCCCATCATTTGCTTATGAAAGGCTTCCTTCTGCCAGTTCTTGATTTTTTCAAAATCTTCATTCATCAGTGAACCTTTCACTTCTAGATGTAGTTCACTCACTTTTTCAGCTTCTGACATAAAAGCACACCAAGCCCTTTCTACTGTTCCATACTGTGGGCCTAAACACAACAGAAAGTGTCATTTCTCAGTAACCACCACCCACATGGAACTTATATTCCCAAGAAACTACCTCAAACTATTCACTTATATTCACTTCTAAACAGCAATACTGATGCAAACCTAGAAAAAGGCAACAGGGTTTTTTCATAGGAATTTAGAATATTTCAAAATTTATGCCAGAAAACTGAATATTCATTCAGTCTGGAGCCCTTCTCCCTGTGCCACAATTCTCAGTATTCCACCTTTGAACTGCCTTCCATTTCTCAACATGCTTTTTGAAGCCCAGATAACCATGAAAGGACAAACTCTGGCAGAATATATTCAAATATATTAAACTTAGTCTTATTAGATCAATACTAGTCTTTTCCCCACAACCAGTGACCCCTTATTATTCAGAATCCCTTTTCAAACCGTGTTCTCTACTATTAGTTATCTAGAAACAGTTAGTTTTCTAAAACATACCTCAGTACTGGAGGCAAGATTCATCTGCTTCAGTAAGGAACAAGCAAACTTGCAAAATAGCAGGGCTTTGGTTGGTTTTTTTATCAAGAAAAGCTTGGTCACTTGTCACATTACTGAGCCTCTTGCAAGGACTCCACTATAGGCTAAAAAGTGCAATATTTGTACTTACCAAAACAAGGACATACAGAAACATTTTTTTTTCCATTGGGGAAAGTTTTCAGAGCTCAGAATCAGAAGGAATTACCTTTTTCCACAAGTTGTTTCCACCTTTTAGCCCATTCTGTGAGCTGCTGAGCATAGACCTTCTCTATCCGTGCCCGTTCATGGATACAATTCATGAGGTCATTGCAAAGTCTGTGACCATCATCAATCCTTTTTACTGTCCTCTTGTAATTCCCAACCTGCAAAGAGACCAACACTCAATTCCTGCTTCAAAGCTCTGAAAAGGAGATGAATCTCTAATTAACACAAACACTGTTCAATGAGAGTAAGAAAATCTAGCAGGAATTAATCAGTTATAGCAGAAGGTTAAATTATCTTAAAACCCAACTGCAACAATAAAACAAAGGCCACAAGTTCTCCTGTAAAAAAAAAAGGTTGGTAATTTTGAAAATGAAAATTTTAGAAGTGAAAGTTTTTTTATATTTTTATTAGTCCTGCAATGCAGGAGGATACAGAATGAAGACATGGAGAAAAATGCACACTGTACAATGAGTATCCATTACATAATTAACACTCTCCTTTCATTCTTGTGCACATGGAATAACTAATCTAGATGACTGAAGGGGAAAAAAAAAGCATCATACTGCTCCCAGAGTAATATTTCCACTGAATTCAAGGTCACTCAGGTTGGCTTTTGTAAACATTAAACAAAACCTAAGAACTGTTAAAAGAACTTGCACAGCCTGTTAAATGTCACAGCCAGTTTCTTATCTGCCCCAAACCACCTGACTGAAAAATAAAGATTAGCAGTGAATGAAACATTCAAATACTCAAAGCATGGTAGTCATTTTTACATTTGAATCATATCTGCTCCACATCTGACACACAGAAGAACATCCAGCTTTTAGGCTGACATTTATTCAGAATTTTGTCAGCAGATGTACATTCTGATGAAAATGGTATATAGGGAAATGCTCTTAAATGGAAAAAAGCTCTTTATTAATTGCTGGGAAAATAAGTGACTGTACTGATAAATACAGATATATGTTGGGACTCCTCATTAAAGCTGGGGAGATAAATAAAATTAAACCCATCAATGACAGGACAAACCCAACTCTTTTAGACAGTGGCCTCAAGGAATTCCTTTGAGGATGTTTTTTGGGTTGGATTAGATCCATTTCAACAGATCAAGGAAGTTCAGGCAGCACCTAAGTAAAGCATTAGTTGGCAGTCACTGATTTGTGTAAACCCTGTAAAGAACTGCACACAATAATTGAAGATAAGAAGGTCCCAGCATCACAAAGCAGCTGACACCAAAAATCAGGATGGTCAGTGCATCCATGTCAACAGATTGCATTATTAACAAGAAAGCATGAAAAATAACCTCTCCTTTTCAGGAGAAATAAAAACTGAGAACAGGCAGTTTCAAACACTGTTCCCTTACAAACACAATATACATAGGTAATCAAAACATTAAGGACATGAAGTACCTCAAAGAATACTTCCTAAAGCCTTTGTAATGGAAGACAAATCCAGATTACTCCAGCTGTAGGTCCACAGTCAAAAAACAGGTTATGTTGACTTGGCACAACTACTGAGGCCTTATATTAGCATCAATTTGTGTCTCCTGTTATGTGCCCAGGGATTTATGACTCCAGCACCAACATTTCCTTCCATAAATTCTCACTATTTAATTAGCATTTTAAATGCTAATATTGAAGGAGAGCTGGCTGCCTTGTGGGGTATTTAATCCTTTCATTTTGCATTGTCTGAGCCAACTCTAACCCCGTGGTAACATCCAGCACTTGGCCAAATTCCAGGCAGGTATTCAGAGAAGTGAATTATCTCACCTATTATGGTCTGTCTGCTATTATTGCACCTTTAAAGAGTTGCCTGCAGATAATTCACAGATAATTCACTCCACAGGGGGACCGAGGGAACTAAGCATCCCAGGTCAGAACCAGTATAAAGGGGAACCAGGCCTGCAATACCAGAAAATAACCTACTATTGCAAAGAAAGCCTTTTACACTAATATTTGCCCTCTGAGGAATGCCAGAATTTTGGAGATAGAACGTTTTTCTGTGTCCCATGACAGAGAACATAAGTTATGTAACTTGGCATGTAACATTTTAAATACCTAGTGGAATAAACCAAGCAAAAAAACCCTGCATTTTAAGTTGTGGACACTGCAATGACACATTTCTGAGAAGTGGAATGTGCAGCCTGTCACTGCTGCAGGCAGAGTGAGAGGTAGGAGAACACAAGGTCTTTAAACCACAGTAAAAGGAAAAGAATTCCAGTCTTTATGTGGCCAAGGAACTACCGAGTTAATTATCTATAAGTTAAAATAATTAAATTAAAAACCTACAAACACATTAAAGACACCCTGAATCAGAGAAACAATACATTGTTTTATTCAAGACTATTTTCTCCAGCTTCTGGGGTAGAAGGCAAACATTCTGCAAGACTTCCCCCTTCCCCTTCATGAGAAGTATTTGAGCTAAAGCAAAAATGATAAATTCTTTTATTAGTAGCAACTGAGCAGGAACAAAACCAAACAAAGAAATCCTGTGTTTCTTTGTTTCTGTCAGAGCCACATTTACATAATTTTCAGATGCCTTCCAATTTTGCAGATTTCTCCATTAGCCCTGATCAATACATGAAAATATATGATTTTGCTAGTTAGAATAATTTTTGCTACTTAGAATAATTTTCTGATTATTCTGAGCATTGGGTTATTTCCAGTTGAACAGACAGCAGACAACTGAACCTTGAAGCTTCCTTGTCCTACAAATAGGATATTTGTTTCAGGAAGGGAAAGTGCAAGAGTATAAAGCTTCTGACTGTTTCCAGAAGAAAAAGAAATGCTTACAAACTATATCCCCCTTTCATTTTAGCACCAACATTAAATCCATCTGAGAGTTTATTACATGATACCAAACTCAGCTGTTCTTCACCCTTAGTTTGTCAGAAACATTTCAAAAGGAAATAGCCCCAAGAGTTTATTGCTTAAAAATACCACTGTAAGGGTCACTCTTTTGACAGACTCAGTGAGTCACTGAATTCTGTGAAAATTGCGATTCATAGTTTTGTGTCTCTCCCCACCTTTTCTAAGCTGAATTAACCAGTTTCCCCTTTTTCAAAATACTGAGCTTTGCTACTAATAAGCCTTAGTTGATCCTGCAGGTAAGCACTGTAATTGATATGATCTCTAGTGGGAATATTTAAGAGTTTACAACCTCTTTATTTTACAGCACTAAACACAAAGGGAGAGTCTTAAATTATTTAGGCTCCTCTACCTCAATAACAGACTCTTTTTCTTTTTAAAGGCACTTTCACAGAGCAGCATAAAAGCCTATATAGAGTTAAACACCCTCTGCAGGTTTTTCTGGTACACTGAATGAAAAAAACAAGAGTATTTTAATTTGTTGGCAGCCCAGAAGGTCTCAAATGTTCAGCTACTGCTACTCTCCTGGTAGTGAATTCTAGTATATCATGATAATTGTTATAACCACAAATATTTCAGGAGTTGCAAGTGCCTGAAGAAAGATTTGATGTCAACTCCTTTTTCCGCTTATTCATGACAAGTTGGCCTTTATGAACTGGAATAATTTGAAAGATAGTCAGTCTGCACAGGGTAAAACAAGGGTATTTTTAGGGACAAGTACTCATAGGCAGGAAAAAGAATAATAAGCTTTGAGGGTTCACAGTCAAACCCACGCACACTGATGGCCTAACACTACTTCCAGCATTCCATTTAGACCAGGAGTAAAATTTCTTTCCAGCTGCGTCAAAGGGGAAGTTTCCAAACATTCCAACCAACATCTATAACACTGTGTGGTTTTATAAATAAAATACAATTATCTTGCTGCATATTTAGCACATGCACAGTCCAAGTACCTATGAGCACTAGCTCTGAGTAAGTTTTGCAAGTTTACCCATATGAATTTACAAGAAAAGTCCCGAGGAAGCTCTTAAACCCACAAAACCTACAGCCAAATACACCAGTAAGCAAATACCTGGCAATAGAAATGGAAAACATTATGTTGCTCAATGTTAGGAGGAGATTAAAAAATGCATATGTGACAGGAATCTACTATTGCAGAGCCCAAATATTTTTAAAATGAAAAAAGGCAAACAGGAGCAGTCTGCTCCATCAGCAAAAAGCACTCATTGACAAGGAACTGAAGTCCCTCAACACAGGAACAATTTTCAACATTCAAGAGTGAGTTTTGGGAATTTCTCCCCCAATTTCCCTGCATCCAACACATTTCCCCCCTCAAGAGTTGCCTCGTGCAGCCCCTGGCTGACAGCAGCAGGAACGAAGCACAGGACATCAAATTTGACTCACCCACACTACATATGGGATCAACTCCCACTTTCTGAGGTTGAAAACCTTGTATTGCTGGTGCATTCCCAGAAAATACTTCAGGACACGTTCAGCACTTCCAAAGGCACACCAGGCCCTGTGCTCCAAGGGAATCCCTCCCAGCACTCAAACAATCCCAGTTTAGCAGCTCTCCACAGTGACTATTTGGGGGGGGCAGGAGGTGTTTCCCCAGGGCAGCCAAACAGCCCTGCAGTCACTGGGGCTCCTGTTGCTGAGGGAGCAGAAAACAAGGGAGATAAGGATGCACATCCAGGGTGGGAGTCCCACACAGTCTGTGAGGAACCCACAGCTCATTAAAAACAAGTGATTCCACAGGCTGGGGAGCTGTTCCTTTTGATGTCTTACCTTGCAAGATATGCAGACACTTGCACTTTGATCTCTAGGAGCACTTACTCAGGGGCTTTCTTACCTCCACAGGTAGGTAAGTGAACAACAGCACTGGTCTCATCTTGCCCAAGGCATTTTTAATATGTCCATAACAGTGATTAGCAAGCATAAGGCTGGAGCTTAATAGAAAGCAAATTTTAGGATGCATTTTGGTCATTATTAACACCCCAAATTCTTTCATGTGCATTTCAAAACTGCTCCAGCAGAACAAGGCCAAGAGGTTTGTCCACTGCTTGTGTTTCACTAACTCAATTTTATTTTTGGATGCAGAAAGTAGCAGGAATGATCATGACAAACTGAGATTTGCATTTACAGCAGTCTTGCAAATGCTTAGAGTTCATATTATAGATGAGAAAGAAATGCAAAGGGTTTCAAATTGCACATGGGGTTTGCAAATTTTCCACTTTCCCTTGGAAAACTTAGTGCCACCCTGCTTCAGGGTACCAGCAATGACCTTTGATTACCCAAAGTACATCATCCCTGTCAGCCAAGTAACACAGATGAAGGAATTCCTGCACATCAACAAGATTGTCCTCAGTCTTTAGAATTTCTGCACCCAGAGAGTTATGACCTTAACCAGACACAACAAGGTACACCGAGGCTTGACAGACAATTAAATAAAGGGAGAAAAGTTTCCATTTCTGAAGTAAATTAAGACATTACTACAACTGAAACTTTGATGAAATCCTTCACTGTTGTTGTGGGAATTACCTTTCAGAAAGTCTTTTCTTATTGTTTTGCAATTCCTTGCTCTCTAAGCAACCTTTATCAAAACATGTACGAAATTCTCTGACTCCTAAAGTACTTTTATTTAGTAAACACCTGGATGAGTTAGAGGAAAAGAAAAGGATTTGTTCTCCTGAAAAGGATTTATCATCCTGCTAGAAGACAAAAAACCTTTAAGTAGTAGCTTGGGGTAACCAAATAGGAAAATAAAACCCCTTCAATTTAATTGTTTAGCATGAAATGGAAATAGTAGCAGCTTTCACAAACATGTATAATTCTGAAAGCCTAATTTTTTCAGTCCTATCAGCTGTTCTGATACAAGATACCACCTCTGCCTAAGCCTTGTCCTCCCAACATATTTTGACTGCTAGGTCTGAGCCATCAGCAAGAACACAAATCCAAACAGCAACTTCTCCCGTTCCCTTTCAACAAGACAACTATTTCCCAGCCACAAATCAGAATCTGATAACATCTATGTTGTAATAAAAAATATTAACCTTTAAACAAAGTTACTATTTGTATTGGATTTCAAGCATTGAGCTTAACTCTCAGTGGCAGTTCCCAAGAAAACAAAGCCTTCTAGAGCCAGAAAACCAACAGAGAACCAAGTGGTTTATTTCCTAAAGACAATGTTATATGAAATTTTCAACAGCAATGACAAAAACTTGGTTCTTAACATTTTATTAAGTACAGTTCTCACAGCTCAATAGAACATCAACTTTCAAGAACTAAAACTGGTTTAGTTTCAAAAGATCTGCACTAGGGAAAAGAGAGTTTTCACAGTCAGTTCTTTAGATGGGTCCCACACCCAGCCACCTCACACTTTCCTAAATGCCTTTCAAGAAAAAGATGGCCTTTGCAGCACACTCCAAAGGTAAATAAATCTGAGCTATTTTGGAGTCTGAGGGAACAAACTCAAAAGCTCACCCTGCCAGGCTGTCTCTTCTGTGCCACGGCCAAGTTTAAATACACTCACTGCTTTCAGCTGTGGCAGTGAAACACAGCAAGGTGGCTTTTAACAAACTGCAAGCTGACTCTGAAAACAAAGGAAAAACCTATGGTGTCAAATATCTTAAAAAACCTCTAACAAAAGAGTGTAGATGACAGTCTGCGGTAACAAAACAACCTCCCAATTGATTAAGAGTTCTTTACTTCTTGTGACCCGAGGCATGAAGGACTCAGCTGGCATTCCAGAGGCACCACATCCTTTCTAATCAAGTCAAAAAAGCCACACTGATCAGAGCTGTTTAGTTATCCCTTTCCAGAAAGATTAAGACTGTAATTCAAAGTTGCAACCTTCAGAGAGAAAACAACCAATTCAGAACATAAGGAAATGGACACGGTTTAGACTAAAATTCAGTCAAATATAATTTGGAAAGATGACTCCAAACCAGAAGCATCACAGAATCATGGAATGGGTTGGGTTGGAAGGGACCTGAATGATCCTGTAGTTCCAACCTCCTGCCATTGTAGTGTGCCATGGGCAGGGACACCTTCCACTAGCCCAGGGTGCTCAGAGCCCCATCCAACCTGGCCTGGAACACTCCCAGGGATGGGGTAGCCACAGCTCCTCTGGGCAACCTGTGCCAGGGCCTCCCTACCCTCACAGGGAAGAATTTCTCCCCAATATCCAATCTAAACCTCCTCTCTGTCAGTTTGAAGCCATTCCCCCTTGTCCTGTCACTCCAGGCCCTTGGAAATAGTCTCTCTCCATCTTCCTTGTGGGCTCCCTTCAGGTTCTGGAAGGCCACAATTAGGTTCCCCCAAAGCTTCTCTTCTCACAATCCCAGCTCTCCCAGCCTTTCCTCCCAGCAGAGCTGCTCCATCCCTCTGATCACCTTGGTGTCCCTCCTCTGGACTCTCTCCCACAGCTCCATGTCCTTGCTTTGCTGGGCCCCCAGAGCTGGAGGCAGCTCTGCAGGGGGGCAGAGGGGGTATCAATTCCTTCATGAAGGTCCTAATTTAGGCTAATTGCCATTTCTGATCATCCTTTATTGGATTTAATTCACATTTGTCCAAACATCATCATGCAGAATTTACAGAATTCCCAGTCTCATTCCCTCATCTTTTAAGTTTCCAGACACGATAATTTGGAAGACACCAGCTTGGTACAGGACAGCCAGCCTCAAGTCATGTTCTGCCAAGTACCCAGTGCCCAACACTCATCAAAAAAAAATCCCCTTTGGTCCAGGATTCTTTTTTCCTGAGTGTCTCCTTATTTTATTTTGAAGTACTTCTTCCAAGGAAGCTGCTCAGGAAGTTGCCTCAGCAATGGTGGAAGTTTGTCCTACAAAATACAGCTCACCCAGACAGCACTTACCTCCAGTTGTCAGGACTGACACTGACAAACCTTTCTTTTTCCTTTTCTGCTTTATGAAGTTTCTCTTCTATAAAGTTTAAATTGTCATAACATATGAAAGCCTCCGTCAGATTGGGGCAGCACAAATTACTGATATTACAGAGTATTTTATGCTATTTTTTATGCTTTTACATTGGTAAAGGTTCAATTCTGAATTGCCCACCCTACCCAAAGGGATGATCCTCAAGTTCTGTGCCCATTAAAAACCTTTGACAGAACCAGGTCAAAAACCTAAAAAGGTAATTTTGACCTATTTCTGCAGATCACAAGAACCAAAGGTGTCTTGTGTTGCAGCTCTCTCCAATGCACGAGAATCACATTTTCTACAATAAGAATGAAAAATAAAATCAAAATATTGTATAAAACATCTGGATTACCTCCCAGAAGCTGTCACTAGAAACTTCTACTCCAACAGAATCATCATATGAGCCAGACATTTCGAGGTATGAAGAGCTTGTGAGTATTCAGAGCTCAAACACCTTCAGAATCTGTAAAGAAGATTTAAAAATGATTAATGAGCATCATTAATGAAAAGTTGTTACAAAGCTATGAAAAGAGAAATTATGTTGGGCAGCATCATTCCATTTTTTGATATCTAGGGGTGCCAAATAAAAACAAGAGGTGACCACACAGGGCATTTTGCAACAGAGAACTTCCACCACACCAAGTTCTTGGCTCTTATCGTGACATTTGTTGTCCAGAAACCTTTCAATGCATCTGCATTTTGAGTTTAATCCTACAATTTCCTGTTACAACCAGAAGATTGAGCAGAGAGATGCTTGTTCATCAACTATTCCACTTCCAGTGTCTTCCACAAGAGACAATCAAGTGCTCTTTGCTTCTGAAACAAAGACCTGCCCCTGCTTCCTATTCCTTTTCCACTGGAAATCTGTGGTACATAATGAAAACCCCTGGAAATATTTAAGGCCAGAACCACCTGTGTCACAACTGTGACATGTTACCATAGTATGTCATTGGTTTATTTTAGCAAAATGAACAAACAGAAGAACAATCAGCTCCAAATTCTGATCTTTATTAAAAATAAGTCATTACTTTAATAATTCAGGCATTCTCGCTTTTACAGACACAGTTTCAAGGAAGAAAGATATGATTTATCCTCATGGATAAACGTTTATAAATCACTGTGTATAAAAAAAAATAGGGGTACCCCAAGTTGACATTTAAGGTGACATTTAAGATTAGCATCAAAACTGGTATTGAGTCAAAAATTCAGGCACTTTCATCCACAAATGCAATTTGTGGGCTGGAAACCGAGAAGGAGGAAAGAAAGGCAACAGCTCCCTCACAGAACACACACAAATCCAGGTTTAATCTCCACAGATACTTCAAGTTTAGACTGCTTTAAAAATTTATTTATTTTATATACAATTTTACATTTGTTTATTTTTATATATTTATTTCATATTTATTGATAATATATCTATATATTTATTCTATATATATATATATATCTAATTGCCTATAACCACTACCAGGGCTACATATTGGTAAACAGATTTTACCCCCCCCTTGTGGGATAAATACCTTAATTCAGTTTTTCATCCAATTCACTGACATAATGCAACTCTCAAAAGGCTTTAATAACCTTAACTCTGAATACATAAAAACCACTACAGGAACATCAACTGTTAGATTTTTATTTTTAAAAGACAACAAAAAATATAAGAAAGGTTCTGCAAAATAGCAAATAAGATCATAATGAGGCAAATTATTTTTACATGTTATTGCAACAATCCTCAAGTTATGTTATTAGTAATTACAAAAAAAAACCCCAGTTTTTCCACCTGTGCTTTTACTGAACCAAAGGGGAAAAGTTAAAACTCTACCCAGTTTTGAGTCTCTGAGCACCACACCTTCACATGGAATGTCTTCTTTCGAGATTAGTTTTGCCCCTTGCAATTTTTACAACACAAAGATCACACTTGCAAGTGGTTTTATATTTTTTCACCTCCTTTCTTAGATAGCTATAAGCAGCATAGGGAGGAAACGAAAGTGCAATAAAGTTGCAACTTGCTGGACAAATTCGTAAGAATAGTTTAAAATTAAACAGCTTTTTCTAGGAGTCTGCTATGCAGTGAGTGGTATCTTTAGCTATGATTTCTGGTTATTATTTTATAATATACATATATATATAATATCTCATATATTATAAATAATAACATATATGAGATATTGTAATAATACTATTATTTTATAAGAGTTGTTTAAAGACAACTTGTCAGATCACTGAAAACAGATTCTGATAATTTTATTTTTCCAATTAAGGCAGCCCTGATTACTCTGAACCCAAGGAAGCTACTGAGGCAAGCCTGTGTGCCAGGAATGCCATGCAGAACAAGGGAAGGAACGAGATTCCAAGGGTTGTCAGGAAGGGTTATGGTTGTTTTTCCATAACACACCAAGATTTTTTAACCCAGGTTTTTACTGCAGTTTGGAAGAGATCAGGCAGAGTGTAGAGTTCAGCACCTTGGAAAAAGAAACCAATTTAGTAATTCATCCACCCTGCTCCCCCAGACCACATGAGCAGTATTTTTTTCCCCCTCCAATCCCAAAAAGGAAAGACAGTGAAACTGTTCTGAAGGAATAACCCAATGCCCACTTACCTTTAACAAAATAGCCCAAATTATACCAGTGCTGGAAATTTAATCTGAAAAGTTACATGGAAAAACTGAAAAAGCTCAAAACAGAGCTTTTCTTAAATGAGGGAACAGGTTGTGGGGAGTGGTTTTTTTCTCTTAAAAAAACCCCCTTTATTCCTCCTCAACTAAAACTACGCAACACAGAGTTATCCCTTTTTTCCATAAAAGCATGAAAACCATCAGCACTCAGGAAATACTGATGGAATGAAGGTTTTTAGAGGCCAAATACTACGCTGTGAGAAAGTATGAGCAAGCGTATTTAGGGAAATATTGTGAAGTCATAGCAACAGCTGGCACAGAAAAGCCACTATTTGTGCAGCCCTACTTAAAAATAAACTGAATTCTGAGATAGGAACATTGACTGGGGTGAGTCATGAAAGAGAATTATTACAGCAGCCAGGCCTTTAGCACATTCTTTCTGTCAGGGTTTGGTCCTCCCCTCCTTCAAGTGGATTTGCAGAGGTTTCACGAGGAAAGTTCATTGAATTTTTTTTATTTCCCCTGCAGGGTCTTTCCTTTCACTACAAGAAGTAAATCTATCAACAACTACAGCTGTCATAGAAAATTTAGACCAAGACAACAAGAAAGATTCTCCACAAATAATCACTTGCATCTCACAAGGCTGGGGGTTCTTTGCTCAGCTGGATCGCAGCAGGAAGGAAGAGAAGGCAAAGGTGTAAATCCCATTCTCCTCAAAGGCAGATTAAAGATTTTCACTGGACAAAACCCCCCTCTGCATCCTGCTCTGTGCCCTTTCCTCAGCCAACACAAATGACATTTCATAAATTTAATACTTCTCAGGATATTTTTGCCCCTCGTGTCAAGGAACTTCGGAATATCCATCAAAAACCAAAATATCAATAATTTAATAAATCATCGAGTCCAAAGGCCTTAAAAATAAGTTTTTACCTGTGTCATCAGAAGCAGGTAAAGCACTAAACACGAAGCAGCACAGAGAAAGTCATAAAAGGTCCTAAAAGAAAGTCATAAAAGGTCCCAGTACACATCAGCCACTAGAACTTATAGAGGCTAAAAATAAACCATGAAGTCCAACTGTCAAAAATATCTATATTCTAAACAGCACATAATGTAATAGCCACGGAAATGGGGGTTTCTGGTCTCTGGTTTTTCAGTAATTCTTGTAAATTAGGATACATTGATCTTTGTAACTGAGCAATAAATAAATAAATACGACTTTTTTTTAAAGCTTTCTCTTTGGGAACATTCTAGCTAAAGACCTTGCCCTACAGTGTGAAAAGAATTGCTATAAACATCCTGGAGGCTTAACACAGGAGGATTTGGGAAAATATTAACTAATAATGAGCAAGCAGACCTTCAGATACCACACACAAAACCAGCTGAACAGAATAAGCTGCCTCTGCTCTCAAGAAGTTGAGTTTGACGTTATTACCTTCAAAGTAATTTGCAAAATTCCTTGCTTTGCTTATGTTGAAATACTTGATTTATTATTTTTATTATGTTAGGTGGCAGAGATTAGCACAACACACAACCTGCAAAAATCTGTGCAATAAATGCAGACTTTTAAGATAAAATAATCCAGTGAATCCCAGTGTTTTCAAAGAGGAAGAGGGGAAAGAGAGTTTAAAGAAATCCTTCAGTTAAACCCCCTCGAGCTTCTAATGAGGGATAACTGATGAACTCTCACTGTGAAACAGAGACAGCCTCTAGAAGAGAAAAGCATCTGGTCACATTAGCTTTTAAACTTATTTTTGGAATGACAGGGTTTGTCACCAGGGATGTGACTCATCAGGATCCCAAGTTTCATCACTGGGAGTGAATTACTGAGGTACAAGGACACAACTGCAATTAGCTGCTCATAAAAACCTTCAGCTATAGGATCCTTCCTTAATCTATCTCCACTGAACTCTCAGGGTTTGTTCCACCCAGAATAGGAAGGAAATGAGACTTCACTGTATAGAAATAAATACATCCCATGCTTTAAGTGCACACTCCTGTGGTTTGCTACCAAGTGTACCTACTGTGAATATGCTGTACCTCATATTCCCTGGCTAAATAAAGCAATTTAGACATGACTTCCTTCCCTATTCTATCCATATATAAGACTTTCCAGCTCCCTCAGGGTTGCAATCTATTTGCTGTTTACATAGAGAGAAAAAAGTGCCATAATTCCTTTAGCAACATTGTGAAACCATGAACCAAAACCTGTTAAAATCACAGCTACTGCACACTGAAAACTCCATAAATTCACAGGACAAGTAACTACAGGAAGAAAGGTCGCTTGGATTTACACATTCCAGTGACAGCAAAGAATTCCAGCCCCTGGGTGCAGGGAACAAATGCAGCAAACCACAATTAATCACCACTAAGTGCTGTGGAGTCTTCTAACTGCAATTAGTAGACGTGACTGCATTTTATTAATAGAGGTCAGGCCTTGGATTTTCAAAGGGGGAGTCTCCAGTCAATGATTTGGGTGAAATTCTTATTTTTCAATCTCTAAAACAGGGAGAATAGCACTCTCTTTCACAGGGATTTAAGAAAATCCCTCAGTCTCCATCAAGAAAACAACTACAGCAACAAATACCAGAGAAAAGGCCATAAAAGGAAATCAAATCACTATTTCCTGGGGAATTCAGCCTGTATGTTAATGGCTGTAACCACTGAAAGTAGCACTAATTCACTGCCCTAAATATACAAGTGATGAACACCCTTCAAGCCATAGTTTTAACACACATCACAAGATCACTAAAGAAGTTTAAATTTCCATTATATTTACCACATGTAAAAACCCCCCACTCAACTATAGAGAGAAGACAGTCTCTGAAATTAAACTCCATATAAAATAAAAGGAATGGGAACACTTATTTTTGGTAATTACACTTTGAATATTTTATTAAAGGAATAAAACTTAAAATTACCAATTCAGCTTGATCACACTGGAATAACACACAGCACAGAAGTGCATCTCAAAGGTGACACAATGACCCAAACTTTGCAAAAAGACTCTTATCCTGCACATTTTATTTCACATATATACAAGTAAACAAGACAGGACGAGTCATGAGCCACTGTTTCTGTCTGGTTTGACACTGAAAGAAAACAGAACTAAAATTTTTATCCTGCATGTGGCCTGTCAAGCAGAAATTATTATTATTATTATTATTTTAATTGTGTGATTTTTGTTTTAACCAGGACAGTTATTACTCACCTCCAGAGGCTTTGCAGAGGTTTCTAATTTTAAATTAAATAGACATTGACCACAGGAAATTATTACCACTGCAAAGTACAGGCTTTAAATAGCATAGATACACCAGCCAGGTTGATAAAGTGGTATGTGGAGCTTTAAAATACTTGCATAAACTTAAATTAAACCTTAATATATTCAGATTATACTTCTTGCTTATCTGGAGGTATGAGAGATGAGGCAGTAATCAGAATAAACTACGTGAGGAAAAGAAAATACACAGTTCTGCAGATAAAAATTGCAATTGTATTTATTTTATAACTCTCTCCCCAAGCTGGAAAGGATTGTTAATTTTAAAACCTTTCAGGTCTTTTTGATGAAGGAAAAATCCACATTAACATTTTCTTTGCTGCAGAAAAAAAAAAAGCACATAAAATTTGGCTTTGGGTAAATTTTACCAGAAAACCACCTGAAGAACTCAGGACCATTTGTCACTTTAAGTAACTCTAAAAAAGACTCTTTGATTTTTCAAATCAGACCTTTCCATTTTTTTAGCTTTGACTGATTAAAATGATAAAGTGCAGGAAAAACTTCGGTTTAATTACAAGTGTTCACCCTTTTCTAATGCTCACTTCTGTAGTGCCTGTGACATCACCCACTAATTCACCAGTCCTGGCAGAGTCTCCTAAAATGAAGTGAACCTTAATATTCCTAAATAAACATTAACCTTAATATTCCTAAATAAAAATGAGATAAATATGCCTTTGGGTTTGTTTCAAAGAAGCACGAAGGGGGCACAAAACCCCTTGAAACTTGCAAATTAAACTTGGTAAGCATTTAGTTAGAAAGAAATTTTAAGTGCCCAGATACTTAAAAAATAAATAACTGCTCCTTTACCAAGTGGAATTAGATGGCCATAATGGAAATTTATCTCAGTAAAACATCAAGGGAAACACCTCAAGCATACACACTGGATATTTAGGTTAAGTAGAATTCTACAGCAGCACAAAAACAAGAGTAATATTGATGTGTTCTCCAGGAGAGAAACCATGAACCAGCGTTTCCAGGTGCACTGACAAAGCAGATGCAGAGAAAAGGGATTGTTCTAAAATGGCATAAAATTAAGGAGCCAAACAGAACATTACAAGAAGCACTGCCTCAGATATCACAGCCTACTTATCTGACCACACAAATCATGAACACTGATCTACTTGGGGAAAAAAAAAAGTCCATAAAAGCACATAAATAAAAAATAATACAATGACCATTCTAGAAATAGATGTTTTAGACAGCAGGCTGTTTGGTCCCAGAACCCTCATTTCCAACATGATAAACACTCTCAAACAAATATTGCAAAACACCACATTCCCTCGGCCAAAAAAGCTTTTATATCAGCTATGCCACAGTACAGGACATTTCTGGTAGGAAAAAAAGCAACTGGGAGAGTTCTTTGCAAAGCCATTCCATATTCTGTTTGCAAAACACTCACCTGAAAGGGCAAGCCTTAATAAATTGGTTTGGGGTTTTTTTCCACATATGAAGCTCAGCAAGGCACGGAAAATTGTGGTACCTGCACGCCATGGCCTGACCTCCCCTTCCACAAACACAATTCTCTCATCAGGCTGGACTTCAGCACTTCCTGGGGGCTGAGGAAAACCTTGCAGCTCAAACTAATGTCAGGTTTTTTCTCCCCACACACACACTGCAGCACTCAAAACAACCCAAGGGTTTCCAGTCCCACCATGGTTCTGTATCACTGAATATTCAGCTTTATAGGTAACGGAATATTCTGTAAGGTGAATATTCAGGTTTATTATGTGAAAGACCATGTGAAGCCCATGGTAAAGGTTATGATTGTTGCTCCTACAACTAGTGGAGAAGAGTGGTTTTAAATCTCTCAGTGAGACGTGGAGGCACACTTTGCAGACTTAGGAAACAGCTGGGTTGTTTCACAGGCAAAAGCTGTATTTTTCCACCTCAGGAAATACGGGGCTGTGATACTAATTAATGAAATATTGATGTGGGTTGAACAGAAGCAAGTCTAAACCCTTCAATTAAGGTGAAACAGGGTTTTCTTCCTGCATTTGAAGGTTAAATTGAGGAGCTGCTGTTCTTTACTTCAGGAGAGAACCAATTCACAGACCTCATTTGAGCCAAATTCAGCCCTGTCCTTAACACCAACTAATTTCCAAAGCCTAAAGCTCTCTTAGAAACTGTAAATCTGTGCATTAGCAACATCTCAGCAAACTCTACCTTCCACTCTATCTTTTCTGACCATGGATAAAGTAAGAGAAAGCACAAGGAAAAACAGACCTTCCTATATAATGTCTCAGGAAGAAACTGCTGAGGATGAGAGAGAAGACTCCCAGAACCAGCAAAATAACTCAAGTTTCTCACACCACAATGCACTCATTAAAAAAACCCCCAAAACTTACATTGTACTTCATATAAAGAGTACAGAGACATTCCATTTCCACAGAGAACCCCTTGGAGCTGAGGGGATTATTCTCCACGAGGCAAAGTCAGCAATTTTCTGGGATAGCTCCTCACCTATAAAATCAGGAATTATTTGCTGGCACGGCTTTTGTTCAAGGGGCAGCCAAAGTTGGTACAGAACTGTGTAAATTCTTGCTAAAGCATTAATTAAATGACCACTTCCATAACTGTTGGCTGTGAAAAAGCTCTCAACAGTAGTTTCCATTATTATCAATTCTTTCTGCAGTCATTACCCCCTCCCTGCCACAGCCCTGCAGGCAAAAAGTGGGTCAAATCATCCTGCAACATTCCTCAACTCCCAAAATACATTCAAGGGTAATTTAGTATTTGGGGAAAGCACCATCAATGTAAAAATAACTAATGAAGACAGCCTTGCAAACTAAAAGCAACATTTCCAGTTGTGATCATAATCAGATAAACTTTATACATCATTTCAGAGGGGTCATTCTGGAACTGATACAAAATTTATGGACAGTTCATAAATATGGAAAGAAAACAACCAGAGCCACACTTAACTTCAATTGTCTTTCTTTTCCAGTAAGTTAAATAAGCAATTATTCATTTAGGAACAATGAAAGATCTGTTCAAGTGTTTCAAAATCAATGCCATACTGTAACACAAGAAAAAAATCACGTGACAGTATTTCATATTTCAGATTAAACAAGATTAATTCAGATTTTAAAGCAAACTGAATCCAGCTCCTAAGGAACTATTAGGAAAATTAAACTGTGCTTGTGTTGAAGCTGGGGAGAAGGTTACTCAACACTTAGTTTCATTAACATGGTTACAGAGAAAAGAAACTCTTGAGTTCTGTTTAAACAGATTTTCAGCTCAGTGAATCTGAGCTAAACTTTAGCCAGGACCTCTCCTGTTTCTGGGCAATTTAATTTTCTGCTCCTGAAATGATAATTACTGCAACAAAGCCAGAAGACCTGTACTTACAACTCAGTAATCTACACAACATGGGCTGCTGACCCAGCAGAGTTAAACATTCCCTAGAAACATTTAATTAATTTTTTTGGTAATAAATATAATGAACTGGCTCCTTATACCAAACTCACTGGTCTAAGCTACCTGGAAGTGCCACTCTTAAATATTATGGTGAGAGATCATATTTTATGGCCTTCCTTGTACCATAATTTGACAAGCAAAGACAGAAATGTTTTTTTGTTGTTGTTTTTCTGTTTGGTTGGTTTTTTAAACATAGCCAGTACATTTAAACCTACTTTAATGCAATTGAAAAATCTAAAGCTTTCAGTGTGGTGCTTTGAAAGAGGCATGTGAGAGCCAGGTTAGGCAAGAGAGAAGGTGAAAGTCTTCCTTTGCTTCTGGAAGGTTTCACTAATCTCATTAAGGGTTCAGAACAGAAAGCCCAGCAGAGCAGCCACTCTGCCTGATGGTTTTCACAGACCTGGGAACACATTATGTGCCCAAACACACAAATCACTCATATGCAGAATCCCTAAATGTGAAATAAGTGCTTCATTTGGTGAACTAACCTCAGAAAGACTTGGGGTTTTTATTTTACCCTTCTCTAGCTTTTCAGGAAAAGGAAAGCTTTTTATACCATTTAATGCCATTTGCAATTAATGCTTGACTGAAGTACAAGTAGGTCAGCCATGTGTTCTACAACCTAAATGGGACTGAAGTTCAAGGAAACTGGGACAAGAGGCCCCACGAGCCGACAGTTCTTCCCCTCACAATTACCATTGTATTTCTGCAGTTAATAAACGTGCCATCACTGATTGCAGAGCATTTAAACAGCTGGAACCTGCACCTTGGCAAGAGTCAAAAGGCAGAAAAAATAAAAGAAAGGGAGATAATCCGAAGTTCAGTTTAGTGCCCTCTCGAGAGCAGAGTCTGAAAAACCCTACTGTTGAAAATTTAAGTATGCAAGACTATTTTTAATATATATATGGTCCAAAGTGTTAGTAAAAGCAGTAATACAAACTGCCTTTCCTTGAGTAACTTCAGCATTTTAAATGGTTACACAAGGATTCTCAAAACCAGGATCAACTGCTACTAAAGGCAGAATTATAACACCTTTTTTGCTTCCTGAATTTAATTTATGTGTGATAGTCATAACAGCTGAGGAGAGCAGGCCCAAATAGCTCCAGAACAGAGCGATCACATTTCTTAGAGCCATTTAATTTATTGCAAATCACTCTACACGTGGCAATCAAAGTGAAAAACTGCACAACGTGAGACTTCACAAAGTCTGGGGTCATTACATTCAAATGCAGCATCACCTGTTATATGAAAATAAACTTCAGTTGGTATTTTTGCACGATGCAAAAATAAAATGCAACCAAATCGTCCTGGAATCACGATATCAAACTTGCACACACTCAAAAGGAACGGCTTCAGCCAGATTTCTAACGGGTGCTTCGTGCATATAAACCATACAGATGTGGTTTATACACCACAAACATAAAACCAGCCACTACAGAGGTTTTGTGCCACCAGCCTAAAAAAGAAAAGGGCTGATGAGTTCAACAGCTGCAAGATGAAAGCTTCAATTATGCAGAAATACCTTAAAAGTTGAACTGAAAATAAGATTTCTGCTTCCCCAAGAATAAGAAAACCAAGGCATGTGCTTGCTCAGTGAATAATAAATTCCACATTTCACTGTCTTTATCACATCAGTGGAAAGAATAAAATAGATATGTAAGGTCTTGAAATATTCAGGAAAAGAAGGCTTAGACAAATAAAGAAGAAAATGAATGACAGCGAAGAAAACATGACAAAAATGGCCCATAAAAAAGGATGTTATTTATAATATTTACAAGCCACATATACAGATATTTTTCATAATCATGTCACAGTTCAAGCCAAGAACATTTCAGCAGAGAACAGGCATTTTTCATTTCTGGTTCTGAAGGCTTAAAGCTTTAATGGAGCCATCTGATATGAACAGAACCAGAAAAAGCAGGCCTGGCCCTAGAAAATCTGCTAAAGCTCAGAGCACACAAAAGAACAAAAATCAAAAGTATTTTTAAAATATTCTTTGGAGTATTTACTGAGGCTATTTCAGAACATGCTCCTTCTTATGTGTTTCAGGCATAAGCATAATTTAAAAAAGGAACTGGATGATGCATCAGTCACCCCAAAAAAATGAAAACAGGTATTACACTCAAAACAGTTGTATTTTACCACATCTAAAAAACCACATTAGTAAAGAATGTGCTATATAGAGTATTCAAGAGTTAAATAACCTTAAGTTGACTCCTTCAACAATGTGCATTTATTCTGCACCTTGTAATTTATGAAACTGAAAATGAAATGTCCAACTCTTGACACCTTCAAACAAATTGCCTTCCTTTTCCCCTCATAAAATTTGAATATTCAGTATATTTCATAGGAAGAGAAAATGCTTTATTACCTACTTTATACTTGTCATAATGTCTTAAAAACCGTGGCTATAATTCCAAGTGAAAATGCCAATTTGCAAACAAAGAAGGCTGATGTATTGATCCTGTCATGGACTGGGAACACTTTGGCACTGGAAACTTTTGGCTGCATTTGAGTCTGACAATCCATGAGCTTCACCTGTGACAGAGCACAGTCCACAAGGCTTTGTCTGTCACCAGGAAAAATCCAATTCAATCAAAAATTATTCCAGCAGGAAAAATCCCCCCATTAACAGAAAATACAGGTCAGATCTGTTTGCATTTCTAATGGCAGATTTTAGTTGGGAAGTCACCACAATAACTGTTCCATCCCGGTGTAACTACCTGCTTCTTATCATACCACCATACTTTTATTGTCACATCAAAGAGCTTTGTCCTCTTTATTTCCCCCTCAGCACTTGCATTATCATCTCATTCCAGTCACACAATTATTAACTCTGCAATTATCTGACCTTGTGCTTAATGCTGCTCTGAGAGCAGGAGGAATCCAGGGCTGCAATTCCCAATCACAGCAATGAGCAGGGCCCAAAGGCACTGGAGAGGGGAGGGGAGGGGAGGGGAGAGGGAAAAAAGGGGGGAAAAAGAAAAGGGGGGAAAAGAAAAGGGGGGAAAAGAAAAGGGGGGAAAAGAAAAGGGGGGAAAAGAAAAGGGGGGAAAAGAAAAGGGGGGAAAAGAAAAGGGGGGAAAAGAAAAGGGGGGAAAAGAAAAGGGGGGAAAAGAAAAGGGGGGAAAAGAAAAGGGGGGAAAAGAAAAGGGGGGAAAAGAAAAGGGGGGAAAAGAAAAGGGGGGAAAAGAAAAGGGGGGAAAAGAAAAGGGGGGAAAAGAAAAGGGGGGAAAAGAAAAGGGGGGAAAAGAAAAGGGGGGAAAAGAAAAGGGGGGAAAAGAAAAGGGGGGAAAAGAAAAGGGGGGAAAAGAAAAGGGGGGAAAAGAAAAGGGGGGAAAAGAAAAGGGGGGAAAAGAAAAGGGGGGAAAAGAAAAGGGGGGAAAAGAAAAGGGGGGAAAAGAAAAGGGGGGAAAAGAAAAGGGGGGAAAAGAAAAGGGGGGAAAAGAAAAGGGGGGAAAAGAAAAGGGGGGAAAAGAAAAGGGGGGAAAAGAAAAGGGGGGAAAAGAAAAGGGGGGAAAAGAAAAGGGGGGAAAAGAAAAGGGGGGAAAAGAAAAGGGGGGAAAAGAAAAGGGGGGAAAAGAAAAGGGGGGAAAAGAAAAGGGGGGAAAAGAAAAGGGGGGAAAAGAAAAGGGAGGAAAAGAAAAGGGAGGAAAAGAAAAGGGGGGAAAAGAAAAGGGGGGAAAAGAAAAGGGGGGAAAAGAAAAGGGGGGAAAAGAAAAGGGGGGAAAAGAAAAGGGGGGGAAAAGAAAAGGGGGGAAAAGAAAAGGGGGGAAAAGAAAAGGGGGGAAAAGAAAAGGGGGGAAAAGAAAAGGGGGGAAAAGAAAAGGGGGGAAAAGAAAAGGGGGGAAAAGAAAAGGGGGGAAAAGAAAAGGGGGGAAAAGAAAAGGGGGGAAAAGAAAAGGGGGGAAAAGAAAAGGGGGGAAAAGAAAAGGGGGGAAAAGAAAAGGGGGGAAAAGAAAAGGGGGGAAGGAGAAAAGGGGGGAAGGAGAAAAGGGGGGAAGGAGAAAAGGGGGGAAGGAGAAAAGGGGGGAAGGAGAAAAGGGGGGAAGAAGAAAAGGGGGGAAGAAGAAAAGGGGGGAAGAAGAAAAGGGGGGAAGAAGAAAAGGGGGGAAGAAGAAAAGGGAAAGGAGAAGACCTCCTCCTAATTTCAGACACAAAGTAATCAGAATAAAATCATACAGAAAAGGCTCTTTCAGCAAAACACTTTGGCTCAAGGGGCCCAAGACAAAGCCAGTCAAGAATATATTCAGTGATTTCAGGATCTGGATGCAGGTTACTAAGTGAATCTTCAGCAGCTTAACACAGATAATCAGGAATTCTGTATCAAGTCTGAAATCCTAGGAAACATCAGAAGAAATTCAATAACAAATTGTGAAGTGAATTTTCAAGCAGGCAACTTCTTGAATATTTAAGCTTTAGATAAAACTTCCAATTATTCCATTTTCATTTGATGCATTTGACGTGTCTGTGTCAAATCCTGACTTGTACTTGTCTTTCACCCAAAATGATATTTTTTTTACTTAAACCAGAAAAATAACTGGGAAACAAGATATAAAAATGTCTTTTTAAGCTTATGTAGTTACATTTCCAGCACCTCTTTCAGTATTCACAGCTATATAAAGCAGTGAAGCACTTGAAATTGGGTGATGGTGGATAAATGGAAGATGTGAGTTACATTCCATCTTTTTTGGGGGCAGATACTACACATAAATTGAGATTTTTCACAGTACTCCAAATTTAAAACTTGCATCCTGATTCTGATGTAAATGCTTAGGTGCAATATTTTTTAATCTTAAGCTTTTAATCCTAAATTTAAATTTGTTTCATTTTAAATTAATTTTTAGAAAATCTATTAAATTAAATTAAAAATAATGAAATTAAATTAAATTTTAAAATTAATTTAAATTTTAAAAATTCTTTGCACATTCCAATAATTCTCACGAGCCACTTCAGCTGCATAACTAAAGCAGCTCCAATTTAATTCATTCTGGAAGGCACTGCAGAGATTCCTGGAGGATTGCAACAAGAGCTGACCAAGCAATTTAACAATAGCAGGAGTCTTAAATGGCTTATTTCTCCCCATTTGCAGGGTTGAACAGTGCACAAGCCAACTGCTATTGCATGACAGAGAGTGTTTCACAAGATTTTTATTAAAGCTTTCTTTCTGAGATCACAGAACTTTGTTCTCTAGCTATTCACTGCAGTAAGAAAATCCAAGGATTCCCGTGACACATTTTCCCTTGGCAAACTCAAAACACATTTTGAGAAGCGTATTTATAAAATCTTCAGCTTTTCATGGTATTTTTTCCTACCTAATCAACTGCATTCCAGTGAGTATCCTACCTAAATTAGATACTTGACACATCCCTGAAAATTTATAACGTTTTTACGGGATTTTTTACTCCAAAACTGAACTACCAACATCATTCACAACTCAGATAAATAATATCAAAAGGTATTATACTGGGACAGCGTTACTTACCAAAAAAAATGTAGTATTTTATGCATATTTATGAAATAAACACTGGAAGCACAAAAAAACCCATAAAATGTGCACAATGAAAATACCTTTAGATGTGTTGGAAAACATGAAAACCTGCTCATCTCTTTCCATATTTCCCTGCTTTGCAGTGAAACCCCTTTCAGCATAAAACCTGCTAAAATGATTACTGCAAACCCAGTAATTTTGCTCAGCAGCACAGTCATTACACGCTAAATTTAGCCCCATTTTGCCTTAATTACAATTACACAAAATGTCTCTGCAATACCTAAGAACAAGTAGGAACAAAGGTGCTTCCTATGTGGCCTCTGGCAGGAGAGGGGAGGAGGGATAAAGGGGAATCTCCTGTTCCAGTTCTAGTTTCTCCACAATGAAGAACCCCAGATAACTGGAGAATACATTGTATTTTTTCAGCCTGAAGCAAAGAAACCTATAGGTTGTCTTGCAGAACCCAAAATAAATTCAGAATCAAGGCATGCTATTTGCTTTATCTCTTTGTGTTTCTCAGTTACTGGACTTGACAATGATCAACATTTGCACCACGCAGATTTTATTCACAATACTCACACCACCCACAGGATTTACATCCTACCAGGAATTATGGAATAGCCACTAAACCAAGTGCTAAAAATACAGTCATTTGATACAGACTAAACCCACATGTTGCTCTCTGATACAGGGACACTACAAGCAAAGCAGCTGCTTTTATATTACTTTGGACAAAGGATTTCTTAGCCAAATTCAAACCAATTTTAAGATCAAATATAATTTCAAATAATTTTTTTAGGTTCACCTGCAGATCCTTTAAAACTACGTGGACTATCTTTTAATCTCCTCAAATTTGTGTTTACGAAGATAAATAATAAATTGGGTCCCACCTCAATAACAGACAAGACATTCATGATATCCAGTGAAGGGAGCAATTAAACAAAGAACAGCACAAAATGTCCTGCAATAGTGTTCTGTCTGCTCAAATGTTCTCTGCTGGCCAATCTGAGCACCTGCTTCAAAAAAACAAAACACATCAGGTGGAATAGTACTTTACTGAGAAAAGCCAAGGAAGCAGATCGGGCTTAGAAAAGTAACAGAAGAATCCAGTTAATTCGACTTCTAGAATTCCACTAATTCTAAAAAAAAAAGGGAGGGGAAAAAAAGGAAAAAAAGGAAGGGGAAAAAAAAGAAAAAACAACAACAACAAAAAGAAAAACCAAACCCAAACAGGTTACAGTAAGTAGCTTTTCCAATCTACGAAATAAGAGAGCTGGCATGGGTTTTGTGTAGACCCAGATTTTACCCTGGGGAGAAAAAAATAGTAACATTCTAAAAACACACTTGATTCTTTCCACAAATTTTGAAAGTTAAGTATTGGACTGGAATTCAAAGCTATTTCTTCAAAACTTGGTTTAATGACAATGTGCTACCAGATTAATTTAAACATTCTGCTAGGAGGTTCAAGACATTATTTAACACTCAATTTTTTCTATAAAAACAGTATTTCACTACATAAGAATAATTATCAGCATTATACCTTAGAAACACGTACAAGTGAGTATTCTAAAAGTTAAAAGACAAGGACTTTTGGCTCCTTTCTACTTGGAACTTCTTCAACTTTAAAAACGCTTTCAACTGTCTTCTGGTCCTTCCACACCAAAATATTTTAAGCAAAAATTCAAGAAAAAAACAGCAAGTTCACCTTTAAATTTATGAATTTAAGATGATTTGATACTTATTATCCATTCACTCGTGCATTTAAAATTGGTTAAAATCAAGGACCATAAATTTAAGCACATCTTCAATTGGCTCAACTATAAAGAGTTTGAGGGTAGAGTCTCGAGTCAGTAAGTTGTCTTTGAGCAGCTCATGTAGCACAACTTCAGCTGCCAGGATGAGCAACAGTTTATGTATAAATTGTATTTATACACGCTCCATTTTCCTTACTTTATTACATCCTGATTATCACTGGCGAGTAGAAGTCGCACAAACAAACTTCCGAGCTGGTTTAACAAGTTACAAGATGTTTTGCTAACACAAGGAATAAGCAAGTGCACAGACAACACACAAAGTCTGAGACCCTGAAAAGACAGGTAAAAAGGTATTTTCATTGTTAATGTGCAAGCACATAAGTAAGAGATTAAATTTTTGCCTTTGGGAACATAAATCCAGCCCGTTTAGTACCACTGAAATTCACTGCACGTGTCCCACGACTGAGGAGTTTGTGTGGGGTTATAATGTAGGCAGAGAGGACTAAGTGACCAAGAAAGGAGTGGTGACACTTCTGCAACAATATTTGAAATATTAGCTGCTTTAAGGAACACTGGCACTCCCCAGACATTCTGGAACATCTTCCAAGGGCTCTAACTGGTATCTCACAGAGACCACCAATACACAGAGCTCTCAGCTGCTCCTGCAGCTGCTGCTGCTTGAAGGAAAGTGTCACATTATCATGGAATCCTTTAGTCCCACTGATGGGTGTTCCATGCTTCACTTCCCAGCTCTGACACTGGTGTGGAATTTTAACATCCAATACAGTGACAACGTCCTAACACCGCGTTCGACACGAAGGCATTTAACATATTATCAATATTATCAATATTATCACAGATTTATCATTTCTCCCAACAAGAAAGCAGCACTGCTCCACTCAGCAGGGATCCAGGGATCTGTCAATTTGCCAGGAAAGCCTCTATTAAGGCAGAGGATGGGAGCCATAAGTCAAACTACAGAGATGTCCTGTTTGTCCTATGACTCATGGCAGACCATTTATTGAAATCTGTACTACACATTACAGGACACATTAAGCACATTCACCCTGCACCCTTTATTTAACCTGTTAAGTCAGAAATTAGGAAAACAACAAACACACAAGCTTATTATATTCTTTGTCATGTTCTTTTCGCTTCATAGTCTGCATCTATGTCACATCTATAAGTTTTACATCAAGAGATTACATAAAATGCAGCGTTTGTTGCAGTAAAACTTTGGAAGAAGTATTTAATAATATGATTTGAGAGACTGTTCTTGTCCCCACCATTTTTGCTGTTGTATTGTACTCAGGTTTGTCATTCACCAGCTTAGAGTATGTGATAAAAGGCACAGAAGGTTGTTTAAAATATTTGGTCTGGAGATGCCTTGGAATTAATTCTTAACTCAAAGCAGAGTCCAAAAAAGGGTTAACAACATGCACTGACCCAAAGCCAAACAATGCAAGATACAGGTTTCCATTATTACCAAAATATTTACAATACCTTCTGTACACCAGAGCAGCTTTTAAATATTTGCATGTTGTAAAAGTTGAACCAAACCACGTTATTTGAAGCCTGAGAGACGTTTTCTTTTTGCTTCAGAACCCATTACTGTGCAGGGTTGTAACAGCCAGGCCACTTCTACTCCTATTTACTAATTAGGGCTGGTACTTTCTCAAATATTGACACATCCTGTCCACCAAGGATCACAGGGCTCTACCCACACACACCAGCTCAGCAGAATCACCCACACTCCAAGGACCAACCTTATCAGAGAAATCTGGACTGTTCCCTTCTCCAGAAAAAGGCACCTTGACACAACTGTAGATCCCAGAATACAACAGAATTTACCATCAGCTCCAGGTTATTCCTCTCAACCCCAGTGGGTCAATCAGCCAGGTAACATTCATATTAAATATGCCATTTATTCAACCACAGACTCAGAATCCTTAAGTGGGTTTATGTCAGTACAGTTACATCACAGTTATTTCCTGCTTTCTTCCTTTTCATCTCCTGGGAACAATCCATCATTACATTAAGTCAAGCCAAAAATCAGTAACTGGGGTTAGGTTGAAAGGAACAATGTCACTTCTTGAAGTTCTGGGGATTAAGACAGAACTGGAATTAAATCCTGTGTTACAAAGAAGTTGTTAATCTCACAGACTGCTCTTCAGTTCAAGCATTAGAGACTTCATTCCAGGCAACAAGTAAGTCATTAAATCTTGGTATTTTTTTAAAAAGCAGACATTCCAAGAACCAAAAAGACACTAATGTATCAGCTTACATGCATGTTTAAACAACTCTGTTAAAGAAAAAAACCCCAACCAACCCTTCCATCTGCATCTACCATTCTTCTGGCTCATTGGATGAGAAGATGCACTTTTTCCAGGACCTGCTACTCCCACAGTGAGAAAACCATTCACCAACTCAGAACAGAAAGCTCAGTTAGCTACTTTTACTAGCTTTTCACCTTTTTTTTTTAAATTACCTTGTAGCTACTTTGTGTTACTCCCACAGTTTCATACAAGCACAGGTAATTTTTGACTAAGCATTTTACCCTCTTCCAGTTCCTGCAACAAGCACAGAAATTTCCTGTACCACTTCAAGTTGCAGGAGCCTTCAGCTCATTTTAAGCACAGCCAGGGAAGCACAGAATGGACAGATGGACATCTTTAAGCAAGTGGCTCACTCAGCTTTAGAGGAGGAGAAGGCACGCATATGTTGTACAGACAGACCACGAGAACAAAACTTCTCATGCCTAACCCTAAATCATCCAAACACGTCAAAGAACAGGTTCAAAATACTGACTTTCAGACCAACATTCACGTGCCTTGACACAACAAAAGAAAGCAGACATCTACCCATTAGAAGAAATATATCATCTGGGTGTTTTCTGAAGGTATTGTTTAAAAACACTCGTAGATCACAACGATCACAGTCAGAAAGCCACGTCACTATGATGGTACTTCAAAGGCATACAAAAGAACAAGTAGAAATATATATATATCACCACATATTACCTAATATACCACAAAGTAAAATCAAGCTTTTCTTGCAGAGATGACTTGTGGAATGGAGAAGCTTTCTCATTACCCTGTGACAGTTTAAAAAAAAAAAAAGTGAAAGAACACTTAAGGCCATCCACACAGACTCACACAGCAAACACCAAGCCTAGCAATCATAAATGCCATCTAATTTGTCAGCTCAATATTAATTACTGCACCCACTTGCAGCACACCCTCTTTAAAATAAGAGAAAAAAAATCAATTAAAAAAATCCCAAACAGCTTTGCCTATCAACCCTTAATAAACTATTTAATCATTTGTGCTTTCTTTCAACACCGATATTGTTGCTTGATGTGTGGTATTGCAGTTCAAACCCCAGGGCAGTTTTTAATGTTTATTCTGCTGTGGTACTGCACAACATGCAGACCTGAGCCAAAAAAAATCGACCCCAGATCTGTAAATTACTTACTTGGACAGAGAACAGCAGCTGCACTCCTGCTCACCATACCCAAGCTGTGGTAGCTTATGATCAGAGACCTCCAAAATGATGCTGCACTGTGCTAAACAGACATACACACTACTTTTCACAGCCATACCTGGAAGAATATAACTATTACCTTTGAAGGCAAAATGCAAGTTTGACAAAACACCATTTCAGGCAGGTACAGGTATAGAACAGTCAGCACAGTAGCCCTCGGTGTTAATAACCTTAACAGTGAAGAAAGCAATTAAGGAGTTTTGCCCATCTGAAATACAGCTGGCAAACTGTTCGAGGTGCCTCCCACCTTTAAGGCATCATGTCCTGTGTGTTCTCCCTGCCCAAGGAAGCAACAAAGCAGTGTTTTTATATTAGTCTCGTGTCACAGACACACGAGAATGATCCTTTTGTTGCACTAAAACCCAGTTGTTTACATAATGCAGTCTTCACTATGACTATATATAATGCACTATCATTGTTTCAACTTTTAAAAGCAGTGGGAAGGTTTTGTCTTTAGAAAAGCGCTGAACAAATGCTGGAATTAGATCCCAATTAGCAGAAGGGGATCCTCCCCCCACAAGAGCAAGAGAAAACAGTCTCATGGCAACCTTTTAAGTCTTTTGGAGGCTGTAGAACACAAGAGAAGAAAATCAAAGTAACACATCCAAAGGCTCATTTTTCACCCCAGTCTGGGTCAGGCGGAAAGGATCAAACTTAAACAAACAGGTGCAGCAGTGCACTGGTTTTCAATTATCCTCACTATTTAATAAGTAATCTGAGGGTTCAAAACTGCAAGGTTACATTTAGTTTCCAAAGGTTCAGCTTGCAAAGGGCAGCAGTGCATCTTCCTTTGCTGAGAGGGCAAAAGGGTGAGGGCTCAGCAGGATGAATCTCTCAGAGTAGTGAATCTCTCAGCTCCTGAGTCAGCCCAGCCCGGGACAGCCAGGCAGCTGGTACAGACCCACACAGCCAGCACTGTACAGACCCTGTCCTTCCCCGACCAGGTAGCCCCGCTGCACATAAAGGGACGTCTGTCTCTCACATAGCTTCGGGAGATGAGGAGATTCTTTCCACGAGCCAAAAAAGGGAAAGTCCAGAAAGAAGGCGGCAACGGCAAGACCACGAAGCCTGGCTTAGCTGGACAGTCAGAGGGGTGTGAGCCGCTCAAAACATCACTGTCCCCCTGCAAACACCTCCGCCCACCAGCCCAGCACTGTCACCTGCCAATGGGTGATTTCACCACCCAGGGACTTCACCGCCGGCAGGAAAAACCCACCCGCCCGAGTGCAGGGGCTCCATCCTCGTCCCTCTCCCTGCGCCCCCCTCCCAACGCCGGCGCCGTCCGAGGGGGTCACTAAACTTTGGCGAGCGCCGAGCTCTGCCCTCCTACAGGAACCGAGCCAGTGTCGTCATCCCCCGCCGGCCCCAGCCCTGCCCTTGCCCGCCGTGCAAGGAGAGCTTCACCTTCCCCGCGCCCGCAGCGCCGGCCCCGCCGCCGGCCCCGCCGCGAGGTCCCCGGGGCTCCTCGCCCGGCCCGGCGCGGCCCGACCGGACCCACTGCCCGCCGTGGATCGCAACCCCGGCCTGCACCTCTCGACAAGGCTCCAGCCTCACCTGCAGCGCCGGGAGCTGCCTGTGTGCTGTGCCCGGCGGGGATCGCGGGGTGTAGGGGGGGTGTGACCAGACGGGGAGAGCGCGGCGGACGCGGCCGGGCCCCAGCGCTGCGCTCCGGCCCCGCTCCCGCTCCGCTTCGATCCGCTCCGCTCGGCGCCGCCGCCGCGACTGCCGCCCCCGCCCGCCCCGCGCCGCCGCGCCCCGCCCCGCCGCCGTCCCATTGGCTGAGCGCCCTCGGCGCCGGGGCGTCCATTGGCTCCCTGCGGCTGTCAATCAACGCCGCTTCCTTAGAAAAGGGGATGGGGCGGGGCTGGAAGGGGCGGGGTGTGCGCGCGCCCGCGGCCGGTGCGCGTTCGCTGAGGGGCTGTGGGGGAACAATTCGGGATGGGGGATCGGACACTGTGGGGGAACAATTCGGGATGGGGGATCGGACACTGTGGGGACACCTCGGGATGGGGGATCGGACACTGTGGGGGAACAATTCGGGATGGGGGATCGGACACTGTGGGGACACCTCGGGATGGGGGATCGGACACTGCGGGAACACCTCGGGATGGGGGATCGGACACTGCGGGGACACCTCGGGATGGGGGATCGGACACTGCGGGAACACCTCGGGATGGGGGATCGGACACTGTGGGGACACCTCGGGATGGGGGATCGGACACTGCGGGAACACCTCGGGATGGAGGGACTCTGGTCTGTCCTGGGGATGGAGGGACTCAGGTCTCTCCTCGGGATGGGGGATCAGACACTGTGGGGACACCTGGGGATGGAGGGACTCCGGTCTCCTCGGGGGGACACATCCAGGTGTGTCCCCGCAGGACACCTCGGGGTCATCTCGAGGGGCTCCGGCCACCTCAGGGGTCACCTCGGGGAGGGGAGGGACACATCCAGGTGTGTCCGTGCAGGACACCGCTGGCAGGAGCCCCGCGGGACGTGGTGGGGATATTTGTTTTAGGCAGGACTGTTTGAAGTTCCAGGCAGGAGCCACCGCGGTGACCTTGTGCCGTCCCTTCAAAGCCTCCGCCTTCTCCTCTCCTGTTCCCGCTGTTTCGCTGCCATCTGCCCTTCCCAGCCCCGCCGTGCCTCCGGCGCTGTCCCCCGGGACAGCCCGGTTTGAGGACAGCACGGTGGGCAGGGCTGCAGCACAGTCCTGAGAGCCCTTTCCTCTTGGCCACGGTTCTCATGCCAGAAGGATCCTGCATGGGATCAGGATCGGCGCCAAGCCTTCCTGTACTCTTTCACTTAGCCTGTGACTCATTAACTTAAGGAGCTTTAAGTTCACTGGGAACTTAGATTAGCTCTGTAGGACTGTGAGACCACAGCACTGGGATAAATTTTACCTTCTGGTAAAAAAAAAAAAGTCCTTCAAATATGGGTTTGAGTTAATTGCAATTAACAATCGCTGCGAAATTTGGTCAGGTTGGTTAAGCTGCGTAAGGTTGAACATGATTTCTCCCTCCCCTAATCTCCTGTTCTTCTCTCTCTCCCGTGTTGGAAGTCCACAGTTCACGTTTGAGAGGAGAAACCTGGAAATTTATTGGTTTTTCTTTCACTCCTGACCACAACTGCACTTCACTTTTCCCCACTGCCTTATGAAACGTGAGATCAAGCTTTGCACAACCCAGCATTATACAGGAGATGACAAGGGACACGTCCAGTCGTAAATCCAGCCCTTTCTGTACGGAATCACGCTTCCGTTTCGCCTGGAGCACTGTCAAAGCTGGGAATTCTCCCTGCCAGAACGCTTAAAGACTTTCCTCAACATCAAAACAGCCATTCATCTCTTTGTATGGTCAAATAATGTTCCAACTTGTTCCAAGATCGAAGGAGCAGCACAGGAATTCAGTGTAAATCACAGCTCTCCCTGCTAGGACTGAGTTCATCCTCCCAGGAAAGGGAATTCCAGCTTGGCAGAGGACAGGACTTAAACCAGCATCGACTTTGTTAGGCCAGTGTGCTGCTCACACGTTTTATATAGGTATTTTATATACATATATAGATATATATAGATATCTTATATCTATATATACATAGATAATGTATAATTATACATATTAATTATAATATGTGCATATAAATGGTATATAATTTATTACTGTATTTACATACATTTCTATGTGTTTCCATATATATACTTACTTTATATATATATATATGTTATATATATATTATATATATATGTATGTAATATAAATGTATGTATGTATGTAATATATATACACACACAAATATAAGTACAGCCCTTGTGCCACAGCATGTTATTTTGGGAGTCTTCTTCGTATGGAACTTGAACTGCCTTCCAAGGGAATGGAGGGTGATCAGAAATTAGGGATGCACACAACATTTTTTATACTAACAACTGGATTCGGATTTTAATACAACTTGAGATAATGATTTTCCAGTTTTTCACTTAAACATCTTCATAAATCAATTAGCAACTGCTATGAAACATATTTATAAATGCTATGAAATTATAATTTTGAAGATAAAGAGGTAAAGGCAGGACTATTAATTGGAAAAAAAAGCTGCTGAATATTCTTTTCTGCTTGCAAGATTTACCTATCCTTTTTTTTTTTTACACTTAGCTGAAAAGTGCTTAGACACCTTTGGAAGCCAATCAAGATGATAACCACTATCAGAATTTTAAAAACACATTTTTAACTGTCAGGTTTTTGCCCCTTTTCCAAGTGTACCACTTGACACAATTTTTAGAGTCATCTTAGGGCACTTTTTGGATCAACACTACTGCTCCTCCTGTGAATTTGGCTGCATTGAGGTTACTACACATGGTGTAGTAATTTGACTTCATGACTTATAGTAACACAGTTTAATGTATGTCTAAATATATACAGGGCTTGAGGCCACATGCACTGAATAAATACATATATGCACTGGAAGAACTGCTTGGGGAAATATACCTCAGTGCTTAATAAAGTCCTATTTCTTTCAATTTATAACATGTAAAGTAACTTTATGTATATTCAAACACTTTAGCTTTTCTTGTAGTGAATTAAAAGAGATTAGTGGTCTCATTATATCTATCATCAGTGATGCAAGCTCCCAGCATGATGACACTATTATGATGTCATAAATAATTTACTGATGGAGTGAGTCACACTGTAACATATTAATCACTTTTATTTTAGTACTTTTATATTTCCCTCAATATTAAAAATATTAAACCATTGAAATGTCATCATTAAATAATTAAAATATTAAATTAGAATATTAAAATGCACTTCCAGTTCTACTAAAAATATGACATCCTGAGAAAGCTTATCTTAATCTTTTTCTTAGAAGAACAGCTGACAGTCTCTCCAGCTCTGGTGGGCATTTGATTCAGACTGTTAGGAACAGGACAGGAAGTTTCTGGGGGAAAAAAAAAATTCCTCTCTTATTTTAGATAAGTATCCCACGGTTATTTTTACTTTTAACACAATCTATTTTTAAATATGCTTCTTGTTTCTTCTGCTGTCCTCAGAAATTCCATGTGTCCTTTCAGGCATGAGTACTTTCTCTGTAAGGAAATTCTGTCTCTTGGCTTCACCCAGAACAAATTTTATTTGTGTTTCTTGACTGTTGCAATAACATTTCAGCATTCTCTCCAAAATGTTTCCCTCTTGCTGAGGAAGTCCACCTGTCATATATCTTTGTTTACAACTTTAAACGTAAATTTAAATCCTGAACCATGTTTGGATTGGAAATGTAATGCCATTAGTGACTATATAAGCCAGCCAATGACAAAAAATTAGAGATTATGAAACTTAATTGCACTCAAATCAAGCAATTTCACTGTTTCACTGCCCAGCTTTCACTGGGAATGAACCCTTCAAAGACAAGACATGTTCCTGTCTGAAATATTCTTTATTATCTCCTCGTTTTTCATATCGCTGTTTTTAACGAGTTTCATACTCTCCAAAACTTTATCTTTCACAGCATGATTATGTCAGGTGTGAATGTGCTTTTAATAGGCATAAAATGTGAGAATAATTAAGGCAGAGAAGACTCTTTGTCACTGGTAAAGGTATCCATGTCATCACAACAACTGGGCTGCTCTCTGTGGAGAGCTTTGCCTGAGCTCTGATGGCAACTTAAAAAAGGTGGAAAAAACATCCAGCCCAGCACACGCAACTTCCTGCCATTCAGTACAAACAATCAGTTTTTCCAAGATGCTCACTTCTGCTCCTATTTCCTCTGAATAATCGAATTTTTAACAAAACTGTGGCCACAGGCACAGCTTTTCTTGGCTGTGCACGTTCCTTTTCTTTCTAAAACTACTTCAGAAACAGCAGCAGCTTACGGTGAGAGGGTAAAGCCCTTCCTCTGCTGCAGATAAATGAGCTCTGCCTGACACGTCCTGCTGCTGAAATGCAGGGCTATACATCTTCTGTGAAATGTCCATTGTTTTGCTAAGTGTACAGCAGGAAGTGAAGCAGGAGACAGGGACATTTCAGGCAGAAGTCCCATTGTAAAGCCAACAGCAGCAAAGTGGCTTTAGGGATAACACTGTTTCTTTTCTACTAATGAAGTTCCTAAAGCCACATAAAGAAGCCATTCTGTGGCAATCTTATTCATTCCTTCCATGCCAAAGAATTAATAGGGAGAAAGGTTAGTGCCCAGGAAGCAAAGCCCCCTATTCAAGCCCAGCACTGAGCTCCTTCCACACTGCTGCCATTATCACAGCTCCCCGTGGCCCTTTGGAGCTGTCTGTTTAACTCTCACACAATGCTGTCCTTATGCCAGCCATCACTCCAGCAGACCAGCAACAGCATTTTGAGCCTCAGACACATTGATTTTAGCTCTGCCCAGCAAGTTATTGCCCCAGCCCAAGTCAGAACTTATCAGTTTCCTTATTTCTGATTTACTTTGCTCCCCTGAAAGCCAAAGCAGCGTCTTTGCCCCACAGTCAGATACATTTGGATAGCTGGCCCAAGGCCACAGTGAGTTAGTCAGCACTGAGAGCTTGTTGCTTGCAGATTTAAACCCACTTAAGCCCTCTCAGTCAGAGGTAAACCTGACTTTAATCTTTTGGAGAACTGGGCAAAAAGAGCTACTTTACCTTTGAATGAGAGCATCCCCACGAGGTTTATCAGCTTTTATTACACTTGTAAGCCCCACACCTTCAGTCAATCCCCCTCCACATGCCTCCAGTGGAGAACACCATCCCCTCAGCCCCAGCTGATGGCAGAGCATGCCCCAGGCTCCTACCAGTCTGTACCACTAGTTCTGTCCCATTGCAGCAGCAGATTTCCTTCAAGGAGTGAAAAGTTTTAAGAATTTATTCCTCAGTAAACAATTAAAAGTTTTCTTTCCAGTTTCTCTTCTTCCTCACTGGATTTTCACCTTAGCCTTTCAAGACCAGGTACAAACCAGCATCTCACAGGGTGATATCCACATACCACCCTCCTCCTCCTCCTCCTATTAGCTAAGACTACTTTTGTTTCCTTGTCATCTTCCTTTTCAGAGTCTCCAAACAAGCACAAGAGCAAACACCCATTCCAGCTACCACAGACCCTTTCCTTATTCAATTATTCCCTTATTCGATTATTTCCTTATTAAAAAAAAAATTTACTTATTTAAAAATTTCCTTAATCAAAAACTTCCCTCATTCAAAAATTTCCTTACTCAAATTCCTTCAGTGAATCACTGTATTTTTCAACAAGTCTTACACAGAAAAAAAAAAACCAAAACCAAACCCAGACATTATGTAGCAACACAGCTTCCTAATTTTGAGTTTCTCAAGAACATTTCACTCACATGAGGCCTCAAGTTCTGCATAGAAAAGGAAGCATTTCTGATCAGAAATCCAACCTTAGTATTCTAGAATTATTTCGGTTTTGCTCCTTAAAACTCCCATTGCAAACAGAGGTTCTTCATGTACTGGAACTGAAAATGCAGTCAGGCCTTCAAACTTCAACCTCTGCAAAAAGCCTGTTGGAAAAGGAAGTGGGGAGAAAGCAGCCTGATTTATATCATCAGTGGCCTGTTGCTTTTAAAAAGAAAGTGGAATGAGATCAGGAAGAGATCAGGTCACTGCATGTGCTCTTTGAAGGGAATGCTGCATTACCAAATTCATGTTTGGGCCAGCAAGATAAATTAGTAGTAACACACTGGTTGGAGATATAACTGTAAAATGTGGTATCAACATTTAAAATCTAAACTCTGGCTCTGAGATTAGGTACTACATAGTCAAAGTTTCATATCACTTTGGGTTTTTTTTTTCCTTTTTTCCCCCAAGTTAGTAATATTTTAATGTTTTTATTTTGAGGTAGTAATGATAATTTACTAGATATTTTAGAGAGATATTTCATCCTCAAGGGCTTGAAATATGCTTTCTCAACACTGCAGTGGCCAGAGAGAACGATTTGCGTGTTCAGAACTGACAGCTCTGCTACAAAAATATTTTCCACATAAAATATTGCTCTGCAACTACTATATTTGAATTAAATACATCTGCTACACACTGTGACAGAAATCTTTATTCTTTGAAAGCAAAGCCAAGAATTCCAGCCCTGACTTCTGAAAAACTGTCATCATGTTAAATCAGTGGAAGAGAGGCTTTATTACACTGAATACTGAGGGTGCAAGCCCAAGTGAGTTCACCTTACCAAGCCATTAGAACCCCCCTGAACAATTAAATAAGAATATTCCATATCAGTAATACCACAGGCAGTGCCATTACTATTCTGTCTTGGCAGTGTCTGTGTTCTGGAGGCCCTGACTGAACTCACTGTAATAACACAACACAGGGTTACCACCTGACAAACTAGTTTGAAAGAACAAGATTATTTAGATCAGGACCAAGATTATTACCATCAGTGAAATTACATCTGAAAGTATCCCCTGGATTAAGTCTCCAAAGCCTTCCACAGCAATAAATCCTAGTTTTGCTTTCACTTTAAGCCTTCCCAAAAGCGAGACTGAAAGTCACTGCAGCTCAGTTGGTATGTTATGAGTATAAAATCCTATTTACTACAGTCTCATAGTTCCTAAGGCTGCCACTACTTCCCACTTTACCCCTGACAGGCAGTTGGGGGTAAAACTGGAAACATCTGCCCACTAAATATCATGTAATTAAAACAACACTGCTGATGATTAACACATCTACTCACCTGTCAAGGTTCAAATATGCAAGCAGGAGTCACAGTTAGGAACTAAAAAAAACCAACCAAACAAAAAAAAAAAAAAAAAAGCAACCCAACCAAAAAAACCCCCCAAAAAAACAAAAGAAGAAAAACCCAATAAAAAACCCTAAGCAAAACCAGAAGATCCCAACCCCAAAAATATGTGAGACCTGGAATTTAGATGAGCTTTACTACCCTGCAGGGATCATCTTTTCTCAGCCTTATTTCAAGAGCCAACTAGAATGTGCTTTTGCAGAGGCCAGTGAGAAGATTGGAGTCTGATGAATCAGCTGGATTTTGGTCTTTAATGGAACATACAAGACCAATGAAGACCAAGATTACACTTGGAGTGACTCAGTCCCCATATTCCATTCTTCATTGCAAGGATGAATCCCAGCCTATGTGTAAGGGTGTTACTGGTGAGCCCAGCCCACATCTGCCCTCTGCCCTGTGTTCAGACTGAAGAGTCATCAGCACCAGCTGTCCCAAAGACCACAGTTTCCTGCCCTCTGCTAGAAGGACCTTCAATAGCAAGCAAAGAGGTCTGTTTTATGTGCTCAAGAAACTAAAAACTTTGGGGAGAGGTCAAATTTATGGCTCCATGGACATTTACAACTCTCAGCAATCACAGATTCAACTAGTTTATTTATCTGCTCTGCTGTTAGAAGAACTGAAACACCCATTTTTATCTTTTGCTCTATGCTTTGGCAGCTAATCAACACAACTGTTGTTATCAAAGCTACCAGAAATAGCTCGCCATGTGCAACAGTATTTTCATTAGAGCACACATAAAATATATAAAAATACACAGATATTTGACTTATATACATGCATAAATACACTAAGAGGTTCTGGTGCAAATAAAGATTTACCATCAGCTTCAAGCAATGAGATTTATCACAGTATGTGGTTGTTCTGTCTGTTTTTCCACGGACGTGCATCATCTCAAAACAAACATTAATGGCTAGTGAAATAATCAATATACCATCCACATACCATTGAAACACTCCCTCAGTCCACCAAGCTTTCTACCTTCAAACAATTAGAAGCTCAGAACACTTAAAGGAAATAAAAACCCCCAACCCTCAGCATATAAAGAGCTCCTTTCCAATTTCTTAATCATTAGCTGCATTGACTGACATTAGCCTCAAGTGCATGTATTCCCAATTTTTTCTATTTGCTCTTCTTTTACTACAAGAATCTGAACCACCATCATGACAATGTTAACACTTACCTCTCTCACCCTTTTAGAGAATCCACAGCTTATTTATTACAGGGAGCTGCTGGAGGAAATAAATAATACCCAGCACAGCAAAGAGTTTCTTTCAGAATGCATATTTGGAGTTGCCACCTTTATACAGGAAGTTCTTAATCATTACCAAGAGAATATCAGTTTATACAAATTATATAAATATTATTATATATACATACACACTATACATATATTGTTGTAATAACAATCAAGCCAGTGTTCACCTAGTAAAGTTCCTGGGTTTTGAATGTTTGTTTCACTTCTTTTCAAAGGCTGTTTAGTCTCCTTTAGTATTTCCTACACGCAGGGCAGCAAAACACAGGCACCTGTTGTAAAACTGCTGTTTTATTCGTGATATCCTCCTACCAGGAGTGCAGCTGTTTTTCCTGTTATCACTTCCAGGTGGTCAGGACAGGCTTTCCTAAATCCCTTGCACGACTTCCTTTGGCTCCAGTGGATTGCCCAGAGCGACCCCTCGGGTCCCGCTCGGGCCCATCACTCTGTGCCATCTCCTCATCATACCTGGAAATGAGACAAGTTCAGTGCCTGCTCCTGCTGCACAGGCAAAAGCAAGTCCTCTCTATTCTATTTTTATATTCTATTTTGCTTAATGTCTAGCCCTGAAACTGAACACAAGCTGTCCCACACACAGCGTTGTGCCTGCGTGGTATGACATGCACCTCTGATTCTATGAAATACACGTGATTTTACAACACAGACCATCTGAAATACCTTGAGCTGCGTTTTGAAAGAAACACAAACCATCTGGTAGCTTTAGTTAAAACTCCTGAGCTTGTGAAATTTTGTGCTTGTGAAATTTCCCATGTACTTCTGCAGGTCTCTGTGGTTAAGCAGAACACGAGGCTGCTGCCAGTTAAATAAAGTCTTAAGCTGTTGCTTCAAAGGGAGGATTTTTAGCTGCAGTGTTAAAAACCCCACCTTTGCATCAGAGAGTGAGAAGGGAAAGAATGAGGTGAACTGAGCAACCATGTGATTAAATTAAATGCATTTGACAACATGGATTTGGCAACACTTCACCACAGTGATGAGTAGTTCTTTAAATAGCTAAGCCTTTACAATACCTAAAATATTTTTAATAAACCTATATAATTTTTAATATATCTGTGTAATACCTTTTCATATATCTATATAAAATACCTTTTAAATATCTTATAATATCCCTTTAATATCTATGGCCTCAGATAATTCTATATACTGAGTTATCTAAGTATACTGAGTTATACACTTAGGTAAGTATATAACTCAGTATACACTGACCTCTCAGCTGCTATGCAAATTCCAAGCAGAATTTAGCTATAGATTGTAATTAACAAAAGATAATACTATAATATTGTGTAGGACAATCAAAATATATATACTTAGTTACACTATTTTATGGATATTCACTGCTACCATGTATGTAACTCATTTCTCTCCTTATAATACAGATGGAGGAATTTAAAAAGTATCTGACAAATTTATTTATTGTTACATCCATGAATTACAGGAGTCAAGAAGCACTACTTCTGTGAACTGGGACAAAATTTGCATGAAATAACTATTTTATCTATTTAACTACCATCTATTACCCTCAATACAATTACAGTCCTACACATGGAGAAGACAAACATTCTCTTTCTGTCCCTCAAATCTGGCTGCTGGAAGCTCAGAAGGTGCAATCAGGGGCTTATCAGACAACATTCTCTCTGGACATGAGGTGAGACAACTCCTCCCACCTCCAATGTCACCACTGCAGCTCCAAAGACATGAAGTGGTACTTTATGCCTATTTTTCCCTCCAGAATGAAGTTCACCTTCTCTCTTTGGTCTACATTACACATGAAAAGAAGAGTGAGGTGACAGAAAACCACAATATAAAACACTGACAAAACTTACAAGACTTCATAATTGCCAAGGACCTCCTTTGGTGGAGATTTATTCCATTTACAGTCAGGAATCTCCCCGTTAGGCACAGCAATGTTGAGGGTGTCATTAATCAGATTATACTTCAGGATCCGATCATTAGCAGTGCTGGAAGTGAGGGAAGGGGAAGCATTGACCTACAAAGGACAAAAATAAAGCCAGCATCAATCTTTTGGGTGGTATAAAGTTCTCCAAAGTGCATCTGTGATGACTGTGTGTTCTACAGGGGAAGACTCAAAGCACATCTCAGTTCCTCAGACACTGGAAGGAATCCCCCCACTGGGAATTTCTCTTTTTACTTAAAAAGGAAAGTACCACACCACTGCAGTGTCAGCCTGGAGATTTTTATTCAGATGAGATCACTAGGGTGAATCAGACAAGACAGAGATTTTTTTTTTTAAACTAAGTTTACATGGTTACAAACCCCATAAATTTCAGTACTTAAAATCTGCCCAGTTCACTGTTACACACAGAAACCCAGGGGTCTCTTCTAAGTAAACAGCTTTTATTTAAGTTCTTAATCTGAGCTCTCCCCTGTTGGTTGCAGTAGGGTGCTAATAAAGCCAAGGCTGTGGGTTTGATCCCTGTCTGGGCCACTCCCCTAAGAGCTGGACTTGATGATCCTTGTGGGTCCCTTCCAACTCAGAATATTCCGTGATTCTGTGAAATTTTGAGCTGGAAAAACACATCCATGTTCTCTGTTTGAAGCACTAAACTGACACCATCTAAAACTTAAAATTTAATGTTAAAAAAACTTCATTTGATGTTATGCTCCATCAAGCCAATGCCAATTTTACAGCTACACTATCTAACTGCTAACATTCTTAAGTCCAACTGTATTGATGCACTGGATTTAAAACACAGAAACACCAATTTGGTCATCACATGGCCCATTGCACTTTCTATCATTTTTCTTAATCCACTAATGAAAGAACAAAAAACATTGTTTAAAAAGAGGAAAGACTACACTGAAATCTACTTAGTTTTTTTCCTGTGAAATGAGAAGGGAGTTTTTTCCTGTATTTCATGCAACTTTACCTCAATTAGCCAGGGTTTCAGCTTGTCATCAATGATAATATCATACCCATAGCACTCAAAGCAGTGTTTATCATTATTCATTACAGGCTAAAAAAAAAAAGGAAAAGACAAAAATATGCATTAAAATCAACAATTCAATAAGTAACCTGATTACACACTTTGTTTGCTACAATGTGATGACAATGTGAATCTTCTACATTGGTTTTCAGTGCTGTAACTGATATAAGCTGATATAAGACAGAGGACCAGCAAATCACATGCTTAATCATTCTCAATACTTTTTCTTTTCTCTTCTCTCTAAAGGTTCTGCTAACATTGGTTTAAATCCCTTTTTTTCTCCCAACTACTAAGTCCAGGATTGCCTTCTTTTTCCCCAAGCTGTAAGCAAATGTTTCAATACTAATGATTGCACTGATGCCAAGTATGAAGTTACATTAACTTTCCATTATGTTTCCAATGTAAAAATAAGTGTTTGCATATTTTGCAAAAGCAGTAACAACATTTAAAGCCTGCACACATCAGGAGAAAAGAGGAACTTTGAAAATTTACAGCTTCACAAATTCTTTAAAATTTAGGAAAAGAAGACTCATTCAAAAACATTTCTTTTATCCTGCTGCTGCAACTATGAAGAGACTTTAGGTCAAGCAATTCCAAGATACCTTTTTAAATTATAATTAGCTCAAGCCAACTATAACCCCAAAGCCAGGAGAGACCAAGGAACAAGTCGTGCTTGGCTGATCCTCTAGAGAATCAGGAGCTTTCCAGCACCTGCTCAACATTTGCAGTGGGCACAGTAAGACTCTTCTTCTATGCAAATCTCATCAGATCTTTTAGAGAAACCTTAGTAACAGGTTAGGGAGATGTTTTCCCCAAAACAAATAATGAGAGCTTTTCAGTTCTTCAGGGACTGAAAGAGGGAAGGAGGAACAAGCATCTCATTACATCTGCCATTGTCAAAAAGTCAGAGGACCAACAAATTTCATGCTCAGTCACTCTCAGCACCTTTTCTCTTCTCTTCTCTTCTAAGGTTCTGCTATCATTGGATTTAATCCCTTTTGCTCTCCCAACTGTTTCCAAATAGGATTGCCCAGCAGAGGCCAAGTTAAGCCGAGCTTCCCCACCTCCCACTGCTCCTTGCTGTGTGACCTTGTCCCTCCTCCTCGTGCTGAGTCTGGTGTTCTGCTCCTTCCATGACTCAGCTCATTGCACTGGCAGGACACTAAACCCATCAATAAAGCAAGGGAGCAATTTGTCAGAGAGCTGACTCAGCTCACAGCAGTGCCAGGACCAACCCAAAACAGAGGACAAGACAATGCACTTGGGAACAGGAGAGTCCTTGGCACCCCTGGGCTCTTCAGTTACCCCAGGTGACCCCCAGAGCAATACCTGCTCTCTGAAGTTATCACAGGATGTTACCCAAACACCACAAAGTCACTCAAGCAGAGGACTGGTTGTTTCTTCTATCTTTTTTTTTTTTAATAAAAGTTCATTATAACTACGTGACTTGTGTATAAAAGAGGTGAAAGTAGGTTATGTAACTCTGATGAACTAATAGCCTGAGGTTTTCTCTGCTGAATTGTCCTCCAGAGGTATTTTTTTCCTTGACACATTTGTTATTGCTGCAATGACATCACACATCTTGGCAGAACTTAATCCTATTCACAAGGGCAGCATCAAGTCATATTAAATAGTTCACAAAGCCCTCCAGGAAAGAGATTTACCCACTCCTTCAAACACAGGCAGATAGCTCACCCACCCAAGATTCTCAGAGAAATCAAGAGAAGACAGCACTGCAGAAACCAGCACCAACACCATCACTCAAACAGCAGCAGACACACTGGGGGATTTTGCTGGCAAACTCCCTTTGGTGGCTCTGAGAAGCCTGCAGCCCTAGTGCTGAGCTGGCAGCACTGCAGGGACAGTACTCACCGCCACGGCCTTCAGGGACTGCACAATTATCCAGTGGATTTCATCAAATAACTTGTTGGTGACTTCTTTTCCACGGGTGCTCTCCAGGTACAGCCTTAAGTTACTCACTGTCCACTTCCCCCCATGGATGTGGTTGTAATCATCCTGAAGAGTTTAAGGAGTTCATTCAGTCTAAGCCTTTGAAGTGGCTCAGCAGGTTTTTTTTTTTCATTCACACAAAAAGTCCACTCTTATAGCTACATGAAAGTATTGCTCTAAAAAGAAACTTGGCAAATTGTTCTTGCAGCTTTACTTTGAACTGCCTTCTGCAGAGACAACTGTTTTTATTATATATGCTGATATCTCACATTGCAAATCAAGTAACAAATCTTTCTTAGAATTAAAAAACAACGGGTACTTTGACAGTTTTAGAGGAAGACGTGATTTAAGATTTAGAAATGTAAGTCTTAAAATGTGAAAGGAAAGAATTGAATGTTTTCCTCCTCTGGGGAAAAGGGAGAAACAATTAAGGGAGCAATAGCTAAATTTCACTGAAGTTGGCTGTTTTTAAATGCAGCACTTGAAAGTGCTTGTCTGTGTTTATTCATTTAAAATAGGACTTGTCTGTTCCCCACAAGGCAAACATGGTCTCTTCTTAGCAGACTTCTTAACTGACAACAGTTACATTCAAGAAGACAGGGAAACAAATGACACCCAAATTGTTTTTAAAAGTTAATTTTTCAAGTAATTCAGTACAAAATCCCTGCTGTTACTGAAAGTGGACAGGGAAAAACAGGAGGACACCTTATATTTGTCTTTTCAGAGGCTGTCAAGGCTCTGCATTATTTCTCTTTAAATGCAAAGACCAGTGCAAAGAGAGAGTGTTCACACTGATGGAAAGACACACGTTCAGCCCTCAGGTAACTCCCAGGAAAACTGCTTTGCTCCTTTATAAAGGTTCTCCTCAGATCATTTCATTGCACAATCACAGTTGTTTAATCAAAGACATTAAAAAAATGTAGGATATTGCAGGCTACACAGGAGATCACTGAGTGAAAATAATTAAGCATAAGAATTATTGCTGCTTTGCTTGTATTGCACATGCAGTGAATAATGACTTAGAACTGTATTTTCCAGCAGAAATATCACAATGGGTATTCTGACTTACCCTCCTTCCTTAATTTTACCCTTTCCCTCTCCCAATACTGATTTGCACCCTTTTCAAATCAGGGATGTTTTCACATGAGCTTGTAGGGTACAAACACACTGGAAGTCTGTGGTTCACACAAGGCTTAGAGTGGAGATTAACAGCCAGAACTTAGAAGAGTTTTTCCAGACCTCATCATAATTCTGACAAATTACTTGACAGCTCAAATTAGGCAGAGTTTTAGAAGACTAAAACTGTACAGCCTAAGTGCCTCCCAAGTTACAGGCACATATAAAACAGAAGAACAAACAGGATGGCTTTACATTAAACTCCTCTTATGCCTGTCTGCAAAACTCAACAGATATCAGGGGTTTACAATTTAGGAAAAGCTTTTCAAATATTCTAGCAACGATTCCACATTTTTAGGCTGCTCCTTCCATACCCATTCCTGTTCTTTATTCTCTCAAAATGACCTCACCACCACTTTCACTGCTGCTTTTATTGGGGAAAAACTTTGAAGGCCATTCTCTGACGGGTAGAGAAGATGGAAGGGTGCATAATAACAGGAGAGGCAACATATCACATGCCTCACCTCTTCACTGCTACTGAGAACAGCACCAGGATTTATTCTCTGAGTTGTGTGGGACCTGCTTTCATACCATAACTAATTCTCAGTGTGCCCTGGCAGACCACGATGTGTTTAAAGCACTTCCCAAATCAGCAGCTGAGCAATGAAATGTTTGTAGCACCGACAGAAACGCCAGGTCACCCCTGACCCAGCAGCCCTTCCTCCCCACTGCTGAACCTCAGCCCACTGGGACACAGGGATGTGCTGCCAGAGCTACTGTGTTTCCAGGTGGTTTATGAGTATCAGTGGCAAATCCCAGGACAGGACTGTTGTGCAGGCAGAACTCCATCTCTGTCCAGGCAAGAGGAAGCCACCAGCTGGCCAGGCAGCACGCAGAGATCAGGAAGGAGATATTAAAGCACTGCTGTAAAGCACAAACCCACATGAACCAAGCACCATTAAGTTCATTGCTCAATCCCTAAGTGAGCATATTAACATTTAAATGGAAAGAGACTGGAAGCACACCCTTGCTCTCAACTGCTGAACATATCACAGCCTATTACAGAGCTGCAACTCATTATCTTGCACACTTTTGATCTCCAGTCTTCCAAAATTTATTTATTTGTAAGTGCAAGTTGAGGCACTTTAGTTGCAAGGTCACGAAAAATACAACAAAACCTTTTAATTCCAAGTTTCTGGGGCAATTTAAGAGATCAGTCTTGCTACAAAAGAGTACCTAAGAACACTTACCCCATGTTTCTGAATGGCAACATTTGTGAGATGTACAAACATGTTGTCCAGTTCACTGGTGCTTGGGGTGTATTTTACTGTGCAAAACCGGCAAAATCCAAGTTTATACCTTGAAAAAAAGCCATTAAAATGTGTTAAAGCCCAACAATTACCACCTGCCTGTTAAAACTTCTTTTCAGCAAGAAGCCCAACATTATTTTGACTGCTTCAGGCACTGTCCCAAAACAAAATACAAATGTATACAAACTTACATGTAACACCGCAGAGGACGGTAGGTAGATACTAAAACATACAGACGGAGGTCAAACTTCTTTCCCCCAATAAGCAAGGGATTGTTGATGTAGAGTGAAATCACATAGGCTTCTTTGGAAGACTGGGACACGAACCTGAAAAACACAAGTCATGTTTGCAATACAATCCAGTAAGTCTTTTTTTTTTTCTTCTTTAGAAGTATTCTGTAAATTTTTGAATTGACTGAAATCTAGCATCTTTTGCCAAGACAACGTGTAAAATTGTGGTGGTTGACAACACACACTTGGTATCAGGCACTAAACACCAAAAATGCTGGTGTAGATATATATATGTATAAAAGTTAATGTGTGTATATATGTGTATGTGTGCATACATATATATCTCTCAAAAAGTTGGTGTATTTATATATGTATATAAAAATAAAATTGACCCATATGAATTAACCATTTAAACCTAGTTTTGAAGTTAACACTGTAGCTGACCAAGCCATTCCAAATGCAGCTCTACAAGCCAGTCTTTTCCTCAGAGAGGATTTAGAGCTTGGCATGGTTCAGACAAGCAAAGGGCACACAGTACATTACCTTCCTTATTCAAGGTCTTACACCACCAGAATATCTGCATTTATGCTTGGTGTGCAACTGCAAACCACTGTGAAAAGCTGAGGTAACTTTCAGACTGTGACATTCCTCAGATTCCAAGTCCAACAGGGAAACAAATACTCAAGTGGTATTCAGCCAGTCACTTGATCACAGGAACAAAACTTAACATTAGTTGTGTGATCAAAACTTCTCCTAGTAGAGAAGAGCATAGATTGCTAAACTGTTTCATCAACATGAGGTGTATTATTTTCTGTTCCAAAAGGACAATGTATTTACTTCATATAAATCCATTATTCCTTCGTACTAACTTAGAAAGTGATTTAATACATATTAAATAATTACTGAAATTGCTGAGAGGAAGATTTTTCTCTTGCTTCCTGTTATTTAATACTATGAAGCAGAACAATTTATTTCTGTGCAGTTTTCCCTCCCACCCCCAACACTGAGAGCATTTTTATAAAGAATAGTTACTTGTACAGTTCTCTGCACCTCCTCATGCCAAAACAAGTCCTGCTGAAGGAGGAAGCCAGATAACAACTGAGATTAAATGCAAACCTAAGTATATAATGACAAAGCAACAACAATCATGGAATACTTTTCCCATGCATCAGACAATCAGAGTGTTGATGTGGTTCACCTGATTACAGAAAATACAATGAAGGCTTTAAGGTTTTAAGAACTTACGAAGATGTTTTGCTGTCTCGAGACCATTTTTTAATCTGGGAGAGCTTATTGATTAGAAATATCCCTTTCCCTTGGGCTTTGCCACAAGGTTTCATAATCCAAGTGCTGGAGGGATTCTTCCTGAATTCTTCAACAAAGAGATTATAATCGGCAGGAAGCATAAAAGTCACAGGAACAAAATCTGAGTTAAGGGGGGAAAAGAGAAAGGTGCACAATTAAGGACAGTATATCTGATAAGGTTATTGACACATAGAGATGGGGGAAAAAAGGTTCTGTCTTTTAAATTTTCCAGTCTGACATGACCCACCTTCATTAGGACTCACATTGTTTTTTATCCCATTTAAATTCTACTTTTTTACTTAAACAATTGCAAAATATTATATGATGCCACCTTCATATTAACAGATTCTAATTCAGGTTAATCAGTTTTCTTCTTCTGTTTATATGCTGTGAAATTAAAGTACTAGATATCATTTCAGCTTAATCAAAATTTCACCATTCCATTAACCAACTTATCATCTCCTGTGCAGGCAAAAATGTGAATGTTGATGTTGCCTCCTCTTTGGATGTGGAATTTTAATTTCCATGTAACCCCCACGAGTTATTCTTATTTTCTCCCACAATCAGTTTTACCATGATTACTGAAACCTACAGAAAAGCACTTTTCCCTTTTTGCTATCAGATTATCTTCACTTCCATCCATAAAGAACTGCTTCTTTCTTACATGGATATGAAGAGTTTTCATTTCACTTTCCCAAGATGTAAATCAACTCCACACATTCCCATCTGTTTCACTTTGATGCTTTCTGACCCCCAAACCAACTCTCCTCATTCCTGATTTATTCTTGGTTTAGTTTGGGGGTTCTTGGTTGTTTTTTGTTTGTTTTTTTTTTTAGTCTGGCTTTCTTTTTATTTTGTTGGGTTTTTCTTTGTTCTCAAACTTCTCCCAAATTTCTCCTCTGAAGTGTTTGTTCATTCAGTTCTGTCCAGAGCCCTTCTGCAAAAGTTTATTTTAGTTTTTGCTCCAGTATAAGATTTTCAGATAATGGTTTTTCACTTTTGAGTTAAAGAAACTGCAACCCTGTATCATATGAAGTACCAGGGCCCTTTGGTTCCACCACTAATTTTACTGCAAAATACCTCAATCCTGCAATTTTCCCTCTTCAAAATAATTTTAAAACCCCAAAAATGAATCAAACCCAACAAAAATCCAACCCATCCATCCTCTAGACTCCCACACACCCCCACAGTAATCCTAGCCACAAATCTAGTTCTGCACCCTCACATTTAAAAATAATAATTTCACTACCACTTCACCCAATGTTGCTTCAGATAATGCTGCACTATTAAGCTCAGTGTTTTTAAGGACCTTATTACTTACAAAAACTAAGCCTAAAAATTAAAACAAAACTAAATTCCATGCATCCAAACTGAATTTGTGCTTCTCCTTGAGTAGTAACACTGTGGAGGAAGTGTGGCTTAGTGCTGTGGGAATACAACAGGGAATCAAGGAAATGTTCAATCTTTATTCCTGCTTTGTCTCTACTTCAACAAGTTCCCTCTATTCCTCTCAATTTGTCAAATATTATCCTTCAAAGCAAGGTTTGTGAAAAGCTTTGAAAATACAGTATTTCCTAGGAAACATTCACTGCTACTGTTTGAATCACTTTCCCTATTCCTGTGTTTCCTCGTGCTCCAGGTTTGAGGGGAGGGAAAAGGGGATGATGCAGAGGGAAGGGTGTTGGGTTTGCAGAAATCATCAAACAATTTTAGGACAAAGTGCACTTTTTTTTTTTTTTTCCCTGACAGGAACAGATAATTTCAAGGTAGTCACTTCAATGTTCTAACACTCCAGAGGTTCAGAAAAGCTGGATCAACTCCAGGTTATTGACTATGTAAAAAAAAAGACAAACTGACAATGAGAACAACGCACCCAAATAAATGTATTTCCCATTTTCATCTTTTTCTGCAAGAGGACTTCCTTCTTTCTCAAGCTCTTTCCTGTATCTCTTGATATTCTTTACCATCAGATCTTTCCTGGTCAGCTCATAGTGGTTTGGGAAGTGATTGACAATCTGGTCATCAGAGAGGCGGTATCCAGTTTCCACACTGAAAACATTCCTGATGGTTTGCACGCTCATCCTGAAAGCAAGGACAGGCACCCAATTATTTCTCCCAAGAAACACAACCCAGGAGGACAAAGTAGAAACGGTTTTGCCCCAATTTCTTCATCTTTTCTTTCTCTTGTTTCTCTTTATAGTATAGTATTTTGCTGCAGTGCCAGTCCAACATATCCTGAAATTCTATTTGCAAAGCAAATTAAATCCAGCTGGAGGTTTTATCAGTCCCTCTACTACTCCCGAAAGTGAGGACAGGAAGATGACAAACTGCCCCTACTGGACTCTCTGGCTTGTTGATAGTCAGGTCAAGCCCCAGCAGGGCCTAAAAATGACTGAAGTGCCCCCAAATGCTACAGAAGCCTAGGACAAAGTCATCAAATCAGTTATCTCCCACATTTTCCACAGAGGATAGGAGCAGGGACATAGATGCCAAGAATTTTCAGTCTTAGATGTCTCACAGTGAAAATTTAAGAATATTCCCTGAAAGCCATCAACCTGAAACATTATCATTTCAGAAAGGAAAAAAAAACCCAAACCAACCAGTCACACAACAACTTCCATGAGTGTTCCCCCACTCCCCCCAACTGCATTCCAAAGGCATGGGCAGATTAGTACCAGATTCCTGCCCATTTAAATAAGTGGTTCACAACAGGAACATTTGGCAGCACAAACTGCCATTCTGCTGTATTTGAAAGGGACATTATAAATTGTTTGGTTTATCTAAAGAGTGCTGTTTCTGCCAATTAACAGATTACTGCATTGTAGGACAGCATTTAGTGGTCTTATATCAGATAAATACCAAATAAGAAGGCAGACTATTTACTCCCCTCCTTTCAGCAGAATCTTGATCTAATTTCACATTCACTCTCAGGATTGAAATGTTGAAAAATCAGTCTGCACATAAATCATTATCATGAAGGAGAAGGACAGTACAAGGCATTTATTATTAAATAATAAAGTGGACTCTGGTTACAGGGCAAGCCTCCATAACATGGGCAAACCAGTATTTTATTGTATATTGCAACTGTGTACTCTTGGGTTATTTTGCTTATGTTGTGTCGTCAGAAAATGTTGGGAAAAGATACATTCAAAGACTCCCCTGAAGCCACAAATTCCCTCCAACTGAAAAGGAAAAATTCTGCTTACTGCAGACAAAAAAATCAGTTCTAATTTCTGCACCTTTCATTGTTCAATATGTATTTTGCTTTATTATTTACGGTATTGACATAAGACACTAAAATGCTTCACAAAGTTAGAAACTGGCATTTGTAACGTACTTACCAATAAAAATTCCAGTCTTCGTTTTCTGCCACTTGAATCCACCCTCTTTTCTCAAAGTTGTTTATTAGAACAGATTTTTCTATGTCAGTCACCCACTTCACTTTTCCTGCCATTATCCCAAAGCAGGATCAACCTGTTGGTAAATAAAAGTTTAGGGATGTGAAGCTGAAAATAGGGGGGAGGACACAGGAAAGTCAGAGCAGAACAGGCACATAGAAACCACTTCCACATAGATATGTTAATTTAAAAATCAAGGGAAACAGTACCTCAGGTTCAGAGTGAAACCCTGCATTTCTCAACAGGACAACTGCACACAAGGACAGGAGTTACAGGGACCTGGAAGCTGATCTCGTTAAACCCTGGCGGCAGGATTTCCCCGAACCTGAGCAGTGTTTCTGAGCTGCCTTTCAGCTCCTGACACCAGGGGTCACTTTCCACATGGGATCTCACCGGCCCGGAGCAGCCTTTTGTCAGGATCGCTGGATCATTCTGGCCGTGCTTCACAGAAATCTGCTGCAGGGCAATCCTAATTCCGAAGGAAATCTCTTGGAGCCAAAGGCAGACTCTCTCCCCAGAACAAAAACCATGCAAAGGAGTGGGATTATTACACAAACACACACACACACACACACTTAACACCATCTACTGCCTCTTCCACAGACGATTTTCCACTGAAAAGAAAATTAAAACATAAAATCACCTTTGCTAAGTGTTGCAATTTAATTAGTGCAAGTGAGTAATGAATGTAAGGAATATAATTTCTGCAAGTAAGACACTGGACTGGAATTCAAGGGGTTTTCAGTTTCCAGGACTCTATATGGAGATGTACAATTCCCAGCAAGCACAGCCCCTACAGTTCCTTTCTTTCTAGGAGGTATAACCCATTATATAGTGCTCCCCCACAGACTATTTATACAGACAAATCCCACAGGGCAGAAATGTTTACTATTAAACTCCGATTTTACAGAGTTTCAGACACATTTATTTTTATTCCTGTTGGCAAACTGATTTGAAATCAAGCTTAGACAGAAAAGAGCACATGAAGGCTCTGGGTCTGTGTTTTTGTGTGTGCTCAGTTCTGCAAGGTCATGATCTCTCCCTGGGCCTTCCAGATACCACCAAAACAAAAGGAAATGGAACAAAGGGATTCCTTTATTTGTACTGAAGTGTGTAGGATCCACCATCAGTGACTCACTAGTGCCACACACCACCTCGTCGTGGTTTTAAAAGCTCAGGGATCAGCAACACCTGCTACACATCCTATGGCAAGGAACCCTGAGAGATTCCATGTCCTGATCCAGCAAGTGGATTCTGTGGTAGCAGGGAGAAGTTATGTTGACTCCCAGAGGCTGCACTGTGCTTGATTTCAGAAGCCAGAAACAATCCAGCAGAAGATTCACACACAGGAAGGCTAAACATTGAAGATAACTTCCACCAGAAACAAAAAAGAAAAATCACAAGTTTGCCATTCTTTTCCTGTTTTGGGAAATTTAGGCCTTACAGATCCCTCCTGCTATAGGAGGACTAAAAGGATAACAATACAAACAGCAGACTGAGAATTCCTCCTTAGTTTCTGCAGATAGTTTGGTCATCTCAGATTGATGCTTAAGGGGCCTGTGAATAAAATCTTCCACCAACAAACCCACCAACAAAGGCGCACAAAGAAATAACATATTAAGTCGTGGCAAAATCTTTCTTATTTTCAGCGGTATAATTTTAACAAGCATAGTTTTCTGCAGGAATCCTCTGATCTGCAAACTAGGTATTCCAGATAACCAGGTCATCACCACCAGAAGCTGGTTGTGCTGATGGCAGACTTACCTTTCCACACTGCAAAATATAAGTTAAGCCGTGCAGGCACCTGGCCCAGCCAGCTCCATGTCCTTCTGACAGCACAAAAACGTCCCTGTGTGGTTGGCTGTGGAGCTCCTTACTGGAAAATCCAGTTTGGCCGAAGCAGTCAGGAGATTCTCTCAGAGGGGGTCGGGAGATTCCCCAAGTGTCAGGGATAAGGAGGAGCCCAAGGCTGCAACAGAGATGTCGATGGGGGGGGTGTGAGGTGTACTGTGGGTGTATGGGTATGGGCATGAGGGGGGTATGAGGGTGTGGGGGGTGTATGGAGGGCTGTGGAGACGGTGTATGGGGAAGGGGGGGGTGTCTATGGGAGTGAGGAGCTGTATGGCAGGGGTGAGGTGTATGGGGGTGTGAGGGGTGTATGGGGAAAAGGGGAGTGGGGGGCTGTATGGCAGGGGTGAGGTGTATGGGGGTGTGAGGGGTGTATGGGGAAAAGGGGAGTGGGGGGCTGTATGGCAGGGGTGGGGTGTATGGGGGTGTGAGGGGTGTATGGGGAAAAGGGGAGTGGGGGGCTGTATGGCAGGGGTGGGGTGTATGGGGGTGTGAGGGGTGTATGGGGAAGAGGGGGTTGGGGGTGTAGGGGTGTGTATGGGGGGGTGGGTGTGTGAGGTGTATGAGGGTATGGGGGGTATATGGGGGAGGTGGGGTGGGGGTATGGGGTGTGTGCAGGATGTATGGGGGGGTGAGGGTGTACAGTGTTGGGAGTGGGTGGGTGGGTGTATGGGGGTGTGGGGTGTAGGGGAAAGGGAAGCTTTGGGGGGGGGTGGGTGTGTATGGGGGGTGTGGGTGCGTGAGGTGTATGGGAAGGGGTGTATGGCTGGGGGGGTGTATGGGGGTGTGGAGGTGTGGGGTGTATGGGGGTGGAGCTATGGAGTGTATGGGGGATGTGTGTGAGGTAAATGGAGTGTGTGTGTTTGGGGAGGGGCTGTGGAGGATGGGGGGGTATGGGTGTGTGTGAGGGGAGGCGTGTATGGGGAGGTGTGTGGGGTGAATAGGGGTGTGGGTGTGTGGGGTGAACGGGAGTGTACGGGGGGTTTATGGGGGTATGTGTGGGGCGAATGGGAGGGGGTGTGTGGGATGAATGGAGAGCGTGTGGGATGAAGGGAGTGCGTGTGGTGGGTGAAAGGGGACGCGTGTGTATGGGAGGGTGCGTGGTGGGGGGCAGAGGGGTGAGGAGGACGGAGGAGGAAGATGGGGAATGCGTGTGCAGGGGGTGTCGGGGAGGGGGCACGGACACACACGACCCTCCCCGCGCCGCCCCGCTCTCACCTGCGGGCGGGAGGCGCGGCCGCCGCTGCCCCTCAGGCCGGGCCGTCCCCGCCGGCCGCCGCCATCGCCCCGCCCCTTCCGGCGGCGCTCCCGGGGCGGGGCCGCCATGGCGCGGCCGCCATGTCGTGTGCGGGGCGGCCCCTCAGCGGCCACCCGGCACAGAGTTCGTGGGGGGACGGGGGCTGATGGGAGCCCACGGCGGGACAAAACATTCCTGGGTGTCACCGCAACACCAAACCCCCCGGGGCGCTCGGATGCCAAGGCTCGAGCCCCTCTGTTCGAGCCCATCGGGTGCTAAAGTGTTCATCGCCCGTGTGGCTGTAGGAATAGCTGCTCTTGTACTGGTACTGTTCCAGATTTTCACCCAGATGGTCATAGTATCATCATGGAATCACAGGATGGTTTGGGATGGGCAGGGACACCTTCCACTATCCCAGGTTGCTCCAAGCCCTGTCCAGCCTGGCCTTGGACACCGGCAGGGACGGGGCAGCCACAGCTTCTGTGGGCAACCTGTGCCGTCGGCAGCGCGATCAACACCTGTAATTCACAGTGAAATAGTACGAAAAAAGTTACGGCATTAACTCCTGTGCAGAGAAGCCTGATTTACACATTCAGAATTCCTTCCAAGGAGAGATTATGTTGAGACACCTGACCCTGACGTAAATGTCAGATCACTGACATTTTGTGGTAGGCTCAATACAAAACAATAAGGTATTACATAATGGACAAATGGACAAATTACTTATTATGATACCTTTAATTTGTCCCTGTAAGACAAACTGCTCATTAAAAAAAAAATAGACACACGAAGCCAGTGGCTGAAATAAGCGGTTTGCAGTGTGTCGGAGTAGAGCAAATAACTCTGAAACTCTGTATGATCTCTTATTTCCTAAGAGCCTTAATTCCCCAAATAATCTGAATAAAACAAATACGCTTTATGATTCGCCAGATCACCCTATGGTAATAGGCTGTTTCGAGGACGCGACTAAAAGGAAAAAGTTAAATTTAATAATTAATATTCCCTAGTTCAGCTATGAAAGCAGCTGCAAAATGCAGTGTATCGCCCTACGGTCACGTGCAGTGGAAATTTCCTGGCACCACAATACCTCTGGCAGCAGAGGGGAGCAGCTTCCACAGCCTTCTTTCCATCGAGGAGGGAGGGACCTCTGCTGTGACAGCTGGTGGCAAGAAAAGTGCACCTCAATCTTCTCCTTGCTGCCAATCATTTTTTTTTTTGGTCCCTGCATCCATCATACCTCAGAGGAAAGCTGAGAAAAAAATACCACTTTTTAAATGTATCAAGTGTTTCATTAAAGACTGGTTTTTTGGTGTTTCTCTTTTATGTGAGTCTTTTAGCTTAATTCAGCAGTCCTTAATTGCAGTTACAGTTCCGTGGGCTAAAAAGCTGTTGTTTTGTTTTGCTGTCTCTCTGAAATGTACATTGACAGTATTAGATCACAGCTAATAACAGATGCTCTAGTTTTTAATATTAAGGCATGTCCACTTTGTAACATTATTGTTAAAACAAGGGAAGTGGAGGGTAATTTGAGAGCAGCTTAGTGATGCTCGCTGTTATTGTATCAGGAAATGCTGTGGCAGCATTGGCTTGTTGTCTTTGTGACAGAAATCGCTCCTATGATGACATTTGGGTATTCTATTTTAAGCTTGAGGCAACTCACTGAGTTAATCACAGTTAAGCAAGGTTACCTGTATGTGCAGAATTAAGCCTGGTTTCGGGAGACAGACTATTATTGATTTGAAGCTAAGTAAATACAAGAATTGAAATATCAGAACTCGTGAACAGGAGAAAGTCACGGCAAGAAGTGATATTACGGAGGTTAATTTCCCTTTTATTATGTTGTACTTTCGAGGCAATTTTCATCTAACATGTGCAAATGCAAACACAGCACAGTCCTTGGCATGAGCGGGAAGATAAGCTTTGTCACGTTCCTTTCACAGATGAGTAAACCTCGTGTACGGAGCTCGAGGATGAGAGAAAAACATCCGTGTGACAAGGAGGATTGCTACGCGTAGCGCCGAGGTGGTTCGGTAAGATACACACGTACACAAGCACTTTTGTACATTTAAAAACTTAGCCGTGAAAGTCTTAAGGACATCCCAGCTCCAGGGGGAGTGCTGTATCTATGCTGCTGGTTCTGCTCCTCCTGGTGTTTACCTTCACTCATAAAGCGATGAAATCATACTATAAATAGAGGGCAAAGTCCACTCTCAAACACTAGCGGGTAAAGTCTCCTGTTTGACATGACAATAAAGCGTGGAGCAACAGGGGGTTTTGGTTCCTTTAGAGCTCCTCTGCAGTAAAACCGTGCTCTCCACCGCCTGAATCACTCACCACCCTGCTATCAACAGCACAAAAGAAAAACACTGCGAGTCCCATGACCTCACTAAACCTTTCGGGCGAGGGGTCAGCAGCGAAATCTCTCTCTCTCTTTAACCCCTCAGCAGCTGCTGCCGGGGCTTCTCCTGCTCTGCGCCCACATTCCCCGCAGGTACCCGGGGACAGCAGGGGGACGCGGGTGTCCCTCAGCCCCTTCGGCCGAGCCGAACCCCGCGGAGAGCGCGCTCCTCGCGTCCCGGAGGTGCACACCCGCGACACTGTCAGCCCTGCCCGCTCCCCCCGTGCGGTGTCCCCGGCGGGGCGGGGCGGCCGTGCCGTGCCGGGGCGGGGCCGGGCGGACAATAGGGACACTCGGCGGGGACGCCGCGGTGAGTGGCCGGCGCGGCGGGGCCGGGGACCCCCGGGACCCCCCCTTCTCCCGACGCCCGCCCTGCGGTCCCGCGGCGCCGGGACGAGGTGAGCGGCGGGGTCCCGGCGGGAGAGGGGCGGAGGAGGAGCGGGAGAACCCGAGTTTACGGGGCAGAGCCGGGCTGCGGTGCCGGGCTGGCGCTGCGGGACCCGCCGCCTCCCTCACCTGCTCTCCGCGGTGTCCCGGGACGGTCCCGCGCAGGCGGCACCTCCGCCGGCTCCGGCGCAGCAGCATCTTCGGGAGGAGGAGCAGGAGGGATGGACGTGGTTTAACAAACCAGGGCGGCGGTGCCGGGAGGAGCGCCCTGTCCCGGCTGCTCCCTGTCCGGGCTGCCCTCTGTGCCCGCCGCTCCCGTGTGCCCTCCCGGAGGATGCTCGGGCAGGACCCGTGTGCTCCGCGCTGTGCTCGGCGCGAGTGTCGAGCGCGGTACGTGTGCTTTCACTCTTCAGCAAAGCAGGAAATAAGCCTCAAAATAAGCCCGCGGTGCACAGCACAGTGCGCGCCGCTGCTAAAACGTCTAAAAGTGTTCCCGAGTAACTCGGTTTTTCCCCGCCCGTGTGCGGGGTGTTGGTAGCGGGAGCGATGTGCGGCAGCAGGGATGGGGACAGACACTGGATACTGCACACAGCGCTGTAGGGCAGTGTACCCTCAGTAATGTTTAAATCATTTCACAAGGAGTGGTTTCAGCAGCGTGGTGAGTCCTGTGATTAAGCAGATTTGTAGGTGTTTAAATGGAAAGTGAGTGTTAGCCTGAGCCTGCTTCCCTAGGCCGTGTGCGTAACAAGAAGACAGAGTGGGCTTCGTTATCACTCTCTGTCACAGGTACATGGACAAAGTTATTTTGAGTTAACTTATTTTGGGTATATTAAATTATCTCTTTTCATCTGATGCGTGTCAGTTGAATGGGAGTTAGCACTGAGTATAACGAAGAAAAAAAATCAATGTTTATTCAAGGTGTTTGATCTCTTCTGCTGTCAGAATGTCACCACTGAGGAGACTATCTCTGAAAGAAGAAATTCAACAAAATTTCTTGCTTTACCTGTTTGGTAGGTGTCTGTCTTAGCTCTTTTTAAGGATTTTTATATCAATAGGCCATTGACTGTAAGAGTGGACTGAGAAGAATTGAGTGCACTCAGCTTCTGCAGGGCCAAAGCAAGAACTGGTGGGAGTAGAATAATAACTCTGAGCTTGATGCTGAGGTTACCAAAGGGAGTAGTTTAACCCCTCCTAACGCAGTGTAAATCTGAAATGAAACTGGGAAGCCAAATGCTAAAATTAAAGCTTACATGAGTAGGGGCTACAAATCTGCAAGGAGAAAATGAGTGAAAAACACATTGTGTCCAAAGAAATACAGTGGTGTATTGGGGCAGGATGAGTTCTGTGCATAAAACCTTTGTTTGCTCCTCACAGTCAGTTCTGTACATTTGATCTGTTTAATAAAAGACCCTATTTTTATTGTGAGTTGCAATGTCTTCAAGAGGTAGAGAATATACCTTACCTATTTTATTATGAAAAAACCCCAAACACTAAAACATTGTAGGTGAACTAGGATTTTAAGTCATAACTTTGTAGTGCCGTAATTTATAATAATATAATAAATTTATAATTTAACTGAAACAGTGTTTGTAAAACCGTTACTACCAAAATTCTACCAATACAGGGAGCCTAAGTAAAACTGAGAACAGTGTGGCATTTTAATTCTGTATAGTGATGTGCAGAACAGGAATGACAGCACAAATAGTGAGTTAAATTTGAGTTCTTACGCTTACAGTTATGCTGTTCTTACATCTCTCATCTTCCCAGTCCAGCAGCAATAACTGGGGTTTCAGAGGCACCCAATGAATGTCAATAGATGACTCCATACATTGTCATACTCACCTCCTACAACTTGGCTGTGCAATTCAATGCTTCTTCATTATAAAAGAATCTCGACCTTTTGGTGGGACTGAGGAGTGCAAAGGGCAGATGATGTTTTGAAAGGGAAATGTAAATGTTAGAGCAGGAGCTTTCTGACTTAATCTAAACCTTAGCTCTTTGTAAACAAATAGAACAAAGGTGATATCCCTGAGATAGGTGGTGCTGTCACAAAACAAAAATCTGAATGTGGCAGAGTGTGTGTGAGGTTTTGGTTGTTTGTTTGTTTTTTTAACAGAAATAGTTTCAGTTTGGTATCCATATTTTTCCCTTCAGTGTTCTCAGTTCTTCCCATAAAACCTCTTGGGTAATTAATGTTTTCATCTTGCTAAAAGCAGACACCTCTCATTTCTTGTTTATTTAGAAGCTGTAGAAATGGGTTTGTGAGCACTGAAGGAATCAGTGGACTCTTCAAGGAAAGTGATACTTTGTAGGCTTATCAAATCATGGCTTTTTAATGTGGACATAACTGTACTGCCTGCTTTTTAAGGTGGAGATCTCTTGTTGTCCAGAGTCATGTATTAACTGGCACGGTACAGTGGTGCACAGACAACATGCAAATGCTGGTGATGCATAGAAATCTTGAGGGATTCTCGAAGTCTTGACTCAGAACCAGGGCCCCTTAAACATTTTCAGCAGAGACTGAAATACAGAATACCTGTACAAGCTCTTTACTTTAAAAGGTTCCCTCAGTTATGCGTTTCTTTTGCTACCGAGGTCACAGAACTTGCTTAAGGAATACTTCTTTTTTTCAGTTTAAATCTAATCAAATGCTTAATCCCTATCCTGTTTTGAGGTGAGAGAACCTGTGTTAAATTCCCAGTGAAGGCATGTTATCATCACTAACTTACTGAGCATAAAACCAGAAATGAAGGAAAATGTAAGAAGCAGAATGTGTATTTTTTAGATTTACAGAAGTGTGCCTTTAATGGCTGTTTGAGGCAATATTAACAAGTGTTTTGTGTAAACAGTCTCCAAGGTCATTGATGTTAAGCTGACTGAGAACACGGTTTGAGACAAAGAATTAATTTATCTTTGCTCCTTGACCTGATACTGATTTAAGAGTTAATCCAGCAACCTGGGTTAACCAATCTGCACTGTTAAAAAACGAGTAGCAATGACTTCACCTCTCATCTTTCCACGAGAAACTGAGGTTGCTGATGGCATATTCATATTCCTGGTTCTCTGAAACCTGAACTGGCTCTTAATCTTTGCTGGTTTTATCAAAGGCTCGCCCTTGTAAAACGGCATTAGAGATTTGTATTCGCAGCAGGGAGGATGATGTCATGTTTTGGAAGAGTTGGCTATGGATTGGAGGTATATATGCAAACAACCAAGCCTCTGTTTGTTTTTCATTTCAATTTGGTTTGCATGGGCAGCTGGGAGAATCTGAAACAGTTTGAGATGTGCTTTGGTACCTCGGGGGTAAACGGTGAGGGTCCTGCCTGGAAATCTGTATTTATGTAGGTGGGCACTGGGAACCTTGAGCCCGAATATTGGAATTAGATTATTACTTTTTCCGTTATCATAACCAGTTTTAAAACATGCTAAACCACACATTGTAATTGTTGTTAGCTTTACGGTGTCACGTCTGCAGAAAATGTGTAAGATTGTATGTCTGAGACATGAAGTGCACAGAGACTGTACTACAGATGTCATAAACTACATAAAGATAATACATTCACTGTAATTAATGCATTCAGTGCATTATACTGAAGTATTATTGTGCCTGTCTTAAAAACAATTAACACAGCAAATCTAAAGTAGATTTCTGACTAAAAGTAAATTTCAGATCCTTCTGTTTTCCCCCACTCACCGGCTGGCATGCCTTGTTTAGCAACATGTTCTTTTTTCAAGAAGATTTTCTGTTCTCTTTTGCTAGGTAAAAAAAAAAAAGAAACAACCCACAAATACAAAAACTCTGCCTGTGCAAAGTAAACACAGCGTAAACATAATCTTTCCACCGAGGATGCTTCATTATTCAGTCATAATTGTGTTCATAAACTGCCACAATATCCATCATATAATTAGCCACTTAGAGGGCTGCTTTTTAAAATTTGGATATAGGATAGTCAGCAGAATATTAGGTATGTATTTAAGCTTGAAATGCATTATTTATTCTGCTGAAGGCAGAAAGAAAGCAAGTGCAAGATGGGTGGTAGAAGATTAACACATCCTGCTTTGGGGAACCAGGAGAGCCTGTGGAGTGTCATATTTGCTCCTCTGCACAGGTCCAGATCTGAAGAACAGAACAGGTCCATATTAATGGAGCTTTTACGTCCATTTCTACATTATACCCGTACACCTAAATTTTAAAAACGATGACACAGATCAGTAAATGGCCTCAAGGCCAAGAAGGTAATTGCTGAGCTTTGAGACTAAATTAGAGCCATCTTGTACTTCTTTAAGAGAGTAGCCCTGCCAGACTGCCTTTGCCTCAACACTGTCCATCCCATAAAATACACTGTAACTCCCCTCTTTTTTGGATGGGCAAAGCCAGCACCCCGGGCTGCAGCTGAGCTGTGGGGAGCACGACCCAACAGCTCTGACAGTTTCTTTTTTAGCCCGTGGGAGGAAGGTATTATCACGGTAACAGGTGTGAGGTGGCATATGCTGCACTTCGGGCTTTTGTTGTGGTGTTGTATGGTTTGTTTACATGTCTGAGTCCTGTGGTGCCTTGACTTATTATAGGTCTTTTTCAGAGCACAGTTTTCATCTCACACAGATATAGACGTTTCTGTTGTGTGGCCCCGTGAATGTGAAACCAGCATCTAGTCTAGAAATGAAGAAGCCAAAAAAAAAAAAAGGAGAAAAAGAAGATACCTTTTTTTAGTGGTTTTTTTTCTCTTCTTTTTCCCTCACTACATGGTTGTGAAAGCTAAAAATAGTTAGTATACATGTGCAGTAGACAGCTGACTTTTTATGCTTGGCCTTTCTACATTTTATCCACTTGTTCTACTAGGTAACTTTTAAAGACTTTATAAGCTGTGAGGAAACACGAGTGCATTTCCATTTGTTTGAGTCTCCCGGTGGTACCCACAGGCCAAAGGAATACCCCACTAACATACCTGGATGTTTGCTTTGTCTGCCTGGTGTCTGAGTGAGCACTTCACACCCCCGGGATCCTCCAAACCTTGCTCTGCCATTCCCAAATTTCTTGAGCTCTGGTGGAGTTCTCAAATCAGGGGCTGCCCTGGTTCAGAGCTACAGAGTCCTTGGGGAGACTGAGTATCTGGAAATCAGGAATGCACAAAGTTCCTCTATGAACCCTTTTTTTTTCCCGATTTTTTTTTTTTTGGGGGGGGCTGAGGAGAGAGACACAGGAATACATAAAGGAAGATCTTAAAACAGGACACAGCATCTTTTGAAACAAGTATAGCACCTGAAAAGACTTTTTAAAAAAAAGATTATCTGAATGAAATAAGCCTTTTAACTCACCTGTAAAATATGTTCAGAGAGGTGCTCCCTTGGAGGAAAGGACTGCACTATTTCCCCTCAGAAACAGAGCTGGGTCCCACAACTCCCTCACAGCAGTTGCAGTAAAATTCAGAACACCTGACCCCAGCACTGCTGGGGTTTTCAGAACTCTGAATGTATTTAAAATCCTAGATTATAAACATCTTTGTAAGGAAAGCAGAAATGCTGTGAAACAGAAGGAAAAAACCCAGAAGATTAAACTACAAACTGTATGACACATAACATCTACCCAGCTGAAACTAGTCTGTAGCTGCTTTTCCCTCACCACATTAATCATCACTAAGAAGATCCTACTCTTTAAACCAAGTATATTTTCATTTATCTAGTATCGCATTTCTGTGAGTTTGCTCATGCAGTAATATATACACTTTAATTATGAATAACTTTGCTTTGTGGAAAATGTAAATTTCGTCTAAATACTGAGAGAAGATCAAGGCTCCCTCGGGACACAAAGGCCTTAACCTCATCCCCAGTGTAAAATTTAGAGGGTTTACAAGGCTGCAGAAACGTGGCAAACCAAATCCATATCCAGGGGACATTACTTTTTGCTTGGTTCAGTTTCATTTCTAAGAGAATATTTCACGTTGAGTTTTATTAATTTGACCTGCTGGGAGTGTGCTTAAAAGGAGAAAGGAATCCAGCCAGAGGAAATCCCCTTCGTTGCTGTCTGAGATCACACCATCAACAAAGGGCATCAGTTCTGTAAGGACAGAGCTGGGAAGCAAAGGAACCATCCAAAACCCTGGGCAAAACCAATGCCAGATAAAACCAGGGCATCTCCTAAAGACTGTAGTTAAGCTCATCATCAGGCACCCTCAGGACAACAGGCAGAGCCAGCAAATATCCAAGGGGCAGGAGTGTTACCTGCCCGAGGCTGTGTGTGGTTTGAAATAATCCCCTCCTCAACTCTGATGTTGTTTCCCTTGATGAACCAAATAAAACATTCCTGACGACTACAAAAACATCAGCCCCTCTCCAAGCTCTGCTCTCTCAGTGTTTTCCAAATAACTTCCCCACTGTACCAGGAGGCAGCTCCACTGATTTCAGTGGTTCCCTCTGTCCACTCCTCTCTGTGGAAAGCTCTTAATGGGTTTAAATCTTCATTAGATTTATTTCTGTGGTGAGTTGCTTGTAATTTCCGTGGTGGTGGCCTCCAGCTGAGGAAGGTGTGTAAACTTGGGCCTAAATTAAAGACTTAGGAAAACCTGTTCAAGTTTGTTTTAGATACTTTGCTGCCTGGGGATCTCCATGGGTTAGAGTTGATTTAATGCCAGGCAGGTTGTTGCAATCAGTGTAGGAAAGCATCTTGTGCTAAGTGAAACTACTGAGAAACTATACTTGACTACACTAGCTATATTTATCGAGATTTTCCAATTTTTAGGTTGTTTTGGGCCAGTATATAAAGCAGTAGCCATCTAAATGCTGCGTGTTTGAATTGCTGAACATCTGTTGGGTCACTGAAACTTTCCTTTGACTGCTCTCAAAATAGTTAATATTAGCAACACTCGTGTTCTGACTGGAGGAGTAAAAAGAGCAACTTTAAGAGCACTTTAAAGATTAATTTCCATCTAAGCTGGGAAGACCTTACGTAACAAGAAGCCACAAGGTTGTCTGTCATGACTCTCTGCAGAGCAAGATGCCTCAAATAAGGAGAACCCCCGGGCACTTTGTCCTCTCCAGCCACCCCGGTGGAGCACCAGAAGAGGAGACCTACAGCAACCTCCAGACAATCCCAGACACCACAGAGCAAATGGAGTTTGATATCAGGTATCACCACATCAATGCTCCTCCTGTCCTCCCCCCAGCACGGAGGGCCAGACTTTCCAGGAGACTTTGCTAAGCCAAATAATCGCAGTGGGTGCTGCTGGGGACGGGAGAGATGCAAGTGTAGATAACCTGTAGTGCAGTGCAAAGTGTCTGTGAGGCTTTTAATCTTGCACAGGGACACAGATGTGGCTCTTCATTGGAAACCCACCTGTTATAACAAGCAGCTGAAAGGCCATTTTTACATAATTCTCCAGGCGCCGCTCACAGCAAGCTGGTGCTGCTGCTTTGGGTTTGGCTTAATCCCATACGTGCATTTTTTTCCAGCTGAAGAGTCAGGGGCTGCCTTTCTCCCCCGTCTGTGAAAATTCCTTTCTGTGGGTGGTTTTTGTTTTGGGTTGGTCTTTTTTTTTTTTTTTTTCAGCTGATGGACTGACCAGACCAAGCCCAAGTTTTTTTAAGCAGATCTGTAGAATTAAGCTCTTAAGCCCAGTTGACTATTCAGCAGATCTCACACAAGCAGATCTCAGCAGAAATGCAAGTTAAAATAAAAATGTATATTCCTATTATTTGTGTACCAAAATAAACACAAAAACCCGTGCCTGAGAGAAGCTAAATCTAACTGGAGATTTTCATCAGGAAGGCATAACCAGTTTTTGGCATCAAAATGTTGCCACAGATGTTGTTTTCGGGTTTCTCTGTGCCCCAGAACCCCCCCTAAAAGCCTTTAGGTTTTGGTCAGTTCATACCAGGGTACCACCCAATAGCTGGAGACCCAGACTGCATTATGGAAATCACTGTTGGATGACAGAGGCAACATTTTTGTGAGATGAAATATTTTGAGAGGTTCTAAGTGAAGGCTGTTTGAATATTTTGACTCGGGGGGGGGGAAGGGGTGAAAGAAAAAGCAACCCTAGGCCAGAATTCCATTGTCTTATATAAAGAAATGAGACACTTAAAAAAATCAACACTTTTTTTTCAAAAGTGCCAAATATGCAGCTTTTTAAGAAAACATCAAGGCACTTCTTTCTGCATATAAACGTGGGCGTGAGATGCTTAAATCAATAAAACCATAAATAACGTGGGGGAAAAAAAAAAAAGCAACTCAAACCTTAACATTTCCCTTTTACATGCCCAGCTGTTGGGGGAGTAACTGTACCTGACACTTGCAGAGTGCTTTTAAGGACTTGCTGTCGCAGAATCCTCCTCTAACGTGCCCATCTTGCAGCTCAGCGACTCAGGTTGGCCGCCAGCTGGCCCTGATCGGGGATGAATTTAACAGGAGGTACCACAGGAGCTTAGAAGATACACTGCTTCACCTGGCACGACTGTAAGTCACCTTATTGGCAGATCCTTCTAAAAACCAGGTTAGGTAACCAAAAATTGGTGTTCCTGTACGCAAAATAAAAAAAAAAAATAAAATTATAGCTAGTGCTGCTGCCTCGTACAGAGTGTAAGGAAGGAAAACAGGCGCTGCAGCTTGTTTTACAGGGAAAAGCTTTAGCATGTAAATTGTTACCACGGACTGCAGCCACTTAAAGTCACCACTTAATCACTTAATTCAGAAAGCAAATTACCTTTAGCTTTCGGAGGTCTGCACCCTAAATATTTAGAGAAATATACACCCTAAATATTTATAGAAATATGCAGGTACACTTGAGACTTTCAGGAAGGAACATATTGGAGGTTTTTGTTTGGGTGTGAGGTTTTTTTTGGGGGGTGGTGGTGGTTGTGTGGGTTGTTTGGGGTTTTTTGGGGGCTTTTTGGGGTTTGGGTTTTTTTTCTGGTTGATTTTTTTTTTTGGTTGTTTTTTTTTTCTTGGTTGCTTTTTTCAATTTTCTAAACTTCGGTGTTTTCTTTGCCAGTTTTTAGAATGAATTTTCCATCCCCACGCTTTCTTTTTTTGTTGTTTCGTTTTCTTTCAATCCTCAGGGTTGCTATCAGTGTTTTCCAGACGTTGAATGTTATTAGAAGTGTTATAAGAAGCTCTGGGAACATTTTGAGCAGTAACTGGGCGAAGCGGATCCTTGGCTGTGGAAGCTGGGTATGGTCTCCCCCTCTTCTCCCAAACTTTTGTTGACAAGGAAGTAACAGCAACACTTCAAAGGGAATTAAGTGTCAATGAGTAAAGGATATAATGCAGCTCTAGGTTGGGGTTTATTCCTTGGTGCCCTGTTTTTTCCCATTAGGCTGGAATTTCTCATTTATTGCCAGGGTGTGCTGCTCAAATCCCACACAGCTCCAGGGATTCCTGGCAGAGGGAAGGCATCTCCCACTGGAAAATGCTGTGAGGGTCTATCCCAGGGGAGATAAGCAGTGCCTGCTGCCAGCAGTGTTCACCCTGGAGGAGAGAGGAAGGGTCTTTGCAGCTGGATTTGACACTTGTTGCCTTTTTTGCACCGTCTTTTTGCTGCTTGTTATCCCTAATTCCTGCCTCCCTTCTCCCACCAGGTTCCCAGGCTTCCTTTCAGGTGTGTCTGCCAGAAGCTGGTGCCTGCAGCCCTGCTGGTCGCTGCCTTTTGGTGGGCCCTGAATTGTGGACTGTAGAGTGAACACAGGGAATTACAACAGGAGGTCATTGCTGGACTCTGACCAACATCATCAACACCCCGGTGGTGGCAGCTGGTTTGTTTTTCAAATGTACACAAAAATCTCTTTAATATTTAAAAACCTAGGCTAGTGCTGGGTCACTGCTGTTTCATTCTTTTTTAAAGATTTAGAAATGTTTAAAATAAGGAGGTTGTTGCTGGATAACTGCCTGACTTGCTAGTTTTGAAATGTGACTCCAGGCGATTACAAAGTCTGTCTTTTTTTTGGTGTGTGTGTGTTTGTTTTAATGCAATATAAAGTGTCTATTTCATATAAATGAGTTTGTTAAAGAGAACCTGGATTTGAGGAAGACTGAAGGCATGCTGGACATCCTTTCAATTTTAACACTGTAAAAGCAAGAGTAAAGATTTAAACCATGATACTTTTTTTTAAAAATTAAATTGTTGCTTCAAACCTTCTGCAGTGTTGTCCACTTTATTTTCCAAGACACATTAATGGCAATATCTTGTCCTGTACTTTTTGCTGTCTAAGACTACAGGCAGGCTGTGTTTGATTCTTGTGTAGTAGACACTTACAGACTCTCAGTGAGAGAAAAACGAAAGTGCATCTCTGTGGTTTGGGTATTCCCCTCAGCACAGGGGATTCCTGCTGCTTGCCCAGCCAAGCAACTACTACAGTCAGTGCATTTTTGAGACAGGAAAATGCAGTATTTAATGGATTTGTGATCGAAGCACTCACCTGAGAGGCTGGCATTTCAAGTCCCTGCTCTAAATCAGACAGGGAATTTCAACCCCTCTTTTCTTCAGTGAAGACAAAAGCCAAGTCAAGTCAGATTTAGGGGTGTTGAGGAATGTGCTTCCTCTCCTTAATGAACAGTGCCCAAATGCCATCATGATCCTAACTGCCCATCTCAGAAAATCCTTCTGGGAAAAAGAAAAGCAAAGCTCAACTGGACTATTTCAGAAGACTGATGCACTGCCCATTTCATCCCAGAGCTGTGTGGGACCACTCTGCTTTCCCCCACTCTTGCAATCAATAATGCAAGACTTTGAACACAAGAGAGGGGATGTTCATCATCCAGCACGGAGCAAAACACAGTCCCCAGGAACAGAAAACCCAATCCCATGAAGGAAACAAGTGAAACACAAAGCAAACAGCATCCAGGTCCTTCTTCCCACTCATTAAACAAGGCCCCCCAGATGCAGTGTTCTTAGGATACAGACTTCCCTTCAGCATCACACACTGACAAAGGCACAAAGGTTACCCAGTGGTTTGCAAATAAAGATTTCTAGCATGATTTTTCCCAAAGAGCTTTAATTCTGGGCAAAGTTACAACAACATGAAATAAAAAAAAGAAAAAAAAAATTACGGTAAGAACACTACAAATAAAATACATTTCTCCAACTTGAAAATTCAAATAATTAAAAAGAAAGGATAGAAATTTTAAAACACTGTACTAAAAAAAAAAAGGTGCCACCAATGGGCCATGCTCAGTCCCAACTATCATAAAAGCTGGTTTGAAAGGCACTAATGTTGCATTTGGTCTTAAAAGGTGTAGTCAGAAGCTTCTAACACAGCACAGTCCAGTGTTTAATAACATGAGTGGGATTTAGTTGCAATATTCTAACCACCTATTGAAAACTTTGGGATGCTTTACTGAGTAAATGACACCTTACCTGTAACGTGGGAGCCTTCACTGAAATAATTTTCTTTGCAGTGACCCCAGCCCTTAATTGTCAGCCTCTAACAGTCCAGTGGTGAAGCTGACAAATTCTTCTGTGTTTCAGTAATTGTTAATGTTTACATGTGTTGCCAAAAATGTGGAATTTGTGCTGTAAGGGCAGGCACAGCTGCCAACTGCAGCTCACAAAAGAGCTGTTTAATGATACAGTCCACTTAGCAATCAGAATCAAGGCCAGTGCTTTTAATTCACCCTCCCTCCCAGGACAACCTGCTGCTCTCCAGCTCATCACTTCCTGCTGCCAGGAAATGTGCACATTTTTGTTGAGCTTTTTTTTTTTTTTCTTCCCCCCAGTGAAACATTTCTTTGTGGAACTTTGCACTGGAGGGAAAATTACTGTAGGCCAAGAATGGTGCACCCCAAAGCATTGAAAAGAGCAAGAAAAGCTTCGTAGTTTATTGATAGTTTAACCTTAAGAAAATCACGTTCCTAATAACATCTTCTGCATTACTCGGCTGCTGCCTGGAAATATGGGAACAAAATGAAAGGATTTTACATAGATGAACATCCCACAAGTCAGGTGAGCTACAAAACAGGAACATCAACCAGGTGGATCCTCTAAATGCACCCTGGAGCCCAGAGAGAGCCCTCCACAACTCAGCTCATTTCCATCCCTGTATTCATGCAGAAGATCCCTGCACCAGACAGCCAAGGCCACCAACTTTAACCGGAATCCATGCAAAAAAAAAAAAAAAGGTATTGGAAAAGAAAAAATAAAAGGTAAAAAAAAAAAGGAAAAAAAAAAAGAGAGGGAAAGATGCTTGCAGGATGGAGGCCAAACAATGTTATTTGGCCTGTTTGCTGACAGCTTTGCAGTCCCAACACAGATGGAAGAGTCAAACTCTGCTCTCCCCTTCCACACCTGAGGCACTCAGAGAAGGAAAACATTCATTGCAATGAAGCACACGGTGCTCTTTTCATCAGGAGAAGCCACAAATGTTTAAGACTTCTTCTCTTGGGAGCACAGAGTTTTAAACCAGAAATAAAACCCAAGTTGCGTGGATTTTTTTCAAAAGGTCACTTAAGTCTCTGCTGCTTCCTCATCTTCCAGAGCATCCACGTGTTTATATTGTTTCCAGGCCTTTAAATTACATTTTCTGAGAATGGCTCCCAGTTGATTCCCGGGCCCCACCTCGTAGGTGTAAGGGAATTCTGTTCCTTGTTTCCTTTCGTACACCGAATGCATGGTCTGTTCCCACAACACAGGTGACACCACCTGCTTCACTAACAGCTTCCTGATGTGCTTGGAGTGCATGTACTTTCGGCCATCCACGTTGGAATACACACACAGCAGCGGTTTCTGGATCTCGATGGATTTCAGGACTTCGGCCAAAGGCTCTACTGCTGGTTCCATAAGTCTGGTATGAAAAGCCCCACTGACTGGGAGCATTTTTGTACGGGTAAAATAGTATTTTCGGGCATTCTGCTGCAAATACTCCAAAGCCTGTAACAGGGAGAGAGGGAGAAAGTGAGAGTCTTGTAGAACAAAGGTTTGCCCCACAAGAACCACCTCATCAGACTTATGGTGATAAAGGGATTCCTCTTCCAACCCAACAACTGAAAGATCTCTGCAGGAATTCTGGGTGTCCTAAAAGAATCACAGAATCAACTAGGATCACTACAATCAACTGAACACGTGCTGGAAAAAACCCCCACTTTTTGGACAAACTAAGGCCGTACATAACACCCACGCAGAAGTGCAAAGCAACAGTTTTAAAAGAGTGAAACGCCAAGTTCAGCTGAAGGAACAGTTACCGTGAAGCAGTAGTTAGTTATCCCGCAGCAGTACCTGTAAGTGTCCTGCAATGACTCTGCTGTCCGGGAACAAGTAGTTGGAGACCGTGCACACGGGGTTCTCAATGCCCAGCGACTCGCAGTGTTTGCGGGCTTCCAGGCAGGCAAATTTGTAATTCGCCTCTGGCCGGCCCATAACCGAGAGCATCCCGCTGGGAACAGCCTCGGCCGCCTTCTGCATGGCCTCGGCGCGCACCTTCACCGCGTACAGCGCTGGGGAGAGACAACACGGCCGGGTAAATAAACGCCTTAAAAAAAAAAGCGTCCCAGCGGGAACACGCCGGGAAGGGGCTCGCGATGCTTTTGGGGGGGAAGGGGGGTGGGAGATCCCCCGGGGAGGGTTCCAGAGGCACCTTCGGCAAAGCCCAGCGCTCCAGCGAACACCAGCGCCGCGAACTCGCCCACGCTGTACCCGGCGGCCGCCACGCAGCGCTCCACGACCTGCGGGACACAGCGCGGCCCAGCCCCGCATCAGCCCGGGGGAGCCCCCGGGGCCCGAACCGGCCGAGGGGGAGCCCCCGGGGCCCGAACCGGCCGAGGGGGAGCCCCGAGAAGCGCCCCTTCCCCCCCCGCTCACCTCAGGCCGCCGGTGGTTGAGCTTCTCCACGGCGGCCAGGGAGGCGACGAACACGGCGGGCTGGCAGTGCTGGGTGCGGTCCAGCGCGTCCCGCGGCCCCTCCAGGCACAGCGCCAGCAGGTCGTAGCCCAGCACCTTCTCGGCCAGGCGGAACATGTCCCGCACGCCGGGGTAGCCCAGCAGCCCGCGGCACATCCCCACGCACTGGCTGCCCTGCCCGGGGAACAGCAGCACCGTGCCCTCCCGGGGGCACCGCCGCTCCCGCCTCGCCGCCGCCGGCGCCCCCCCCGCCTCGCCCGGCTCCACCGAGCTCTGCAGGAGGTCGCTCAGCGTCGCCCCATCGCCGGGGCCCCGGGAGCTGAGCCGCCGGCCCGCAGCGCCGCGGAGGCCGCCGCGCCCGCTGCAGCCAGCGAGCCGCCATGGCGCCCACACGGCCCGGCCGCCCATGGCCAACCCGCACGGGGCGTTGCCGCGGCAACGGGGCGGACCCGCCTGAGGGGGCAGCGAGGGAGGGGAGGGAGGGAAGGCAGGCCGGGAACCGAGCGGGGAAGGAGGGATGGAAGGAGGCCGGGAAACCCCGGCACTCACCGCCCGGCGCTCCGCCCGCCCAGCGCCCAGACCCCGCCTCGGGGCCGGAGCAGCGCGGGCGGTGCCGGGGGCGGGCGCTGCCCCAGCGCGGCACAGCGGGAGGAGGCGCGACCGGCGGCGGCGGAGCGAGGTACCGCGGTGTTCCTGGGGTGGGATAGAATGGGATGAGATGGGGTGGGGTGGGATGTGGAACGCAGCCGGAGGGTCCGCCCGCCCCAGCCCCATCCCCAGCCCCAGCCCCAGCCCCAGCGCGGGTCCCGGCGGCTCCCGGCGGCTCCCGCAGCACTTTGGGGTGCGTTTGTCCCGCTCCCCCGGCCGGGGATGATCATCATCCAGCAGCCCCCGCCGGATGCACACACGGTCCGCCGGGACCCCGGGGCAGCTTATCCGGGTGGGTTTATCCCGCGGGGGGAGGGACCTGCTCCCCCGGGCAGGACGGGACACCCGGGATGGAGGCGCCGGGACACCCGGGATGGAGGCGCCGGGACACCCGGGATGGAGCCGCCGGGACACCCGGGATGGAGGCGCCGGGACACCCGGGATGGAGGCGCCGGGACACCCGGGATGGAGCCGCCGGGACGGGGCTGCGGCGGCTCCGGGGCTTGGGGAGAACAGCCACGGCTGCTCCGTGCCGGCGTTTGGCGTGGGAAGGGCTTAAAAAAGAACTTAAAAAACCAAAAACAACCCCCCCCCCCCCCCCAAGAAAATAAGGAAGCCCCTTATTGATTTTTATCCGGCGTATGAGTTTCCCGGCGGTTCGCAGCTGCCCGGCCGTGCCCGCGGTCCCCGTTCCTCTGATGTGCCCTGTGATGTTCCTCGCTCTGCCCTGTGCCCTTCGCTCTCTGCACTCGGCTGAAGTTTTCAGGCCGCTCTCAATAACTAAAGGCCTCTTCCTTCGGTAACATTTCTTCCTTCGGTAACGTTTCTTTAAGGCTGAAAGAAAGGGCTTGGGGTTTTTCTTCCGAATTTTTGGGTAGTACTCGCAAATCAGCGCGAAACGCTCTGCGGTATAATTCGAGCGTTCAGTGGCAAGATTATTTAAAATAAAAAAAAAAAGAAAGAAAAAAGTGAAAGTTGCCGTGCCAGAGTTGCAATTGTGTAATAACTTTGCACCATGTAAAGGTTATGAAACAGCATCAAGCATTGAGTCAGAGCAGCTCAGTAAAAGAGACTTTTACTGTGTTAGTACAAGGTGGGAGAAGGAAATGCATCACAGGGGTCACAACAGCAAAAGGGTGCAGTCTGTGTGTGAAGCATTTGAGACTTAGCAGTGGTGATGCATTTTACCCCGTCAGAATACCTGGCAAGCTGAAAAGAGTCAGGCCTAGGCAGCACTTAAACCAGAAATATCCAGGAGAAACTTAATTTTTTTGTTAAGAGAAGGTGTGGATGATGAAGAAGAACCTACAGCAGGACGTTTGTGGCTGTTTGGAATGAAGGGGTGTTTTGTCTGCATGCAGAGGGTTTAATGTAAACAGACATAGGGAAAATTAGAAGAGATTGAGCAGCAAATGGCAAATTATTGCCTGGGAAGCTTTTGTTCCAGTATACATTTCAGTTCCCTGTATGTAAACCTTCAGTAAATCATAGATGTATTTGCACAACTTGTGCTCTGCCACTTTAAAAGAAGTGTGACCTGGGCAGTGAGATTTTCTGTTTCTATCCCTACACCTTGCATTATATGCTTAAATAAACACTATTTTTTTCAATTAGAAACACTTATTATAAACATATATTGTACACTTGTTAGATACATTATATAAGATTTATTGTTTGAAGTGTCACTGTTACTTGGGATTATGTAGCAAAGAAAAGGCTACTTTTTTGTGGAAGCTGTTTTCTGTGTCACAAACTGTGACATAACTTTGGTTTTAGTCTTGCAGTTTCCCAGGACTTAAAGCCCCAACACACACACATAGTTTATCAATATAAATTAAGCAAGTTGAACTAGTGGATTTTTTCCCCTTTGTTTCTCCTTTTACTCTTTGTAGCTGGAATCAGCTTTGGGCAAGTGAGATGTTTTGAATACCTAGAAAAATTATTGCAACGTGTGTAAAAGCAGCCTCCACTGGACTGCTGAACCTGCCTGAAGTCACAGAAAACGGGCAGGATGATGAAGAACATGTTGCAGAGCAGAGATAAGAAGTGGAAACAGAAATAAGCAAGTTAAGAGCGTGTGAGAAGAAAATATTTCCAACTGTGATGGTTCTTTCAGACAGTACCTGCTGGGTACACTGCAGATACCATCTACAGACATCCAGGTTTCCTCAGGATGGAAATCAGGGTGCAAGAATATTGTGCAACTCGCCCTGAAGTGAAGCTGGGATAGGATTGGGAAAGTAGTTATTATTTCTAGGTTGTGTAATCCTGATGCAGCTCAGAGGGGCTGTGTTAGCAAGTCTGTGGTGTGTAATTTATCACCAAGTCGTTTCAGAGTATCAGCAATACACTAAAAGGAACTAAAAAGGCTGAGGGACCTCTGTGGCTACATTACTTTCAAAAAATGTACTGGGTGTTCTATGAACCTCTCACACTGCACAGGTCACCAAATAAATGCCTTAGCACTGACAGAATGCTCTCCACTGCATCCTTGTCTTTTACTTTCTCCCTTGCTAAAGACTCACATGAAGTAAGACAAGACAAAGCTTCTTCCATAACCAGCTAGTGTGTTCCCTGAGTTAACTACTGCTTTTTGTGGGGAATTGACAGTAGTAGTTAATCTCTTGGGAAATACAATTAATCAGTAGTAATAGTGGTCAAAAGACTGGGACACCAACATTCAATTCAAGCCAGCAGGTCCAGTCTGTTCACTTGAATTTCCTCCCCTTCGCTGTTCACCAGTGGCTTCACTTTTCTTGTTGCTTTGCTTTGTGCCTTCCCTGTTTCTATTTGCCTGCCTGGTTTCCTTTCTCCCATCACTTAAGGATTATTGCAGTGCATTCCCTACCTCATTTCTTCACTAATGACTGCAACAGAGCAGTGTTCAGCACTCTCAGTTTACACAACACTTTCAGACTTTCTTCCCTGGGGGGAAGCTGACAGAACCCCTGACAAAGTCCAGTTGCTTAACACTGCAGGAAACCACCCTCCTATTGTTACATCCAAATAAAACATAAACTCCTTTGGGTTCTTGCTTACCACTTTTTTACAAAATAGTATTTGACAGCCACACAGGAGCTGCACAGATGACAGCACGTGTAGAGAACTAATCCTGGTGTTTGTTCTCCCTGTAGGCAAAGCACAAGCAGAGGGTTAAAAATTGGTGAGATCTTATTAACTTTAAATTTAAGATGCACCCTGGTAAAAAGCAGGTCGAATCCATCAGGCAGGAGTATGACAGCAATGAGCTATGCAGATTTTTTCCTCTCTGCCTTGTCCATCCTTCACCCAAGACCTAAGTGATCCTGTTCTCTCCTTCTCCCCAGCCTTAGTTATGAATTCTTCTGTGCTTGTTTTTTTCAGCCATTCATTCTTTTGTCCTGTTTTTGACCTTGTATTGCTTTGTCTGCTGCCTTTTTTGTGTGCTTTTTTATTAATTTTTGGCTTCCCCCAAGGCCTGACCACAGCCCAGCCCCTACACACCCTTTCTTGTGTGCTCCTTACAACCTTTCTCATCCCTGCATGCTTTACCAGCCCCTCCCTGCTCTCGGTTTTGCCTTCCAAATTCCACTCTGGTTTTATCACCAGGATTTCTGTTGATCCCGTGGACTGTGGTCCCAGCCACTGAAATCTCTTCAGTAGATCTGCAGAGCTGTGTGGGCAGAGCCCTGAGTACAGGGACAAAAACCAAAATGCAGGAGCTCCCTTGCTGGCCAGGCTTGTCCCTCATCTCCAAACAGAAATCCATCATGTCAGAGCTGCCACAATGCAACAAAATCTTTGCTCCATTTCCTACCAGTTACAAGTGGGATTTCCTCTTCCCAAATCCCTGCCTCCTCATCCCAGCAGTGCTGACCTTAGCAATGGAAGTTTTTAGATGCAGGGAAAGACAAGAGCCAAGACAATATCAATATGGCACTTTTCTCTGACAAGCCTCTGCAATGCTTGTTGCTTTAAAACTCTTTTATCCCCTGGGCCTTCCACAGGTGCTCTCTCCTCACTGCTGCAACCTTCCCTTCCTGCTGCCTTAACAGAGGAACAGGAATTGGGTGGATTTGCCTACTTCATATTTGAAAAAAAACAACTTTTCAGTCCTGCCCTTTTTTACTGTAGCTCTGATCTGTTTACATTTCAGTAAACTAAACACAGCTCTTCTGTAGCACTTGGCTTTTGGCCAGAAAGTCTGCAGTGAAGCTTCTTCCTCCTTCCTTGCTCGCTGTTTTTTCCTGCTGCCTTGTGCTCTTAACTAAAGCAGCCCGGCCCAGCAGAGCCAGGCAGTGCTTAGTCCCACTTCTGTAGGTGGATTTAATCCAGGCAGTGCTTAGTCCCACTTCTGTAGGTGGATTTAATCCAGGCAGTGCTTAGTCCCACTTCTGTAGGTGGATTTAATCCAGGCAGTGCTTAGTCCCACTTCTGTAGGTGGATTTAATCCAGTTCACTTTCCAGGCTGCAGCTGATCGAATGCTTCACGGAGGAGCCACGGGTGGGCTCCCCATTTATCCGCTGAGATCTCCTTGTTTACAAAACATCACTGAAGTCGTTGCCTTCTCATTGTCTGGTGTTCGTTTTTCAGAGGCAGCTTCTCAAATGTCCATTAGTACTTCACAACCCTCTTACAGGCCCCACTGAGCATCCTCAGCAAGCTTTTGAGGCTAAAAGCTGCAGTACAACACATAACATTATTTTGCACGTGCTCTTTTCTCACTCTTGGCTGTGCCTTTTCACTGAGTGAATGGACTTTCTGGTGAATGCAGAAGTACCTCTTACTGCATTTTTTTATTTTCCAAGTACAGCTCCTGTCATATCAAACTGCTTTATTCCTCTGGCATACTTATGGGTATGAAATAAACACCCTTAAGGGATATTTATGAAGGTAAAATTCGGTAATTTTAGTGGACACAGCTGAGAGAGAAGTAAAGGGTCCTGCCACCCCCATTCCCAATTCACAGGAGTGTTGTTCAGTGAAGCTGGAACAAGATCCATTAATTTCTCAGTGACCAGTGTAGGCTGTGGATCAAATCTCACACATGTACATCTTTTAAAATCTGCTAAAAAGGGAAACTTTTTGTGCCAATCAACATGTTTGGTTTTGTTCCAGGTTCACTGTCTCCATGGAGGTGGTATCAGCCTGGGCCCCAGCAGTGGGGTTCACACTCCTGCCCCATGCAGGGGGATTTCTAGGAGGCACTATAACCAAAAAGGAAATCCCAACGTGGTATCAAACTCTGCAGAAGCCATCCTGGTGTCCACCTAACTGGGTGTTTGCTCCTGTGTGGGGAACTCTCTATACATCCATGGGGTATGTTTTTAAGGCACTTCACCTGATCTCAAAGTTCCTTACTGTGCAATGCCTGACCAGAGAACTATCACTGTACTCCTGTGGCTCTGTGTTTGTAAGAAACTGTGTCAAGCTGCCTGTTGGACGGGTAGAAACCTGTTTGGGGAGTTGTGTGTGGGTCTGATGGGACATTTTGTATGCACAGGCATCCACATCAAAAGCAGGAGGTTGAAAAGCTGCCACTAATTTGCTCTCCTCGTTCATTCTGAGGGAGAGACCTGCCAAGCTGCAGCACTGGGATTTCTTCTAAGTATGTCCTTCAGTAGTTTTAGGAAAATTAAAACCAAATAAATGTGAGGGGCAAGGAGGAAAATTAGGATAGAACTGTTCTAACAGAGCTCAATTAAAACAAACCAAAATCAAAACATACATGTCCTCCCAAGTAAAACTTCCAGGCTGCTAAACTGTAAATGCTTGAAACACACACTGTCTCCTTTAACTCGTTTAAAATACCTGACAGCACAACAAGTGCTGTCAAATGAACAAGGAATCACAAGGCCAAGTACCATTCCCACAGGAACCATGAGAGATTATTAATACTGTATTTTGGCAGTGTGACTGTTACTTTTAATATGATGTAGCAAAAATATTTGTAGAGGTAGGTTGTCTCAGGAGTTTGGGAAGTTTTGATCCTCCTCCCTGCTCTAGAAGCACCAACACCACGTGCTTTGGTGTAAACTGTGCTGAGCTGTGCCTACCAAAGTTCATTATGTTTTTTCCTAGCTCTCAAACACACATTGTTGCTAACCCAATAATAATTTTTGGGCTGTAATATGCCTTTTTTGGCTCACCCCACCCATTTCTCCCACCATTTTAAGTGACTTGTAGTTTGTGTATAGCACTGGGTTAACTATATAAACTCTCATAGAGACCAGATCTTCTCCCAGTGAACATTACACAGTCACCCTGCAGGTTATCTTAAATACCAGACCACCTGCTGCAAAACACATTCCATTGGAATCAGATCATTACTGTCCTGTGAATAAAAACATGCCTTTTATCAAAGAGACAAGAGCTGGGTGGCCTTCCCAGCTTCCTTCAAGGTGACTGCACAGTTTGAAACCCTGTTCCTGGATTCCTCATCATAAACCTGGGTATCAGCTTAAAAACCTTGAAAAAAAAAAAATCCAAGTTGTCACAGCTTATCCCTTATTTTAGTGATAGCAGAATCAGTATGTCAGAAGGTGGATGGTCTCAGCTCTGTACTGTACATTCAGCTCAGTGAAAAGATCACACTTATTACCAGGCTTTTCTCCTGTAATCCACCATGCACACACACACACATTCCTTAAATGATCAGGACATTTAATTCCTTCAGAATTCCTTCTACTTAGGAGACTGTTAAGTTTCTAATGTTTACCCTGCCCCCTCCTTTCTTTTGCTTTTATTATTCTCTGCAATCAAACTGCCAAAATATCAAAGCTGCATTGTTCAGTCCCTATGAAAGTAATGGCCAAGAAGCAAGTTTGGGTCACTAAGTGGGTTAAACAAACAAACAAAAAAATCCTTCTTGTATAACCTACCAATGAAGACAAACTTCTTGCAATTACTCCTGTGGATGTTTGTCTGCTCCTGAAGAAATAATTCCTACAAGTTGGTCTCCATTGTTGCTCCACTGCCAGGAGAAATACAAATGAGCCCTGTGCTGTCCAGTTCAGTTCACAGCCTGTATCAGCTTCCAATTCTGAAACAATTCAGGATGGTGGCATTTTATCCAAGGGATTCTACTGTAGTTACCTGGAAAGGCTGTGCAGCCATTTGGACTGAAATCTAAGTCAAATGAGCAAAAGAAACAGTCTTAGCTGATGAATGTTCCCTGTTCTACTCAGGTTTCTTCAGTGCAAAAATAAACCTGACATTAGTAGAGCTCCCAAATCCTGGCTTTAGCAGCTTGTAAGGTCCCTCCAGTGAACTGTTCTTCTGTGGTATTAAAATCTGTTCAAAATCTTTTGGGAAGATCTTTCAGTAGCCAGGATCCTGCAGACAGGAGGGTGCTGGGTGCTCCTTGTGGTTAATTCCACAGCTCTCCTAACATGTTTGTTCTCCCCACCTTTGTCCCCTCCCTTCCAAAAAGTGACTGAAGGGTTCCTCCTGCTCTAATACCATCCTTCCCCATACTCAGCTGTGCCTTGGGATGCCACTCAGTTCCTATTTCTCCAACATTCATTTCATCCACTTAAAAACTTCAGTGGGTTGTGATTTTTTTATTAAATCTTTAAAGCACCATCTCCCAGGACCGAAATGAAGTTTCTTCACTATTTGCATCTTAAGACTTGCTTCCATCTCAACATTCTCTTTTGAGACTGAAATGCAGGAGGTCATCTCACCTAGAAGTGACAACTCTGGCAGGACTGGGAATTTTTCTCTCTCCACGTTGTTATCCAAAGCAGTTGGTCCACCCTGTGCTTTCAGTTGCTCTGCCAAGTAGTGCCTGTATATGTACTTTTTCCAAATTAATCTATTATTAATCTCTTTCATTTGATCAAGAATGTGTGGTAGCTTTTCTAAGCAGTGCAGTGAATTCCACCTTCCCTTCTCTCCCTACAGATACGGCTCCTACCTGGTGTGGAAGGAACTGGGAGGCTTCAAGGAGAAGTCAGTGGTTCCCCTGGGTCTGTATGCAGGGCAGCTGGCACTAAACTGGGCATGGACCCCAGTGTTTTTTGGAGCTCACAAAATGGGATGGGTAGGTGGAAAACTAAAGTTTCTTAGTCAAAGGCTTCTACTCCTATTTGCAAGGTGCTCAGATGAAATGTTTGTGTCACAATCTTGAGCCTGAGTACAGAAAAAAAGGCTTGCAGAGGTTTTCTAAAATTCTCTTTAATGCATGCCAGCAGCCACCTGAGAGGATTTGCCTCTCTAGAGCATCCTTAGATGTGTGGATTTCAAGCAGCTCTTCCAGCCAATCTTTGGTAAAAGCTCTGGGTGACTAGAAAATGGAAACATTTATGCCTTACTACAATTCTCAGGCAAACAGCAGCGATAAGAAGCTTATTATTACAACATTATTCAGGTAATCAACACCCATTTGAGAAGAGACTCATTTTCTGCAGTTCTCTGAAAAAACTTGGCTCAAAAATAAAAAAATAAAATATTTGCCTGGTTCTGTAGATATACATGAGACACTGTAACAGGGGAAGACTTTGCAATGCCCTTTTCCTGCACCTGTTATATCATTTTATGAGTTGAACTGATTCTTAACTCAGCAGAGATCTGTTTTTTTATTTTGCTGACTGGTTTTCTGAGAAGGAATTAGCTCCCAGGGGGACAGAGCCAGGTGGGAAGAACCACACAAAGACTGTGGAGTCAAGGAAATGCAACGAGGGAAAACAACACTGACCACCTTCTGTGTTCCAGGGCTTGGTGACTCTCCTGCTCACAACTGGGACAGCAACAGCTACAGCTGCTTCCTGGTACAACATCAACAGAACAGCAGCTTATTTGATGGTTCCTTATTTAGCCTGGCTCACCATGGCTTCTGCACTCAACTATCGGATCTGGAAGGACAATCCCAGCAAGAAAAAACCTGAATAACCAGTGTTTGGCCAGAAAGATTGGGGTTTTTTTCCACAATAATTTTTTTATACATAAAAGTTATGGCCTTATTTTATTTTTAGCTGAACTACTCACACCATTAGTTTGCTAATTACAAGCTGACAAAGCAGTACTTGTCAAAACAAATGTGCCTTTACCAGGCAAGTCACTGACTGGGTTTTACAGCAAACTAAAAAGTGGTGTTGATTTAAAAGTACTAATGCTACAATGTGACAGCATTATATTTTATATGACAGCAGCACTTTTAACTGTTCCCAGAAATAAGCAGGAACTCCATCATGTTCAGAGGAAGAAATCCAGCCACATACCAACCCAGCTTCCAGAAAGGTGCTCCCAACAGTGACAGGGATGACTGTGGCCTGAATCTCTCATGTTCACCACCAGGCACAGTCCCACTGCAGCTGCCAGATATTTGTCTTCTGGTCATTGTACTCTGGAAACATTGAAGACAAGCTTTTTTTAACAATTTGTGCCTTCCTACTCTGAAGCAAGGCACATCCTACTGTCAGCTGAATGCATTAAACTACGTGGAAAACTTACCTTGTTCCTTGCTTGTGTTGCTTTTAAATTGTTTGGAGCAGAAGGTAACAGGACTTTATCTTAAAGACAGCCCCTTTATCTCTTCTCCTCACACTGCACTGGGCAAGACAAAATAGGAAACTCAGAGCACCTGTGAAGAAACTGTGAGGCCCCACCTTCCCCTTTAGATCCACAGGCACTTCCTTACATGTTTTCAGATCCTCTGAAGGCATGAAGTGCCTTTTGCTCTCCTACAAGTGACAAATACATCTGAATGTCTCCTTACATCCATCAGGATATCCTACATCACAGCCAAACCTTTTCCCTGCACTGGAGGCAGTCACACCACCTGTGCTTTAGCACTTCACCACGTTTCTTTAATCAAGTTTACTGGTCCAAAGCAGTCCTGATTCATGAGCAGGAGGCTCTGAGCACCACTTCTGGCTGTGCAATCCAATTTTCCTAAGTCCCAGATGGTTTATTTCTCCAGCCTGTGTTCCAGTCAGTGGGAAGAAGTGGGTTTCTGCAGACCAGCCTGAAAGAGCCTAAAATACCCCTTTCCCTTCCTGATCACAAGGGATAATGTGCTGCATATTCACAAAGTTTGGAGCAAGGCTTAGAACATTTCCACAATTTTATAACTATACTCTGCTCTCAAACACATCCTGATTGCTGCAAACTGGCTGAAATAATGACTATCCACCCAATATATATGTCCTGACAGCAGGATTTTTTTTGCAACCCTAAATTTCAGCCAGTTACTCTGATCTGAGGAAAGAAGACAGATTAGGGATAATTAATTTCAAGCTGACACCCCACTCCCAAACACCTCTTCCTTAGGGCCTAAACTTTGAAGTCCAAAGACTGCTTGGGCTTCTAGGAGTTTTCCAAATCTTTTTCATTCCTTCAGGCTGCTTCTGCATTCCTGTGCTGCCCTTGGCACTGCCTCCTCCTTACTGACCCCTTCTCAAAAATCTGATTTTTTTAAAAGATGACAGCCAGCATCCTTAAAGGGTTCCTAAAACCTGTGGGTTTGGTTTGCCTCTTTTTAAATACAAAAAATGGGAAGACCCTTAAAATCTTTAGTCTCACTTAAGCCTGTGTTCATTGCACACAAATACACTATTAGTTTCCCACCAGAACTTTTTGGATCTTTGTCTAGGAGGGATGGATAAGAAAGAGAGGTACAAATTCCAACATTATTCAGTAAATTAGTTTTAATGCTGACACAGGGAACTTGTGCAATGCTTCCCAGCAAGCAAGCAATCAGGCTACCTGAAAAACAAGTCCACTGCCCTAATTACTGTCCTGTTTTGAGGTCTCCCATATTCAATGAACGAGACACTTTTAACACACACCAATGATTTACAGAAAGAACAAAGACAAGGGAAACGCAGACAACGTGATTATCAACACAGTATATGCTTATTCTTCTGATAATATTTTTTTCCCTTGGTTATCAGTATAGGAAAATAGTTGCCTCAGCAGCTCATAGAACTGAAATATTTATCTTGCTGTTAAGCATATCTGAGAAGGAGACTGATAAGAGTCGTGCCTCCTGTGGCTACACAATGCACGTCACGTGGCAGTTGTCGGGCTCGTCCAGGAACAGGGTGCTGAAGACATCGTTGAAAAAGGTGGGGTGGTATTTGCAGGCTCTGTCACAGTCAGGATTGAAGTTCACCTCCAAGATCTGAGGCTGCATGATTCTTTTCCCTGGGAAGGTGAACACAAACACTCCAACTTAATGAATACAAGCTCTAGAAAGATCCCGAATCACTACCTGTCTTGAATCCAGGGAGTACAGAAGATGGCTGGGAAAAGCCATCTCTTATGACCCAAACTGGGTTGGTTTTGTTTCAGTGGGTTTGGCTTTTATTGGAGGGACAGAGGTTTGTTCTCCCATCATTACCCAGAGGACAATCATCCAACAGATTCTGCAATCACTGCTAATCCAGTGCCTGATTTAGAATGAGAATTTGCAGCAATTTAACAGGATCTCCCTGATACATCTGCCTTGCTTGAAACAGCCTGAAACACCTTCCACAAAACTCTGCTTCTCCTTTCATGGCTCAAGTACACACCTTCCTTTCTTTAACCTCCTGGATATCCAGCAGTCCTGCTCTTTACACTGCAGCCACTCACATTTGTTTGGCTTTTTTGTGTAGGTGTGTGGTGGTTTGTTTGGGTTCTTTTGTTTGGTTTTCCCCCCTCCCCGGGGTTGTTTTGTTTCATTTTTCTCCAAACAGAGAACAGGAGCAGCAAGGAGAACAGGAGAAGCAAGGAGGCAGCCAAGAACTTGACAGAATAAAGAATTCAACATTCAAATAAATGAGCTTCTCACCATCTCTGCTGGCGTCCCATTTAAGCATCAAGTCAATGGCATATATTGCTCTTGATGAGGGATAATCACAGATGCCAAGAGGTGCAGGTTTAGCTGAAGCAACTTGGAACAATTCAGCAAATGCCTTAAAAATATCTGCCTAACAACAGAAAAAGGTCTCTGAATGAGAAGGGAGGTTCCCCAAAAGCAGTAAACATGTTTCTAAACACTTGATTAATACAGTTTTTTAGAGTTTGTATAAATTACACGAGGCAACAGAGGAAAATCTGCACAGTATTGGCTTCAAAATGTGCATTTAGACCTAATGACAACACAGGGGTAGTCAGGACTGGCTGTGTTATTAAGTCCAACATGGTGTAATCATGAAATAAAATCCTCAGATCATGAAATAAAAATCTTTAACAACAAAGTGTTTGAGAGGAAATTATGCAAAGTTAAGAAATGCTTCTAAAGTAAAGGTCAGCATGTGATGTCCTTTGTAGAACTGACACAAGTGAAATATGTCTTATGAGATAAAAATGGAAAAGCTGAGTAAAAAAACCCCAAACATATCCATGAACATTTACATGAGAAAGATGAATTGCTGACTTACTTGTACTGTTGTCCAAGGATATTCAGGATATTGTTTTTCAAACAGAGGAATGAAGTCTTCACAGTGTACCTGAAACAGTTTAGTTGGGAATGACTAAGACAAGAGAATGGAGTATCCAATATTTTTTGGCCACTCATACAAATGCAGGTGGAGAGCTAGGGAATTAGTTCCTGAATACCTTCTTTGTTGCAGTATTTGTTGTTATAAGAGACCACTCTAAGGCTTTGACAATGACAAGCTGCCATTTTCTGTAACTCTTTTATTGTCTCTCCCAGTGTGGGTTATATTCAGGATGCAGGTTTGTGTTACAGAAACACAGATGACTGGGGGGAAGAGGGGAAGGAGTCTAGGAGAATATTTGCCTAGGACTTAGGGTACTTTGAAATAGGTTATTTGCTAATAGTCACAAAGCAGGGACTGGAAGATCTTCTAACAACAGAAAGGTGAGGGAGTGTTTTGGGCTGTTTGCTCACCTGTTTTAATGTTACACCAGGAGCATAATTCATGACTGTGAAATGCTTCTCATAGTCATCCAAGTCATCAAGTGAGAATGCCCTGAGGAACAGAACAACTCCTTAAGTTTCCAAGGGGTCAGAGTCTAGTCCAAGACCCTCCAAGGGTGAGAGTCAAGCCCAAGAGCAGTGAGGGGAAGGTAATTACCTGTTGGAGAAACGCAGCCAGAACACATCATAGCTGTAGAGCCTGAGAGGCTTTATGGACCTCAGCAGCACAACGTAGCGGATGTCAAACTTCACCATCCCCACGTCCTCCCTGGGGAACAGCACTGGCTCCTCAATGTACTTGCACACTACCTGCAACAAAGCAAGATCACACAAAACTGAAGTGTCACTGAATCTATTCAGCACAGGAAATCTGAAGGAAATAAATTTCCTTTGTATTTTTCAGACTTCCCTCTCTGAAGCAGCTTTTCCAGCTCTGCCCTTTAAATCCCGTTCAAAATCATGCTCTCTCTAACCTTTGGGCTGCTTTCCCTGTGCCTGATGATGCTGTTAAGGCTGTTGGTGATGTGGGTATCCAGGCTTCTGGCCAAGTTCCATGGTTTGCATATCCAGTGGTTGTCTTCTCCTCTGAGAGAGAGACAGAGAGAGAGCAACACCTGTAAGTATCCACCTCATTCCTCTGTCTGAACACCCACTTGAACAGGTCTATATCCTCTCCTGAAAAAATACTTTATAAAGCTGTGGGCTGCAGTGCAAGAACTAAGGACTTCCTAGGTGTTAGGAATAAAGGGGAGAACAAGCAATGGTATCTTTCACAGATAATTTTTTTCATTAAGGGCCTAGCATGATCTCACTGGTTATCTCCTTCTTCTGCATCCGACTCCATCAAAGGGGGAAAACAACCCATCAACAGCACAGCACCTCCATGGACATGCACAGGAATCATCCTGCCAGGAGACTGAGGACATTCTGGCAGGGTATTGTGCCATATTCCAAGTTGATTCCCTAATGACACCTCCAAATCAGTGACATCAAATGACACCATAACTCATCTCTTTGGGAAGAAACCACACAATATCTCAACAGCTCACATTACCAGAAAATGAAAGCACAGCACCATCATCTCACTTTCTAGTACCTAGACACCTCCAGGTGCAAAACTCTTTGAGATATCCTTGAGAAAAACTGGCAGTATGCTGGTCTTTCCATGTGTCCTTTAGGATAGTTAGGACAGGGTGATGCTGTTGATTAAAAACCCTAAAGCTTGACAACTGCTTTAAGCTAACACTAAAACTAAATTTTACTTTCACAGACTTACAGAACCCAAGTACTTTAAACAGTTTCCACTCTGGCTTAAGTGCAGGAACAACTGCTACTGTCCCCTGGAAAAAACCCCACACACTTGTTGCAAACACATGTTAAGCCTTTGTGTATCAGTTAAATATAAGAGGTAAGGTCCTGACTAGACAGAAAGCAACGAACTTCAAATCTGTATTCAAACCATGGCAAAGTTCCTGGGTTTCAAAATGTGCTGCTTAACCACTGCTACATTAAAAAGAAAAAATCTGAAAAGCTCACACTTTCCAGGCAAAATTCCCTTGGACATAAAAGCAGCAAGAGCCAACTCGTGATGGTGCAACAGCTGCCAAGCCCAAAATGCGGGTTACTGGTCTTTGAGGAAAGTTGGGATGAAGAAAGCACAAAACTAAGGAAGCAGGAACATGAGTCACCTTCTGTCACGTTGCTGGAAGTAGCTGATGAACTGAGGCAACTCTGTCTGGAGGTTAAAAGTCCGAGGCAACCACCTGGGCCCATCTGGGCCTCCAGCTCGTCGGGCAACGGAGGCCAGGCAGTCCTTGACAGTCAGGAGGTTCTCACACGGGAACTGATTCACCATCACCTCAGGCCTCTCCTCACTGAGCTTCCTGCAAAACAAACAGTTGTTGGTGAAGGAGGGAGGCCTTGGGGAAAAAAAAATATATTCTCAGCAAACAATTCCAACCTGTAATCTTTGAAGTGTGAGAAGTTGTAGAGGATGTCTGCCTGCCCCTCGTTGTCTGTGAACACAAAACGGGGATGGGTCAGGTTGTTGAGGACTTGCTGAATGTCTGTGAAAACCCTGGAAGAAAGAAAAAAAAAAAAAGAGGCAAATGAAGGGAAACATCAGTTTGATCTGGGACTGATCAACTCGTGTTTGAACAGAGAAGTTTCAATCTTGACTTTCTGCAAGAATTATGGTTTTGCATTACACGCTCTCTGTGATACACGAAACCATTTTAAATTGAAGTGGGATAGATACAAAACACTGTATCTTGAGACAAATCTCAAAGACAGTTAAGTGGAAAGAGATTCAAAAAAATTGTATTTTTGAGACAGAAATCTCCAAGGTAGTTTAGCTCTGACAGCTTCACAAAAGTAACAATTCAGAAGATGATGACCAAGTCCCCGACAGAGAAGCACTAACAGGAATTCACTATTCTACATGAGAAGTCCATGACCTTGTAAACACCTTCAGTGCTGGAAGGGCTCTAAAAATCAACCTGCTGTCACCCCCATGAAAGAAAGTCATAGGAAATCTTGTCAGGTTAACTCAGTAGCTACAAAAGATTATGTTCCTTTGGTCAGAACTTCCCCCACAGAGACATTTCCAAATAACCAAACCTATGAAGCGTGTGTGCATTAGGTACATGCAGGAAATACACACAGCTTTGAGGTTTAATACAAATCTCCTCTCAACCCCCACTTAAAACCACCCCAAAACCCAACCCAAACCTGATACACACCCCAGTACAGGACCAAGAATGAGGTACAATGTTGCCTATCTTAGGAAATTCCCCTCTCAAATAAAACCAGTGACCTGGATGCTAAAATAAGCACACAGAAATATGGGCTATTTTGATGATTTTACAGCTAGAAGTGAGGTCACTTAATTCAGAATTCAGCATGTTGACTCAGAAATGAGACTGATATAGAAAAACTGTTCTTATAGTAAGGGAACATTTAAACAGACTAAGCAACCACTAATTTTTTCCACGAGAAACTACTCTGTCCTTCCTCCTTTCCAGACCTATTCTTACTGTTGTACAACTTTCCTCTCCTCCACTACTAACCAACTAGAAGATTTATTCCCCAGACACTTCTCTGGAAAGATGAACTGCAAAAGCAGCCCAGTCACAGGGAGGAAGTAACTTCTTTAAAAAGAAAAACAGTGTAAGGTGCTTTGCATAGCTCCATGTGCCAAATATGCACAGGACACAGGCAGCATGAGAACTGCTAAAACTGAGAGTTGCTCAGACAATCCCACATGGGTTCCTCACAAACACACCCTACAATACAAGGCACCATCCCACAAAGACACTAATCCCATGCAGTCCTAAGACCCAAACCTGGCTAACAGGTCTTAGGAGCACAAGGGTCACCAGATCTATGCACATGGATCTAATTCTGCTTGTTAAATCCACCCAATAAATGGCAGCAGCAACAGTTTTGTTGTTGATTGTTGTTCTTTTCCTTCTTGTGATTAAGCCAACACACTGCACATATTTTTTTGTGGCAGAGTGCTGGAATCCTTGCATTAAGAATTCCTGGCTTCTGCTCCAGGTTGTATGTACAGTATCTGGCTTCCAGCTCACAAAAAAGGGTTAGAAGTTACCTTTCTGAGCAGCTTTCAGAATGACTGTAGTTTGCTACACGTGGTTGGATAAAACTGGTACAATGTTATGTATTTTGAAAAGTGGCTTCTCTCCCCTCCAGGTGCCATCACAGCAAATCTGGTTCATGAACTGAGTTTTCTCTCAAAAATTCTTCCAGCTAGGGTAACAAGGAGGCTGAACCCAAGGTGTTCACCTAACCTAAGCCTGAGATGTTAAAAACAATTAATTAGTGCTGAAAGTCAAACTTGTGGCACACACTCTTACTTTAGTCAAGAAGAGACAGTGGTAAGAAAAATGCTGCTGTACCAAGGGCCTGAGGGCCTTATACAGCACAGAAGGACACTTGGAAAGCCTGTGCAGGATCTGATAAAGCCAATAAATCTTACTCCACATCATTCCCTACACATCCTTTGATCAGTCAGAGGTTTTCGTGTCCGACCCCAACACCCCTTCTTCTGTAAAATACAGAATAAAAAGCCTGCTCTCTTAATCTTGAAGTCTTGCAAAGAAATTCATGTGCCAGAGCACTCAGGATGATGCATTTTAAAACTTTCTTAAAGAATACAAAAATGCAGCACAAAAGAAACAGGGGTACTCAACTGTTAAGAGCAGAAATACCACTGTAACAAGCTGACAGAGGTTAAGATTAGAGGGAAAATAAAGCCATTTCACTCATTCTAAGCTTTTAGGTTTCTCCACCCTTTCTGTATGCAATCCTCTGACCACAAAAGGTCCTGGGACAGCCAAATAATTCCAGCTGGAGAATAAAAATTTCCTGGAAACACGATGTAAAATTAATGTATTTCGCTGCCAACACCTGTCACTGAGTTCAGTGGTCAGATTCCCTGAGGTGCTTTAGTATTAAGGCATAAATCTGAAAAAAAATCAGATCTCTGCACTGAAGAACACAGACTGTAAGGGCAGGCACCTGACAACTGCCCAGCAGTTCCTCTGCTGTTACCTAAGGAGCACTGTAGGATCTTCTGTGGCATTTTCCTTGACTTCATTTAAATATGTTGGTAAACATTTCTATGTTTACTCTGATAATACACATTTGGACAGGTAAGAAATGCAGCAAATCTCATTTTGGCTTAGACAGATGGCAGAACCTCCACACTGCAATACTGTAGCATCAGCCAACCAATTCCGGACCTTTCATTCCAGTATCAGTGACACCCTGAACTAATGAACCCAGCTAAACACACCTCCCAAATGAGGTTTTTCCCCTCCTTGTCATGGTTGGGATGCTAAAAAGTCTGGGATTCAATAAGATATTCAGCGAAATTGTGCAACTGAGATAAACTATGTTGAGATGTCACTTAATTTCCTCAAAATACTTAAAGCTAAGAAGTTATGAGAATCAACTCCAGCAGCACGGAGCTGACAAGACTAACCAAGGAGATGCCTCATAAAAGCTCTCTGGGCATTTTAAAAAAATGACTGAAGCAGCTGAAGAGAAACACAAAAGAGAAGATCAAGAGAAACAGAGATGATCAAGCCCAACACGAAGTGGAAGGACTTTTCATAATAAAGTTGTCTTTGAAGCGTTTAGTTCTTTTATTCACTCTTTTTTCAACGGAGCACAGTTGGATAGAACAATCTCCTTAGGCAGCAGTTACTGTGCTACAACACCTACTTGACCCTGTATATTGAGAGGAAATCTCTTGTGGGGACATGGACAGGGTGTGGATGGAATTCCTTAGAAGCAAAGCAGGAAGAATTTGCTGTGTTCCCCCCTCCCTCCCTCTCTGTTGTGAATGCCATTCACTTGGAACAGAAGATGCAAAATAAAGAGGTAGCAGTGAAAAATAAATTAGCATTTCCCAACATTCTATTAGAATGCATCTCCCTTTGACTCCTGTATCTGAAAAAGAGGCAAACACATGACGTTAAAAAAGCAGCTTTGCTTTTTTTCACTCAGTCTTGTAACCAGAGGTTTCAACTAAATAGAATCTAGGCTGTCACTGAGCAAGTTAACAAATGCCTCCCAATAAAAAGTGAGTTTGATTTTCAGTAGTTCTTGTCAGGTAAAGTCGTTCTAGTGAATAATAAAATCAGCTCAGCCCAAGAAGCTGGTGTGTGAGTAAACCTACAAAATACATTTTAGTGCACAATGTTTCAAGCAAGAGCTCAGACCCCAGAGTCAGACTACAAACACCCTGGAGTGCAGCTCACAGCACATGCTGAGCAAGGGGATGTTTTTCTGGAATAAAACCAGTCACAAGGCAGCCTGGCCATGCAGCACCACTGCTTCTGCTCACAAAAATCCCTTATCTGTGCCATGTTCTTCCAGCTTCCCTCTGGAATGGTTTCACAGCATACGGTCCACACACATCCAATTTAAAACATCCCAGGTTTTGGTAAGATTCCTGTTTGGCAATCTCATCTGAAGAAGGGGAATAGACTGTTACATTCACACAGCACAGAGCAGCACAGGTACCCTATGGACATACATTCTATTATGCAGAAAAGAAGTCTTTATGATATACCTTAATCATACTTTTTAGTGAAAACACCACTTAGTGTTAAAACATTATGCAACTTTCTTTTCACCCACAAGGTGGCACTTATTTAAAAAAAAAAAACACCAAAACCCAAATATTTTTTAGAAATTCTGTAAGTGATAATTCACCCACTTTGAAGAATAAATCCAACAAGAGCAACTGGTAAGTCAACATCTCGGGCAAGTGGCTACATGTAATCACACCTTTAACTTCCCTCAAAGCTGGAAAAGGCTGTTCAGCCTGACCACACTGCAACTGCTACCCAGGATCTTGGGAAGGAAGCATTTTGTTTGCAGATACGTACTTGAAAACTTTGTCTTTGGCATAAACCGGTGGGTTTATCACCACAGGCAGTTTTTCCTTGTTTTCTGCTAAAATGGCCTAGAGAACACAGAAAAGCACAAAAAGTCAACACCAGGCAGAATGAAAGAGGTCAAACTCCACAACATTCAGCACATATGAACAGCAGCTAAGACCAAACTGAATTTTAAAGCATGAACATTCAGGTTTGTAAAAGAACTGACTGAAAAAAACAACATCATCTTTGAGGTGAAGCTACAGGCAAAATGTTCTGTGTGAGCCTCCAAATGCTCATCCAAGCATTTTATTAGCAATATCCTGCTGAACTTCAGCCAGGTGAAATTTTCTCAGATTGTAAACCTTTACAGATAATTTCCTGCAATTTCTTATCTCCATGTAAATATTTAAACACACACACACATACATATTTATATATATTTAATAAATAAATATATAAAAATATGTTTTAAATATATAGGCATATATAAATTTATATAACAATTTATATAAAAATTTATATATAGACTTCTAATGACAGAAAATATGCCAGTCCACTTGCATGTCTCATTGGTTCTGTTGTCTTTGGTACACCTGAATTTCATCAGAGCTACATTTTGACAACTGCATTATGTTGTGTAATAAGCTGCTCAGAAAAAACAAATAAATCAGTACAAGTGCAGAGGCAGAAGGGAACCCTATTAGTAAAAAAGAACAAGAAATAAGGCTTTAAGACCAGGGCTTATTAACACTGTTGAAGGACCCTGAGAAATTGTTTCTTCTAAACGTTAAGCAAAATCTCAGATCACAGCAAAAGCCAAAGCTCCTGTATTTCCAACAAAATGGAAGACTGACCATTTAGCCATGATGTTTTATTACAGATAACCAAAACTGCAGGAGGTTGGAACCCAGTTCTGCTTTATGTAATGGAGCCTGAAGAGAAGAGGACATTTCTCAGAACAGGAGCAGAGGATGAATTATTGTCTTTTTTTGCAGCTCAAACCCAGGGAGCTGTTCCAGAAATGCAACTGCTCTAGTCCCAAGAAATAATTCTTCCATCCCAGAACCACTTCATGGGTTTCTGCAATCATTGCCCCAGCAGTACCCACAGTACCATTTAAGTTACAGCCTCTGTGGTCTGCGTTGGAGACCAGAAATAGGTAACAGAACAAAAAAAGGGCATAAAAAAATTAAGCCACACTGTTGTTGTAACAACTCTCCCATTATTTTACATAGAACACTGAAGCTTTCAGAAAAATTAGAATAAGAAATGTAATATCCTTAGCTACAGCAAAGGCCAACAACACAGCCCATTTAACTAATTATTATTTGCACACAGTAGTAAAGCAGTTGCAAAAACTGTGCAGTGATAGCAGCGAACAATTCTGAAGTGGTCTGACTTTCAGAAGCATTTAGAAGCATTTTCACCCAACTGTATTTTCCTGCAGAATTGCTGGCTCACATATTAATGCTGCAAACAGATCTCTCAAGTTGTCTGTAGTTTATTGTTGTGCATGCAGCTCTGCTCATGTGGAAATAGGGGAAGTAGAAGTGTCAGGAACACAGGAACTCTTTCTACCTGTATCACTTCTGGTGCCCAGGGATGTGCTGTGCCCTAAGCTATTCTTCACTGGTCTGTCACCAGTTAAGACTTTGATCTACTGCAAGACATTCTAGAGCAAAAGAAAGCTCTGTTGGTTGGTTCTAGCATCAGTGTTTTGCTCTCATCTCAACAGTTGAGTGGCAGAGACACAGTTAAGGAAAAAAACCAGGCTACTCTGAGAAGATATTTTAAAGGTGGAGTGGTAAAGGAGGACACTGTACCCATTTGCCACACACAGTTCTTTAACTAGACCTGATCATACCAAAACAATAAAACCTGCTTTATCTGAGGCCCAGAGAACACATGTAAGACAAACTGTGGGTGCACTGTTCTTGCTTATTTGTTAATGCAAAGTATGTCTCTTCCAAAAATGCAAATCCCAACCAGACCCGGGTTACAAGACTGCCTAACTATTTGGAGTGTATGCCTTTATTTAGTAGAAGCAGGTTAACTTCCATTTCTGACTAGATATTGTTAATAACAAGCTGGTACAGCCTTTTCTGCCTCTCATCTCTCATAAGGTACAGACTCATCTTGACAGACTCTGGGGTACAGACTCCTCTTTAGAAGCTGCACTTTGAATGCTGTCAGTGGCCAGGACAGCATCCTCACAGGCATCAGGTCTCTTCATTTTTCTTAAAAGTGAACCTCATGCAGACTTGGTTCACGAAAAGGAGATTCCAAACATTAATTTCACATCCTTAAAATATCCAAAATATCCCTTATTAGAAAGGAGAGCTTGAAACAAACCAGGTGAGTACTTTATAACAGTGCCATCCAATTAAAGATGTCTCTGCTCCAACATTTAATGGTTCTAAACCATGACATTAAATGAGTAGCTCGGTAGCCAGCCAAAAAAATGTATAACCACTCCTAAACCAGTAAACCAAATCTTTCTGTAATTCAAGACTCGAACAGCAGTGCTACAGTCATAAATCCAATGCATGGAATATCTAACAGGAAGATGGATACCTCACACGATGTACTTTGTAGCATGCTTATAAAAAAAGCTACACAATACTGCTAGAACTCATTTATGGTGCTTCAGTATTTAAACACTTTAATATTATATGTAAGATGTTTGTCTCGTTGTGCTGTGAATTTTTTTTTTAATTTAAAGGCTACCCTCTGAATCAGTGTTTAGGTTTAAAAAGGAGTGCGATCAGAACTCCTGCAATGGTTTTTCAGACACTGCCTCTTCTTGACAGAGGTCAAATATGATATTGGCTTGTTGAAATGATACCTGGTAATACTCATCTGATGGCTCTGGTGTGAAGCAGCTGACATCCAACACTTCCTCAGGCACCCAGGGTAACAAAACACACTTCCTGATCAATCTATCCGTTTCCCCATGAGCATAATCCCGAGTGACTTCATCTGCAGCAGAACAGGGAGAACCTTTAGGAACTGTCTTCCTCCATGGAAAATCTTTATCATGGCATATCACAAAAAATGACAGCTGGAGAGTTAATACCACCACAACTTTTGTTACTTGAATTAGAGGTAATTAAAGAACCACAATAAAAAGGGCATTATTTAGGAGGTTTATCTTCTCCACTCGATGGAGGCATAAGGTGGCCCCCAATCAAGATTTCAGGAATAAACTGTTGGCCTGGTATTTCCCAGCTTTCAATACTTGACTTTCTGACTCAAAGCTACAACCAGACTTTTAAGGATTTTTTTTTTAAACCCTCAGATGACTGAATTAGCAGCTTCACTACGACAGTGATGCAAGATTGAAGTTCTCTGCCAATAAAACAACAGCAACATTTTTTGACTGGTAAAGGTCCTGATCTCACAAATTATGAAAATACCAGGCAGAGAACTTTTAAATTTGACAGCATTTACAAATATGCAGCCACTTTTGTCTTGAAATATTTGTTCTACTGGGAAATGCTCAGTGATTTGTAAGAATATGGCCCAGCTTCTATTGCAAGCACTGAATAAAATAAATAAAACCACACTTACCACCGGTTTCCAGGTCTCTCAAAGGCCAGAGAACAGTGTAAGCAATTTGTTGGGGCATATAAAACAGAGGTGCTGTTGCAAAACTAGGCTGGTCTGAGTGCTGGATGCGTGATCCAAACTCATCCATGATGTACCAGACAGGAACCTTCTCCTCTGCAGTCTGTAAGAGGAAACAGGGTGAGACATCCTGCACATACCAAGTGCAAGAAAAGCACCACAGACAGAAGGACTAGTTTTCATCAAAGTACCCCTTCCTGCAACATTTTCATGGAAAAAATCCTGAATGAAAGAATAAACTTTAAATTGTTTGGTAGAACCTCTGTGGCCCTTTTGCAGAGTCAGAAATGGGGCAGAGAGATTAGATTTGAGATATTCAAGCAGCTCAATGCCAGAGAAGGGAACAGAAGACAAGTTACCTGCAGTCTGAATTAATTACCTTTCAGAAAATCTCTTTCCCAGTGGTAGCACAGATAATTCCACCTCACAAGCTATTCGTGACAAGTTGGGAAACAAAGACACAGGGTAGAAAAACTCAGAGATACTGTTCAGATCTCCTTTTTTTTCCAAGGAAAAAGAATAAACAGTCACAATGAATTCCCTTCTCAGGGAATTTTCGGGCCTGATTCTATTGTGAGCTAAGCTCAAGATTAATTGATAAAAAGAGAACAACCTCAAGTCCCTGAGCTAAGAGGTGCAGGTTGATCATGTTCCCACTGCACAGGGCTCAGCCCAAAGAATTCACCTTTCTCCTCTTTAATCCTAAAGCCTTGCAGCTACATTGCAAACCCTGCAATACGTGTTGTAGCTGAACCTTGAGAGATGTATTCCCTCAGAAATGGCAGGTTGCACTTGAAGTGATTGAAGGTTCAGGACATGCTGGTACAGAGCTGAAGAACATGGGGCAGAGTGACCAAACCTGGTGTCTTATCATCTAAAAGTAGCAGCCCTTGGAGTAAGTTATGCCTACAAACACTTAGGCTCCATCTCGAAGGTAGCTGGCTCTCACCTGAGGGTAAGCAAACATTTACATGGCCTGAACAAACCAGGAAGGTAAGTTATTTGACAGTGTACACACAGCCCTGGTGTGTAAAGCACTCTATACAGGTGAGCAGAACTGCAAACACAGCTAAAACACACACTTCTGTGCAAGACAAGTTGATTCTATGAGAGGTTCTTTCCTCCACTATGAAAAAGTTTGAGTAGAAAAAAAAAAGACATAACATACAAGCACACTTCTTTTGCAGGAGACTTTTCTCCTCTCTATAAAAATCCCCTCAAATTTCTCATCAGAAAGCTGGTTTTAGCTCTGCTGTAGCTCTACATGGCAGTTGCTCCCCTTCCAAACAGAAGTTTATTCTGAAATGCCTGTAAAGGACTTTTGTTAATTGAATACATTTCTCTGTCAACATCCACCTACTGGAATGTCTTCACCCCAAAATGTTTAGCATCCCAACTAGGTGTTTTTTTTTTTTCTAACCGGAGGCTCACCCCTTGAGAGAGCTGGTAGGTCTGGCTGTATTTCCACATCTCCTGCAGCACTTGCTCGATGCTGCCCTCGTCTGGGATCTCGCCGTGGAAGTCGATTCCCATGAGATTGGCCATCCTGTGCAGCAGCCCGGGCACGTGGAGCAGCTGCTGCCGGGCGTGTTCCACGCGGAATGTCCAGGCGTGGTCGATCAGGAAAACGCTTAAAGGCAATTTGGGTGGCGTTACACCGCTGTGCTTTCACACGGCTGCAGCCAAACGTGCTGGAATTTCCCTGCAGACGGTTTGATAACTAAACCTCCTCTTACTCACCCAGTCGCTCCCAGAGTACACACTGTGGTTTTACAGCTTAGTAAACTTTCCAGCAGTAACCTTACATTCTTTGTTTTGGTCTGGAAAGCTTGTTGTGCGTTAGTATTTCAATGAAAATGAGGAGCAAACAGAGAATAGAGTACTCAGTTTGTAAGCCTAGTTCTTTCTTCCCTTTTAATCACTATTAACTCCACTGCATCAACCTGATATTCTTGCCTGAAGAAGGAAAACAAGACATTATTTTGCAAAATTATTCCAAGATCTTGTCAGCCATGAGCTCTGTGACATCTACTGTCTTCTGCAAAACTAGGCAGAGAAGTCTGATCACCAAAAGCCTGTATATGCTGTTAAAAGAAAATTACTAAGTTTTAAGTGTTGATTTTTTCAATTTGGTTTGGTTTTTAACTTGGGTGGGGTGTGTCACCAAGTTATTTTTAGGAAAAAAATGCACTGTTCAAAAGAATTACAATCGAACCCAAAATAAAATCATACACATCTGGCACAGCTTCCCTTGACAAGTTTAACACTGATTTAGGCTGCATGATTCTGAGGAAAATCCACACAGTTATTCAATATACTGCACCACCTCAGAGAAAACTCTGAATTCTACTTGCTAACAAAAAACCCAAACCAAACCAAAGAAACCCCCACAACAAAACCACCCCTATTTCAGAAAGTTAAAAACATGTCAGCTGTCACGTAGGGCGAGTACCCTCGGACAATTACTGCATCCCAGATTCCACACACAGATGAAACCTCATTTCATTTTAAAATGAAAGGCTCCACAGAATGCTAAGGCCAAGCTCTTTGGAAATGTGAGCAAACAGGCGTGTTGCTGTTCTGCTCCTTCATCCACACACACCTGACAGGTGCAAGGAAGCCCAAGATCATCACAGGAGGTAGTTCTGAACTGCATCATTTGTGTGCATTCTCATATTCAGAAAGGAGATGACTTAGTTTAAAGCAGGGATATTACTCTGAAGCTGCTTAGTGCCTCCTTAGCCTGGGATTTGGGAAGATCACAAGCACTCCTTCAGTGGGTTTTTTCCATGGGCACAGTCTTGCAGATACAAAGTTCTGGTTTATTTCTGCAGAATTCATTTCAAGGCTGCCTTTCCCCTTTCCCTCAGGTCATGAAAACCAATTTCTAAGCATCCTCCTGCATGATTTAGAAAGGAACAATGTTAAGATACCTGCACTCCTTGTACCCTTTGCAAGGTGAATGCACCTTTCCTCAAACACACAGCTGTGTCTTAGAGCAGGAAAAGAGGATTTCTGAACAGGGTCAAACAAGTTTCAAGGCAAACTATCACTATAATTTTAGGGTTTCACACAACTCAAAGACTGAACACTAAATTCACTACTCACCTATTGGGATTTGAGGCTTGAAGCCCATTCTCATTTGTTACAATAACTTTGAAACAAGGTCCATTTCCAGGATTTGGCTTCTTTTTTAATTGTTCTTCCATTTCTTCATCACCTTCTTCCTCATCATCCACCTCTTCTACTTGCATTATCCCAAAGTAGTCACCAGCATCAAACACCTGAGATGGAAAGTGCACAAAATATCAAGCAATTGGTTAAGGCAGTGCCCTGATATGCACAGCGCAACACTTGTAGACATTTCTTGCCTGCAATCTGACAAAAATTGGCATTTTTACCTTAACAGTATTTATTATTTCACAGTTTAATAGAACTGTTTATTTGGGAAGTTTCTTTGTTAACGTTGGCAGGAAGCTTTGTTGGTTTCTTTCCTACCGACAGGTCTATTAATGATTGTCTATTAGTTTAATGCCTCATTAAAAACGTCTGAGGCTGAAAACAGAATACCTTGGCTCAACCATTGCTAAAATCAACAATTTAAGACCTGCAAAGCCAGGTGCTACCCAGGCTCCACAACCAAGCTAAAGTACACCGAGGTAGCTGAAGAAAAAGAGCTTTTACCAATCGAGTTCTGAACCAGAAAAAAGAATCACAGAATGGTTTGGTTTATAAGGGACCTTAAAAGATCATCCCAGTTCCAGCCCTGCTGCCACAGTCAGGGACAACTTCCACATGCTAAAAATGGCTAAACAGCTTCTTAGCTAAATGCTAAGAACATGCTAACAAAATGCTGGCTAACATAAGCACATGTATTTTTCTTAGGGTAAAGAAAATTACTTTGCAAGCAAACTCATTAGAGATTAAAAATACACCTGTTAAAAAAACCCCAACCAAATAAAAATCAGAAACTGTCTCAGCACCTTCCACTTCAGCAGGTGTCAAAATAGTCACCAGCTCTAATTTATTCCTAGTTTTCCAGTTTTGCTGGAAGAGGATAACATTACTCAATGGTAAGCAGTATCACAGCCTCTGGTGTTGTAAGAGTAGCCACCAATGATTAAGTCTCTGCACAGCTGCCTGGAAAATTCATAGTAACTGCAGGCAGGTCCCAGCAAAGGGAAGAGTGGCCTTCAGGGGTGCTCACACCTCTTTTCCATCAGGTTGGCTCCCAGCTGGATCAGCTCCCAGGTCTGGTTCACCACACAAGTGCTAATCCCAGCCCATGGCAGCCAAAAAAGATCTGCCAGGGCACACACGTTCCACCCTTCCCTGAAGTGACACTTCACTGCTCCTGCCACTGGATCGAGTCCTCAACGAGCTCATTAGCCAGGAGAAGGAACTGCAGCCAAGTCATTAGAAGATTAAAACTGCAAGTGTGAATCACTGGAGCACTTGACAGGTGCTGCTGTGTGGCTTTCTACACTTTTGTCTACGCTTTATTCCACATCTTTTGTCTCGAGAGTTTGTAAGACACGAGGGGAGCCACAGACTCAGGTTTAGCCTTCACTCCCAACAGGCTCCACCTGCTCAGCAAACACCCCTGGACAAATGTTAATATAAAGTTCTTTTGCAACACTCAGGAAGCTGTTGGTTTTATATTTTATTAAGTATCATCTCAAGACTTAAAAAACGAAGGGATTCCAAATCCCCAAAGCCAAAGTTTTGATCTCTCCCTCCAACAAAGCATCTGATGCATGAGACTGCAGCAGCTGCATTTAGCAAAAAAATCCCCACTTTTAATAACTTCACAGAATTAAAAACATCTCCTAGAGAATTTATAACCTTGTGGAAGTGAATTAGATGTATTTCTAACCTGCACCAAATCACACTTCTTGGAGCAGCAGCTCAGGACCACCTTAATCAGTGGCTTTTTGCGAGGGTTTTGTTGTTCTTTAAACTCACAATGGATGATGTAAACACTCCTTGTGGCAGAAGCACCTCGTTCTCAGTGTGGACACACAGCACTGCTGTCCTCCCCTCCCTCCCTTTGAGGTAATCTGTCACACTGAGCCTGTTAACACAGCAGCTGCATTAAGGGAATCTTAATTAAGCTGCTTAAGCAAAAACCAGCTGGATAAGATCACGTCACCAATTTGAAAAACACAACCTTTGGCTCGAAGCAGAACAGGGAGAGCTCCCTTCAAGGGCTCCCCCAGAGTAATAATGTCCAGATAATGTCCAGAAGAGAACAAAAGGGTACCAACAACACATTTTGGTGGCACAACTACTTGCAAACAAAACGTGTCTGGGCACAACCCCCTCCCTCTTCCTCTTCAGGTGCAGTTCCAACCAAACAAACCCAACGAAGCAGAGAACTTGATAACAAAGCAGGCACATGCCATGACAATTACTACTGCAAACTGCTTGAAAGGCCACAGGTAGACTCTGAGCAACAGCCTGCCCTCCCCTGCTCTGCAAAGTAAAGCCTAGTAGTATTATCATGCTGCATTCCTGCTAGTAATTGATTAAAAGCCTCCATTTCTAACTAGGATGAAATTCTAAGCAATCCTTTGCCACCAACATCTCAGGGCTATAAAAATCTAGCTGCAATACACAGAAGCCTGCAAAATAACTCAGCATATGGCTGGAATAAGAAAAAAAAAAGAGAGATTATGAATAAAATTGGATGCAGGCACTACATTTTCCAGGCTTATACAAGGTTTATCCATAAGTAACATAAGAAACAACACCGTAACAGAAATACAGTTTTAGTGTTTACAAAAAACGATTACACATGCATCTGTTTTGTTTCTGAAGTTTCTGCCAGAAACACAGCAAAGTTTTCCTCCCAGCAGGTGATGAATGCTAAATGCAAAATGGATAAGCAAAGGCAGGTTTACCAATCTAGCAGATACACTGTGTTTTGAATGAGCAATCCAATATATAATCCAAACACAAAATGCTCTCAGAAGGAAAGCTGCTCCAGCAGATCTCAAGGTAAATTAAAAAAAAAAAAAACAAACCCTTCATTTTTCACAGGTTTTAAGGCTTCAGTGTACACAAAGGAGGGAGGGTGCTTTCATTCCAGGTTGAAGTACATATGTGTTGGAAAACAGTTGCTTGGGCTGGGTTCTAGAGGAACTGATGCAAGAGATATTTTTATCTCTATTATGGATGCAAATTTTTCAAGTGCTATGCTAGAAAGTTTTAATCTACAACAGGTTAGGACAAATGAAAAATTCCTCCCACCTCCACACATGAAAACAAGAAAACTCATCCCTATGCTCCACGTTGCACTGGTTTCCTCCCCCCCCCGCAGTTATTCTTTATTACCTAGGCTTCCAAAACATTTTCATCCTGTCTCCTCACCTCCTTTGCTTTCTTTACTGCTCTCCTCCAGGCACTCCTCGTGGTTCAGTTCTAAGTGAGGTACTGTAGCTCTGTTCCTACCTCCTCAAGAGGTCATCCCAGTCCACAGCACTCCTCACAAGAATTTTTCCTGGACATCCCAATCTTCTCAATATCCTTTTGCCCTTCTTGACAAACCCTAGAAGCTACAGCAGTGGAGACAAGCACCCTCAGCAGACTAATTCACCTTCCCAAGCTCACTGGAATCATTAAATCTCTTTCTCCACACATGCTGGAACACTTAGTATGGAAGAACATGCTCAGCCACCACTGCAAGCAAAATGAAACAGAAGCAGCAGCTGCTGCCTTAGGGTACATACTTTCTTCATTCTGCCTTTTGTCATCCTGCCTCTGTAAAAAGATCAGGACCACGGGTCTCCTCTCACCCCACTGTCTTACCTTCTAAATGTTGGTAGCTCCTTTCCTACAAACACTCATATCATGATTTGCTATGCTTCTCTCCTGACCCTACTTTAAAGTTGACATGGGGAAAAGAAGCGCTCAAGTGATTAAAAATTAACTTGTATACAGACGTTAAGCCGCAGTCCCCTCTCCTTCCCCACTGTCCTACCCTACCTGTTCAAACTTCTCATCCCACCTCACTTGTTTCCTCACTGCTCACCGTGCCCTCCAGCAAACCACCACGAGTTCCCTTCCCTGCCCATCAGATCTCTTTTCTCTCCCCAGGACTAAAAGTTCACCTCTTTTATCTTTCCTTCTCCAGGTTGACTCCTCCAGACTCCCTCGAGCGCTCTCAAGTCTCCAGACAACCAGTTTCGGGTTGCACCTCTTTCCTGCCTCAGTTCCTTGTTCCTTTACCTCCACAAATCCAAGACAGCTTTCCTCCTCACTGAGGCCGGGTTGGGTATGTGCAAACGAAAAAAAACCAAAACACTTCAAAATTCAACTCGTGTCCTTACAAGCTCTTTATTTTAAACGACTCCTCGGCTTTGTTTCTCTTCCCTTTCTCACCACAAAGCTCCAGGGAGCGAGCAGGTGGTTGCTACAAAGGTGAAAAGGGATACTCCGTCCTGGAGCTGTGCCTGTGCCATCACATTCCCCTTAGTTCAGGGCCAGGTGTCAGCTCCTGCTGAAACACAACCAGCTCGGCCAAGGGGATGGGCTGTGGGATGCCTGGGCAGGGCTACAACAGAGGAACTCAAGACTCAGACAGGGCAGCATCCCCAAATTTATGCCACCGCATCTACGAATGGCAATTTTACAAAGGTTTACAAAATTCAGCCTGATAAAAAGTCAGCACCACCTCTATGAGATGCTTTACAAAGCAGCCCTTGAATTGTTATTGCCAGAACATTCTCACACCAGCATCCCTGTTCTCTGAGAGAGGTGAGGACCTTTTAATTGGATCGGGAATTAATGTACAAACTGAAAGCACTCCTGGAAGACATCCTGAGACAGGTCACCTGTGCGTACAGGAGACCAGATCTGCACAGACAAATGACTGAGGGCAGGGCAGACCTGCGTGCAAGCGAACTGGGAAAAAAACACAAACCAGAAATAAAAACAAACATCTGGCAAAAGCCAACCCAAACCGTAAGGGATTAACATACAGCAACATTAATACTACTACTGCTGCTGCTTTTTTTAAATTCCTCTCGGGCAAGAAGGGCTTCAGGCTTTAGGACACTGCCGTGGGTTCGGCTGCGACAGAGCTGATTTTCAGTCTTAGCAGCTGCGTTTTTTTGGGTTCATCGGCTCCCTCCAGCATTCATCGGCTCCCTCCAGCATTCATCGGCTCCCTCCAGCATTCATCGGCTCCCTCCAAAGGCTTCGGGCGAAACCAGACGCGCTCCGCACACCCCGAGCCGCGATGCCGGCACCGCATCACAGCCCACCCTCCCCTGCCGAGGGACACCCCGGCTCGCTTCTCCTCCTCCTCCTCCTCGGCATGAAAGGGGCTTTTTCCCCCGGGCCACGGGCTCACCCACCTCTCCCCGCAGCTTTCGGCTCAGGCTCTCCCAGTACCTCGCCGGGACCCCCGAGGCTCGGAGCGCGGCCCCGTGAAGGGCCACGAAGGCCGCAGGGTCCCCCTCGCCGTCCCCCGACATGGCCGGGCCTGGCCCCGCCGCTCCCGCCGCCGACCGGAACACGCCGGGAGGAGGCGGCTCCAGCCCTGAGGAGGGCGGGGAGGAGGGAGGCACCGGCGGGCACCCAACACCCCCCCCGTCCGGGGGGGTTCGGCCACCGAGGCGGGTGTTGGGTGCCCGCAGCCACGTCCGACAACACCCCCTGAGGAGAAGGGGGCTGAGGGGGCTCCGTCCTGCTGAGCACTTGTGGGCTCTGCCTCCGCCTCGCTCTAATAAAACCACACAAGCTTCAGTAAAATCGCGGCGTTTTATTGCGTTTATTTTCCCGACCAAAGGGGGCTTTTCCCAGGGTGGGGTGCGATGCCTGGCCCGGCCCCACAGCCCGGTGGGAATTCGCTCTCTTGAGGGCTGCGAGCGCTGAGGGAAAAAAACTCGACAGCGCGCAGTCATCTTTTTTAAATTAAAAACGCTTTTTTATTATTATTATTTCGAGCTCCCCCAAGCAAATTTTAACGCGTAGGCCTCTCTTAAGCGTCTCAGTATAAACTGAGCACATCTCCCTCAGTATAAACTGAGGGAGATGCGCTTTTTGCAACCAGGGAGCTGCTCTCCCAGTGCTGTTCAGAAGAGATTTTCTTCCCTTCCTGCCAGGATTTTGTGGGGAATAGCCCAAACCAGTTTCGCCCGAGGCTCTCTAGACATCACTGGCAGCTTTGGTCTCGGCTCGGGTATGGTTATAAAGCTCCAAGAGCGGGTTGTCCGACACTCGGTGGCTGCTCTGAGGGCTTTGCTGTGCCCGCTACGGACGGGAGTAGAAAGAGATTAAAAGTGGTGCCTACGTGCTTGTAACTAAACATCAGCCTTCAGCAGCTCAATCTTCAGGTTGGATATCTGAATAGTAAACGCAGGCAAATCTCCCTCTTCGCCTGGGACCGTGTCTGCCTCCCCACGTGCTGCGTTCCCACACTTCCTCGGGATAAAGGCTCCGCTCGGATGTCGCTGAGGGGGCCTCCCTGATTAAAACAGCAGAAGATCAAAAAATTAGTTGTATTTCCAGTGTTCCTTGACTGGGTTCCTGCCCTGCTACCCTGAGTTTGAGCATGTTTTTTTGCTGTTATTTTGCCTTGGTGAAAGAGGGTGGCTGTGGTGTTGATCTTGCCCTAGTATTGTAAAATGTGGAGATTAGATCACTTACTAGTCCTTGCTTACTAAAAAGGCCACCTTTCCCTCATTTCTGTCTTTGCCATAGACTCACTACCTGACTACCTACCCAACACGATACATTTCTACACGGTATGGAGTATATCAATCTACATGACCTGTTTCTTTAGCATAGATTTTGTTCCCTACAAAAAGTCATCTCAAGTTGGGAGTGTTTACTACTCCTCATTTGAGCTGGTTGTTTGTTTCATTTGTTTACTTCTCTTTTGTTTGTTTGTTTTTTGACAGACCGCTATAAAAATAAGAAAGTTCCCAGAAAATACACAATAATGTTATAGTTAAGTAAAATTTTTTTAGCCTTTGAAAAAAAAAGTCAGTCTTTTTTTCCTCAAACGAACCAAGTATGAAAAGTGGGGTGTATTTTCATTCCTTTGTTCAGTAAAGCCACAGTGATGATGTCCTGTCCAGAAGCAAGGGGAATGTGATCCTGCTCTATTCCTTTAATTCTTGCTCGTGCCATAGCCCAGAAATACCACAGTGAGCCTTTCAGGAAAGCAGGTGGATAATCTTCGTAAAGAAAAAGTCACCGCAGTATTTTATTCTGATTGTTTCCTTAGCAAGAGTGGCTCATTTACAGCGCCTGAACAATGCAGTCCTTACTGAGGCAAAGTGCTTGTTAAATGTAATGGGTTACTTTACATAGGTATTTGCAGAGAATGCAAAAAGGTCTCAGCAAGGCTGAGCTTAGTAGCACTAGCCCAGTCTAAAATAAGAGGATTTGGCCTTCTGGCACTATCTGTAGGGGGCCAGTCCATGCAGCTGTTGAGCCTCTGGTCACAGCAGTCCCAAGACTTATCCACCAACCCCCCACTTAGTTCCTGCCCTGGAGCAGAAATTTATCGTGAGCTGGCACATGTGAAGTAGCATTTGCCCCCAACGAACACAACTGGGGTTGCACAGAGTTCTGTGAGTCTGGCAGTTTGTGGCTTTATTCCAAGTGTTTATGGCTGTCTGATCCCAAAAGATCCGATGTGCTTTGCCCACTTCATTTTCCTGTTGTTTCACGTTAGAACCTTCCTCTCTGGCAACAAGAGATGCAAGGGACAGAAGACACCCTAACATAATAGTGAAAAGGAGATGCAGGGACATACTTTTGGTGCATTTGACACTAAATGCCGTAATATGTTATAAAAGAAACTATTTGCTTTCAAATAAACAGCTTTCTCAATGGTAAAACTAGGACTTCAAAGCATGGAAAGCTGAGATAGGGGCTTAAATAAGAGGAACATAATTTTCTGTAAATACTTTATCATAGCTGTGAGCTTAAAACCTCAGAGATGCTGCTATAAGAAGGCAAAACATATTCTCCTGCATCAAAACAGCAGTTACTGTGTATAGCTTTTGCTTGACTGCTTTTGTGGACAGGTATATTTTTTTGGGAAGGTCCTGCAAGAATCCCCAAACAGCACTGACTGTTTTGCACTCACCTGGCAAGGAAGCTGTGCAGAGGCAGTGAGTGTGGAGTTTGGAAGGAGCCCTGGAGAAAAAGAGCCCTGGAGAACAGGCGGATGAATGATCTTAGCAGGCTGGACTTAACCTCCTGCCTAAAAGTCTGGCAAGAGATCAGTGTCTTAAGAATAATAAACAAACAAATTGTCTGGTATAAACAATATTTTCACTGATTGTTTTCCCCAAGAAACATATTTACTGCAGTAAACGTATTTGCTGCAGTTTTTCCACAAGCTGTTTGGGTCCCTTAGGAAAGGCAGATCCCTGTTCTTCCCTTTCCTGTGCCTTTAGGCATACACAGCATGTCATCAGATATATTACTTTTATAAAACTCTGTCCAACCTGAACCTCCCCTGGTTTCAATATTTCCCAGAATAATCTTTTCCATGATTTTACCAGGCTGAGTGAGACTGACAGGCCTGTGGTTTCCAGGGTCCTCCTCATTCTTTCACCAGCTTCCAGTCAGCTGGGACCTCTCCAGAATCCCATCGAAGATTTTTGTCCTTGAACAGAGATACTTTTTTACCAGAAATCAATTTGATTTCCAATGATTTTCAGGAACTTTAGAGTTCAGCATTTCTCTATGTTTGACAGGAGCTGCCTTTTCTTGTTGCACATTTAAAGCTCTGAAGCTGTAGGGACAGCTGCATGCCATCTCACATGGCCCCATAAAATGATGTTACATCTTCTTGGAATGAGATAACTGCCCATATTACCTAAATGGATTCCCAGCAGCTGAAAAAAGGCAATAATTGATGTTTTGCTGCCAGTCTCCTTATGCCTTTCAAACCTGGCAGACACCCCAAAAGTCCTCAGTCGTAGTGTCAGCATTTATATAATTTACAACATACATGAAATCAGCAGAGCATAGTGTCACATAACAAATGCTTTCTCTTAACAAGCTAAATGAGGATGTGCAGCGGGATGCTGGGACAGGAGACCTCCTGCCTGTCCTACTGCCAGCGGCTGCTGCAGTGTTATCAACACTCCACAGGCTGTGCTCATCTCCTAACAAGCGCTCACTGCTGGGTGGCAAACCCGGACCAGGTGTTGTCAAACCTCCACCAGGTGTTACCAGCTGGATTAATGACAGCTCTGCTTTTTGTCTGCCTCAGCGTGCTGTGTAACCTCGGTGACAACTTGCGCCGCAGAAGGTGATTAAAATCACCGAGCTACTGAGGTCACTGGGTCTGTTTTCTGTCAGTCTGTCACCTATTTTTGTCACTACCAGCAATACTTGGGCCACTGATTGTACAAATTCTACTTGCTTTGTAATCTTAGACTGCCCAAGGGTACAAGCATAGTAAAATTCAGCAGCAAATACGCTTTTTCTACAGGAGAGCTGGAGGGGGAACCCATACTTTTCATCTCTTCAAGTCACTGTTCTGGGTGCAAGTGTAGTTTCCTCTCATTCTAGTCCTCAGTAGGACAAGCAGCAGCTGTGTTTGGAGACACAGGTCTCCTTGGCAGCTTGTGGTGGGAACAGCCCATCAGGCCACCAGTGGAAGAGAATTTCCTTCCTCTTTTTTTGAGACTGCTTCTCAATAGAGGCATGTGGGAAAGGGCACCTGCATGGTAACATCATGTTAAAGAAACAGTTAAAGGTCTTGGAGGGATGTTGGTGATGTGGTGCTTCGCTGTGGCCAGGATTTCTTCTTGCTCTGAAAAACTCTCCTTGAAGCCTGTTTGGAAGGAAATTAATTCAGTGGCCCAGCACCCACAAACTCCAGTTGTTTGATGAGAAAGTAAAGGCTCTCTGTTGCTCAGGGATGAAAACTAGACCAAGATATGTAAATGCTATCAAAAAAGCGAAGTTCTCTTCTGATTCTTGTCCATGTACACAAATAAACAGCAGGCAGGGGTTATCCATTCCATTTTATGTTTATTATGAAAGTGATTTTAACAAAAGTTTTATTACATGCTTCATTTTGAGCTCTGACGTAGCAAATCAAAGCTATTAATATACAGAGGCAAAAGGAAATGTATTTTCTTATAAGGTACATTTACAACAACATCTTCTACTATAAATCTGACAGAATTGTTAAAATATTGGTAAAGCTCAGCACTGTATTTTATTTTCTAAGTATCAAATTTTGTACAGTTATTCGCTATCCTTGCTCTAAACTATTATCGTACATTTCATATGGAAATACTGTTTGTACACAATTTACATTGGTAATAAAGCTTAGAAGTCCCAGCAGCATCTACAACAGTTTAGTTCAAAATGTCACCCTTGTCCAGTGATTTACAAGGAGCAAATTGGGGCAGAAACTAATATTACACTCCGTGTGTTTTGCCCCAAAATCTATTCTACCAGAAATTCCTGCTTAAACTGGTGATGGACATGATGATAATGAGCTTTTTGCCTAAAAAATGCTCTATGAGCTGATCCAATATGAGGTTTTATCTCTTCCAGTAGGAGCAAAGAGATAACTTCCCTTGTCTTTTTACTACACTTGCGTGTCATCTATTGAATTCCCTTTTATTATATTTCTGAGCTTTGTGTAGCACTAACTTTAAAACGCATATTCTTTATATATTATGAAAATGGTAAACACTTCAGAATGACACCTGATAGTCAGTTCTGTGGAACTGAACACGTTAAATTGCCCCAGAAAACTCTTCCTATGATGCCAGTGAGACTGAAGGAATAACAGGATCTATAATCTGGAAGGATAACCACCCCAGTCTCCTAAAGTACCTTTATAATCATCATGTTGAGTCTCTGCTGCTTTCAATGCAAATTAATGGCCTTTCTAAGTTATAAAACATAGAAAACAATATTTACAAAATAATTTTAATTAAAAAAAAGTAACAAAAACAAACTCTAAAAAAGATATTTTCACAATCATTAAAATAAAGTTTAATTATCAAAGCCACTTCTTTTTCTAGATATTGAGAAGTTCAGCTAAAATTGAATTGCAATTGTTGGTATAACTTGTTATCTCCACTTTCTGAATACAGATGGTTTAAATTATTACATCTAAAGGTACTTCTGTACATTTTACTCTTGTATATTACATATTAATTTTATAGATTAAAAGCTTTATGATGAAACAGAATAAATAAATGAAACAACAAACTGGAATTGTATATATTCAGATACTTAGAGAACAGTTTTTTGACACTGTTTATTTCCCAGTCTGTTTCTGTTCAGATGAGAGATGTTCTGATAAAACCTGAGACTTGTCTCTGAACCCAAGTCTCACTCTGAGGAATAAGCCCATAGTACCTTACAGAAATTTCACTTCTTCCATAAATTCTTATGGAAGACAAAAGTATTTTTTTTTCCCAAGTGCTTACAACAGTCTCTCGTTCTAGAAACCTATTTCATTAAAGTCTCAAAGTATTGAGAGTCTACAAGAAACTCCTCCAGTTACTACCATTCCTGTCAATCAGTGGTTTTAAACTAGGAGAAAATGCAACGACGTGAACTCATGACACAGATCCAGGGAACCGCGTGTGTCACTCATTCCCATCAGCAGAAAATCACCGAGACCCCTGAGGTGGCTGACAAATTTGGCTTCAGCTGCTGAAGATTTCACTCCAGCTTCTTTTTGAAGAGCCCCACAGGTATTTAGAGTCCCAGACATGGGAACTGTCACAGAGCAGGGAGGTTTTGCTGTCAAAGACCTGTCAGCAGATCCTGCAGAACAACCATCCCCCTGCTTTCTGCTCCTGAAGTTCCCAACCTGTTTTCTGCAGGATGAAAACTGGGTTGTTTATTGTTAAGACTGACCTGAGAAATCTGAATCTGTTGGACAGGCTTACAAAGGGCCGTGGGGTGGGGTTTGACTGTCCTTTCTGAATGCTGAACACACATAAAGGATGTTTCTTGTTCGTGTGGCGTCATCCTCGTGTTCTGCTCACAGACAGAGGGCCACAGCTGAGCTCTGCTCTTTCCAAACCAGCTGACAACTCAAGAATGTGGGCTCTGAAAACGTTGTGACCAGTCCAGTATTTATTTAAGCTAGTCTAAAACTAAACTAAACCTGGCTTTTTAAAGCTAGTTTTAAGGAAGCTTACTTACTTTTAAGTGAGCTTACCCTAGAATGAAGCCGACGTGTAGGAAAGATTAGTCTAACTCTTAAGTAGTCCTAACTTTATTCTGTGTGGGAGACACAAAGAGGAAATGAATTCCTTTTGAAAAATCTGTCTTTAGGTCAAAATCTGATGTGTGATGGAGCTGAACGAAGACTTCAGCAGTTTTAAATCCACTTACAGGGAGCTAAATCTTCAGGCAGAATAAATCTTGCTATCGCAGGCAGGACCCACTGGCAACGTATTGAACACCAAATCCTGATGTTCCTTGCACTCAAATGACACACACAGACCTTTCCCTAAGTGAACACCAAATCCTGGTGTTCCCTGCACTCAAATGACACACACAGACCTTGCCTTAAGTGCTTTCAAGGCACGACTCTGGGCTTGATTAGCAACCTTGGATTGTTGCAGGCTCCTGGACTGTGGCAGGAGGTGATTTGGTGGCCTGTGAGAATGCTTAGGGATGATTCACCACCGCCTCACTAGAAATAAGTGCCGTGTTTAAAGCAGAGGAGGCTTAAAATGGTAAGTGCTGCGGGTGCAGCTTTTAAGCACACAAGGCATTTGCAAATGGAAAACAAGGAGCTCTGTTTGTGCCACAGAATTGGGCAATCACAAATGGGCACTTGTCCAGCCTTCCTGCAATAACACAAAAACATGTTGTTGCACCTCTCCTGCATACAATGTGTAATGCCATAAGAGCAGATGCAGGGCTGTATTTATTATGTTTAAATGCTCAAATTCTGTGCTCTACTGATTCTAGCATTTCACAAAGCTGGTTTTCTCAAAGGCAGCCGCATTTCTCCTCGTGTGGTTTTTGATTCCCAAATGTTCCTAGGACTTCTCCATAGAAGAAGACTTTCCTTGTTGTTGTACTGCTATTGTGTGACAATGAAGGCATCCTACACCAATGCTAACAAATGAAGAGCTGAACTCACCTTCTATTTGGTGACTGCCAGTTTCTGTAACTGTAAACCTAGTATGGAATTCAAAGCATTTTTAACTTTATATACCACTTGTCATTACTTTTTTCACTAGAAATTGGCACATCCAGGAGCATTTCTAAGTAGAGCCGCAAACATTCAAACCTGACTCATTTTTCTAATTATGTCCAAACATGTTGGTCACTGAGCAAAACGTTTTAGGAAGTATTTTACTAAAACTCACCGTACAGCAACAGGTTCCAGAGTTTGCTCACTGAAGTCTGAAATTCTAAAGGCCACTGTAAATAATTCACCAAATGAGGGAGTTAATTTTCTCCATGTTTTTCATATTTTTCCTTCATATCTTTCAGTAGAATGGCTGCAATCCTGACCCATTCTAATGAATCTTGACAATACTCTGAATAACCTGTCAGACTTTGAAGCACTGTTTGGCTAAAGTAGTTTTTTCAGCTATACACTCCCACATAATTTGAGTACCTAAAAACTTTTTGCTTTTTAATTTTTTTTTCTCCCTAAAAATAATTACTGAGAAGGGAAAAAATACGTGAAACTTTTTTTCTCGTTGTTGTTCCAGACACACAGTGAATGTAGGACTGACAAGAATGTCTTCTTTGAAAGTCCCCTTTTCGTAACTCGGGGTGAATAATAAATAAAAGTAGTTACAACATCCTCACAAAAAGTTTAGGTTTAACAGCCTTTAACAAAGGATTTTTATGGAGAAATTATATTTGGAAATGAGGGTTAATGTAGGTATTAAAGAGAAAGCCCATCAAAGACCTAAGATCCATGAGTGGAAAAAAATGAGTTGTCAGACCCTAAGTTCAGGCTGTCTCTGAAGACTCCAACTCCTCTGCATATTGAAAGAGATTGTCCCAGAGGAAACCATTATCCAGTATTATAAAACTCCCAAAGGCTTCAGTTCGGTGTCAATAGAAGTGACAAGCACTTGGAGAAGTCATTTAATCATCTACACAAAGTTACATATAGATATGAGTAAATAGGGTGTGTGGGAGTAAAGATTTAAGCATGAATAATATTTACAGTAACTAGAGATAACATTACTAATGTACCCACAAATAGAAGTATATATTTATATATTTATATATTGTACTTAATTAGATGCTCTCTTAATGGAAAGAAAAACAAGACTGCTAGTGTGGTTGCTGTTCATTTCTCACATATCCTATTGGAAATGCCTTTAAAGGGACCAACTGGTGCACGGAAATCCAGAGCTAAATCTGTTTCAGTCAAATAATTGACAGTGGCAAACCTCTGAAGAAGTTTAGAAGAGGACAGATAAAAACATTAGGACATTAGGGCATGGGACTCAATCTCATGTAGTTCATAAAACAAAATTATACATATGTTTCTTTTTTTTTTTCTCTTTTTTTCCCTTTTTGATTTCTACTTGGACAGAGGATCCACCAAGCCACAACTGAGAAATAACAAAATTTAGATTTTTTTTTGTTTTCTTCTAAAGATTCAAATATAAACTTCAAGTGCAATTCAAAAATCCAAATATTATTTATACTACATACTTCTCTCTACAACAGAACTTATCTGCAGGTAGTTTAATCACATTTGAATAGATTCCTCCTTTCTTTGACAAAAGTTATTGTTGATGGAAAAATAAAAAGCTCGAAAGAATATTTTCTACATCATGAAATTTCAAATGGGGAGTGAGGATACACTAGTGCAGACACAAATTCAGATCTTCAACGAGATGCACTCAGGGATGCACTTTTTTTTTTTTTTTTGGTAGTAAAAATCCCGTTCAAAACATTGACTTTTAACAATTATAAAACATTATAGGCGTTCTTCCATATACAACTGAGAACAAAGACTGCAAAAAAGAGCCTTCAAGTTAGCAAATGTTTCTACTACGGAGGAAAGACGATATTTGACAGGAATGCAAAGTAACCAAAAATTGAGTACCACTGGACTACTTGTATGGTCGTAGAAATCTGGACACTTTGGATCGCAGCAGCTTTATAAATGATCTTGGGAACATTTCTTTTGACTCTTGTGCTGTGTACTTGAAATAGTTTTGTGGGTGTGCCAGTACATCAAAGAGAGCTTTAATCAGTTTCTTGTCCTGTGGAAGACAAAATATATATATATATATATGTTAGATAAAAGTAGAGTTTGGATTTAGTGTCTGCACAGGTTTCAAAACTAAAGAACAACAATCAGATTTATCTTGCAACACTTGAGTCTGGGTGAAGCAGAGTAAGGAAACTGCTCCATGTTGCTGTTGTGTTTTATATTGATTAGCCTGTCTACCATTAGCCTTCCTGGCAGGTCTTGTATCAAGAGAGATAAAGTTAATCACAACCTTGCTGCAGTACCTTTGGAAAGCCATTTCCTGGACAGCTCACAATGCCCCATATTATGTCTTGTTGAGGCAGGACAGTGATTTAGGTAAACACATTTTTTAATGCATGGAAAACTTAATGACTCATTTGAACATTCAAATGCCAGGCTGAGGCTGGCAAAGGCTCTTCAAACCATGGGCTCTTCATTCCTGGCTGACTAATTTTTCTAACATACAATCTTATTAATCACATTAGCACACATTTAATTCAGTTCCCGATTCCACAAAGGGCTGAGCTGAGCTACTGGTTTTGTGCTGCTCCAAATACCAGCATAAACCTCAGAAGACAGAGAATTGAATTCGGGGTCACACTTGAGCTTTAAATATAATGACCCTCTCAAAGTAGTAAGACCTTATCGAGGTAATAAGGACTATTTTGGGAAAAGACTCAGTGGAAGGAGTTATTGGTTGGCCTCAGATAAAGCAGAAATTTCTCACCTTTAGAATTTCCTGATGATTTTCTGACGCATATAATCGGCCGTCTCGAACAATGTCTTCTATTAGTTGTTGGTAATCCTCTGAAAAATAAAGATCAATTGAGTGACTGTTTGGGACATCCTTTGAGAAGATAACAGCCAGAAATTAGACCTCCTCTTGAAGACAGTGCTGAAAAATTTCATATCTAGTAAATTATTCACTGTCTCTCAGGTTGCTTTAGTCTAAATTTAAAAAAAACCTTAAAATTCTCTACTGCTTTAGAACAGTAATTTTGAATTATTCCTATAAATACTAACATCCTCAAAATCCTACTCCATCCCGATAATTATCTGCATTCTGGAGACGAAGAAACAGGACCAGGGATAAAAAATAACTGACAAAGGTTATATATAATAATATATATATTATTTCAGTAAGTCTTTGCGACTAGAAGTAATTAAATGGACTGAAAATGAGTTACATCAAGTTTTTCCTCATTCTTCTCTCCCTGTAAGCAGTGTAAGAAAGATTCTTGAGGACAATTTTCTGTAATTCAGATGTAACAAAAAGGTGGAAAACAATTCCATTCTCACCATCATAAGTCACATAGGGGACCTGAAATCCTTTGCCACTGTTTCCTTCATTTGACTTGAACTGAATCCAGAGCTTCCTTGATCTTGAGGTAAATGCAATAGGTCTCTCATAAGTCTGACATGTTTCATATGTGGTAATTGAAGTAGGAGAAGCTGGAAATAAATGATGTTCTTTATAAAATGATTTTTTTGCACCCTTCCTCATCTAGGGGTCAGAAATGTCAAACTGGCAGGACACTTCTCAAGCTGACGAGTTTTTTGTGACAGAATGGGTGTAGTCTTTATCTGCCTATAAGGAGAAGTAGGTTTTTCCACAAAGGTAATGGGAGTCCCACAGCAAGAAGCTTAAGTAGATGGTGAGGGATAATTTCTGACATTTATAAAGTTACTATGGATATTAGTTATTTTGTTTACTACTCTAGCATTGAATTCCAGAGCTCCCATATGCTTGTCCCAGACAGGTAAGAACAAGTGTGCTGCACATAGACTCTCAAGGATAAGAAGTTATGAAAACTGCTTTAGCAAATAAAATACATCACTTTAGCGAGTAAAATACACTGCTTTGAACAAAGCTCCATATAAACAATTGCCACTGAGGTTTGGTGCTTCTTGCAGATTCAGCAACAGATCATCAGAAGGAAGCCTGCATCCTCCATGTGAAAGAGGAGAGCATCTCACTGGTGTCTTAACTCCACATAAAACTGGGAAAACTTTGGATTTCTTGAGGGTGTCAGTGGTACCATTAGCAATAACTTCAGTGTATGTGTATTTACAGAGGGTGAGAGGACAAGCTGTACAGATTACAGAAGATGGCTCTCCCAGTATAATTTAGCATGGCTTTGCTGGCTTCTGGAGGGGCAGGGATTTACCCCTTGTGATAACTGGGCCAGACAGAAGCCCATTACCTGCTTTGTGATTCAGACAGGAAACCTGAACAATTAGTATCAATCACTCTGTTAACTGTTACTGGGGGTGTTCTGTTCTAACCTGCTGCACCCCTTCATTCCACAATCCTTTTAGAAACACCAGCTACATGAAGACAGTCACCCTTTCAAATATGAACTTTCCAATCCAATCAGTTTGCAATAAATACAACCCATGTCTGGCAACTCACCACTTTTCCTCATTACTAAAACATCACCACATTCATCTTCGATTGGGAGGAATATCTCAGGTACTACAATGAGTATCCTCCTCTTTGGGGGTGGGTTTATATTCCAAATGCATTCGACATTAGCTGGGTAGTCTCCAGGATAATTGGGTGATTCAATGTAGCCAGTATAGTCCCCAAGTTCTCCTCCACAGTGCTGGTCTGTGGAGAAACAGAAATAATTAGCATTTGTGTTAGCTGATCAGCTAATCTGAGGTGTTTTTCTAGATCTGTCAAGAGCAAGTCTAAACTCCTCCTTGTGCCTTTAGAAGGACATGAGGAAAAGCCCTTAGGGAAAGCCTTTAAAGGATTTCCAACTGATTTGCAAAAGCTTAGGTGCATGAGCTGATTTAATAGTTCATTCAGGCTGCTTTAACATTTCATTGAGAAGCACAGGTAGGTAACCATGATCCAGCTGTGGAGTTACCTACACAGTGGTCACCATGGAGACTGTGCTGACATGCACCTGGTTTAACTTCACTTCTTTTTTAACCTGATTTAGCTGAATGAGCCTGATCTTGATCACAGATCTGCCTTGTTTCATCTCAGATTAAACCAGTCAATAAAGAAACTCCATTAATGGATCAGTTTTTCTTCCTAAGTTTTCAAAACTCCTCTTGAATTTGGCACAAGTCACTTAAGCTTGATCTCTCCAGGCCTACTCATCCACATAAAACTAGATATATGTTTAAATATTTTGCTTAATCCAACCCTCAAAGATTATGAGAGGTCAGAAACTGGCTTGAAAACAGGGAGTATCTAAGACAGCAAAGTAACAAGGATGGTTTTATTTTACAGGAGAATCATCAAACTTCTTCAAATTTCTTACAAATATATAATTTACTCCAATTTCATTAGGAATTATGAAGGGTTAGACACATCTCACATATTCAGAATAAAAACTTCTAATAGATTTGTACATGAACAGTTAGTTTAGATGACATTGCTTAATTATTATAGAGACACTGTCTTAAATTAGCATGGTAGAGATGGAAACAAAAGCTTGCCTAAAAGAATCAGTCATTCACAAAAGATCAAATAAAACTGCACTGAAATCCTTGGGGAGATTCAAAATGGTAATTGAAGGTAGGAGGCCGAGTACTGCAAAAAGGCCTGCAGGATCTCACTGTCATAAGTGATTACCTGGCAGCTGCACTATGCAGGACCATCTCTGCTAATATTTTATAATTATTATAAAATGGCAATAACTCTGAGAGAAGATCTTGTGCTCTGCAGTCACACAGAAATATGCATCACTGTCAGACAACCTCCAGGATCGGGGAAACTAAAGGCTCTGTAGGTTTAACTTGTAGCTGGCACTCTGTGAAATCACATTAAACCTAAAGCACTCCCATGGATCAAAGGGTACTTTTCCTAGTTTTCTCTCATTCTTTTCCCAATTCTTACTATTCCCTCTGGCAGTAGACACATGCTAACTAGGAAATACAGAATTGAAGTCCAGCCTGTGAGATGGAGCCTTCAAGCTGCAGTTCAGAGCCAAAGCCATGCTTTATGTCACAACCAATACCAGTGTGACTTACTTTTGCAGTGTGTAACATTAGTGGAGCCATCAAAATCCGTGCTGGTGTTCCCAGGGCAGGTGATGCAGTAGTTCTGCCCAAACTCAGGCTGGTAGGTCCCCGCAGGGCATCGGATGCATCTGTGTGTGGTGGAGTTGTAGTAGTGCCCAGGAGAGCAGTGAACTGCAGGGTAGGAGGTGTATTATTTTCAGAAAGGAGCAATTTCAGTGCAAAGAGAACTTTCTACCCTGGACATACCTCAGGATCCCTGTTCTGCAATATTTATTAGGCCGTAAAAGGCAGAAAAGACATCAGCTCCCTGCACTTTCCAGTACAAAGGATCTTCCAACTACAATCCCAAGACCAGAGCTAAGCCCTGATGAACTAGTAGTGTGTGCTACACATCTCTCACTGTTTCCTATGAATTTATAATAAATGGAAGCTGATGCAGACCCACCTCAACAAGAAAAATGACTTTCACAATAGCAGGAGAGAGGTTTCCATTTGTGTCTGTTTGCATGTCATTCCAGTAACTAAACCAAAATGCATTTGGGCAGATTCCTTCTTGAGCACTGGCACTGGAAGTTGACATTATAGAACACAGAACGTGTTGCACCTTTACAGTTTCTGCCTGGCCCATTAATAACCAATCCTTAGCTTCATATAACTTCTGTAGTGTTTAGTTTTCCTGATCTGATACATAAAAATATACAAGATATGGAAGCTAAAGCACTGTCTAATGCAAGTTTATTTCTTGCCATACAGTGGGGCTGATTCACTTACCAGTTTCAGTGCTGACCCTGCACCTGCCTGTGGTAAATCCCAAAGAAAACCATAAAGCCTGCTCAGCCTGTGCAGTCTCAGGAGATCACTCCCACTTTACAGATTTCTTGATTTAATTTAATCATGTGCCCGTGCAGCGACAATGTTTGTTCTGGAGCCTTCAAAAACCCCTCAGCACTGAAGATTATAAACCAGAGGGCAAGAAAGGGAGAACGTGAATTGTGGAAAAAATTTAAATTCACCTTTGGTTTCACAGTCTTGGAAGGAAACAGCACCTTCATATTTGGTCACAAGCCCACCGCCACATGGAAAGCAGAGGGTCCTCCCTGGTTCAGGCTGGTAGGTACCCAGAGGACAGACTGTGCAAGGTTTAAAACCATCTGAGGAGTAGTGCCCAGGAGAACACTGCCCTAGAAAGTGAAAATGGTCACCTGTATTAGTGTGTTGACTTTTCTGGACAAAGTATAAAACCCACTAGCAGTCACAGCAAGGCTTCCTTCAACTTAAACATGTGACATCAAGGCAGATGCACATCAAATTCTAATCTTACCTGCTGGTTTTGTATTGTTCCTGTAACTGCTTCCTAAAAACACCACCAGGAAACATAATTAGCTTCTTAATATGCTTTTTGGCAAATATGTCTCTGTTTGGTTTTGTTTTGTTGTTTTTTTTTTAAATTAAGATTTTGTTAGAATACATAGTACTTTCACCAAGTCTTTTGTCTGAGTATTTCAAAGCACTTTGTCAGCTGTTGTGACACAGATTTCAGAGAAATATCATGATGTTACCAGTTTGAAGACAATTTTCCTGTTGTTTTTAGTAGCAAAACTGATCTACGTGCTCTGGTCCAGCTGGTTACTGGACTTTAACATGAAGGCAGATAAAGAAGAGTGGATTTGGATCTGGATTTTGGTCTGAAAATTAAGTACTTGTGAAGGCTTACAGACATCTTGTAAAAGAAAAGGTACAGTTTGACTTTAATAGTGCTTTCAGCACCAATACACCTCACTCCTTACCTTTATATAAGAATGCAGTAACTTGTATTGAAATTCTGGATTGAAATTGCCAGCAAAACAGATCTGAGGTGATTTCCCCGAGGAATGCCCCAAAATGACTAGGTTGACTAAATCATGTTTTGGCCTCATATCTACACGGATCTCATGAAAATTAAGTATCACAACGTGTGTACTGGGTTTGAGTGGCCAGGATTTGGTAGCAAGGTGGCTACAGGGTGGCTTCTGTGAGAAGGTGCCAGCCTTCTTTTTGTTGTTGTGCAGAACAATAATTCAAATGCAAGCCTTGAAACAAAAGTCTTTTTCCTCTAGTAGTTGTGGTGCTTTTGTCAGTATTCTATAATCAACCTTTATAAATTCAGATTTTATTTTGATAAGTTATTCTTGTGGGATTTTGGATAAATACATATCAACAGAGCAAAAATGCACAGGCATTTCAAGATTTTTCCTTTGATAGTTCCTTCATACAGTAAATCAGCAAAATCCATCATATGTTTGGACTGGAGACACCAGTTATTTTTTATTCAGTGGGAAAACCCAGCAGTTTCTCAAGTGACATTCATCATGTGTTCACTTTAGATATCCTGGGAGAAAGCATTAATGTAAATTACATGGATGAGTTTTAAAGTAGCAGATAGGACAGATTCATTTCAAAGTCAGATAACGTATCTGCCATAAACTAGATTTTGCTCATCTGTAATGAAATAAGGTAAAGAAAATAAATTAACAGTCGTGTCTTAAAACCTTATATTGAACAAGTTACAGTAGGAGCACCAGGTATTAGCATCATTGTAATTTGGTTTATATCTCATGAAGTTGAGTCAGAGATGCTACATCACTTGCCAAAAGCTGCAGTGCCTTCAAGCAGCGCTGAAACTTTGCAGTCATTAGTTCTGAGTCTGGGTCACAGATCCCTGCAGCACAACTATGTCAAAATTATAACTGCTGCTAATTAGAGCAGGTAAACTGCATCTCATGTAAAACATGAAAGCAGCAGGTTCATTAGACTCACCAATACCAGTCCAAAGCAATCCATCCCTTTGGCTCCCAATACACCTGACGAGTCCTTACAAGCTGAGGTATGTCCAGATTCCATACCTGACTCGAACAAAGTGCCCTGCTTGGCTTGCTCACTTCCATACCACAGCTCACACTGCTGTGGCAGGTCCCATCTTCTTGTCAGCAGTGTCAGAGGATGGAACAAGCCCAAACATTCTTTGCAGTGCTTGTAAGTGCACAGAGGTGTCTTCTGTTACCTTCACAAGACAGGAGCGTGGAAGGCTCCCCCCTCGTTTAGCCCCCACGCCTCAAGGAGGTGTGGCAACACCTAATCCCTTTAGAATCAAATGAAACTTGCCTCCACATTCTGACACGTTCCGGGCTCCTGCTACTCCCTGTCCATCGTTACTTGGGCAAGGCTCACAGGTAAGTTGACCTTCTGTGTCCTGGTATGTTCCTGGGGAGCAGGGAACGCACTCATTGTGTTCTCCGCTATAGAAGGTGCCCGTGCTGCAGGTAACTGAGGAGACAAAAGGGGGATCTACATAAGGACTTTCACTGTCATCACATTACTTGCCTTTATATCAGAACATTTTAGAGAAGATGGATCTCTTTGGCCCAAGGATTATAGTGGGGTCTGTTCTGCATATGTCAGTGCAGGATCCTCACTTAGTGCAAGCACACCCATCCCCACTGTGGTCGATTTACAGCAGGACAAGGTCCTTCTTCTGCTGTTTAAACTATTAAATGGCATTGTGCTGCCCTGAAGTGTTCATCACACAGATGTTAATAAAGCTGATGCAGTCTTAAAACAGTATATTGCAGTTTATTAAAACAGCTGCACAATGTGTGGGAAGCAATTTTTTTTTTTTTTTACTTTTACTTTACACCAGGTGCATTTATGTGCTGGTTTTAGGTCTCCTGAGATCAGTTCTAGAGATTTCTCCTAGGGCAATGTATCCCATGTAATAATTTATGTCTCTTGACACTCAAATACCCCAACTGTAAAGTGTTTTAGACACAGATATGAACACAGATGCTTTTCTTGCTGCAACAGGGCACATAACTGCATGAATCATTTTGCTCTGCTGGATAGAGGTGGTTGAAATGCAGGGGTTTCTAGACACTAACAGCAACAGTCTTTCAAATACAGCTTCTAAATCACTGTTCCCATATGATGAAAACAACCTCACTGGCAGCACCTATCAGATCTGCACTTCTTTCTGCCTGTAAATCACTTGCTGATTTAAAAAGCTGGAAAAAGAGATATGCTGATAAAAAGCTGGAAAAATAGATATGCTGATTTTGAAAAGATGTCTGTAAGTGATTAGAAAGCCTGCAGTGCTGAGAACTGCCCTTAGTAAGTTTGCACTAGCACACTGCCCCCAGCAAAGCACTAGAGCCTGGTAACATGGGAAAAGGCTTAAAGACATCAGGGATTGTATGTAAAGTTAAAACATGTTTCTATAGTTTATTTTTTAATGGACCTCTTGGGCATTAAATATAAATATATCCATGGGTCACGGATTATTTGGTGGTGAGGAGAGAGAGGAGATATAAAAGTAAATAAATAGCACCTAGGCAAACACCATCTTATTGTTTTACAGCACTGTAATTGTGTTTTCATAAGATGCTGGGAGCAACTGGGAACTAACTGCCAACACTGCCCTGTGGTAGGTTTTGATACCTGCCATGGGAATGTATCCATATATATGCTTTTGTTTTCCTGCAACCCTCCAATGAATTCCCTTCAAAGCCTTATGAACCATCAGTGGTCCAAGCACATATGCTGAGTTAGATTGATCTAAATCGTTATCTCATGGATTTCCTCCCTGCTTCACCATGGAAAAGGTAATTTGGGGTGGCTTGTTTTGGGGGATATGGCTGAATATTCGAGTTGTCTGCACTTACCACATTTTCCATCCTGCAGTACTTGCCCTGTACTGCAAGCCTCGTGCCCCTCAGTAGCTTTAGCTGGCTTCTGAGCCACTTCATACTCTGTCCCAGAAAACTGAATGTAAAATTGCTGTTTATTAATAGATTTCCTCAATGTTTTGATTGCAGTTTGCAGCTTCTGCTCCATCCTTTTCCGAACACAGTCAATGTTACAGGTGTCTAGATGGGAAATGATAACAAAACTAGAAGCAATTGAGATTCATGTTTAAAAGAGGTGCTTAACAAAGAGCTCAGCCTGCGTTGCACTGGGACACCTCTGTCTGCTTCACTGTCTTCTCCATATAAACTGAAGCAGCAGCTCACTGGATTCAAGCTCAGGCCTCTCAGAGGGACAAGGCAGTGCACTGAGGTCCATCACACATTTCATGACCTGCCAAGTGCACTCTGAGTGCTCATAGCTTGTCTCTAGCATTGAGGTTATACTGAGTGCACAGGGAGAGGGCTGCAGGAAGCATTCAGACCCCCCTGAGAATTCTGGTGCAGTCCAGGATTCCAGTTTGCTTCTAAGTTTGTGTTCCATCATTACTAATGACATAAAGCAGTTTGTAACGTTTGCAAGCGCTATTTTGCTTTCCAAAAACCTTCCTTGGTAAAGGTTAATTAAGATGTCTGGCAGAGTTAAGCATACATAAAACACACTTACTTAAATACACATATGAACACAACACAGAGGATACATGGAGTTACACAGTCCCCAGGGCTTGAACATGCTTGAACCAGATGCTATAACAAGATGCCATTAACATGCTCAGCTGACCCTCCAGCCCACACCTCCCCTCAGCACTGCTTTGCCACCATCCTATCTATGAATTCAGCAAGGCTGCCACTGGTAATTTACTTCCCAACCTGGTAATTTACTTTCCAACCTGCTCTTGTTTTGCTGGTTTGGCCACAGCTTTGTCTCCCAGCCACGACACTGGCTGTCCCTGAGCTCCTGATAAGTTGAGGATAATAAAACACATGTGATGGCAAGCCAAGTGGGAGGACGAGGAGCATCAGAAGAGATGCTGATTAAAGCTGGGTGTGAATAATTCAGTAGGCATTTGAAGAAGAAATCAGAGCAAGACTTCTACTATCAATACAGAAGTGTTTGCTCCTCCAGTGCTGGCCTTCCTTCAGACTTCCCTTCTGCAAACACTGCAGGAAGCTTCCTGCCAGTGATCCCTCACCTTGTGCCTCCTGTGGACTTTGCCCATGGGGGAGAATTTGCAACCCCACTGTGTTGTACTTCCAGTCTGCCACCACTAATGTTTCTGAATTTTCTCTGCCCATGCTTTCCTTAGTTGAACAGGAGTTCTTGCCACTTCCCTGACCAAAATACCTCAGTGGCAAAAAGAAAGGTGCTTTCGGGCACATTTACTGCTTGAATCACTTTGGCTAGTGAGGTGCCCCCTCAAGGCTGAGGAATCTGCCTTTGAAGGCTGACATATTTACAGAATTCAGTCCTCATTTTCTTTGGCTGGAATTTGTAACATAATATTCCATCTCAGTAACGTGAAACAATTATTTTTCTTCCTGAAGATTGTTATGAAAACATGATTTTTCCAGCGGTGTAATAGAAGTGTTTGAACCTCAGACTGAAGTTTCAGCAACTTACATTTTGGAGGATATTTTTATCATGGCTGTTGCAGAACTTCTACCTAATCTTTACATTCCCTGTGCATCCATTAGCACTTCTGCTGTTCAAGGAAATCAGACTGAATTAAAGAACACGACTTAACTCAAGGCTTTGAAGGACTTTTGCTGCAGGTTTAATCTTTGTTCCTTTGGCTTAATTTCATACCTGATTCTTTTCAATTAAATCTCTGAACCTCTGAGTTAGGAAAGGCTGTGGAATGTGAGCCTTGTGCTGAAAGATTTGCACGGCAGCTTGGTGAAACAGCATCAAAGAGATTTTAACAGCACTCTGAGGAACTAAATACTGATTTCTCTCCACAGAGGGATCTTTCACAAACCTGAGACTTCTTCTGACTTCATCTCCACTTCAAACTCTGCAGTGATATGGGACACTTCTTTGGACGGGGACTTGCGGCCTCGGCGTTTTTTCTTGGAGGAATCGCACTTGAGGTTCACAAAGGTCACCTGGCAGTTGTCTGTGCAAGGGAATTGGCCTCCTTTGCAGGAGAGAAGCAACACAGAGAAGAAATCAAGTGGCAAAGCAGCAAGTGACAGGCTAGCAAGCAATATCTGGGTTATCATGAGTGTAGTGATTTCACATGTGTGGTGAGACCCCTCCTGCTCTGTGCAGTATGAAAGGTTATGAAAATATATTGGAAAATATATTGCTGCTCTGAATATATTCATCTGAGCAGCAATCACAGATTGTTGTGGGTGATGGACCTTCCAGGTCAGGGAGGAATCTGTAGTGCTCAAGCCACCAGAAGGAATTCATTCCCAGAGTGTGGCTGTATGATATCATCTTCCTCTTAGACCCTGAAGTTCAGGTGACATAACAAACACAAGGCAAAGCAAGCAAATGCATCCAAGAAATCCGTTCCCGTGGTGACTGTATGGACCAGAAAAACCCAACTTCTGTGACTTCAAAAATGAGTCTGGTAATCACATCTTATGAAGAGAAAGGAACACATAAAGACAGCGTAATACATAAGCATCTTGATGACTGAGACTTGTTTTAAGTCAATACTTGCAAAATTAGGGACATAAGTGTCTGGATTTCAGGGTAAGGAGAAAAGGAGTCTAAGTTTTAAAAATAAAATATTTAAACCATTGACTTTTTTTAAAATAGCTATTTTTTCTCTGTTCATGGCTCATATATGACTGCTCATTGACTGGTAAAAGTGGTGGTAAGCCAAATTCACAACAGAAAATATATCCCCAACAGCTGTTTGGTGTAAGCTGCTAAGTTGCTTTAACAATACAAGCTGTTGCAATTACACAAATATAATGTATTAAAATCCACAAAACATTCAGCATTAATATTAAATTTAAATGAACTCCAAACACTTGAAGCTGTGGAAATGCACAGCAACGACACCCAAACACTCTTTATTTGTCCCTGTCATGGCATCAATGGGATGTAGGGCAAGAAGTAAATGTCTCAAGGATCTGTTTATATAACTTCTAAAACCTCTTTTTTTCCCCACCTTAAAGTGGTGTTCAATAAAACACATACCTAGTCAGACAAGTTTTGAAAACATTTGATTACTTGGATTCATTGTGACACAAACTTTTTTAATGTCACATTTTTTTATAATTGCATCTAAATCTTCTAAATATTTTTCTAACATCATAAGTACTCAGTGCATCACAACAAAAGATTAAGGCTGTGTAACATCAGATTTTGGTAGTAACTTTCCTGCTTAGGGGTTGTCTTTGCTGCTACAACAGGACACTAATCCAGCATAGAGCAAATAAATAATAGCTTTTGTTTCATTTTAGAAACTTCATTTGGGAAAACTAAATCACACCAAACTCACATTCTTTCATGTAATTTTGCATTAGTTATAGCTTTTTGTCTCAGGATATTTCTGCCATTATCAAGGCCAGAAGAAGGATCAGCTCAATTCCAAACTCGTGGATTTTTGAACAAAGATTTTTCAGAGCAACTGGTGATGTTTTCAGCACTGTTAGATCCAAACCCAAGGCACTGAGAATCTTGGCCTGAGCTTAAATTCAGATCCAAATATGAAAACCATTCCTTTTTTTCTGTCACACTGTGAAAACAAAATATGCAAACAAACAAAAAGATGTACATGTTGAAGAAACCACACACCTGAAACAGGCTGCTTCCCAGAATCTTTTGGTTTTTCTTTGCTGCGAGGCCGTAAATGGCATTTTGCATCTTTGATTTTAAAACGAGCTTTCTGCTTGATTGGAGGGGCTAATGAATCTGTTGATGTAAAGTGGGGAAAAAAAAAAAAAAAGCTATCATTTGGGATGCAGAGGAAATGAAGTCTGGAACTTGCTTTTAAAAACAGGCTCAAAAGCCTTCCTGTGATATGGAAAAGAGACAGCCCAAGAGTTACACACCTTGTCCAAAGGGATGCATCTCCACAAGTTCATTTTTTCACAGAAGCACATACCCTTAAGCCCAGAGAGATCAAGGAATCAGCTGGTATCACACATGCCCTGAACATACACCTCCCCTCCAGCAGGCCTGCACAGCTTGTTGGATTTTGAGTGAATTTATTTTACTATGACAAAGATTAATTCCTACCTTCCCAACTCTCTGTCTGTGACTTGCCATGTCACTTGGCTGCAGTTCTGTTAATGCCAACCAGGAATAAGATTAATTTAGTGGCAGTTGAAAACCATCCAAAGGAAACACCTTTATCTGACTGCAGTCTATGGCTTGCAACCTTGATTTTTCAGCTTTAAATCCAAGCCTTGTTTTAAAGGCTGTTAGAACCAGGACTGTAGAGGCAGCCTGCCCCTGTGCCACAGGTAGACACATGTTACCTCTCTCTACAGTATTGTACCTCCTAACACATTCCAAATACTTGGTTAGAGAACTGGTAGAATTGGAGAGAAGCACAGCAGGTATATATGTAAAGTGGGCTGACACTTCCCACTGCTGGATGTTGTTTCAGCTGCTTCTAATTTTGCCAGACTTAAACTTTTTTTTTTTTTAAATGCTGAGTATCAGCTTTCATAAACAATTTGAAAGCACAGAATGGGATATGCTGAGTTGGAAGGGACCCCCAAGGAATCATCGAGGCCAACTCTTAGGCCTGCACAGGACCATCCCAAATGTCTCTGCAAAATAATCCTGCCATTTCTGAGGAAAAGATGAATGAAACACAGTGTTTTATCATACAAGTCTCATAACCTTTTTATTGGTAATCCCCAGCAGGAGGATCTGTGGTCCTATGGAAGGGCTTTGCAGGTGAGGGCCAGGACCCACCCTGACCTTCTGCTCTTGAGCTCCTGATGGGTCCCTCTGGCTCACTTCCCAGTGAAGAAATCCCATTTTGATATGCTTGCTATTGCCTGGCTGGACTATGGAAAGCCAATGATTCTAAATATTTCTCCTTACTGGACATATCTCAAACCTCCACCACTCCTACACTGACCTCCCAACACAACGCTGCACTGGAGGGCACCTCAGCACCCCCCAGCCCTCCAGGAGAGCTGCAGAAAAGTGAGTGTGTGCTCACTGATATTGTGGCAGTTTTGGTCACCACAGTATAAAAAGGATATTAAACTCTCAGAGAGTGTCCAAAGGAGGGCAGTGAAGATGGGGAAGGACCTTGATGGGAAGCTGTGTGAGGACACTGAGGGCACTTGGTGTGTTCAGCTGGAGCAGAGGAGGCTGAGGGGAGACCTCAGTGCAGTTCCAATTCCTGGGCAGGGGCAGAGGAGAGGCAGGGACTGAGCTCTGCTCTGGGGGGACCAGGGACAGCAGCCAGGGAATGGCTGGAGCTGTGTCAGGGCAGGCTCAGGTTGGATCTCAGGAAAAGGTTCTTCCCCCAGAGGGTGGTTGGCACTGCCCAGGCTCCCCAGGGCAGTGGGCACAGCCCCAAGGCTGCCAGAGCTGCAGGAGGGTTTGAAATATACTCAGGGCACAGGGTGGAATTCCTGGGGATGGTCCTGTGCAGGGCTGAGGGTTGGACTGGATGATCCTTGTGGGTCCCTTCCAGCTCGGAATATTCTGTGATGAAACACCAGCCACCTTAATCCTGGCCTTGTGTAAGTGAGAGCTCTCTGTCCTGCAACTCCCAAGCGGTCTGGGGGACATCCATCACCTTCCTCTGAGGCTCCAGGGCCCCGGAGAGCAGGACAGCACCTACCTGGGCAGCTGGGCAGGGTGGTGTTGCGCTTTGGCTGAGCCTTGCCTTGCTGCACGGGGACTCCACAGCTCAGGGTGTAGCTGTTCTCCGAGTCTGAGGGGCAGAACACACAGTCAGCACAGGGGGCAACAGCCTCACAGAGCATCCTCTCCTATTAACGTTTAGTGCCTGAAAAAACTTCCCAATGCCACCAAATGAAGAGACATTTTAAGTGCCGAACTCGGATTTTGAAAGGCTGAAATAATTTGCCAAAGGCTGCTGCTTCACAGCGTTGACTACAAGTTTTGCTTCTTCCAGCACTGAAATGTTACGTTTTATAAATGATTTGGCACGAGGTTAACTGTACATAATTCCATGGTGCACAAGTAGGAAATATTTCGTGTTTGTCCATGGCAGAGTCTTTCTGCTTTGATCATCCCTATAATTTAGAAAATAAACCACGCATTTTCACAATAATTTTAGCTTCAGGCTCTGACAGAATTTATTGGCAGAAACAAAAATAATACACTTAGAACCATAACAGGGTTTACATATTGCACAGATCAAACTGTGTACTGCTGCTTACAAATTAGATGAATGCACAGCTCCAGTAATCTCTGCTAAACTGTAAATAAAGAGGGAACAACTCTACTGCATATCATGCCAGGACTAACATGAAAAGTAGAGACATTCAAAAATAATCCTGTGCCAGAATATCTATGAAAAAGCAATAGCAACACCCCCACCCCCCCTGCCCTGCTCTAAAAAACTGTGTAGATGCAAACTACCTGTAGCAAATGACTAAAAAAAAGAAAATGGGGGGGAAGACTCTATTCAAGCTGGAAAATATGGTACTAAAAAGCAGCAGGAATTCACTGAAATCCATTTTTTCCTTCCCTTTTGACATAGGAATTCAATATGCTGCAATTTTTTGTGTGCACCATCCTGGATAAGGTGGATGTGTCTCTCAGGTTTTTGTTAGAAATTTCCCACCCCTGCAAATGACACCTCAAATTAAACAACGAAGGACCAAACCTCTAATGGAACTGACAATCAGCTCTTCTTGTATTTACTGATGTGCATGTCTGGCCCAATTTAATTTATAATGATGTTTTGCTTATTTACTAACAAAAACTGAATGCAAGAATCATGAATGCAATAACAGAGAAAAATCATCAGGTCGCAATTCTAGACTCGAAGAGGACAAATGCTTTGTACAAACCTGGAACAAAAAGAGTGTTGGATGGGCATGACAGGAAGCAGCTCTCTATGCCTCCAGTCTTACTACACACCAGCTGAGCCTTGGGAGCTGGTTTGGCATTTGGGAGACATTTCACCATGTCTGAGGAGAAAAAAATAAAGAGAAATATAAAAAAAAAATAAACCAGACACTGCCCAACCCATAACCTCGTGCTTACACTTGGATACAGTGGTGAGGAAAGGCAGAAATGCTAAGAAACCCCAAATGACAGGTGCAGGCATTTCTGAAATAAGAAAATATTAGGGAGAGAGGATCTGGATTTGGATCTCGAGTTTGTACTTGCCAGTGAAACTCCTCCACGTTTTTAGACCTAAACTTCAGATCAGTCTTTCCCTCCTGCCCTCTGCTTTGGGACCACCCAACCACGGCTCCAGGTCTCACTCTGGAAGGCAGGAGTCTGTGTGCACATCTTGATCTCAGAAGCAACAGGCAACACTGATGACCTGAGATGTCCTCTCTCCCCTTTCGGAGGCACAGGCCAACTACCACACCATCACAGAGATTTATTTATTTAGATGAACCACTAAAATCGTATTTTTCACTTCTTAAACTCTCACAGACTTTTCAACTTTAGCCCAATGCTCTAGCTTCTGGAACTAGAAAAGACAGCCAAGCAGAGGAGATGCTGGGCTGGAGATGGACAGTCCCCCTGGTCCTTTCAGCCACTGCTGACATGCCCCAAGCAGTGCTAGAAGGGACAGTGTGACACAGAGAGAGATCTCAGCCATTTCTCATCGGTGCCCACCACATGGGGCACGTTGCAGCTCACATGAAGGAAATACAGAGCTTCTCCTCTTGGCTCCATGGCAGGATGAAGACAGAGAGTATCCTGCAGGTCTCACAAGCTACTCCTCATGTTTGGGTAAGGGACTGTTTGTGTTGTAGCTGAAAACACATGAAGTTGTTACGAATCGTTGCAGCAGTATCTGAGCTTCACCCTGAGCTGATGACACTGATAATCATAAGCCTGCACTCACTTTAATTTATCGCTTTTTTGGATTTAAGTATTGCTTAAGTACATCCTTTTTCACACGCAAATGACAAGGTTCACTCCCGGCTGCAGCCGGCAGGTGCCATCACTGAGGCAGCCTCATTGCTTCCCTCCTTTTTCCCAGAGATTTCACCTTTTCACCTCTGCACAGAGTGCAGCTGGGCACCTCTTCAAGCATCAGCTGGTTAAATCTCAGCCAGGTGTCTGCTTCAGCCCCACAAAAATGCTCTTTCAGGGACGTGATTCTTCTCCAGCTGCCTCTTGCTACTTCTTCCAACCATGCTCCCCTTACAAGGTGGGCTTGGCTGACTCTTTGTTCTTCTCATGGCTCACTGGGCTACTGCAAATGTCATTTTTCCTCCCTGAACAACACCAAGGCAGGCGTTGCTTCTGAGATCAGACTGGTTTGGCTCTACCAGGGCTTGGGAAAAGTCCAGTAAAGCCAGCATGAAACAGGGCAATTCAAATGCTGGAGCTGGAATATGTGTTGCCTGGCTTGGCCTGAGTGCAGAGGAAGGGTCCCAGCAGCCACCAGCTGGTTCATATTCCTGGCCTCACTGCTCATTAAATATAAATACATACAAGTCCCATAAACATGCCTGATGTTCACATCTCAAGCATGGGAATAATCATCCTCCACTTATCTCCCTCCTAAGGTCTTTCATATTGCTCTGGTGATGTCTTTAAAGACACTGTTTCTTTGGACTGAGGAGACAACAAAGCACAGAGTGCCACTGCTGAGCAAAAGAGGGTTTTATTACTGCAAATGTCTCCAAATTGTGGCATTCAGGATCACTGAATATAATTCACCTGCTTTTTATTGTGCTTTTATAACAATGTAGAATGTAGTTTCCTCTCAACAGTGTTGGGAATAAAGGCAGGCGATCAGCAGGGAGATGACACTCATTTTAAGCCTCATTAAAGTAATCAAGCACAATGGTGTGTATCAATAGAGAAGGGTGTTCTATTTTCCATCTTCCAGCAGAGTATTACAAATAATGAGGAGAAATTTACAACAAGGAAAATGTTCTCAATGGGAAATGGGAACAGCATTCTTGGGAGGTTGAGAGGAAATATGGCACAAAACTTCTGCAGTCTGACTTTATACTACACCTCCAAAAATTTGAGTCCCTGCTGCCAATTTACAAACTCCTTTCCAGAGGAATAACTGGCATATTGCAAGGGAGAACTGGTGGGTAACTAAGGAACAGAGTTATCTATTTCTTATTGTTACAACACTTAGCCCTCTATACAGCAGGGAAGGCAATATATATAAAGGTTAAGCAATATATAATTCTCTGAAGTAAGGTCCCCCCCTTTCTTGTTCTGTCTTGCTCCCAGTGAGGTATTAGGCATCAGCCCCAAATGTATCTGTGAGAAGTTATTTGTGGTTAAAACAAAAACAACCAAAAGCAAAACCAAAAAAAGCAAACAAACCCCTCGGAACCAAAATTTGCCTTTGACAAACCTAAGCTATGCCATTCCCATTAAAAATGGACAAAGAGCATTAAAATCCACAGAAAATACTCTGAATGGCTGTAGCCATGACCAAGATTTGCTGTGCTTCAAATAATATCTCAGGATAAAAGTAATCTATTTAAAAAGGATACAGAAATTCAGGTCAAGGGCCATAATTTTAGTGGTCTCAGGATTTGTGCTCATTGGGATTAATACTTTGGACACAGCTTGTGTCAGTACTTTATATTAGGCAGGATACCTTTGGAGATAACTTGAAACATTGGGGTATGGTGCTGTGAATGTAGATATTAATCTTAATAACCTGTTCTACTTGTAAACAGGTAAATATTTTGAATATTCTAAATTCGTCTTAAAGGGAAATAGAGTTATAGCTGACATTATAGAGATGGAAAAAGGACAAATTAAGGACAAAAGTATAAAACACAGAAGATAATAATAATAAGCCTACTTAGATTTCTGTGAATGGACTTGTAACCTTAAAAAAAATCCACACAAATAAAATCCAACATACTGTCCTTTCTCTAAACCATCTGCAGTTTTATCCTAGCCCATGGACCCCCATAGGACCAGGCATTATCTGAGTTTATAAAATTAATTTGGGGCTCTATGTTGTGAAAATGCAGCATCTCTCAGACAAAACCAAGGGCTTTTCTACTCTCTTGAGAACAGGAGCATCACCACAGTTCAAGCTTCCACACTTACCAACACAGTCCTTTTTATTCCAGTGCAGTTTCTTTCCAGGTGGGCAGACACACTCATAGCTCCCCATGGTATTAAGACACCCATAGTCACAGCTACCATTGCTGATGCTGCATTCATCAATATCTGAAAATATAAACAAAGTTGCAAGGAGTGTTAACCATATGTGCAAACATACACGGTGCATTAAGATAAAATGTGCATAAGGAAACCTCTTTCTACTACATCTTTTATATCTGAGTCTCTGTCAACATGGATAAAGGCAGGCAATGCTCATGCCAACCAACTTTAATGCATATTGCATGTCTTTGTCCTCAGACACATGTATATCTCCTACTCTCTCAGGGATTTATGCATAGGATCCAATTTACTTGCCAGGAGTAGTTGCACTGAAATTCTTGGAGGTACTCACAAGATACAAAACATGCTCCAAAGTCTCTGCAGCATCTGGACAAAAATGCATATTGCATTATAGAGAAAAATGTCAGAGGCACAAACATCTGTGAGATTAGGTCACTTCTGCAAAACAGGGAGATGAATTCTCCAGTGATTCCCAGATTTTGCTTTTATGATTCAGGTGAAGGAGGAAATGATGTATTCAATAAAAACCTAGCAGCTAGAGTGTAGTTTAGACTTCTACTCTCTGAATAAAAATAAAAGGTAGAAGCTTGGAAGAAGGCAAAGAAGTTACTGTGTATGCCATCACTGATGTCCCACATAAAATCTTTCAACTTTTGGTGCTTCAGGAAAGTATCCAGCCAATATGAGGTGTATCCTTTTAAAGTCTATTCATTCAGCATTTATATGCTCCTGCCAACAAGGCAAATCTCTCCTCTGGTGAGAGGAGGTTAATCACACCAAGGTTGTGGGTTCAATCCCCATATGGACCATTAAGGGTTGGACTCGATGATCCCTGTGGAACCCAGAATTTCTGATGCAAGATTTTAGCCTGTGTGATTAAGCAAAAATCTAGAAAACATGGACTACACGCATTGAAGGAACTGGGAAAGATACCTTCATATAATAGGCATGTTTCTAGACAACATTATTATTTTTAAGTCAGAGTCTGGAGGTTCTGGGTCAGCAGTCTCAAAAACTGACGAGTCCCAGAAAAAATCCTTACTTAAACAGGTAGTGGAAGCACCAGCATTGCCCTTCTAAAAAAACCCCCTTATGACCCACAATTTGTTACAAGAGATACCATGAGAAGAGTCTTATAGAGAGCAACAAGAGCTGCCCTTCAGCATAACAGGCCCAGAACAAGGACATTTCCATGTGGTTTATTAATTTCTACTAGAGGGGAAGCAAGATGGAGAGAAAGCTTAGGAAGAGGTGAACTTGCACCACATCCTTTGGAAGGTTCTCGTTATTTCTCCCTGGTTTTCACTTCTGCTCAGTGCCAAGGGGAAGTTATTTGTTCCACTGTAAGCACCTCTCTCAAGGGGCTGACTAAAAGTAATGACAGGCCTGAGTGGCACAGCTCAGGGTCTGCACAAGTCTGGATTCTGAGCTGTGATTTTGGATTTGCTCATTATGGAAAAAAGCAGGAGGTTTGGATCTCGTTATGTTTTTGCCTGAAGTTCAGCACTGAGTATTTCCAGTTAAGAGTTCTGGTCCTATTTCAATCTTATTTAAAAGGCTGAAGCTGAACTGAGGCTGAAGGTACTTAAAGACTGAGGCCAAACCCCAGACTCTGAGGCTTTCCCTGAGTTGTGACACCAAGGAATTAACAGTGAAGCTGCAGACCAGTCTCTCCACACCACACACAGCACAGGTCCCCAAACTTTCACACTCTGGTTTTGCTTTCAGAACTGCCCTCAAGTGGAGTCTTTTCCCAAACTGTTTCCTTAGATGGACTCCTATTTCTCTTCCTGCCTGCCTCTACCATACAGTGAATTCATTGGATACTTACATCTCCTACGCCTTTCTCCCAAAGCAGCAGCAGCCAGGCAGAGACATCATTAGCAGTGGCCTCAATACATGGCTTTTCTGGATTTAAAGCCAGGGCTTTGTTAACAGTATGATGTATGCTTTACTTAGATTGTATATTGAATAATTTGAATAATTAACTAATTATCTATTAACCACTGTTAAACTAAACTAAACCTTTTAGTTTTACATTTAAAAATAGCATGGAGACCCTTTTGGGTAATGTGTAATTTAGATTCAGGGATTTCAGGTTTTATTACAGTTTTCTCTTTCACTTCTGTTTGTGTAACGCTGACCTGATTGGTTAAAATCCACAATTTGGATTTGATACACTTAACAAATCCCTCAAAAAAACCCTTTGGTCTCCTCTGACCAGTGTGTTGAACACAATCAAAACCTGCCCCAGCAAATTGTAGTCATGCCCAGCTCATGCTCTTTTAGCTCTATTTTAACTTTATTGCTTTATCATCCTGGGTTCTAAAACCTTGACCTGAAAGAACTTGTGGTTCAGTAAACATTCACAGAGCAAACAAACACACACATGAGCAAAACTCAAGTTTCCAAACCTCCACAGTGTGTCAGTCCATACAGGGTGTAGCCTTTGTGGCAGAGACACTCAAAGCTTCCAGGGTAGTTGATACAGGTGTGATCACAGGTCCTCTCAAATGAACACTCATCTATATCTGAATTAACAGAAAAAGCAGCAAGAAATTAGACTTTAGTTAAACATACGGTTGCAACACCTTGTTACTGATAAAGTAACAAGGTATTACCTTACTCCCATGTCAAACCTGAATAAAATAACTCTTTTAGTGCCTGATTAAGAAAATACTTACGGGTACACGGAGAAAGGAAAGAAAAGGCAGTTTGGGGAAACCCCACGCAGACTGTATTATGTGTGCTCACCATTAGATGGCAACCTTTAACTTCTGATCGTGCTGACCGGCAGGGCTGGGGGACTGCCAAAGTTTTGGGGGGGGAGTGGCACAATGGGAAAAAGTTTGGGGTTGAATCGAGTCATTCCCCCTTCCACTGCCCACTCCTCTGACACCTGGGCCACCAGGAACGGGAGTTGCTCCCAGACTTCTGCTCTGCCCACACAAGACTGGACAGACTTGCAACAGCTACAGGGGTTTATCTGACAGCAGTCACGACAGAACAGACTTACTGAAAATGGCTAAATTAAACAGCAATCTGCGCAAAATAACACTTTGGAGTTAATTTTATCCTTAAACAATTGGGTTTTTTTAAAAAAAATTCTCTTCAGTGTTTAATTTTCCTGTGTTTAGGCCAGAGAAATTAATACAATGGCATTATTTGAGAGTGGTAGTTTCAACAGATCTCATTCCTCCAGTGTTCCTGAGAAATAAATGAATGGAATAATGTTCCTATAACACTTTACACACTTTCTAGAGTTACTTATTAAGAGCATAACCTGAGCAACACCATTACAATATATGACTTGGACTTTCATATTGTACATGCTTGGAAAGCTGTGGGTGCCTGTAAAAACTTGACAACTCACCATATTCCTATATCCAAGTATTATTTACACAGTTTTGATGTTTAATGAAACATTCTGGGTCTCATCTTGCTATTATAAATGCAGACACTTAACTCCGAGAACTATAAAATCAAGATTTTCTGTATGTGTACACAAACCCAAAATCTGTGTGAGAGCTTATAGGCACAAATTTAGAATGTCATAAACAGCTCTATTTTTATACAATCTCCAATTTTAAATGTTTCAAAACATTCACACAAAAGATAATTCACAACGTGGGAAGCAACTGTTCAGGCAAATGCATAACACAAAATAAAATAAACATGATGAACAAAAATCTGTGCTACCCAGTTTTATGTGTACATCACAATCACTTGCTATAATCAAGTCAGAAAAACGACAACTGAGATTTTCTCTTTCTTTCATCCATTTAATTTTTAATGCATTTTCCTATGCCTTTTAAAATATCATTATTTGAGTTCTGAAAGTAATTTCTTTTTAAGGTTTCCTTTATAGTCTTGGTAATACTCAGCTTTTGAATACACATAAATGGCAAACTGTTTCAGTTTTCTCTAAATAAATACACAAAGCAAAATCATGGGGGAACGAACAGTGCAGTTATAAAGGATTTTTAATGCCTAAGAAGCCAAATCATACATCATGGTTTCATTCATGTGTGACCTCGGGAAATTCACAACAGCAGTTCATTTTCTGGCCTCTGACTTACCTCGGAAGGGCTCTTTTTCAAAAATACAATTTCATACTTCTCAGTAGTGACCTTGCCCTGGGCTGGTTCAGTCCATGGGCTTTACGAGCTGCTTTCACACAGGGCACTTTGTGCTGCTGCACCTTGTGGCTTAGGCCCTTTTTTTTATTTCACATGAAGAAGGATGCAAATCCCTCTGCCCAACAACATGCCCAGTCATCTGCCTGCCGAGGAACAGGCACTCAGGATGGACAAATGCATTTCTATTACAAAGATGTAGCAGGAAAAAAAGGGTGAAAAGCCTTTTAAAGCCCTCACCCCACCTCTGCTGAATTCAGCACCTTGCTCTGGCTGATGGAACGTGGGAAGGCTCCATGAGGATTTCCCTTGCTGGCCCCCAGCCCCTTCTCCTCCTGGCTGTGGAAGGCAGGGCTGGGCACTGCCCGAGGGTCCCAGCAGAGCCCTGTCTGCACAATCACCAGTCCCCTGAGGAATTCAGCACTTGGCATAGAAAAGGGAAAAATATGCACCACATACTCCTCACTACAAGAAACCGGTGCTGTGATACAGGATGCTGAAACCCTTGAAATCCTCTTTTTTTTTTTTTTTCCCTTTTCTTTTTAAACTCTGAAATCTGTGCTCTGGACACTGTTATCCCCTGGCTCCCAGAAACTTTGAAGTTGTCCCTCACACCTCTGCGGTGCTTCATAATACTTCTCCAAATTGAGCCTGAAGGGATGTGCTTGTTTCCCACCACCCTTATCATGAGGTGCTAATGACACCAGTTGTGGGTTTGATCCCTGTACGGGTCACTCACTTGAGAGTGGACTCGATGATCCTTGTGGGTCCCTTCCAACTCAGAATATTCTGTATATCTCTTAAGATATACAGGAAGGCAGGGATTATCCCTTAACAGCCCCTGCTTACCACACCAACTGGGAACAAATGTAGGGATCTAACCCCTGTCTCCTTTGTGCAAACAACACTACAAAATCTGGTAGCCTCACCTACTGAAGAGGAGTCAAAAAAAGCCAAAAGCAGAGATGTGGCAGGTTACAGCTGGAGCACTGAGAACAAAAAATTTATCTTTCAGCTTTCTGGTCAAATCAGCCCCCCTCCCCTCCACGAACACACATGTTTCTGTATTGTGTTGCTCTGAATTTCCCCCCTCCCAAAAACCAGAGTAAATACTAATAAATTATCTTTCTGGGTCTGAGGTGCTCTTAAAACAACTTGAAGTTATTTAAATGAAGTTTTTTAACTGTTTTAACACTAAAAGTCAAAACATTGCGTTTTCAAGGAACTAAGGGGGAAAAGTTCAACTTGAGTTTGAAGTTTGTATTCTATTTTTAGCTGAATTTGGCATAAATATAGAAATAGTCCAAGCTCTGTCAGAACATTTCAGATTTGCTAATGCACTTATCTGACATCAAGTCAAAAATTCCTTTCACACTCACCACTGCAGGTGAATTCATATCACACCCATCACTGCACAGGCCCTTGTGCCATTCCAGCACATAAAGAAATGTCTTCACAGCTTTGCTGCTTGAAGTTTACAGGGACCATGGGGCTAAGTTCATTGCTTCTAGTACATGATTAGTTTCCTGCCAGCTTTTTTTTTTTAGGATTACTAATGGTACATATAAAATCTAAGAGCAGGACCTCCCTGTTTCACAGCAGATGGCTCAACGGAGGTGCCAAGTTCAGGGCTTGGAGCAGATGAGTTCCAAAGGTCCCTTCCAAGCTCCACCACTGATCCATGGGCAATCCCAGACCTCTCCCCACGGTGTCCTGTGCTGCTGACAGCTCAGCTTCCAGCCCTGTTTCCATGACATCAAGGCATCTTCTCAGGCTGAATAAAGTCCAACATCTCTTCTAGCAATCCCCTTCCCATCTCCAAAGCGAATGTCTGAACAGTGGAAGCACTCTTTGATTTTTGCACAGAAGGGATTCAACTTGAAGAGATTGTTCAATGGTTTAATAAAAGAGCAGGATTTCCCTGGGTTTTTGAGGGAAGCAATTTTTGGCAACACTGGCCATGCTTGATAATATTAGTTTGGCTGGGTTCCTATTATTTCAAGTCAGCATTTGGATTTTATTGTTGGTTTTTCAATCATACTTAGCTTTTTTTTCCCCCTGCTTTCACATGTTAAACGATCCCTTAATGATCTTTATTTTTCTTGAATGCAAAGTTAGTAAGTGGGTGTCAGGTTGTCAGTACTGGAAAGTCAAGTCTTCTATCTCCAGAAGGGAGCTACCACAGATCAAATTTCTTCTACAGTTTCCTCTCACAGATGTGTCTCAAAGGTGACCTGAGGGAGCAGGGAATAAAGCAGCTTATTTTCCATGCCCATTCAAGTCCCTTATTTTCCATGCTCATTCAAGTCCCTTCCCTTTCCACTGGCCCTGCCCCTGGACATTTCCATAAAGCACTGGCATTACAAGCAAGCAGCTCAACACCCAACATGTGCAGGTGAGACTGGAAAACAGTGGCTGATTTAGAGATGCTTTAGAGACTCCAAACTGGTGTAGGAACCTCTGTGACAGAACCCTGGCAGAACATACACGTGCAAAACCCACTCACACAGAGGTGTGATGTGGGGGGTTGTGGTTACAGAACTGAACAACCCAACACCCAGTTTGCCCAACTTCACCTTAAAAATCTACTGCAGAAATAAGGGTTGTCCCCTCTCTTTCTTCCTCAATGTAATTTTGTTGGTTCATATTAAGAACAATTGTTTTCAGAAAACCAATGATCACCTCAACAGCTTTTCTCTGACACATACATTAAGTAACTAGGTCAATTTAGGAAACTGGGAACCTCCTCCCAAAACACAGGCCACATATTGTGACTGAATAAGAGTTTGGTCTTGCTGCTTGGAGTATCTTTCCTATTATTTGAAAATAAACGTGGCAAGGAGAGATCACTGTTATTTGACGGTGCTATTAGTGCTACAGAGAACGAGACAGGAGGGGCTCAAAGACAATCAATAAAAGCTAAACAGGGATTTGTGACTGTAATGATATATTTGATTTGTGTGACACATCTTATACTTGATTTATCTGTGTCTGGTGAGGCAAGACATGAAGTATGCACTAGATCACTGCATATATGCAAAATACATAAATTTAAATATACTATTTCAAATAGAAGTGAAATAGAAAATTAATACTTTTTACTAAGAAATGGAATGTACAACAAAAAGAAAAGGAAATCTCTGTCTCTGCTAGCAACTCCTTCATCAGCAAAAGTGACTCATGACACCCTGAATGCTGGTACATCAGCCAAAAATGGTCACGATATTACAGCAATACTTCGAGGTGCTGTTACAGTCATGACTCCACACACTCCCAGTACATAGTTCTGTTTTGTCCATCTCACGCAGCCCTGGTTTATTTTTAACCCCCAAGCCCAGTGTGGACTCATTTGTACCCCGGATCATGCACACAAGCCAAGCTCAAGGTTAGTCAGAACATTTCGCCTTCACCTTTCTCGGCTTCCAAGTTATCGGCTCCTCTGAGAAACAGAGCCTTGCCTTGTTCCCATTCATTAAGCACACATACAGAGAAACTCTAAAGAAGTGTTACATGATGTTTTTAAAATAAACACTAATGCTTTTTTGTATGTATTTTGGCTGAAAGTTATATTCTGTCTTCTCCTCCTCCCCCCCCCCAATTTCTGCAGGGAACTGATACCACCCATGTAATGCTGTTCACCTCAGAGCCCAGCCAGCCTGCTTTCCAACAGTATTTGACAGACATGAGGGAAACCACATATCTTAATCTGAGTGGTTGCTGGGCCATAGGGAGTCATGATTCGAGCTCTGTTCTCCAACAAATGGTGGTTTAATCTCAGTGTTGGGAAAGGCATTATTTTGCCCTGTGATGGGGTTTCCACCACATCTCACGTTTTTTGATCCACAGTGACCTGCCCCTGTTCACAGTTAGTAAAAATGCATCCTCCATCTGAGAGCCCTCTAATACACATCCAACCCTGACCAGAAGGAATGGCTTATAGCTGACTTCTCCTTATGTTTCAAAGTCTACAATAATAAAACCAATGAAAAGGAAGCATGGAAAGATGTAGTAATGTACAAATCCTCTACTTCATTACCTTCCCACTGAGTGCTTCTGGAGCAGGCTAACACAAAGAGAAAGAAAAAAAAAAAGCCATAACCCCAAGCCTTTAAAAGTAATTGAAAACCCACACCCATTTAGACTTCCCACTGCATTACTGACTTGCAATCAAGGTAACTTGTTGCTGAGACTTAATTGTTAATAACATACTAATGACCTGCAGGAAAAAACCAGATCTGGCATTAATGGCTATACTTTTAATGCGAATGTAAGTGCCTAAGTAGCACAGTCCCATCTTGTATTTCAGAAATTTAAGTGGGAAACTGTCCATTATGGCTAAGGTTGACTTGGACCAGAGCATTTATTTATTTAAGAACTTTATTGCTCACAGTTAACTATGTGATTAGTGAAGACCAAATGTAACCCACTAATCAGGGACTGAAAGACTTCTGAAGGAAATGGATTCTGCTTGCAAGGAAATGTGCTTTTTATTAGAGATGATTTGTTAGAATGCAAGGAGGTAGTAAAACAAATAAATGTATATAAACAGCAAAAAGAAACCTGCAAAATATACTTGAGACAGAGGCAATAAATAATTAGAAACCTGTGACTTATTCTGCAAGCATCCCACTGAGGAGATATTTCAAGGGTTTAGCAGTGCACAACGAAATGACTGTTGCTCAGCTTCAGGGACAGGCACACAGCAGCAGAGAGGGACAATGTCCTTCTGTCTTCATAGAGTACTAAATGCAATATTAACACTGTATAGCTCTGCTGCAAGTGCAGTTTAGGGAGCCACAGTAGTCTGTTTGTCATTTTGGTCTGATCACTTCAGATACTCTCATTTTGCTCTACAGAGTATCTGGGCATCCCTGATTTCTCCTTTTACTGTGTGTTCTCACATGTCTGAAAAGGAATAATGTCTTCCAAGACATAATCCACAAACTGGATATTTATTTTGATAGAATGACTGTATTTTAATACCAACAGGATGACCATACTCATTTAGTTTGACCCCCTGCACTTCAGCAGCCTCTGGCATTTTGCTTGGTAAACTCCAAAAGTATCCCTGCTCCAGAAAAGGTTGTCTAGATGTTTTCCTGGACTGACCCCTTGGTCTTTTCTATCAGTTTAATTTTTAAGAGTTCAAACTGGTCTGCTCCTTTTTAATTGCTACATTTGGTAGAGGCTGAATATTTTCTCTTAAAAGAGTGTAGTGCACACCTCATCCTTTCAGCAATCAGCAGGTACCTCTTGGCAGATACTGTTTCCTTGGGTCTGAGGTTACACACAAGAAAGCAGGATTCCAAATAAGTATTTCCCTGGCTGCCTCCATTAATTCCCATCAACTCCCCTCAATTCAAAAGACACTGATCTTCCACTGGCCCCTTCAGTGGCTGGAGGAACTGCAGCAGGAGATGCTGAGCACCAAGGGACAGCTCTTCACCCAGCAAACTCATCCCCCCCATCAACATCAGAGCAACTGTTTACCCAGCAGTTACAGCAAAGGGAACTGCCTTTGGGAAGAACAAGGCACTACATCAGGGAGAGTCTTTAAAGGCAAATGGCAGCTTGTTTTCTTTATCTCTGGTATCAGACCTTATCAAAAGAGACCAGTTGCACTTTCTGTGAACCACTCTGCTATCTCTGGGGCTTGAAAACAGAAGGAAAGCAGGTTAAAAAATGAGACTTGGCAATAAAATTGTAGGCCTAAATTGTTTGCTCCCTCTCCAGAGTAAATACAATCTTTTCTTCAGGAACTCTTCCAAGGGAGTTTTATGTGATCTCACGTATCAACAAATTAATTTTCCTTTCTCTTTTCATTTTTTTTTTTTCCAAAAATTCCATATTTAGTTTTTCTTCCATGCAGAGTCCACAAGCATATTCTCTTCCACAAGCCTCCCTCAGGGCTTCCCCTGAGTCTGCAGAAACGGGGCTGGGGAACATCTTGCTGCAGTAAAGGCCTATTCCCTGGGTGTTCCCCCTCACACACGTGCCAAGGGAAGTGACCCCCACACATCCCTCCTCCTGTCAGCACTGCAGGGCCAGCTCTGCTCCCAGTCTCTCCGGGTTTGTTCTGCCTCGTGCACCAGCCATGCAATTATTGGCTCACTTTTGGGTCACTGAAGGCTTTGCCCGAGGGGGGCTGGGAAGATTTATGGCTTGGGATGGAAAAACTGCAGGATTTGGCAACTTCAGCCGGGCAAAAATTGGCAGTGAACTTTGGGGTCTTTGGGAGGTTTCTTTGACTGTAGATGGTGGGGTTTGGTCCAAGGCTTTTTTACATTTCTATAATGAAATACATCATCATTATCACCACCATTATTACTGCATTATTATTTCTCTGCTGTTGGGTGGATTTCTGATATTTTTCCCTGCAGCAGCATGAAAGACCCCACCACCCACAGCACCAAACTAAAAACCAGGATAATGGTAGAGGATTACCTTCACAATTTGGCAGACAATAATCTCTTCTAGTATTTCAAACATGGTTGTGCAAAACTGCTTGCTAAGTCTCAGTACTGCAAGGGGAGTTAAGCTTAGTCAACCTGATGTTCAATTTAACGACCAGCAGCACGGGATGTTGGAGCTTCTGGAGGCAGGGACAGGCCACAGCCTTGTGCTGCAGCTGAGCACAGGTCACCTCCTGTGAGACTGCACCCCAAGGTGCCTGTACATCTGGCCATGGGTCACTCTCTGTACGTCACCTCTGCACAGACACACTCCAGGAACCCTCACACTGACAATTCACATCCTCCAAGATAAGGAACTTCAGGGTTCACCCACCTGCTGAAGGGGGAGAGAGGGCAGAAGAACCCTCAGCTAAGGTAGTCTCTCTCCCCAGAGGCTTTGCAGAGAGACCCCAATCACCAGAGACAGCTCTGAGGAGACTTTCAAACAGAGGAGTTAAAAAAAGAAAGGGATTTTTTTTTTTTTTGCAGGTAAGAAAGTTTGCCTGGTCTCTTATGGAACAGGGAAAAAAACTTACTAATAACTAGACACAATGGTATAAAATTAGTAAGCCTGCCCAAGGTCACAGGCACAAAGTGAGCCAGGGGAGGTGTTCTATTAAGGCATTTGGAAAGGAAGATTTCAAGTTGTTATTGGTTTTCTCTGTCGAGCGTATCACATTTAACCTCACCATAAGCTCATGGCAGCTCTCTCATCCTTACTGTTATCTGTGTGAATAACAATTTTTAAAGGGATTTCTAAAGGATTTAAAAAATAAATATACAAAAAATAAAATACATATATAAAAATATAAAATCTATAAAAATGCACTATAGGGATCTAAACCTGAGTAAAGCACCATTATCTTCTAAATACAACCAAAGCTAATAGTATCAATAACAGTATAAAATATGCTTCGGTACATTTAACAGTATTGTTCATTTTTATAACCTATTGCTTTTCAAATCAATACAAAGTGAGTTAAGCCAAGCACGAGAGCTGCAAAATCTACCCACTCTGGGATCAGGTTGGGATGGAACTGCTTGGTGAAAGGCCAAAGAAAGTCCAAGTACATTTGCAACTTTTCAGTGATGGCAAATCAGAGAAAGGTGAAGAGAGCTGTCACAAATGACCCTGACTTAAAACTGTACCTCCGAATGTTTAGCCTGGGGAATGAAATGGCAGCTACAGCCAGTGGTGTTTTGGGTGGGACCAACACCCTCAGTGCATCTCTGACACTGAATTTATTTAATGCTTCACAGCTCCCCCACGTTACCTACAGCTCGTCTTTGACGTGAAATTCTGAAACAAAATTATTTATGGTGTGAAAATAAAGACCCTCCTGAGCCAGTTTGTTTGCTGTATGTGACCACTGGACACGGGCACTGCCCAGCTGCACAAGGACCTCCAGGCTTCCAGGGCTGAACCTGCTGTGACATGAGGGGAAGGACAAAGAGAGATGGTGACAAGAAAGGCAAAAGGCTGAGTTTCTGTGTGAGGAACATCTTGAAATCGGAGACAAAGCTGTGTTTATGCTTAGACTTCCCTTGCTCTTGGGCCTAGGCTTACCTGTCCCAGATCTTCCCCACCCCTTCCCCATGACATGAGGGCTTTGTTGGGCTCAGGTTCCCCTGCTAATCTGAGGAACCCAGCAGGAGGCAGCTGGCTTTGGCTCCTATTATGTTTGTGCTCTCACCATTGTTTTGCCAGGGCAATCTAAAATGCAATTAAATACTATTTCCAATGGTTTTTTAAAAGAAAACAAAGTACTTTCATCAAAACATTGCCAAGATTTTATAAGCAAACATGTATCATTTTCCAATATCAATCATTTCCCAAGGCAAAGGCAAGCTGAGTTATCTACTGCTATTACAGCAATAAACTGTGCTACTACTTCAAGGGCTTGGGGTAGGAGAAGCCATATATCAAGAGAAGTGCATTAAAAAAACCTTCAGGCACATTAAAAGAAACTTTATTTGTTTTCCTACAAACATAAACATGTTTACTAGTCTGCACTCTGCTCAAGCCACTATTTACACAGCAACTCTCTAAGAGCAGCTTAACAGCCTGATGAGACAACATAATAAAGGCTTTACCCTCTCTGTGCCAAGGAAGGAATATTCCCTCTATCCTGCAATACACTGGATTTCTGAAAAGAGGAAACTGTTCCCTTTGCTAAGGTGCTTGTCTCCATCACCCTTCAGCAGGAGCTGCTAGTGAGACTTCTTGAAGGAGCAGGGGGCTGGTGTGGGTGAAAACGTGCCTGGTGTTATTTGACGGTGCTGAAAGAGCAAGTACAACAACACAGTTTCAGTTTTCAGCTGAGAACTCAAACGCAGCACTTCCCTTCACCTCCCGTGGACCTCACCGTGAATTCCCAGCTCCCTTGCTCCTGCTGAAGTCAGTGAGCACTGAATATACACAGGAATTGCTGTTCTCTGCTTCAAAAATTTGCTTCAAAACTCTGCCCAGAAAGGCAGGTATCCCTCCAAAAACACTAACACTGTGCTTTGCAAAATGCATCAAAACCCCCCCACCCAGCAAAATCCCAGGAGGCACTCCCCCCATTCCACTGACTGTTAATATTTGAGCTTAGATTTTTGGTTTTATCTCACCTGTCCTGACTAAGGCCTCATCTCCAAGTGAGCAAAACAAAGAGTAGCAGTTTGTAATGTGGCTACTGGAAGAAAATCACATCCCTCCGTTTCAATGGGTTTGGCTTTTATTTTCATTAGAACAAAATAAACAAACCAGGGCACTTTTAAAAGGCTCAGGAGTGGAGCTGCAAGCACAAGAAAATGAATATTTGGGACAGAGTTGTCATTTTAATGCAATTTTGTATAGCAGTGAGGGTAAAGGCTGTCTGACCTTAATCAATGTGATTATATCTATACATATAGTCTTTCTCTGATTCCCTTTAAAAACAATTCCTATTGAATTACAGCTTTCAGCATTATTTATCAACAGATTATTGTTTGTGGAAGAATGCTACCTTCCTGCTCTGACTATTCCAAGGCTGACTCATATCCTGGTAATTCATTAATACATAACATGATTCTAGTCCAGTGAAGTCATTTCTGCACTATACACATCATAAATCCTACAGCATCAACTGAAAATTGTATCTCAAATTCTCTTTCTAAACACTAATGGAACGTTTTGCTTGGCTTCCCACACACATCAGCAAAGAGAGGGGGCCAGGCAGAGCTGTAAAAAGCAATTTGATAGCAGTATACTTTTATAGAGTTTAAGAGTGTAAGAGCTACCATACTGAACGAGACCTGAGGTCAAACTAATCTACTGTCTTACTTCCAACAGTAGCCTGTGTCAGGAGCTTCATGGGGAAATGGAAGTGGAATAATCTGTCCCATCTGCCCTCCCCACATTAGGTCTCATCCCATTAGAAACTGATTTAAAGCCTAGATTGTGAGGTTTAATATTCCTTCCAAAGAACATTCCCCTTTAACTTATGAAAACACTGTGCTGCAGAGGGGAGAGCTGGAGGTGGGGGGGGATGTATTTGTTTTCATGTTTCAGCAGACTTAATTGCTACAACCAACACGGCAGATACTATCACTTGGCAAACAAAACTTGTACTGGCTGGAGCTGTTTTTACTTCATGCCTGGGGCATTTATTGTTTCTGGGTATGATCCTGCAACCCTTTTTTTCTCACAGAGGCAGAAAACGCACCACTTTTCACAGTCTCACTGACACCAAGTGTAACAGAGAGGATTTTGAAAAGTATTCCTTTCATTGACAGTGTAACATGTTGCTTCCCAGCAGAGTATTTTTTTAATCTGATGCGAGGAGCAATATGGTGCTTGTCAGAAGCACGATATTTTTGCAAGGCTCAGTGGCACAGAATGCCTTAGAGAAAATCTGCACGGGGAGAGAACATCATCAGTGACAGGGAAATCATCCTGAATTTTCTTTCTGTGAGCCAGTCTGGTTTCCATAAGCAGCTCCCAGTATCTCCTCCAGCACGCCACTGATTCTCACTGGTTTTTGAGCTACATTAGCAACTGAACCAGCACTGCTGTTCATATACCAACAGTCCACACAATTAAACACCCTGGGCCAGACTCAGCTGGATGGGTGAAAATCAGCCTCTGTCAAGTCAATGTATTTTATAAGTCAGAGCACAGCCATCTGATCACAGAATCACAGAATATGCTGAGTTGGAAGGGACCCACAAGGATCATCCAGTCCAACTCCTGGCCCTGCACAGGACCATCCCCAGAGTCACCCCCTGTGCCCAAGAGGATCATCCAAACCCTCCTGGAGCTCTGGCAGCCTTGGGGCTGTGCCCACTGCCCTGGGGAGCCTGGGCAGTGCCCAACCACCCTCTGGGGAAAGAACCTTTTGCTGAGATCCAACCTGAGCCTGCCCTGGCACAGCTCCAGCCATTCCCTGGCTGCTGTGGATGAGTGCATCAAGGCAAAATCACTCTCCTTCACGTGTATCACACAAAGTAGTGTTGACAGGGGAATGGCTTGAGTCTCCTCATCCCTCTCTCCCATTAATCACCCCCACAGTGGCACTGACACCCCATTCAAGTGGTGCAAGGCAATAAGGACCAGCAGGTTCCTTTACTGTGGTAGCACTGCAACTCTGCTGAGTACAACAGCCTTCTCCTTCATATAAGTAAGAGCAAAATGAGTTCTACATGTTTTTTTCTGACTGCTGAAGACCTCAAACTTACAGCACATGCACATGAAGACTCAGGCAAAAATCCGTGAGGGGACTTTAAAGTCTGCTTGCTCCTCACCCCAGACAGCAAACGTGCTCTCTGGGATCCACTTCCCTCACAAGGACACAGGCAGCAGCAGCCTCATGGCCTTATAATGCTCTCCACCCTCTACAGTTCAGTCCTGACCATGAAGGTGACAACCTCAGCGAGAGATTTGTGTGGGTTCAGCTAAAAATGTATTTTAAATATTAAGACAAAAACCCACACCAGGCAGTAAAATTTATGCTGGTGCCCATCTCATCTGGCTGTGAAACTGTATGTTACTGCCCCTCCAGAAAGGAGAGGAAGGCTAAATAATGTTATTTTTATTAAACATTTGCGTTCTTTTCCATATATTTAATGGAAGCAGAAAAGGGAAGAGAGGGGGTAGACCAACAATGAAACTTTCCAAAACTCTTCCCTGGAAAGCTGGCCAAACTGCACTGAATTTGAGGGGCCCATTGTCTTTTAAAATGACTCATGTGAAAGCTCAGTTCTAGCACTGACCTGGATTAGCTGGAGTCTTGAATCAGCTCCTTCCCATTTAATGTTCCTCACAGCTTCTGGGACTGCACCAGGGTAACTCAGCTACAACTCAGGGCAAGAAGAGCTAGGGCCACAGAAGTGAGGTCAAAAGATAGCTTGGCTTGACTGGCAGAACGATGACATAAAAGTCCTCTGTCCTGCCATTCCTAGCAAGTTCCTCAGGATTTTAAAGCTGAATACTCCTGTCCTTCGTTTCCACAGTGCAGATGCTCCAGCCCTGACCTCTGTGCATGTGTTTTGTTAAGTCATCTTGGATGGGTGGCTGTGTCCTACACAAATCAAGGCAAGGGGTGTATCCTTATCCTGAGACCTCCATCAGGTTCTGTGACTGGGACCAGGCCAGTTGCTTTGCTGGGTTACATGATCAAATGTGAGTGGCAGGTCACTGTCATGTAGCCCAAGGTGCAAACCTCTTTGCCATTTTTACTTTTTAATTTGGTTACTCTGTGTCAAAGATGTCTAGTGATTCAGTGCTGCCAGTGTGGATGCACTGATTTATTTGGGATTAAACTGGTCCTATACATCCATATTTACCATCAATGGTTCCATACAGAAGAGCATAGTGAGATCTTTGTAGCTAATCTTTATATGGGCTTCTGGAGGCCAAAAATAATTCCCACAAACACTTTCTATCTGTCCCTCCCTGTATGATTAATCCCTCATTTCATACCCATTTTCAAAATGGAGATACCATGCTGGGAGATTCAAATCTTACCCCTGGAAGGCTAATAGGGCATATTTCACACAAATAAGTGAAAAGGTGGATGTTATGGCACTGTTTCAAGACCAGGCCTGCAGGATCCTTGGATCATAGAGAGTTACTGTGTTTTTCAAGGTGCTGTGTTTCTTTCATTCTGGAATGAAATAAGGCTTCTCTTGACAATTATGCATTGGGAACCCTATGTAAAGCATCCCTCTACCAACAGATCAATCATAGAGTCAGCTAGGTCTAATCACCTCAAATTCCCTGGAACTAAGGGCTATTTGGCAGTAAAGAATGGCCAGTCTCTCATTTAACAGTGTTATTTTAGGACTGAATGGATTACAGTTCTGTGGTGCAGCAGGTTAACACAGAAGGCCTGAGGCTGGGTTTGAATAATATTCCACATCATAAGTAAAAACCAGGTGTGGATGGCTAGAGATAATAAGTATATCCTGTAACCTATCTCTTGTAATTAGAGAGAAAAACACCTCAAATCAGCTGTACCTGGACTTCTACTGGATACCTTTGTAGTATTAAATAACAGAATGTGCCCACAGAAAATCACTGGAGGGAAAATTCAATATCCACGAAGCAAGGGGGCAAATGCTCTTTGGGATTTCCTGCTCTACAAACAGGCATCACTGAATTTCCCTTGGGCAGACATCAGCACTACCCAGAGCAGACTGAGACCCTGTGTTCCAGTGCCTACCTACAGAAGAGTCAATGCATTTGTTTAAAATCTGGTAGGAAGGGAACAAAGAATAACCAACAGTCAAACAGGCAATACCTCAAAGCACATAAAAAACGTCTCCTGTGGCCTTAGAGAAGCCCAAAAAATGCCATGCAGGTATTCCACATGCCCCAGAGGACAGTCATGTCCTTTTATTACAGTGTCTGTATCAATTCAAATGGTTGGTGAAAAGGCTCCTTCGTGTCTGAACATCATGGCTGGGAGCTCTTGCAATCACCAAGCCCCACTTCAGCCTTCTGTGGAAGCTGTAAGTGGACTAGAATGATTCAAAAAATGCCTTGAACTGCCCCCTGCAAAAGTTCAAACTCCTCAGCGTAGAAGGATTTGTCTCTGTTTTGGACAGAGGTGGCGAGAGGCAGAGGGTGAGGGTGGGCTGAGCAGACTCGAGCATTACATGTTGATCACTGGATGTTCCCACTAAAAGCACACTTTTTTTTTTCCTCAAGGTAATACATCTTTCCATCTCTACCACTCCCTGGAGAAATTTATGACAAATGTGTGTGCTGTCTGTCACCATCTTGCTTTGCAAAAAGCAATTCCTAGAGCAGGAAGAGAAAATTATTTATGATAGAATTTCACACATTTTTCTGGGTGCTTAATGAAGCTTGAACTTGAGTGGAGCAGAGAGGCTGCTTATTGTTGATCTTTTTTCGAGATCACTGCACAACAAACAGGAACTGAATAAGCAATTAAGTTAACTGGCTTTAAAACTCATATTGGCTGAGGATTAAGGTAATTATGTCTGAGCTTACACACATTCATTGCAGCTTCATTTCCCTGCAGTGAGTCTCGCCTGTTTGCTTGTTGCTGATGTCATTCTAAAAGTGATCTGAGTTGTTGTCCTTCTATTAATTACCAAAAAGGTTACAAACACAAGTTCTCCTTGCTATAAATGTAGCTATGTTATTTTTATTACATGTTCAAAGGAGAGGCAGACCAGTTTTGCTAAGTTTATATAAACAGATCCAACTATTTCTTCCTGTGTCCTAGAATTTACAATACCTTAGACTTAAGGGATCAATTAAAATAAAGCTGCATTGTCATATGGTGATTTCACTGTCAAAGGAGGAAAAAAAAATCTATTTTTAAGTCTAGGTTAAGAAAGAGACTCTGGGAAAGCAGCATCAGTCTCCACGATATTACTGGCAGGGCAATGTGGATTTTTCACCTTCTGGGTTAGAAATAAGTTTCCTTTTAAATGGCTGGAATGCAGGGGAGGGGAAAGGAAGGGAACCCCCCACATTCTCCTTGTCTAACAAGGAGCCACGGCGTGAGAACCACTCCCTAGCGGGAGTAATCTCTGATTGTCAATGGTTTTCTTTGCAGCCAGGGCTAAAAATGGTTTGGCTGTAAACAGACAAATGCAGGACATTTTAAGGCCCTTTGCAAAAGCAAGGGCTTCTTACACAAGCACTCTACGTTCAGGGTGGCACCAAGTAAGCAGAGTTCCTGAAAAATCAGTGGATTTTCATATAGGGATATGAGCAACAACAGAAAAGAAAAAAAAAAAACTACCTTGTAATGGGCAAATTCACAGAAGGCAGATTCACAAAACCTGGAGGTTTCTTCCCCGGGCAGCCCAGGCATTCACACGTGTGATCTTAGGCAAGCTGCTGTATTTGGCTTCACCCTTCCTGCCTAAAAACCGAAAGAGAAATACTTTCCTCTTCACAGAGAGGATGAATGTGTGTAAGGCATTTGGCATGATGGGGTGGGGGCTCTGCGAACAACCAGAACAAAGTCTGAGACTGATACAATTTCCCTGTAACCTCCAAGTCAGCTCTGAGGTCTACAAAGAAAGGACATCAAGGAAATTAGGTGAGGTGGGACAACTTCAGAATTTCACAGGGTGTATGGAGGAGCTTTTTTACTGAAACATGTAAAATTGCCTTGTGCTGAAGTTAATGATGGTACAAATAAACTCATGCAGCAACAGCTTGCTCGTATTTTCCAACATATTGTTTGAAAAATGTTGCTAACGTGAACTATATCTCTGTGGCTTTGCTCTTCACTGATTACTTCCTGTGAATAATGTTCAAAGCCTTATCCAGGGGTTCTGCAGGTTGTAAAAGGGCAAGCTTACCAGCTGTTTCCATGGGCATTTTGCCTGAGGTTAGTAGAATCTGTTCCTTGCTGTTAATATTGAACACATTTGGAGATGAACGTTCTATACACAAGAGGGACCATCTGAACTAAAGAGGACTCAGTCCCCAACAATGCACACTTCTACAGTCCTAAGTGACTATTTTGTAAACATGTTGATTAGTAACGGAAAGAAATCTTTATTTTAAAAAAAAAAAAAGAAAAAGAAAACCAGAGGAGAAAGGCAATGTAGACAGAAAGACCATAAATCATAGAAACTCTATTATGAATCAAAACAACAGATGTAACATGAACAACAGCATCTTTTATAAACGCAAATTAGACTTTTCTATTTCAAGCACTGGAAAGGCTAATATGCCTAAAATAAATTTCCCTGAATCTCTCATTAATGTTCTATGGTCAGTGTTGACTGGCTGTTAAAAAAACCCGTGCATGATTTATATCCCAAAAGAGTCACTAACCCCAAAGCACAGTTTTCTGTCAGACCTGTCATTAATAACCACAACCACTTCCCCTAACTATACTCTCTTTGCAGCAGAAGCAGCAAAGTACAGGTGATTCACACATCAGTGATTTCTTGCTCTATATTCACTTCCCTTCTCTCTTTATTAGCACTGACTGCATGAGTCACCAATTATCACCTTAAGCACCACGCAGGAACTGAATTATCACAGTGCTCCCTCCACAAAGCAGGCATCCCACCACGGCTGCTGTAATCAGTCTCTGGGGCCCAAATACCTCAGACTTCAAACAGAAAACGACTTTGTCCTCCCCTGTGAAGAACCAGCCTTTCTGGACTGGGAGAACTTGCCCAGCCCCAAAATTCTCTGGGCTTGCAGTAATCTGTTACAGCAACAGATAAGCTGCAGTTTACCAATCAGTCAGAGTATCATGTAGAGGCCAGACAGAGTGCCTGCCCTTCCTCATGGACAACGGGAAAGGATGGCCAGACCAGGTTGATACTTCCATGTCTGATCACAGGAGGGACAGAAGACCAGCCACTGCTTTAGTCCTTGCAGGGTATTTGTTGTTCCAAGAGACTCACTCATTCCGTAGCCCAGGCACAGGAGGAAACAAAACTCACTGGAACCACATTTACAGAGCTGCTTCCAGATTTCCATTGTCATGACAGAAACCTGATTGTTTACAGGGAGCTTTCAAAGCCTATTACTACTAACTTTTCTCTTTGAATTTTTCACTGGTGTAATTGCAATTAATTCAGTGGTGAAACCTCTGACTGACACCACAGTGAGAGCACGTCATGGCTCGTGAAATTCATGGACCAGAAGGTATTCCTGACTATCTCTAAATACATCAAGAAGTTTCTTTTTAACGTTTTGTTCCCCTTTTTAGCAGGTAAAACAAAACCTGACAACTTACCCTTGTCTGACATGATCCTACCATGTTATTTCTGCCCAACCTGTGCTACTCTGAGCTCTTCCCATCCTGTCCAGCTTGAAATCAACCTTTCCCTGACTCCTTTGTGCCTAATCCCACAGGCAGGGTGGAGAAGCATTCCCAGATGGTGGATGGAAGTACCAACGAAAAGCAATGGAAAAATTTTTGAATGGCATTATGTATCTTCAGACCCTGGTTTCTCTTTTGTGGATGAACAAAGAAACTCTAAAATACTAACGCTGTTTTGGACTTCTGCATGTTCAAAACCCCCTGCAAATAATCATGGATTAATAAAATTTTAATTGAATATATCCTGCTTCCTCTTCTCTCTCTGTTGATGCTCATCTTCATAGCCTTTTCCAGGGTTTTTTTAAAGAGCTCAAATGCTTCAAGCATCATTACTCCAAAGGTACATGGTTAGTACCTGGAAACAGTTGTGCACTTAATTAGCCATAGAATAAATAACATCATATTACTTAGATAACAAATCATGACACGCACAGCAGAGGATATAAGCCACACTTCATTTGAATTCCCACAAAACACCACCATTATCCCCCCACAAACAGTTTCTGCTCTAATTTGTGAGCTCACAAATTAGACTCTTTTTTTTTCAGTTTAAACCTTGCAAATACTCTATTCCAGTTTGTTACTCTAAACAACTCTGGTCTAAGTAAGATAAGCCTCTGTCCCATTAAGATCATAGCAAATTAGAGGATTTGAACATAAGGCTCTTTGCCTGAGGCTATTCCATGATGCCACTTGGATTTTTACACTTCAACAGGACACTGGCATTTCTGCTACTAAAAACATTGAAACAAGACACTTCCAGCAATCTTCTAACCCCACCTCAGAAAATGGAAATCTCGTAGGTCTTTCCTAACCCTACTTCCTGTGACAGCATCATTAAAACCTACAGTACAAATGAATTAATTACAAAAAAAAAAAAAATCCCCTGGAAACAACATCCTCATTATACAAAGAGCAAAGTAAATGAAGCATTACCTTGGCAGGTCCTTTCATCTGTGAGCAGTTTGTAGCCTTTCTGGCAGCTGCACTCGAAGCTGCCAACTGTGTTTCTGCAGAAATGGTCACAGCCCCCGTTGTTCACCAAGCACTCATCGATATCTGCCAAGAACAAACAGCAAAAATTCAGCTCTCTACAGCAATCCAGGGCAGGAGTACAGGAATTTACTCAGACCCCCAAAGAGGCTGTCCCTGTTAGGAACCAGGCTGGTCAGGTGTGTCCCTTCCCAAACCTGTCTCACAAGGCTCACAAGAGAGCCACGAGCTCAGGAGACACAGGTATGTCCCCCAGAGCTGAAACTCAACAAAGTTGAGGTATTTTGATGTTAAGGAGCATTCAGAGAAGCTCCTCTGCAGATGGAGTGGGTCTGCCTGACAGAAGACTTCAACCTGTGTACGACATATAAGTCCTTTACTTTCTCCAGGAACTATCAAAACCCAAGAACACAAGGAAAAAAACTGAAATAATAACAAAGTAAACCATATTTGAATTCTGAAAAAATGCCTACATAAACAAATGTAAGGATTTTTTCAGAATTAGCATTATGTGCTAGTTTGTCCATTATTCAGTGACACCCATTTTCGTGTGTCTAACTTTTCTCACCTGGTGAGAAGAGCAACTAACATGTTGCTTCTGAAGGCAGAGCACCTACTGCCTTTATTTGAAAGCCACATATATATATATATAAATATACATATATTTATATGTATGAAGGACAGGATCAATGGCTCTTACTTTAAATAATGATTATGAAGTGCACTGATGACCTTGAAAAGACCTTTGTTCTTAATTTCATACAGGCAATTCTACTTCTTGCACCTTTTAACTTCTCCCAAAGGTGCTGAAGAACTGGAATGACCAGTCCCTTTTCCAACCCATAAAAGGTTGTGCAGTAAGTATATGAGAGGCCACAAAACCTCATTTGAAATACAGAGCATCTTTCCAACCATAAAGCCATGGATCCATGTTTATTTGAAAAAGAAAAAAGGTAATCTTTTTTTTTTTTCCCAAGAGAAGAACAGTGCCAAAAAATAGCTCTTTTTATGAATGCATACAGTGAAGAAGTAACAAGACATCAAGCCTTGGCTGCCCACTTCTGGAAGTGAAAACAAGATGTGGAGAGTGATGTTTCCTCTCGAAAAGCCTCTTGCTGTAAGAGCTTTGAAATTTTCAGGTAACAGCTGGCCGACTAAAAAGCCAATCCTGCAAAGTGCAAATCTAGATGCCAAAAGATCCAATATGTGGAGGTGGAAATTTATCAAAACCAGCATGATGATGGTGAATGAAGGACGTGTTTTAAAAATTATTTGAATTCAGGGCGACTCTTAGTGGAAGTCATTAGCTAATTATTGGAAACACATGATTACCAACACGGGAGAGTGGCATGGCTCTTATCACCTCTCTGCACGTAAAATATAAACAGCAGCAAGAGGAGTGGGGTGGTAAGCCTGAAAATTCTAACAGCAAATCCAGAGAGGCAAATTCAGCCCACAATTCTGAAGAGCCCTTTGCTGCAAGCACATTGACACAAATATGCTCAGCACTCAGAGAAGCAAGAACAATTGTATGTTGTTATAAAGGTTTTCTTACAAGTTGCATTTGTGGCAAAGAGGAAACTTGCTCTGAGACCCTCTGAACTGATACTGCTGCTTATTACTTTTGTGTTTGCTTGTGCAGAGGAGAGGTTTTGGCATTGAATCCTGTTAAAAGAATGAGTGTAAATTGTAGGCAGCAGCTGTGGGGATATCACACCCTGAGAGCTTTGCACAAGCCTGCCCAAATCTTTATGTCTCAGGCAACAAAGTTCTCAAAGTGATCAGACATCAGGAGTCGTGTTTGTTGTCTGTGGTCCTCCAGCTCTGGGGATTTGGCCAGCCAAGAACAGACAGCCCTGGGCTCCCAACCTGATACATCTGCAAAGAACAGGCTGAGGGTGTCTCTACGTAATCCTGTGAGACTGGAGGCAGAAACCCACTTGTTTTCAGCTGTGATCACCTGCACAGCTCAAGATCAGCAGTGAAAAAGCACTGAAAACAGGACTTTTTGGCCCAATTCCTGCACGTTGGCGTTTCCACTTGTAGGAGTGATTTGATAGGAGCTCCAGCTTGTGCAACTTGGGACTGTGTTGAGGGTCTTATGATGGATTACCACAAAAGGTCCCATCCTTTTGCACAGCACAGGTGTAACCTAACCACAGTTTAGCTTGCCCTGACAAAACTGTTGGACAAATGGAATTGTGAATTAAAATTACTAATATGTTATGCATCATATGCACACAGAGCAGTCATCCATCATGAAGAAGATATCTTTTACCCTGTGATAAGAACAACATGACCTTTGGGCTACTCTGCTGCCTGAGCCTGCTTGAAGCAGAAATTACTTGCAGCCTGTCAAACATCATTCTGGAGTAACGATTGATGTTTTAAATGATGGCCCCTGCATTTCACATGTTAAATTCCAAATTCCAGTCTCACTGACTTTCTTTTCCGGGTCTCTGAAGACCAGAAGGGGCAAAAATGAAACCCTGCTGGCATGAGAGGGTAGATTTTAGGCTGTTAACAATTGTAATTCCACTGACAATGCAGCATATCAGTTCTACACCAGCAAGTCTTCGGAGTAATTCAGAACCAGGACCTGGGTAAAACCTGGGAGAGTCCACAGGAAAAGAAAGTATTTATACATTTCTTCTAACTGGAAAACATGACGTGACCTTTTGAAACCAGGACCATCAAAACAGAATAGAGGTCAAAACTGTTAGCTGCAAAAACATTCTAAATAACATAAACAGTGCCAACGTCTCTGCTTTCACTGTATTTCTTTCCACGACCATAGCGAGACTGACAAGGCATGTAAAAATTATTTCACTCTGTGGAGAGCAGTGCATGGCTGCATTTCACTTGGAAGAGAGCAGTATCATGTCTAACTGGTTCACAGGAATTGCACCACGTCTATATCCCCACTATTTTTCTTTCCACAGCTATAAATAATTCGGGTTATGAGCCATGTGAAAATAAATGATTCCACTGCGTGAGAAGGTGAGGCCCCATTTATCTTTAAAGTCACTGGTACCCAACTTTGTCAAGTGCCTCTCTGAACTTCACGGAGAGCAAAGCATGTCTGCCTGTCCTGTAGGGAGAAAAAACACAGTGGAAACCCACTGTGGTATCTCTACCAACTCTGACATTATTTAGTCAACTATCCCCATACTGTTTTTGGGACTGGAGAGGAGTCATAAACCCGGAGTCTCCCAACACAGTTCTCAAGTGGCTCCCTTTCAACTGATGATCCAGGTTGCAGAAGAATGGCTCCAACTTCCCACAGTGCTCTTCTGCTCCCCTTTATCCTCAGGAATGCAAAAGAACATAAAGAACTGTATTTCTCCATGGGGGCCGTGCACAAAATGTCCTGATGGTCAATGATCAGACACTGTGTGGGTCATGTCAGACTAGGATGTTTGATGGGCTTTCATCTGGCAATGAAATCCCACAGGATTTCTCCTGTGAATATTGTTAAATGATACCTTGCTCACAACAAGCTCTTGATCTGCTGCAAACACCAACTGATGCAGCCAGCACAAATGTCCATATTCTTCTGGACAGCTGATTTCAGCAGAATGGAAGGGGCAGTGATTTTAGAAGGATGAAGGAGGACTGAACAAAATACTTCCAAAGCAATTGATGATCCTGAAGTTTTCTGAGGATCTCAAAATACGAGGGAGGCAGCGGAATCAGCTTTAAATAGAACTTTTCAGCTTTAAATAAAGGCACAGGAACTCAGATGCTCTGTGATAAGCTGCACAGTCACGATTTGACTCGGGTTAACAGGCAGACCATTATTTTTCTTTTCATGACCTCGTGAAGATTAATGGGAATGGTTGCTCCTTTTCCACTTAAAGCTCTGCTCAGTGTAATTCATATTTGGAAGGGCCTGGTTCTGATCAGGGTGCATTTATGCACTCGTGTGTGCATATGAACTCCCGAAGATTTGCCTTGCTGAATACAAGTCAGGGAACAAATTAAAAACTAGGGATTTGGGGTGACTTGGAACTTTCACATAAGCTGCTTAAAGGCAACTGAAAGGGTAATCAACATGCAATCTTCACTTAGCTCTTGAACAATGATGGATATGGAGATTTCCAAAGCCTCATCACAGCCGGAAGTGAGGATTCTCCTTTCAATGGCTGGACAAATATTTGAACTGATTGTGTCTGTCTAATCCTTTGCAGATTTAAAATGCTACCCAGCTCCAGGAAAATCATACACTCCCAGATCAGCCTGAACTAATTACAGAAACTTCATAACCTTCTTGTTTTTAATAATGACATGTTAGGGCTAATAATGCTATTACCAGTACTCAGCACATATTAATATAAATGTATTTTCTGCGAGTTGTTCTTATTCCCTGATTTCACAATCTTCCTTTGCTTTTCTTTCCTTCTCTTTTCTCATGCTTTTACAAATCACCACTGTCCCCTAAACCTCCTAACCAGTGTTGCCCTGTTGACACAGATATAAGTTCCTTGATGCACACAGACCACAGAGTACTTCATAAAGCAGCCACAAAACTTTTTAACCCCGTGTCAGAGGCGGGGAAATAGAGGAACAGAAAAAACAAACTAACTCATCCACACTTGAATCCAAGCCCAGTGCACAACTCAATGGGCTCCCTTGGTGTTGGCAATCAGCACTGGCTTCCACAGAACACATGTTGTTCCACCTTTCAAATATTACAGAGCCCCCAATGCTCAGACTGCAGTTGTTTTGATATCTGCCTGTCACTTTGCAATAAAACTTGAAAGGCATTAACTCGGGATTAAGGTGGGCATAAGATATCAGGCTACATTTGCAATACTCAAAATATTCCGTAGCATCTTAAATAATACACACCAGGGATATCTTGTTAAGGTAGAAAGATAATTTCATATCCTCAGACTCACTGGATTCAGTGCCACTGTGAGAAAATCTAAATCAAAGCAGAACACAGGTTCTGCTGTTCCCTCCAGAAAACATCCAGCCAGCTGTTGTGGGGTTTATTTACATGGAGTTAGTCCTAGTTCCAGTTTTACAATGGGTTTATCCAGCAGTTTGGGCAGGGTGTGACACTTCCCTGCTTTCCTTCATCTGTAGAATGGGGTATTGGTAATTATCACTTGATGTTTTATGGACCAGTACTTTAAAATGGACTATTCTAACTGAACAAAGCATTATGGATCGAAGTAATTAGTAAATTTAGAGGAATTACAGTTGGTTTTAGCTCCTGATTTGGGCTTCTGAATGGTTTGATACAGCAGCTGGCACGGTTTTGCCCTGGCAGATTTTGTGAGTGTCTGCAGAACTGTGATGGCCACTTTTACTTCGGGAAGCACAACTGCTGTCCCACCACTCTCCCTGTGACTGCATAGCTCAGTGCCCCCAGCAGGCCCTGCATGTTCCAGCCAGGAATAATTCTATTTATTCAGTGTCTTCTGCTTGAGGATTTCAAAGGCCAGCAGCTTATGAGCTTCATCACATTAAACCGGCACAACACTTCTGCAGGAGAGATTCATTTAATTAACTCTCCTTTCACAAACCTGAACCTGAGGCAGGTAGGGTAGTGTGTGACTTCCCTGCATCAGATAGCTGCAAAATGAAATAAGGCATATATTGCAGCACCTCTAATTTGAGTTCTGAGCTTCAACAACATCCTCATTTTCCCTCCCACAGTGCTAATTAACTGTAATGTATGATAATCATTACTGAACTGCAGTTCCACTAAGTAGCAAATGAAGATTCTCTGTTTAATTAGCTTTATGGTTAGGTTGTGGGGCAAGGCATTTTCCTAATTAACAGGATTAAATCTAGACTGGGCAGACAGGAATGAGTGTAATTAAAATTTAATCTCCCTCATCCTGAAAACAAGCTGCCCACAAAACAGAGAGCTTTGTGTAAATGCTCTCAGAGCATGGAAAGGTTGAGGCAGGTTTCAACACATTTCCCTCATGTCACTTTCTCAATTTTCACCTGTTATCTTTGCATTTTCACGAAGAAACCTGTCTTCCAACACAGATGGTAATCTGTCACATATGGATTTAGGTGTCAGCTATTCTCCTCCAGGACATATCCACTCTGACATTATCCACCAACCAATCAATAAAAGAGTCTGCCAGGCTGCCAAGAGATCAATCACCTTGTAAAACAAACATTATGTCCTATTATTTTCTTATTACAGTTAATTAGATTTATAAAACACAAAAACCTTCGAAAGTGGAAAAACTCAGGAAAGCTGTCAGAATAGGTTAGGGCCAGAGTTCTCAGCTGTAAAAAGGAAGGGGATTTACTAAATCTAATGTGAAAAGAAAGGATTTTCATTTAAATTTTTTTGCTGAACACTGAATTCTTTTCTCAACCTAAAAACATGTTAGTGCAATGCTATGAACCCAAACAGTGTGAGCTGTCTTAGGCTGTGACACCAGAATGTGAAGTGGACTGGAGACATAAAGGAACAGACTGATGGTCTTTTACTGTCTAGGCTGAGCTAAATGCTAAAACCACCCCTGCACCTCCATCCCACCCCCTCAAAAAAAGAAAAAAAAAAAAAAAGCCATAGGAATCCCAGAAAAACTAGTTTTCCTCCTACTGTAATGTTTTGAGCAACCAAAATGCTTTTTATAAAACACAGGAAAGGGAGAAAGAAATAAGTGTGCAGATCTGGGGGCTGTGGTTAAAATGGTGGTAAAGAATTGTGCAAATACCTTGGGCTGCCTACTTATCTACCCTGATAATTCACACAGCCACCATGACCATAATAGTTGTAGGTGTATTTTATGCAGGAAGAGCTGAGGCAGAAGAACTCTGTGGGTTGCTGAAGATTACACACAACAGCAACAGTAAAAGGAGTTAATTCACTGTTTCTTAAGGAATAAACCAGACAAAACTCGAGGGACTGATATCCCTGGGCATTTTCTCTGCACTAGATCTCACTAAAAAAACCCCAAGGCCTTGCTCTTTATTTAATTTTGCTGTGTAATCTCAATGCAGAGCACAGGAGCGAGTGAGCTGTGCACTGCTGGACTACAAGACACAAGAATCCCCAGATTCAGTGCATTAACTCACTTTACATTTATTCATATTTGTCTTCAGTTACCTTCTTGGAATTCTTACCTGCTCGGGAAAGCCGTGTGCTTATTTCCAAGGACCTCAGTTTGCTTCTAAAAACATGTTTGTCTTAATTAAAATAAAATTTAAAAATAAAATTGGTACTGAAGACAGTTGTAGGTAGTAATGCTCCCTCTGAAGTGCCAGTGAAACTGTGCCAGCTTTCCTGTGATAAAGCTACTCCTGCTGAAAGGGGCAGTTGAATACAATTAGCCCATGGTAATTCAGATGCCTCAAGGCTCTTAATGAATCAAAGAAATTTGGCTGCTGACCAAAAATTAACCCTCCAAAACTTTTTGAAGGCACTGCTTCAACCAACCAGGGATCTGTTCTGTACCAGGGAAGGCAGATACATCACTGAGAGGGTTGATGATCATATTAAAAATCATATAAAATCTGTATTTTATGGGGAAAAAGGCAGAGATAAAAGAATGACAAAATACTGTAAGTTTTGAATGCTGGTAGCTTTGATTATGTGAGCAGTCAAGTAACATTATGTGAGTCCCAAGTAACAGAAAGCACAGCCCACTTTTCCAAAATGCACTGTGGTTGTTGATCCTCAGGGGGCTTTATATTGTTGAATAAATGCAAGGTCTTTTCAACAACTGAAATGCAAAATATGACCCTCTGAAGCATTAATTTAAAGGATTTGGCATTTTCAAAGGGGAGGTTCACAAAGACAAATAACAACTGCAAGTTTCTAGGGAACAGGGATATTGCCTAGTCATGAAAAAACCCCCCTAACTTAGTACACATGAATTTATTTTGTGGGGATAGATGGAACCCTTGGGAGGGACTGAAACTCAGCGAGTTACATGGCAGCTGACCCAAGTCTGCAATTTTTTAATGGAAGATAATTTGTTATATTATATTTGTCTGTCATGAGCAAGTCTACAGCAGACAAATGAATTGTATGTCTTTAAGCCAAAAAAAAACCCCAACCAAAACTAAAAGGCAATTCCCTCAAAAATAAGGAAGGGGCAGTGAAAGTTTCACACATATTCTGGATTAAATAAATTTGCAGCAACAAGAAGGATTCTGCTTTCCATTCTCTTTTTTTTTTTGGTCTTCCCTTTTCTTCTTTCTGACAAATTTCAGCCGTGTTGGTGGCTAAAATCTGCATTTATTTCCTTTTTTTATAAATTGATTTTTGGTCACAGTGGCCTGGAACTTTAAGCGTCTCTTAGAAAGTCTGAATCAAATTATGCCTATAAATCTAAAAATTCAGTCAACATCCCACCAGTGAGTGTCCAACTGCTCATTTTTCTGATCCCCTCATCAGGCTTCTGACCATCAGGAGTTTTCTACCTCTTCCTCCCCCAGGCCCCATTCATTCACTCATTTTCTGCTGCTCACCAGCATCTTTCTATCTCTCCAACATCTCCACTATTTATGGTTTCACCCCAAACTTGGCTGAGCCTTCTCCTCTTTCTGTATTCCCCTCTGCCCCTCAACTCAGACGCTTTATCACCTCACAGTGCACCAACAACACTCCACTCCCTGTTTCCTTTAAAAAAAGCGGGGAAAAATTAGAAATCTAAATTCCCAGTCTTAGGAGGGCTTGAAGCAGCTGTTTCCAGGGCAGCAGATGACTGTGGCTCCCTCACTGGACATGACACAGAGCTTCCCACTGAGCTGCTGCAGCTGGATGCTGCTCCTGTTTTCCTCAGGCTGGACTGATCTTGTATGTTCTTTGTCTTGAGACCTGGATAAAATCAGTGTAACAGCATAAAATGACTGCAGCCTCAGCAATAAGGCTGCTGCAGACAGGCCTTAATGTTTGCTTCTTTAATCCACGTTTGATTAAAGAAGCAAAGATTAAAAACATTGAAGGTGTTTTTGCAGCTACCTGGGAGCTCGTGCTCTGGTCCAATTTTCTGGTCCTGTCCATCTCTTCTAAAACAAGCAGCTCTTGTGATAAATTGAACTTGACTACTGCCCTTCCATCAGTCACTCAAGTCTTCCCTCCTTCAATCCTGATCTTTATGAGGGTTTTTTTTTTTGGACAGACATGGTCTCACATCTTGCTTAGAGTCCTGTCAAACCAAAAATAACCCCCAAACTGCCTCTGTCATTTAATATTCCCTCTTGGCTTTAGTCTTTCCTTTGTCATTCCTATCGAATCAATTCTCTTTGTGTCCCCTTTCAGCAACTACAAGTCTACCTGTTATCTCTGCAACATGCACAGGGTTGATTCATATGCCAAAAAATTCCCTGTGGAAGCATCTAGTGGGTCACACTATAACTATAGGAGGTCTTTTCAGGGCTTTCCCAAAGAGGTCACAAAAGTGTATGTTCTCAGAAAGTCTTGCCAGTACCTAAGCACTGAACAGGACCACTGTTTTCATTACAAAATTCCCAATTTTCCTCTCATTTAATGCTGCTTTTCTTACCTTTTCCTTTGGTTAGGCAGCCACATCTATTGTTTCACAGTGTTAAATCACTGCCTTTGGCTGCCTGTTTGACACAAATGCCTCTATTTTCTTAATCATATGGGTTTTGTCAAAAAAAAGAGGAGTATTTTTGCTGCTGCAAAATCTTCCCAGAAAACCTGTTGGTTGCTGTAAAGCAGCTGAGGAGATTCACACAAATCAGCCTTTACCAAGAAGGCTTCCTTGCTCACTTCCTGAAAAAAGAATGGGATCCCAAAACTCTTCAACTATGCAAAAGCACTGGAGAATGGTCAGAACTTGTTTGTCACAAGGCAATTTAAAGAAAGCTCAGCCATTTTAACTGAACATTTAATTGCACATTTAATCTGTGCATCATACATATTTAGCAAATTACTGGTTTTGTCCCTTATATTTATTTTTTATTTTGTTTTTAGGATAAAAGACAGACCTCAGCCACAAGATTTGTATTTGCCTTTTGCTCAGCATGGAGAGGGTAAAGGTATTTTTTGTTTTGCTACATGGCTCTAGTGGCTTGTGATTTCATCTGATCTATTTTCTGATAGCTCTTTGCTTACATGTGCACAGAAGCAAACTCAAATGGTGTTTATATTTGAACATGCACTTATTTCTAGTTACAAACACTGGGAGGGTAAGTTGTAGCTTGAAAGCAGAATCATGTAAGGAGTCTGATGGAAGCAGAGTTGCTTATAATGAATTAGGAAAACTAGATCTTGATTTGACTATTGGGAAGTTTACTCTTGGCTTAAGTTGATGAGAAGCAGGGAGAAAACCATCAGGGACAAAGAATGGCTCAGAATAAACCACTTCAGTAAACACTTAAGGGTTGTTAAAAGACAAAACACACTTTAATAACTAACTTCTACAATTCTATCCCCTGACTCTGGACACTTGTGGACTGGCTTTGACAGACAGGCTATGGCCTGCTGATGATAAAAAATCAGGGAAGTCTGATTCCTCTGGAGTAGAGTGCTTTTCAGAGTGAGGGACACAGGAGGGAGAAGAAAACCAGAGAGGGACTGAGATTTTGTCCTGCATTGACTGTCACACGTGAGTGGAGAACAGAGGCCTCTTTGCACCACTGCAGTAACATCCACCTTTTTCCTTCTATTTTGTTTCTCTTACTGAGCTCAAGAAGAGTCACGTTGTTCCTCACTGGTTAGAGCCCAAAGGGAAGTGGGAAGGATAACCCAGTTCAGGGATATTTTCCAGGCAGGTAAAGTGGATGCCCTGTAGGTTGGGATTAGACTATTTCCATGTCCTTATTGGGATAAGATATGAGTTCAAAGGGTGCCAGCTGCTCCATGTTATTTCCCAGTGCACATATCTTAAAGCTTGTACAAATAGCTCAGCCATATGATGTAAGACCTCTAATCCCATCAGGAATTAACAAAGGATGCTGTGCTTATTTTTTCCTTGGGCTCACCTATTCTTCTGACTATATTCTACAACACAGCTCACTGAGGGATTCCTGAGAGAAGTAAAAGGCCCAAAATCAAATGTAATGCCCACTGAGAGCTGATGCAGAGGAGAGAGGACAGACATTCTTGTTAGGTATCCACAGCAGGGACAATAAGGTTATCAAATGAATAGTCACCGAAGGTGTGGTCTGTACAAAGGCCTGAGGATGACAACCTCTATTTAAAAACGAGATTTTAAATGCCTTTTTTACTGAGGCTCTTGGCTTGAAATCCCATGAGCATTCAGTTTTCTGAGAACTGAAAATTCATTCCACGTCTGAGAAATCTCCCCCAAAAAAGTCTGCAGTGTATCTGTAGGCCTGTCACCTAAAAACCCTTGTACTGCCTGCCACTCCCAAGAATCATGGTTAACATGGTCTATCTGCTCAGGTCAGCTTCTCCACAGAGGGTGTGTTTCCATTTGCAAAGTCTGGAGGGTTTTTTCCAGCAGAGATACCAGAACAGTGAGTTAAAGTCTGCTGAGAGCAATCCTGTACTTCCCTTAGTTTCTTTCGAGAGACTCTGAGCAACATGCATCCTACTGCTCCAGGATATCCCAGAGCAATCCAGCCCAGAGAGCTTTATTTATGCACAGCAAGCAAAGAGAAGCTACTTATCAGCTTAAATGAAAAGCTGCTCTCACTGGTCATCACTGCACCTTTGACTTAGGGAAGGCTGAGGCACCATTTCCCACGTGCTGCTTTCCAAACCAAACCCTGGATAAAAGGCACCATATCAGCAGAATGTTAATCTAGTGTGCTGTACACCAAATTTCTCTGGCATTGAGCAGCAGCATCGTGAACCACTACTGAAAGTAGAACCTCTCAACAGTCAATCTCTCAACTACCTAAATTATCTCAAAGGTATGACACAAGAGTAGATGGCCATGGTGCAGTCATCGAGGGAAATGTAACCAGAAGAAAAAGGGAATAAAGGCAAGCAGGTCTCTGCCCTTTCTGGCTTAGCCAGAAATCCTCTTCAAAAACCCACTGCTGCTTGTAATGTTGAAATTTATGTAATTTTGACATTCTTAAGTTTTTGCAATTTTGACATTTAGGCTGACATTTGCTGGTACCCCAGCACTCTGACTGCAGTGGAGGTGACGACTGCCAGCAACGTATTTCACTTGAGTTTATCCTTTCACACCATTTGCATCTATGTTTTTTCCCTTTTTTTTTTTAGACACCATATGTGTCTAATGTGCAGGGAGCTAAACCTTTTCATAAGTGTTATAAAAAAAAATCTTGATGTTGCTAGAGAAAGGTGAGCTGGAAAAAAGCTCTTTTTGTATGTCCCAGGGGTGCTCTGGGACATCTCACACAATACTTAATTTCACTAATGCCCTGCAAAAGGTAGAGCAGGATACCTGCTTTCAGTGAGGTCTCTTTACAGCTAAGGAAGAAAACTAGAACAGTGCCCAAACAAAACAAAACCAAACCATAAAAAAGTTCATTCCCATGAAATAATTTGGACCTCTCTTGCACTCTTCTCTTAGGTCAGGTATATCTTATTTCAGAACTGCTCCAGACTTATAGTCTTGATTCTAAAGGCATTGGGACACTTTTATGTTCTGAAAAGTGTGGTTGTATGTGCCACTGAAGTTTTACCTGCCTTGATGTAAACTTGACTGATGCATATATTTTACAGAGGTTATCTTGCACAGGGATATATTTTACTGTCAAATTTTTACTCACATGTAAAAAAAAGAAATATGTCAGGTTGATCAGGGATATTAACCAAACAAAACCTGAGTTTATCACAGGTAATTGCTCCTACTGCAAAACATTGCATTTAGACAACCAGTGAAAAATTATATCACCCTGAGACTTATTTAATCAATCACAGTCAAAGGAAGGTATTATCATAACTCTGGCAAGCTAATAGCTGATGTACCAGATTAACAACTGCATCTTACAAATAACAGACAATAAAAATAACCTGTGCTCCTTCTGGTGCTCCTTTTTTAAAAAGAGAGGAAACATTTTCAGTGTCATATGAATTGATTGGGACTGACAAGATGCAATTCTAAAAGCTTTAGTCAATTTAATCCAATTTAGAGAGAAAAAAAAACTAAAACAAATTTTAAGTAATTTCGATTAATGGAATGATGGAGGAAATCATAACTGTTCACAGATACTCTGCAGCCAGGAAATGAAGCCAAATTGGCCAGCTAAACTGCTCACTGTGAGTTTTTCACTCAGTGTTAGTGTGTTCTGAATTAAAAGAGAGGAAAGCCTTCAACATCTGAGTCATACTCTTGTACCAAACTCATGTCAAGCATTAATTTTGAACATTTAAACATTTAACTTAATTAAACGTTTCAGTTCATATTTAACAAAACATGACATACTTTGCTTCATTAAAACTCATTCTGTAACTCTTTCCTCAGAGAAACAATTCCAGCTTAAAGACTTAATTCACTTTCAGGAGCTCATTTTGTGTGTGTGTGTATCCAAAACTAATTTAAAATGTATTTTTCTGCTGTAATAGGCTGCAATTAAGAAAGATGAAAAAAAGCGATCACTATGTCAACCTAGTACAGGCAATGCAAAATCTCCCTTTTATTTCAAATTAACTCTGAAACAGTTCTTGGACTGAAATTTTTCATTAGTCCCTATCTTCTTTTCTAGATTGCTGAATGATAAGGGAGCTTACAGAGCTGAGTTAGAGGCCTTTGATTCAACACTCAGGCATTTCTGATGCTCCCACTGCAGCACAGTCAAGTATTTAAGCATGTAAGTGCCACATTTCTTCGCTGCATCTGAATGCTGAAGGCTGGGGGGCTGTTTCAAGGATGTGGAGAGCACATTGCTGGGTCACCATGACAATGAGACAGCAGGAAGGAGAAATGTTTGCCATCCAGTCACATAACCCCAGCATAACACTGCTCTAGTTAAACAATATGCCAGAGGGCTAAGAAGGGCTTGCTTAGTGTTGCACAGTAAATAAAATGCACCATCTCTGGGTGGAGATGGGAAGGGAACTTTCTGCCTCCTAAACACACGTCTGTGGCATCACCTGGGCTTCACAAAGACCTATTTGGGCACATGAATTAATCCTGCTGCAGATTATAACCTCACACTGCTGCTAAACCCACCAACATTCTGGCCCAGCCTTCCCAAAATCCCACTGTCAAGTCCCTTCCCCTTGAGGGTGGATTGTCAGAGGATGCAAATGAAATGATGAAATGATGCAAAAAAAAAAAACCAACAAAAAAACATTCTGCTACCACAAACCATCTAAGGGACGTTGCAAAGTTAGGCAGCACTTTATGGATGTTTATGGAAAAGTCATATCCGACAGGTGGCTTTTGCTCCATGACCCTCAGAAATCCAGTTATGCTTCTCTTCTCCTGCTTAAAGACTTTACTTGCTCTGCTGTTTGACTCGAGGAGCTCAGCAAGTGCTGCCCCCTGCACAGGACCTCTGTGTCCCTGTGTGCAGGGCTGGGAAGCTGCATCACTCTGGGCACAGGAGTCCCCCGGGGGCACACTTTCTTTTTCAAGTCCTGAGGCAGAAATGCAGCATATCAGGCACATGGTCCTACATTTTATACCATGCTAGAAGCTCGTGGCCCTTCCTCTTACTCCAATTCACTTAGAGAACCCTAAGAGTCCCTGTCTCTCTCGGACATCATGTTTTGCCATCATTCCCAGCCCTCCTCTGCTGTGAGTCCTGGGAGAAGAATGCTCCCTTGATCAGCTTGTCTCCCATCCTCCTGTAGCTGCCCTTTATTGTTTGATCCAGTTTATCAGATGGATTTAAACAACCTTCAGAAATCTGTGCTAAGTCTACCCTAGTCTGACTTCACTCCTCTCAAACCCCATAAGTTTTTTTTGCAAATGAACCTCCTGCTTTATCAGCTACTTCTGTTGTATTTAATAGAATTGAAATGCTGGACTGATGAATCTTCTCACTGAGGGAAGATTCCAGCTGGATCCATGAAAAGTGTTCTCAGCAGGAAGGATGCACAGAAACCAACAAACAAGGGGGTTTGGGACCACAGAACCCCTGATATGCACAACACAGGGGATATTAAAAACTGGGGAGGAGGCAATGAGCAACAAGCACCCTGGGCTACTGTGCCTTTTAATCCCCTGGCTCCCCCTCTGGCTGAATTAGCTGAATTCTGTGGGATAGCTTGATAGGCATTTAAGGAAACAAACTACACTGTTTCATCCTGTGTAGCCCAATAATGGGCAGCATCAAATGAACTGAGCATCAAGCTGGGATCACCCAGTTACAATGGCAGGAGAAATTAAATAGTGTTAATTAGAGGGAGAATATGGAACTCTTTCTGCTTGGAATGTCTCTTCTCTTAGCTGTCAAAAGCTTCCATGGCTTGGCTTATTAAAAGCCAAGTTGACAGGAAAGCTGAAGGGAATAAAGGAGCATTCTCCATTGTGTGCCAAGCCAGCTGAGGGAAGACTTGAGTTCCAGACTGACTTCTAAAGAACAGCAAAAGGTTAATGAACTTTTATCCCAGCCACCATTTATACATCTGAAGGTCCCTCTAACCAGACCACAGACACTTCTGCTCTTCTTATACTACACGATCAGGGAAGGGGGAAAGAATCAGAGATAAAAAAGATTTTTTCAGTCTCCAGAAACCAAAGAAACCTTCTGTGACAGTAGTTTTCCTACTGGCTGTGCAGATACCTGTTCATATTCCATTTTAAAACTATATCCAAAACAAATTTTCCCCCTGTCTTATTGATATTTGGTATAAGTCAGACTGTAATCTGCATTAACAAAAGGAGCTTGATTCTTTGAGATGCAATGAACTCTCATTTCCCACTGAGCCTGTGGAAGAGGTCAACATCCAAACCCACTGAAGGTTTGTATTGCTTGGAAAATGCTTTCCTGCACCTTCCATCCTCTGATAAATTGGGAAAGGGCCAGGAGAAATACCAGAGTTTCGGTTCTTTACTCTGTATTTTAAATTCATGCCAGCTTTTCTGGCAGAACTATAGAATGGGAAATACGATATTGCAAATGAAGCACAGAACAATTAGTTACATTTAATAAGGTTTATTTGCCACCTTTTGGCAATCAAGCATGTTTGCATATACTCTTCTTTAAGAACTTGTCTTTCCTCTTCTTTTATATCTACTTGCCTTTTTTCTATACTAAACAATTAATGTAATTCCAAACTACCAAACAAAAATCTGTGGGCATTTTGGACAGTAAATCTTTTCCCCGTTACACGTCTGTACAATGCCTAAGACAGACTAGTTCTGATTTTTGCACAGGACCATCTAGAAATTTTCTTTATTTAGAAAAATAGTATTTTTATTTATTTCAATTTTTTTTTTAATGTAACTGATTCCCTTGTAAAAAATAAGGAAGGAAAGTGTCAATAGATTTCTATAAAATGCCATTATGGCAAAAGGACACTGTTGAGGAAGTCACCTACAAGTGAGCTGAAATTACAGATTAATAAATTACATAATGTCCACCCTGCAGTGCTCAAAAGTTCACATGTTTCTTTTAGTCTTTGAATCCAAGCAACACCATAATGTAAAATGTCTTAGAGAGGAAGATGCCAAAACTGACTGAAAAGTCATAGACTTTCCAATGAAAACATTATTTTTGGTCAACATTATTTGCTAAATTAAACCTAAACATATCAATCATTTTGCTCAACCCACAAGTGCATTTTGCAGTTAATATATCAATTTTCCCTCCAGTTCCTCTCAGCTTTACTTACATGCTCTGTACCTCTACCTTCCTTTAACAGGCAATGGCACATCTTTTTCCATATTTAGAAACATAACCTCTCTTAAAATGATGCTTCTATGAAAAAGCTCACTAGGACATGCTGTGACACTTGATGGACTTGGAAACTGTGCCCAGGAAAGACAGGATGTGACAGGACCCCTGAAGGTGCTTTTAAGGGAAAAAACTTTACTGCTCAGTTCAAGTGCAGGATCCTTTGAGCACAGGTTTAAATGGGAATTTACTTCAGCTTCAGGAAAGCAGAATCTTAGCCCAGAAATCTCACATTAGATAAACGTGACTAATTACAAATAAATTAAATTAAAAACATATATTTTACCTTTTTATGAGGAAGAATATTTCCTAAAATGTCAATAAAGGTTAAAAAGAAACGGTTTAGTTGGTTAATTAAACCATGTAAGTTATTTTCCAGTTGCTGCTTATTTTAGGAAAGTAAAAAAGAATCTGCAGCATCATAATTCTGTTTCTTGTATTTTCTACTGATAAAAACAGGGGAAAGGCAAAAAGTGAAAGAGCTTGGAGCTAAAGTATTTGGTTTGAGGATCAGTTGAATATTTCATTTTGTCTATAGGACTAACTATAGACTTGATTATTATATAAATATTGTTCCATGGTAGTTCTCTGGCCAAATGTCTAAATTTAGAATTAATCTCTTTTTTCATGACACAGTTTCAATAATAAACATTATGATCAAGCCTAGATGAATGTTACATTATTAAAATGCCTCCTTTTTAAGCACTTGGTGGAATCACTGTTACTGTTCTGCTGGTAAAAATGAAGATTTATTTTTATGTGGCTTGAACTCAGATGACTGAGTTTTGATGTGAGCTCACCCTTAACTATTAACATTGTGTGCAATGGCAGCTTAAATGTTTTATTTTCAAATAAACAGGCAAATGGACTGTTATTTCTATAAATACTAACAGGATCATGCCCAAGCACTGGGATTTTTCAGCCTGGAGCAAGAGGAAACCACACATTTTCTGTTTATTTTTGTGGGGTTTACTATTTTAAGTAACATCAAGCCCTGGACTGAAGATATCCTGACATTTCTGGGTATTTTGAAGGAAAAAAGAGTCATAATAATTTCTTAGCAAGTTGGGTCAGCTTATGCTAAGTCACTGAGTGATAAAATGGTTCTCTGTGACAAGAATATTTGCAATGTCCTCCTGGATGTCCATCGCTGAGTCCTTGGCAAGGAAGCTCAGAAGGAAGATGGGACAATGGTTGATGGATGGTCTGGTCCTACTAACAAGTACCCAAATCTACACATATGCCATTAAGTGTGATTTTGGGGGGATATTTGAGAACTGTCCCTGCCTCCTTAACTGGGAACAGACTCTGACAGTGATCTCAGATGCTCTTTTCTGTCCCCTCTTCCCTGACCTCGGTGTTAACACACCCACCAAGGACAAAAACCACCGAGGTTCTTGTGCTGCCTTTGGAACAGTAAAACCTGAGCACCAGCCACGTGGTTCAGACCTGGGCATTCGTAAATGTCATTTTGGTTTTCCTTTGTTGTTACCTATTGTTTGAAGGTGCACAGATGGACAAGTGTCTGGGGTTTTTCCTGACCAATACCTGTCTTCCCTTGGTAACAACCAGCTGATTATCTGCAGGTGACAAAGTATTGGTTGAGAATCTTAACTTGCTTTTTCAATGGACAAATTCAGACATTTCTAGATGACTGCAGTTTTACAAGAATATCCTTTGAAACTAAAGGCTTTTTGCAGCCCAGAGTTGTTCCTCTGAACCTCTGCTCGGCTCAAAGCAGCTTGACCTCTGCATCTCATTTCTTTGCAGTAATAAAACCTTCTGATACACAGAAAGAAAAATGACTGAAATCACAGAATATTTTGACCTGGGAGGGACACACAGAAAAATAAGGGGTGAGAAAACGAATGAACTCAACTGCAATCCCTACACCAGCACTGCCTCAACTTGAAAGTATTGATTAAATAACTTGATATTTACATCTTCTACTGGAAGCACTGAAGGCAAATGATGCATTGCAAAGCAAACAGAGGCTGACCTTTGCACGTTTTCCCATCAGGCTGCAGGGTAAATCCAACTGGGCAACTGCACCGGACCCCTGTCGCCGTGTCCTTGCACGTCCGATCGCAGCCTCCGTTATTGACAGCACATGTTTCTGCAGGACGAGAGAGAAAGGGAGAGAGGGAGAGGGAGAGAGGGAGTGTAATGAGATGTTCTGGGGGAGGGGAGAGGCGCTGGCTCTTTGGGATATCACTGCATCACAACATATTTGGGGTGTTACAGCGCCACAACACACTGGAAGCGATGTAAGTTTAAGCGAGGCAACCGCAGCGAGCCCGCGAGGTCGGCAGGGCCCACCTACTGCTCTGGGCTGGGCAACCATTCCCACAGGTCATCATTTCTCTCTCCTCCCAGGAGAGATTTGCCTTATTATATTTACTTTTCAACCGCCTTAGACAACAGGATGGGTTATTACGCATGGAATAAGTTTAAAAAGAGGGGGGAAAAAAAAAGTGACTGCCTCTAAAAGCAGAACCAAACCTTCTGCCTGTTTTGTATCAGTCAATGTCTAGCTGAGGAATTTTGGGCTTCACTTTTAAATGATGTCGTAGGCATAATGAACTCTAAAAACAGTAGAAAGCAAAGCAGCGTGCTAGGCTTGGAACTGAGAATTTGAAAATCCTTAGTTAAGAAAGAGTTAATGGAAAATGAACTACATATATCACTTTGACAAGAATCTACATGCCCAATCTGTTCTTACTGAACTACAAGCAAAAGGCATCTGGGTTTTGTCCACTTAAAGCTTTTTGCAAATTGAAAGGAGTTTGGAGTGGGTGGGAGGGCATAATTGAGGTCACTGAACCCATTCCAAGCTGTGTCATTGAAATTTCCCAGTGCTTGTAGTATGTAGAAGGGTGGCTGGGCAAACACAGGCAAGAGAAAGTTGCAATACTTCTGAGCTTTTACTACAGTGGGCAGTGACTGTGAGGTACCACTACATTAAAAAAAAAAAAAATAAATCTTCAACTTCGTTAGAAAAAAAGCAAAACCCCTCCCTCATTGCCATTATTTCCACTCACGTATGCACATGCACACACATTACACATGCACAAGCTCACACATCACACTCACAAACACATCCATAAAATAGATAAAAGGCAAGTGAAATGATTAACTTTGCTTTGATCCACAGAATAGAGTGGATGTAAGGATGCCAATTTAGCACGTCAGTTTGAACTGGGCATTTATCTGAAAAGTATTTACTTCAGAGAGCAAGTCCTTTTAATAGTATCTTTTTCAGTTGCTCTGGCTTTGATTAAATTAAAATACCCCACTGCCCCCCAAGATTTCCATTATTCTACTCAGCTCACCTCCTTCCCTAAAGAGGTTTTGTCATTACTTACTCAGATTTACAGACTCCTATTGCTGAATATTCACAGCCTGTGTCACAATTGTACCCTGTGGACAGGGTCTGACAATAAGCTATAGGATATGCTAATTGGGAATTGCCTTAGAACAGTACATTGATCAAAAATTATTTACACAGAACAGAACAGGCTTTATCTTTTAATTGACTAGTACTAAAAGATTTTTTTATTTTAAAGCAGCCTCCGTTTTGTCCTCAAGGTGAACTTAGACTGGCCCTTTGGAGGGACTTCACTGCTTTAAAATAGGAAAAAGAAAAAGTGTAACTGGTTTCTTTTTGAGTTTTTTAGTTGTTTGTTTTTTGGTTTTTTTTTTTTTTTGCACTGGCACAGGCCTCTCTCTACGAATGAGCTCCTGGCACTCACAAAAAAACCTGAAAGCAAGGGGTTGCATTACCAGCATGGGACAAAACTCTGAGTCCAGACACACTCACACATGCTCCTCTGGATAGGTTTTAGATTTTTATGCAATGTTTGCTATATAATAATATAAATTAGAAAGGGCAACTAGTACCCAAATAGATTTGCATATAACTGCCAGGAGGCACAGCTAACAAATGTTTTTCTTGTAATGGAGCTGAGGCTGCAATTCCTTATTTTCAGGCAGAGTTCTTTTCACCTTAGGCACAACCTGCAGGACCTGAACCAAACTGTTTAAGTGATATAGTTCTGAATTTCATTTACTCCTCTGGGAAGGACTATTTTATAGACTTAAGAGGTTAAAACTACTGCTTGAAGAATTCTTCTGCTGGCATTTCCACTTGTTTGTGTGTGTGCACGTGTAGGCCAACATATCAAATAATTTTATCTTTCAGAGAAGGGAAAACTTTTCAGGTAATTTCAAATTTTTTACAGTTTAAGGGTGGGATGATTTGCCAGGAGTAAAGGTTAAAAGCCAGGAAAAGGCACTGGAGATGAGGTTTGGCATGGCACTGCAAAGAGCAGTAAATCTTATGTTAGCAGATTAACTCTGGCATAGGAAGACCCCTTTATTGTAGTTCATCAGCACAAGATGAGCATAAGCAGTAATATTTCTGCTTTCTGGATGACATCCAGTGAAAATGAATAGACACAACAATTTTTCTTTTTTTTCCCATGGCATGGATGACTGGATCTACAGGGTAAGGGTCATTCAGTGAACAAGAGTTATTTCTACATATAAATAGAAGGAATCAAGCCAGCTTTTCTTATTTTCACACAGATTTAGTAAAACAAACCGAAAGGGATAAATACCCTTCAACTTTCCTAGCGACTCGGACTTTCATACATGACAAACTCTTTAACAGAGTGAAGACCCAAGTGAGCAGGAGGACATGTGACAGTACCTCTAACATTTTGGATTACTGGAGAGATGTGTTGATGAAATTCCTTAAACTCAAGGTCGCGAGAAGACATTGGGAAAAGAAAGCAAACGTGAAGAGCAGAATGTGGGAAAGAGGTCCTGGGAGCCACATCAAAGAGAAGAGCTGAGGCCTGTACACAACACAAACCCAAGTGCCTGACCACCTGTGCTTCTGGTGTAAGGACTTCAACTCCTCCTTCACCTCAAACTTGATATTCGAAAAGCAAATACAACTTTTAGGCCTCAAACAAGAGCAGAAACAAAAATTACTTCTTATTTTTATTTTATCACACTGGGGAAGGGAAAAAAATGGATGTTAAAAATTGGATCAGGCCTTCGCGGTGATATTGATCCTACAGACCATTTTCTCTGGGTTTTTTTTCCTCTGGGAAAGACAACCTCAGCATTTTAGCATTTTCTGTTTGTTTGTTCCAAACTTTTTCATACATTTCTGGGTTGTTTGTTTGTTTGTTTTTTATTCTGATGAGGGAGCAGAAAAAGAACTGGAAGACACAAGTAAAGCAGTGTCATGGAACTGACATTTAGATTCCCTCTGAATTATGATAAAGCTCATAATTCAAAACAATTAGACTTTGTTGTTAATTTAAAGTGATGTTTGTAGCCCCATCTACATCCTTATTGAATTCCTACCAGAATATTCAGACAGAAAAAGGGATCTAAAGAACAGGACATCTATTTACATAAGGCAGTCTGGGAGAAATTACATTGTGTTTTTCCAGTGTAAACTCTTAATTCTGGAACAATCTGCTCAGTGGATCCATAGACAAGAAATAACTAAAATCATTACCAATATGTTTTACCTATGGTTTACTCCATTAGGATATTTACTGCTCTAACCATGATATGTATATATATATAAGAAAAAACCAGTACCTATGGGATATTGCAATATGGGATATGGCTTGAGAACATTTCTGAAAGCCTGATTTTCAGCTTCTTTTACTAAACAAGTAAACATGACCATTTAAAATACAAGCTTCTAATTCAATCTGAGTTGTTGTTGTTGGTTTTTTTTTTTAAGCAGCCAATTATTTAATAAAGCCAATTTTTGTGACTTCAATTTATCTCATGAACAAAAGAACATGATGTGATTTTAAGGGTATTGGTCAAAATCAAGCAAATCTGTCCTACTCATTTTTGGCAGCCTGGTTCAACCTGAACTAAGATCCAAACCAGTTTTACAGGAACTGTAAAAGCAGAACAAAATTACACAGGTCTGTGAGACCACACAAGGTAAACCTGATCTTTTCTGTTATCCAGCATGGCAAACTGAAGTCAATAGGATCCAGAAAACCCTATTTGCTTTCTAATTCTTGATCATAACACAGTGACTGGAAAGAGCAGATAACAACAAGAGAGCAGATGCCATCTCTGAATTAAGAGTGGAAGGTTGGACTGAGTTCCTGTCCTAAGGCAGAGGAAAAGGATTTTTTGCAGCAACAGGTAGGCTGCAAATAAAAGAGATGGCAGCCCCCCAAAACAAAGAATATTCTCTAAGTTTGCCAGATTTCTGACATGGTGAGCAGAAAGTACAGCCAAAAGGAAGACGTGGAAGTGGAAAAATGCTCTTTCCCCCCGCTTAGTTCCCAGGATTGCCCAAGTGCTAACACTGACCATGGGGCAAGTTAAAGCAAACCAGCAATTCAAAAGGCCTTTATTTGGAATTCATTTGCAGTAGCCTAAAGCTCAGTGATCTGTGCCATCCTAGAGCAGCTTGTTTCGAGTCCACTTTTCTGCTAGCCAAAGAGGAATTCCTGATGGAGGAGCCTGGATTCAGAGGAGCTACCAGGTCCTGTCAAGCAGGTCACAGTCCAAGCAAAGTTATGAGTAACAGTACTCAGAGTGTAACCATATCTCCTCCTGCACCTGGTCTGAATTTGGCACATGAACACAGTGTATTGTGCTCAGATAACTGTCTGAAATTCAGGGGTCAGACACACGAAGGAGTCAATCCTGATGTAACCGAAGGCCAAATGTTGCAAGAGGAATATCAGCTTTAGTGCACTCACTGCTTCAGCCAGTGAAAGCATGAGGTGTAGGGATTACCTCAGACCAGTTTTTCCTAAAGAGGTGCCTCTGAGGTAATATTGCCTGGAAACTGGAGTGGCAAGAAGGGTTTCTCAGCAGCTGTGCTGTAACTAAAGCTGTTGTAAACTGCTGCTGTGCCCCTACCAAGGGATAACCTGTTTACCTATGCTAAGCACATAAAAATGTGTTTATTTCTGTGCATCTAATTCATGGGGAAACACAAACTTTGAACAAGTGAGGAAAGATTAAGGATATCTGTTAAAGAAAGCCAAATATATGGCTTTGGGACTTTTGAGAAGATCTGATCTGAAACCATGAATTGCCATTGTCTGTAATCATCCTTTGCATCACTGCAGCATTTTAGGGCCCTCATAAGGACCTACACCAGGATTCCACTGGGTTTCCACAGTACCCTCCACCTCTTAACTTTTATGTTATACAGAGAATCATAGAGAAACAATATGAACCACTAGTGGCATCACTGCTGTGTGCAGGTGAACTGCAGGACTGGATAAAAGTCCTAACTGAATAAAGACCCACACTCTGGAACCCCCTCAAATTCTGACCAAAAATACACAAATTCTGAAAGCCTGAGACTTGGAAGAGATTAAAACTCCACTCGGGCAATTAAAAAAAATAGTAGTCTGTGGATTATAAATTGAACTTGCCTTGAAGTAAGAGAGAATATTCAGTATGAGTAAGAAAGCCATGAGACAGGGAACACACAGTAAGGCTGCTGCTGCCATCCATAAAGGGAATTTTACTGCAAGTGGCAGTACATGCTCTGTGTGCCACGGGATCAGGGAACAAGCAGGGACCCAAAGGACAAACAAGCACAGGAACCAAACTAAACACACCACTAAAATATTTCAATTTTCAGTTAAGGGAGAACGATGCTATTCTCATGCAAATTCTGCTCTGTGATGCTGAAAGGGGAGAGAAAGAGCATTCACAGGAGTATAATGAACGAAACAAATAGCTGTGAACAGATGAAGGAGGAAATGAAAGAGCTTCATATTCAGGGAATGAAAAAGGTGAGACAGAAAGGGTAACTTGCAGGATGTGGAATTCTTCCCTTCGTTATGCTTGTCTCCTCACTTCCTTGCAATTTCATGATTGGTAGAATTTTATTTGCATGAAAATAGGATGAGAATTCTGCACTGCCACATAGGGAATGAGTGAAGATCGATTCCTCTTCAGGGAATGTGACATACTTAGGGAACATCACTTGATAGATTGGATCAGGTGTTTTATAAGCACCCTGTGAGTCCAGTCTGGTCCCTTAAAATTAGCACTAGGAGCTGTGGTGTGTATTCTACCCAGAGAAGCTGTATTTAAGCAAAACTGAAATACTCTGAATATTGCCAAGGAGCATTATCTCCTGACCTTGGACAAATCCTTTCATTTAAAATGGAGAAGCAAAACAATGGAAGGTATTGCCAGAAATTCTGGATAAGGTCAGAGTCTTTATCATCAGCAAAGAAATGAAGAAAAGGGATTTTTACAGGAAATAGCACACCATTCACAAACCCAGTGAATAAAAGTGACGATAACTCGAGATGAAAGGACCTGCCCTTGGGAGAGAGAGAATGCATGAATGACCTCGGGGATTCCTTCCCCCTGTTTGCTATGATTTCATACAGCAAAGTAGAACTGACAGAAGGAGTTAAAGCAAGGTCTTGGTTTCACAGTCAGTAACTGAGTCAGGGAGCCTCCCAGCAATATGCCTGTTAGTTATATGCTTTACATTCTTTATTGATTAAAGCACAAAGAGGTTTGGGATGCACACAGAGCCACACGCTCGGTCTGCTGTCAGTGAGCAGTTCTAAGTCAGGGAGAAGCCATTCAGAAAAATAAAGACGTATTTTAAGTAACTGGAAAGAGTCCTGGGAGGCAGCACAACAAAGCCAGGTACTAAAGTACAGATTGAAAAGGTGCTCTTGGCTTAAACTGACCCTTGGCAAGCTGCAACTATGATAGAAGTGAACTGCTCTGAAAGAACACTTGAAAACAAACACCAGCTTGTCCACCTCCCTCCTCTTTGAGACAGAAAACTGGGAGTAGTATCACCTGGAAACTCTTCAAAATTCCACTTTGAAAGAAACCAAAAATGAAGCTTGCAGAGTCTGTTTCTAACTCAGACTGGAATCAAACAACCTAAGACTTGTGGAAATCCTCCAGTGGCAAACCAGAGCTCGTAACACCCTGCACTCCAATGCTTGGTAGTCAGGGCATGTTAGAAAACCACATTTTCTATGCTTTTATGTTTACTGAAACTGAAGAATGCCAAGCCTTTATCAGGCTATTGGTTGTCAATACTGGTCCCAAGGGTGGAACACCTTCATAAGGCAATAACGAGTTAGTCTGACTTTACAGACCAACATTTCCCTTGAACAGGGGTGGCAAAGCACAGAGAAAGGGCCTTCAAGTATCATTTCCTCACCTTTCAAATGAATGTCCTAATGAGACTCCTGTGCACATCCTGTCTCCCTATTTCCGAAGATCATTCCTAGCAAAAGCACTGTGAAAACCTGAGTCTTCCCACAAAACTTACTTTCACAAAAAAAGGGCTTTTGACAGGAAACTCTCATCAGGTGAAAAGATTTTTTTTTTTAGGTTAAGAATGCATGGCTTCAGTAATTCTACTGTTCTACAGCTCCTTTTCCTGAGCTGAAAAGAAGCTAAATATGGCTCTACCATACAGGCCTGAAATGCAGAAAATGGTGGATTTCCATATGAACTACACAACCACTGTGTGGTTTATACAGTATTTCAAGAGAGAGGTTTGATTTTGGAGAAGTTATTCACACTGAATCACCGCAGGAGAGATCCTTGGATGACTGAAAGGATATACAAGGAAGGTTTCCCTATTGATAAGCCATCATTTTAAACATGGCAGGAGAAAATAAATTCAATTATGAGACTCTGGTAATTCTAGTTAACTTTGTGGATTCTGTTTTCCTGTAATGGAGTAAGAGCTGTATGTCTCTGCTGAAGAGAAAACAGTGATTCAATGAAATTAAGTCCTGAAATTCCTAGCAAACAAAACACCAGGCAGGAAGCAACATCTTAGGTCAGACAGACATAATGGACTAGAAAATTCACAAGTTACCCAATGATTTTAAAATCCAGAAGCCATAACACCCCCTTGCTGCTCTGCCAAGCTTATGGTCTTCAGTAGAAAAGATTAACCCCCTCAAGGTGCCATATGGAGAGGTGGAAGGAAAAAGAATCCTGCACATCAGAGAAATTAGAAGTTTTTTATCTGCTGTTCATGTGCATGTTCATACAGGGCATAGACCCTTGCAAGTTAAGACCTGAGATTTTTTTTAGCCTTAAGACCACACAGTCCCACACCATCAGTTCTTCTGAGGTCTGGAATCCCAGGAATTTCCAGATGGACTAAGAGAAAGAAGGGGAGAAGGGTGGCTGATGGTGTGGATGTGCACAGGGACAAGACATCTCCAATAAGTGACCTTGCTTTCTACTCCCACCATGATCAGTGTGAAGTTCACACACTGGGTGTGTGCCCTCTGCAATCCCTACTTTATGCAAGATACCTGGAGGAGGATCTTAATTCACTGGAAACAGGGAATGTGGAGGAATGCTCTGGTTAGAGCTGCATGAAATCTGGGAGCCTCTGTGAGGGGCAAGTGCAGAAGGAAGGATGGTCCTTCAGATGGCCCTGCTGTCCTCAGCTCCTGGGGAGTGTGCTCAGCTCACATCAGATGGTTCCACCCCTGCTCACTCACAGTCAGTTGACACAACCTGTCACTTGCAGAGGTAATTTGGTGTGGAAAAGAGCCATAACCAGGTACCTTTCTGCCACTGAGGCAATCAGGTGCTCCAGACAAAAGCATGTTTGGTGTCCAGGATGAATAGGGTGGCCTAATCCTTAGATAACTGTGGTGTAGGAAAAGATACCACATGTCTGATTATTAAGCTCAGGTGACTCAAGATACATGAAGCTGAGTGCCATTTTTGGTTCAAATGGGTAAACCTAAGCTCTAAAGTTGTAAATCTCTCTGCCTCCTTGATGTAACAGATGCTGAAATGTTTACCTTTGCTGCAGATGCTGTAGGGCACGATGACAAGATCAAATTGTGGATTTTTTCTTAATATGATACGAGCAGCTCATTAAAATCCTTTGTAGGTACTGGGCTAAAAATCTGAAATCAAACCAGCTTTGGCCAGGACAGGTTACAGCCAACACAGTTACCTTGGCTGATGTTTCCAGGTACCTTTCATCCAAGACTGGATGAAAGAGCTGATCAAGTGACATTAGATAATCTGTAGGGATCTTGGGAGACAGCTTCAAGGGAAGAGAACTGCATCACTGTTTCTGATGCAGGTTGCAAATAACCTCATTGATGACCCCAGAAGTCAGTGTTCACTGGAAAAATCTTAAGCTGCCCTGGCACAAAATGAGCCGAACATGTCTCATGAAGGAGTGAATTTCTGGGCAGAGTTTGGCCTTCTGAAGACATGGGTAGCAATGGCATGACTGTTATTTGCACCATCACACTTCCCCTAAACATGCCAGGGAAATTACTGTGCTCCCTTAACTTCAAGATGGGCTCAGTGTCCTGTTGCTCTTTGCTACACCCAAAAGAACTTTGTAAAACTCTCTTTGTGTGACAAGAAGGAACCAACCTCACAACCAGAGCAAGAACATTCTATTGCCAACGTGAGTTCTTGTAACAGTGATCTCTGGAAATAATGGAAAAGGTGGATTGAAGGTGAGGAAGATGAACAAAGCCCTGGCAGTTGTTCTGAAGTCACCTGAGGTCGAGTCCAAATGAACCTGATCATCTGAGTGCTACAGAGAACAGGAAGGAAAATGAAACACAGTGAGAAATGGGTCTAAAAAAATACATCATAAAATTATTTGGTTCGAAGAGTTGATGTAAAGAGTAGCCAAAGAGCAAAGCATTATCTCCTTAACACCAGACAGTTTTACAGCTCTGCTTCCTCAGAGAGGAAGTTTTGAGCTGCCTGTCACACCTTTGTAAGCAGCTGATTTATTTGTAATGAGGCAGCCCAATGGCATAACTGGTGCTACAAACTCTACTTTTGTGTCCAGTAACATCATGTTCTGTGTACAAGAAAGCTGCAGACAATAGCTCTATAAAAACCCTCAAGCCTTTCTGAGAGAAAGACAGTGGCCAAGAAGGATGTTAAACCCACGAGACTTGATAAATTTACAATTTATTTAATGATAAGGAGCTGGACTGCAGGATGACTCATCTTTACAGTTGTACACTGTGGGGCTGTTTGACTTAGGAGTTCTATCCAGGGCTGCAACAGCAAAAAGAGATATGGAAACATGAATAAAAGCAACCTCCATTGCTTAAGGTGTGACACAGGACCAGATATTTTAGGGATATGTGTATTAGTAGGGCTGAGCAGAAATTTAGTGCTTCTAAAGCTGTGTGCCCACACTAGAATGGTTTTCAGACAGGCAGGCAGGGCAGGATACACTGTGTTTCAAACTCATGCTAGATTTAGGCTCCTTTAACCAGGTAGGGCAGTCTCATCCTATGATGCTGTGACAGGAAAAACAGTCATGGCAAAGAGGTTCCCAAGGAAAAAGAAGGTAAAGGGAGAAGGTCTCCATGATGCTCATAAGAAACAGAGAATATTTTCGGAAAAAATAAGTGTTGTACCACACAAAACAGAGATTTGAACATAATTTTAAGAGCTGAAGGCAGTGCTCAACTAGGTGCAAGATAGATATACCAGTTTTTTAAGAAGACCTGAAGACATTGGTCGTGCCCTACTGGTTTATAGCAAGTGCAAGGTGTTCTGCAACAAGGGGGGTGTAAATGGACCTTACAGATAATGGTACAGCTCTGGTTTTAAATGCCTGGGGGTGTGTGAACTTCTTCAGGGTGAATGTCTTTCCTAATCCACAGACTCTTTCCAAACGTTATGAAAAAAGCTGGATGGAAATTCCTGGGAATCACTGGATGGTTCCAAAGGAAAGTTTTTCGTAGGTCATGAGAGAAGACCAGTTTCTTGTCTGCCTCACAAGACCTAGACAAAAATGCATCTAACAGGGAGGAAGAAAGTGTATTTATTACTTTGCTCTGTTTAAATTTAGCCCCAAGTCACAGAACCACACCATGAGTGGGACACAGCCCCTGTAAGAATCAGCCCAAGACACAGAGGTGGCCAGTCTTGGTGAAGCAAAATGACAGCAAAATGTTCTCCTCAAATCATCTTGTACAAGCTTATTCTTAATAATTATTCATAATAAATAAGAATATTTAATAATCTTATTATTATTAATAATACCTTGGCTGATATGATACTCATTTTAATAGTGTGCAGCAAATGACAGGGGACCAGAAATTACCAGCTCAGGACTTGCAACTGAAAGCACCTTTCATTAGACTACTAAAATTACATAAAGTCATCTACTTTTCCTGCTCTCCCAAGACTGCCTGCAGGAGGGCCAAAAATCACAGTCCATTTAGAAAAGCTGGGAAAAAAAAAGTTTCCTGAGGAGCCTTCCAGTACTTGCTAAACCAGCTGTTTAGAAAACATCTGAAGACACCTGGAATTTCATGGAAATGCCACTACACTTCTGAAATGAGTAAGATCCATTAAAAAAAAAAAATCAATTCTAAGCATTAGAAATCAGAAGAAATAAATAAGTAGAGAAGTCCCTAAGTAATAAGCCCTCCACTCAGATTTCACTCACTAATTGAATTTCTTTTCTGCTCTAGTTAATGTTTTACTAAGGAATCACTCTCAGCTCTTGGGTGATACCTGCTAATGAAGAGCTAAACGATGTATTTTGCAAACTGGATTTTAAACTATCTCCCTAAACCTATTTCCATAGTCTGTGTTAAGCTTGGAATTTGCAGAGCTGGTGTAATTAAGAAGGCTGTTGCTAATCTTTTTAATGCTAAACTTTTTAATGCCACTTTCCTGGACTCCTGTAAGCAGTGTGAGCTTATTTTCAGGTTGGATAATTACTTTTATGAGAGGGTGAGGCATCAACACAGTGCATTATGTTGCTCAGTACCTCTACACTGTACTGTATATACCATTTTTGATTGGGCAAACTCACCATTTACACCTATAGGGCTGCATTTTCAGCAGTCCAGAGGCCTTTGGGTACATTTTTTTCCCCCTGACTTCTTGTGAGACTATGGGTCTTCTTGAAATTATAGCTAAAAGTGCTAAGAGTTAGCACATTTCCAAAGCAAGATGAGCTGCCTCACAGCTCCTGTTAGCTCGAATGACTTGAAATAGTGTATCATGAAACAATAAATTGATGTGGCTCACTTGCTAGGTCTGCAAGCTAACTGCAAATTAACCATCATGGATAAGCTAAAAATAAAGGGATATATGCCCCTCAGGTTTTCACATGAGGGAAAATATTCGTCCTCAATATTGTCATCTATTACCATCACACTGTGCCATTTCCAACACAGGGGTTGTCCTGCTGGTGAGGGGATGGTTTGTCATGGGTGGCAAGACACAAGTGATATGGAAACTTCATAAATGCTGTCACCTACTGCAATTATTAGCCCAGTAATCAGTTAAATATTCAAAGTGAATATTCTGCTCTCCTGGAGGTGGTCACTCCAGGTAGGTGTGGGCACTCACAGCCAGAGCTGAGCTTGTCAGAGGCCAGCAGGACCCTCTCCAAAGGACTCAGTGGTTTTAAGAAATGAGATAGTAACCCAGAGGGAACAGGGCAGAATCTTGTCCTGCCAGAAGCTCTCCTGTGGGTGGGGAATGCCTGTCTTGTAAATGGGTCCATCTTGCCACTGCTCACTATGTTTAAAACCTAGTGGAAATAACTGTATGTGGTGAGCAGGGCATCAGACTGGAAAAGACAGAGAAATAAACCACCTGAAAAACCCCAAACTGCTGGCTCTGTGCTCTATGTCACATGGAAAGGGTCTGGCAGAGGTCCAGCCACTCTCCCCTCTCCGTTCCCAAAAGGCTGTTCTCACTGACAGCCATAAATGGAACCCGAAGAAGACAAGCACGAGGGTGTGCAATGGGTTAACCGGGAGCAGGAGCTAAAGAATTATCCTCATTGTTCAGTGCACTTCGTATTCCCTTCCACTCTCGGGCTCCAACAACACAGAGGAACAAGCCATGCTTCAGTCTTGAAAGAAGAACATACTAGAAGCTCACTAGTCACTAGGGAAAGATCTTTCAGTGGTTACTGAAACAGCTGCGCAAAGGAAATAAATGAATTTCCAGTCATAATATTTACACTTCAATCAAAAGCACAGGAAATTTTAATTAGGCAAATACAGTTGTTCATTTAACGCCACATATGTAATAGAACATTGGTTTATATCATCATCATCATCATCATTGACTTTTAAGTCAACAGGCAGGTCTGCAACAGGAGGTTTTTCAGGAATCCTACAGCAACACATACACACAAACACACAAACCACACGTAAAAAAGTAGCTTGCAAAAGGTAAGTAAGGTTAATGGTAAAAGCTTCTTTCTATGCAGAGGAAACTGAACATTAAAAGCTGCAGCGTTAGGAAAAAAAAAAGAAGTTTAAAAACAAGAAATGAAATTGTACAACAGATGAGAACTTAACAAAATCGGTGACCTTTCCACACAGATGAAGTCGGGTTAAAAAAAAAAACAACAAAAAAACAACAAGCCAAACCAAAACCAAAGGAGACCAAAACCAAATGAGACCAAAAGAGAACCTCCCCCCCACACACATACAGACAAAAGTGAGAGCACAACAAAGGAAGTGGAAGAAAAGTGTTACCCATAAGTAGCCGCCGTTTCACCCGCTTGTCCACATCAGCTACTGACGTGGCATTGTACTCAGAACTCTCAATTGCAGCCTCATCCTTCTCTAAAACACAAGTAAGGGACAAACATGGAGCAGTTGGTTAATCACAAGCCCAATTTTCCGCTGCCTAAGACAGTTTCTTGGCATGGCACAGCCAAAGCCAAGAAGCAAGGCATGAAAGCACTAAATCCCCGTTAGAGAGTTAAGTCCCTTTGAGACCCCAGGAAAAAATGACAGGGTGTTCAGGGAGAGGAGGAAGGAAGAGGGTGAGAAGGGAGGATGGTCGACTGTGAAGTAACTAACGACACACAGGAAGCTGGATTCCTACTGGAGGAGAAGACAGCTAACCATGAGTGCCCCAGAGAGGTGTTAGTGATGAAAATTAAAATTCAGGAAGGCTAGTTAAACAAACTACCAAACTGTGGTTCAGGCTGATGGTGGCACCAAGATCTGAAGGTGGCAGGCAAAAGACTAAGACTAAGACTAAGACTAAGACAGACAGAGAGAGCAAGAAGGGTCCGGTGATGGATGCACCATAGTCTTGTACACACTGACACATCAGAGAAGGAGAAACCAAACACCAGCATGCAAATTAAACAAAAAACAACACCAAAAAATAAACAAACAACAAACCAAACAAACACAAAAAAAGATCAATTTGGGCAGTGCTGGTTGCCTGCTTGTCTATGAAACACTACTAGCTAAACATTCAATGCTAGGAAAGATGTTGCAAGAAGAGGGTTTAGTAATTTTAGAAGCATGCAGTGAGCAAGAAGATGGCATCAAAGATCATTTGACAAGGTGGTCTCTGATATCCTACATGTAAGAGTTTCATACAGCATGATGAGGACTTTGGTTATGCTTCGTTAGAAATACACAGAAACAGTCACGAGTGTGGGAAGAGATGATCAGTAGGTGAAATAAAATTAAAGATTTCTGATACAGGAGAGCGATGGAGAAGCAGCAGCTGGGTAAATAAAATGACTTCTAGGAAGAGGGAAATGCTGATTAGGAAAACTAAAACGAAAAATGCAAGTGGGGACTTTCACATGCAGCAAACATAAAAAAAAAAAAAAGATAAAAGGTTAAGTCAAGCAAACGAAGACAAAATATGTTAGACAAAGGGTCAACAAGTATTTATCTGGCATTGCAGAAGTTTGCATTCTTGCAGTGATGCCTGGAAAATATACACCACTGAAGACAGCAAACACTGGAATCACTGAGGTGAGGAGGAGGAGGAGGCTGGCAGGTTTTGTTTGTGGCAACACTACATGGTTGAGTGGTAACAAGAAGTTGTTTTGTTTTGTTTTTAACAAGTTCTAGATGGGATCAGGCTGCAATAGAGGCTTTTGTTTGAGTTTTTGTTTTGTTTTGCCTTTTTTTTTTCTCTGTAAATAATTAATAAACGTCAGTTATCAGACAAGACAGGCAATCAGGAACCATCACCAGAAAGCAGGAATAAAAATGTAAAAAAAAAGAAATAAAAAATTAAAAGTATTCTAAGAGAAAGAACTATTCAGAGGGACGAAAATCAGCACAGGCAGTAATATGTGACTTACATCACAAGACCAAGGAATGTAACATGGAGTTGTATGTATTACATTACAAAAATGGGAAAAAAAAAAGTAAAAAACAGGTGCAGTGTACACAGCTTTTCAAATCATTTTTTACATGCTGGACAAAATAAAACATCAATCCAAGGGTATTAGTGAACAATAATAAACAGAAGATCAATTAACCATTCAATAAAACCTGCTCTCAAAGCCCTCACCAGTGGAAAAACCATTATGGGATTTTAGACTCTGATCCATCACCAAGAATTTTCAAATGTTAACTTGCACTATGCAAAAATATCCTTTATTCTTTTCTTTTTTTTTTTTCTCTTTTAAAGCAGAGTGGAAAGAAATGACGTTAAGCAAATAATACATTTTCTAACCATAAATGTTTGCACGGCATCTCCCCAGATGCTCCGTCTCTTGAACAGCTTTTTTCCTAATGATATTCTGAATGAAAACTTACTCACTACAGGTATTATAATTTTTACAATCATAAATCATACAACAGGGAAGAAGGCACATCCTGATGACTAATTTTCCCTGATAACAGCTTAGAAAAGAAGGTTGTTCTCCTAACCTTGCTTTGTGCAAGGAAGTCTTGACTCATGGAAGTGAAGGGAAGCGCTGAACTTTCATTGGAAATTATGTTCTACACCTTTTTACTTAAAACACTATGTTCTACACCTTTTTACTTCAAAAATTACCTTCTACACCTTTTAACTTGCACAATTAATAGAGTTATGAAGAGAAACAAAAGTTGCACGTGAGTAACAAAGGGGATACTTCATTAACACACGTTTTGACAGAACATGCACAAAATGCTTCTCTCTCTGCCCGGCGTGACCTCAGCCACAGCAGGAACTTCTCTCAGCAGTGGTGCTGAACCCCTGTGAGGTACAAACACGCACACCCACTCATATACACACACACACACAGGTGTAGACATGAGTACTCTGTGAGGAGCCCGAAATAAAAGGCGCTGCAGAGCAGGACTTACCGATGCAGGTTCGGCCGTCGGAGTGCAGGGCGTACTTCTGGTGACAGCCACACACAGGCCCAGTGTCTGTGTCATCACAGGTGTGCTGGCAGCCTCCATTCCCATAGTTACAGGTTACTAGTTAAGCCCCAAATGAATGTGTATATATGTATATATAAATAAAACGACAATGAAACCAATTAGTCTGGAGGGCCTTGTGGAACAGGGAAGAGCAGTAACATACCAAGACATGAGGCAACATAACATTTTGTGTTTGCAGTTATTTTGTGCTTCTTCTGCTTTTTGCCCCCCTCCCTTATGTCTGTCTCCTGTCCTAACCTCAATCCATGCAGTGGAGAGAGAAAAATCACAGCATGTGCTATATTTTCCCCAGTCTATCTGTATTAATAATTTTAGTAGGGGTGGGTACCCAGTTCCACCTCTTCCTAAAATTCATGTCCAATACACATGTATATTTTCAAGTCTATAGACAGCATCTCTCGTTTGCTCCCCCTTCATCTCCTCGTTTTGAAATGTTACAGTAATTTAAATGCTGACTCCTGCTTTCAGAAGGAACTTCCTCACATTGGTCTTAGCAGAATTTTCCTTCTAGTTTAAGAAAATTTAGAGAAGCAAATTGCAAGATACACTAAAATCAAGATAATGGTTAACAGGGTTTGAAAATCATGTATCTGTCTCTAAACTGAGATTCTATCTAATGCAAGAGGGCTGAGCTCATCTGTTTTCCCACTGAACTCAGTGACCCTGCTTTAATCCCACCTTCTGAAAATGGAGTAGACCGGAATTTTCAGTCACAGTGCCCAGAAATGAGATTTCTCCCCTCTGGTGTGAGCACCTCAGTGCTGAGCTGTCGTGTCCCTCTCAGTAACCACTGAAATGTTGAGCTTAAAATGGAACAGTTCTAAGAAAAGCAGCTGAGGGAGACCCACCCCAGCACACCCAACAGAATTCCCGTCAAAGCCTCCTGCCGGTGTGGGAACTACGAGCTTACAACTCCAGGCCTTGAAGTCTGGCAAAGATTCCAACAGGAATTGTCCATCTCTCAGGTGGGCACAGACCTGAGGCCACTACGGGTGCATCCCTGGTCCCTCCCACTGAACACCTGGAATAAAATCCCTGTGCTGTTCAGGGACAGAGAGGGAACAGCCTCGGTGCCCAGGGCTAAGAACAATCTCTGAGAGAGCCTGCCTGGATTCCCACCTCACTTTCCAGGAATATCTATCCAATTGCAAGGAATGCCAGTGTGAAAGGTGGAGAGCAGCCTGATCCATGTTCCCTTACTGGAGCTTGACAGTTTGAGCACTAGACTGGGAAATGGAAATTGTGGGTTCAGTCCCACCAGACAGAGGAGGGAACTGAACTCACATACCCCAAGTTGTAAGAATCCTAAACTTCCAAGGAATTACATTAAAAAATCCCCCTAAGCAACAGCCACCCTCAGGCATTCTTTCTCCTCTTCCACTTTTACAGGTTAACTAATCATTTATTTTTGTGGAAAAAACCCCAAACAAACCACCTGAAACAAATACTGCTGCAACATTTCTTTCCCTTCACTACACAGCAGCATTTTAGCTTCTATTTTTGATGCAAACCAAACAAAATTTTATGTCAATTCTCTGTTCTTAAACCTCCCATCTTTGATTTGTGCTAACCCAAGGTAAAGTGATTTTCCTCTACCTTTCCTCCCCTCCTGCCTGACCCCATGTGCCTCTAGGACTATATGGAGGTTCATTCCATGTTTCTATGCCATCACAAATTAACTTAAAGGTCTTGTTTATGCCAGAAGTTTGAATACATTTCAGTATTTTTACTGAGATTTTTAAAGTGCAATCAGCAACAAAGCCCATATTTTAAAAAACTTGACTGCAGTGGTTATTTTTGGCATTCCCTGCTGAAAGCCTCTGCTGGCAGGGATGAAAATATCTGATGTAAATATGAGGAACTTTTCCTTACTATATTTGTCTGTGAAAAAAAATCCAGACTGATGGCATTTATAGTAAACCCTGCAGAATCACACACTTCTTTTACAGTTTCCCTGTATATTAAAGTTACTGGGTCCTGTTCTACCCAGTCAGGGAACACAGATGTAGGTCAGTTCCTTTTCCTGTCTCCTACAAACATTAGTAAATCACGTTTTTGAAGGATTTGAATTTCTGTCTAGACTACAATTTATTTATTTATTTATTTTAAGCAACTTGAGCCAAAATTCTGGAGCTTGACAGCCCTGCAGGTGAAATTGGTACAAAATCCAGTTGTAAAATATGTCATTTCGATTTTCTTCCAGCCCTAATTCCATGGCAGTGACACGGTGAGAAGTTTCTCTTGCTTAGAGGAAGAAAATCGTAATTATTTAAAAGCAAATGGACATCCAGATCTACTCCATTTTTGTCAGAAAGAATTAAAGCAGTGTTACTGAGAATTCCCAAAGTGTTCTTTTTAAAAATCATTTCTGATTAATCTGGACTCTGCAGCCATGCAAAGGACTGTGTGCTCATTCAGAGTCTATGAAACCCAAGAGGCAAACAAAAAGAGGCAAAATGGTAAATTCTGACAGACACACATCACCTTAAAATATTATAAATCATGTAACAATAAAAGAGATGTAAAATTGTATTTTTTTTTAACCAAAGGAGAATATACACCTGTCTGTTAGAACTCAGACATATTTATTCCCACATAGCAGATTTAAAACCAGAGTAGCACCATTGCTTTAGACACCAGAGCCTACATCCATAGAAATATATATGGACTAGTCTAGAAATGACATTTTGATGATGAAAGACAAGAAACAACTGTCTGGAGTAATGTACATATTCCACTAGATAATGATATTGATGGTTAAACTCCCCAGAAGACAGAAAATACCAGAATTCTCACTCTACACCCTAAATCCTGTTTTCAGTGCTTCTCTGAGGTTTCAGAGAATCCTTTTTTTTTTTGTTTCTCCCATCTCACATGCCCATGACAAGGAGTATTTGAAAACACGTGGCAAATTATTAAATCCAGCATTTAGTGCCCAGTAACTCAAAAAATCCCCCAGGACAACAATGTCCTGATCTTGTCCTGAGAGATATTCCTATGGCTCAGATGCCACAGAATTTGTCACAAACCAGGTCTTATGGTTTTGTAGAATGGATCTCTGCAACAATTCAAACATTGTAATTCCAGATAAATTAAAAACTGCACTGCTCTTTAACTAAATTGGCCGTTAAATACATAATTTACCTTAATATATGGGTTTCTCTTTTTTATGTGATTGAGCTGTGCATGCAACATTGCTTACATTATTTATTCTAGTATAGCTTTAGATTTTTAACATTCTGAAGGTCTTTTACTTGTTTATAACTCTTTTAGGTTGCAACTTGCAGGCATGTGTATCTGCTTAGGTTTCCTCTTACTTTTTCAACTTCCAGCTAATAAAGAGATGAACACAAAATGTCCTGGTTTGCTCATATTTGGGGGAAAAAAATCTTCAGTTTATCAAAAATTTCTAATGCAATCATGCTCAGGAGCAGGATCCTAAAATCTCTCACGGACACAGATGCAGAAAGAGGAGGTAAATTCTCATATTTTCTCAATATAATCTGGAACCAAATTCACTACTCTGAAGTCTCTTCTTTCTGCAGCCAGCAAGTATCTATGAGAATCACTGATAAAACATAATATTCTTCTAATAAAGCCATTAAAGCAGTTTTTACAGAAATATCAGTAAACTCCCAGAAGCTGAAGTTTACTGAAGTTTTGGATCTAAAGGATGCAGCTCATCTGAGGAATTATGTATGGATCTTGGTGTTTTTCTGGATGACCTCTTGAGGTCCCTTTAGTCCCACTGTTTTCTCAGCATGCTGGGCAACTGAAAAATGGCATCCTTCAAATTTACACCAAGAAACCACTAAGGCTGCAATCTTAAGCACTCAGAAGCTGCAAAATCCCAGACTTCTTGTCCACGGATCCCTTTTATCATGATCTCTCTCCTTACTGACAAAGGCAGAAAACACTCCTGTGTCATTTAGTGCACAGGGAAGCTGGGGAAGGTCAGGGCTGTGGAAACAGCTGGGCATCTTTTCCCATTTGCTGCAGAGTGAGGAGCAAATCAGAGATGGACTGTCAAGAAAGAATGGTCTTGTCCAGACAGAGCCCTAAAAACTCTGATCTACTTCTGCCTTCGCTGTGGAATTCCTACTTAGGGCTTGGCAAGTCACCTGGATCCCTTCTAGTCCAGGTTACTGATACTATATTCCTTTCTCCATGGCATTTGCAGCTCCAGCTGGAGCCACCAGGAGCTGGGCTGGGATCACACCAAAGTGCTATAAATGAATGCTGAGCTGGGTTCTGTGTGTTTCTTGTTCATCTCCTCTCACTCCTAAATGGCTTTGACATCACCATCTTTATATTCATTTCCCATCTGTAAGACAGGCAAAGCAGCACTTTGTAACTTGACAAGAATGTTCTGAAAACACACTGCCAACGCCTACAAAGCACTTTGATATTACAGTAATGAGTATCAAGGGAAAACCCACGAGGAAATTAAAAATTTCAGGTTCACAGTAGGGTTTAAATGCTGTGCAGCAGGAGAGGCATGACACTAAATTATGGAGAGGAGGATGTTGAACACAAGCCTGTTCAATGAGCACTGACCATCATGTACAGTGAATAAAGCAAGACACCAAGAGTGCCTTCCTTATCAGCATGAGGTGATAAATGATCAGATGTTCATGTGTGATTATGTAATTAGAATTTAATGACAATCTTGTCACTTGCAAAACTCCAGCTCAGGGTTTAAGCCAATCCTGCTGAAATGGTCAGCTGTGAAAAAGTTTTTTTAAAAGTCAGTATTTGGTTTCAGAACTAGACCTTTATAAAGAGCCTGCTGTAATCTCACAATTATTTTCCCAGGCTATGTGGCTATTTTGTGTTTGTGAGGGCCAGAAGTAGTTGTTTTAAATGAAACTCTGCAACATGCCTGCAGAATGTGTTGTGGGTTCAGGGGCTGGTACACTCCAAAGTAAGGTCTGCAGCCTTGAAAAACTCAACATCCTCACTCAGAGGTCTGTCAGCAGAAGTTCATTATACTTCCAGCTACAATGTGAACACCACAGGGGCACAGAATAAATTGAGGTTAAACCTTGAGGCATTCAGAAATAATGTTCTGGAAAAGGCTTTCATACTCCTGCCACCATCTCAGTATGAAAAGGGATACTGAAATTCCTGAAGAATACACAGTTTGAGGAAACAAATAACAAACAGCATAAATAAACATCCTCTCCCACTTCACCAATGTAGCTGATGCTGCACTGCAATTACCAGCACGCAATGTTCACTTCTGATAAACACTGGGAATGGAAATTACCATAAATGCAATTTTTCTCTGTGCTTTTGCCTTTGGCCCTGTGTAACCTCTTAATACCCTGCAGAAATCAGGCTGTATGATATCCTGTGGCATTCCTTGGTGATAATCAAAGGTGATTCTTTTGACTTTGTACTTGGGAACTGATACCATCTCACCATGCTTATACAGTGGAGATCTCAGGAAGACAAAACCAGAAGTGTAAGAAAGACTGCCTCAAAAATACTGGCCCTGTGCAAAGCACCAAACATTTTTCACGTTGTTTCATTAAACTTCCTTCTTTTTTGATCTCTCACAAAGCTACCAAGAAGCTACTGGAGTCAGATCTAACACTCACTGAAGCCACCAGAAAGCCTCAATCCTGAAGTTTTCAGGTAATGATGCTGAGGTCAATTATTTCAACCTGAACAGGGAGATTTCTAATTTTGTGTGCTAATGAAGATCTGTATCTTCAGCATCCCAGCTTCAAGAACTGGGGGCTTTTCTCTGAAGAACAGTACATATGATACAGCTGCATGTTTTCCAAGTAATAAAAGGAAAGCTAGACTGTGTGCAGTGGAATCAGGACTAGAGCAATCATTTCCATCCTTCCAAAAAGAGGAATTCACACTCTTAATCTGATAGTCTGGTGGCTTTATCATTAAATCCATTAGTAGACTTATCAATGTATCTGTCACTATGGTCTTCCCAAATTATTGCAAGCCAGAACCCACTATGCTTTATTTGTGTTGTTTTACAAGGAAAGTCTCCATTAAACTGATCCTTCACTTTTCTGCTTTCATAAGGAGGTAGAAAAATTGTTACTATTTTGTCAAGAGAGCCACTGTCAAGATTTCAACATTCCATCATTCAATCCCTCTTACCCATCCCCAAATACCCCTTCCACAGCAAAAATCCCACATCGCTAACATTACAAATCATCTCTGGCCAAAACAAAGTTAACTCCTTCTGGAACACAACAACAACGAAGAAAACAAGACATTTTGGGGCATTTGAAATTTAATCTTCATCTACCTACATTTGCAGTCCTTCTGGTTTTTGGCAAGCTCAAAGCCAGGCCTACATTCACAGGCAACCCCACCTTTGGGCGTCTCCCGGCAGATGTGTGCACACCCATGATCTTTGTTCATACAGTTCATACCCTCTGGGAAGAAAAAAAAAAAGAGAGAAAAATGGAAATTATTAGTACTGAAGTAAAATTACAAAATGATTATACATCCCCAGTCCTCCAGCAACTTTAACTTTCATTTTTGCTTGTTCCACGAGACAAGAGGACAGAGTTGAAAAGAGATTTATAATCAACAAAACAGTGTAATACAAGTCAAACTTCCTCCTGGGCAAATACTGCTGTGGACTACAGGGTGTCTCTGTTGCATGTGGAAACTCAGAACTTGTGACTTACTTATTCTGTATCTATATTTTAATTTTCCATGAAAATGTTATGGATTTAAAGGATACTCCAGCAATGTCCCACTGGTGATTATCAGAGTTCAACGACTGAACTCACTGTCATTTTTTTCCTTGTATAAATTCAATGGCTGTTACTGTCTGGTGCATTTTTATTTGCCTGTTAATGTGTTTTATATTTTCTAACACACAAAATCCATCAAATACTATAACTAAGTGGATCTGTTTCTTTTCTGCTGTTTGTTATGCACCTCAATTATCTGTCACCTCCAACAAACCTACCACCACTTTTCCCTTTGACTCTACGAAACAAAACACACAAACACCCAAGTGCCGTGGGTGGATTCCTGGTAATGTTTGTGCCAGGGAACAGCGTAAATCAGTTTTCTTTGAACCATCACAGTGCCAGTTTTAGCTTTCTAAACCATGTAAGTGATTTAGATACTGAATGCACCTTATGCTCTTAGAGCCTTTCACTGCTGTGTTAATTCAAACCCCACATATTCACAGAAATCTTGAACTCAGCTCTTATGGGTCAGCATCTAACATTCCTTGTGGGAACGAAGGCTAGCCACATTTGCATTACAAAGCCTTCCCAGACTTCCCCTTGGATATCTGACCTGGAAAGGAGAGACAAATTCTCTCAGAGTACACCGACAGAGAATTCACAGTGTAACTCAGCTTGCTGCCCGAAAACAGCATTTATTCCCCAAAACACTGGTGTGAGCAACATCACTGTGGACTCAAGAAGGCACTTGACACTTTGCAACACCTACTCCTATCTATTCTAGGCTAATTTTTCAAAATAACTCCAGTGTAAAATGTTCAGCTTAAATCTACTGTAAGCAAATGGGGGGTTTTTGTACAAATTTTTGAGGAGGAAATGCTACAGAAAGCCAGAGATTCCCTCAGGTTGTCAGAAGTTAACAGCTTCAAGAAGTTTTTTCTCTCCTCAGTTTTACCTCTGAAAGGTTTATATCAGCTGAGGAATGCAAAACACACATCACCAGTCCTACAGAAGATATCAGGATCTTAAACCTCATCACCTGTAACAACCTACATTATAGACAGCAGATATATTTATTACTTCTGAATTCCCCTCTGTGTTGTCCTTGATGAGTCTTAAAACTTACCAAAACACAAAATAAGTTATTCTTTGTAAACTTTGCAGCCTGGACAACAGATGCTATTGTGAGATACAATACATCCTATAAGCCATAATACCATCCTACACATCAAAGTGAGGTATGAACGTTTTGTTTGGCTGAACAGACACAAGAAACCTGGGAATGGCCTTAGTGAAGGTTTTGAGGCATTTTATAATCTCTTTCTCTCCACTTCTCCCAACAAAGGATTTCAGACACAATGTGTTTGTCAAACTGCATTCCTGTGCACTCCAGCTCTGCCCAGAAAAGGATCTGGGAAAGATAACACATGGCTGATTGAGTCACAGTGCTGAGGCAATGAGGAGAGGGAATTACATAGATGAAAGAAGATATTTAAGGGCCCAGAAGAGTAATGAAGCAAGTGATTTTTCACTGGTTACTTACAGATAGTGAATATCTGCCATTGTTAAAATCACTTGGGAAGACAACATAAAATAGTGGGGGAAATCGAAGCTCAAAATCATTACACTGTGAAACAAAAGTGAGACAAGAGCAGAATTTTATCCTGCTATTTGTGTGTAAGACCACAATATTTCAGTTACTGAAATATTTTAGTAAATATTTTCATACAATTATTTTAGCTATTGTATGAATCAGGTAGTCAAGAGTTGTAGAAAAACTATTTCAGTTCCATGTTTAGCTGGAGATCACCACAGAAATCTCCTAAGCCTGAAATTCATTATTTTAGATAATGCTAAGTTTTTTCCTAGTGAAATGAAAGGCTATTATTTTTCGGTCAAGAGCAGGAACTCGTGCACAATGAAAATTCTCATTTTTATTTCAGCATTTTTCAAAATCCCTAAAAATTAAATTACAAAAAACTGCTAAGCAAAACTTTTCTAGCCTGAAGAAATATACTGAAAGAAGAATGCAGCAAATTTTACCTCGCTAAAAAAAAGGTGATCTAAACCAAATTTGTCTCAATTGGCAAATAATTCTAATAATTCCAAATTTAACTTTTTCAGCAAATACAGTATTTGGCCAGATATCTTCTGTATCAATCTACATACACAAGTAATTTATGAGTCATTGTTGATAAATCAAGTTTACCTTTTTTGCAAGCTGACCCTTCAGACAATATTGAATCTTTAATGATACAGCATATAAATCACACTAAAAATTGCAAAAATATGCTAAACACCTTCCTAGTAATAATTTTTGTTGCTATAGAAATGCATATAAGTGGGAGAGAAAAATATTCCTAAAATGACTTTGTTCAGTATTCTTGTCAGCATCTGCATCACTCAGGTTTGGAACACCAGGAGCTGTTCCCAGCTGGGACTTTTGCAGGGATCTGCATGTCCCAGCTTCTAGAACTGATGATAATTTGGGTCAAGTGAAAAACCACAGTTCCCAAATGTAGGGAGAGTCTAAATGTTGGTAAAAGAGAAGTCTGTACATCAAAAAAAAAAAAAAAAGAATTCATTATTTTATCGTCATGACACTAAAATGCCCAGTGTTGAAAAGTCTTACATATTAACTGTTAATAAAAGCAGCATCTTAATTCCACGTGCTGTTACTCAAGGTAATCTCTAAAGCCAGCACAAGAGTGGGTGCATGTTCCCTTTGGCAGTGCTGGCAGACAGTAAAATAAACTTCTGGAACACAGACACATCCTCAGCAAATTCACCTTACAGACAGCAAAACAGAATCCACTGGAAAATATAAACAGGAAGAGAAATGCCACTTGAGAAAGGAAAACACTAATCTAATTAAAACTAAATCCTCTCTCAGCATTCTAGATACAACTTGAGAAACTCTCTCCTGTTGCATTCCTGGATTTTTTTCTGACTTTGAGTTACAAAAGGTTGTTCATGGGGGTGTGTCAGACATTGTCCTGTGCACCCACAAGCCACAGGCAGTTTTGTTCCTGGCCTAGGAGAGCTTTGGGTGTGAGTCTACCCCTTTAATCCAGTCTGCCACCTGGTTATCACAGATCTCCTAATAGTGCTGTTCTGCAAAATGTCCAGTCTGATACAATGACCCCTCCATTGTATTATGCTCTAAAAATGTTTTCAGCTCAATGACTCTGAAAGTGCTTAAATCAGCCTGACTGTGACAACTAAGGTACTGATCAGCCTTTATTTTTCATTAACACTGCCTGTTCTCATCTTAATTAACACTTCTAGCAATTATTTCACCCCGTGGCTCATCATTTGTGCTCAGATTGTCCTCTGTGTTGTCATCATTTCACTTACTCTGTGTTTACATTGCTGCTGTTTTTATAACTTTCAAATAAACAAGTTGATTCCAAACACAATCCAAAAAAGACTATTTAAATTGCACCAAAGACAAAACACAGGAATAACTTTTAGAGTGTTGTCAGACTACATGGACTTGAATGTGGTAAGAAAATATAAGAGATCTTGAACTTAACATGTATATACACACTGGCATGCACAGTAGCAAGTGCACTATTTCCACTCAGTCCTCAAAGCTACATAATCACATTCTTTTTTCTGTTGATAAGTTAATTTTAGCACCAGGTACACAGTGAAATCTCTTCTTAGAGTTGCAACATGAGATACAAAAAAGTGTCTTATAAAAAATAATTTCAAAAGTTGTAGACATGATTTATGAAATTAATACATCACACATAAGTTAAATGATTCTGTTCCAGTAACTCCCAAAAGAGCTAAAAAGACACTAAATACAAGTTATATTCAAGTAATTGAATTGATGGACTCAGAGAAGCCACAGTGCTTAAGTATTTCTGAACTGTTTTAAACACTTTTCTGAACATAACCCACGAGTAAAGTAAAGCATAAACCTTTATATTATTACAAACAACATGCAGTTGTTGTGGTGAGTGTCTCTCCATCAATATTAGTTACAGGGGATAATTACTTCTGCTTGGGTACAGGATCCATGTGGTGCCACAAAACTGCTACTGGGGATATTCAGGGATTTCAGGACTTCTTTCTTTTGGAGAACTGCTAATTTAAGAAATGGTAGAGTTCAACTGTAACAGGATCAGTTGATACAGTTCATAGCAAAATCTCACAGCAAAATATAACAATACCAACTATGTTGTAACTGTAATAACTATAAAGAAAGAAAGAGAATGTGGTGTGAAATATAATGTTTTTAGATGATGTGATTGTCACTTGTGGTCCTTCTTCCATGCCTGGTGCTGGGAAGAGGGGAATATATTTACAGCAGCAGAGAGAGTAAAGAATGCAAGAGGAAAACAAGCATTCCCATTTCAGTTGTTTACTAAACTATTAACGTAATGGGATTTCTTTTTGTTTATTTTTTAAAAATTGTGTGAGAAACTACAGCACTTACAAAACCCCCACAGTGGTCAATGACCAAGCAACTTAGAAAATTGACAAAGACAACTCCTCTCCAGGTTCTTACTCTGTGAGGAATGGAATCCAACCAGAAGACACTAAGTTTCTGATGGAGATGGGAACACGATGGTAGTGAAAATGTGAGATGGCTGTTTTAATGTAGCCAAATGCTACATTATTCATGCAAATTTTTGTCATATAAAAAACACACTGTTAACTTTTTTGTGTGTGGCTTTGTGGAAAGCAGCTCCCCATCCCCACCTGTGAGTGTCCCTGCTTTGGCCTTCTAACTCCAACATCTCATGTGCATCTCAAGAGTGATGAAAATCAGCATTTGGCTGAACAACCCCATTACAGCCAACAAATCCATATGGTCAGATCTCAGGCCCATTAAAGCAGAAGGATTGTTTTCCAACAGCCTGGAATGCTGCACAGTTGCTTCAGATCTTCTGGACATTTCTGGCTCACTAATAAGAGCCTGATTCTGGGATGTGAAGAATGTCTGGGTGAGCTTGGCCGCCCAGGGAGAGCTTAAGTTGGCTTCATCTCCAAAAAGAATGTCCTTACTTGAAGATAAAACCCCTCTCAAGATTTGCCCTCTTCAGCAAGGAAATGGAGGATGAAATAAATTGAGTGAGCTGATCACAACATGATGGGGACAAAGCATCCACCTAAGAACAGACCTGCAGAGCCAAGTAAGAAACCTGGCATTGGGTAAACTGGGAATGCAACAATCTGAGTCATGGGCTAATATTTTCTGTATTCACTGAAAGAACAACAAACTTCCTATCTTCATTCCTTGGTTCTGCCTAAAGCTTTAGGAAAATGTAGCTGTTTCAGTGACTGCAACTCACCCCAACAGAGGTTAAAAAGCAAACAAATACAGCAGGCAAGCTGACCCCCAAGGAAACAGAATCCTACACTGTTAAGTAGTGAAAAGTAGAGAAATCCTGGACATCATACAAGGAAACAGCTGCTGGTACCTTATAAAATAAACAAATTCAAGTTTGTTTAGCAATGACATGTGTTTTCAGTTTGGACCTAAAACGTGCTCAGGGACAGCATCTTCAGCAGCCTGATGGCTGGCAAGATGTTCCTGCTCTGAGTGGCAGCCAGAAAAGCACATGTGTCATCCAGCCAAGGAGAGGGATTTGGTCTTAAGGGTTAGAAAGAGTGTCAGAAATAAAACTCCATTCTGTCAGTGAGGGCAGAGATTTGCAATTCTGCAAAGGTGCTGTGAATTCAGAAGAGAGGAGAGAAGGATTAAGCGGGTGATGAGAATGAACAGACCAAGTTTAAATCAGCAGAAAAACCATGGAAGTAGGGAAAGGAGAGAGGATTAAAAATTGCCAGAAAATGTCAGCAATTCCCCTGGGATCAAGAGGAGGATAAAAAAGACTGGCTGAAATCCATATCAGCTTGGTTGTGACCAATCTGTGATGGTTTTTTGGTGGAACACATGAAAGAAGTTCTGCACTCTCAGTCTGCTTCCCACATTGCAGAGCTACCAAGAGAAGCTGATGCTCACTGAGAACCCTTTCCAATAGTCTCTGTTACCTTCTCACACATAGATATGGATCATCTCAAATAAAAATTCAGCAAGACAGCCCAAAGAATGTGTGTTGCTGCTGCTCTGGCAGAATTAAGAGTGTTGGTCTCTGCCAGTGGCACCTGATATTAACCACTGATTTCACACAAAGGGAAATAAAGGGAAATAAATGGCAAGGGGAGAGATAGATAAGGACAAGAACGTGAAATAAAACACAGTCAACACTACAGTTTTCATCTTTAAATAGCAATTCCTTAAACAGTAAAGCAAAGCAAAAGAGCAGGTTGGTTTTCAGGGAGACACTGCCACGCCATGACCTCCAAACACTCATTCACAGCAGCAGGAGTTCAGTAAATACAAAGAAACTCTGAGTTGTCACAAGAATAAGAAACTCCCACATTATTTTTTTAAAATATTTTGGGCCTCTCAGCACACTAGAGCTACGAAAACCTGTCTCACCTCTTTTCTGAAAGTCTCTAGAGACAAAAAGTATCTGTTTACAACATAGTAAAATTGTAGAACATTAGACCAGACAATGGCAAGGAAATGTTTTTTCCCCTCCCTGATCACAGGAAAAGTCAGTATTTAATCAAACATTCACCACCTCTACCAAGTGAAAGTTCTCACAAAGACGGAGCAAAGATTTTTAGATCTCCAATAAAGACTTAAAATAATCTCAGAAAGAGATTTGCACAAATATAAATAAATAATTTAATTGAAAAGGTGGTTTTTCATTAGTGAGAAGGTTTTGAACTAGGTCTAAGCAAAAATTAAATCATTATAGTATCATTTTTGTAAAGATAAGGTAAGAGATGGGATAAGAAGATTAAAAAAAAGAATACTAAAATCGCAATTTTTTTCCTCCTTCTGAAATCTGCACAACTGACACAAGACAGACTTGGCTTCCAGATATATTCCCAATAAAATATTTTAGAGATAAATATTTCTAGGGTACTTTTTTAAACACACAGAGTATATTCAAATAGATGGAACAACAGTAAATATTTCAACACCACTTTTCTTTGCAGGAACTCCCTCACATCGAAATTTCATAACTTCTTGCAAAATCCTGTAATTAAACATAAAATGAACATGTGCTTGATCAGCCCCCTTGGAAGCCAGAAGTAGGTTGACTTCCTGACTCTGCCCTTTAGGAAAGCTGTGTAGTAAATAAAATCCTGCAAAGCAGGAGGAAGAAACAGATTCTTCTTTTGGGCTCCTCTCGAGCTTCAACTACAACACTTTATTCCTCGTGGAACCAGCTGATGATGAAGGGCCCTGGATGTGTGTGAGGGTTTCCTTTCGAGCTCCAAGTGGAAGAATGACCTCAGCAATGCCTGTTCTGCACTGGGAATATTCTCACAACTCTCCAATTCTTTTTCAGGAAAGCGGGAGCCTCCTGTGGCCTTGACTTACAGCAAGGCATAAAACACTCCAAATCAGACAACACTGTCTGAAGAAATCTGATACTAATTTTGCTATTCCAGAAAGATTATTTTATTACCATGAACACAACATGCAAAGGCATTTCTAGGTGTTGATGGCTGGAAAAAGTTTCGCACAAACACTACAATTTTTCCTATTTTCTTTTTTACATCAACAGAAAATACAGTGTAAGATTAATTATCAAAATGATTCAGGACACTACAGTGTATGTATCTACAGATACTATGTACTATTATTAACATATGTTGTGATCTATATATATTCATGTAATATTTAATATAAAATAATAATTTTATATAATGAATATTCATAAGTATATCTAATACTATATTTACTAGCACATCTACAACCTATTTAAACCCAAGAATATGCTGTGCAAGAAGTGAAGGCTGCTCTCTGTTCTACAAGTAAATATGGAGCACAGATGGAATGATTATCTTAGACCAGGATTATCATTTTTATAGGGCTAAATGCAACCAAGACCTAAAGCTCATCCTGTTACTTTGTTCCTCACAAAATAAAACACTGACCAGGATGTCAAGGAATTCCTAGACTTGCCCCCTGTAGAAAGGACCATGTAGCACAAAGGTGGTCAAAGATAAGGGATAAAGAAATAATTTCCAGCCTCCTGTTCAGTTTTTTGGGGTCACCTCAGCTCTAGAAAGCTGCATGTGAAGGAACATCCATATGTAGCTGTGCTATTGTCCCCAGAGCTCCACATTTCCATCAACATTCTGAGAGGAGAAGAATCCAGTGGTCAAAGCTGTTGTCCAAATAACCTAACAGCTGATTTCTACCAGCTGTGCTGACTTCCAGAAAAATCATGTGCAACTCAGAACCAAAATCCTAACAGTGTATTTCGAGTTAACTACATATCCTCTCAAAAACTGATATATTTAAGTAGTATTTTTACACATTACACAAGTCCTTTTTAGGTGCCAAGTGTTCACGTGTTCAAGGCTTGTCCAGCCCACTTCCAAGCACCACTGATGTGCAGGACACAGTCTGGCCTGTGGGGAAGTCAGACAAGAAGGTGCACACCAGGGTGCCAGAGTGGAGAATGGATTTCAAACTTGGTTCAAATTGCAATAAATTCCCTTCTTTCTTTCTTTTTTTTTTTTTTTTTTTTAATAAAAACACGTATTTCATTGGTGAGCATCAGAGAAATAAAGGAATCCAATCCAGAACTGGAACGGAGGCAAGAAAGAATAAAATTACACTGTGCCTTAGAAAATGCTACAGCTTCTAAAATGTTAATATTAGCAAGACTTTACATACCTGAGGAGAATGGAAAACTGAATATGAAAGCCAATATATGTTTATAAACTGCCTTGTGAAGCAGCAATTGGATTTCCTATCAAAATGTGCTAAGATGTGTGCAGTGTCTGGGGTAAAAGTAATGTTATCTGGAGTGTTGTCATAACTAAATAACTAATAAGCTCAGGGTGTTTGGCTCCTCCATTCCCCTCTGTCTCTTGACTGATTATTCAGTGAGTCTGGTGCTAGAGCTCATAAATTTCAAAATTCTTTCAAGTATTTTTTTGTCTTTCTGATCAAAGAAATGTTTATGTATCCTTCCTATACTGTGTCCCTTTAAACCATTGGCTTTTTCAAAGTGGTTTTTTTTTTTTAACACCATAATGTGATGTACACAGAGAGGTAAATGATGTCAGAATCCTTTCTGCCCCAAACCAGTCTGTAAATCTTCAGAAAAGCAAAGTTCATGGGTGCATTTAAAAGGGGCACAATCTGTTTGTGCTTAAAAGAAAGTCCCAGTTTTTTTGTGTGTGCAGAATAACAATGCCAGAATGAATTATTCCAAAGAACTGTTGCCATGGTGATGCCATCAATAACATCATTTTCTGCATCCTTGTCCTTTAAACACATAAGGAACGCAACAAGCATTGGTAAATGTGAAAAAAGAACAATTACCTTTTCTCTCTCAACAGCAGAGGAAGCCTTTTTTTTCACCTCATCAATAGAAAATTATGTAGAAAGGAATAATAAAGACTGTTACAAGAAGCACCAAGAAGCCTATTAGTGACAAAGGCTTTTTTTTCTCTTTCCATGAATAATTACAGCTCTTCAAGAAGAAATCAGCCCAGGCTAAGGACCCTTTGCAAGCTTTAGATGGTAAAACAAACATTTGACTATACAAGGATTTCCCTTTCATGTACCTTTCCAAGGAAAAACAACTAAAATCCAGAGTGAAATGAGAGAGAGAAAACCCAGAGAAACATCTGCTGCAATTAAATTTGCAGAACCCTACACATTCACCTTAAAGACTCATAACAAAAGCAACTAGATTAGTGACAGAATCAATATAAATTTCAAGTTGTCTGTAGTGGGAAACTCGGGCTTTTTAAGTTGTATAATAACAGGAAGCTGCTCTCATTCTGTACAAATGGGGGAAACAGGATTTCAACACTGGATGTTGGAAAACACTGTTCAATTTAAAACCTCAATGGCCAAAGCAAAATGGTAGAGATGCACTTACTACACAAAGTCAGTTCATAAATAATGGGACCTTCACCAGAGCAAGATGTGACTGCAGGGACTTTTAAGGGTCACACAATTAGGAAGCCCTTCTGAAACATTACACTTTTGTCCTGACTCTGATGGCAAAGGGGAGCCCTGAACGTGCTGCTCAGTGTTTCCTGCAGGCAGTAAAGCCCAATGTTCTGGGCATTGGCTTGTGTATATTTTTTGGACCTTTCTCTACATACCCATACTAAGGCCAGAGGCTGAAGATGGTGAAGGGAAAATCTCCTGCTTCCTTCTTGCCTGCAGGTAGTAAAAGGAACATAAGTGAGAGGAAAGAGTGTAGGAAAGGAGCAATGTTTGCTGAAGACGAGGAGCTGGTAAGCTCAGACATGTAGGTCCCACAGAGTAAGACCAAAGGGCCCTTAGGATTAATGACAACAGAAAACTAATCAGGTTTAAAGTAGTAAAATTAATAGATTAAGATGATGCAGTTCCAAACTTTCCAGTTGAATGAGAGTGGTCTGTGAGAAAAAGACAATAAGTTAATCACGTGGCAGCAAAGTCTGAGCTGGTTAGGAAAGGGAACTCGAGAGGTTTGGATCTTTTCCTGCACACATTATTGTCTTACACTGCCCTGTGATTCCTCACTGCTTGTCTACCTCTAACGTGAGAGAATGCTTGCTCACTTTGGATAGCTCCTTCAGCTCTCCACTTGTTACTGTGCAAATCCCACAGGAATTGTGAGCCAGTGAGGATGAACAACATATGGAGATGGCAGGAGCCAATTCTCTTCCTTTCTGGTTTAGAGCTTGTGCGGTGTTTCAAAGTGTTCCAGTTTAAATGCTAACACTGTTCTCCTTAATGGAAAAAAAAAAGGTTTCAAAACTCCTTCTAGATTTCAACACATTTAGGAATTGTTTAGAAAGCTCCATGGAAAGGTTTTAATAGAGCAGCTGATGGCCTAACTCAGCTTGTCTGAGGGGTTCTTCACCAAATTCCCCAGAAAAGAGCAATTAGTGACATCTATTTCTCAGTATCCAAACATCACCCTTCAACTCTGAAGCTGAAGGAATAAAAGACAAATCAGAAAAAGAAGGGAATGATGGTTCCCTTCCATTTGGATTTGCCTCAGACTTTGAAAAAAAAAGTCTACTTCTGTAATTTCCTAGCTGGACTCGACAGGCTGAAAGCTGGATGGCAATTCCCAGTTTCCTGGTCCCTCAGATCAACACTCCTGCCTGGCTGTCAACAAACCAAACCAATTGTTTGGATGAACTGGTGAGAGGCTCCTGAACTCCTCTGAGATACTTTCAAGGCCAGTGGAAGTTTATATGCTTAATTTATGGGGTAAGTATTAAAAGTGTACATGTGTTTTATTAAGCAACAGTTTCTTAACTCTGCTGAGCTCTGTGGCTCAAAGGACACTCAGTAATTTTAATTGCCTGTAGGTTACCTCAGAATGCATAAGGGTCACTACAATGTGAACACATTCTTACACAGATCTTTGAGAAAAATTTCCTTTAATTTTTATCCTGAAGAGAGAAAAAAGCTTGTGAGATGAGACATCTCAAGAAGATACGCCACTAGTTACAATATTATTCTCCTTCATCAGTAATTAAAAAAAAAATTAAATTCCTTACATTAATCAGGCATTAGCTAAATCATTCTCTTTTTGTGTCCCCTGAATCCTCAAATGGAATTTCCTCCATTGGATCATGTAAAACTGTACCACTTTTAATAGGAAAGCAGAAGGAATGATGTAAAAAATTAAACTCCCCTATGCTAACATATTCTAAATGCTAATGGTGCTTCTCAGGAGAGAAAGATCTTTCCATTTTAGGCATGTTTGCAGAATGGAAACCTGGAGATGAACCCTAAAATGCACCTTTGTGACTATTTAGAATTAATAAAATTTTCACTGTGGCTGGACTACCACAAAAAAAGCAAACTACATCGTGCCATATCCTGATTAAAACTCCAGTTGTTCTCATGGCCTCTCCAACAATTCATCCACCTCTACACGACCACCATTTCTACCTGAATGGGTGTATTTCCCCTACACTTAAGTTACCAAAGTATTTTTAAAATGTCCTCAAACATAGCACTGAAAACTTTAATGACATATTTTCTGGCCACAACCTGCCCAACAAAAGTGCATCTTACAGCTGCTCTTTTATCACCAGGGAGGTAACAGGGGAGACTTTTTGTGACACATCTTTGCCAGATCCTTGGCTGAGAGAAAAATGAAAGCTCCAAGTGCGTGGGCATTGTTGAGATGGAGAAATCAAGGAGAGATGGGTCCAGGGAAGAGGAAAAATAAGGAGATGAAGGGACAGTCAGTCTGTGTCCGTAGAGAACATGGCTAATAATGCTGGCACACAGCATATAAACCATCAGCAGAGAAGGTGTGGGTCACAGTCCCACTCTGGAGAAGGAAAGGCAAGTCCCACAAAGGGAAGGAAAGCAAAGCTGTCTTTGATGAAGTGCTGGAAGTGGTCTGCTGTGGATATGGAACAGAGAAGGTGGCGTGCTGAGCACACCAGCAAGTTACATTCTCTGGACCTAGAAAAGCAGGAAAGAAATCCAAAAGAGAACACTGAAAAAGTGGGATAATGGAGAAATAAATGGAAAGGCTGGCAGACAGAAGGAGTCATTGTCTACAGCCTTCAGGCTTACCAGGAAAAGTTGTGCCACTCGGTTTTATTCCATGTTCCTCAATGACAACTACTTACATGTCACTAAAGCTCTTGGCTGGACAAGATGTATGTTTTTCAGGATCTCTAACAGAGTTTTGTGGGAAGGCTTGATTTTCATCCACTATGTTCTCACCACAGCTCTGTGTACCCAGGCTGCCTGTGGGGTGACTTCAGCCCGAAGGAACACTGGGAGCATTCCTCCTGTGCCACTGGCACAAGGGCCATCATTATCAATATCCAGCAAAGCAGAACACTGGAAACTCTGCGTGTGCAGAAGCAAACAATCTGTGATGCAAACACAAGCTTTTAAGTCTGCAGGTGCTACACTGGGTGAGTTTAGCATTCTTGAGTGTTTATGAAGTCGAGTTCTTTGTGTGTTTAACAATGTGTTTCTAATTAGCTGTGTGTTACTGCCGTAATTTAGAATGATGTGCAGACCTGGAAAGTCCCCACAGGGTGTGGGTTGTGTGCCATTCTAATAGATGTTGTATGTTGGTTTTGGGTATCAGAATCACAGAATATTCTGGAAGGGACCCACAAGGATCACAGAGTCCAACTCATAAGTGAATGGTTCATATGGATATCACTGATGGGCTTTTTTTCTGTACTCACTGAAACAGTGAAAGAGGCAAAGAACACGCACTTGGGCCCGACTCTGAATTTAAAAATCTAATTTGATGGTAATCCACATCCTTACAAATTACAGGGTACCATAATCTGAGTTGAACACAACATATGCACAGCAAACTCCAGCTACCTCACTTGGCCAGCCAAGGGAGAGAACACAAGGCTGCTTCAGGATGTGTGTGCTGACCAGATGGGAAGTGCTCCCTTTTCGTGCCAAAAGCAAAGAAGAAGATGGGCCAAGTGGTGGGTGCCAGCAAGCAAAACTGGGACTGCACCCCCAAAGCCCCTCAGAGGTGCTACAGGAAGCCTCTCTTCTCCCCCCATGACTGCAGTTCTTCTGTGAAACTGCTTTTATGGACCCTTCTTCACAGCTCAGACACACAAATGCATAGGTCTGGCACATCTAACTAGGATATGCACTACCCAATCCAACAACACCTCCCAGCAATAGGAAGCTGGTTTATATTATTTACAGCATTCTGCTCCACAGTGATGGCACTGAGCGTCCATCCTCATCTTCCTGGTGTGAGCAAAAGGACAGAGTTCTCCTTCCATCTCCTGTTATGAAACCCTACTGGCAGCCACCCTACTTTTCCCCTCCATTATGGAAATTGCCAGATTTCATAAGTACTGAGAGGGTTGCTACGTTACTTTTGACCCTGACTCTTGTCTTCCAGGTCTTCCCTCTCGCATGCAAGTTTTATTAATGTCAGTGGCTTAAGAAATAATAAGGAATCACACTAATGTTAGGTAAAACCACATAATCTTTTAAATAAATAGTACTTTATAAGAGGCTTTGCATTAATGTGTTTTTATAAGATGACATTTGCACATACATTCCTACAAAATAGGGGTTTTTAATGAAATGTTGAGCAAGCTTAGACTGATAATTTAGAAGTCATTGCTCTTTGCATGGAATTTATGATGTTGCAAGAGCCTTCAGATCCAAAAGCGACAGCACAACGCAATAATCACTGGCAATCTTTTTACTCAGCACAGAACCACCACTTTATTTCCACAGGAGTGGAAAGATCTGTTATCAGTGGAAAGTATTATAGTTTAATACTGATTTGGTTCTATAACAACTTTTCAGAGTTTAAAAGTGAAGAAGTTAAGTAATTTCTCACCCTCGAGTAAGGATGAAATGATGTGCATTCCTATGCCATGCAGTGACATGAGGAATCAATGCTGTAGGAAGAGTGTCAAAGAGAAAATCCAAAATGGAAAACATACCTAATTTAGCCAGAGTTTTCTAGCATTATTGAGACTGCTTACTGATTGACTGTGAAAGACAACAAAAAGTGTTTTTATAAATACATCAACAACAAAAGGAGAGCCGAGGAAGATGTTGTTTAACAGGCAGGAACTGATGCCCAGGAAGTTCCACCTGGACATGAGGAAGAACTTCTTTGCTGTGCAGTGAGCAAGCACTGAACAGAGACCAGAAAGGGTGTGGAGTCTCCCTCACTGGGGATATTCCAGAACTGCCTGGACACTGTCTGTTGTGTGCCATGTGCTCTGGGATGGCCCTGCTTCAGCAGGGAAGTGGGACCAGATGAGCCACTGTGGTCCTCCAGCCTGATCCATTCTGTGATTCCAAAGATAACAAAGTTGTTTGAAGAAAATTAAATAGCATTGTTCTCATAGTTAGGCCAGTTAACTCAGTGATTTTAAATGCTACTTCTCACAGCAAAAAGACTGCTTTCCCAGAAATCTCTAAACCAACTGCATCTGACATGAACAAACTAAACCCACATTTGAGACTGCCTGGATTACAGCAGTAACTCCAGAGAAACTAAGGGATGTGAAAGTGGGAAGTCTGTATTTTTACAATCCATCTCAAATAGTTTCTGTCTGAAGTAAGAGTCCAGTCTCTCTATTCTCCCTGCATGGTTAAGGGAGAGAAAAAAACTCCCCTAGAAGTCAGAAACTCTCCTGGACGTGTGACATTAAATGCAGAGACAACGTCTGCATCCCTCAATTCCCTCAACCTCCCAAAGGAAGTTTGTTAGTGAACTACAGCTTTGCCAACATAACATCAGATGAATGTTTTTTGAAAGATGGTTAAATACATTCATGTTCCCAGGGATGGGACATCCACCACCTCTCTGGGCAACCTGTGCCAGTGTTTCACCACTCTCATTGTAAAAAATGTCTACCTTATATCTAGTCTGAATCTACAAGTATTAAACCATTACCCCTTGTCCCACTGCAACAGGCCCTGCTAAAAAGTTTGTCCCCATCTTTCTTATCGCCCCCCTTTAGGTACTGAAAGGCTGTAATGAGGTCTCACAAAAGCCTTTTCTTCTCCAGGCTGAACAACCCCAACTCTCTCTGCCTGTCTCCACAGGAGAGTTGTTCCATCCCTCTGATCCTTTTTGTGGCCCTCCTCTGGACCTGCTCCAACTGCTCCGTGTCACCCAAGGCTCTTCTAATAACACAAATAGGAAAAAACAACCTTGGACATAATTCTGAGAAAATATGACTGAACAGTCCTGTGACTAAGACTAGAAAAAGAGTGCATTGGATCTGCGTGCCTGTGTCTGACCAAGACAACAGACCAGCACACGACAACCAAAGAAAACATCGTTTCTTTCAAAGGAATATAGTTGTAGTTTTCTAAAGCAACCAACCAACCAGCTGTACAGCATCTGGATTAGTGTGTCTCCCTGCAGTCAAACCATGATGTTCTTGCCCTGTGCAATGTGTAACACTGGAGAAAAAAGGCTCGTTAGCCAAAGACTTCGCACTCAGACCCACAAATTGCAAAATACAGCAGAAGAGCTGACAAATCTGCTTCACTCACAAAGTGCAACAACATCTACATCTGGTGAACCTACCAACGTTTTCTCCCAAACTTTAAAGTACTTTCAGCCTACTATTCTTGGTCTTCCCTGCCACCAGCATCACTGGGGACAATTTCTGCCACGGTTGTGCCTCATCTTTATGTGTTCACATCAGTCTATGCAAGTTCCAAGAAATACAGGCATCAATTATCTCTTAGAGCTGTTGCCTTTCTTTTTGGAGGTATGTAGAACCTTCCTTCAGCTTTTAGCCACCACACTTTGTCAGCACAAGTAGGTTTTCCTCCTGAGCTGCCCTGCAGACACTTAACAGTGGAATTGGAAGTGCTGAGGGTGTCGGGTTTGCTGGCTCAGCTGCTGCCCACAGGGACTGCAAAGCAGGAGCACAGGACACCCGAGAAAACAGAGGGATTAAAACTGCCTGCATCCTGAAGGAAGTGGAGGACGGGGAAGGTGGATGGCATGGAAGGTTTCTGACCCTTCCTTGAGGACACTCCCGTGTGAGAAGCTGAGCCCTCCCTTTGGGCAGCTGCACTAGGGGTGCAATGGGAAACACGAGCTGAAAGCTCCACAAATAAAGGAAATACGGCTGAAAAACAGCGACAAAAGCCAATGGTAACACTTTACACTGAGAGAATGAGGAGAGTTCTGCAGTGCATTTGACTTATGTGGTAGCTCCACCAGCAAATATCACAGGTAGGGCTCCACAATAATTACACGTGTTTGCAGCTCACCTGATAATTACACTCCACTGGATCCTGGAGTATTTACCATATAACTGCTCTGTGGTTTAGAAGATGAGATAGTTATGTAATTTGATGGTATTTCCCAGGGCCAGACCCTACCATTACATGGTGCAGTGCTCACCACAAGTCACCACCAGTCTGGTCTGCACAGAGCTGGGTTCTCAGCAACAACATCCCCTACCATTGAAGACCTGAGCTAGAAATGCAAGAGATACTCTTAAAAATGCCTTCAATGCCCAGGGTATATCTGAATTTTAAAATAAATGTTGCATTCCCTTTTTAGGGAATTTTCCAATGAATTTTACTCAGCTAATTTGCTGGCAAAAGCACCTGCTGAAACAGCAAATTTTAAGCTGGAATTGCACATTATTTATGAAAAGAACTATTTCGAGTCTATGTGACTAAGAATTCACACCTAAGTTCCAATTTTCAGAAGTGCATTTGCCCACTCATGGAAATGTTATTTCTTGCATGATCTGTGCTTTTAATCAGAAATCCACTTAAAATATAAAGAAATTGTGAATAGCTGCCAAGAAAAAAAAACAAACAAACAACACCTAGAGAAGAAGTATTCAGATAAAGTTGTGACCACAGGAATACAACTCAGGGAGCCTCACCTCTTTGTTTCAGATCAATTCCCTTCCAGGACCCATCATCTATAACTAGGGAAAGAATCCCTGCCAGTGAGTTTAGGAAAAATTATTAAAAACATCCACTTAACCTTTTTTTTGAAGAATAACAACATATTTTGGTCTAAAAATAATGCAAATTTTTCTTGCAACCATTTAAAAATATCTGCCTACCAGGAATGAAATTGCTTTTAGAATATGGCAGTGCTTCTTGTAGCCTGGAGACAGTATTTTGAAGCAAAAATCTTGGAAATTTGAAGGCTGTTTATTGTTTGTTTATGCACCCAGTGCTCAACATGGACACAGCAGAGTGAGTCCAGTGAAGAACTATGAATATAATTCATTATTTAGGGGTTGGAGCATCTAAGCTACGAGGAGAAGCTAAGACAGCTGGAATTATTTAGCCCCAAGAACAGAAAATTCAGGGGGATCTTATCCATGTGTATAAACACCTGATGGTAATGGGGAAGTAAAGAAGGTGGAGTCAGACTCTACTCAGTGGTCTTTATGATGGGATAAGAGGCAATGGGCACAAACTAAAAGGCAAGAAATTCCACTGGAATACATAAAATTCCATTTTTCCCGTGGGGATGACTGGCACAGGTTGTCCACTCAGGATGTGGAGCCTTCATCCATTCAGAACCTGGCTGGACACAGCCCTGTGCAGCCCACCCTGGCTGATCCTGCTCTGAGCACAGGGGCTGGAGGAGATCAACTCCAGAGCTTCCTTTCAACCTCAGTTCCTCTGTGATTCTGTGAAAAATATTAGGAGGTTCTATTGCCACGAGGAGCTCATGGATCTCATGTTTTACTGACGTGTGCAAGCTTTGCTGAAACACAAATTCAAATTATAAATGTTTTGATTGCAGGTCTTTAAAAAAAACCCAACTTCTGAAAGTGGACCTGGAATGAACATATTTCATGTCATGATCAAGTGAAAAAACCACTGTACATAAAGCTGCACTACAGACTGAATATATCTATATATCTATATGCATTCTTATGTAAAGTGTACAGTGTATGTTCCTCCTTCCCAGTAAGGTGTTGTCACAGTATGACATACTTGTAACATTCCAACCTCTCAGCTGAGACTGGAAAGGCTAGAAAAGGGTTATGACTCCCTGGATTTAAGGGTGACAGGAATGGTTCCCTGGGATGCAGCACAGGCTGTGCAGCCTCCAAAAAGAAAAGGCAGTTGTGGAGAGTTTTAAAACAATTTGTATGATATTTTAAAATTTCCATTGCAATTAAAATAAAATTACTGAAAGGGAATAGTACCCTAGTGAATCTAAACAATTTCTAAAGGTTTTCACACCTTTTTTTCTCTCCCCAGCTCAGGGCTGGACAAGAAGAGACAAATATGGACTGATAAGCACAGCACATTATTGTGACTTCATTATATACATTCTTTTTGAGGTACTCTAGGGTTACAATTGCAATAAAAATCACTATAAACACTCTTCTAGCCCAACCATTTTCCACACCTCTCTACCTGCATCCTTATCATCAGAACACCAATTACAGTAAGTCCTGCTGTCCTAAAATAATTGAATAACACAGACTGGAAGGCTCCTTGAAAGATCATTTATTCAAAGCTTCAGAGTTACGCTGGATCTTGCATTGCTGGATTTTGTTTTCTTAAAAATACCTATTTCTCAGCACAGCAATTATTAACCATGTGATGTTTGGTGAAATGTCTTTCACCAACATTTGAAAATTAGTTCAAGAAAGTCCTCAAAAGAGGACTTTTCTAATAAAATTCTCAGCCATTTGCTATGCAGTTACTGATGAGTTCACGCTGGTGACATTTGTCACTTGTACTTTTGCCACCTTGGAAATGTGCTTTTATTTAAAAAAAAATTAAGAAGCAAAATACACCAAATTATCTGCATGGAGGAGATACTGAAACAGCATCACCTGAAGAACAATTATCACCACTCCTCTTTTCTCTCATGACATTATTATCCTTTTTTCCCCTGCTCACTACAGCCAGTGTTTCCCTCAGTGCCTCCAGTCAAACATGGAACAATTGTGCTCAGTTCGTATTTATTTTTCAACGTTTCTGTTTCTATTCCAGACCTGAAGATCTCACACACTCAAAGCTTGCCAGGTTTTCCATGTCTATCAAGTAAGTCTGAAAAAATACTGCCCCTTCTGACAATCCCCATGCTTCTTATGCCATCAGATTATCCAAAATCATCTCTATTGTTTATGTGGTGGAATAATATTTTAAAAAAAGACACTATTTCTCTGTACACATGTGTCTGGTATTTGGGTATATACAGAACTGGCTCACTGGGAACCTTTTCCTTTATGACCACATAAATCTTTTTCATTAAAAGCAGAGTTATTTATGCCCAGGACTACCTGTGCTTGCACCAGACCTGGTGGGCCAGAAGAAAACGCTGCCAAGACCACAAACTAACCCGGCCCTCCAGGGATTCCCAGTTTGCCATAAGGAGTGGCTTAAGAAAGCAGTTTTTTGAAGTCAGGTTACGAGTCCCTGTGGGCCTCCTGCCTATTTTATGAAGGAAAAATTCATGCTACCTCTTTACCAAATAATCCAACACCCATAGACAAGAGGAAAGGCTTTGGGGAATTTGGGAAACTTATCTGTGAGAACTGCAGAATCCTGTGCACCTTGCAAATGCTGCCGCACGTCCCCTGAAGAAAGAGACAACTCCCTAATATTTTGTCCTGAAGGGTATCGTTCTAGGGATGAAATGTTAACAGCAGACCCTGAAAATACAACATTCATAAACCCCTGAGCAAATATTTGTGCTAATGAAGGTTAAGGAGTTGGCAGTTCTGAAAACTGTAGTCCCTCTATTTATCGACAGCCTGATTTCCATGCAGGCTGCTGGAGTGGAAGCTTCCCTACACTGCCCTGCCAATGCTTTCAACCCTGACCTAAAGAGACCCTCTCTAGAAGCAAGAAATAATTAATTCTTTATGCTTGTTTGGCCCTGGATTTATTTCAAGCAGAGGCTGCCAATTCCACTGAATCTGTACACAGTGGTTTTATAATACGGTCTGCAGTCGACTGGGATCTGAACTGAGACCACCTAAGTCATTCCATTAAAACAACACACTGCAGTAGGAACAGAGTGCTGGGAGCAAAAGGCCAGAGCTGTTACACACTTCAGCTTATTTTTGTAATTGGAAGGCGGTTGCAAAGGAAGGGAAAGCAAGTTGAGTCACACCTAATAGCCTTGAAAATGACATAATAAAAATTAGGAGGAAAAGTCAGAGAGCGCTAGAAAGTGGTTTGGACCTTTATATACTTCCATCATCTACTCTTCTAAACAGAAACATTCCCTGCTCCTTCTGTGAAATGAAGTGAATTCTTCCTGATGTAAGGAATTCACTTGCATGTTGAGTCTGATGCAGCATCCATTAGTAATGAGACGTATTTCCACTGACTGAGACAGTGACTTATCAGCTCCTTTTTTAGTCAGGTCAGCTTTCAGGAAGGGATGTGGCAGTATTTCAGGATCTGACTTCTGGTTTCTGCTTAAGGAGTACGATTTTCAGAAACTAGTAAGCCCATTTAATGTCAGACTGAACCCAGCCAGACTTACAGGCACACCTGTCACTGCTGAAGATCAGGAATTTAAATGACTCCAATGAAGCCCCATCGGTCTTAATTTATTAATCAGTTTTAATTTATTCTTTGTTAGGTATGCATAGAAACAGAATTTTTCCTGTGCCTGAAAGGATGAACCTGCATTATTCCCATGCTGTCTGCTTTAGGAACACACCTGCCACTCCAAAACATCAGCTGAGAATGTAACTCTTTTATGAGACTTGTTCCTCCTGGAGCCAGAAGGTATTTTCACTACTGAATTTCTGAAGCACAGGTTCCTTTCATGATATGAGTAAAAGGAGGAAGAATTCAAGCAGTACAAAGAAAAATGAGTTATTTGCAAAAAACTGTTTATCTACATCATTTGTGACACCTATTGCTGGCATATAATCTTATAACAGCTCATCACAACCATTATACCTACTAGACCATATGACAGGAATTTGTAAAATGAGCAATGCAGAATTACATAAACAGAAAAACTCTTAGAAGCTAAACAATAAACTCAGTGGATATGTATTTAATCCTGCTGAATTCAACATCAAGATGTAATGCTAGCACCAGCGTTGGATCAATCCCACAACTGGTTTTTATTTGCTCAGAAACACACAGTTCAGATGCGATTCTTAAAAAAGAAATTAAGAAAATTTCAAATATTATTTTCAGTTTTCAGTTCACTTCTGTAGTTCCTTTCCTCAGAACTGATTAGGGCCATGACAGAGGCCATAATACTCTCTGTAACACGAGCTACTGCTATCTGCAGAGCACAGCTCCATTAATCTTCCTTTCTATTATTTGGTTTCATAGATAGACATCCCTGCTAACTTTGACCAAAGAATCTTATTGATACCACATTAAATTATCTTTAGGGAGCAAAAGTAACTTCTAAAAGTTTGCAAGACAAGACCTAAACCATAAAAGGCTAACTGAAATTTAGGTCTGTAATTCAAAAAAGGAGGGATCAACGCCCCAAGGTGGCATTTTTAACAACATATTTCCAGCCTTGTTACTCAGATATCCTGACACAGTTAACAAGTTTGCCACTTGTTTTTTCCTCCTCGTGGCAGAGCTGAAGCTTTGGTAGTGAGCCTTGGCTGCTTCCTCCTGCCTCACCCCACACCTGCATCCACTTACTGCCTCAGGAAAGCAACAGAGCTGCAGGGTACACTGCAGAAAATGGGGAACCTATATTGAAAATAAGACCATAATATCGCTTTTTGTGCAAGAGAAGTAATTTCTCTTAATAGTAACCCACCTACATGAAATAGAACTTCATGTCTATTTGGAGAGAGGGCAAGACTGTAACAGAATTGTTTTTCAGCTTACACTCATTACTTACTTCGAAGCGTATTTGATGCTTTTACTAAACAAGTCCTGTTTTAATTATTCAGAAATCTCTCTTATGCTTCATACTTTGTGTGTGTTTCCCCTACTGCATTTTCAAACACGTAATTCCACGTAATCTTCAAGCAAGCAAACTCCCACTGCTTCTCAGGGCTCTGTGATGCACATCAACATCAGAGATTCAACAAAACTGTGAAGAGGCATCCACTTTCACTCCTTATAATAAATCTGGGCTGGCTTATAAAGGCTGCAAAGTTTAAACTAGAGACAGAAAAATAAATTCAACTACTGAAACAAAAAAAGAAGCACCCAATGGGCCTCGGCTTCCCTTCCTTACGTGGACCCCTTACTCCAAACCCTCGGTGGGCAGCAGGTAAATAAGCAGTAAATCACTAATTGGGAACAAGAAAGGAAGGGAGCAGGAGCCAGGATGAGACAAACAGAGGTCAGCTCTGCAGACAAGAGGCAGGAGGCCTGCAGGGCTCCTTTCAAAGTGCCTGCACGCATTCGGGGGTAGACAAGAAGAGGAGACCTAAGAGAGATCCACTGATGGCTGCAAAGCAGCCAAACCAGGCTTGGGAGATCCCTCGGAGCTGGGAACAGGGCAAGGAAGTATCACATGTGCAAGGAAGTATCACATGTGCAAGGAAGTATCACATGTGCCTGCCCTGCTTTTCCTCTTCCCCAGGTACTTCAGGCTATTACTGGAGACAGCTATTACAGCAAGGCACACATGTACTCTGAGTAAGTACCACTGTTCTTATTATCTAAGAAGAGTCCCTCCAGCATGCTCCCTGTGGCCTACATACTCTGCTTTTTTCCCCATTATTAACAGATTATTCCATGCCACACTTTTCCTGGATAACAAAGGAATTATTTTACTCATACGGCAGATGAGACGGTTTTTAAGTGCTTTTCTTTTTAGCTTTTCTGCTGCTAATTCCACACAAATAAATTATGTAGGCATAAACATAATAACATAAATACAATAGTAAAATATATTTATAAATATAAGTATATATTATAAACATAAACATAAACATAAATAAGCACCCACTCTCACACTAGCACATTTTAATCCCCTTTACTTTCCCCCAACAGTTTTCTGATTGATAACAAACCATTTCTCTAGATCATTAAGTGTGGACTAGCCTGGCAACACAGAATGCAAAGTTAAGTATGTATATCTGAAAATACCAGCAAATACTTCTTTATAAAAGGCTAATTTGCAAGGGTTTTAAATAACTTTAAACTGATTTTCACCATTTGAAATAAAAATTGGGGTGCAATGGAGTTTTATTTCATAATCTAAAAGGGAAATTCATTTTCAGTTTACTTAGTGGGGGTTTCATTGCCACTGAGACAAACGTGTCCTGCTCCTTGCTGCCTTTGTAGACCTATAGCAGGATTTAAGTGGCTTCTTTTTCAAGTAGAAGTAAACTTATCTTCACAGCTCTCGACATCACACTGCAGTTCTGAATTTCACATCAAATTCAAAGGCAGAAAAAAGGATGTACTTCCACTATTAAATTTAGGCATCTAATACCAGTGTTCCTGGGGCCTTCTGATGTGCTGAACTCAAGTGCTCTGAACCAAAGCTTCATGAGTGTTCATATCACTCCTATTAATGTTGAAGGAATGTTCTCTGGAGAACCTCTTCCCACCACATCCACCTGGGGGGAAGGCTGGAACACTTTTGGTTTTCCACTTCATTTAGGTTCAGTGGATATTTTTTGCCAAAATGAAGCATCAACGATTTCATTTAGAGACAATCACAGTAACTATTTTCTAACCTGCAGCTTTTTCAGTTATTTTAACCCCTTTCCCCCCAAAGTCTAACAGAAATGTATGTGTAATTCAAAATACTGGTTCTCTGTCTGAGTTTTCTGATTCTTCTGTGAATTTACTTATTATTCCAGATTATACAAACGTGATTTTTTAGCTAATGAACAGGTTGTGAGGTCTTGCCTGACACAGGTAGTGAAGGCTACAAATCCAGTGGGCTAGAAATCAGGAGGCAGGGTTCTTCTCTCTCAGCTGAAAACCACATTTCCCTGCCTGTAAAAGCTGGGATACACATCTTTTGTTTCCCTGAGTGGCAAGGGAGAGTCTCAACCCCTCAGTCTCTCTCTCTGGACAGCCTTTAGAGCAGCTGACACAATAGCACCAGACCTAAAAGCTACTGTAATACAAATTAATATCAGTTTTCCACAAGCTGCCTAAATATACTTTTTGGCCACAAAACAAACGCATTGCACCAGAGATTTTCACCACTTGTACTGCAATTCCTAAAGTGAAGTAACTTTTTTTTTTTTTTTTAGATCTCAGTGGTATAAAAAGAAAATAGCATCATCTTGTTCAATGCCAGCTCCTCTGCTAAAATATTCATCACCTAAGTGATACTTATGTGCTTTTGCAAAGTGTAAAATGCAGAAGCTTTGCCACTGGCAGGCTATGTTCTTACTATGTTTAAACCTGTGTAGAGCAGCCATAATTATCTAGAATGGATGGCAAAAAATGACAGTAATTTTTAAGAGACTCCATGTTTTTATTCAAGCTGTGTATAGAATTTGTTTAAAAGGAAATGAAGAAAAAACCTCATAACTGAAAAATGCAAGCCTGGGCATCTGAGCTTTCCAAGTGGCTGCTACTTTAAAATAAAATGCAGTCATAATTAGCAAAAAATTAAGTGATATTTATCTTTATCACTTGTTACTGTTGGTACCATTTGTTGTTATTATTCAATTGGTATTTGTTGTCATCGCTGTTTATATGGAAATTATGCTCGTGCAACTGTGCTGCCTCTCCACCTCTCAGTCCTTCCAGTCAGTTTTGAATCCACTGGGAATCCCTTCCACTGACCATGAGACAAGAAGTGCTAAACCACAGTTAATTTCTGCCTCCTGAGTCATTTTTCTAGATAACGAATCCATAACCAAGTTTCTTTATGGTCATAACCCCAGCAGTTCTACATAAGAAATCTGCAGAACTAAAATCAAAGAGCTTCACCAGATGGGCCTGTGGATCAAGCCAAAAGTTAAGGCAACTTCTGGAAAAAAAAAGAGAAATAAAAAAGAGTTGGTGAGCAGAACTTGGGGGTATTTGGTAAAATAATTTATTTCAAATAAAGCCTTCTGCTGCATCCTCCTGTCATTCAACACAGGAGGTACAATTTGTCTTACCAGAATGACTCAGCTTTTGGTATTTCTATTTACTCTAAAGCCTGTTAAGTGCTCTGCCACTTCCAGTGATGCAGCAGTTAAGGGGTTCAAATGCCACCCCAGATGCCCCACACAAACCCAGATACAGCCCAGGAGATTCAATTCCTGAGCAATTTCCCCTTGAAAGGGCACTGATTTAATCTGCTGCCATTTGTGCTCCTGCCAAGAAATCCTGCTCACTTCGGGCCAATGCTCTGGAGATTCCCAGAGCGAAAACCTTGTGGCTCCAAGATACAATTTCAAGTGTTGCATGAGATCCATGAGATCCAAATGACTGCAAAACTGCCTCAGCTCCTCTCTGCTCAGGCACTTGGCCCTGAATCCCACTGGCTGCCCTTGCTTCCAGGGCTTCTCCAAGGTTTGATGTGTAAAACTTTGCCTGGATATGTAGGAGTGAGACAGAGCTCATGGTTTGGTAAGACAGAAGATGAAGAATACTTAGAGTAGGTTTTATTGCTCTTACAACACCTGTCTGTGTATTTCTACACTCCCTGCATATTCTGACCATGAGATTTAGGAACAAGAGAGGAATTCTTATTTTAAGTCAGTTCCACAGCAGCCTTTCTGAACCTGCTTTTACAACTGCACACAGAACACCAGGGTTATCTGGGAACATCACTCCAGTTCCCCATGACTTCAAGGATTTAGGGACCTGGCAATGGCCCGGATTTTTTCTTTTTTAATTACTATAGTAAATTAAAGTTGTGGCTTTTGGGGTCCTACTGAAAGTTTTGAGTTTGTTTTGCTGACAAGCATTTTGTGGTATTTAGTTGCATCTGGAATACATGTTCTCTGAACCCTTTTGGGCCATATATCTCTTGCAACTGACTTCAGCTGATGGCCCTGGTGGGCTTTTCTAGCCATATATTGCTGTATTTCTGTTATTTGCTGACTGAGCTTGCCCAGACACCCATTCAGTGAGGGGTTCATGCAAGAAAAGTCCCTGCAATAAAAAAAATAAATAAAAAAAAAATCTAAAAGCTTTGCAAGAATAATATAATCATTATGTGCATTAAAAATCTCTAAGCGGCAACTACAACGGTAGCTAAACACAACTAACTAATTTAGTCATTAAAAACACAGTATTTCTTTTTGCAAGTAGATTTTTCCTTTCAAATTTTCTAATCAGTCAATCAATACAGAAACTACATGAGATTGCATTTGTGCTAAAAAAACAACCCAGAGCCTTCATTTGAATTAAATTTTAGGTCTGTGGGATTTTTATTTTATTTCAAAGTATCTTGCTCTGAGACCTATTAAGACACTCATTGTTTCAAGGCACAATATTTGATGTTTGTAAAGCGTATTAGGCACTTACATGCTTTATATTAAAAAGGCAATGATTGGCTTCACAAAGCACCATACAAATACCTTTTTAATTGAAATCTTTCCATCTCCCCTGCTTTCAAGTCCCCAAAGGTACCAAGCTATGAATTTCAATGAGGGCTTTGCAAAACAGTATTTAATTAGTGCTTTTCTGTCAGCCTTTCTTCCATCACCCACCTAACCATTCTTGTTTCTACAGAGACATGTAACAGCAATTTAATATCATACAAAAGGAGCAACAGATAAGAGCCTAAAACGTATCAGTTCAACCTAATTTCGGTATGGCTGTTTTCCAAACCCACACGGAATAGTGTCTGATTTACTGTGGAGGCAGCAGACCTTTAGTCATTAAGAAGAAGGAGAAAAAATAAAAAAGAAAAAAAATAAAAAAGGAACTTCTTTATAGAGGTGTAATTTTGAGGTGAAGTTAAGTTTATGGCAGAGACACATCTTTCCTGGAGGTGAATAGAAGAAGGGGAAATGAATCATGAGATCCTGTGCACGGATCATGTGGAAAACATGAAAACACAAACAAGACAAATGCAACAGAAATACTTTCTATTGGTGATGCAGAGTAATATTGCAGTGCTTATGGATGAAGGTGATTAGGATACAGTAAAATGTTTGGAGTAGCATCACAGCAGACTGAGGCTGCTTGAACTACACTGGAAACCTGAAGTTCAGCTCTTGAACTGAACCACTCAGGTGAATGTTTCCACATGGAGACTTCATACTTACTTCAGCATGACTAACAATTTCTTGCTCCAACAAGGGGCACTAAAGGAGGAAAAGGGATGCTACCACCAAATAAGAATGAGGAATTTTGAGAGATGTGATGAAGGGCGCTTATTCACACTATGCCTGTCTTTCGTAATACTCCTTCTTTCAATTATGTTCTTAACACGACACTAAATACATTCAGAAACCATTTTTCCAATTCTGATGTCAGGCAAAATTGGAAAAGGATGTGGTAGTATCCAGAAATAAGGATAAGAGCCACAAGGAAAGCTGGTGGTATCCCAGGAATTGCTCATTGTGGTACACCCTGCTGCCCTCAGCCTCGGCTGCAACCTGTGAGTCAGTACCAAGACACTAAATTTGGTAAAGACACAGCAGAGAAGAAAATGAAAGTAAGCAGTAAAAGCCACAAGACACCACAGGAGGGTGCTACACACAGCCACTGTACTCTTCTAGCAGGAAGAGTTAAAGGCAGCATGACTGTGTTTTCCATAGTTTGAAAGCAGGAGTGAGTCCTTTTCCCTCAGAGCATCTCGGAATGAATCCATTTACTTACAACCAGAGACTCAGACCCGAAGGGCACCGGTTGTGTCAGCCTGGGATCTGTGCTGGTTGTACAGATACTGTCACCTGATGCCCACTGCTGACACCATGAGGAGCAATAATCAGATCAAACGACCCATCCAATGCAGAGACTGATGATTATATAAACATTTTACTGTGCTTACACTGTGTCAGAGAGCAGCTCCTCTCTACCCCAAAACATCAGCAGCTGTTCTTTACAAGCTTTAATATCAGCACATCTTCAGAAACCTGCAGGATTCTTAGAATGAAACTGCTGTGTGAAGGGATATACACTTTTATGAATCAGCATGTGACAATACATTTTTTGTAAGTATATTTTGCTGTGCCCAGAAATGTTTTCTTTCACACTTCCCACTTACTTTTCAGCAGCTAACCAAACCTAGAGCACTGTACTGTACACAATACAACACATTTACCACTAATTACTTTTTACTGAGGCTCTTTACAGCAATTTCAAAGAAAAAGTTTGAACTACTCATCCCCCTCCTCTCTCAACAAATCGAAGTCAGGTTGCTATGCAGAGGCTGATGAACATAACAGGGGCAGAAAGGATCCCAAAAGGTTGATGCTAAGTGCCTTCTATATCCCAGTGAAGGTAGGAGAGCTCACCACAGTAATCTGATACATCTTGCAGGTCCCTGGAAATAGAAAAATTGCATATACTTTCTTTAAAGTACCTTCTAGTGCAAGGAAGGCTCTGTTGTCCAGCTGCCTAAGTCCAACATACCCTGCCCAGAACCTGTCTCTTCATTGCCCCATCTCAGTGGGGCTTCTGTTCAGAGCCCCTGGGTACAGAATAAAGGACATGCACCCACCTACAGGGTTAGCAGTGGAACCAGTGGCCTCCTCTTATGTAGGAAAAAGGAAGATAATGTAAGGGAGACTTTCAAGCAAGGATCTGGAATTCTTCCTTTCCACACCCCTATTTCTTTAACATCACTCATCCTATTCTTTTCTGTCATTCTCTGATTCCAACTGAGTTATATCTTCCTGAGGTGTTCTTCCTCTTTGTGTTGGGTTTTGATAACTCCCTTAATCACAGAATCATAACTTATCTCTATTTGTAAGGGACCCCTCAGGATCACTGTGTCCAACTCCCAAATTCATGTAATTCTTGTTGGCCAACAGTTACTACACTGCCAGATTTCTTCTGTCACAATATCCCTTGCTAAAAGTCCAGTCTTCCTCTCTTTACCTCCACAGCAGCTACCACAACTTTGCTTTCTCTACAAACCAGTGTTCATCACTACTGTGAATATTACAGTTTGTTTCCAGTAAAACCCATGTATGTACATCCCACAGTGTCCCTATCTTCCAGCATCTCTGTCCAGAGGTGATGGGCTAATGTAATGTCCTAGGACCACGTCCCTAAAGCACCCTGGGATACTTCAGGATGAAAGGTGCTCTACTAAAAACCAGGTAGCTACCTTGGAAGCAGCACTGTGAGAAAACAATACATACCAATGCCTTAAAATAACTTCTGGTCTACTAGTCCACACAGGAATGAAAAGTTAATGCCACCAAACAGCTCTCATGCTGCAGGACAGAAAAAGGCCCAGAATGCCACGAAATAGTGTGCAGAAACATGTGTTTCCCCAGTACAAATGCCACTGTCAAAACTTCATTCCCAAGGAGAAATCTGCCAAAGGGATGCACTCTCCCACCCTCCAAGCTGGAAGCACAGAATTAGGCAAATGTTTTCAGAGAAAGCTTCTGTCAGCCTGCACCAGATACCTGTTGCCACTATCACTCCAATTGTTTGGCAGCTAAATTTTGTTTCCAACACCGTCTGGGACACACCACGAGGAAAACCTGTTCATACAATGCTACTTTCACGGGAGAGAAGGAAATATGGCAACAGTGGCCACCACAGACACTTCTTCTGTAGGGAACAGAGTTTGGTTGGGAAGAAAAGGGCAAGATCATCTTTCAGAAGGCGATGCAGAAACACTGACTATTGAGAAGACAAACCATTTTTTGACATACAATTTCATAAATAAAGAAAACAGGCTGCTGGTCACCTTATATCCTGTACAGACACTGGAAATGCAAACTTGTCTGGAAAGCAGAAATAGAATGCTATACCCTGGTATGTGCACTAATTCACTAACTGCTCTGTGGCTCCAATCCAGCAAAACACTTAAGCACATGAATAGTCCCAATAACAAAGGTCTGAAAGACTGCCCATACATTAAAGTAAATTGCAATGTAGGCACAAGCCTCTCCCTTGCTTTCATTAAAACCAGCAAAACCCAGAGAACAAAATCAATGCTGCATCCCTTGGGTATAGCAAGCAAGGAGTGGGGTCACAGCAGCCACATTCAAGGACAGCTTAGGAAAGCGCATTTAAAACGTGAATTTGTATTTGTACACACAAATTTTAAATACACATACACTGGTGGGATAACATATTGATTTCTGAGCAAAAAAAAAAAAACCCCACAAACCCCACACAGGATTGACCCCCAAGGGGCCATTTAGCCATGAAAAAACTTCCCAACTTTTTACTGGGTTGCTTTTATGGTCAGACAGTTTGCCACTCTGTGGAAAGGAAACACACTGCTGTGTTTTCCCTGAGCTTCCTTCAGAGGATGAATCTGAATAAAATGTCAGCCTGAGTCATGCAGCAACCCTGGCTTACACAAATCAAATGTCAGGGTTCAGGAGAGTGTGATGATAACACTTGGTGGGAGCACAAGGGAGAGAGATGAGTGATTCCCAGTCTGGGAGGTGACCTGGCAGGGTCCAGGCCAGGGAGAACTGAGAGGTGCTCGGAAAGGATGGATCAGAATGGAGATGATGAATATACTGCCATTTGAGAAAAGTTACCTGCTATCAAGGTTTGCTCAGACAGCACCATCAGGGCATTCAAAAAACAATTTCCCGTTACCTCAGGCAACAAAATCCTTTATTATCAGAGCAAGAATTTTACCAAAAGGACCATTTTAAAGCACAGTTATAATTTCTGCTTTGACTGTCACTAGTGTTTGCATTCCTCCTCTGGTCTCTCTGTTCAAATGCTAAAACCAGCACCTAGCACAGACACACAGTGAGCACACGCAGGCAAACACATCTCCCACAAAGCAGCAAATCTGATCCCATTCCTGTCACAAACAGTTAATTTTTTTTTTTCTGGGGCACTCAGCATCAGATTTCATGTGGAGGCACCTGAAATAGCAGTCCTATGTTATTAGGCATTTAAGACCAAATGCTATCACCAACACAATGAGTGGAAGTCTAATCTGCAAGCTGTACTTCAGAAATGAATGAAATGTTTACAGGGCAGTAGTGGTGTGAAAGTGGAAGAACCTGCTTCTCTCAGAGGTCTAAATGCTCTGCTGGCACATTCAGGGTGAGAAACATCCAGTGTGTACACAAACCCCACTGTTGCTGTCATATCAGTGCTCTTTTTCTGTACAGTGAGGCTTATTTGGCACTGCAGAATAGTTTTTTCACCCTAAAATTGGCAGGCTCTCTTCTGTGCCCAAGTGAGTATCTCAGCACCTGTTTTACAGCTCTGCTTCAGTGCTACCTACCTCTTATTACCACAACAATCATATGGGAGCAGCAGGCTTTGTAATTGCCCTGCAAGCATATCCTTCACTACTAAATTGGCTTTAATCCACTTATATATTGGTTTCTTGCTGGCAGTTTCTTTTCACCCTCCCAGAGTTCTGTGTGGGGCCTGGAGACACTTCTCTCCTACAGTTCAGTGAAGTGACTTGCCAGTGTCTTCCACAGAAAGTGAAAATTTACCACTGTAGCACAGTTATTCACTATTTCCTCTACCTGCACAGTGGTGCAACCCCAAAGAAATCATCATGATTTGCTTCACCTTCTGATCCAATCTCTGTTGTTGGCAGATGTTCAGAGACTCATGATGCCAGTTCAAACTCTACTGAGGCTGCTGGGAGTTGGTGGATGCCTGAACCGGTTTGATGAGGCAGGAACCTCATCTCCACTTCAGAGGGAACACTACAGCAGTGACTGGAGCAGCCTTTAGGCCTCCACAGATTCCATGGGCTAACAGTGCTGCAGTGTTTCATCCCAGTCACCACCTGTACACCTGTGTATTCCACTTTCTAAAAGGAGCAAGAAGATGAAGGGTCTGGATGAGCAAAGATGGTGATACATTGGAAATATGGGAATAAGCACAGCAGCATATCTGGCTTGTAGCCATTTCTGGCTTTAATGATCTAAGAAAAGAAAGGTGGAGAAAATCCTTTGGAATCTATGGGCTGTTTGCAAGAGGTCAACAGAAGACTAAATAGAGTGTAGTCAATATTGCTGTGCATGGGGGAACATGGAAAAATAGAATTCTTCTTGGTAAGTGGCTGGATTTGATTTCTGCACTGTGATGAAAAGCATCAGCTAAACAGTGAACATGGATTTTAATTTCTACACTTTGATGAAAAGCATCAGCTAAACACTGAACATGGATTTTAATTTCTACACTTTGATGAAAAGCATCAGCTAAACACTGAACATGGATTTTAATTTCTACACTTTGATGAAAAGCATCAGCTAAACACTGAACATGGATTTTAATTTGGGCAGCGTTCGTCGGTGGTCAAGGCAAGCAGGAAAAAAATGGCAACGTTTTTCTGGATCTCATGCAAGGAAATCCTGCTTCTACCTGTAAACAGGACTTGTGGAAGCCCAGAGAGAGAATAAATACGAAACAGGGAAAATGGGATGTCATTCAACACAGCCACACTCCTGACCACAATGTTGCTTTTGAGACAGGTCAGCTTTGTATAGCTCAGCACAGAAGTACCTCCACGAAGTGAGTCATAACAAACACTAAGAGGGAAATGGAGGGCTCTGCAGGTGTTTCTAGAGGAAACAAAAGAAACAAAACAATCCTATAAAACATTTAACCAAAGGACATATAAATAAACTTGGAGTGCTTGGAGATATATTTATTTATATTCTGGGTTTGGGCACTTGATAGCTAAGAGCGAGAAGGGACTCTGATGGACATTCAGAAGTGGAACCATTCACACTCAGAGCTGCCTTAAAATACATACCCACAGTCTGGACAACAGGAAAATTCCTTTAGTCATCTAATGCCCCCCCTTGCATGAAGTTAACAAGAACAACACAAAACCCACAGAGCACTCCTGCTCCCACCAGGGAGGATCCTCTATATCCTTTTAAAGGATCTAACTACTGAGTATTTCAGCCTGTGTTCTTTGGATTTTATAATTTTTCTGGCTTTTTGCTCTATCATGGGGCTGTTCCACGGAGCATTTCAGTGAGCTCCTGCCAGGGAATCCACCAGATTAATTCAGAGTTCATTTGGCCAGGAAGTGGTCAGCTTCTCTGAGAGAGGGTACAGGAATGACAGCTCCCTATCTCTTTCTGGGAATTCTCAGAAGACTGAACAGCACAAGGTATTTTCAACTAATGCCAAATGCTCCAAAGTCATGTTTAGATCTACACAGAAAGCCTTTTCAAAACAAATCTCCAGGTAAACATACTACTCAGGACTCAAGAGCGAGACACAGATTAGGAAAGTACAAATCCTGCTTTAAAACAGCTCATTACAGGTTGGGTTTTTTTTTTAATGATCTGTTTTTCAGACTCCTATTAGAGCAGAGTAACTAAATACCCATTAAGTAAGCACTTAAGCCAAATGATAGCTTTTCCTGGGAAGCTTAGAGGGCGTTCTGAAAGCATTTTGCCTAGAGAGATGAGGAGCAGAAACACAGTCCTGGAGAAGAGCAGGCAGACAGAGCTTGAATGCTGTCCTTTGGCAGAGCTGGCAGCCCCCCCTGTTTTTTTTAGTTTAGCTTGGCCTTTTCCTGCAAAGCTCCCCCAACTCTGAAATATTTCACCTGGGAAGGGAAAGGGGCAATTCAGAGACACTCCCAGGAAGACACTCCTTCACCCAGCAAATCAGGGTTCATGTCTGAGCTATTTCTTGCTCTCCTCCTGCTATTGGGGTTCATGGATATTTGTGCTGCAGAGCAATACAACAGCCACCCGTGGAGGCACAATGGGCTGCCTAACCACCACTTCCACGGAATGCCAAGGGCAATTCCTCCAGGTCTAGATGTTTCAGAGGTTTTTTTCCTATGATTTTTTTCTAAAAAAAAAATAATTATTATTTTCCCAAGAAAATCAGCAACTCCGGAGAACTAAATTTGGTTTAGTGGAAGAAAAAACTTCTGTCAAAAATAACCTTGGAAACATCTTGTCGACTTGTTCAGGTGGTTGGATTCCACCTCACTTTTCAGAACCTCCCCATTTCCAGTGTCAGTCTGGCTGCCCTTCCCAGCACAAAGGCACAGGGCAGAGTCCCATCAGGCATCCTGAATCTCAGTAAGAAGTCAAGCTGCCTGGCACCATCAGAAATTGTTCAATTTACAACACTGAGCCAACGGAGAACAAAAAGAACAAAAAGTGTGGGAAGGAAAGGCGGGAGAGAACAGGATTTGCAAAATGCACCGTTACCCACCCGGCTCCCTGTGCTACACTTTGACCTCTAAACATGTACATCAATCACTGATGTTAAAGTGCACCAGGGATGAAAGAAGGGAATTAAATAACAGCCCAAAAGAATGGGGGCTCAGGGTATCTGCATTCTGTTCCTAGTAGGAGCACACATAAAAAACAGGTCCCCAGCTTAACAAAACAGATTTGGTGAGATCAACACATTAAACTGCATGCTCTGTCAAATGAGCCCTTCACAGCTTTTCTGGAAAGTCCTTGTGATTTCTGCAGCCTTCCTGTGTAACTCTGGGCAAATTATTTAACTTTTCTGCCTCCCATATTTATAAATCAGAGTACATGGAATAACAGCTCCTGTTTCAGAGGGGGTTTATACTCCTGAGGTAGTTTTTGGAGACTCCTGCGACATCCTCTAGCAAATTAGTGATTAGAAAAGCAAATAACTAGGAGTTCACTTCTGAAGCAGGCAGAATGAGAAACACACAGCAGAAGAACAGTTCCCATCCCTGCTTCCCCATCTTGGCATTCGTAGCCTCGCAAAGAAATGTCACTTTAAATAACCAGTTCTCATTACGCTAAATACTGAAACGCCAACCCTGATCATGTGGATTTCTGTCAAAAATTAATGTTTTAGCAAGGAGGCTCTTACTTTTGGCCTGTCTGGTACTTTGCAGTTTGATATGGATTGAAGATAGCAGCTATTATATTATCCTCAGCCCATGTTAACTGTAGGCAGAAAATCTGCCAGCTCTGGTAAATCACCGATGTAACACCACGCTCGCAGCAAAAGTGGATACTCTGGGCTCACATTGCATGTGCAGTGATTTAGTGAGCTATAAACACAGAGAAGAACTTTTAAAGGAGGTGCTCCATATCAAAGGGGGCCAAAAGTGCTGTTGCTTTTACTCAGAGGTGAATGCTTTATGTTGGAACAAGAGAAGAAAGCTTTATCTGCAGCTTCTCAGCGCTGATAAGTCAGGCACAGCCCTTTGAAAATGATCGGTCCCACTACAGCATGGTGCACAAAATGCAGGTTAATTGATTTGCTGCAGAGCTCAGTGCTCTTATCAATGGTGAACACAGTTCAGAGAGTAACTCCAACAGCACACAAAGCTCCCTGTTACACTTAACACCTCCGTTTCTGCATTTTTTGGCTCCTGGGAGAATTGAAGAGCTGAACCCTTGCAGGGGTGTCATCCTGATGACCTGTGCATGATTGCAGGGCGACTTTGCAATCTCACTACCTGATCCATTCCACTGAGAGGAGAAAATAAGATTCCAAAGACACTGCTACTATGACTATACTGTGGTTTATACAGGAAAGTAGTTACTCAAATGAAAAGGAAACTCTAAGGGAGCAGATACTGAAAAGAAATGTCATGAGTGAGCCATGGAATTAAGGAGAGAGAAGGATGGATTTTTGCCTCATGCTGTTTCTCACTTTTCATTTTCAATCTGTTCTTTTGCACTTCACCTCATTCCCACTTGGCTGGCTGGCTCTCTTCCTCCTTTTTTCTGTTTACCTGACATACCTTTATCTCATTCCCTTCTCCCTTTGTGCCCCCTCTTAAAAATATCTCACGGTGGTACCACAAAGTTCCTGCCATGAATGCATTCACAGTGACTTCCAAGATATGAAGCTTAACAAAGCACGTAAGTATCCTTAGGCTCAAAATATGTACAGCTATTAAATACAAGCATCTTCCTTCTCATTGCCATTAACTCCTAAATTATTTCAGAGTAGCTCAGAGCAACCTCAAACATAATTACATGGAACTGAATAATTAACAGAACTCATGAAATGCACACCATATACAGGAGGCTAACAGTATAAATGAACAGGTATTTGGTACTCATATATTCAATTTCTGCTGGTTTATACCCAAAACCACATCATGGTATCAGTCTATAGAGCTCCTGCTGGATCACGTGTCTGCAAAAGAAGAGCAGAAAAGAGGAACAGGGCCTGCAACGTGGTCTGTGCCCGATTTCTCTGCAGAGCAAAAAATACAATAAAAAGACATGGAGAGACCCACAGCGACTACAGAAGATGCTGAGCATCCTTACACAGTATTCAGAGCAGGCCCTGAATTCAGAGAGAGACACACCATGACAAATACACCACATTTACTTAAATGTATTACTTAAAACAGAGTCCATTTGTTGTGTGCATCTGTGAATGTAAGCTTTTTCTCCAGTACACTCTGGCTTAATAGTCTTCCCAGATCTTTCTCACCTGATGTTTCAGGCAACTGGATGCTGGAGAGGCCTTTAAAAATCACGTCAGTTCTTTTATTTGCTATAATCTTGCTATATTCAGAGCAGACAGTATGAACAGAACATTGGTTCCCTTCCAATGCTGTTGAAGGATTGAGTGTGAAAGACCTCTTTGCGTATTTTCTCTTTTTTTTTTTTTTTTTAATGTACTGCTTTCCAGTGTGTTTTCCCACTGGTGTGTGTAGCTTCTCCATCTTGTCAGCACTTCCAGTGGAGCTGCTGAGCTCCAGACTGGTCACTGCCCTTTCTGTCACACAGTGTGGAGAGATTTTTGGTCTGACTCACAAAGCCCCTGCTCCCCCTGACAAGCTGCCTGGCTGTCAGGCTGCTGCAGCTCTTTCCAAGACATACTTCCTTGCATCTCCAGCTTCATTTTCCCCCTTTAGCTTCATCCTTTCCATAGCAAAAGGCATTAGCAATGGAGCCATGCAGAAACAACAGCCATTAAAGTATTTCAGATTCTTGCTTGTTGAGAAATTACCTGCATGTCCTAGTTTGTCACTTAGTCATGTTCCACTTTTATTACTGTTCAAGCACTATATGCATGTGACTTCTAGATTACCTACCAGGTGATGTTTCCTGGTACATCTAGGCTTTAGTTTTTTTACTATTATTGTATGTTCTGTTTTCTTTTCAAAATATTAAATCTGGTATCTGTTACAGGACAGCTTCTGCACAACACTCCTGGAATTCAATCCCAGATTTCTTGGCAAAAATCTGGCAATCTGCTGCTGTTCCTGAGTGTTGGGAAATTTCTCCTTTGAGTTTCAATGAACTCCCCACTGTTGTGCCCTGCTGACTGGTTTAGTTTACTGCTACATTCAATCCCAGATGAAGCAAAGCAACAACAGGTATTGGCTACTCAACAAAACTTGGTTTTCCTTCTGAATTAAAACTAATTCAAAGTCCAAGAAACTTTTCAAACACAAGATTTTTCTTTCAGAAGGCAAGTTAGCTACAAAACTAAGGTAGAGTGTTTAGAGGATTCATCACATTTTGCTGAGTGTAACTGTGATATGGGGCTGAATTGGTCTCTAGGAACTCAACTGAGGCCAGCAACCAACTTTACTGGGCTGTATTTAACTCTGCAACTTGGATATACTGAAACTCTCTCTTCATTTCATCACATAACATTTCCTCACATCCTGGTTTCCACCTGGGCTGCTCTGAGCAACAGGAGTGCAGCTACAGGGAATCTGTCCTGCAGTCCCAACACAGTCTTAGAAAATACTGTCATATTTACACCTCAGTTTTCTCACCTACAAAAGAAAGATTGCAGCCTCAGGTCTCAGATGCATTTAGAATTTTTGTGAGCCAAAAGTGACGTGCCACTGCCTCCAATTCTGTGCCAGCCTAAGCAGTCACCATTTAAGCTGACATTTATTGAAGGCCTTAAAGAGAAAAGCTGAGGAAAAAAAAACAACAAGAACAAAAAAGCCAAACCAAACCAAAACCAAACAAAAAAACCCCAAAACCAAAAAACTTACTGACAATTTTGATACTTAAAACTCTGCTTTTGCAGTTTAATTTGGATAGACTCAGTTTTATCTGACTAGTGCTTAGAGGGTGGCTATGAAGAGGATGGAAGGAGAGAAAAGATAAAGGGCAATGGGTACAAGTTGCACTGGCAGAGGTTTTATCTTGACATTAAGAAAGGTGATTTTTACAATGAGAACAACCTTTCAGTGTAACAACATCCTCAGGGGCATAGTAGGGTCCCCAGTGATGGTGGTTTTCAAGATGTGACCAGACAGAGCACTTGATATTCTCACCTAGGCTCCCTTTCCCACAGAAGGTTGGAAGTCCTTTCCAGCCTGGGCTGTTCTATGACTCCATCAGACTATTTAATCTCATATCTAGCCCTAAACTAATAATGTTGTTATGATTCTATGACCATTACTGCTTCCCCTCACAGCTGAACCCAAGTCAGATGACACTGCAAATAGTTTTGCACCAGTGTAACTTTACTAGTCCTAGTCCTGATAAGTCATTCACAAACAAGGGGAGGGAGCTCAGGTATTTTCATCTGTTGCATCTTCCCTCCAGGCAAATTAAAACCTCCTCCCATTCCAGAGGAACGAAGAAAGATAACTGAGGTGTCTTCACACAGGCTGCTGGAGTGAGTAAGAATCCCAGAAACTGAAGTACAGCAATTTTTCTGGGTTATACAGAGTTTTAAAAGGTTATACATTTCTAACAGGGCACAGTGAGACTTAAAATAGTGTGCATATATATATATATATGTATCATATATTCTGTGAAAGATAATAAATTGAACTTTTTATTCTAAATGTACTATGGGAATGTATAAACAGACAAGTTTCTATTACACTTAGGTCATACTGTGTGTAGGTTTAGGAAAAAGCTTCCAAGATCACAGTATGTTTGTCCAGATAAAACTTATGCAGCCTGAAAGGTTTTCTTATTATATTATCTAAAAGCACGTGGATTGATTTCCTTAAAATTTGCTTTATATATATTCCTCTCCTTTACAATCACATTAGGACTCCAATTAGAAAAGACAAATAGGATTTTTCTGTGGGATGCCTGTACTCAAGGTACCTGTGGTGATATATGTTCAAGTAATGGAGTAATTCAACTGGTTACATCATTATGAAAGAGCTTTCATAGTTGAGATGAGAAACCTTGTACTTCATAAAGTCTGGAATAGTGCTGGCAACACTTAATTATTTAAAGTCACCCTTCCACGTGGATCTAAATGTGAATAGATTATTATGCTTTCTGTAGAAAATACACCTCTGTCCTCTAAAGTGCTTTGCAGAAGTTCTGAGTCACAATAACCTTCTTGCCCAGAGTCTCACAGGGGATCAGCACCAGAGATGGGAATAAAGAATCCCAGAATTCCAGCTCTATCCCTTCCCTTCCTGCACTGACTGGGGACCATGATTCCTCCCAGTGAGTCCCAACACATTACTGTGCCACCAGAAAAATCACACTGCACTAAGACAGGTAAAGAACAAAAATAAATCATGGAAAATAGGCAGGAAAAAAATTGAACAAAGGTGGCTTTATAATCCTCAGGACCAGAAGAAACCCTGTAGTTTGAAGTCAGCTGACCAAAGGATTCGTGTGCTACTACTGTAAAATTAACAAGGGTTTAACACATAATCAAGTTTAACAAGCCTCTGTGCATCAGCACAAGCAAGGTAACCCATTTCATAATGCCCCTTAGCCCATGACAAATGCCAGGCAATGTGGTTTAGCATGTTCCCCTTTCCTCTGGGATTACACTGACACACTTTTAGTGGCAGAAAAGAGACAAGCTGGTTTTGAGACTCTGTTTGCAGCACAGTAATTTGCTAAGTTGTGGTAAAATTTGACTGTATGTCAAATTCCCTAACTCTGCTAAGAACAGAGGGCTAACGGGATAAGCATTTCCTTGCCAAATGGGTCTTTAACAGGCTTGAAAATGACAGTGACAACTGTGTAGAAGGCTTTTCCACCACTGGATGAGTCCATCTTAATTCGAGCCTTACAACCCAGCACTTCTCCACCTCTTCTCACCACTCAGAATTGCACCTTCCTGTCCAGTTTGGTACCAGCTGTATAAAAACACTGGCAGTGAATGATGAGCAGACACAATATACCTCATGCTTGAGGTGGACATTCAGGGCATGGAATGTGAAGTGACAGAGGCCTTCCCAGCCACAGAACTCCAGAAGGATGTGATCACTCTGAACCTCACTGGAGATACAGACATAGAGCTAAACTCTGCCTATTTTGCTACTCCTTAAGCCCAATTCAGATTTTTAAAACCAACTTTGCTAACATTAGGAAGTTAAGGATGTGCCCTGAGGCTTTGCTGAATTAGGGCTTTTGGCTTATCATCAAATTAAGGGAAAATGTGCTGTAACCCACTCACCTGACTCAGTCACAGCTGTAGTGCAGGATCCTAATCTCCACATTTATTAAACACATGCTCCCTCTGGAGCTGGAGATGATACAGTAACAGCTGTTTTATTCTGCTTTCTTTCTAAGTCACATGGAAAACACAACCCTGTCTCTGGTATAATTCACACCTAGTATTGCAATTAAGATGTACAAAGATAAACAACTGTTAAATTCTCCATATCTTTCACAATCTATTCAACCTCCCAGTCTCTCTCCCTGGTGTTGCCATCATTACTGTGAGCAAACTCTGACTCAGCAAAGGGAAATTAAGTTTTATGCAAAAATAAATGAGGCAAGTTGTAGTGGGCACAGCATCCTCCCCAAAGGTACTGAGACTAAACATAGGAAATCAGTAGAAAGACAGTGAAACAAAGCAAAAGCTGGGACATGAGGGTTTGCTCTGACTTTAATGTCAGCCTGGCCTGCCACTGGTATAAAATTAGTATTTCTCTGTGGATCATTAATCCTTTTTGTCCACAATGTCCTATCATGAACCCCAACGTGGCTTTTAACCACAGCTGTGGGTGGGAGCACCCCACAAGACACCCCGAAACCCATGGGGCACAGGGTGGCTCTGGGGGCTGAGACAATTCCCACAGCAGCCACCAATTTTAGGGAGGGCACCTCACATCAGAAGACACCATTCTTTTGCCTGGTTAGTGCAAAAAGGGATGTGTTCCTCCCTCAGACCTGCTGAAGGGCTTTGGCAGGTAGAGGCCTTTGTGTGTGGACTGCAGTGCTGGCTGTGTGCTCTGCCTTTGTCCACCCCAGCCTTGTCCACCAACAGAGGTACAAGCACAACCAAACACGTTGATGTGTATTTTTGTGTTCCAACAGCTTCTGCAGCAGCGTTTACAAGTGAGACATACAAAAATAAGCAAACACAGATACGAAAAAAGCCACTTGCTTTCTCACCGTGTCTGTTTACTATTTGCAGTTCAGTCACCTCTGACAAGTGAAGGAGATCATTTCATCTCAGTTCCTGCCTCCAGCACACCCACCTGATGTGTTGCTGGGGGGGGATCACTACAGTGCAGTGTTTGCTGTCACTGTAAACTGACACTTTACTTCTGAAAAGCTACAAGCCATTTGTTCATAAAACACTTTGCAATCCCCACTAGTCTGTTTGGTAGTTTGCTTGGGGTTTTTTTTCCGATCTAAAATAACTTTAAGGTGTTGCTTCAAATTAAACATCCATGCCTTACATGACATTTTCTTCATAAACGAGTTAGCACAAATATATTTTCCCATGCATATTTATTATGTGCACACAGCAGTCAGCCTTCAAATCCACTCTCCCAGTCCCTGGGGCAAACCAGGAATCCTCCTTGCCATAAAAACTTACCCTTTTCCCTCAACAAAGAATAAACTTTTGCCTTTAGAGTCTCATTTTTCATTTATTTAATTAGTTTCCATCTCAGATAACTAAATTCTTTTTTACTACAACTGGGAATTTTTATAATGTGCAAATTGAAATAATGATTGTATCACAATACTCTTCAACTGGTTTTTATTAAGCCCCCAGCTACCATTCCTTGCTTTGTTGGCTATCTTTGTGTCGGGGTTACTTTACACTGGACAGAAATTTATGTTGAAAAGAATGACTAAAAGCTTATTAGATAACAACCCTTAAAATGCTCTGGTTGATGGAGCTTAACTGCATATTCTTGTCATAAGCAAAACACCTCAACTGCTTAAAACTTAATAATCATGCTAAAAAGTGGACTTGTGAGTGTATCCCAGGGATTCACAATTCTGAACATCCAAATTACTACCTGTCCTTGCAATTCTGTGCAAGCAGACACACAGTGCCAGAAATACATTTACATTTCTGAGATTTCTTGTCCACAGAGTGACTAAATTCATACCCTGTGTTCAAGTAGGGTTTTCTGGTTCATTTTAGTCCCTTGAAACAGCTCAGAACGGTTTGTGTGGCTTGCTGGAATTTACAGCATGCTTACATTGTTGATCACCAGTCTCATCTCGCTACTTTGTCATCCTGTATTGCCTACTGGGAAATGAGTTTGCTGGAATATATTCCCATTGCTGCCAGGGTCACAGAAGTCTGAATGAACACAGGAGTCCACTTAATTGCAAAGATTTATAGCTATGTTGTTTTCTTTTCTCCCTTTCCACTCAAACTTGTCTTCCATGTCTGACATCTATAGAAAAGGGAGAGCTGCTTGTTCTGGCCAAAACCAGCAGCAAACAAGGATCCCAGTTTTGCAGGGATTCCTTATTTCTCCCACTAGTGCACAGGCAACAGAGAAACAGTTTTCTAACCCACCCTAGGCCAGGGTACTGAACCAAAGAAAAGTGCTGTGTCAATACAAGATCAACCATGACCTGTCTGCAATGAAGCAACGAGTTACACAACTGGCAAAAAACCCCCACATAACCTTTATCATTTCCAGAAGTTTCATTTGGATTTAGGATGCCATGCTTTCCCAGCTGAAAGACAGGTGAACTGCTACGCAAACAGACGGGAGATTTTTAACTCCTGGAAATCTGAACATCTGTCTCTGCCTGCCCAAAGAGTCTGCTGTGCAAACCAAGCATAATTTCTGTGTCAAACTAAAGCCTTTTCCATCGTCTTATTTATGGCTCTGCTACAAGCTTGAGTAGCAGAGGAATCAATCAATCCAACCAACCAGGAGAGTGATTTTGGGAGCTCTGGGGATTAAAAAAACAGAACCAAACCAACAGAACTCAAACTGTTTTAGCATTTCTGACTGAACACAGAGTTTACACGCCGAGAACTTACCAATGGAGCGATGGATGCAGGTGTGCTGGTTATCACTCAGAAAAAAGCCCTCTTTGCACTGACATTCATAGCTGCCCATGGTATTTACACAGATCTGCTGGCACCCTCCATTGTTATCCAGACACTCGTCAACATCTAGAAGAGAGAAGGAAAAAGAAACTCAAGACAACCTACAGATTCAGAATATACACCTGGAGGAGCAAGGAAGCCATAAAAAGGCTAATGGAAACTACCCAAATGCCATCAGTTAATCCAAATTATCCCACCTAATTATTTTTCCTGCATCCCAGGCTTAAAGTTAACATAAAAAACCAAACAGTGGGGAGGGGAGTCCAGCTACATCTCCGTGTATTCCGAGCTGCAAATTGATTTCCAATGCACGATGAACATTAAAGTCCTAAAAAGGCTGTGACCCCATCTGCCAAGTGTGGTGTTGCACTCTGTCATTCCCACTCCACTTGGAAAGACATACTTCAGGACTACAGTAATTTTTAGCAGGGGTAGCAGGCAAACACAAAGGGCATTACTGGGTGAAAAGAGTCTTTATAGAGTCCTGTTCTTGAAGAGAACAGCATGTTTCAATTACTGGAGTCATAACCCCCTACTTTGTCAGTTTGTTTAATGTTGTTTAATGAAAAGAAGGCTGCTTAAATCTAAATGTTCCATGTCTGTATTGTCCTTTTAATAGGCAAATATATAAAACCACAAAGGCAGCATTAGCTACTGGCTGTTTTGAGGGTCTCTGCCTATCCCCCATCACTTCTCTTTGGCATAACAGTTTTTATGGTGGTGTGTTGAACAGAGACATGTGCTCCAGCATTGGAAAACCACTGCCACTAAGAGATACCTGACCCACATTCAACCTTGCAACTCTCCTGTTTTGCTCATAGCAGTGAATCATATCTGTTTTCTGGGGGTTTTTCGTTCATTTGTTTTTTGTTTGTTCATTTGTTTGGTTTTGTTTGGTTTTTTGTTTGTTTGTTTTTTTTTTAAGAGCAACTTGCCACTCGAAAATTTCATGTTTTCCTTTTTTTTTTTTTTTTTTTTTTTAAATGAGGACTCTTCAGCCATTTAGTTATTTCACAGTATGTGCCAACATGCCAGCAATTGAGCTGGTGTGCGTTTTGCTTTCATTTTGTTTTTTGGAGGGGGCAAAAAACCCAAACAAAGGTAAATGATTCACGACACCCAAAACCTCAAAAGAGCTGGCACAGCTGCAGCAGAAATTAATTCCTCCAGGACTGGCCACAACACACTAAGGTAAAACCAAGCTGGTTTGCTGGTACTTTTGCAGGCAGGGCCAGGAAGCTCTGAAAGGCTGCAAAAAGTCTGCCAGCAACTAATGCAGGAACGCCAGTGAGTTCCAGCCCCTTGCCTGTTATTTGTGCTGGGGTGCTGCCTGCACTTCATGTGACACAAATCAGAGCTCTTTCTCACAGAGAAAAAAAGCTCCAGGGTAATTACAGTACCCAGGGAAACCAGGCAGGCTCCTTCTGTCTTGAACTACAATGCAAGTGTGCAGACAGTCATCGTTTTTTTACTGACCAGGAAATGTTAAGCACTACTGCCTCAAATTTTCTGTATCAAAATCCCCCCTGCCCTCAGTTCTCACTCTTTTCCAGAAGTGAACGTTTTCATAACCCCCATCAGAGAGCTTGGGAGTGCACAGGAAAAGGAGAAGTGAAGACTTTCCTTGCCTACTGCTGCACAAGAAGGAAAGATAAATAAGTGCTCCCATTAGAGCCTTCCTCTGCCTTCCCAGCCCTGCTGCCCTCTCAGTGCCACTCAAACCTGCTCCCTTCAAAACAGCATGCTGGGATCTGGATTCTCCTCTCGGGAAGATCAGCTGAACACTTACTGGAGGAAGAAGTCTCAGCTGGTACATGTACAAACCCCCAAATTTATGCTACAAAGTACGAGGCCTTCCCAGAGCTCTGTTTATAATATCACAAATAACTCGAACAATTGCCTTCCAGCTCTAATGAATAATCTGAAACAAATGCAATGATTTATAAACATTTTTTTTTCTGCTCTTGATAGCAAATGCTGGTGGATTTACCACTTCCATAAAGAGACAGCTCAATTTACCACCAAGCCCCAAATCCATATGCTGGAATAAAATTATTACAATTGAAACTCTTTTAAAAAGCTTTACTATGAGGAATTTCTGCCAATTGTTTTCAATTACTTGACTCAAAATTATTTTAATATGCATTTTTGAAGAGAAGGACTTGAAGAAAGGGCACAGCTGGATTTAGGACTACTATATCCCTATCTCCATACTACATGCCTTCCAGTGGATCTTGGTTTGACAGTGCAGGATTAATATTTTCTCTTCTCAGGCCTCAGTTCTTCTAGGTCAGGTTTTTTGGAGCACTTTTTATTTCTACAGTTCTTAAAAGGTGCTTAGTATCCACTATACCAAGCAATCTACTGGACATCAATGCCTGGAAAATATTTATTGAATTATTTACTGCTAAACTGTCTTTCCAATGAAGTCACTTTATGATCAGTTTATTAGTAACTCAATTTAGTGAATAGGGTGAAATGGTGTTCTGAAGCTAGAAGAGAGAACCCCATCAACTCCAAGAAGCTCAAGCTTTGGTAGATCTGTAGAAATAATTCCTTCATGTTTCTGATTTTTTTCAAAGCTCACAAAAGAAAGAGCTGCCAAAGTGGCTTTTCCTTTCTTTTATTGTGCAATTTCACTCAAGTCAGATCAAGTTACCCAACTGAACCTGTAAATATCAACAGTGCATTGAATTTTGGACCAGATTTTCTAGAGATTAAGTTCCACACAAGCACCAAAATAAGTAGCCAGGTTTTCAATAAAGCTCTTCTAGATCCAGTTTGGTGGTTCTACATGTCAAACATGGCTGTTGGGTGTTTTGAAAAAACTGAGGGTGGATTCTCAGGAGCTTTGATTGTTGCCACCCTGGTTGACACTTTACACCTGCTGGAGACCTGCACTCCAGGGCCTAACTCTGGACACATGAAAAAAGTAATTTATGGGATAAAATCCCTTCGCTCAAACAAGTGAATCTACTTCAAGCCCAAACTAAACCTATTTTAAAAACCCATTTTAAAAACCTTTAAACCTTTAAAAACTGATTGAGCACAAATACAAAGCTCACTTGCTCTATTACTCTACTCATAATAAAAAGGATTCTTTTTTTATTTTTTCCCTAGAACAAACAGTGTGTCTTCTTTCATAACCTTCTGCACAAAATCAGCTACCACTGACCATTCAGGACCAGACTGTCTCCCTGAGGATGGCAGCCTCAAGGCAGCAGGGGCAGGGTTCCAGTCCTCTAAACTGGTGTATGGAAAGTCAAATCCATTCCCTAGGCTACTTATCTGACAAAGGTTCAGCTTGGCTTCACCCCCAAGTGTGATTCCTGCAGTACATCATCCACTGCTTACAGGAGAGCTGAGTCTCAAAATCCTCCTGATGATCCCATGGTGGGAGATTTCAACAAACCTTCAGAACCCAGACTCACAAAAGGATGGAAAAAGATTCTCACCTAAGCAGAGCTCAGGTGGTTATTCCACATGGCTGCTCCAACCCTCATCCTCAAAAAGAGGATGAAAAACTAGGAGGAAGCAAATAAACGTCCTCAAGCCATTCCCTGTAATGCCCATCACAAAGGGCTGCCCTGTGATTACCTTTGCCAAAGACAATCCTCCAGAAATCACTCATTTCCCACAGCTCTGAATTAGAAATAAATAGCTCAGATGACACCCAGCACAAGAATCAGAACTGCTTATACAGAATTTAGACCACAGTGACAAATCTGTGTTTCCAGGGAGGTGAGGGCCTGGATTCAGTGGCCAAGCATCACCCAGGACAAAGAGGAACAGAGGAAGAGCCAGCTCAGGGAGAGGCTGGGAAAGGAGAAGTATCTTTCAAAGGAGACAGATAATGGATGTATATATGCATAAATACATAGCTAGATCCATAGATCAGAAGCATTATGCAAATTAATGCAGATCTGAATTTGCATAAGACCTCTAGCTTTTTGGCCCACTGCCCTCACCTAATCAAACCTGTGCTCTGTACCCAGGTGAGATCCTCTAGATCAGTATCAAAGGGTAGGAAATATCACAGCTGATAAAGAAGAATGATTCATTTAATAAATAAACAAATGTTTTCAGTTTCTCATTTCATTTATCTGATGAACTTTCCAAACCAGCTTCACTGGTGCTTCACCCTGGTGTGGAGCAGAGCTCCCCACAGCATTTGGCCTGAAGAAGCTCTTGTGACAGTGTCCTACCTGGACACCACGGAGGGGGAAAGGTCTGCTGAGGGGACCTGAAACCAAAACCACCAGCAGGAAGACACAGAAAAGGAAACCCTACAGAGAGCCAATGCCAAGAACAGTCTGTCTGTCTGTTCACTTCCTCCCAGGTTCTTCTCTTCCTTCCTGCTGACACTTTCCTTCCATGTCAGCATCTTCAGCAACACTTAAGCCCCTGAGAAATCTGAGGCTCACCTTCAAAGTCTCCAAAGCATTTGGGAACCAGAGCACAATGTATTTACTGCAGCATCAAGACTTCTAAAAACAGGACTTTGACTCACGATCCAGGGAGCTGATCCTGCTATTTTTTTCCCCTCTAAGCTACTCTTTGACACTTTTGGAAGAGCTCTCTAAGATGCCTATTTTACCAGTGCAGAACACCATGACTGAGAGATGAACCACTGACAGCAGCACTACAGACTTTCCCTCAAATGTTAGCAACAAAACACCACTTGGGATATTTTGCATTTGTAGGGGAAATGATTAGCAACTAAAACTCAGACAATATAAGTGCCTGATTCTGGGACCATTATGTTCTGAATATTTCGAGTCAGAAAGCTGGCTGAAAATCTCATTTAAAAAAAAAAAAAATCACATTTCTGGATTTACTACAATCATAGTTATACCAAAATAACATGTAGCCCAGCATCTCTGACACTGTCCTGTAGCTGATACTCAAGAGAAGACTGTGGAGATGGGACAGAACCATTGCAGACATGTTCTCCCAAGTTTCAGCAATCACATACCTGTGAACTTTCCTAAATCACTTGCCAGACCATTACCCTGCTGGACCTTTCCTGGGTGAACTTCTCTAGTCTCTAATGAACCCAACATGATGGGGCAATGACTTCTGCAATTTAATTATGAGTTATATCAAGAAGACATGCTTTTGGTTATTTCAAACATGCTGCTTCACAGTCTGAGTGAAGGCCCCCAAACTCCATTATTGTGAGAAACAGTAAATATTCATTCACTACTTGCCTTTTCTGCATCTTTCTGGATCTTACAAATCCCCCTCAGCCTCGTACTGTCTCTCTCATCTACTCTGAGCCCTGAAGCACAGCAGTACACAAACAAGATAATCACAGAAACAATTCAAATGACCTCAGTACGTCACGCTTAAAACGAAAAGTGCTCTTTTCTAGGAGTTAACCTTCAATGACAGCAACATTTGGAACACATTCTTTTCACTCCTCTACTCCTCCAAGTACCATGATGCTCTCTTGGAGTGGGTGTCTTGGAAGATGTGATCTCATGATAGCCATGGAAGCCCAAGGAGTAAATCTGGCATGTAGGAGTAGAGCAAGTGGTATCAGATTAGAGGCTGCAGGCAGGTGCTCCTGCTGGAATGCTCATACAAGTGCTGACATGCTGGGAAGGCAGGGAAGGACTGAGGGGGCCATGGAAACAAGAATCATTGCTAATTGAACTGCTAAACCATCTCTTGTAGCCAAACTTCATATGAGCACACAGAGAGGAACACCAGAAGAGAGAGACATCACTACCTGTGTGCACAGTATTTCTATTCTCCAGCAGATCTGAAAGCAGCCTTCACCCAAAATTTAAAAGCTGGGCCCCAATTTTCTACTATTTGCACTATTTGAGGTTAGAATTCTACGTTCTGGCCCCTCCTTCAAGAAACTGAAAAATCTGGTGAAGAAACAGAAAAAGAACAGCCTTGAATCCAATGCTTCACTCATTACCACAGCTGCAGAAATATTCATTAGAGCCCCTGCTGAGAAAAGCTCCACTTGCAAAGAACACATCCTACAGTAATGAATGTTTACTGAACCAGACATTTAAAAAAAACCCCAAAACAGCAAAAACCCCCCAAAGGGTGAAAAATTATCTTTCCCCAAAAAACAAAGCGTATTTTACAGAAGGGAAGCATGAAGAATGCTCTTGGGTGATGAATACTAAAATAATTCTAAAATGATCAATGAACTGACCCCTAGAACCACTGTTTTCTTATCTACAAGGATCCAACACCTAAAATGATGGCCATCATCTGCCCTGGAGAATAATTCTGTCTTTTAATGGGCTACAAACCCCCACCACCTCAACATCCACCGACTGGGCTTCTTGTTTGCCTGAAAAGGATGCTTCAAATCACTTCTGCAGCTATTTTGTGACACACAGAGGAATTCCTTACATTTCACACTACACAAACACAGTGTAAATGTGGCTGGTAAAGGACTTTTTTTTGCTGTGTAGGGCACAGGAAATATGCATTTAATGCAACAGCTTAACTCTGCTGCATGTGCTACACCGAGTTCAAGTCTCTTGACAATATTTGTTTATTCCTTCCTTAAACAACTGGGCACCACTCTCTGCCCTCCCAAGCCACCAAAACCTTTTTTTCACAGCTTTTGGCACTTCCAAAATAAAAGCCCAAGAAGTCCCTTAAAGTGACATCTTCTATCCTCTCATTCCAAGTGGCAAATGCTGGATCAACAATACTCCATGAACTACTGGAGGGGAGTTAATTACAGACACAAACAAGCAGCAGTCTCCATCAACTGAAGGAAAAATTTGAGACAAGTTAAGTAAATTATGCAGTTTATTATCATCATGTCTCTTGCTTTGTCTTGTCCCTGGATATCATTACCTGCTGCAGGCTCAACTGAAGCAATACTCTCTATCCTTCTTCCAGGTTAATTATTGCTTATACCTGCTTCCTTTTACATCTACTTATAGACCCTGCCAGGATTAGGAAAATTCGATTTGGGTTAACTCAAAACTGCCTTTTTAAAAATTTTATTTATTGTTATTTTGAGGGTTTTTTCTTGCAAAAATGAAAAAAAAATTATTTTGCCACGGGTCAAGCAAAATATAAAATTTGACATGAAAAGTGAAACAGTATTTTCATCTCAGGTTGGGAATATTTTCCAGGTCTATGCAACATGAAGCACTTTATTCTGAGCTCTGGTAATAAAAGCCAAGAAAATGGCTGGATTAATGATTTTCTTTCCTATCTACCAGTAACACAGGTAGGGGACTCTCAGATTCTCACTCTCCATATGGTGAATACTTGAAGTATTCACTCTAATACTTGAAGTCCATTAAAACTGGAAGAAATGGGAGAGTCTGAAGCACAACCTTCAACACACTGAAATGAGAATTACAGCAGAAGCTGAAAAATATTGGCTCATTCAGGTACATTGACTTACACACATATCTAGTCATTAAACTTCTGGGGAACAGAAAAGTGCTGCAAATGTTTTGCAAGTGATAAAATTATTCCTGTAGGTCATATCAAAACAATTTTCCTGAAAGCACCTCCACTGGTGGAAAGGATTTTATAAACACAGCCTCAGTTTCTGAATAGTTTCAGTGAACGAAGGGTTCATTTGGCACAAAATGTTTGGGCAAATGGTCGTATTATGAAACAAGTTCAGCATTTCCACTCTCTTGAACACGAGCAACACAAACACCAGTATTTAGAACAAATATTTCCTCTGATTTCTCTGGACAGAAATGCCTGAAAACAAACTTAAGTGCCAGGAATTATCAACAAAAAACAACAGCAGTCAAAAAACCTGACTTCAGGAACATCATAATTATGTAAAGCAGGAATGAATTTAATAAGTTTGGGGTTGGCTTGGTAGTGCAAAGCCAACACAAACAAAGAACCCAAAATAAATCAAAACAAACAACCACCTTAACTCCACCTTCCCTATAAAATTCACCAGAGCTGCATATTCTTTTCCCCAGCACTTGGGAACACATAAATGGACATGTAGCCTGTGTGAAGGGACAAACTGGCCATTTGTTGGAATCTTTCTAATTGAAGCTCAGCTTTCTAGAGTTCTTCTTTGAGTTCTGACTTCGAATTGAAATAATCAAAGCAAAAGTCAGTTCATATCTGGGATATTCATGTCATTCCAGAGCACAAGAATGAGTTTTCATTTTCTTTCGAACCACCCAAGCCAGTGGTTCACTCAGAATTTACAGCTCACAGGAGTTCATCCAGTTATTTTTAATAAGTGAGTAAAATCAAGCCTCTCAGACTTGCCTAAGATGCTCATAGAGGGAGTTTCAAAGATTTCTGTAAGTACTAAATAACACTTTGGTGACATACAGACCATCTCAGGCCTACTAAAGCACAGGCAGCAAATACCATGACTGATATCTGGTGTGAGCACAGAAGTTTTGGTGCACTGGGATCAGAGTGCTCAGCATCTTGAACAACAAGCCCTAAATGACTGGTCACCCCCCAAAAATCTAATCCCACTAAATCACTATCGGGTCCAGAAACCATTCACTGCTGTCATACTAGTAATTTTTATGGAGTTTCTGCCTAATTTCAGACACAGTTTCTTGCTTATGTCTTCCAAATAAACAACAGAAATAATTAAATAAATGAAGTTTCTCAACTTTTTCAAACAATTCTGCTCTGTCCTACAGCACAATCCTGTATGTCTACTCCAGTCTTATTTATTTAACAAAGTATATTTTAAATACAGAACCAGAAAACAGATGGGATTGGCAGGGACCTCTGGAGATCATCCAGTCCAACCCCCTGCTCAAGCAGGGTCACCTGGAGCAGGCTGCACAGGATTGTGACCAGAAAATCATTCTTGCAGATATGCCCAGTGACTTTTTAATGAGTACTTATTATTGCTATTATTATTCTGATGCCAGCTACAGTCATCAAAAAAGTCATATTAAAACATACTACCATCAACTAGTCCATGTCCCTTCCTGCCCCTCTTTTATGCAAAACTACATCTTATGCTCTGATACAACTCCAGTAAGGAATGTGCACACAGGGAGTATTTTGAGATGCCAGAGAAGGAACCGGATTGAAGTCTGAAGGTAGGGGAAAAACAATCCTCTACCGTGGTCTTGTAGTTTGACACACACTTTCAAGTTTGCACATTGTGCACCGAAGTCAAAGGGATAATGTCAATATGCAGAAATCCATGGAAAGTGTGAGACAGCAAAGGTAGGGCTCTGTGGAAAGCTGAGAACCCTAAAATCTACTCAACAAGGAAATTTACTCCCAACTTTTCATCCAGTACTCATTCATGCTGGAAAAGAGTTAGGTTTCATCTTCTAATACACTGAGTAACCATGTAGCAGAGAGTCTTTTTGATGGCTGTTTCTTGGCTGTATAAATCATAATATTTATCATAAATCAGCCCTGCCAAGAACTGGCTGCATTCTGAGCACAGTACAACGACAGTGACTTTCTTTGAAATCAGAAACTTTGCTGCTCTCCACTTTGATGTCTTCTTGTAATCCATGTGAGTTCAGTGCTTTCACTGATATTTGCAATTTTAGCATGGGAAAAGACATCACTCCTTAGGGAAGGCTTGAATGGCACACACATCTGGCTGGGAAACACACCTATTATAGGCTGAAATCCTGCACTCTCAGGTGAACACACAGCCTCCCTTTTTTTAAAGTATGCTAAACATAATGTGGCTCCCAAAGCTTTGGTTATTTTCAATGTATTTTACAGTTTTTCCTCTCAATATAGGGCAGACTGGTTAGAAATTTGCTATTACGAGAAAGTTAAGATGAATTAACAAAAGATACAAAACTGACACAGAAAAGATGAAGCAGTAAGGACACAATATAAAACTCTGAGCTTTCTGAACCAAGACACTGCAGGCTTATCACACCAACTGACAGAGCATCTATATGGGATTTAACTGATTTAACTTACACATATAAACTTCACACTCTAAGCTGACCATTCTTTACTTTCCTGAGTGTTCCACATAGAGAAATCTTTACTGTGATTGATCACCTCCTCCGGGGAGTTAAGTATTAAAAAAAAAAAAAAAAAAAAAAAAAGGCTCAGACAACAAGAAGACTTGCAGAAACAAGAGACTGAGATTGATGCTGCTGTCACACAGCTCCCAGTTTCTTAATTTATTATGACAGTCTGAGAATCTACCTTCATAGCTGACAGAGACCAAGATTTATTCCACGCTTCTGATTATTTCCCCATACCTAACAATAAACCTTGGGCCCGTGCTGATTTATACTCTCACTTGTTTCGGTACTTCTCAGATCACACTGGTTTAAGAAAGCAAACATATGGCAAATTAACATGTAAAGAAAGTTATATCTCATTTAAACTCCAGAGATTAATGTGAGGTGACCAAACATTAGAGTACTTTTAAAAGGGAGAAACTTTCGGGTGCAGGAATAGAAGCAGCAGGCTCAGAAAAGCACCGTGTTCAGATTCCAGCTTCAGAGAGGGCTGGATATCAGACACCTTCCCACTAACCACAGAGAGAATTCCGTAGTTTTATTGGATTTTGGAAGATCATCAGAACTAACATATTATAAACCCATCTTGAAAGAGAGATTTAATTGAGTTCTGGGATCTCCTGCTACCAATTGCACCATGAAGACTTTCACAAGATCCAGGCAACCGAGTAAGAGAAGCAGGCATATATACAGAAGTTGCATGTAAACATCTAATAAAGAATTGTCTATGGAACATTTACCTCCCAGCTATTCATATTTCCTCAGCACCCAGCCATCAGTCAGAAGAACAGTAGTACATGTTCTAAAATACCACAAAGACTGGATATTTTAAATTGCTGTGATGAATCACAGCTGCTATTATTAATCTAATGTACAGACCAAACAAGACTGATAAAAGATCTGAAACCAGAAACACAATAAAAATCACTTGGCTGAAGAAATATGTCAGAAATAACTAACTTTCTCTTGCATCTGAAAAATAAAGAACTTTAAAAAACGCATTTTAAGTTTTTCATGCTGAAAGAAGGCATTTGTCACTAAAATGCAGTTTGTTGTGCTATTTGCAGCGTGGATTTTTGGGAATGCACTCACTGCAGCTTGACTGGGGGAGGTTCAGCAGCTAAATACCTCTGGGCTCCTATTTGCAGGGCACCCCTCATCATAAAGTTCTTACTCTGCTCCAAGCACCTCATCACTGCAGGAATACAGAACTCATGAAGGTGTAAAACATACACATACATCTATTGTTAAACCTTGCATTTCAACAGTTTTCATCTAGCCTGTAAACAGATATTTACATCATATACATATAAATATATAGATATTTATATTATATACATTCCCTTTCCCATCTGGGAATCTGGCCTGGGCCCCTCACAGTTAGAGCAGCTCCCAACTCGACCACTGAGCCCTGATCTGAGAGTCTGACTTGCCTCTCTTAAGGCATAAAACAACTGCCAAGTCCTGAAATCCTGCTCATTTCTAGCGATTCCAGCGAGAAAGAGCTTCAAGATTTACATAATTAACCTTCTCTACAAAAATACCATCATTTTACACGAGTTCTAATAAAAACGAGGAGTTCTGAAAAGAAGACTGTTGGGTGTATTCAACCTTCCTCCATCTGCCAAGGAGCTTGAGATTACCAACCATGGAAATCTGGAAGGGAATTTATGACTGATAATATTATTAGAGGCCCTGTTAATGTGCTGGAGGAAGACAACACTTAACTGTCAGTTCATCTTTCTGGAACTGGGAAAGAAGGGCAAGGAAAACTGGAGAAGAAGGCCAAAGAAATGGACCCTTTTTCAGCTTCTCTTTAAAAGATTTTTTTTTTTTAATTAAACTAAAAATAACTTTCCAAAAGCTGTTTAGTTTTATATTAAAAATGTTCACATTTAAAAAAAAAAATCGATTTGATCTGTTGAGAAACATAAAGAAAAATAAACATCAGTAACAGAAGCATTTGTTTGGAGTTTCAGCAAGCAACACATTGTGCACAGCTGTCTGGAGAAGAAGAAAAATCCAGCTAAATTAAAAGGAAGACACTGGTCTCTTTAATCATAGCAGTGATTATGCAATGCTGAGTTATGTACCACTACTTGACATTACACATCTGGGAGCCCTAGAAAGGATTTCTCATCCATTTGCAGCTCTCCTCCCACTTCATGTAGGGCTGTCAGATCAGGCCACAATCCCACATCCCAGTGTGAACATTCAAACAGCAGGGTAGGAACGGGCAGATTTTGATTTCCAACTGGTTTGGCTTTACTTTGAAAGAAAAACACGGAGCACTGGAACATTCACTGAAAGATGATGGGATATACATATATTTAAAGGATGATCTAAAGGCTGAACTCAGAGGTCTTTTCCAACCTAAATGATTCAGTGATTCTCTGTGTGTGTATCCTAATGTTAGTTTTGCCACCTGAGTCAGACTGCAGATCTGTACCACCCAGGCAGGAGTTAAGCCAACACACCAGGGTTAAAACCTCTTCTCTCCTAAAATAAGCCAACAGATATTAAAGGAGCACTGCAACACAGGCACTCAGGTTCAGATCTTAAGCTCAGACCTCAGAAGAAATGAAATTGTGGGATTTCAAACGTGACGTTTTACAGGGATTTGGGATCCCAAGGTCCATTCTATAACAGGCACCTCGAGGCCCCTGGTTTGCCTCAGAAGTTTCTCCTTTAGCTGCAGCTCCCAAATGCTGCAGCTGCTGCTTTGCTTCCCCCACCAGAGCTGGCCAAGCCACACCACTGCTGGAGCACGTTCCCTTGCTCCAGGGAAAGAGCCACCACCTCTCCTTCCCCACAGGGCTTTCCACGGGACTCAGTCGCTCTGTCAAGAAATGCAAAGCAGCATCTGAGAAGAGAAATATAAAAAACCTGATGTCCATTCTTGAGGCTGGAAAATGAGGCCTTCTGCCCCAAGCACACCTCCAAGGCTGTGGACATAGCCAGGACTTTGATATTCCCTTCCCAGCTGACACTGTGCTTGTGTCTACCACACTGAGCATCCATGAAACCTGTAATGCACACTGGTAACTGCATTTCTGGCTGGATTTGTAACCAGAAGTTCACTCAGCTTCCCAGGATTCTTCTCAATCAGACCACAAGATTAGCTGCTGAAGAACCATGAACTAGGCTGGACCATCAGAACCTAATTCTATAGTTATCTGCAGGAGGTCTGACACACAACAGAATCAACTGAGATGACATATTATAGATGTCAAAATTAAGTAATTGCTGTTTTTCTGTAAGAGAAACTACAGCTGCACAGAATATTTGAAATAAGAGTGTGTAAGCAGGGATGCAGAAAGGTAAGGATTCTATTTTTGGTGCAGACATTGAGATGCCTCTATCATCCTGTGTGAAGACTGAGAAGTAACTTCATCTGTTTGCCCTAGTTACTCACCTATAAATCAATTAAAATTATACTTTTCCTTACAGGACTTTCTGAGGACAAATCTATTAGTATTTGCAAGGTATTCATGTATGTTCCTACGTTACAGCAATTAATACCACAGAAAAACCTGTAAATAAAATAGTCTCTGAATACATTATAATAGATTTTTTTTCTCTATGCTGCTTTGTATCTTTTTAGATACTTTCTAAGAACAGTTTGCAACCACCTTGAGCACACTTACTAATGAGAGAAACATAAAAATCAGAGGACTTCATGGAACCTGTCCTTATCCTTAAGAAAAAAGAAGAGTTAAGATGAGTGCAGCCTGGAAGCAAGAAGTGCTCATGCAAAAAGAAGTAAAGCTTATTCCCTATTAAAAAAGCAACTACCATGAATCAGAGCAAAGGAGAAAATAATATAAAACAACTTACAATTTAGGAAGAACTCCCTCACACAGCAGTCTGCCTCCAGGAGAAAAGGAGACAAGAGAAGAATTTGGAGGAGCTGCTACCTGGTTTTCTCAAATAAGAACCAACAACCATCAGCTTTTGTTTCTACATATTTTTCTTGCACACTCTTCATTCCCCATTTTTTCCCCATTTTGACCAGAGACAGGTGAATTTCAGAAGGTTTGGAACAGCTGGAATATCACCTGAGCCCTTTGGTAAGGAAATTTGGGGAAGCAAAGCTCTCTGCTCTCTGATCTGAACAGTCCTGGCACTCTCTTCCACCTTCTATTTGCAGATGCTGAATAAATTTGGGAGCCTCAGTCAGGAATATCAGCAAGAACTGCTTTCAGCAAGGTTTCTAGCAAGCTAAACCCCAAGGTTTAGAAATCCATGATAAAATTCAGAACTCCCTTCTTTGGTGATGCTTCAGACCAACCCAGCACATAACAACCTCCCAAGAAGTTTATTTTTTTCTACAGTGGGGGAAACATTAATGTGAGATAAAGAGAGTCTTTCAGGAGAAAGGAAGAATAATTCAATACTCTTTCTGAATTTCCCAGATGGAGTAACCAACTATTGCACTGCCTCATTCACTTCTGCAGAGATACAAAACCAAACCAGTCAAAATCGAATTCTTGATGACCATTTAATCTTCTTTTTCATCTTCCCTTCCCTGGAAGAAAACCAGTCCTTTTCTTTTATCTTATCCATTGATATTCCAGTACAGATTTTACCAGATACCTGAGAACAGACTCCAAATTACTACATAGATGGGCAAAGTGTTTGGCAATAACAGGAAGAAGGATCAGTTATGCCATAATTCTTCCTGAAGGCAAGAGAGAAAATGAAAAGTGACAGCATGACCCAACATATGAAAGACACAAAGGAAGAAAAACCAATTTAGCTCATGGAGAGAAAAATTATCAAGTAAGAAAGAATATCTGGACCAGTGAACTAATTGCTTATAAAAAAAACCAGATTGGTATTTCATATAAGAAGAAGGAAAACATATTTCTTGACTGGTTTCAAACCTATTGCATGAGACCAAATCTCAATCTGGCATCCACTGAGCAGATCTTAAAGCAATTTTTGAGAAAGAACTACTTCTATTTCAAGTGATTGCAGTGCTAAAATAAATGATTTTTAGCTAGACAAGGATCTCATCCTATTTGAATACCCTGTGGGGACATTTCATGCTATATTTGAGAAGTTCCTCAGTAAAAACACCAAATAAGCCAGGTTCCTGTGAGGACAGTTTGGGGAATTTTCCAGTACAAATTTTAGCCATGAATTCTTAACCAAATTATCTCTTCCCAACAAATAAATGAAGGAAGGAAGGAAGGATAGAAGGAGAAAGGACATTGCTACTAATCCTCTGCAGCATTCTTTGTCTCCTTAAAAGCCATAAAAAATAAGGGGTTTGTCAAAAAGCAGGAACAGGTGGAAAAAAGTGGGTTCCTCAACACTTTAATTCCTTTCAATGCCTAATTTCATCATGGTGAAAGAGAACATTTCTGGAAGAAGCAAATCAATTTCCAAAATTTTACAGAAATCCTAATTTAAATTTGTATATTTTGGTTTTGATTTGAGATCTCACTGCAACCTCCTAAATCCAGCCAACTGCATTTTTATTTCTGGTTTCAAAAAAAAAAACAACCAACCAAAACCCAAGTAGTTGAGTAGAACTTAATGAAAATATAATTATAAATTTGACTTCTTTGTAGATTTAACCTCTGTGTTTCATGGCCAGAGAGCAACAACACAGACAGCAGGTCCAAAAAAACCCCACAGATCTCCTGAATGGCTCATCCTTTACCAGGTCACTCCTTTTGCTGATCATTGTTCAAAAGGTTTTTTCCCTACTACAATGGAAGTAATTTGGAATCAGAATAAATAAGAGGGTTTTTTTATTTTTAAAATTAATGTGTGGCTGCTCTTTGTATAAGAAATACCTCTGGCACAATTAATCATCTGACCACCTCAGACTGAGGCAAATAAATCTATTTAGTTCATTCTATAACACATGAAATTTGAAAGTTTGAGCCAAAAGCCTGTTAATGGTCAGGATATATAATTCATATGAACAAATACTACTCAGTTTAAAAAGGAACACAGTAGGAAATACATCTACTGAAAGGGTAACCAAATCCTTATTCTGACATTCCAGTTGCTCCACAGCTTCAGTTCGTGCAGGCTGGGGATACTGGACTTCAGTATTTCTGGTTCACTGCCTCATTTCGTGACTTTTGTTGCAAATATCTCAGTTTTTACCAAGGTAAAGCTGCTGCCTGACACAGAAAAATATCCCTTTTGCACACTGTTTTATAAACATCACCTTGAAATTAATTTAGGACTGTACCAAAATACTGGTCATTGCATTTATATTGGGAATATTGAGACACAAAGTCTCTAAGCACTGGAATTTAACTAAAAATGACCACCAAGTAAGCAGGTACAGGAAACTGGCCATAGCAATAAGGGTTCATTTCCAGGTAATTGGTGTGAAGAAATTTTATGACAAAACATATACTTATTTAGCTTATAGGATAAACTCAACCTGTTTTAAAACAGAGCAATGGACATGAATAATACAGATCCCAAAATCTTCACATATTCTTTAATTTATGTTTATACACCATATCCTAGAAGAGAAAAAAGGGGAGGGGAAGCTCTACAGATATGACTGGAATTACAAAACCGGAAGAAACAGCCCAAATATATTTCAGTATATTTAATATATTTACCAGATTACTTTTCTTATAAAAAGAAGGCCAAACATCCAGCACGGGCTTTGGTGGTCAGGGTTTTCCTCAGCAATGGGATATTAAAGACTTGTTTTGATGTGCTGGGATTAAGAGTGACAGCTTTAAGGGTTTGGTCTGAACCAAACTGGGGTCAAGAGAAATTTAAATTCAGTGTGATCTGGATCAAGTCTTTCCCTGAAAACACACCAGATGACAGAATGCAGCAAACAGGTGAGGCCAGAGCCGTAAAATGGGATTTTTCTGGCCAGAATTCAGTACTCACCAAGGCAGTTGTGGCCATCATGGGCCAACATGAACCCATCATAGCACGTGCACCTGTAGTTGCCTGGGATGTTGATGCACTCGTGGACACAACCCCCGTTGTAGAAGTCATTCTCACACTCATCAATGTCTGAAACACAAGGGGAGGGAAAAAACAGCTTTTTAAAAAAAAAGAATGCTAAGAATACAGGAAAATTTCCCCAGTTTTTTTTTTTTAATATGTGCACATTCTTAATCTGCATCCAACACATGGTCAGGGAATCTGAATGTATACAACTGAAAGATATATACTGAATATATATATTATATATATATATATATTTTGAATATACACAACTGAAAAACAGCAAGTCAATGTATGGAACACTCCTTCCCAAAATAACTGGAGTATCATCACAGTAAACAACGATATGCTGTCAAAAATTAAAAACAAACACCTGATTTTGGTACACTTGAGGTAGTTAAAAGGTAAGGGGTATTTTTTGACTTTAAAGTAAGCGGACAATGAGTTCAAACATTGGTTTTGTTGTAACAAACAACCATCTGAAACACGCTGTTAATATGGCATGAGAAAAAGGTGTGCCTTTTATAACAAAAGATTGTCTTCCCAAAATAAAAAATAAGCCCAATTATAATTTTCTGTATTAATCCACATACAGGAAGAACCACAAAAAATCCAGTGTTTTAGAAGATATAATAGAATTTTTTTTTTTTTTTTTTTTTGTAATCTGGCCTGTATCTGAAAGAGTATCAAGAATGATGAGAGATGCATTCTGCCTTAACTACAAATCCTGTTATCAAACCCCAAAACCACTTCTTCACTCATTCTAGAAAATGCAACACTTTCTTCTTTTCACAGACTGTATTCTGGCTTACACCTGGAACATCAGCATCACAGTCACTGTTGTGAATCATTCAGTGGTGCACATCAACCAACTAAAAATACATAAATAATTAAAGATGACCTCACGGCTTGATGACTATCAGGCCTAAATCTGCAGTGTGTTACACCAAAAACCCCAGCTACTCTCCCTAATTTAGGCAGTGAATGATAAACAGATAAAATGATGTTTTTAGCAACTCACTGGTTATCAGAACATTTCAAATGTGTCTTCCATTGCAGAGGTGCTTGACATACTTCTGAATTAGGTTTGTGTTTTTTTTCCCAAGCCTTCCCCCTCACGTTGGTCCCTCCCAGAAATCCACCTTAAACTCAGAGTAGCCCAGGTCTCCATCCACTTCCCTCCAGCAGCTCTGAAGCCCCCCTTTTACAATCTCCAAGCAGCCTGAAATTACAAATTTGGCTTTATCTGCAAAACCAATCAGCTATTTCATAACTCAGCACTGCAGAAATACTGGAAATAAGAAGCTGGAGGAAGGATCTTCCCCCAAAAATTACCTAAAGGTAAACCTCCTACTCTTTCAACCACTGTTCTGTTTCAGAAAGTTCTCATCCTTTACTAACAATTTCCATCCACCTATTAATTGTCTTTTTTTAAACAATGAATCAAATAGGACCGTTTAAATAAGCAATGGGAGAGCCTTCAGAAGGGGCAATAAAAGTAAAATCAAAGAAATGTGAAACCTTTTGAATGTCTGCCCCTTGTATAATTCTTATTTCTAAAAAAGCTGCACTGTGATTTGGAGCACAGGGTGATCAGGTAATATAAATACTTATAATATAAATACTCAAGTTACAGAAAAGGCAATGTAAGAGATAAATAAACCACAAAAGTAACAAAAGGAGCAGATTCTTTTAATCTCTTTCTCAGGAGTTTGAGTCACAATAAATTTTGCAAAAGGATTAGAAAATTATTTCTCCCTTTTGTACCCCAATAGCTGTACAGAACTAGAGGTGGAACCAAACATCCTAACTCTTTTTTAGAGTCATGCTGTGGGTTTTTTCATGTTTCTTCCCCCTTCAAAACCATACTGCTGTACAAGAGACTTTCACCTGGCAGGCTGATGGAATTTCTATCTCCATTATTGCTAGCAAAACAACAAGGGGGTAAGAATAGTGAATTTAACCCTTCTTAAAAAAATCAAAACAAAACAGCCCCCAAAAAGCCAAAACCACAAAAAACTTCCCCACTTCCCTCTAAAAAAAGCAGATAAGAAAACCTCACGAAAAACATTCACAAAGCCTTCAAAGTCCAAATGTTGAACTTTTTTTCAAGCCCCTGCTGCCAAGAGAAGAGCAAACAACAATGTGACCACCACCCCACCTTCTCTTCTCACATACCTGGAGGAAGGTGCATCTTTATTTTTAAAGAATGCCTCAGTGAAAGTGTGGATCAACTATAATTTATGGACAGAATATTACACCTGACGTGCCAGGATAAGGCTTCCTTAGAAAGCTTAATACAGAGTAAAAGCAGCAGGGGTACATTTAAACACAAAACCTGCAAGCTTGCTCTTAATTTTGCCTATTGTAAAACTCAAAATTTCCTTTTGGGGAGGTCATATCCTCTTTTTTTTTTTTTTCCTGTATTGATAGAATTGGGTGTATCAATCTGGACTCCAAACACCTCTAACTCAGAAAGCAATCTCTCCCTCTGAAATTTGTAGCTTCAACTACCCTTAATATTTTTAGCAGGTGATCACTTAATAATTGTCTTTCACCGTGAAGGCATTACCATAACAAGAGAAAAATAAAGAAATGTTGCCATCCAGCTATGAAATTGTCTCAAAGGGAAACCTAAAGTTTTACCCACACTGGCAAAACACTTCCATAGTTTTCAATCCAGTAAATTCTGGCCATTCAGACAGGGAACTTGGGATGTTTAGTGAAATCACCTTAAAATTGAGAAATCACCTTAAGCTGCAAATGTATTGGAATCTCTAAGAGGAATTACTTTCTTTTGCTATTACAGTGGCAGGAATGACAGGAGTCCTGGAGAAGAATTAGATGCACCAAAAAATTATTAAGAAGGTGTAGAGCCACTTAAAATAATGTCAATATTCTGCCGAGAACCTACCTGGGCTTAGTGTGCTCTTAGTGCTTAATTTACAATCCCTGTATATTGAAACAGGGATTTTGGTTTGAATTTGTTTTCTTTAAGTGACACACTTCTTTTTCAGCCTGGTGTATGTACCTTACCCATACTGGGGTTGGCTCTTCTTTCATTATGAGAGGTGACACTGACACTCCCCCAGAAATTGGTTTAATTTGGGTTTTTTTGCAACAAAGAGATGGCACTCTCAGAAGTTCTCCCAAGGCCACCCTGCAGAGAAGCAGCTCTTCCAGGGGCACACACAACTTGGCTAAGAAATGTTCAAAATAAAAACAAGAATCAAACTCTTCTGCTTCCAGTATCAGAGTATTTCCTCTGTTTCAGCAGAGAACAGAAGACACATCAGCACGCAATAAGTAACGTCCAAAACACAAACCAACAGCAAAACAGTGAGGGAAATGCTGATTCCCACTTTGCCTGAACATTTTCAGCAGTGCCACAAAATTTACTGTGTGCTAATCATCTCTTCCAAGCAGCAACAAGCTTCGCTTCGAAGGTGGCACAGAATTTATGCCGAGAAAGTAAAAAGTCCACCTCCAGCAAAATTCATCCCCACAGTTGCAATTCATTAAGTCCCTGCCTGTCCCAAAATCATTACAACACACGGAACAAGATTTGTCAGCACAGCCACGGATGATTGTGGGCAGAGCTACTGAAATCAAAGCAAATGTCTGCAGGAGCTGATGAATTTTGGAGGAGTGTCACAGCTCGAGTGTCACAGAAGCCTTATGGCATCGACATGCAAAATAAAGAATGGCTGAGGCCTGGAAGTCCGTGAGCCAAATCCAGCTTTTAGTGTTGAATTCCACAGATTTCCACAGAAAATGGGAAAGTGTGCATTGGCACGATTTTTATCTTGGCATCTGTCAAGGCCACAGATCCCAACACTCACAATGCAAGAGAAGATGTTCAAAGGGGGGGGGGTGGGATTGAGTAAAATCTGAGCCCATTTTAAAGTATTTCTTGACTAGTAATACAAGGGAGAGATCTGGAGCTAATTTACTAAACAAAAACTTCAACTGACTTTGAAAGGAGTAATTGATGTGCTTGGACATTTTAAAATAAATAGCCAAAGAAAGCTGTCTGCCCACATCAGTTGCTTCTAATTTAGAGAACCACAAACAAAAGTTAGCACACAGGTATATTCTGCAGATGTGGAATATCTCCTGAAGAAGCTGGATCCATTAAACAGCCAGAAAAATAAATAATAAAATCTTTCTAAGTTCATCCTGATGGATAAATTCACATATTTCTCCAGTATCCGAAGAAAAAAATATTTTGGTGTTCATCCTTATCTAGAAAATACAGTGAAAGAGGGACTATGGAGACATTAAATCAGAAATTAAGTTACATGCACACTGACAAAAATACAGACAAGTTTAAGTCCTGGATCCCAATCAGATCAGTATCTTATTCTTCTTAATGACTGGATTTGGGGACTGTAAAAGCCATTAAAATAGGTAAAAATCACATGGGGATCTTTGTATTTACTGTTTCTTTGGCAGATTCCACATTTAATATACTTCCAGCAGATATACAACACACACTGGACAACCTGAACCCCTGGCATTTGCATTTCTCACATCATAAGTTGCACTTTCCTTAAGAAGGGAACCAGTTCCAGACCTAAAGGTCAGGATTAAAGCCCATTCTGGTTATGTGCAGGCCAAATTTGCCAGCAGTTCAGCTCTCTGGGAAACACTCAACCCAAGCAAGGTGACACTCCAATGATCAGGTTCTCGAGAAGGGTTTAGCACCAGCACATTTCCAAATGTTCACAAGTATTTGAAGTCCACTCAGCTCGACCCTTAAAATCTGAAAGAACTGACCCAGCCTGATGGATGGAGGATCAGGTGGGAAAATGATATTCCTGCTGAAACACCACCTCTCTCTGAGTTCTGTGATATCAGAATTCAGCTTTTACTCCCAGTCCACATTTTATGAAGAAAATGCTGACATATCAAGCCTCATTCAATTTTTCTACTCCAAACAAAACCTCCACCTCAGAGTAAAGCCCATTTCTGAAAATTCCCTTTCCATGAAAAGCTTCCTAAATTAAAATCTATCATTTGTTACACCAGGTTCTTCCTGAGGTACTTTTCTGACTCATAAATGTTCACATCTTTATTCTTTAGATGCTGTGACCTTGGGAACGTTACACTCTAATGAATCAGAGGAACACAGAGTGCAGTTTTTACAGCTTTCCAGTTGCCATGATGTTTTCAAGACCCTTGTGCCAAAGAAAACTGTAAAATTTGATAGCCATTAGGACTAGTCTAAGAGGCAAGGTCAAGGGTGGGCAGGCTGGGAACAGGGGAAAATCAGAACAAGTAGCCTGATGTTTCTCAGTGGAGGAAGAAAAAGAACAGGTCCAATACGTTGTTTAGCACGAGTTTTTTATTCAGTATAAATCCCTCCAGAGCCTTTCCACCATGGGCACTGCCTCTCCCACGTTTTTCCCATTAGTGCATCCACAAAGAAGAAGAACAACAACAAAAAATCAATTTTACAACTTCCTTCAAAAATGTCACAAACCCGTTTTCCAGCATTAAACCAGCACTAAAATGAAAATGCCACGGCAGCTCAGTGGAGATGATCTGGATGCAATCTGTGGTATTGTTGTGCTGTTTTTCTGGAAGCCATTTCATACAGTTTCCAGAAAAGCTCGAGTTCTCTGCAGCAGCTTTATTTGTCTCCTTTTCTTCTGTGATGGCTAAGCACAAAGTTCATCACGCTTTGCACCTTGTCAAAGTACTTGTCTGAAAAAAGGAGGGGGAAACGGAATACAAACCAAGCTATGGAGAGGTTTGTGCAGCTGGTTAAACAGCACACACATTTTTAAAGCATGAACAGTCCTATATTCAGAACTATCTTGCCTAAAAGCATTTAGGATACACTTCAAAGGCAAATGAGACATCATCTCATTTATCACTGGTTGTAGAATATGACTTTACTATTAGTATTTTAATATTAATATTTGTGCTCTAACCCCAATTACTAATTCATAATTTCAGAGAAAGCACAGAGACACCCATTGTTGGTCCCTATTTTGCCCTGTGTCTGAATTTTTTTCCTATTATTACACTGAGCATGGAAAACATGAATCAAATTTTCAAGTCCCACAGAGGAAGGGTGGCCTTCAAGAGCCACCTTCACTGCTTGGAAAGAAAACCAAAAAACAAACAGACAAGTTTTTAGACACACAAATCCTTCTCTAAGGAGGCAATGAAGTGCATGAACTGAGTTTATCAGCTGCAGAAAACACAGGTGTGTTTAGCACTTGTTATGTTCCAAGTTTTAGTTAATGATCTTCAAGTGTTGTGTAGCAGACAGAGAGAATTAAAGAATCACATTAAAGAGTCACATTTAAAGATTCCAGACACATCAAGCAGCCAATGCTGAGCTGAATTCAGCTGCCTCAGCTCACGCAGTGTTAAACGAGGCAATAGATAATGAAAATCTAAGCTGAATGGCTCTATTTTACATTTTTGGTGAATGACCTTCACATTCTTCATCCACTGATAAGAAATATGGTCTCTAGAGACTCTCTTCCTTATATTTTTCTAAAATTCACCTTCCCTTCCTCAGTTTCCTGTCTCTGTTCTCTTCCCTCTGCATTTCCCTCCTCACTTAAACTCCTACTGCAAAGAATTACAAGAACATTTTTAATGGCTGGACACTGATGAGCTCATCAAACTGACAAGAGACAAAGGAATGTACCCCTTTATTCATCCTCAGGTATTCCTGATAATTTTGCCAATGGAAAGTTATCACTGAAGAACAGGAGAATAAACAAGATTTAAAAATATATATTAAAAATAACATATAAACTGAAAGCTGAGATTTGGTACCCTTTGCCAGCCACCTGAATACTCTATACAGTCATACATAACACTCCAGGGGCAGGAATGGAGAGAAGATCAAATAAATGACAGAATCATATCACAGAATATTGTAAGTTGGGAAGGACCCACAAGGATCATGGAGTCCAACACCTGACATGGAAAGCTTCACTCAGGATCTTACCTTATGGAGGTTTGGACAAGTCTTCCCACTGTGTTAACATTAGGTATAAACATTAGGTTTATACAGTGGAAGGTTTTTTTGGGTGTCTAAAACCTTTGTATAGCTCGAATCACTTATGGGAAAAAAAATAATTGAGCAGAGTTCTTTCCCTAGGGAACAATATATTTTCTATTCATGTATCTGAGTATTATCCCTATGTGTCATTTGCCATCTCAGCCAGCAAAATGCAATCTTATAATTCATAGCAAATATTTTTCCAGACAAATCCCAAATTATTGTTATCCTGCATTTATCACCTTGAACCCTTGATTGGAGTTTGCTGCGGTTTGACATTTGTCTTAATTGATATTTAAACAGATTGGCTGCAAGTTCTTTGAACTGCAAGTGAGATACCCAAATAAAGATGGATACCTGCAGAGCCCAGAGCAGTTTTAGAGTCTGTCTTTATTTAGTAGCTGCCATGCCTGACAAGCTCAAGCAGAGAGATTTCCTGTTCACAAGCTGTTCTCAATGTGAAACATGACATTTGACAGCATTTTTCCCACCACTTCTAAATCACAGCCATTTCCACCCCAATTCCCCTCTTTTAATATAATGGGAAATGTTTGATTACACATCTAATCTTCAAAGTTCTTGGGTATCTAATGGGGGAGTATTTTTGTGCACCTTACTGCCTCCTAATGATAATCATTTCAGTAAGTCCTGGCAGGAGGTTGTTCCTGGATCTTTTAGTTGAAAAATGCACCTATAAATTTGGAGGCAGAGGTTTAAAGGAGTGAAATTAGCTCACTGATACAGACATAATTCCACTACTTTTTTTTCCATACTCTGCAGGGACCTCATTCTCAGATTCTGCAACCTCCCTTTGCATTTCATTTTTAAATGTCTGTCCACTGACAAAGGGAAACAATCCCAAGCTTCGATTCTGAAGTAAATCTCTTTATTACCTGTCAGCAAATGAGTATTAGCTTATTTTTTGTGGCCCTTGATGTGGGGGAACAGAAGGTTTGTAAAATAAAGGGCTTCCTGTCATCCTGTATCACTTGGTCCAACTTCCTGCTTTGTAAGGGACACGTAGCAGATATTAATTTTACCAGCTCACCTGTTCAGGGCTGCCTTTCATTTCAACATTTACTGAAGTCATGCAGCTACTTCTAAACATAACACACAGGGAAACCATGAATTTGTGTCCCCTGACAATGCCAGACCAACACTTAGGAAGCCCAAGAAACCAACTCTGCTTATTATTTTCTCACCTCCTCCCTGAATGCAGACAAATTCACAGCATCCCTCAACAGCATCTTTCACAAAGTGAAGGCCTCCCAGCATTTTGGGTTTGCATAACTATGTTTATTTTTGCTGTAAATAGTTTTTCCAACTACAGAAATGTTTATTTGCACTAGGAAGGTCTATGTGATGGTGAAAAAGCTATAACACACACAGAATGCACTGAAAAATGGTCATTAAAACTCAGTGAAACAGAAGTTCCCTCACACTTCATGGAAATTAAAACTCAGAGCACCCTTGGCAAGAGGAATGGACTAATATCAGCATGTTTCCCAACTTCCAACATTAATCATTTCACATTACACTTTTCTTATCCAGGAGATAGTCCTGGGGATTCTTATTTTCCTTCTCTTTTCTGTGGTGGGTACTGATAGTAGGTCTTCTTAAAAAATATTTCAGTGCTCCAGCCTAGATGCTCCAGATGCATTATAGTTAGTATACACACACATATATATATAAAAATATATATATTATGTTTTCAGGAGTGGCAAGTATTGCTTTTTCTTGTGAGTCCCTTGCAGGGCTGTGGGTACTCACCATTTTTAAGGAACAAACTGTAAAATTAATTGAGATGGCCCTACATTAAACCATACGAGCTTGATACATTCACTTCAAAAAGATCTGAGAAGATTAACTTGAATAGAAATCAGATCAAAGATTTACAATTTTATTTTTTAATCTGACACAGGCTTACAAAAACCTCAAAGCCATTTTTGTCCATCCTCCTCCAGCTCTCTGCATCATATAAAAGGTGAAAAGGTTACTAGGCTACAGATTTTGTTACCATGCCAGAGTTTGGGATGATCAAGTCACATTTTGCTCCTGCAATGACAAATTGAACTTGTTACAGGTTTGTGTTTCAGAATACCCCCTCTCAGTAAGTGAAACCTCACCAAACCTGTGATGATAATGACCATACCCTAATTGTGAGCACACACAAGCACTGCCCCAAACAGCTCCCAGCTCTGAGAGCTGCCTCTGCCACAAGTCAGGGAATTGGGGTGCTGCACAAGCAGGAAACATGGAGCTATTTCCAGGATGCCAAAACACTTGGCAGGCTCAGAATTCTGGCACAGCCTCTCAGCTCCTTAACAACAATTCTGGCCCCACAATGTGCAAAGTACCTGCCGTGCAGTTTGCTTGGGTGTGCAGATTGAATGTTTGCCGTGTTTTGAAAGCCTGGCCCCGGCCACTATCAACAAGAAGCCCTGGTTGTTGTTGTAGTAGATCAATGCAAAAGGGTTTTATTTGCAAACAAATTCGACTCTGATGTAATTTTTGGATTCCAGCTATTCCATTCCTGGAACAAAGAACCCCGTCCTACTGATACATGCTGACAGTTATAAAATTTTAATCACAGGGAGAGTCCATCAGTTTAGGATGCAGGGTCTCCTCAGTCTTCTAAAAGGCCATGCAGAAATCAGTCTTGTGAGCCAGAGCTCTATTTATCACCAGAGACAAACAATCACAGAGAAAATCTAACCAACAGTGGTAAGCAGCCTTTTGGTTTTGACCTTTGGATGTGTACCCACTGCCCAGCGAGGACAGAGATGTGGAGACAGTGAATATTAATGCAACCCACTGGCTTTTCCTACATCATAACCTTTTACAGACTCTGAAAACATTGCATGGAGTCTCTGACCACTAGAGAAGAAAGCAATGGCAGAGCCTCTCTGAAGAGGAATTTATGAATTTACACACTTGTCTTGTGAGGGTTAGATGAAGCCAGGCTGTACAAACATCTACTTCCCAGTAAGGAAAATCCAGGATAAGTGGTGAGGATGAAATTTAAAATTGAAAAACACAATTGCTGACCTGTGAATCATCAAATATTTTCATTTACAAGCTGTGCTTACATCTGATGTTTGGACAAGAAAGGAAGATAAAGCAAACAGATGCAATTTTGGCTTTGCCAAGAAAAATTAGACATTTCTGCTCCAGTGTTCAAATATCCTGTACTAGAAAGTACACATAGCTTCCATTAATGCTCTTCAGTGGAAAAAGAGTGCAAGTGCAGATATGGAAACAGTAATGGGGGCATTTGCTGCAAATTGAAGAGCGTCCATATTCATAGCCTGGAAATTTTCCTGTGGTAATTTTTTGTTATTATATATGTTTGTTACACTGGGGAGAACTTTAGGTAGAAAGAACCAAAAGAACACCTACAAATCCTGTGCACTATTCAAATAATACTTTTTGAATATTATTCACAGAACGCACCATAAAAAGCCAAGCAGTGTACAACTCCAATAGATCTCCCCAACAGCAGGGGGATAAAAGTGGGTAAGTTTATATAAATATTTCTTTAGTCCTGTAAACTTATTCCCAATACTCTCATTTTGATGGTTTCTCATGAGAAGCCTCTCACAACAAAGCTATTTTATTATGCACAGATAAGCAAATTGCAGCAATATCTTGCCTAAAGACTTGATTAACAACCCAATAAAAAAAAAAAAAGCCAACCCAAACTGTTTAATTGGACAGTACAGCCAATGTAAGACTAGAGATGAGAGATGTCACTTTTTGAAATGTTCTTGATGAATCCCCCATGCTTCTTCCTCCCTCCCCTCTTTCTAGACAATCCCTCTTTTAGAAATACAATGAATATACCCCAGTATAGTCCTAAGATACATAAACAGAAGTCCAGGAGAGAGCACACTACAACATCCTTGCTTATCCATTAAAAACAGGGTGTCAAGGCCTGATTATTTAACTCACCCATGAATAACACAGGACTTCACCCTCAGCAAAAGACTCAAAAATGAAATAATGGGATTATGGGTGTTTAGCCACGGCACCTGGTTTAACACTGCAGCCATCTAAAGTCAGCTTAAACATCCAGGTCAAGCTTTTCCAAGTACCTATTAATTTTTCACAAATGACTTGAGAGTCCTTGAGAACTGACATTCAAGAAGGTCTGTCCATCTCCATGACTGGCACAAGTGACTTTTTACAGAATTTACTTCCAAGTGCACATAAAGGTCTGGTAGACTCGGTGTAAAGGATTTTTAATTTGTGTTTGGTTTATGGCAGCAGGCAATGCAGCTGCTGGAATTAAAAGCAATGTGAATTAAATAAAGGTATGATCACACAGTTCAGCAGTGCTTCCTGAACATGATGCACTAAGAAAAATCTCGAGTCTGAGTTCTAAGAAAACAGAGTTCAAAAAATCAGCTCTCTCCTAAAACAAAGTTGTGGGAGGTTGATTTTTTTTTTTTTAATCTTTAACTGTATGCCTGTGATGGAGAGGTAGGGGTCCATTTTAAATTAAAGAATAGAAATGTAAAACTGGGACTACTGGGAGGATGAATTTCACATGGCAGTTTAAAAATCCCCTGTCCTGGTTAAATTCACAAGTACAGAATCTTTTTCACTAATTTTTAATGGACTTTGGACCTCCCAGCTGCAGGTTCCTTGGCCCAGGTACACCTCACCCAGCTTTACACACCTCCACTGGAGAGCTCCCCATCTGTGTCAGACTCTTTATTTTCAGGACACGACTTATCCAACCTTTCTTTTGCCTCCAGTGACACAAGGCAAACTGCATTAAGGAGATTTCTCTCCGTCAACTATAAAGGGAAAATAAAGCAATTTAAGTGTAGTGATCTGTACTACAGAGTCTCATCTTGGCAGAGATGAAATCCACCCTTTGTCCTCTTCAGATACCCTTGAAATGAAGAGAAACTCTGTCCCTACCCCAAATGCTCAACACACAGAGCCAGGACCTGCCTCCCTCCCAGTATAACAGACTTTATTTTTACTGAAAGTTAGGTCTCTGAAAGGAGTGCAATGACCAAAACCAACTGTCTGACCACAGCTTGGATGTCAAAATAAATTAATTATGAGGGCATGTTATTAATGGCTGTAAGTGCCTGATAAACATTAGTTTGTACTGATTCACATATTAATTTTGTAACTTTTGACCCCAGAAAACTTTTAAAACAAAGGGCAGCAACGAGTTTTCAAATTACCCCAGGAAAAGTAAAGTAATCCCACCCCCTACCAGTCCAACAATTTTACAGCCAGCAGACTGCACAAAACCACATGGAGGAGATATTTTTAATTAAGTGCACTATAAGGAGAATAATGGTTACCCAGATTCAGTCCAAACAATTATTATCAAAAGGGCCTTAGCATTTTAAAATAAGCCATTTAAGAAAGGCTCAGTGTTTTAAACATAGGCTGTTTCCGATTATAAAGTAGAGCTTTTAATTAAGATTAGTAAGGCCTAATTCAAGCTATAATTCGGTTCCTTTAGTTAGCAAATGTCTATTAAAACTGAGCAATTAAGGTTAAATGGGTTGAAGCATTTAAAGCACTCCCTCCTGCTTCAAATACTATAATAGAAAAGACTATGTCAGTGACTAATTCAGACCAGAAGACACGTATTTCCCCTCAAGTTTTTTACTTCCTTGCTGATCATAAAGTTTGCTAAAGAAGAAACCCTTGGTGAACTAGATTTTCAATGGAACAAAAATATATGTTTGTGTGTTACAGCTTATTGTCCACAATTTAACCATAAAATACAATTTCTGTGATTTTATATAGTATAAAGTTTGCTCCTATTATGTTTTTCCCCTTAATTTTATATAATTTAGTCATAAAAATATGTAGTAAACTTGCCAGTAGCATATTTCTCTCTGTGTTCATACCTGGCATAATGGTCTTCAGCAGCTGTGTGTGTACTTGACAGGTAAAGGTAGAATTATGCTATGATTTGTATTCCTGCCATAAATGGCCTTTTAGAGCATTCCCACCTCCCCTTCCATTTCCCATTTTTGCAGCTTTTTCAAAGACTGAAACTCTTCATGCTTGGTGTCATCTTTAAGACCAAGCCCAGACTCCTGCTCACTCAGGCAATTGTATCATGGAATCCTACTCAGGATAAAGGCTGATGTTGTCTTACCATTGAGGAACAGGCCACAGCAACTACCACCAAAATACCTGCCTCAGAAACAGCTAAAAATTATGACTAGTACATAAGTCATAATATTAATGGTCATCACTGAGAGCCTTTCAGGATAAGCAGTACAGGAACACATTCCAGTAACTTCTTTTTGTGCAACAAAATCCAGTGAAAGCAGTTCTGTATTAACTCAAATTATGTCACTGAGTTATTATAGAAAATTAATGCAATTGCTGCTGCTGTCCTGAAGATATTTCTGTGTATTCCCTATTCAGAATAAATGCTAAAGCTTTTAGGTTTCCCTTCTTAAGACCACAACGTGATGCAGTCAACTGGTGTTTCTTTTATGATGCACTTCTTGCACCTCTCTCAAGAAAAAGATTTTTTAAAAGTATTTCAGAACAGGCAGTGAAAGGATGCAAAGTGCCAGAGGGATAAAGAAGAGAAATATACTTTCTATATGCCTTTAGAAGTGACTGTTTACAGAAACCTTGAGTGACAACACCTTAGATTTTACCCATATCACAAAAGAATTATTTCCTAGTCAACAATCATAGTATAAACAATTTGATGGAGTTGTTTCCATCGTTAAAGTTTTTGAGAGAACTGTAATATAAAAGTTCTTCCATTCTGAAGCCATAATTTCCTTAAATGTACAACTGTACATAGAATAAACTGCTGCCATTTTCACACAGTGAAAACAGATAATAAACCAGCTTATATCCAATCAAAGTATTTTAGTCTTTAGGTTTTTATCTCAGGCCAACAGGTTATTCCCCTGTTGTACTCCTTCCCTGCTCACTCCTACAAGCCAAAACAGTCACAGGGCAGGGAAATCCTGGCAAGCCCTCCTTTGTTCCTTGCTCTCTGAATACATCTACACACTCCAGTCCCAATAGAGGTAAAACCACTCTCCAAGGAATTCAAGCCAAGCAAAAGCCATGGGGTTCCACTTGTGTCTGCCCTCTGGGAGCCAAATAATGCAGGCTGGGCTCCCTCCTGGCTGTGGGTCAGGCTGCAGCACAGCCCCAGCCAGGCTGCATTTCCCCAGCACAAAGCCCTTGGGAAAATCCCACTGCAGCCAGGAATCAGGAGCAATCCCTCTGCAGCACCTGCCTTGGCAGGGTGGGGGACACCAAGAGTAAAGGTCAGATGAACTGGAGCACTGGGCAAGCAATGACTGGGCTGGTTTAAGGGGAAAGTGGGGGGGGGGGGGGGAAGGACGTGGGAAGAGGAGCTTTGATCACACTCATCTTTAGGCAGGTTGGAACACACCAGGAAAAAAAATAAAAAGGGAATTTCTAAATGAAGTTGGACTTTGGTGCTTCGTAGGTAAAGAGATTCACTGGTATGTCTCCAAGTCACGGTTTTCATGGACTCCTCTTCCAAGGAATTTCTGCAAACAGGAAAGTGCAAAAAGAAGAAAGGCACAACCCTGCCCAGCAGAGACTGAGATCTCTAGAGGTAAAAAGTCAGATACCAAATTCCTCCCGTGCATGTGCTGCCAAACAACTGAGATATGCATTACCTGCACTCCCTGCTCAGCAAAGCAAATACCCACTCACTTCATCCCCTTTTCCCACTGCAACAGGGAGACTGGAAGTTTAGAATGTGACCTCTGCTTCCAGATAATGAAATCAGAACAAAGGCACTTGGGAGCAGCTTCCCCTCTTCCAACAGCAAGGACCAGAATGCACAGCAGTTATGTCCTGTAGGATTTTCAGCAATATGTCCAACAAACACCTACTCCTGCAGAGGTTCCCATGCTCTGAAGCACATTCTGCACCAACACCATTCCCCCTCCAGTAATCCCCAAATTGATATCATGCACTGCTCTTTTTTCCCCTCCTCCCCCCCCCCCCAGTTAAACTTTTGATGTTCTGTGACCACGATGCCTTATTAAAGGTAAGGACTGACAGTGGTTCAGGCAGCCTAAGGCATGGGAATGGTGGGATGCAGCTCAGCAACCTCAGGCTGAGAGGAAATGAAAATCAGCTTCCATATTCTAACAGCTCATCTGCTTAACTAATTGATTATAGGAATCAGAACAATCTGAAAATTGCTTGATCTATTTAATGTCTCTGATTCTTTGGCGGCTGAACTGTAAAACATCATCAGTAGTTGTGAAAGCATGGTCTTGAATTTGATATATATTGTCTATGGGGCCTACAGCACCAAACTAACTGCTCGTGTATTAAGCACTAAGTTCAGGTCTAAAGCAAGATCAAGGTCTTATATCAGCTTATTAAGTGATCCAGATTTTTTTTTTTTTTAATTCATTGGCCAATGAAGGAAAAACTGTGGCCTTCTACAGGTTGCAGGGAAGCAGCACTGTAAAGTAAAATAATATCTTCAATTTAATAAAGTACTTACACAGAATTAAAGGGTAACAGCTTCTTAAGATTAAGTACCTGAGTACTTTGATGATTCAAGGCATTTGAACAAAACAATTCTTCAAACTAACGTAAGTGTATTCCTTTTGCTCAGCACCTTAAATGTGTAAAAAAGTCTTGAAATTTAAGGGGGTCTGTCACACCCTCCCTTCAGTTTCTCACAACTCTGACAAATATTTATGTATGAACTATGTTTTTTCATGCAAGGTATCTGCTTTAAAGCAGGTCTGCTTTTTTCAGCTGAAATTTTAAACAAATATATACATACTAAAACAAACAAAGAAAAAAACCCCAAGAAGTTGGCTTTTCTTTTCCTGAAGTGATTATATGGAAAATCCACTGCTTTGCTACGTCAAAAAAAATCTCCCCTCTTACTTGGACAGATTAAATGCTCTCAGATTTTGTTTCTTACAAGGAGTCGAGGAGTTCCCTTTCAGGAGACTTCTCAAGACAAAAAAAAAAAAGATGGTCAAATTACAGCTGAAAATTCACCAAACAAAAACCAGCCACTTAAAAAAAATCATTACAGAAAAACCCAAACAACATAATAAACTCAAAGCTCAACAACAGGCACCTGCCGAAATTTATGCAGCTAAAGTTTCCCAAACAACCTTCTTTGTAGGTGTTTTTTTTTTCCCCCAGCCTTTCACAACACAATGGCTCCAGAAACCGAACCAGATTAGGAAATCTATTCACCTTATTCACCACCACCTTCTCCCTGCCATGTGCCCCAGCCTCTACATCCCTCTACATCTACCTTGTCGTGCATCAGCCTCAGAATGTGCATTTTAGGAGCCCCCATAATCAAATGGGAGGTAACAAATGATGGCAAACAGCCATGCAAAGAGGTTTTTCCAGCCAGCCACTGAGGAAAGAGCCATGGGAACAGCAGGGAATGTGCTGAGGGACAGGTGAGCTCTGAGCTGGGGATGGGGCCAGGAAAGAGGTGGAGAAAAAGGAAGGCAAAGGGAAATCTGAGAGCTGGTTTGACTTGAAGACAGAACTCAAATGAAAGGAGCAGTAAAGGGTATTCAGAGCTTACAGCTGCCAGTTCTCCAGACCCAGAAGTCTTGCTGGGTAACTCTCCCCAAGAGAGAGGACAGGGGAAGGAAAATTGAATAAAATAACAGAAAATCCACGAGGAGAGGACAAAAGAGAAGTAGTATTTGCAGTAAGGAAGTGACAAGGTTAAAAGAGAGCTGAGGAACAGAATATACAAGACAACACAGTGAAAACTGCAAGGAAGAGGGATTGCACCAGAAGGTGACAGGTGGGAAAACGAGGAAAAATACACAGTGTCTAGCAGATAGATAAAGAATGAAGACAGAAGAAGGACAGATTCTTACCTATTGAACTTAGTGCATTTTATTTATGCCCCTTCAGCTTATTATCATCTTCCTGGTAGATAACTCACACTTTATATCTGGGGGAAAGCAGAAGTTCCTCCTAAATACAGCAGAAGTACCTAAATCACCACAGGAGGCCACCCTGGGTTCTGCAGCTCAGTAACTGTTGAGACTGATGAGATTTTATGATATCTATAAGTTCCCAGAGTACCCACAGACCATCCAGCAGGCAGGGAGCTTATCAACTATTTAGAGAAGTGTCCTTGGAAAAAACCCATATTTTTTCCAGAGTGGGAATCACATGTAATGCTGTTGAAGAATGGGGCCGTATCTCTAGTGCAGTGGACTTGTTTATGCAAAATACAGTGATATTTCTATCTGAGAAGCATTTCTGGGGAGAAAAAAAAATAAAATCGGAGTGGATGCTCTTTTTCTAAGTCGAAATGGAAGATTTCCAAAGTGGACCACCGGGGGAGCTGTTCACTGAACCAGCATTATGGGCTGGCAGAAAGTAAGAGGTAGGACAGAGTAGGGGAGAAAAGGGAGAGGATAAAACAAAAGGGTGTGTGACACATGGGGACTGATGGCCCTGTGAGAAGATAAATGGGTCATGTCAGCCCAGCTAAGGGATATTCTGCTTTTATGGGATAAACTACTGAACAAAGTTGGAGAACTAAAGCAATTGGAATAAACAAATAAAATCAAGGCTCAACTCTGACCAAAACAAAAGCTCTATTCACTGAAAAAGCATGAAGGAGAAAAAAAGGAAAAGTTACCATAAGCTGTTAATTCACTTAGGCTGTAATAAAATTCTGCTTTAATAGAGAATGTTCTCAGGAGTATTTTCTTACTTCTTCTCGGCTTCTCCATCCCCTAAGAAAGCTCATTCCCTGAAGCAAATTAGAAAACTGGCAAGTTGGAATTGAGTATTAAATGGTACCAGACAATTTAAAAAGAGAAAAAGCACAGACATAGAAGACCTCAGAATTTAATTCTGGGAAACACTAAACCAAAAATTATGCATCAAGCTACCCTACATGTAAGTAGGACCTAAACCAGCATCACAGACTTGTAGCAACAGGTCTCATCCAGCCATGAGGGGAGGGTGACATGAAGTACAATATCTGATATTAATACCATTTGTTAAGGGGTTGTAGCTCTAGAAGGCAGCTCCAGTGTCTTAACACCCACCACAGACCTCATTCAGGGAAATCAAGGGTGTCCATGAAAGAATTAATTCACCTTCAACTGTAATGATAAGAATGATCAATCAGGAAGGAGTCACTTAAGCTGCCTTGTTCAGTGGCATCCCTGTCACTGCAGAGACTGACAGAACAAGTCTCAGCTCCCCTGAGCTGTGCAAGCATCAGGATGCCCAAATTCCAGAAACCAAAGGACACCCAACTCTCACATGACATCAGTGATGAAGATGGTCCACCTCAGAATGAATTGCTGAGAGTGGAGTGATGGGACAGCACAGAGCTCTCAAAAGAAATGGGATCACTGCTCCATTTAAAAGACATCCAGAAGCCCCTTACTCACTTATCCCTGCAGACGAGAGGGGGCTTTGGTGGGAGATACAGGATCAGGAGCTGGGAAATGAGAAGTCTCAGATGCCCTGTGCTGGTTCCAGGCTGACTGATTCAGAGAGCAGCCCTCTCACAATATTTGGGTTCATTTTTGAAGGGCTCGAGAAGAACAGAGCAGGTATTTCAAACACTGTAGTAAAACAAAAATCCAACGTGTCAGACCATGAATGACCTCCCAAGAAAATGAAAGATTTTCTGAATTCAAAATTACTGAAGATGGTAACAACTGGTTTATCTATCCAGTTTCTGATTCAAGTGCAATGAGCTATCATTTTAAACTTCAGTATATTGCTCTAAGCACTGTGAGTAGTTTAAATTTTGGCTTAGGGATGCTACTGCACCTGCAGTACGAAGATAATCCTTGTGGGTCCCTTCCAACCCAGCATATTCTGTGAATTCCGTGTGACAGATTCGAGAGTCTCAAATTTGGCAAAGTAAGAAATTCACCATCCTGCCATTTCCACAAAATTAGAATTCCTGGTTCAGAAAAGGGCTTTTAGTTGGCAGTTTAGAGGTGATCTGTGCAGAACTCTGTGCTTTTCTGTCTGCAGCAACAGGTCAAGTAAGAGACAAAGTCAGGCATCACAGAGCATCAATGGAAGTAACAAAATCCAGGGATATCAATGCAAGGGTTTTTCCAGATACAGCATTGAGTTTATCTCATCCACTGTACACAGAGAAATATTAGGAACTATGGCAAAAGTCTAGGAGATTAGGAGGTGCCTTGCTAAATTGGCTGGACATCTTCCAAAAACTTCCTTCAGCTCAGCAGCCTTTAAATGAGCACTGGGGGTCAGAAAGGACAATTGGTGTGTGTTTCCAAATGGGCATATGAGGAATGTAACCTGCTGTGAGGCTGGATATACCTGTGATTGAGGCAGGAATGGTTTATCTTATTTTGAGATCATGTTTAAAGCCAGTGAGGTGCCATCCGTGGGGTAACCAGGAATAACAGCCCTCACTGCAGGTTACCATGACCACCTGTTTATCTGGAATGACTATTTACATTAGGAAAAGGACTGCAAATACATCAACACGTGACAAACTTGCATCACTGGAACTGCACAGGCCCACTGAGCCAGCAGACAAGCAGAGCTGCTGCTGATACAGCACAAATTTCCCACGTGAGCAGGAATGTGAAGATCAGCCTCTCAGGGCAGACTCGACCCACACACTTTGCCATGGTATGTGTATGTTGCCCTCAGCAAGAAGTCCATCAAAAAAATTATGAAGCTTCACAGTAGGAAAAATAACTAAAAGTACAGCTGAAAACTGTGAGCATTTCTGTACAAAAAGTAACACGGTAACACCTGCGTGTGATCAATTCTTAAAAGAACTGAAGGAGAGTTATGCAAATACTGTGAAAGACAGAAGGAAAAACACACTCCTGGAGGAAAATCACAGTCAATGAGGGAAATCTCAGAGTAGAGTTTTGCAATCCAGAAGCAACAGGTCCCAGTGAACGTGTCTTAAGAAAAAATCCCGTCCACCCACTCACATCCTCTACACACTGTAGAGAAAGGGTCCTACGTGTAAGGTATAATCCAAAAGAAAAAAAACACCTATAGCTAGAGCAACTCACTGGAATTACAGTCACACTGAGGATAAAGAGTAGGGTAAGGAAAAAAAAACCCCATTTAAAATAATGTTAATGCAGTAACTGGATATAAAACGGGCACAGATGAACATCAATGAAAAATGACACAGAGTATTTCAACCATTAATGAGGGGAGGGTTTGGACTAGCCAGAGAAGCAGCACTGGCAAAAAAAACTTCCTAAAAACTAGGTTTAAGAGCTAAACCTCTTCATAAACTGCCCATTGACAAGAGTACCCACAACACCTGACACACACTGCATTGGAGACAGGGAAGGGCCAGCAAGGCACAAGGAATGCCAGGACCTGGAATCCTTTTGAACCCTCTGGAATTTCCACTGCTTTGACACTGTTTTCCAGCTCATGATTTTACTGAGACACCAGCCTGTGGGGAAGCCAAAAGTCAATGCAGAGAAGATAAGGACAAAGACCTAAGGAGCATGAAGATGACTGCATTTGAGATACTGAATAAAATCACAATAGGGAAGATTTCCCAGCCAAGTGAATCAACTAATTATCAATTAATGGATTTTATATATTGAATAGAAACAGAGACTTGAAAGCAATTATTTTTTTAAAGATCACCTGGGCTGGACACCTCATTCTGTCCTATGAAAAGGCCAGGCAGAGAATTTGCTTTCAAAGGATATTGAACATGAATATTATGTGATATGGGAAAACATCACGGCAATGCTGACCATAAGGCTTTACAAAGCACAGGGGAAAAAAAGAAAAAAGCTGTAAACTGAAATCTACAGAGGGAAGCAGGAGACAGGCCACAGGAAGAATGAGGAACTCTTTGGAGAAACAACTGTGCTCTGTGGAAAGAAAACAGGTCAGCTGGTTCAGGCAACAAGGCTCACCAGAAAATAAAATAAAGAAAAAATGTAAGGTAGATCTGTCTGACAAGTCATCCACAATCCTCAGAATCTCTGGAGAAACCCAAAAAGACATTTTGAGAGAAAAGCAAAGTTCGGAAAGAAATTCCCTGTTAAAGGAATTTAACAGGTTGTCAAGAAAATGTTTCATTTCCATATAATTTCTGGTAGAGTGTTCCACGGGTCCTTAAAAGAAATGGGTTTGTCTTATGTATTTCTCCCCACCCTTTAGCTCACAGCAGCAAAACACACAAAATCCTGCCCAAGTGGCTGGGCTCCACATTTACTGCATTGACCTGAAGATCCCACTCTTCAGAAAAACTATAAATAAATACACAAGAGCACACAAATACATATTCACATGCTGGACACGTTTCCACAAGTCTGTGCTCCGTTGCTTTTCTAAAACCTAAGACTCATCAAAAAAAATGTTATTTCCCATACTCTATTCCCTTTCTCCAAAAACGGATTTCAAGTGAACAAAAGCAATATTTAAGACTGATGTTTAAAATAAACAAACATGGACACGTTTCTAAATTAATTGCAGTGCCTCAGTGTAACCTCAACTAAAATTTATCAGAATTAATTTGACCATGTAGTATAATTTCCTTAAGGTCACTATACTGCATAAATTGCAATTCTGCTTGTTTAGTAAAATCTGGTTGCATGGGAGAGCCTGGAGTATAAGTGAGCTGGTTATGCTATATATAATGTTCTTCAGACATGAAGCAATACAGGTAGATTGCTACAGATATGGCTAAAGAACCACATCATCTCTAAAAATGTTATCTTCTTCTCACAGGTAACTAGTTTCAGTGATCTAGTGATCTAGTGAACTGAAACAGTGAACTAGTTTCAGTGGGTTTATTTAGAAAAGCCCAGTTACAAACTTTGAGAATCATTTAATGACCCAGCTTTGGTTTCGGCACCACAAAGACCATCCAGTGGATTTCATTTCTGTTAATGAAATAATATGAAATAAATTACCTTTATCTTAAACAAATTACCTTTATCTTAAAAGGTAATTTTTAATGGCTGCTCACTGAAGGTGTGACAGAACACTAACTACCCATCCATGAAGTTAGCCTGTTTATTTCTGTAGGTTTTGAATACTTAACCTCAAAAGGTAAAATAAACCCATCCTACATGTACAGCAGGCCTGAGGCAGATCTCAGATCTGCCACTGACTTGTGTGACCTTTCCTTTTAATTATGAGCTTACTCACTTATGAAAAGGACATAATGATACCTGCCCTACACTGAATGCACATAATTTCAGTCATTTCGTGCTTCAAAGTACTTTGGGATCAAATTAACAGGTACTACACAACTAATTTAAAACAAGCTCCAGATAGGAAGCATTCAAAAACACTTCAAGCTTTCCACTTATCCAAAAGTGTGATATTAATTACAAACTTGAGACACACAGCTGATGCAAAATCTTTAGAACTGGTACCATAACATTGTAAAAAGGCTTATATATCCTGCAGAGTGATACCTGGTTCAGACAGCTTGTGTTCATTTACCTGACTAATGCTGAATATCCATGCAGAATATGCTGCAGCCTGCCCCAGTTCACTTTACTTATCAGGCTTGTCAGACACTGATTCTATTAGATATGAGTTTGATATCAAGACACAGAATTTCCATTATTCTGTACATCACTGCAAAGAGGAATCTTGGTTTTTACTACTCACTGAGCTCTCTTTTTTAATTTTTACAAAGCCAAGGTAAGCCAGGCAAAGAGAAATACGTATATTAAATAAGCATAAAGTATGTATATTAAATAAGCATGAGTATAAGCAGTGTCTACCATTAAACAGAGCTTAACAACTAAAACATGAATAGTTAAAGCTGAGGGAAACTCTTGATGTGTAAAACCAACACGAGCACCAAAGCTGAGAGCGCTGTAACTTCACAGCTGGGGCCTTGAGTTTCCTCAGAGTTCTGTAGCTCTTTCCCTGGAAGGGATGAGGAGAGGAAGAAGGGGTGCTGAATGATTATCCTGTTTGCAAGGAAGATAATCTGGTTTCCAAATGAACAGCAGCTCAGAGCAGCAAGAGGTGGACAGTAGGAATTTGTCTCTGTCAATTTAAGCCCAAGACAGAGAAATATGACAACCACAAAAATGCTTCATGAGGGCACTTGAACAAACACTTTGGAAGTCCATGGAGAATAATATGTGGTTTCAGATTTTTGTAGACTTCAGCAAAGTCATTTCTAGGTCTTTAATCTTTTTAATGGACTGGCTATAAACATTTTTTTAAAAGTTTCATTCTGCCAAAGAAAGAGAAGGACTTGGAAGGAAAATTTTTATACCTGCTAAGCACCTACAAGTAAGAAAAAATAATATTCTTGCATCTTTTATTTGTAGGGCTGTGATTATAATATTCATTCTATTGACCAGAGAATCTCTCTGCTGAGATTCAACAGACAAGATGGGGGACAAAATCTGAAATATGAATGCACACAGTGCCTAATAAAACATGCTAGGTCTTTCTCAACTACAAGAGGGCGTATAAAAGCAAAACAACTTTTTTTTTTTAAGTCTGTATAAGCACAATAATCTGAAATACTTCCTTTTAAAACAGTGTACCGCAGATCAGAAATGTATGATCATGACACATTCATAGAGTCAAAGAGAAGCAAGTTCCAAGGTCCTGGTCGAGGAGATGCAGAAAAGCACCTACTGTAACTTGCCCGGGGAGAACGGCGGCCAGTCCAGGGGGTGATCCCATCCCATCCCATCCCATCCCGCGGCCGCAGCTCCCTTTTTTAATTTTATTTTTCAAAGCAGGCTGGCGGGCACGACGTTTGCGGTGCCGGACAATTAGCCAGAGCAGCAGGGGGACGCTTACCAATAAACACCCAGATTTGAGGTTAAGCAGCTGTAAATCTGCATTAATCGTTTCAGGAATTCAGCTATTTACAAAAGCTTTTAAAGAGCAAACAAATAAGAGGAGGGAGGGGAGGAGAGATAGGAGAGGAGCCGATCTGTCCGTACCTTCACACTGCTTCCCTTCCCCTTTATAGCCCGGCTTGCAGATGCATTTGTAGGATTTGGGTGTGTTCTGACAGATGGCATCGATGTGACAGTCATCCGTGGCTTCCGCGCACTCGTCAACATCTGCAAGCACAGAACGAACCCCGAGGGGACGGATCAGGAGGGAGACCTGAGACACACAACACCAGGGACAGGAACTCCCCTCGGAACTGTTTGCCTGCCTGCCTGCCTTCCCATTGTCATCCTGGAAATGGGAACATCTGAGGTTAAATAAGTGAACCTGCCAACGTGATGTTCTCCTCAGGTCGTTTATAAGCACTGCTCCACCGAGCCACAGGGACTGGCTCTCACATTCCCGCATTAGGAAATCCTTAGACACTAAAAATTAGCTTCTGCTGTATAGGTCTGGTACTGGAGACCCTTAGTAAAAAACCCAGCGTTTAAATGACCTATAAGAGGAGAGAAAAAGACCATTTGCGTGTTCTAGCAAAGAGATTTTCCCAATTTATAAAGACAGACTCTAGTTTAAATAAACTCCGCTGGTTGGGGAATGAGAAAAAGGAAATATTTTAACACCAAAACCCCATTAATACTTTTTACTTAGAGGCAAAAAAAAAAAAAAAATAAAAATAAACGGCAGACCATATGAAACTTGGTAAGTCAGTGCGGAGGAAAGCAACCTGCAATAACATCATCTACTTGGACTGAAACTCATTTAGGAGGAAGAAACTCCCAGCAGTCTCCCCGGCCCCTGCACTGGAAGGGGGGCAGCCAGACCGCTTGTTTTCAGGGTAGGAAGCCTTTACAAACATTTCAGTGACGGGCATTCGGATTTAAAGAGGATGGGGAGGGAGGAGGACGAGTGAGAGACTCGGTAGTCGTGGGAATGTTAATGAAGTGAACATAGGAGGGGAAAAAAAAAAAAAAAGGAAAAAGCAGCAGCTCCGACCTATTCAGGGATGGGGTGTGCTGCTACCAGGGGAACATTTAAAGCCCTCCTAACCTGCCCTGCCCCCCGCAGTCCCCCCAGACGGTCCCCGACCACCGCCGGGGAGGCGGTGCCGCCCCCGCCCCGGGGACGCCGGGCGGGCAGGGTCGTGTCAGAGCTCACCTCGCGGGGATTTCCTCCCCATTCCACGCCACAGCCACACCTGGGGCTCCCGGGAGCGGACAGGCGGGCAGGGCAGCGCGCTGCCCGGGGGATGGAGCGGAGCACAGCCTCCCCTTTCTGCCCGGGAAGGACCGAGGGCAGCGGGGGAGTCGCGGAGGGACGTCCAGCGAGAGACGTGCAGCTGGTTCCATGCCAGCGAGATTAACAGACCCTCCAAAAAGGTGCACTAAAGTGAAAACAGCTTCGCTGTCAGATTGAAATCCTAACGCTAATTGTTTCAGAAGTGCTCACTCAGCCATCTCCAGCGATCCTTCAAAGTCACCGGGGACAGGAGGGGCTGTTTGGAGAGGGGAGGATAAGCAGACACTGTGGCATGGCACACAGCAGAGAACTTGTCTGGGAGGTGCAGACCGGGGCGGCCCCGCGGGGCACCTCTGGGATCCCAGCAAGAGAATTCCCTGGACTCCGTATTGTTGTGGGGGATTTTTTGTCTTTTTTTCTTTCTTTTTTTTTTTTTTTTTTTTTTTTTTTTAAGAAAGAGGGGAACAGTGCAATAAGCGCTGTGATTTTAAGGAGAAACGCAGGGCTGCTGTAATCTGTTCCCTTCTTTCTTGTCCATTCGTTTATTTTAACCACCGAGCCGGTTCAGATCTAGCCATGATTTACGTGAATTAGCTTAGGGGGTCCGAGGGTGTTGCCTAGATCAGGCAGAGATTCAGTCAAGCACAAAAAGAAAAGAAGTTTTTGGGGGGGGGGGGAGTTGGTTTTTGTTTTTCTTCTTTTTTTTTTTTTTTTAAATGCTTTGGTTCATACTTTTGAGTCATTAAACCGGCACCCATCTCCCATCAAGATCAGCAAGAGTGACAGCTGGACTCTTTATAATGCCGTCAAAAATTCAAACTGCATTGAGCCAAGGGGGACATTTCACAGCAACCAGAGGATGCCTGGGAGTCAGGCGTGAATGCCAATGAGTCAAATGAAAGGGCAAAACCAAATATGAGCCCTTGCTCAGCTCCACATCTCACATTGCGTTTCTCGGACTTTAGGAACTTCTACGCTGACTTCGTTCATTTTGCTGCATTCAGACTCCTCTGTCTGAGGGATTTTTACACGCATCCCCCTCCCAACCCCTCCCCGCTCGTACTTCACCTTAAAGGATTACTTCTAGCACAACTTCAGAGACTGCATACACATCTTTCAAGAACTCACTTTGGGCTTACAAACATTCCTAGACAGACAGGGCTAGGAGCAGGGTGTTTGATTTTTCGGGGTGTTTTTGTGTAGGTTTTTTTTTTAAAGCAAAGATTTAGTATCATTGCTGCTATTAAACAGAGAGTAAGAAACGCCAGGTCTTCGGGTTAATGCGCAGACAGGGAAAACCTGTGAAGATATCCCAGGGCTCAGCACAGACTTATCTCGCAGGCACTTAAGCAAAGTAACTTTTCCTTCCCCATCTCTGCCCTGCACAAGTCCCTCGGCTCCGGCTGTGTCAGACACGCGAGAAAACGCCTCCCCACCGCAACTTCCAACACCCCCGGGTGCTGGGAAACGACCCTCCCCTCGGCACCTTACAGCGGGGCGAGAGCGGCGCGCAGAGACAGACGGACAGACGGACACGGCTCCCCCCGGGGCCGCCGCGGCGGAGCTCCCCCTTCACCTCCCCCCGCTCCCTCCCCGCTTCTCCTTACCTGCGCCCCCGCTGCCTCCCGCCAACCTGCCGGCCCAGGCGAGGGCGAAAAGCAAACAGCAGCGGCGCGCAAAGCAAACAGTGCCCATGATAACGATGCGCTGGCGGCGCGGGAGCGCGATAAGGGACGCGCCGGGGCGGCCGCGGAGCCGGCGGCGCTGACGCCGCACAGCGCCCCGCTGATTCGCCGCGGAGCCGCCGCGGGGCGGGGACGGCCGGGCAGGGCCGCCCACGGGGAGGGAGCGCCGCGGGACCGCGGCACGGGGGATGCCCGCCGAGGGGCCGGGGACGGCGGGGGACGAGCCGCGAACGGGACGCGCGCGGAGCCGTCCCCAGGGAGGGAGGAAGGGAGGGAGGGAGGGAGGGAGTGCGGGGACGGGGAGAGAGGGAGGGGTGGGTGGAGGGGTGGACAGGAGGATGGGTGGATGGAGGGATGGGTGGATGGAGGGATGAAGGGATGGAGGGATGAAGGGATGGACGGACGGATGGAGGGATGAAGGGATGGACGGACGGATGGAGGGATGGACGGACAGAGGGAGGGATGAAGGGATGGACGGACGGATGGAGGGATGAAGGGATGGACGGACGGATGGAGGGATGGACGGACAGAGGGAGGGATGAAGGGATGGACGGACAGAGGGAGGGATGGACGGACAGAGGGAGGGATGAAGGGATGGACGGACAGAGGGAGGGATGAAGGAATGGACGGACAGAGGGAGGGATGAAGGAATGGACGGACAGAGGGAGGGATGAAGGGATGGACGGACAGAGGGAGGGATGAAGGGATGGACGGACAGAGGGAGGGATGAAGGGATGGACGGACAGAGGGAGGGATGAAGGGATGGACGGACAGAGGGAGGGATGAAGGAATGGACGGACAGAGGGAGGGATGAAGGAATGGACGGACAGAGGGAGGGATGAAGGGATGGACGGACAGAGGGAGGGATGAAGGGATGGACGGACAGAGGGAGGGATGAAGGGATGGACGGACAGAGGGAGGGATGAAGGGATGGACGGACAGAGGGAGGGATGAAGGGATGGATGGACAGGGGGATGGAGGGTTGGGTGGGTGCAGGGATGGGTGGCTGGAGGGATGAAGGGATAGATGGACAGAGGGATGGAGGGAGGGCAGGTGGATGGATGAGTGGATGAAGGGATGGATAGATGGAGGGAGGGATGGGTGGGTAGAGAGATGGAAGGATGGGCGGACAGAGGAATGGAAGGTTGGGTGGGTGGAGGGATGGAGGGATGAATGGACAGAGGAATGGAGGGATGGGTGGATGGAGGGATGAATGGAAAGAGGGATGGAAGGATGGGTGGACAGAGGTATGGAAGAATGGGTGGGTGGATAGATGGAGGGGTGGGTGAAGGGATGGACAGGTGGATGGAGGGAGGGAGGCATTAAGGGATGGATGGGTGAGTGGATGGGTGGATGAAAGGACAGAGGGATGAGTGGATGGAGGGACAGGTTGTCAGATGGATAGATAGATGGGTGGGTGGATGAACAGAGGGTGGATGGGTGGGTGAGTGGAGGGATGGAGGGGTGAGTGGAGGGATGGATGGGGTGAAGGAATGGATGGACAGAGGGAGGGATGGGTGGCCCCACACCATGGGCTGTGAGGGCAGGCTGGCAGACATGGCTACCCATCTCCTCGGCAACTGCAGGCAGGGATCCTTCCCCCTTCCCAGGCTCAGGCTAAAACACAACTTTGTTTTGGTCGCCCCTGCCTCCCTCCCAACTTCACCTAACTCCATCCCCGCCTGCCACCAGCCACTGGCCTCCTCCAGGGCTATGCCGTGGAGACAATTGCCCCTTTCCAGCCCTTCCCCCCATCTCACTCCTCCGAGTCCTGCTCTGGATCCAGCCAGGGCTCTGCAGGTGACCAGTGTGGTCCTGGCCCAGCCTGGGTGGCACGCCCTCCCCAAAATCATCAGGGAAGCTGCACTGCCTCTGCTGCAGACAGACACGTTAGTGCCATTGTCACCAGCACCCTGGAGGAGAAAATCCATCACTTAAACCCAAACATCAGAAATGTGCCCCCTCAGAGGCAAACTCCGGGACGCTGAAGTCTTCCAGGCTGTTTTTAAAGGACTGGAACAGCTTGCAGACGTCCCCTGTGATGTGCCCCCCTATTTGCTTTACACCTTTCTTTCACAGACACTCCCCCTGCTGAAATGCTTTGCTACTTTAGGTTGTTTCAACTCCTCCTAATTCCCCAGCGAGGCTGTTGTGTGCGACATCCACTTGTCATCCGGAAAATAAATACACCCCGGCACAGCCTCGGATGCCTCTTTTTGACAAGTTCCTCCCAAATGTGTGCGTGTCTCAGTACGGTTCTCCCAGAAAACAGCACTCTTTAAGTACCTTTAAGCCTGAAGAGATGGGAAGGAAATGTAAGAAAAGTTGCTCAGCCCGTAGTAAAAGCACAAACCACCGTCCTTATCCTTCATAAACCCGAACTGCCGCTGCACGGTGCCAGAGCTGTTTGCTCTCCGCATGTTTACACCTCGACTTTGGGCATTCCCGGCCCTAATCCTTCAGGGCTGGGGCAGCGGTTATTGCTGTTTTAAATCCGGTCCCTTATTTTTTTTGTGCGTGTGACTACGCGGAGGTGCGGCGGTGAATTCCATGCCCCAGCCTTCCCATGGATACGCGGAGCGTTCCTGCCGCGGAGGTCCCCAGAGGGATCACCTGGAGCCTTGGAGTGCCACCTAGTGACCCGCTCATGGAATGTTGCAGCAGAGCGACCCAAAAGCTTTTCCAAGGCTTTGGAAGTATGAGTTTCGTCCTAGGTGAAAAGCAAGGCTAAATCTTCTTCCCCCCCCCCTCCCCCCTTTTTTTTTTTAATATTTCATAACTGGCTTTGTCATTCTGTTTCATGAAATCACGCTAAAATTTATCACGGGACCAATTGTCCAGAATGTTTACCTTTCATGAAGGAATTAACTAAAATTGTCTAAAAAATGAACTCTCTCAACTTTTTAAAAAGCCACGGTGCAACAGAGCAGTTTGATAAAGCAACAAAACACTCCCAGCTGCCTCGATGTTCTCTACCACATATTATATGTATACATGATATTTCTACCCTGAATATATAATTATATGCATTTATAGTCTGTACAGTACTTCCCCCACCTGTACAGCACTCAGGAAAGGGAGTCACCTTGATCCAAATATTACATTATGGGAAGCACCACCCATGTTTAAGCTCTCTACCAAAGTACTTGAGCTCTGCCTAAGAACCTTTGGGCAGCCTGCAACAACAGCTTGCATGTTAATTGGCTTCTAGTGTTCTTCCCTACCAAGGAAGGAACTATTCCAATAAAATAATAATAAAAATTAATAATGAAAGAGGTGTTTTTTATCAGGACCCATCTCTTTATAGAAGGTCCATGAAGAGCTGAATATCAGGAAAGGGCATAAATAGAAGAGTGGCTGCAGAGCAGCAGCCTTGCCTTCAGAACACCTCCTCCCACAGACACAAACCATCCCAAAAATGCTTTGAGAAGACAGAAGAACATCTGCAGAATTATCTGGTTTCCTGGTTTGCTATTTATGAACACCTGTATATTGGGGCCAATGCTGCCTCAGGAGGCAACAGGAGCTATAGATAGGGCTGTGAATCACAGCAGAGACTGAATAGCCTGTGCAAACCTGAGCCAGTGGCTGTACCTCTGTGCTTCTGTTTCTCTTCCTTCCTTCTGTCCATCCTGTCCATTTACAGGGAGAGCCCATTGCAGCAGGGCCTGTCTTTCACTGTGTTAACACAGCACCTTTCAAAATAACACACTAAACTCACTTTGTCTGTCTCCCCAGTTAGGGCTTTTATGAGGCCAGTGAGACATATCTCTGACCCCTTTAACTTCAGTTCTCTTTCCCAGAACTGTACTTTGAAGAACTGAGAGAAGCCTGGCACCCTCAGATGAGGGGACAAGGAGTCCGTGTGCCAGAATTTGTGCAGGGAGCAGCTATACTTTGAACCCTGAATCATATATCTCCAAGCTTTATTTAAATATTTCCTATTAGGAAGAAAGGAACAATGTAAAACCAGCTCTTCAAAGCATATTTTGCATTTCTACACGTACTTAGGGGAAGCTTTTGAAACTAGAGGCAATGGACATGAACAGCACCACATGCTCAATGCTGTATTACTTCTTTCCAGGAAAATACAGCATCTAAGTGAGATTACAATCAATTTTATCTCACTCTCTCATCAGTGAGACAATGTGTGAAACCTTGTGGAAGTAGTGGTAAATTTGGATATTCTGGAAAAAAAGAAAAGGTGTGAGCCAGTGCCAAACTTTGAAGAGATACATCAAGTCATGGTCTAGGACAGCTACTCTCCTATTTCTACTGTACTGTTACCTTCCTCCAACATGTCACCTGCTTCATCCAACTGACCCTCCCCTTTCACTGTTACTGGGAAGAGCAATGGAGTTGGTTTTTTATTTCCTGCTTGAATCGTAACCACCAAGAGGGAAAGATGATGATACTAATGAAGAGATGGAACATACCACCATCACCACAAAGGGTAAAGCAGAGTAAATCTTCCATTACTGGTACTCACTCCATCCTAGTTTTATCAAGATGAAGATTAATCTCAAGCAGGTGAATAAGGACTTGATGCAGGAAGAGCTGGATAAAACTTTATAACCTTCATTTTACAGGAGATTGGTTACAGCAGTCTCTCCTGAAATGAATAAGGAACCCTTAAAAACCTGCAAGAGAAATTGCACTGAACAAGGTTTTATGTACAACCTGCTCTGAGATGCCACCAACAGGTGGAAGAGGATGACAAGGGCCTGTGGAAACATGCAGCTGAAAAGGACACCTCTCTGAAAGTCCTGTTGGAGAACTCTGTTGCCAAAATCGTGGTGGTGCTGTGTCTTTGTGCTCACAAGGAGATGGGCAGCAGCAGTCCGAAATGGTTTGCTTCTAGGAAGTTAAGGCACAAGGGAGCCAGAAGGGAAATATCAAGGGGAAAAAAAGGGTCCCGTTGCTCTTTGCCCATCCACTAACTTCAGACCAGAGCAGGATCAGGATTTTTACTCATTGACTCCTCCAGCAAAGTCTTTAAACCCGTGACTTGGTGGTCCTGGCTCCTGATCTGCTACAGATTCCCTCCCATTGTATCTTAGCCTGGGCAGTTCAGTTACTCTCAAAATGAATTTCACTGATTATTGTGCTTGCAAAGAAGTTATTGTATTGCAGCTGTTTTAAAATGCCACTCTCTTGAACACCACAGTCTAAAAAGGCCAAGCAACTCAGAGGAAAGTACTGTCTTGGGTATTTTGGGCTTTATCACAGCAATTTGAAATCTTTAATCCTGGATAGCCATTAACTGCTCTGGACTGCACAGGACAGCAACCCAAATTCTAGCAACACAACAGATGAGAGAGCTTTTGGGTTGTTTTGGAAGGCATTTTATGAGCTCTCTTTTTAAAGTGAACTTTTCCTCAAAAATGGCTACAGTTGGCCCTGATTTCTTCTTCAAAGCACTTGAGGTACTTCCTGTTGTTCCCTTTCTTGCTGTTACCCATGATCTGTGGCCAGTTATCAGTTCACCTTCCCTGTCTAAGGAAGGCCCTGAACATGCCAGGAACACTGGAGCATGTACATATTTATCAGCAGGACCACTCCTTCCTGCAGACTTCTGCAAAGACTGTCTCAGCAGGTTGGGAATTGTGTAGTGCCAGATGAAGAGAAGAGGCCCTCACAGTGCCTTTATCCTTCAGCACAGCTCAGACCCAAAAACCAGCACAAACCAAAAGCACTCCCAGGAGCACCAAGACTTTCCAGAGGCTGCAGATTTCAAGAGCAGCCTGGCAGAGCAGCTGCAGAGGGGGGTGAGTTGGCAGCACATCTTGCCAAATCACGGTAAGATCCTGTAAGACTCCTGCAACAGTTCTTTTGGACCTTTCCTGAGGCAAAAAATGTCTCATTTTAAACACTAACGGCAGCGACAAGACTCTTCGGAAAATTCCATCAGAAGTTGTTTAATCGAGATTTTTCCTGACGCCACAATTCCACAAACAATTTAGGGTTATTTCTCAGGACACCTTCTTGCAGACAGGAGAGAAAAATAGCTGTAGTGCAGCCAGCTCCTGCAATTTCCCTCCCTCCCTGCTCAGCCAGCCACTGGGAGCTCCAGTGAGATTTGTGTACTGATTTGGAATTCTGCATTCTTCAGAGAGGCCCACAGGACCACAGTTCCTCTCAAGACTTTCTCTTTAATTTGCTGTAATGTGAAGAAAGTCCAGTGCTGTTGGAACTCAGCTAATTGTGTGTTGCAGCATCTGCTGAGTTTACTGCAGGGAGCAAAACTCTTCCATCAAAAACATCTGGAAGGCTGAGCAGCAGGTCAGAGCATCAAGCCCTTTCCCAATCCCAGTCCAAGCTTGCTGTGGAGTGGTGGAGATTTGCACACGGATTTCCTAAAATCCAAGTGCTTGTTTTGGTGCCAGTGTATATATGTTCTCATCCCCTTGTTTAGCTGCAGTCTGTACTGCACATGGCCCACAGTCTAAGAGCCCATTGCCACATAAGCTTAATCTTAAACAAGAACCATGTTGCTAAAGAGAGGGTTTGGTTCAAGCCCTGACTTTATCCAGTAAGCTTGGCCTATTACCAATATATTTTATCTTAGGCAAAACCTGTATAGACCAGGTAAAGTTTTATTCCAAAGTAGGTACCTGTATTGAAATATAAATAGGTGTAATTCTTTGTCCTGTAATTAAGTGCATTTTAATTCAGTTACTCTGGAGAGAAGGGAGAAGGTGATTTTTCCTCAGTGACTTTTAAGAAAGAAGGAAAAATCTTGCAACAGGATCTTTAAAATACTTGGATGAAGCATCTTGAAAGTTAAACAATATTCTGGTAGTTAAAGAAGACTAAGTAGATTATTTTATGGAAGGATAAGCTGTGTTCCTCCATTTTAGGTAGTCAAGTGCTTCAAATGTTGATGCTGAGCACTACTGTGAGCATCACCACCAGTGAAAATGAGCATGTTTTAGTCTGAAAGAGTAGCCAAAGTAAATGAAAAATGAAAGCTAGATCTAAGGATACAGCTGTGTGCTTGGGGTTTTAATGGGCACAATACAAGAGTAAAATTCAGTTCCCACAGAACTCTTCAGCAATAGCCAAGGACCATGTTGTGTGTAGAATCATGCTGCACTTCCCAACACACCAGGCAAATCCGATGGAACTAAGAAAACCATGATTGTGGTTTAAGAGAAACTTCCAACAGAGGAGATATTGCAGAAAACACCCAAGCTCAAATCTTTCCCTCAGACTTTCCCACCACACCAAACAATGTCTCTCCCTCCTTAAAAAAAAAAAAGCCTACACATCCATGGGTGCTGATCTTTGCAGTTCCAACCTGAGTTTGAGGAGAGTTTATCAAAACAAGAGGTCAGCAAATCTTCAGTCCTTCTAGGACATTTCTCCCAAGTGCCAGGATTACATTTCAGAGCCCTGCTCTGACTGCAGGGGCAATTCCAGCTGCCCTGAGGGAGCCCAGGGCTCACAGCCCGTGTTCCTACAGACACCAGCCCTGTTTCCCAGCACTGCTGTGAAGGACTTGGCAGTGATCCCTCTCCAGCATGAAAAGGGAACCTCCCCAGACCCCTAATACTGAAACCTTGCTGCTTCTCTGTGGTACAGCATGTTTCCTGCATGTTTTCCCAGTAATCATCTTCAAAAGGACCAGGAATCAAGGTATCCTGGTTGCTTCATCCTTAAAAGCACACCCTGCTTGGTTACACACTTGCAGAGGCCTTGAAAATACGTGATCCTATCCAAACATACAGCAATGATTCCACTTGGAAAACCCAATTATAATTTCCTACTAAATGAGTTCTTCTCCCTGAGGACTCTCTAGAGGAGCCAATGCTTTAGTGCACTAAGCTACCTATGAGATCACTGAAGCTCAGACTAACTCAATTCCTGACAGGCAGCTGCAGTTTCAGCTGGTGTGAAATGGCAAATAAAAGAGAAGATTATCAAATAGAATTAAATGCAGCATCCTCAGGAGGCCTGGATATAGAAAGGGTAAAATTCCTCTCACCTTAATCCTGCATATTATTCTGTTCAACTGAATGACCATAGCTGTATGAAAAAAGACAGCAGGATTTGCTCTCATATGTTCATTACTTCTCTTCTCAAATTATATGCAATATAATATACACTATACAAGGTGTAGACCCCTTATTAATGTTGCAGCTTGTTAGCATTATTTTGTCATTAAAGGTGCATTGGATTAGCACAGGTATACTAAATTACAGTGAAGGTAGCTTACAGAAGACAATAGGACAGTAAGACTGGTTCACAAAGGTATGCTCAGAGAGCTGATGAAATCAGGAAAAATATGTACTATCCCTGAGTGAAAATACAGGAAGCAGAAGCTACTGACTGCTTGGAAGCTCCCAGGTAAGCTCCCATCATACTGCAGCTGCTCATACTTAAGTTACACATCTAAAATGAGGTGAAAATAATTTTAATCCAATACCTCCAGTAGAATTATAAAAAAAGCAAAATCAATACTTGTGCCACCAATTTCCAAATGAATGTAAAGGACCCTTGGCCACCAAAGAGGCCAGTTCAGTTGTATGGAGATAAGTACATGTATGAAGACCAAGACTGCAGACAGCACAGGGAAGAGCTTGCTGATATTCAGACCCTGCTTTAAACACAACATCCCAGGTTTCTTTTTATGTAAAAACAGACAACTTAACCTACATATGCTTATTGACCTGTCACTGAACGTGGTGGTATCTGCCTTCTACAGCTTTCCCTGCTCGTCAGCCTGCATCCCCTGTTATGGGAAGAAAGTACAACAGGAACTTTGTCTTTAGGTACCAAAGTTACACAAATGCTGCTCCACTGGCAGGACACAGCTCCAGAATGACTCCTATATCAAGCCACAGAAACTCCAGCAAGTCTCCAGTTTGCAATTTCAAAAATTATTTGTGATGAGGCCACTACTGAACAACTCTCTCCTGCACAAAACACTGATAAATATTCATGAGTTAGGTCTCATAACACAGAAAAGGGGAGAATTATTCTCCCCCAGTAGAGATAAGGGGAAGAGCAGACCAAGGGGTTAAATTACTTCCTCAGGTTCACACGGGAAGTTTGGAAACCCAGAAATAGAATCAGGGGTTGAGACCTTTGAAGGAATTTCAGGTGTCTCCTTTACACATCTCAGAGTGGCTGAACACAACTCCATGCAGGTATGAAATCAGGCCACTCAAGAGGGTCCACAATTAGGCAACTTCTACTAATGACCTTGGCAAAACTTAGTCCCTGCTCTTGACTCCTGCTCCACAGCCTTCAGCACTGCAAAGCAGTGTGCTGCCCTACCAAAATACACTGGGAGCTCATTGAAGGCTCTGACTTATCCTCAGCCACCCCAAAATCAAAGCTCCACATTCATTAAGCACTGATTTGTTTTCCAATCAGTTCAACAGAGCTTAAATACTTTATTTTTGTACTAGAAATTTGGGAGAAGTCCTGGGCATTGCAGAAAAGTTATGCTCCAAGAAATCCTTTCCCTCAAAAATAGATGATTACAACAGTTTCTATAAATATAAATTGTTTTACAGCCAAAGACAGACATTACAGTTTGTTCTAGTTTTCACTGAAATTAAGCCAGAAAATCTCTCATGCCAGTACTGTAACAATAATCATGCTGATAGTGTTATTTCAGTTTACCAAAGCCAGAATCCAACATGCTACAAATTAGATCAAGCACCAAATAAAATTAAGCAAAAGATAAGCAATGCAAAAGGTAATGAATGCTATTTTAAAAAACTTAAATGTTTGCATTTGTTTGCTGGGTTCAACCTGCACAAATATCTTATGTTGAACTACAGCTTTATTTCCCTCTGTTATCATTCCCCCCTTTTTTTATTTGTGGGTTTTTTTTTTTAGGTTTAACATCAGATTATGCAGATAAAGATCTTATGAGAGAGCACACTTCAGTTGTGAGGATACTGGTTTTAGGACAGGGGGAGGAAAGCAGGGCTCAGACCAATTAAAAGCTTTAGAGAAGAAAGGCAAATCAATTAAAAATGCCAGAGGGCACACATTGCTTAGGAAGAGACTTTGACAAATTTGAAGCAGCCTTGTTCTACGAGGTCCATGATGCAAAGGAAAATAAGTTGCATTCAGAGCCACAAATATTCATGGGAGAATAAGGCATCTGCTACAGCATGGATAACACAGATCTGTGCTCTCACAGGCTGAATAAACAAGCCACATGACTGAGTTAGTGTTTGGTGGGCACTTTGAAGATGAAAAGCAATGTATGAAACGTGAGGTGTTGTTCTTAAGGCACCCAGGCAGGCAGCCTTCAAACTCAGCTGCTGAATTATTAGTCTTATTGATCTGGCACTGCATTATTTTTGCCCCACAAAACCCGTGAGTTTTCAATAGAACCCAGGCACTGGAAGGACAATAGTCATAAAAAGATTTGCAGTTTGGAACTTCAAGGAAATTATATTCCAAATTTGGCAACTTACTAGGAATAAGAACCCAAACTGCCATTGCTGAATGTATCCTTTGACTGTAACTATAATTTAAAAGCATTGTCTGATGTAATTTCTCCTTTTTTCACACAGTGATTCCAGGCCAATTATTTATCCCCCCCCTCCCCCATAAGAATAGTGTTTTGAAGTCAGCCAATGAAACATGTTTTATTTAAGGACTATATTCCTAGAGCAATGGAATGGATTCTTTGGAGACCTAAAGGTTGCAGAGCACTTCATTAGTTCCACATAATGAAAGAATGGTGCAATTGAAGGAGGTCTCTAAGGGAGAGTGGTGTGAAAATTAGAGACTCGTCTGCTCACTCGTAAAAAAAAAAAAAAAAAAAGAAAAAAAGAAAAAAGAAAAAGAAAGAAAAAAGAAAGGAAAAAATTGATAAAAAGGAAAAAAAGAGGGGGAAAAAAAAGGGAGGGGAAAAGGAGAAAAACGAGAAAAGGAAAAAAAATTGTGGATTTTCTAAATAAAGCACACTGTCTCCATTCAGCCCGTGGAGAAAGGGTGCCTACTCAATCCTCTTACCATTGACAATATAATAAAACCAGAGGAACTTTTTTGAAGTAGATCTGCACATTCCACATTTGGATTGAGGGGCAATGGACTGTTTAAATTGCTATTTACATTTCCAGCTGTTTTACCAGTGATTTGCCCAACTTAATAGCTCTTTAAGCTTTTAAACAAGAAAATAGCTATTCTCACGACTCAAAGAAGAAACCATGGTTATTTCAGTCTGCCTCTATTGTAAAAGGCTTAGACCCCTCTGTCTTTATAGATGCCCTTCCCTTTATAGTACTTCCCTTTTCCATCTCCTCCTACTTTCTAAATCTTCTTCCATTTTTTAGCTCAGTTTTTGCATTATATGCTTTTAGCAACACAATGTATCTTTGCTCATGCTGCTGCTTCAAGGAAAATGTTTGCAGGTAGTCACTGAGGTTCCCAAGAGAGACTTAAGTTAGCCAGAAAATTAGATTTGCATGTATAATATTCTGCTAGTTATTGGGGAGTTAGTCCATGTTAAACAAATGCTCTTGCAACTACTGAAAAATGTATATTTATTTATCCACTTTCCTTTGGGGAGGTATTAAAAAAAACCTGTAAGTGTGTACACACATAATGTAAACTGTATTTTCTGCTTATTTTTCAGGCAAAGTGGAAGAAGAGGGCAAAGGGGCAGTCCACAGATAAGAATGAGACTGAGATGAAAGGTTAAAAAGGGGAGGGGGGGTTATTTCATAGTGGCTCTATAAAAACCTGGAATTATTTAGTCATAATTTGAACCTATTAGCTTGTTTAAGTTGCTGCTAATAAACTAAGATCACGGAGCAGAAATTCAAAAACAAAACCCACCTCCTGCTCTTCCCCTGATCAAAGCTTCAGTGTTTTCCTTTTATTATCTCTAAATGTCCCCTGTGTTTACAGATGATTGCAACACTCATCAGATAGTGGAGCAAACAACCAAATCTAAACCTTGAAGAAAGTGGTGGCAGCAACCCTGATTCAAATTTCTGAAATTAATGCAGTTCAGTAAAGAAAATTTTAGCAGTGGTTGGAAAACCATAAGTCCTTTTCTTTTTAAGACTGTACCCTAACTTAGATATTTTGAGAGAAAGGAATTGCAACTGGTATAAACACTAAAACATCTGTGATTTTCTCTTGAAAGGTAACACTTTGTATTTAACAATCAACGTATCTTAAGCTAAAATTCCCAGGTTTTGGTAAGGCTTGTAAAAGTCAGTTTGTGATCCCCGAAATAGGAATATTGGGGAGCAAATGTTTGTCCTGGTGTCATGCACTGGCACATCACTGACAACATGAGTTTCATCAGGCAAGACAGGACCAGAAATCAATGTTTATTTGAATTACTGTGGTTATAAGAAAATTGTCTTGTAACCCGACCACCTGTTCCCTTCCAAAAGGAAGGGAGAAAACCTGCACACCTGAGTCACTGAAAGGTGACAAAGTTCTGTGGGAAGCAGGTTTAAGGGTAAAGCAGGTTTAAGGGTAAAACCAAACCATTCTCAAACAGCACAAAAACAAAGGTCCAGTAGGAACTGCAGAAAGTTGGGAAAACATACAAAAATTCTAAGCACAGTTAGGCTTTACTAACTTTGTTAGTGAAAAGAAATGCCATTGTCTTTTAGCACTCTGCAGGAGGGTTCAAAACAAGCAGGATTTGGCAGAATTTTTTTTCTGAAAAACTCTTTAGTCAGATTTTAAAAATTCTGAGGCAGCTCTGCTATTAACAGCAAGAAGAAAGCAAATACACAAGGGGGGGGGGACACAGGATGGACAGGGGAGAGAGATTTTGTAAACCTCTAATGTGGCATATCCAGCCCTGCTTAGGAGTACTGGTGAAAAACCAGCACTCTGCCTAAATATATGGAATAAAAATACTAAAAAAAATTTGAAAGGAAGTGCCTCAGAGCAGACATTCATCTCATGGCACTCAGCTCTAAGAAACTTGATACTTTCCCACCCTACACAAGACAGATTTTTGGTTATTCACAAAATATCTCCTGTTCCTACTGTGTTTTGTTATTGTTGTGCAGCAGGGAGGCTGCAAATCAGAACCTGTTCTGTGCCAAGGAGCTGCTTTCTGAATTTGGGTACACGAGGTATATTCCCCTAGCCTTGGCTTCAACAACTAAAAAACAGCATTAAAATCCATCTTCACCGAAGCTCCTGACAAAACAAGAGGAGAAAAGCTACTGTGTAGAATGTGGAAAGAATTCACTTATGGAACAAAGTCTATTAACAGCCAACAAACCTGTGCCATGGAGTAGTCACAGAAAGTCACCCTGAATCAAAAAAATGTTTGAAAGTAAAACTTCCCAGCATTGGGCAAGTTTAAAAGGGATGAGCAGCTCCACTAAAAATAATTGTTTACAGTAATGAAAGGATCAGGAGCCATTCCTGAGCTGCAGGAGCCCTGTGTTAGAGAACTCATTTGGATTAAATCACTTTTGTCTCAGAGATGGAAGTTTTACTGCCAAAGGAACCACAGTGAGAGGTCAATGGCCCAACCTGAGCATTCTGCAGCATATGAAGAGTTGCACATTTTCTGCAACATTCAGCTGCCACAGATCTCAGTAATATCTCCTGGCAAATCTCCTTAGGCTTCTTCCTGCTCCACTAGAATCACTGGAGGTTAGGGAAGAAGGACCAAATGTGTGTTATCTGTTGCTGCAGACCCTCAGGTATAGGCTTTATATTTACCTATTTACTAAAGCAGGTAGGATTATTTAGCCCACTGATTCCTATTTCTCTAAAAATCTGAATAATATAGATAGTTCTTAATGCCCACAGGGTAGAAATTAATCTGATACAGGCACATTGCAAATGTGGAATAACACACAGCAACTCAGAAACCAAGGAAAAGACTGGCAGGTTACCTTCACCTCTGATCTCCTCTTCCAATTCACAGTCTGCCTTCACCATTCAGAGCCATTTTTCAGTGAAAAAAGAAAGAACAAAACCAAAAAACCCCACTCAGGGATAACCAGAGCACAGTGAGCTCTACATCCTCCTCCCAGCAAGTCTGCTTTGCAACCTCTTGCAGAGGTCCTAAGTATTTGCAGCTGGGTGTTAATACTTGGGGTGTGGTTGGTGCCAATCACCTTCCCAGGTGAGCACAGACACCCTGGTGCACCTGGGAGCCCTCTCAGAGGTCCTGCAGGTGACTGGGGTGTGGGGGGCACAAATGCAGCAGCACAGCTGAAGGCCATCAAAAACTACTGATTATCTAATGTAGATACTCCCAGCTTGCATCTTCTTGGTATTGTCTTCCCCAAGTGACAGCTGTGAGCCCAGAAAGGCGTTTACAGCTCCAGGAATGGTGTGGCAAGAAGCAAAGTTTAGAAAGAAAGGAGTTTCACTCTAATCTTTACTGCAGGTTGTTGCGTTTCCAAAGCCTCTCAGGTGACTGGGAGAGCACTTAGAGATGAGGGATTGTTTGGTGAGACAAACCCAGTTAGCCATGATCTCATGAAGTCTGGGCAAACCCAGGAGAGGAGTCCCAGTCCAACCCTGGGCCACTGCAAGGCTCCCCAGGGAGGAGTTGGTCTCCAGGCACAGCTGATTTCCAGTGCTCCAGAGGAACTGAGCAAACACTAACCCAGAGTACAGCTGGCTAACAGTATAGTGAGAGAGAGAAAAAATAAATCTTTCTTGGCCCCAGTGGTTACCCAGCTAAACCCCTGAAGCACAGGCTTTTATTACAACCATTATCTTTATGCAAATGACCATCATGCTGAGGACTTATTCTGCCTGTTACATACGAGGGAAAAGAGCTGAATGACTGCTACATTTTCTGGACAGATTCCTTGGCCAGAAGTGACCATTCATGCCAAAGCCAGTTTGAAAGAATATCTTTTAGAAAGATATCCAACCTGCCTCTTACAGACTCCGAGTGATGCCAATCATGCTGCCCCCTTCACCTATTGTTGTAATGTTCAGTTACCCTCACTGCCAGGGCAATTTCAGAAATCAATGTAAAATTTCTCTAGCACGAGCTCTTCCCCATCAGATCATTGTCTGCAAGCCTGAAAAGCAGTGATAAACTGCTTGGTTGCATTGCTCTGTTAACATGTTACTGGTGGCAGTTTTATGAAGAGCTCTGCTAGCCTTGAACTGCTCCATTTCAGGCTTCAGTGGGATTCACAAGGTATCAGGGAAATTCTCTCTCGGATGTCATAAGTTCTGCAAGGGAACTAGGCAAAAACTTGGTTGTTTTTTTTTTCTTCTTCTTCTTTTTCTTGCATGGAAAAACCAGATGGACATAACAGAGGCAAAATGAAAACTGACTCCAGTCTACAAGCTATGGCAGAGCGTGGCTGCAGGGCACACTCTTTTATCCTTACTCTGTCCATTCCAGGAATGTACACTGGCCACACACAAAAAGCTTGTGTGATCTCCACCTACCAAAAGGGATCCTAGGAGAAAGCACAGGCAGGGAAAGAAAAAACAATTAGTGGGATTTGGGACAGCAGAATGCCTCATGCAGCTATTGCTACAAAGTCAGTGTGGTGGCTCAGAGCTCTGAGCACTAGAAAGGCACAGATCATTACTCTGATTTTAATGGGTAAAACATGGGCTCTTGCCAGCTGGAGATACTGCAGTCAGATAGAGCAGAGGCCATCTTAGTCTATGTTTTCTTGTTACAGAAGCATCCAGAGCAGAGCAGTCACACACATCACCCAGCATTATGTAAAAACAGCTCCCCAGCAGCTCTGGGATGTGCTCAATCAATAGCTGGAAAACACTATTTGGTTGAACATTGAGTAGTAGCAGGTGCACCTACTCCAGAGCTATTAAAAAGCCTGTTCCCCCAATCGATTCCTCACAGGATACTCCCTGGGTTACAGAGCTTTCAAAAGCTCTCTCACTTAAGGCTTCTCTTGCCTGGCTGTGTTGCCACCACCACAGCAGGGACACGAGCAATACCTGTGTGAGGTGATCACTGTGCTTGCTGCTGGGTGACAAACACATGGATGCTGTGTCTGCTGCCCTTCTGTGCTCATTTACCTCTGTTCTTTACTTGCTTCAGTTTGAACAGGTATGGTTTTGGTGGCAGGTGCACTTTTAACTGTAAATAGCCTGGTAGCCAACAAAAAATTGACTGAAAACTCTTTCTATCCCTGCTTCCTCGCTGGGGTATCACTTGTGTGTTGAAGTCAGTCTAAGCACAGTACATATAAGCTGAAAAATCTTTTAGTCCCTAAGGCCAGAAGTACAGTAAAATTTATTTGAGTTCCTTGACATCAGCCCCCTCGACAGCACTGCTGAAAGTCCTGTGCTGAGAGTCCAAAATAAGAGCATATATAGAAATTATCTCCCCCATAATTCTTTTTGGAAAGTTCAGAACATCGGCTGAATAAAGATGCAAGGCAAAGTGAAGGCTTCAGACTCTTACTGTGGATCACACTGCATAATACCATTCTGAGCAGTTTTCCTGAGCTTCTTTTTTAGAGCATGAACTTCAGTCACTGAAGCTGCACAATGATTCTGCATGAACAGCTTAACTTGCCTTCAAATGCTCTGTGCCTTAATAAGCCTCGTGCCTGCTTGTGAAAGTCTTTCACAGTCTGATTCCCAGACTGTAAGTTCTGGCCATTTGTAAGTACATAAAAATGATCAAAAAATACAGAAACAAGTAAAAATGCTCAAGATCAGAGCCCTGAAACACTGCATTATGTGAATGTAAATACAGCTTAAGAGCTGGACTCCGTGATCCTTGTGGGTCCCTTCCAGCTCGGAATGTTCTGTGACTCTGGTGCTCTGCAGGGACAAATCCTAAATTTGCTGCACTCAAAGAACCTCAGCCTCAGAAGCCAAATTTGCATAACCAAACTATTCCACTTGGCTTTCCCTCTGAGGGGAAGCAGCACAAGCAGCTGTGAGGCTGAGAACCAAGAGGGGTGGCAGAGCTTGCCCGGCGCACGTGTGTCGCTGTTCGCCTGCATCCAGTGCACGTGTGCTGCGGTTCTGCAGAGAAACCAGCAAGAAAAGTTTGTTCTCTGCCAGAATCTCTCTTAGCAGAGTCACTACAGCACATTTCCAAGGCAGAACAGCTTCTCTGGGGCCTGGTATTATAATTTTGGCAGAGGGTCCTTCGCGCCGTTTGAGAGCGCTTGTGATGCGAGGCTGCCATACGTACGTGGTGTGTGTGGCACAGAGATTTCTCATCCCTGCTTTGCCTTCTGGTAGGAAGTTAACACAGGCTATTGCTCAGCAAAGGGCAACGTTGCATTGTGGATCCCTGATTTAAAACAATAACAAATGTCTCCTGCATAGAAAACTAATAGGCCCTGTCCCCAGATGGTGTAAATTAGCATGGCACCACTAATGTCTGATTTATAACAACTGAAGACCCAATACACCACATGATTAAATGTGCACTTTGCTAGCCTGGAAATGTCTTGAGGGCCATGTAATTGTGTGGTAATGAACTAAACTTTTAATTAAGTTCTCATTTTGAATTAGAATCAATAAGTCAATAAATAGCCTTCATTTGATTTAGATGATAAATATGCACAGCTGAGACTGCACTCTGTGTCCTCCCCGGTTTTCAGGCTCTCCTTTCTCCTCCATATGTCAGAATCTAATGAAGGAGCTCTGAAGTATGGTCCTAATATATTATTGTCACACATGGTGATAATACTGGGAGAGTTAGGAGACTGCCAGGTTTCTATTATAAATCCTGTTCCCAAGGTTTTATAGCATGTGTGCTTCAAACTGCAGTCAGCAAAGTTGTTTTTACAAGGAGCTGTCAGCCCCAGTGTGAATTTTTGTCAAAATAAAATTAAAAATGGATTTGATAGATTCAATCTGTCAATTTTTCAGGATTTCTGGAGCTATTTTTGCTAACCTCTGCCATAATATGCCTAGGATTTGAAAAATGCAGTTTCATAGCAAGCTTTTCAACAAGACTTAATAGCTGATTTTTGTTGGAAGGAGAGAAAGGGCAAATAGGTTTGTATGATGGCTATGACTTATTTTAAGAGTAGACAAGACCTCTCTGACCATCTAGTCTGACCCTTTGAATAGTTAGGTCACAGAGTTTCACCCAGTAATTAACACATCTGTCCCAGTAACTTCCAGGTTGAATTAGAGCAGTTCTTCAGAAAGCTGTTTCTTCTCACTGTAGGGAATGTTGCAGACAAACTATATAATCCAGCACTTGGAATGGCAGAGCTGCAGTTATCACTCCTGACTTGTATTCTTCACTCTGATTCTGACTCACTGTGTGGTCTGAGGAAAATAACTTAATTTTTCTGATTTCTCCATTTTTTCCGTCTTCCGCAATGAGGAAAATAATATTTAAAAGCCTCAGAGAGGAGGTGGTGAGATGTGGTAAATTATTTGAGGAATGCTTTGAACTACTCAGATAAAAGATGCTATTCTGTAAAAGTGAAGAAAGACACCACCATGTATTCAAATTTCAAAACTGATTGCTTTTCAAAATGTGTTCTTTCTCTGCATTTGTGTCAAGTTAACAGCTACTGGGGAACAGATCAGGTTAGGTGAAGAACCGAATCTCACAGTCCATTGTTTTCAGTATTTTAGAAAGAAACAACATAGTTGGTATGGATATTTTCACTCTACTTGTAATACTCTTCTCTAATACAAAGGGTGGTTTTCATTACAGCCAGATTTTGTCCTCATTTCCACTGGATAAAGCACCTTTATCCAGTGGGACTCTCCCAGGGTTACAGTAACTGTTCCTTTCTTGACTGTCCAAATATCTGGTAGATAATTGGGTCCTGGAGAGCAACTGAAATTAATGGGGCAATTTGAACTCTGGACTCCCACAGTGGTTGGACATCCAAAAAACCAGAGGGTTACATCTTCAAGACCCTGATAATAATGCTTGGCACTGGCATAAAGAATAATTCAGACCATCAAGGCTTAGAAAATACCCAGCATCGTTCAGCTGGAACATCCAGGACCTTTTTCAGAGTGACTTTTACAATCAAGTTCCAATAATAATCCTTACCATTTGGGGGCTGTATTTACCCTGAAAAACACATTTGCTGCAGACAGTGACTTTCTTGCAAGACACAAGGTGTAGGTGGAAGACTCCCAAAATAATGATAAAAGCTGGTCTTAACTGGTTTTCCAAGGTCTGAACAGCCAAGTTATTTAGAAATATAATTTCCATGGTACAAACCTGCGTTTTTCCAGCTCAGTTGAATTAGAAATTCAACACCAGTTGAGAGTTCTCAAAGCCTTTGTAGGCTCAAGAGAAATTTCTGTGATGGTTTGGGAGGTCTCAGGCTCTGGATCCTGGTCACAGAGAAGAATGCATGTTTGTGTGAAACCCAGCAGGACACATTTTGGTTGGCCTTGTGAGCTTCAGCTACACAAAAATAACAGATAATGTGTTGTTGCTCACACAGACTTTCAATGTCTTTTAGTAGTTTAAAGGGGGACCAAAAAACAGTGGAAACCAGAAAAAGAGTTGGAAACAACTTCTAAAGAGTGCACATTAGTGAGTAAAAGTTCTTGAGCTGGGGATAGTTTAGATTCAGGACAGTATTGAACAACCTACACACCATGATTTCAGCAACCCCTTAGACATGATTGACCAAATTCATTCCTGATTTATAGTGTTACAGTGGGATTGGACCGAGCAGTGGATTTAACATGCTGACACTGTTCAGGGAGAGATGCACAGGTGTACAAACAAACATCACAAAGGCACTTACAGTGTCATTTCTCAGGATGCTTTCCTGTCCCTTCAGGCACCAGAGGTGACCAGAAGCACATTGGAGCAGAGCTGGTCAGCAAAGCCTACAAGTATAAGGAGGAGTAAGAAGTAAAAGCCATTTCTCCAAGTGAACAATGCTGTTCTGTCATGACTATGTTTGAGTATTTACAACCCAGCTTAGTCCTGAGTGTAAAAACTTACCAGAAGCACGTTCCTCTGTGGGTTGAAGCTCACCTTTGTCACAGGTAACTGCAGAGTATAAATTGCCAGGTGATACTCCAGGCTGACCTGGAGCCCCCTCTCTTGCTCTATGGCAGACACTATTCCTGTGAACAGCAGACCAAGGAGTTTTGCTTTCCCTGTCAGGATCTGAGGTAAGTCAATAACTCCTGTGCTGGCAAAACCACAATATTAATCCCGTGACATTTGCCTAGGTAGGGAACAACACTGCTTAGCAGTCACAGCTTGGCCAGCACAGATGCAGAATGGAAAACTTAATTTTACTCTCTTCTGAGCTACAAATATGGGGTTTATTCTGCTATCTTCATTCCACTAGCCTTCATACTGAAACTAGTACACTAACATGTTACTGTGCAAGGAGATTCACATCACAGTAAGATTCTTTGCTGTATTAACATTAAATAACACACAGAAACCATATCAAAACAAGTTGCTGGCTGCTGATGGGATTTATTTAATATTTGTTTTATATATTCAGGCTTGTGGGTAGGTGTCCCAAACAGCGTGGTGCTAATACTAGTTCCTTTTCCATGAGAAATAGGTCCTTTTTCTCATTTAGATGGCCAGAAGAATGTGGGAATCTTCAGGGCAGCTGCATGGGACCAGACACAAGGAAATACAAGGAGGTAACTGGACAGCTAACAAAACATGACAAAATTAACAGTATTTATTCCACTGTGACATTAGTGCTACTAATCTCACCAGAACTGAAAGCTCCAGAGCACTTTGTCACTGATGTGTGGCACGGATCTCTTGACCCTGACAGTCAGCTTTCCACCAGTGGGAACCACCCATGGAGAGCAGCCCACCATGAACACAGGGGGTTTGCAGGGCTTGGCCTGTCATGCAGATTAAGTCTGAGGTGGAGCAGCCAATGGTTTTGATCCCCTGGCAGCACGCAGGGCAGATGGAATATTAATCTTCTGAAATATCATACCATGCAATTTATAATAAATCAAGGGACTGATGAGAAAAATGCAGGACGATATTGTGGAAAATGGGCCGTTTTAATAATCTGGTTTCGGCAGCATTAGAGAAATGGGCAAGAGATTCCAGACATATTTGAAGACTTTGAAGGCACCAAGGAAATAATCCATTTAATTCAATAAAAGTCCAGTCTGGAGTTGCCTCATTTGCAGCTCGCTTGACATTTGCTGAAGTTTTTGGTGCCAGTACAATAAAATTGCTCTCTCAGTATAATTGAAGCTCTCACTAACCCATTATTGAGTGAGACATTCGGTGTCTGCCGAAACCTTTTGTCTCAAAACCAAGAACATAAAATATTTTATCCTAAATGGGACATGACAATTGACTGGTGACATTTGAATGCAGGGGCTGGCCTGGACTCTGTCTCCAGAGAGACTCTACTGTTGCAGAGATGACTCCTGCCAGGCTCTGAACTACCTCAAAAACACACTTTAAAAATGTTCTGATTTTGGCTGGGATAGAGTTAATTTTCTTCACAGGAGCTGGTACAGTGCTGTGTGTTGGATTTAGGATGAGAACAATTCTGATAGCACACTGATGCTTTAGTTGTTGCTGAGCAGGGCTTACAATAAGCCAAGGATTTTTCAGTTTCTCATACTGCCCTGCCAGCAAACCAGGCTGGGGGTGCCCAAGAAGCTGGGAGGGTACAGAGCCAGGACAGCTGATCCCAACTGGCCAAAGGGATGTTCCAGACCATCATGCTGAACAATAAAACTGGGGGGAGATGGCTCGAGGTTGGAACCTGCTGCTCAGGGACTGGCTGAGCATCAGTCAGGAGGTAGGAGTAAAAGAAATGATGCATCTCTTCTCTGTCCTATTAAACTCTCTTTATCTCAGCCCATGAGTTTTACCTTTTTTTTTCCTGATTCCCTGCACCATCACAGTGGGGGAATAAGCAAACAGCTGTATGGTGTTTAGCTGCCTACTGGATTAAACAATAAAAAAACCTTGAATTCACAGTGGCTTTTGGTTGTTTGTTTTTTTTTTTTCTTTCACGTGGACCACTATTGGCACACTGTGACACTTCTATCCACGATGGAAGCTCGTTAGCTCCATTATAAATCACATCCCCACAGGAGCAGATGGCCTCTGGGTGCACGTCACTGAGCACAGGCTGCAGCTCCCTGGGCAGTGGCTTCAGGGCTGAGCCATAACCCAACACTAAACCATGAAACCACTATTTATGACATTATTTGTCTTCCCAGACCAATGGGTATAAACCCAACCTCGTGCTGAATGACTCCTCTGACTGGACACTGGAAGGCAATGACATCCATCTGCTTCAACAGTCCCTGCCTGTAAAAGCCTCACAAACACTAGGAAAGGAGTCATGGCCCACAGGCAACAAAGGTCAAGAGCCTTGCATCCAACACAAGCACCAAGACAAGTGTGATACTCCTCTCTCTCACCTGTCCGAGGCACCAGGGCTGTCAGGGCCCTGCAGCTTGTCCATGAACTGACATCCTGGTTGGATGGTGTTGTACAAAACAGGGGCTGCACAGAGTGACTGGCCTGGTTTTGTGCAAGGTAAAGCCCTCACAGCTGTTTCCCAGGCCATTTGCTTGCAAATTGGTCTCTTGCTTCGCCAGTGAAAGACAAATCAGGATTAGTAAGGACAGTGCTGAACCTGCAAAGTGTAACATCAGGGCTATTTGGCACTTCTGATAAAATGAATACATTGAATAAAGGTTAAATAATAACTGATTGAAAAAGAAAGATGACAGCAAATTATACTGACCATTTTATTTCCCTGAAAGTGCCCCTGACAGAGGATGGATGGATTCACTTTTACTCAGAAATACCATCCAATTCTCAAAATGCCAACAGAAAACAATTCGGGAACTACAAATGCGGTCCAATGTCAAACAAAAGATGCAATTTCAAGTCACAAGACAACAGCTTTCAGGGGAATGACACATCCCTCAATTGGGCTGCAGATTGCACCACGCAGCTAAAACCAACTTTGTGGGTGGCAGCACAAAGGAGGCCCAGAAACTCTCTGGTTATATTACAACATTATGGTAAAATTCTGTTCATTGAGTCAATCTTCCATTCTCTGCTTTAAAACATCTACAGTTATTTTCCCCCTCTCCCATTCTCCTCCAATTCAGTTGTACAAGTGGATTATTTGCACCAGTCTGCCCCAGGCCACCACAGCAGCACCAAGGCTGAAGCTCAGCTCTTCGCTGGGGACACTGTGTGGCTGCAGCACTTGTCCCCTCCTCTATCTGGTCTGCTTTGGTAGCAGGGCATCTAGAGAATTCACCCCTCCCAGGAAGAAGGGAGGGGCATAGGAAGGGGTTTTGAGATTTGGGGTTATTTCTCATTATCCTGATTCAATTGGTAATAAATTCAATTGATTTCCGCAAGTGGAGTCTGCTTTGCCCATGACAGTAACTGGTGAGTGACCCCTCCCTGCCCTTATCTACACCCACAAAAGCCTCACATTATATTTTCCCTCACCTGCCCAGTTGAGGAGGGCAGTGGTGGAGCAGCTTTGCTGGGCACCAGCCTTCCAGTCAGGGCCAACCCACCACACCTTCAGGGAAGTACCTTAGCACAGGAGGGCTACCCACTGGCATATTCCACTCCTGCTGGCTTCCAGCTGCTCCCATGCAAGGAAAACTGAGGGTTTACTGGGAGCCTTACCAAGCTCTCATGGTTTGTGTCTCTGGGATTGCTTCTGGCAGCAGAAGGAAGGAGGCTGGCAAAGAGCTTGTTAACGGGAAGCCACCTGAGCAAAACATCATCCTGCAGGAGCAACTCCTCACTACAGGAATTGTAGCCCCTTAGACATCCTCTTCCATATATGAGAGCAGTGACACTTTTCTTTTTTTTGTCCTGTCTTTTTCCTTCTTGCATCCTCCCAGGTATTGTTTGTAACTTCAACTCATACCCCAGAGCATTCCACAGAGGCATCACTCACTGCCTTTCAGTGTACATCCACTGAAGTCACCAATCATGAGGGTTTTTTTCTCTTTTGGAATATTTTTGCAGTCACCCATAACTCACACAAGGTTTGTGCAGAGTTTTTTTTCTTTTGGTCATAATTCTCACAGGAAAATGAAACAATTTAAAAGCAGAGTATAGAACTCTGGTGATTACAGTAGGTTGCTGACCTGCTGTGGGGTAATTGCTCAGTAATTAGAGCAAAAAGGTCATCCTATACTTGTCTGTGCTTCACTAACACAGCATTGCTTTCTGCTCCAACACTGATGCAGAGGTGATAATTATTTGCAAGGCTGCTCTTTAACTATCCAGACAAGATGTGCTGGTTAAAAAAAAAAGTACATCTCAAGCACCATCCTTATCTTAGAAAGTGAATAAAGGAATCATCAAAATACATATCACCATCTGGAATGAGTCAGGATCATTTTTGCTTTGTATAACATGCCAGAGAATTGCTGGGCTATAAACACAACTGAATCTAAATTGGCTATCCTAAGGAAAGGCAAGGGAAAAAACAAACACTTTAGGCAGATGTGCTCCTGCAGTCCTGATCTTTATGCTGCCAATACAGATAAAAATAATTAAAGCAGAGATGGCTGTACTTGGCAGTCCCTGATATTTAGGATCAATAGAGCAATAAAGAATGCATAATGCAACTTTGGGTTAATTGCTCTGCTTGGTGTGGCCAGAAGTCCTGTCCTTCTGTAAACACCATAATTCTCTTGTTGGTTGCTTAAGTCCAGGACGTGCCTGCCTAAATCTACATCTAACACTGATATATTTGAGAGAATTACAGGATAATACTAAAAAAACCCTACCTGGTTGTTACTCATTCTGTCAACATCTGACAGCTCTGTGTCAGCCTCGGGAGACCCCCGAGTCCACATGGCACATTGCAGTGGATTATCTGGGGCTCAGCTGCAGGGCTGGGGAGCCTTTCTGCCTTCAGCCAGGACACAATAGCTCCGTGGGAGATGGGGATATGGTCCTTCCAGGAGGACCGAGGAAATTACATTTTCTGTCTCACTTTAGTTTTTAAACCCATGGTAGAAAAAACCTGATGTTGTTTTTGGACCGAGCCATGTGGAACACTCCAAAAGGCAAAGGCCCAACTCAGTAAGCACTTGATCAGGCTGCAGATTTTTGCTGCTGCACTTAAAAGTCATTCAGTCGCTGTCATCCCTTCCTCTCCCACCCAAAAAGGGCAGTTATTATACCAAATTAGCAGGACAGAGTAGAACAGAGGGTAGGGAGTGAAAAAAACCCAATCCTTTGCACCCCAGTAAGATAATCTCATTATGATCTTCAGTTAGGACGGGTGATCTCACAACACTGGGCAGTCTCAAGGGGGTAATGTACAAACCCACACTGAGTAAAACAGAAATTGAGAAAGAGCCTTCAAATATTTTGAATTGTCACTTCATCCAGCTTCTTAAGACTATTTGTGGAGACGCCAGTGCATGCAGCCTTGGTCCTGCAGCCAACCTAGTGATGCTGCAACCAGACAAGATTTCACTTCTTCCCTGTGCTGTCTCATTGAGGCTGCTTAAGTTGATATTTTTTCCATGGCTACTTGAACATTGTCATGAATAACGTGGTCCACTTTGTATTAATTTGACACCCTGCAAGTTGCAGGTATTAAAATGCGAGGAAAATGCCTTAATCAATTAATTAAGGGGTGTCTTTCAGCTGAAAACAAATCTAGGACTGGACTCAATCTCTGAAAGTTCCCAGCAGTCCCAAAGTCACAAAAAGTGCAGGCCAGCAGAAAGCAGCAGAGCACAGCAGTAAATCTGCAAAGCTATTAGTCTTGTAGACAGCTGTTACAAATGCAGCAGAAACTTATGGATCTACATAATCTCAAATGTAAAAAGTCATACCTTTCATTCAGAGGAGTGCTTTACAACCATTAATTAAACCTCATGACACTGCAGGGAGTTGGTAAAATGCTAATGCCAGTTTGGCAGATGTGTAAATTAGCCTATTTATCACTTCATATTTGAATGTACTTGATCACATCCAGGGGAAACTGAACTGGAACCTTGTAGCCATTGATTTTCCTATGCTAGAAGATATGTACAGCATCTCAAGAGATTTGGAGAAGGAACATTCCATTTTAAAATAAAATTACTTGGATTAGTAAAGACTCTAATCTCTTACCTTTCCCCAACAAGATTTAAAATAAATATTCTCCCTCTACTGTCCCTAACACCTCAGAAAAAAAACCATAATTCAAGTTTAGAAAAGTGTGAAATAAGTTACTGTTTCTATATTGTATTCACCTACTAAACATTTTTGAGAGTCCTTTTGCTGTAGAGATAATTAGAGATAAGTGTGACTAAATTATCAACCTACTTTCAAGTCAACCCATTCCAAGAAGCAAGTAAGTAACATTAGGGCACAACAACATACGAGTTACGATTTCCAGGGAGGAGGGAAAGGCAGGTGAGAAGTAAATAAACTCTTGATTTTCAGATAATTTAGAAAACCCCAGGTCTGTTTGCTCTGAATGCCAAGCTCAGTTAACACTGTAAGCTCTCAAAAGATGAGGCACAAGGAAAGAATAGATGGAATAAAATATTTGGTGTTGTGAAGCCTCAGTGCCACACTCAGTGAAGGGTAATGTAAGATGTCTGGCCTCTGAAGTTAATAGACACTTGAAAGGACTGGTGGTATCTCTAGCATATGGCACTTTTCAGAAGTGCTAAGCAAGGCCTGACCTTGTAATTTAGTGGGCAGGAAAGCAGCTGAAGCTGAGGGGTCCTAAGGCTTTCAGCTCTCTGCCCACTCCCCATCTGTTTCAAAACTCAGGGCCCAGCAGAGAATACATTGCAGAATAATCCCATAACTGGTCACATAAAATCACTGGTGCCTCCCCAGTGAGCTGCACCCTGGTTTGGTCGTAAAAGCTTTGGGAAGCCATAGCAGGTGCAGAACAGGTACACTGAAAGGGACAATGTAAAGATCTGGCAAAGCTGTAGAAGCCTGAATATGATTGCTATTAACATTAGAGCTGCCCAACTTCCTAAGCCAGGGGTAACCAGATCCCCTCCCCCGGGCAGAAAGCTGAGTCCTGCCCACGAGGAGATCCCTGCCTCCCTTCTCTCCAGCTTTAGTCAGTCATGCTTTGGCTACGTAAACTCAGCCAACTTCCTTTGAAGCATCATGTCCTGACAGCTGCTGGGAACAGGATATCTGACCTGGTAGGTGTAGCAAACCCTAAATTCCTGGAAAGGCCCCCTTTGAGTATTTCCTTTCCTATGGAAATGGGCAGAACTGTCAGGCTCCTTGGAAACCACGGTAAATCCAGGGTGAGGAGCTCGTTGCTGCAACGAAGATGCAGACAAAATTATTTCTTCTTCCCAGCACGTCTACTATTCTGGTCAAGCCACACAGAGTAGGTTCAGCTTTGAGCTTGAAGCCAGGAAGTGCTCCAGAGCTGTGCTCCTGACAGTGATGCCTCCTATAAAGTGCTGTGCTAAATAAATATCTGACATGTACCCGGGACTTATTCCCTGGAAGGATCCCAAAGTGTTCTGCATGCTATATATAGGAATCACTTCATCTGCCACCAAAATGTGGTTACATCTGAAGTGAAAGGGAGGGCAGAGAACAGGAACACTGCGGCTATGATGTGAAAAATAGATCAGCTAATTTTAAAGGCAGATGAATTCCTTGAGCCTGAATCAGAGCCTTTGAATCCCACTCACTTAACAGAAAACATCACAAAAATCTTCATTGATGCCCTAATGTCAGGTTCTTCCCCATTACTGCTGAAACACAGTGGTCATGCACAGCAGCTCTGAGGTGCATTTGCCCTTTGGCCATAACATGATCATTCTAAATATCATTGGGAATACCAGGAGGACTTGTCACAATGACACCAACTCCAAACACTGGAGATAAAGCAGCAAAGAAGGGAGGACTGGTAATAAATTACGTGACAAGAGCCATCCCTGTGGTTCACAGGAACAGTGAGCAATGCAGTCCCCTCACAGCTATCCTGGGAAGTGAAGATCAGCAGAGGAGGAACCAGAGGCTCAGACAGGCTCACATCCTCCACACCCAGCAGCCGTTCTCCCAGTTAGGTCACAGTGCCAGCCTCACCAAAACCTCTAGCAGGGGCTGAGGGTTGTCCCCTCTCTCCTCAGGGACTGGACAAGCTCCACCAGGGTTTGGGGTCTAAATCTCTCCCAGGTTCATGGAATAGAACTGACAAAGCACAGTTTGGTGGCTTCTTCCACCAAAGAAGTGAGTTCTAGGGCATCTTCCTAATATTGCTGGGTCTTGCCTGTTTTGCTGTTTCCATTTATTATTGACTATGGAGCTGGAGCTCTCTTTTGGCTCTTCTGATGCCACACAATCCACCTCACCCTGGGGCATCCAACCCTGCCCTTCAGCTCATTGTAAGAGCTCACACTGGGAACGAAGCATTTCCAAAGCAGCAAGATCAATGCTAGTGTTGGAGAAGGAACCCAGTGCCTCACAATACCAGTTCTTCAAATTGTACCTATCTACCTGTCCCCTGTTTCACCAGAAAAAGGTTTAATTAAAAAAAAAAAATAAAAAAAATCTGAAAACTTTTCACACAGATCAATTTTAGAATTGTAGCATTGAAAAGCATGTAAAGAAAATGTCTGCATGTGATAAAAATGCACTAAGGCTTTTACTTCCAACAGAATTTTATGAAGGACAGAAACATAAAACATTCCTCTTTGTCTTTTCCCAAGTGGACAAGAGTTGCACAAAGCAAATCTAGCACTGTGTTGCAAAGAAATTACCATAAAGGGAGCAAGATCCAGTCTCCTGGAAATAGCTGAGAAAGATGTTAAGTCAGTAAACATGTGAGAATAGTCTAAGCACCCCAGTCTTACCAGGAACATCGGATTTTCCACACTGGATCAGTTAATAGAGTCCTCTTGAGAAGGGTATTTTTGCAAATACACGGTGCTACAAAGGAGCTGAGAAAGCTTATTTGGAATTTCTCCTGTGAAGTGAGGTTCAGAGGCAGACTGATTCAGAAAAAGGGAAAAAGCAGAGAGCTTTTAGCCCCTGTGGTTGCAAAAAAAGATTTTCAAAAAAACAAGATCATAAAGCCTCAGAAGGTAGAAGACAAACAAAAGAATATATGTGTATTATTTTAAAACTATCAATTTTTTTAAGTCAATCACATAATTTGTGGGGTGGAATGGATGTCTGCTCCATGAGATTTGAATGCCTGGTTTGGAAATGCTGGACTTTATAGTATTATTTCCTACTTATTTTATATTTATAGTATTGAGGCCAAAAATTCAAAGTTTCAGTGGACTAGAATGCTTTCTTCTCCCGAGGTGATAAATCCCTGAAAATAATGGAAATACTGAAAGAACTGTAACTACACCGTCTCAAATGAATCACCATGATTTTTAGTTTCCAATTAAAAGCATATTTCTGTCAAAATCGGCTCTTATATAACTTGTAAATCATTTTGGTGGCAGCTCAGAGGGGAAATAAGGGGAATGTTGATCTTGGCAAGCTCGATCTTGGCAAGAAAAAAAAAAAGAATTTTCGTCTGAACTTAAAATTCTTAAAACCCCTTAATCCAAACAATATATGTACTGGGTAAAAGAACTCTTTAAAAAGAAGATTAAAAAAAAAGAAAAGGCATCAGCCAGTTTAAACTCACAAACAAATTGACAGGTATTCTGCTGCCTCCCTGTGGAGACTGGGATGCCTTAGCTGGAATTTCTATTGAAACCAGAACCAAGGGCAAGAGCATTTTTAATTCAAACCAACTCGCAAGAGTATTTCTAATTATCTGCTACGTTTAAAAATGCAAAGAATGCACTGGAGCTGTAGGAAGTACATCGGTGGGTCAGTCCACAGGGGGAATTACCACTAAGGTGCTGCACAGTCCCTGAACCTGGTGCTGGACTTGGAGTAATCAAGGAACTGCTGCGGCACCCTGCTACACATTCCTGCTATTCCTATACTAAGCTTAAGAAAAAAAAAAAGTCAGTTTTCTATTGTTTTAGCCCCAAACCTGCTCTCTAGTTAGTGCAGGTAAGGAAGCAGCAGACTGGCAGCAGTGCTGAATTAAATGGGTTCAAGTGCTGTGTAAATGGAACTTCCACTTCGGGTCTCCCTCATCCCTGTGGAGTACAACAACGTGTGTTTCTATTCCCTGCCACTCCTGAGGAAAAACTTAGAGAGGGAAATAATCCTGGCCCTCTGTTGAAGGGGGAAGGCAACACTCATTTTACAGAAGACAGGAGCAAATCAAAAGGTTCTGCAGAAGCCTTTTGTAGGGAGTGAAGGGTGGGGTTGCCCTGGAGGCACAGAGCAAGGAAGGAGAAGACGGGAACCAGTTGCAGTTCTTGGTTAGCACGGGAGAAGACACAAGCCAGTGCTGACTCAGCAAGCACTGCCTGCCAAAATAAAGGCATGTCAGGGGCAGCATTGTCCTGCCTGCCCTTCTTTGGCACTGAAAGGACCAGCCAGATCTTTGTTGTTCCTATTCTCGTATTTCTACTTCCCAAATCTCTTCAGCACCTGGCACTCTCGCTGCTGTGAGATACAGATCCAGTGGAGCCTTCGCTGGGATTCCTATTGGGGAAGAGAGATGCTGGTGGGATTCCACCTCATCTGAGCCACCTGAGCGAGCTAAACCATCCTCTGGAGTTGCACTGCTCCTGAATTAAGAATTGAACTATCATAAGGGGTGGGGGGAACCTTCCTCTCAGGAAGCTCAGGAGAGCTTCTTGTTTTATGTGCTTGGAATTATGCAGGATTAACAACAACTGGATAAGCAAGGAGTGGGGGTACAGCCTACCAATCACTAAACACACCCAGGACAAGGTACCACTGATATAAGAGCTCCTCTGTGGCACCTTCCCACAAATCATAAGACAAGTCCACCAGGATGCAGGTTCAGTGGGGAGTCACACCATTTGTTCTCTGCAAAGTCAGCTCTCCAGGCTCAGGCCAGCACAGACTGGGAGATTATTGCCTCCCACCTGACTCCTCCAAAAGATCTCCATGAAGCCACCAGAACTGCAGAAGGCCATAACACATGTCCTGCCAGCAGTTAATGAAATGGCATTAAGAATAGGTATTCCCAGGAATAATTTCCCATAGAAATTTTCTGTCACAGCTTTCTCATATGGCTTTAAAACACAACAGGGCATGCCTAGTCCATGGAGTAATAACACAGAGCAGGACATCACTTACCTTGGAAATTGCTTAAGGAGAGATCTGAGCAATCCACCTGTAGAAGTAACTTAAATAATCACAAATAATCACAATATTTTATTAGCATTAAATGTCGCAGCAGGTTGAAAAATTATCAACTCCTAAAAATATAACATTGCCCTTTTGGCACAAAGAGCCTCAATCTGTGCCTAATGCTGTCATATCTCTGACCACACTGATGTGCAAACATTAACTCCTGTTTTGCTTCTCTTTTCTTTCATTCCTGAGAAGGTGGTACATTCTCAAAGGGAGCCACCTGTTCTGTCTAGGATGGGCTGGACAGTCCTGGAGCAGAGGTTTTACATAGAAATCACAGCCCCATTGAGATGTTAATTACAGGAAGGGCAAGAAGGACATGGGATCTCACCTGATTTACATCCTACATGTCAGTTATGTGAATTTTCTCACCCAGACCAGATGTCAGTCAAGCAAGAAACAGCAGCACCAGCAATGGCTCTATTTTCCACTTCATGTAACTATGGAGGCTGGTTGGCAGGATTTAATTTTTTTTTCCTGTCAAATTTCTCACTTTTTTTTTTCAACAGCCTCTGTTGAAACCCTGAAAGAAAATTTCAGTTTTCAGATTTTGACTTAAAAAAGTGAAAACTTCCCCAAAACAGCAGACACTTCAGGGAAGGGGAAAGTTATTTGAAACTCTAAGAAAAACACTAATAGAATTCCTAGTGCCATTTTTAAAAGAACACACTTCTAGTGCTATTTGCTATCTTGCATCTGTCTTTATCACAGGAAGAAATATTGGGGGAAAAAAAATAGGAATTTTGGAGGGATTTATTTCAGTTCTGTGCTCTCTAAACCCCTTCTTCTCAATGAAAAGGGCACAGAACTCAAAATAAGAGTGTGTGGGAAGATATGTTCTGCAACTATCTTTCTTTTTCCATGGAATAAAAAGGAAAACATGAAGTGAGTAAAGAGCAAGAAGCCCTCTCATGTACTTACTTCTCATCCATTCTACATTTAAAAAAAAAAAGCAAACACATTTCAAGCAAAATAAGGCAGGCAAGTTCCTTTCCTAAAGAAAAATACAAATGATAAAGAAAAAAAATGAGTTTGGTGCTTTCTGTTGTTGATGCACTTTTTCACCTGTGGGTAAGGAAAAAGAATGGGAAAGTTTTACAACAGCAGGAATTCTGATCCCTTTGCCAAATAAAAGAATGTGACTATTTTTAATGAGTCAAATGTTAGGGGTTTTATCTGTCTACCTACCTGCTTATCACCTGAGTACTGCCTGGACACAGGTGTTCCTTCAGCCTGTGGATATCAGATCAGACTTATCATTTCCAACTAAATATTAAAAACGGAGGGAATAAGGATTGAGAGCTTGGTAGAGATGAATGTGTGTGGTGTGGTGTGGTCTTCAGCAGAAATACTTCAGTGTGTGTTTAAGGCTTCCAGGGCTCTCCACCCTCTCCAAACTATGATATAGTTACCCAAAGAGACAGAGAAATGCATGAATTTCCTTTCTTTGGGAAGAAGGCAAGCTCCTGCAGGACTTCTCACAAGACCCCACTCCCATGGAGGACAACCTGTTGGATCCCAGTTGTGACAGCTGAGCACAGAGCCCCTAGTTTAGGCAAACAACTGGCCACACATCTGTGGGAAAACATCTGAAGCAGGCAGGTTTTCCAGCTAGGCTGAAAGAAAAATGAAGGGACATGTTTGGACTGCAGCCTGTGTGTCATACAGTTCATTTATCCCTTTTCACATCCCTTGGGAAGGGAAGAAAACAGCTCAGTTTCTTCTTTCACCGCTGTGTGTGATCTACTTGGGGAACTTATCGCAGCCTACACCTTTCCTGGGCAGGGGCAGAGGAGGGGCAGGGACTGAGCTCTGCTCTGGGGGGACCAGGGACAGCACCCAGGGAAGGGCTGGAGCTGTGTCAGGGCAGGCTCAGGGTGGATCTCAGGGAAAGGTCCTTCCCCCCAGAGGGTGGTTGGCACTGCCCAGGCTCCCCAGGGCAGTGGGCACAGCCCCAAGGCTGCCAGAGCTCCAGGAGGGTTTGGATGATCCTCTGGGGCACAGGGGGTGACTCTGGGGACGGTCCTGTGCAGGGCTGAGGGTTGGACTCGATCCTTGCGGTTCCCTTCCAACCGGGCATATTCCGTGATTCTTTAAATCCCGTCCCTCACCAGCACACCTCCACACCCCTCAGAACGCTCCCAGGGATGGCGGCTCGGACACTTCCCGGGGCAGCCCGTCCCAAGGCCTTTCGGTGAGGAAACATTCCCGGGATCCACGAAAACCTCCTCTGGCACAACTTGCCACGCGAGGGCGCCGCCGCCCGCCGCTCACCGCCCGCTGCCCCGGGGTGTGGGGGCACCTCGGGGGGATTGGGGGCACAGCACGGCGGGCTTTCCCCAAAAAATCCTTTATTCCAGGCGGGACCGGGTGGGAGGGAGGAGGCTCTACCGGCTCCGGAGCTCCTCCTGCCTCTTGCCCTGCGGCCGCCCTGGGAGATGCTCCCGAAAACCAGGTGAGCTGCTCCCTAAATCCAGGAGAGCTGCTCCCTAAATCCAGGAGAGCTGTTCCCTAAATCCAGGAGAGCTGCTCCCTAAATCCAGGAGAGCTGCTCCCTAAATCCAGGAGAGCTGCTCCCTAAATCCAGGAGAGCTGCTCCCTAAATCCAGGAGAGCTGCTCCCTAAATCCAGGAGAGCTGCTCCCTAAATCCAGGAGAGCTGCTCCCTAAAACCAGGAGAGCTGCTCCCTAAAACCAGGAGAGCTGCTCCCTAAAACCAGGAGAGCTGCTCCCTAAATCCAGGTGAGCTGCTCCCTAAATCCAGGTGAGCTCCATCGGATGCCACCGGCGGTGGGAGCTGGGAATTGCCAGTTTTTGGAGTTATGGATCGCAGTAAAAGCACATAATTTTCAGTACCTCGCAGGACATGCCTTCCAATGTGTGTGTCCCCCCCCGCTTCTCCGGACAAAATGTTTTGAAGAGCCTGTTAAAATAAATAAAAAAAAAAATTTTGGAGGGGGAATGTCTTAACTAAACACGCTTTAGAAAAATATTAGAATATTTTCTAAAAATATTCTACTATGCTAAATAAAAATATTCTAAATGAGAAAGAAAATATTAGAATATTTTCTAAATATTTTAATTTATATAATATATATATTTTCTAAATATTCTAATATATCTGTATTCTAAGTATTATACATGCCTATTTTCAAATATTCTAATTACATGTATATAATATTATATATTAATATTATAGCATATACATATATATGCATATACATATATATGCTATAATATATAATATATATTAATGTATATTATATATAAAGTATATTAATATATTATATATTAATATTATAGCAATATATAGCAGATATTAAATATGCTATTTTCTAGTTTTGAAATAGTCTACATATATTTTTCTAAATATTCTTATTATATAGAATAGATATGTTTTCTAAATATGCTATTTTCTATATTCGAAATATTCTACATATTTTTCTAAATATTCTGTATTAAAATAACATATTTTTCTAAGTATTCCAATATGTTCTATATTCAAAATATTACATGTCTTTTTCTAAATATTCCAATTTATTCTATATTCTGAATGTTATATATATAATTTTCTGAATATTCTAAAATACATAGAAAATATTTTTCTCGTTTTTACCTCCATCCCAGGTATTAAGAAGGATGCTTGATGTTAACACTCCCTGAGTTGTCACCATGGTACAGGAGAACTTATCTTTTACTTCAAAAATAACGACAAGCAGCTATTTCTGAGTTCTGACTGGAACAGCTTCTTGGTTACACTTTAATGAAAAAAATCTGACATTTTGACACTAAAAAAAAGAGAGGATATCTATGAGTACCACTGGTTTGTTTTGAAGTAACAGGACTAATATACAAAGAAATGGAAAGGCTGACAAATGAACCCTGTGAAGCAGAGCCTTGATTTTTTTTTTTTTTAATTCAAAAGTGAAAAAGATCATTTCACTCATTAAGTATTGATTTAAATGAAATAGATTAGATTTTAATGAACAAAATTAGATTTTTTTTTTTTTAAGTAATTCTTAAACAGCAATTTTCTGGCTAGCTCTGTCAGTTCTGCTGTATCTGTGATAGCCTGGAAATTTCTCAGTTTCAGGGACTTTTCCTTTATTTCACGTGCTCTCAGCCACACCACAGAGAAGAATCACTAAATTTTACCTGAAATTGTTTGGGGTTTCTTATTCCTTTTCTGAAATAAAAAATAAGAGGAAAAAATGTTGCCAGGGAAAAAAAAAAAAAATCATTGAACGCACAGATTTTTTCAGCACAATCCTAAAGAAGTCTCCAAGACATTAAAACTACTGAGCTGAGTGAGTTTCTTATCTTCCCTTTTTCCTTTTAAATAAACACATACCTAAAACAAAAGACTATCTGCCTAAAGAAATATTAAAGGAAAAAAAGAAAAAAAAAAAAGCCTGTTTTTTTAAACTCGCCTTTGATTTCCAAACCTTTTGAATTCCTGTGTTCAAACTGTTCCCTGCAATCACAAAAGCTGGGACACTCAGCCGTTTTTGAGGGGGGTATAATAGTGATTCCAGCCAGGAAAATGGTACCTGTTGTGATGAATTCCAGGAGATAGCAGCCCCAGATGGTGGGGAAGGGCAGCAAACGCTTCCCTGCCAGTGCCAAAGGGGCAAAAATCAAGGGAAAACCCGAGGGACACAGAGCTGTGTCCACAGAGAATCCCTGCATGAAGTGCCCCAAAAAGCCTTTTGCTTCCTGGCTGCTGTTTGCTAAAGCACCCCCCCCTTCCTCAAACTTTGCAGGTATTTACAAGAACCACTGTTTTCAATCTGGGGACCTCTGTTCGCGAGAAATTAATACATTATTTAATTTGCAAAGCATATTAAATTCCTTTTTTAGTTCATTACTCTTCACTCCCCAGTGAAAGCAGCTCTGTCATTACAAGTAAGATTGCTTTGATATTTACCTGAGCTCAAAAAAATGCCATTTCTCAATCTTACTAAAGATGACAAGTAATAATTAGGAGGGGGAACACTGTCTGAGGAATAAAAGATAATAACAAAGGCAGCATTGCATCTGTTGTTAAAATACTGAAATAAAATAAGACTAGGCATGTACCATCCCATTTTCTTTTACAAATGCTACGGGTTTAGGGCTGATTAATATCTTGTATGGCATTATCACCAGCTTTTTAAAATTAATGTTCTTGCCAGGTCAGGTTTGGGAGGTGAAAGGGATATATTTATTTTTAAATTTCTGTCACAACAAAAGTTAAAATAACACGTGTGCACCTTCTAGTGAATCATGTACCACACTCATCTCATTAAGGATCCACATCCAGTCAGGATCAGGGGAGGCAGCAGAGCAGAACCCAAGCACTGGATTTATGTTCCAGGTGTGGGGCAAACACAGGGGTAACTCCTCTGTGGATCTGATCACTCCTCATCATTTTCCATAAGCATTTTATCCTAAACTCTTTGGAGGCAGAGGCTGTTCCTCCCCACGAGTACACAGAGTGCCCAGAATGGTGGAGTCTCAATATCAGCCCAGGCTTCTGTGCTCTGCTCTAATGCAAATAATAAATGAAAAGCTTATTGTGCCTCCATGCTGAAGACAGTGCCTAAATGCAAAACAATCTTTCTCATTTTATCCAGGTCTCTTTTTGTGCTGCCAAACCCACAAACAAAGCAGGGAAGAAAAAGAAGGTAAAAATAGCACATTTAGTCTTGCATTCCTGGTAGGGCTTTGATGACAGCCACACACAGTGGATTATATATACTTCACTTTCCTGCTAATAACACCAACTATTCATTCCTTTCCAAAAGACCACACATTCCAAAAATATTTCATGTATGTTTAATATACTGATTATTTCCTCCTTCATGCTACTAAAGGCAAATTAAATATACCTAATGATCCCTTCCAGTTCTATGGCCCCTTTCATCCAAAGGTCCTAAAGCCCACTACAGTTGTTAATTTGCCATGAAAAACACCCTGCCACAGAGCTGTGTGAATAAATGATTTTGGTAGCTGATTCTAATATACATTTGGCTTCACTGTGACCCACAGTTACACTTCTAGCTTTAAGGAAAGGAAAAACATTCCTTTTCAAGTGAAAGGAAACATTCTGTTTGACCTGGAGCGTTTTATTTCTGAAAAATCAAGATTTGGAAAGATGTGGTCGGAGTTACAAGGAAAGTTGTTCAAACAAAATGGAGGTTATTATTTGGACTACTTGGGTAGTTTAATGGATAGGAGAAAAAGGAAAAAAAAACTGGGAGAAAAAGGGAAATACGAAAGGGGATTTGAAGATAAGTCTATTCCAGAAAATTACCTTCTCTTTAGTTAAGGTTTTTCCAGGAAAGCAGAGAATCCATGAACCTCCCAAGAGCCAGGCATCAAAGATGTGAACTCAGATTTGCCCCACAGGTATTTTAGGTACAAAACAAAGTTTAAAGACACATCTGAACATTGCTCAGAAATCCTTGGTGTAGCAACTCAAGTCACTCGATTTCTCTCTTAAACATATTTTCTCCCCTTTCAGTAGTTTGTTTACTCCTCTTCTTCATCCTCCCCGTAGAACTGTTTTTTCCTATGGAAAAAAAGTTCATTCCATTCTATTCTATTCTTCATTCAGTCCCATTTTAGTCAAAGCAAACCAAGGCATAAGATTTCATGACTCAAAGCAAGCCACTGAACTCGGTGTGAGTTTTAACACTTACACCAGTGAAAGCTGGGTGGAATGAACTTAAGAATCACTTAGACCTGAGACTAGAGCAGGGAATCCTGCCTTGTGGTGACCTTGCTACAGCACAGATGCCTTAGCACAGCTGCAGAATTAACAGGTTTAAGGAGGGTTTTTTTGTACTTTCATTTGGATATTGATAAGTACTGTTCACTTCGTGGATGTTCTTCTATGTGGTTTAACATTAGAGGAAGCAATGAAACAAAATTAAGGATAGTAATTAGGAAAAATGTCAACAAACAACAAATTAAGGAAGCTGGAAATTGTTGCCTAATACCCCTGCAGAATGTAGCAGGAATTTTGTATACAAAGTGCCCAACTTTGCAAAATATTCTGACTAAGCATCACCTTAGTGGATTTCATTTTGATACCTTTGCAGCATGTTTTCCTCTCAGTTGCTATTTCTCTGTGATTTGAGTGTCTTGAAAATTAATTTACCTTCTGTTCTATTGCTCCACACCCATAATTAGGGTCCTTCTATTAACCTGGGCTTGGTGCAAACGCTGAGAAAGAATCAGACCCTGTCCCATGGAGTTCACAGGGACACTGTAACTCCATCTTCTTGTTTTCTTCTTAAACCCAAATTTTAAACCCCTCTCTTGTTGTTGTTCATATTTAGACAGTTAGCTCTGTAATTCATAATGTTCACAGTAAAATCCAAACATGAGGGTTACAATGGGTGCACAGACCTCATTTTACAGTGTCCTGTTACAAGTCATGCTTTCTTAGTGTAATTCCACTTCAGCTAAAGCCCTCACACACTCAGATATCAAAAAGATGTTTTTATGTCACTGCCATTTCATCCACTTTAGATAAAAGTCTTTTTACCTGCTCCAGCACGCTGAGTTCTTGCCTTTGAGAGGATTTGCATCATTGAAATTAAATGGAGATTCTTCCAGTTTCCAGACCTATTTCAACAGCTACCTGTTGTACTGCCCTGCACCTCTGTTGCTTTGTGGTTTGAATAACATCCAGATTTTCAGGTCTCAAGTGGGATTTTTGGTGGTTGGGGTTTTTTTGTTCATTTGTTTGTTTAAAATTTCTTTTTGTTTAGTCTTGCTTTTATAAAAGTACCCAACACTGTTGTCAGATTGATTCAGACTGTGTGAGCCCTTAACAGAGTGCCCAAGTTCTGTGTTTGGGCATGTTTTTTAAAGCAGCCCCACTTGAAAATTGTATCAGTGACTGTGTTGAGTGCTTGCCACTGTACAAAATGCAGATACAGATGTGACCTCTGCCACCAGAGCTCTCTGCTGTTCCAACAAAAGCAATAAAACTGAGGAAAGAAATATCCAACTTCTCCCTTTACACACATTGGTACAGAACTATTTTTTTCAGTTGCCTTGTGCCAAGGTACAACACCCTCAAATCTACAAACTTGTAGAACTTCTTGAAAGCAGTTTTCACATACATAATTTTACATGTTCAAAGGATACATACCACTGGTTTCTTGGCAGACCTATTTTGGCAGATGATGACCTGAACTACAACTGGAAAGAGAGGGAAACCTGATGCCACCTATAATCCTCTGGTCATGCAAACTTTAGAGAGTGGTAGTATTATACCCAATAAAAGTTGTAGAAGGTGAGGCAAAATTGTCAGGAATTACAGTGTAAGAGGTCTGCAACAATAAAGCAGCTTGAGATTAAGATCATGATTGACAATAATAACACTAAAATCTTATTTCTGGGGGTTTTTCCTCAGTTCTCAGTGTGCACATGCACATCTATCCCTCCCAGGTACCTCTACAAATCATTAAGAGTATTGAACCAAATTTGTCAGACAGCAAAGGTTGCAGACTAACCAAATTCTTCAAGCATTAATGAATTCAAGTGACCAGAAACCTTACAATTACTTCTGCTGAGGAAATGAGTGTTATTTAGGTATTTTCAGATCTCAAGCATTCACTTGTGCAAGAGTGACCACACAAACATCTCAACCATGAAAACATTTTCAGTCAGGGGTTGCTCTGCCCTAGACACCAAAACAAATGATGAGATGTGCATCCCCACAAAGAACTAGCTCAGTTTTGATATACAGGGAATGGATTGCTTCTTTTGGACATTTAATATCGTTAGTGGCAGAATCCAGAAGAATGAAGAGATCCCTGCAGGGCAGCTGAGGGGGTGACTGAGGGTAAGTGAGGTTGCAGGGCACAACACCCAGCACAGCGTTCTGGGCACACGTTAAAACAAACATTTACCAAACCAAACATGGGTTTGGGTAAAGGAAGGATAGCAGGGAAGGAAGATGGTCCACACTAGTGTGTAGGAGCAGGGTGTTTGCTGGGCTCAAGCTGATGGAAGTGCCACTGGACAGGCATTGAGTGCTGAAAGATAATTAAGACTTTCTGCTCGGTGTGAAAAGCAACAATTTAAAGTGGGGAGGGGAAGAAAGGCTGAGCTATGAGACTAACATCCAAGGACTGTGGCTTCTAAAGGCTTAGCCTGTGTAACTAAGGTTGCTGTTACAAAGCCAAAGGAGAACAGCTTGTAGCATCTCTGACACGAGACACAGTATGGCAGGGACCCCTGTTTTAGCAAGAGAAGAAACCAAAGTCATGTTTTGAAGAAATATTTGGCAGAGTAGGGAGGAAAAGGAGTGAGGTGCCAGACCATGCTTCTCAAGTTGTGAACCCTTTAGACTAGCTTGGCTTCAGTTTGCTTGTTATCCTCTCTCTGCATATAATATCACCTTTCACATGATTAGCAAAAGCAGCTACGTCACCTCTGCTTGAAGGGGGGAAAGTCAAGCATATGGCATCCCTCCCAGAAACAGGAAGGCACTTAAAGATTAATTAATCACCCAGAAATGTTACCAAGCCCACCTTTGCTAAGGGGTAAAAAGGCTGTTGGATATTTTAGTTACTGCTCTGCTGAAATGTCCGTACTGGCTTTTGACCGACAGCCATCGAAAGTGTAGAGAAGACAAAGCTGCTCAGAAAACACATAAAATGGGTTGAAAAAGATGAGACTGGAGGAATCATCTGCTTTGAGAAGGCAAATTTGTGCAGAGAAAAACGAAAGGGCAAAAGTTAAAAATGTAAAGGGCATATATTTAATTTAGATATTCAGGGTGAAATTTCAAATAAACAACTGCTGATCTCGAACAGATTGCAGGGAAATGCCAGGGAACATAGGTACAGGAATACACAGTGACAATCTCAGTTGTGTGGATGTACAGGAAATGGGCATATTGGAAAAGTAACAGGGGAAACACCAAAGGTGGCAGGCAGCCACCACAGGGAGAAGAGGATATGGGAAGAACAGTCATTTAACTTCAGTAGCATGAAGACCACCTCAGTCAGAAGCAACTCTTGGAGAGCTGGAGACTTTTAAATATTGCAACAAAATGTGGAATTAACACAAAGCAGCCCAACTTCCACTTGGACTTGAGTATGTGCAGCAGTGGAGATGGATGTGATATTGCACAGGTACCAGACAGGGACAAAAAAGCAGCTTAGAAGGAGCAGATTGGAGAACTGAGACCCTTGGGATCACCCAGCAGATTTAAAGTGGCCAGGGTTAAAGATAAGAAAAATGAAAAGGGTTGAGTTCACTTGTTCTATCACCTGGGGGAGAGGGGTAACAAAATTAACATAGAGGCAGAAAAAGGCAAAAAATACTCTTCCCTTAAATCAAGAGCGACACAAAATGAAGTAAAAAGGTGAAGCTGAGGAGATTAAAGCAATGCACGAAGCAGAACGGGGACAGATATTTCAGGGTCAGCAAGAAAAGACATCTTATGGTCTCATTCTGAGGGATAACTTGTGATGGGAGATGGTGAGTACCCGGTGTGAGAGAAGTTTAAGCAAAGTAACAAGAGACAAACAAACTTTTCAGTGTATCTTCATCAACACAAGTAGGGTCACCACTCAGTCTAACTCTTCTTTGTTGAAGCCATTCTTTTAAGAAATAGCATTCTCACACCTGCCTGAGCACTGAATGTGTGGTATTTTCTGTCAGAAGAAATGGTTTTCAAGAGTGCAAGAGCGAGTTAGCATTCTCCCTGCTAATACCACAGAAATCAGGTTAGTTTACCAGCCCACACATAGTACATTTAACATGTTCAAGACAAATTGACTCAATAAATTCTCCTGTCACAGAAAATAGTGAGAACAACATGGTGATGACATTGAAAGAGTAAAAGATTGTATTCTAAATGTTCCAACATCTTTGACGCATTGTTTCTAAGGTTCTAACATCAGTGGCATGAGATTCCTCTTTTCCAACCTTAATAGTATCATCTTTCATGCTTTTTCTTGGCACCACGAACAAAAAAGTTCCTACTGTGGAATTTCCTCTGTTCTTGTCCCTATTCCTTAACTTCAGTGTGAAAGATCCACCTCTCTCTGTGCCAGCATTTCTTTTTATCCCCTACTGCCCATTTGCAAACAAGATGAGGCTGGATCCTCCCTTTTTCATACACACAGGATTCCCACTGAAGACTCTGTGCCTGTGAATTCCTGAAGAGCTTTTTGTGTCTTTGATTCTGAATAATGAGGTTTGTTTGGATTGAAATCTCCATCACTTCTGCTGCAGTATTTTTTACAAGGAAGCTTCATAGCTTCCTATGGCTTTCTAGAATTAGGATCAGATTCAAGGTTCAGCTTCACTGCACAGAAAGTTGACACCTATATTTCAAAAGGAAATAAAAGCAGAAGAGCCCTTATAGAAGATTCAATACAAATTACATAACTTTAAGCAGCTGTATCCTATTCATTTGTTGTTTCCAATCCAATTGTACCTCATTGCATTGTTCTTTAGAGGTTTCCTATTCACTGCCCAGATTTCCTTCAGGCTGCTTGGAGGGACTCCTGACAACAGGCTCCTGAGCAGTGTCAGCTGTAGGAGCAGAAATTGGTGCCTGAGGCACTCCACACCTTGTGTCCTGGTGTTCTCCTCACTAAAACAGCCTTTGCCATTTCAAGATTGAAATTATTGAAAGTATTCTCTCAATCTTAACTCTGAAAATTCTCTCAGTTGGACACAGCAATTTATTTCCAGGACTGAACCCCAAATTATTTTCAATGACACTGCTTGCATTCACATCAGTCCTATGCAGGGCCCTATCCAAGGTTTACCCAGTTTAAGTTTTCCAATCAGATTTGGCTCAAAAGCAAGATTTGCAGTTCAATGGAAATTTGAGGGGGCTTTTCAGACTTGATTTCAGTCCAAATCAAATCTAAGTGAGATATTTTCAGGAATTCTTCTGAACTGGAAGTTCCCCAAAGCACTCAGCTGCTCAGTGATTATCACAGATAAAATGAGCATTGACTTCACAAAGCAGTGATAGGGACTCAAACTCCCAGTTCCAAGTAGTTCCATCTGTGATGTGTTCTGTGGGGAGGACATGATAATCTCCAAAGTTCGCCAGAAACTCAGGAACTATCTTAGATCCAGTGAAATCAAACAGGGCTTAAGATGCTTCTGACAAATCCTCCTTGTGTCGGGGGTGGCACTGCTGCCATTGACAAGGAGTCCTCTCTGGCACACCCAGATCCTGATCTCTCCAGCTGAGCAACTCCTTTGAATCTCCCCATGAAAATTAAGATGTAAAGGGCTGGTGTACTCTGGGTCTTGTCCCAGCACAGCGCCCACATCCAAGAGCAAGGAATAACTCCTGGCTCACACACGAGGAGCATCAGTAGCAGGTAGTCCCATTCATCAGAGGTTATCTTAAATACATTCTGCAAGTATAGAACACTTCAGTTTTTGTCCCTTCGGAATTAAGGGCTTCTAAGTGACCCAAACAATTGTTGCTCCACAGGAACTCCAGGTTGAAGATGTCCCAAAGTCTCCAGCCCCAAAGCCAGAGTGAGGAGCACTAGACTACACTCCTCCAAGGTCAAAAGGGATACAGAATGCTCATTTCTGCCTCTTGTTGATAAGAAAGCCAGCAAAACTACTCTGAATTCCTCCACTGCCTCATCAGAAGTTGGTACACTGAGATGGTAGATACTTCATATATTTTTATAGTCTCTCAATGTACAGAAATACTTTTGATTCAAAATTTTTTCCCTGACCTGCATAAGCCCACTCCAAATTTTCAAAATCTAGTTTGCTACACAGCCTGTTCTACTTGGTATCTGTAAGGAAGCAGGCTGGGCAGGGTGTTCCCTAGGGAAGGGGAGCCAAGGGAATGCTGGGGTCACCCAAGGCAGGGCCCATCCACAGAACCCAGACAAACCCAGAGGTGGTGGCCAGGTCCAACCAAGAACCCAGATCTTAAGACAATACCATGATGATGAGGCAGGTCTCAGGCCAAGCCAGGACATCATCCCATGGATTCAGATCCAGATCAGGAGACTGCACAGCACAGCTCTGGCTCAGAACCTCTCCAGCAAATCTCAGGGAGAGAAGGAAAGGCTGGGCTGAGCTTAAATAGAGCTCCTGGGCCTGGGAACATGATGAGCCTCAGGTGAGGCTGGTCAGGGAGATTAAGACTTATTAGTGCACTCAGGACTCACCTGACAGTGCCTTCCCAGGTGATCTTTGTGCCATTTTGGGAACTACTGCAGAATGCCCAAGCAAATAATAAATATTAGCCGTCACTCAAAAATATCAGGAAGATCTGCTCAGCAAAATCCTGCTCGACAGAGGCTTTCCCTGTATCTCAACAGTTCTTAGAAAGTTCTTCTCTGAAACATCTATTTTGTAACTCATGCAAAGGAAACCATACCACTTTACACCACCTCAAATATCCAGCAGTTTTAAATGATGGCATTACACCACAGCCTTCTTTTTCAATATATCTAGAGCCAGATAATAAAGCTTATAATCTACTACTTCCTTCCCATCTTTTATGCAGAACTTGGTCTTAAACTCTGAGCCATTCCACTGTGAACAGAGTTTTCACTGAGGTACACTAAGGGACAGATTATATTCCAAGGACAGCTGTTCCAAATAACACAGCACTCTGGTATCAGATTCTCTCTGTGGGAATCACTTAGTTTCCTGGGAATCCCTGGAGCAACTGTTCCACTGGATTTGCAGCTCTGCAAAACACAGAAAGGGAGGAAACAATCACCTCCTCCCAAACATGCTCATTCCCCTGAATGATGAATTCTTTGCTCCTTCAATCCCACAAGGAAGTTATTTGGACAAAACATCACTAGCAGTCCATGTCAAGCCTGAGCCCAGGCTTTGGGGTTACTACAAAACCAGAGCAGCACAGTTATTCCAGTCTGAGGTTGAAACCCTCTGGTTTTGAATCCAAAGAACCACTGTCTGGTCTGTTCCCATCACAAACCTCTTCCCATACAAGTAGCTGTGAACATGGTCTGTACTTTTAATCACTTGCAGAGCACAAGATAAATTGTCCTGTGAGAGTTTAGCCTTTGACTCTCAATGAACTGCCATCCTCTCAAGTAATTTTAATTCCTCTATCAATACCCAGTCCATAAACACCAGCATCTGTGTCTAATTGAAAATGAGGTTTGAAGCCCTGGTCAGTTAACAGGGAAGAAGTCAAAAGAACCATTTCATCTCTGAATACTAAAATCACACGCTGACCATTGAAATAACATTCTTTTCCTCCCCTTTTATGCAAATGTTATGTAATGTTGTGAAACACAGAAATAAACCTCCTCTGGTAGCATTAAAGTCCCTCAAAACTGCACATCTGGAAGCCTCTGGGGAGCTGGCTGATGGTCAAAGATCTTAAGAGTAGAATTCCCCTCCCCACTGTTCTGTGTGCCAGACCTAAACTGATTCTTTTTAACACAATTCCTATTGCTTTGGGTGGAGTTTCAGGCCAGCAGCCCTGGGCTGGTCCCAGCCTATTTGTAAATACATCTAATTTTGTTCAAAGAGACCACCATGTGCCCAGGGTATTATCTAGGTGCAGGGAAGAAGCCAGGAGTAGTTCTGGACCAAAGCCTCCTCTAGCAGTCCCTCAAATGTGGCTGCCCACTCTGACAATCAAAGGCCATCACATAGAAATGCTGCAAACCTCACTTGCAAGAAAAGCATTTTTTTTCCCCTCATTTTTAGGGCCAATTTCTATTGCCAATCCTCACTTAATATTCAGTCTGAAAATCAGATTAAATTTTTACAGAGTCTTGGGAATCATCTATTCGTGGTAACTCAGAGCAAGCCTTTTAAAGTGTTCAAGGTAGTTTCTACACAGTAACCAAATCTGCCATGGTTTTTTTTTTCCTAACAAGAATTATGGTTGACACACAAGAACAGCTGAAGGCTCAGTTGTGCTCTTCTGATGTGCTTTTTCCACATATTTTGTGGCATCTTCTTTCTTTGCTTGATGGCAAAAACAGATGAGGTGGGTGTTTGATGTGCTGTTTCTCCCTCTGAGGGTCTGGAGCTGGCTTGGAACACTGCAGCCTTGATGTTTGCTGAATCAAGGAGAAAATCATGACACTTACCCAAAAGGTCTTTTGGGCCATTTTGCAACTGCCTGTTTAAAGCAACAGCACTACAGCAGATCAAATCTAACAGAAACCTTTGACACATCTTTAGTGTTTCTCCTATACACTATTCATTTACTCCAGTGGCTTTATGTTTTTATTTTACATGCCTCTCTTTTTTCCTTTCTGCTGTTCACTACACTTCAGCCACGTTATCACACATGTAGAACCTCGCTCCTGCTCCAGATCTACCAAAAAATGTAACACAGAACATCCTGCTCTAAACTTTGTCTAAAAGCTAAAGTGGAAGATTATCATCATGCTGATCTGCCTTTGGTGCTGCAGGACAATTTGTTCACAGTTGTAAATCACTTACTCCACAGAAGTTAGTTATTTCCAGTACTTACTGAACAGTCCTTCAGAGAATTTGGCACAGGCTGGATTTATAAGGTACCACCTGTCAGCTAACAGTCATTATTAGTCACCAAAATTGCACAAGCAGACAGACTCAGAGTCTGCTTATCCAGGCTGGCCTAAAAATTGTCATGTTTGAAGTTGTGTCTGCTTTGGCTGGGGAGGGCCCTGGCTTTTCCATGCCTTCTATATTGAGGATGGTGTCCATGTTTCTGAGTAGCTGTCTAATAGTCTTTATTTTCTTCTGACTGCATCTAGTCAAGCTATTTCTTTGCATTACTGCAAAATTGCTTTGTCCTGTAAGGCAGGTTTGCTGACCTCAGAGCTGTGCTTACAGAGCTCATGGCAGGCAGTTCTCAGCCTCCTTAGGAGCCTTTGCTTCCTATCCCAGAGCACAGCTGCAAGAAATGACAGGTTTGTGGGTAAATTCCAGTAGTTTCTTCACTCACCTTCATCCAGGGGAATGCATATATATTCATCTCCTGACAATTAGTCTGCTTCAGAAATGTTCAGTGGTATCTGTGTGTTCTACAAACCTCTGCAAGCGAGGTGAGGGCTCTGGTTCCTCCCTCTTCCTGACTCCTGGTTATCCTCTAACCCCTGCAGGCTTCAAAGCACAGGCTCAGACCTTCCTCAAAGATCAGGATAGTGCCACCCCTTTCCAGTGGATCAGGTGGGCAGTGCTGTTCAAACTGTACACTCTGACCCCCTCCTTTCTGCTCCTCACCCAGCCGTCCCCTGCCAGGGGATCATCTGAAGGAGAAGCTAATTATTCCCTTTATGCCTAAAGCAAAGGTGCAAGAGAGGAGGAAACACTGGAGGCCTTTCAGCAGGCTGTGACAGGGTGGTTACTCACGTGTTGGCCTCATCATTTTGCTGGAGGTCAAGCAGTGCCAGGAGAGGAACACTCGACTGGTGTTTTTCACAGAGTGGTAGATCCACACTTCCCTTACCTCTGAATTTCCTCGTCATGATGGGTTTATTTGACTCCATTGTGTGCCTCTGTGATTTAATTGTTATGTTATTAGGGTGAGTAAAATAAAGCTGCAGCTTTTCTTTTGCTGTATTAGTGCAGTTTAATTACATTTGGGAAAGGCGAAAAGGAGAGTGGGAGCTTGCCAACATTAATGCTGTCTGTCATTCACAGCCCATTGATGACAAGGAGTTGAAAGCTTGGCAGTTACTCTGGTAATCAGCAACCTGGCTGATGACGAATGGAAAAGATTATGTGAAATTTCCTGAAAGGGGAAAAAAAAAAAAAAAAGAGTTCTCCAAAGAAATAAAACACAAAACAAGAACAAAGGGCAAAAAGAAAACCACCAAAAAACCCAAACCCCAACTTCTAAATCAAACACTAAATCCTTTTTGTAATGTTTACATGAAAGACACTACGTGAAGCAGTTGTAATAAATGAAAATTTTCCACTAGTAAACCGTGTTTAATGCCTATAAAAGGGATGTGTTCTTAAAATAGGAGCACAAACATGTCCACTTGATTGTTGCAATGGACTTTTCCCCCTGAGCTCAAGGATAGATATCACTGATTAAAAAAAAAAAACAAACCCCCTTTTATCGCTATAGATGGCCTCCCAGTTACATTTTTAAATTCATAGCACTGAGAAGCAGCTCATCTTTAGAGCTGTTCCAAATACATAATTCCAGAGCTTTCAAAATACAAATAGTGCGTTTTCTTTTTTATTCACTCTACTTAATTTCCTCTATTTAATACAGGAGGATGCAGATATTTCATCTCACTATTAGTAACATAGGTAACTGCTATTCAGGCTTTAGAGTTATTTGTAGCGTTCCAGCCTCTGACACAGCAGCAAACTTCAAGAAAAACTCCAGTTAAATGAAACTGGGAATTACATCAGTGTTTAAGAAGGAGAAATTCTACGTTCTACACGACCTGTAAAACGGATGATTTGTGACTTTTCTCATTTGTCTTAATTAAAAGCTGAATATCATTCCAAAGCCATTTTTGGCATCTTTGGGATGAAACAATGAGGGCTTGTCTGAGGTTTTGTCCTGTCATTTTTTCTGGGGCTGCTGGGTATACCTCCTCAGTTTCACAGTTCACAGAATGGTGCTTTGGTATTCAGGGCTTCAGCTTTTCATTTCACTCACAATGGGCAAATGAAAAGGTCCTATGGCATCTATGGTATTATTAGACCATATTTCTAAGCATAAGAAAAACCCCATGCAATTGGACAACGTACAATTGTTTTCTGGGCGTGCAAGTGATGGTGAGACTTTTGTCCCCTCTGTTTTGTCAAACACAACATAACACAAGGGAGAAACAAATGGCTTTTAGTCGTGACATGAAGCAACTCGGGCAATTTAAAGTTTACCAGCAGGCAAAGTTGACTGTGCAGGGCTGTGAATAGGGAATTTCTCTTTCACACTGTTGAACAGATACATCATTATGTGGCTCCAGGCTCTTTCCCCACAGGCAGAGCACTGCAGTTCCATATTTTATGAGGAGTTGGAGGGAACACCTCACCACAGCTGAAAGAAAACCACCGAGGTTTACTGGGAAACAACACGAGACTGATTTGGTTGATCTGTTTAGTGTTAAGAACGATGTATTTATTAGATTAAAGATATCACACGTGTTAGAGACCTCCTCCCCACCAAAGAAAGGGGCTATTAGTCATTCATCAGACCCATCTTCGAATTTCTGTGGGAAGGATGTAAAATTTAGCAAAAAAACCCCTGTGAAACTTTTATTTTTGCTCGAGTAACAGGTCTTTCCATTCTGGACAATACATCATTCTCTCCATGTGATAATTATGCCCAGGCACCACCTGATGTTCCTCTGTGTTTGTCCAGGTTTCATGGACATACAGCAGTGCATCATGTACCCCTAGTTGGACTTGCCTGCTCTATATTCAGGTGTCCTGGCAAAAAAACACATGGAATGTATCAGTTCAGCTGCTACTTGCACTAAATCTGATCCTTCAGGAAAGCATCATAAGCAAGTCAGACAAGTTTAGGAAGTCCTGAGTTTAGTGCCCAGACAAGCTCTGCAGTGCATGTGCAGGAAAGTCTGACATGTCAGAGAAGCAGAGGATGGGGAATGGATAATGTAAGAGAGGATGGATTGCAGATTTCAGAGCTCTAGGCTGTCACTCAGCACTGGTCTGCTGCTCCTCTTCTGCGGTGACACTGTGCTGACAGGAGTCTCAAAACTCAAGATACATAAAAAACCCCAAAGTAGACTTGATCTGTTCACTTAACGGGTGGTTTTGAAGCACAGATTTAAATCAAACTACACATAAATAATTGCCAACCACCAGAAAGCCAAAAATTCAGCAGAAGTGAAGTGATACGCTGACACACAGGATTATATTTATTATCCAGTTCTGCTTTTCCCAGTGATCTCCTGAACTTCATTTGCCCACCTACCTTTCACCTTAGATAAGGGGATCATTTCCTCCCCTATCACTTGAAATTAATTTTTGCCAGTTGCTACATAAGTGAAGATTCACATAGATTACTTACTGTCTTCAAAACTAATCATTCAAAAAATAAGATATATAAGCTCTTCCACCTCGAGGTAATAATCTCTTTGTACAACCCAGGGTAACTATTTAGGGGTTCCTTGCTTCATTGTGCCATGCTTTGATGAAAATCCCTACGAGCACTGTCCTAGCTGGACGACATTATTGCATAATATCACCCCTCAAAATTCATTATTTAAAACAAAAACAAAACCAACATTGATGGTTAATTCCATAAAATTCCATAAAATTGGAATTTTTTCTGCATCTCTTCAATTTACACTTGATGTTACAGCTTTACACTGGCTCTGGTGTACTGAGACAGTCAATCAAAAAGACCTTTGCTGCTCAGGTTTTGAAGGTGATGCCACTGGACTGACTGAAGTCCCTGGCTAAGCAGATGGAACAGGATGGAACCGATGCTGGGAAGCAATTTTTGAGAGCTGCAGTTTCTTCTGAATATCCTCTTTGTTTCAATCCATTCAAGTAGCTCAGTTAAGAAGTAGTAAAGCTGAAAAATCAACCTAAGAGTAAGAAAAAAAAGGAAGATTACCTATTTTCCTCTGTCAATCTACAGCTAAACCTGAGTATGAGAGAATAAGATCTGCTTTCTCCAAGATTGTGAAAGCTGTGGCTACTAGAAGCTTCCAGTTTAATTCCCATTCTGCAGGCCATGATTTCAGTTGTTTCATAAAATATTTTAAAATGCAAACATACTTTTGAAATGCATCGAGCATATTTAAGGTGGTCCTACTGAACAATTTAACATGATCTCATGTAAATTTTAATTGAATGTCAGTTCTCGTACAAACAGAACTTGATGCAAATCATAAATAACCAATAATTTAAAGTGCTATTCACTATTTTGTAACAGAAAAGGGCGAGAAATTAATATTCTGAATAAGATATTTTAAAGCTAAACCAGATTAATTTAATGTATATATGTACAGTGTCATCTCTCCGTTGTAAAATCAAAGAAGCCAGATTTGTAAATACTGATCAGTTGCAAATTTATGTTTACACGTTCATCAAAAAAAGGAAACTCAATTTCTCTTAAGAAAGACAACAGGGATTTAAAAAGTGAAAAGAAAATCTAAACTCCCAACATCAAATCTTTCTGTTTGTTCTTTTAAAGAATAGTTAAAATTAGGGATTTGCATCCAACCATCCTTACCTTACCTGCAACATTTAATCAACAATTTTAATATTAAAGATAAAAATAAAGGAGGACAATGCTTAGCACGTTTGCCTTTTTTTTTTTTTGGTAGGAATTTATTACTCATATTTCCCACGGGGAAACCACACAGCCTCAAGATTTTCCAAAAAAAAAGAAGGTGCCTGTAATTACTTTTCTAAGCTTCTATTCATGCATCTGAATAAGTGAATTGATTGTGAATATGTTCTGCAGCTTCTAACAGGTCCTAACCATTAAGCTGATCAAAAATTTTTCGAGCACATTTATATTGTTGTAAAAACGCTGACATGTCAAAACGCAAACTTTCAAGATAAATATGTGTTTTGCCAATAAAGGGAACCTTGTGGGAAGGTTCTCAGGGCCAATTTGGGGTTTCTGATGCCCAGCCCAGCCCCTGCCCACAGCACAAAGGAGTGCTCAGCGGGTGGCTGAGGTGTCCCCTCCCCGTGTGTGAGTTTGGCCTCTGCTTTGGCAACACACAGACCTTTATTTCCTCCGAAAAAAATTTCCTAATGTCATCTATTCCATTCATTTTTCATAGGAGAAATGCCCAAGTTGCAATTTTCCTTCACAGAGCGGGTGTTTTCCAGCTCGGGAGTTTTTTAAACGAGTGTTTGATCAGCACTAAGTCACCGTGTGCGTACTAAAAGCAGAAGTAACTCCCTTAATTGTTGCTGGATATCCAGCACTGCTCCCTTTGCCCCGCAGGTGACACGGGAAGAAGCGTGCGGGAATCACATTTGTTCCTGGGAGGATTTTAAAACCATTCCACTTCAGAATCGCTCGGCGTCGGTGCAGCAAAGCCCTTTCTGCGTGTAATCTGCCTCTCCTCCATGTACGCACTCAACTCTCCTGCTCTCCACTCATAATATCATCGAGAGCGCAATGTTATATATTTATGATTCTGCGATGGCCTGATTTTGAGGCAGAGGGAAGCTGTGCGTGCTCGGAGCCTCTGAGGCGCTGGAAGGGGCTTTCCCGGACCCCCCCCCGTGTCCCCCGGTGCCCCACCAGCCCCGGACCTCCGGAGCCCCCCCAGCCACCGCCGAAGGGATGCGCGGCGGCTCCCCGGGAATTTGGAGCCCCGCTGCCAAACTTCCCTGCTGAGGGAAGAAGGGGATGACCGGGACACCCCTCACCCCCCCAAACGGCGCGGAATTCCTGCCTCCCAGGCTCACACACACCCCCGCTCCCCAAGGATGCCGCCTCAGCCCTGCCCCGGGCCGGGGGGAGCCGCGTCCCCTCCCGCCGGGGGCGGCCCCGCAACGCCCCCGCTGACCCGCACCCGCGGCGGGAGGGGACAGCCCGCGCTCCGCCGCAGCATCCCGGCCGCGGGCCAGGGAGCGACCGGGCCATGGAGCACCGGGGCCGGCGAGCATCGCAGCGCCCGCACATCACCGCACATCACCGCACATCACCGCGCCCCGCAGCCGGCCGGGCGGGAGGAGGGAGGGCCGGCGGTGGGGGATTCTTGGCCCCCCAAAGGAGGTGGGGGAGGCGGGGGAGGGGAGGCGGGGGGGAGGGGAAGGCTGAGCTCCCGGAGAAGGAGACGATCGCTCGCACAAAATCCCGCGTCCTCCGAGCGAGCCCCGGCGGGCAGGGTATGTATATTTTTTGGGCGGGGGGTCGGGGCAGGGATGCGGCGCGGCTGCCCCGGGCGGGTCTGGCCGCGGGGGGATCAGCGCAGGGCCCGCTCCCGGTGCGGGATCGGGGGATGGCAGCGAGCTGGAGCCTCGGCGCTGCCTCCCCCGGCTGGGGACCGCGGAGACGGGGGGGATGGGTCTGCCTCTGTGTTGCCGTGCGAGGGTCTGAACCCCCCTTCCAGCCGCACCCCCACACACACACCTACCCACCCCCGAGCACGTCAGGGCTTTGCCTCTCCCAACCAAGCTTCCCCTTGGCTTCTTAAAAAAAAAATAGATATATGTAATATATATGCCCCACAGCCGGAGAGAGTGAGGCGGGCGGGGGTGGCGGAGGGGAAGGGCTTTTCTGAGGCTCGGGGGAGAGGCGGAGGGAGGGAGAGGCGGCGGGAGCCTCGCAGCATCATCCCGTGCCCCGGCTCCGCGGCGCTGCCGCCGCCGGGGTGCGGAGCAAGGTAAGGGCTGTCACGGCGCTCCGGGGACCCTGCACCCCCTCCCTCCGGCCGTGCTCCCTCCGGCTCGCTGGCGAGGGGCAGAGCAGCCCCTGCCCCGCCGTGCCCCGCCGGGAAGTTACTTTGTTCGCAGAGTTCCCTCGGAGGCTGCGCTGGGACCCCCGGGCTCCCGGTGCCCCCCGCATCCCCCCCGCCCTGCTCAGGTGTCACCGGAGCCTTCCCGGCAAGGAAAGGAAGCCCCCCGTGGAAAATCCGGGGGCGCCTTCCCCGGTGGCTTCTCCTCGCGTAGCCGGGGGAAGGGGTGATGGAAGAGGAAGAACTTCCCTTTGTCGTAGGAGAGAGGACTGAGTGACCTCCAAAGTTTTGTTCCGGGAGGAAACCGCTGGATAAGTTTGGTAGGATTCACGCCGGTTTTCGTGTCATTTATCGCGCTGTTATCTGGTGTCCAGCACGCTCAGAGCAGCGGAGCAGTCAAAAAAGATCGGGGATGTTTAGGTAGGGATTTCACGGCTCTTAATGCATTGCTTTCTTAGGACCAGCGTCCTATGTTTTGCACTTGCAGATGGGGAGTGTGGAATACATTTATAAATGAATACTTGTCCGTGGGTAACACAGAGGATGAGGATGGGAAACATGCAGGAACTGGACAGATTTTAAACGTTCCATTCTCTTTGGCAGAAGATCGGTAGCTGAAGGTTTCTGCTTACACAGTCTATACCTTGACAGTATCATAATTAAGAGATCTGCTGATAATGTATAGCACTGGTAGCCGTTTCAACCTCAGTTTGTTTAATTTCGTAGTTAATCTAGGCTACTACAAAGGATCTTTGGATACTCTGGATAAATTGATAACTAGGCAAGATTATTGAACTTTGTGATTGGCTCGTGAGGAAGTGAACTCTCAGTCTTTTCTAAAGTAGAGATTTAAAATATAAGACTACATTTTTGAAGTGCACATCTGAAATCTGACTACCAAAAAAGCGTGCATCTTTCGAGAAGACCAGTTAAGGAGACACTGTAAATGCTAATTGTGTTGCACCCATTCGTAATAAAGTTTCATGATGCCAGGCACTGTAAATTTTGTGGTAGGGTACTAAAAAACAGGGGTGGCTAATTTCTATTTTGTGTATGGATTTCTTCGAAATTATTAAATGTAATAATTATCCCATGTATGATACACACATGAACTGATTAACATTAGTTATTGTCTATGAAATTTTAATGGTGTGTTTAACCAGTTTTTAGCCTGGCACTTGTGGTTTGTTTCATTGTCTCGAGCTATCTGAGACAGAAGAGTGCTCAAATTTCTTGCTTGTTATCCCATCTATCTCTTCTCTTATCTCCTTTGGTCTAAATCAAAACAGTAACTGTATATGTTCACATGAAGTAAAATTCCCATTTTAAAGATACAAATCTTCTTGGTGGACAAGAGCCATCACCTCCTGCCCTGTGTGAAAACCTACTGGGCTGGTATTAATAAGATATTTGTTTTAGTGTCAGTTTGTGATGCCAAACAACAAACATTAGAGAATGCAGAGATAAAGCTGGTGCTCTGATCTTTGTTTAAACAGGTCATGGTTTTTATTTAATGCTGCATGCTCATTATGGGAACTGTCAGCAGGAATGTAAAGCGGGCTGGAGTTCTGGTTTGGCAGGCAGGGATGATTCTGACGTTGATGTTGCTGCTTCTTGAGTTAATGGCTCGTAGAATGTAGTGTTGTTTGTGATCATATTTATTTAGTTGAATGTATTATATGAAATTAGGACGAGACCTCCAGATTATGCCCTTCCAGGAATCAAATGTGATCAGATCTGCTGCCTCAGGTGCAGTCCTCCTGACCTTCAGGGTTACACAGGAGTGGGCTCTTCTATTTAGGAGAATGTGCAGAAGTGTAGAGAAAGGTCACTATTATTTAAGTCAACTGGAGTTCTGCCACTAAATTATAAGGAAGGAGACTCAAATCCCCTGAAACCAGGTAACTGCTTAATCAATCACCCAGGCGGTTTCTTTTTTTCAGACATATGAAAACAATATCCAATAGTAATTAGAAAGTGCATTTGCAATTGAGAATTTTAATATTTTTTTGTCCATGAAAACAGTTTTCATTGTGGTTAATAGAAATAGTGAAAATATGCAGTCCCTTTGGTTCTTGCTGAATCTTGCTTTGAAGAATTCAGAGGGGATGTGCAAGGTAAACTGAAGGAAGAGCCTTTTCACATGTTCTGTTACCTTAAGATATATTAGAATATTGCAAGGTACAGTCTGAACTTTCAAAATAAGACTCAGTGTAGTGCTGGAAACTTTAATTTGGGTGTTCTGGATCATACACCAGTTGGGGTTTTGTGGTCATTGTCCGTAGGTAAATTCGGTCTGCGTGAGAGTGCCCGAGAACAAAGTGGTCTCTAATTGTTATTTCTAACTTAAAATAAATGCTTCATTTAAAATCCTGGGTATTCTAGGTTATGTTTTGAAATACAAGCAAAGTTAGTAATGTGAGAGAGTCCTTTAAGGTTACTGGATTGGTACCCTTTGACTTCTTCTTGGAAAAGCATTGTTTTAGTCAATGTTATTCCAAATAAAATAGCATTGAGAGTGTGATGCGTGGGCAAGGCTGCAGATGACAGTCCAAGATCTATTGCAAAAAGGGGCAGAGCTGTTATGGGACTGGTTATTCCCCTGCTTCTGCAGTGACCACCCCTGGAGGGTGAAGCAGCTCGTTCTTTGGGGCTGCTTGACCTCATTGTTGACATGTCAACAAGTGTGACACTTCTGGTGGGATTTGATATGACAGTGGAAATTGTATGAGGATTAACAATTAACCAGTGTGGTATATGGGTAGTAACTTGCAGTCATAACTGATTTGGGATTCATAACACCAACCCAAATACAAAATGCTTGATGTTTTCTTTTCGGTCACAATTTAAGATGCTTTTATTTACCATGGGAGTAAGATTGAGTTCCTAATACCATTTAAATATGCTGTATTCTGTGTGGCTATGGAGAGCCATACTAATATTACTGTAGTAGGGACTCATCTTCACTCAGATTGAGAGGTGTAATGCTGATGTATAATACATTTCAATTGCAAGTATTAGCCCTTACTTGTTACGTATTTGTAATTCAGACTTTTCTGCTGAAAACAAGATCACTCTATTTAGTGTACATCACTTTTTTGAGAGCTATTTTTTCGTGTGGCATGTCCTCTTAACCTTTTCCATTCGGCTCCTCTGCCGTGCAGTCAGTCTGTCTTCCCTGATGGCAGGTGAGGGGCTTGTCACTCGCCCAAAGGCTGAAGCCAGCAGAGCAGCTGTACAGGTAGCATACGAAGGAGGTTGATGGTGACTGATATTTTTGACTGGGTTTTTTTCCCCCTTGCTTTTCCTAACTGGGTGTTTTGCACGAGCTCCCTTCTCCTGCTGGCTCCCGATCGCGTCGCTTGGCTCGCCGTGCCGTGTCACACGCGCACACCCTGCACGCCACTTCATTTCTTACCACCTTTCTCCTGCTCTCAATGGCTCTATCATATCCCATCTTCTTGCTGCTTTTGCCTTTTGTGATGCTAATCTTGCTTATTTTTCTTTTTTTTTCCTTCTCCCTAAAAGAAGATGGAAGGAGCACCCTGTGCTGCCGCTGCACCGATCATTCCTCTGCGTTGCTGGGTTGTTTTTCTCCCATGTCCTTTGTTGAGTTTCTGGAGACTCTAAACTGTTTGAGGCAGAGACTCTCTGTTCCTGTAGGGCTGTCCAGTGTCCAGCATCCTTTGCTGTTGGATTTCATAATAAATAGCAATACTAGAATTATTTTGACTTGGTGGGACGTCCTTTCTTCCGGTTCTTTGGTAGAAAAGCAAAAAAATTTCTTGCTCAGAGCTTTTCTACACTGTGTTGCTGTTCTGAGGTAGATCTCAGTTTTGCCCCTCAACCCTTTGTCCCTAAAATGAGTAGCTTCTGGTAAAAGTTCAAGATGCATTGCCTAATGTAGTGGGGATGGGGTGGATTAAAACTTAGCTACTGCCAGAGGTTAACAGTCTTGTAACTTGGTCAAAAATGACAATGAAATGTTGACTTCAACATGTTTTAATGGAAACTTCAGATTTGTCAACTCTGAAAAAATGTTCAGATTTCACCATGTTGATCAAATAAGACAAAAGGGAAAAGAAAATCCAAAAATGTGTAGTGAGTTTGTTCCAGTACTTGGCTCTTTCCCTCCTAAATAGTTTTTCATTTTGATTTCCATTTCCTTTTCTCCCCTAAACTGTATAGGCTTTATGTCATAAAGGGGGTTCTTTGTGGGCATGACTTTACAGGAAGGACAAGTGAGTGGTTCAAACAACTGTTGACTGTTTTTTCTGTACGCCAAGGAATACCTGGAAAAATAAAGTAACAAACCCAGTGACTCCCTCCCTGAACATTAATCAGATGACACGAAGGATCTCAATGGGGTGGCTGCAGCTAAATGAGGGAAAAGTGGAGACAACAAAATTAATATGGCAGTATACTTCATTTCCAAAGTTTTGTCTCTAAGAGAAAAAAATGAAACTGGTAAGGATTTGCTTGATAAAGTTTATAATTTAACTCCAGGCACTAACAGAAAAAGTTGCACTGATCTTGGAAGTAGTATCATTCTAAATATATTTATATGTAAACTGTGTTCTACTTTTCACCTCTGACATATATTTGTGTGCATGTATTGTAGCATTCCATTAATCTTGAACTGTGGGAATATACTGACCACTTTTGTTTTGTGGATGGGGCCAAAAGAGTGAAGAAAAAGCACTTTCTTCAGTTAAAAAATAAACCAAGCTCTTTCTTAAATAAGTCATGTTTCAGTACTTACATAGTCTTCATCTCAGTAAATAATATTTGGAGAGATTCAAGAGTTGAATCAACTGACATGCCCAAATTGCAGAGTGAAATGTAGAATCAAATCCCCACATCCCTAATTTATTCCTGTTGGAATGTCCGTTTTTTATAATTCCCCCACATAACCTGTATTTTTAGCTATTTGCCTTTAGAATGAGTAGCATCACTTTGAGGCTTTTGATTTGTCCTTTATGAATGTATATACACACATGGTTCTCAGGAATTCAGGTAGTAGATTTTGTTTTACTGCCAGACACGAAGGCACATTTTTTAGAATGAGGAAGGAATTTTGTGGCTCTTGGATATTTATTTAAAATTTCCTTCTCTAGAGGTAATTACTTAAATGGATTATCTACTTCTACAGGTATTTTTGGATAAATACAGGTAGTATGGGACCAAAATAGTATATTTTTCAGGGAAAAGATTGGGTTTTACTCAAGAAAGATGTATCCATTTAAATATTTCATGTAAATATGACAATGTTTTGTACATTCAGGCAATATCCTAAGTAGGATTACAGTAATGCATTTAACCTTGACAAACATGAGGTCTATTTGTAAATCTTAAGAGCACTGCAGTGTTTAAAATATATTGGATATATGGTAAAGCAGAAGTTTAAGGTGAAAACAAAGCAGTACTGTTGGGTTGTGTTTCTTTTTTTAAATTGAATAAATCAACAGTTTATTTGTATGGATGAGAATTTGATTCAGAAAATGCTGCCGCTAATGAGCCAAAATAAAATTAAATCTTCATAAATAGAATATTCAGTTACTGCAGTTTTGGGAACCAGGTAGGGAAATGAGAAAAGGTAATTTGAAATTATTCAAAATAAGACTAACTAAGCAGGTTTCTAAGTGGTAACTGCTTTAAATAAATACAGAATTAGATTTCTTAGGTAAATGTGCAGCTTTTGTATTTTCTGAACTCAGTGTCTATCTCTTTCTGGACACCTGGTCAGAACTTTGTTGTACAGTAGGTACAGGATATTTTTGCAGGAAACTTCACAGAAGTGGATGTTAGGGCACCATTCCAAAAGGCAAATAATTCCTTTCATTTCCTACTTGCTGTGTCTATATAATCTTTCTGTGACAGTTGAAGCTAACAATTATGTTGGTGTGTTCCTTATAAATAAAGCAGTGAGGGCAACATATAATATTTGTGTTCGAGATCAGTGGAAGAAAACTAATTTGAAGCAAAAAAATCATTTCAGTGAAGAATTTTCTCATAGTGTGTTTGACAGGTCGTTAGGATCCAAAAAAGTAGAAACAATGATGTGTGTTTTAGCTTGGTGAGAAATATCTTGGAGCATTTTCTTGCCTTTTTTTTTTCCTAATGAAGGTTAAGATAGTTGTAATTATAGAGAAATAAGAGGTTTTACTTAAGTCACTGATTTTTTTTTTTGCATGTTACAAACCAGATTGCTCAGTGCCCTGTAGATCTGCAGTTAACAAATATGTGATATATGTGAGACACATATATATATGTACGTGTGTGTGTGTGTGTATGTTGTATTGGTATGTGAAATAGGAGTTTCTAAACAGAAGAAGACAAAATGAGTAGGATTCTGAGGCTTACAAGTAACTCAGAATTATGTCCCCTGGTTTTGACTCTATAGGTGGGAATAGCTCTGACTTCCAGGGAAAAGATACAGTCACAAAACTGAGTATTATTTGACTGATAACAGATATCAAATTTAGATTTGCTGGCTCAGAAAACCATCTCAGACTTTTTTTTATAGAGGCAATCCAAAGAGTTCTCTTAATAAACGATGGCTTTGGTCTAACTTGGTTCAGCAGAAGCCATTGAACAGAGCAGAGACAGAAAACCAGGATGCTTCAGATCTCTTTCAATTAAAGAAACACCATAGGCAAAGGTTTTTGAAAATACCATAGTGGGCCTTATGTGCTCAAGATGAGAGCCATGGTAAAGGGGCATTTTTAAAGGTTTTTTCCAATTTTTGACCTTAAGACAACTCTCCAGACTTACGCAGCAGTATTCTGACACACCGTGCCCTGAGGAGAAGGGGGACACAGTGCATGTTGTCCTCTCATGGTTCTCACAGAATGAATTCAGTTTTTTGGCAACCAGCAAATGAAACTCACCCTCATCTGTACATTTATTTGCTGCCTAAAGTCAGGGATGTCTCAGCCTGTGTGGATACAGAGTCAAGGCAGCAGAGTCTGGAGGCACCCAGGAGGGCCAGGGAGGGGTCCCAGCCCCTCTGCCTGGGACTGGGGTGGAGGGAGGGCCCCAAGGCTCTCACCCTGGCACGCTTCGTGCCCCCTTCACTGGCATGTAGAAAAAGCAGTGCCCCCAAATGCCACGTTGCTTCTGTAGCTGAAGGAGGGTCAGAGTTCCAGCAGGATTTGAGGTTCATCGTGAAGGACTCTGTGAGGTTTTTTAGGGTGGCAAACACAGAACCACAGAATATCCTGAGTTGGAAGGGACCCACAAGGATCATCCAGTCCAACCCTCAGCCCTGCACAGGCCCATCCCCAAGAGTCACCCCCTGTGCCCCAGAGGATCATCCAAACCCTCCTGGAGCTCTGGCAGCCTTGGGGCTGTGCCCACTGCCCTGGGGAGCCTGGGCAGTGCCAACCACCCTCTGGGGGAAGAACCTTTGCCTGAGATCCAACCTAAAGCTCCCCTGACACAACTTCAGACCTTAAAAGGCACCAGAGGTTGTGAGGTTGTAATTCGGATATCCAGGAGGAACCTGTTCATTTTTTAATGCTGTTGTTTAGTTCTCATCGACACAAATTGCAGGTGCCTGAAGTGTTTGCTTTGGGAAAAGGGCTTAGAAGTGCACATTTCACGTCAACACATGTTAGTTTTATTTGTTTATTTTTTTAAATGCAAGGGGGAATGTTTCTATCTACAAGAAGCCATGTTTATTTAGAAAGCCTCATGATTCCATCAGGAGAAGTGTGCATGATCAAACTTAAAGTCCACAAGAGTCTCGATGACATTTGACTGTGCTGCCCTCACTTTAAAGTCCTCACTTGTCAAGTGAGCAGACCAGTCTGCCAAGGGGAAACTCAGTGGTTTTGGTTTCCCAGGACTTGTTTTCTGTTTCAGAAAATGAAGAGGAGGAGAGAGAGGAGAGTGTATCCCTTTGGAAAGGCTTTCATCTGCAGAGTGATTTGCCTGGCTCATCCTTTCCCAGAGAATAATGCCTTTTTAGGATTATTTCAGCATTCATTTCCCAGTGGCAGAACTGAAGATAGCAGACTAATTCCATTGATTGGCCTCTATCTGAGGTATCTAAAATGGGTATTTTAGACAGCAAAAACCCTTAGTATTTTCAGCCTATTTTTCATAGTGAGTGATTGCTTTACTAGTGATTGCTTTACTATTTTCAGCAGGTTCACTTAACTCATGGTCAGTCTTCTGGGGGTTAAAACAAAAATAGTAATTTGTGATGCTGAAGTCAATCACTGGTGGTTATAGAAATGTTACTATGACAATTAGGACCATTGCTGCAGAATACTCTGTAGTGCATTTTTTTGGGTTTAAATAAAGGCTCTATTTCCTGGTGTAAAGGATGATCTGACAGTTTATGAAGAGCACTGTAGTACAGGGAATATCTGAACCATTGTTAAAGCTCTTGGAAGGGCTTCTGGTTAACAGTGATTTGCACAAGAAGCATGTGGTCCATCAGAAACTCTCAGGCTCCTCTTTAAGATATTTTACTGCTCTTGTCTTAGTTGCTTTCCCTGAAAAAAAAAACCAAAAAACAAAAAACATGGCTTTGATGTTTTATAGCTGCATGAAAATACCTTTTTTTCCACTTTTTTTTGATACTACATTTTGTTTCTTCATTGCCTCCATAAACCCCAGCTTGTCAGACTGTGTGAGCAAAACTAACACTTTCTGGAGTTACCACTTTGCCACTGATCTTGGTACTGCTGAGAGTCCCAGAGTTGTCTTCTTTCTTTGTGCTGTCTCACTGTTAGTGCAAAATCTGGCAAGTGCCCCTCTTCAGCTCTTGCTGGGATGTGCTACAGTCATGCTGTTCTTCTTGACCTCCAGATGTTCTGTAATGTACCAAAGTGCCTTTATAGTTTTCTCTCTTAACTTATGACTTTTTTTTTATTATTATAATGATTGTCATCAATATTTTATCTTGGTTTCTAATTATTATTTCAGCGGCATCTGCCTGAGCAATGTTGTTTTCAAGTCTAGATTCATCCTGTGTGTTGCTGGAATTGTTTTCAGGAAGCCTCAGTGGTGTTTTTAGGCTTGAGACAAAGGGTAGATGATGAAGAGAACAGTGGGGACAATGGAATGAGATATAGTGAGAGTCAGTGGACATGGGACTGAACTGAGGGAAGAACCTAAAATAAAGCAAAATCTGTGAGTGGAGGAGTGAGATTAAAATAAAACATTGTCTTGAAATGCACAAAGCAAAAAAAGATAAATAGGATGCATAAAAAGGCTGGAAAATTCATGTAAAAGGGGGAAATATTTATGCTAGCTATACAAGAACAGTGTGAAATACAGTACCAGAAATTTCAGGCTGGAAAAGTAGAAAAAAATCTTACTACAAAGATTTACTGGAGGACCTCATCAAAGGAATTAAATATGTGTGGGTTCAAGCACCTTCCTAGTCCAGTAATTCTTCAGGAGAGGTGTTTCAATGCCCATATTTTTCTGGCCTGATGTGAAGCCCCCTGAAGGCTGTGGAGCAGTGTCCTTTGCACACAGTGGGCTTTGGGGCCCCTCTGAGCACGTGCTGGAGAAAGCAGCAGAAAAATAATGTATGGAGAACATTCCTGCCATCAGTAAGAAGATGGCTTAGCTGATTTAATAGCTTTTTCTCAGTCTGTGATTCTAACAGCCAGGTTTGTGATATTTATTTTAGTATTCATGTTCTTGCAGTCCTTTTTACATTCCTCTGTTTTTCCCTGGCAGACATCCCGCAGCTCCATAAGTCTGGGGGAAGAGGATGGTTAGCATGTTGTTGCTGTGGGGATTTGAGTCTTAGCTCTCTGTGTTGGTAATGCTGGGCATATAATTTTAAAACTTGCATGCTGTAGAAGCAGATAATTATTTCCCTGCTGCATTTTATACCCTGGTTTGGGAAAGGAATAAATTTCAGAATATTAAAGGAAAGGAAAAGTTCCGGTTTGGGGGACTACTGGAAATGGAAGCAGAAAGAAGGGAGTAATGGGTGTCAGTCTGGTTATCAGTCAAGCTGCAAAGAGACAGCTTGTTCTGTCACACCAAGAGTGTCAGTAGTCAGCCAAGCACTTATGCAGGAGGAAAACCATAGACTGAAAGGTAAGGTTCAAAGACATCTGTGTGTGTTTCTGAAATGAGCTTGAATTAAGCTACTGGGTTCTGCTTACTGAGTCTGTGTGTCACATATCTGATTTCTGCTTAGCACAGGATATTTGTGTGATTGCTACTTATTTTTATTGCAGGATCTATCCCCTTCCCTTCCCTTCCTTTCCCTTCCCAAACCTTCCCAAACCTTTCCAAACCTTCCCTTCCCAAACCTTCCCTTCCCAAACCTTCCCTTCCCAAACCTTCCCAAACCTTCCCTTCCCAAACCTTCCCTTCCCAAACCTTCCCTTCCCAAACCTTCCCAAACCTTCCTTTCCCTTCCCAAACCTTCCCATACCTTCCCTTCCCAAACCTTCCCTTCCCTTCCCAAACCTTCCCTTCCCAAACCTTCCCTTCCCAAACCTTCCCAAACCTTCCTTTCCCTTCCCAAACCTTCCCATACCTTCCCTTCCCAAACCTTCCCTTCCCTTCCCAAACCTTCTCTTCCCAAACCTTCCCTTCCCTTCCCAAACCTTCCTTTCCTTTCCCCAGTCTTTAAGCTTTTTATATGTCCAGGGTTGGGTGACTGTCATCGAGTAGAAGGCTTACCTGTCCTATCACATACCTTTTTTTCATCTTTCCCCCCTTTTTTTCTTACCTCAGGTGGAATATGTTGTCTTCCCATTTCTTTCATGTATATAGGGTGAACTTCTGTTCAGCTCCTTTCTCAGCTGCTGTGAGCTCCTGAGAACTTCCTAAGGCCAAAGGGAGATCCCAGGTCCCTCAGGACCTTTGTAACCACAGTTCAGTCCTGTGTAAAGTGGGCATAATCCCTGAATTACAAAAGAAAGGCTCTGTTTTGCAGGTAGTTCAAACCCCTTATGTAGAGCTGTGGAATCATAAATTATTTATCTTACTGGAGAATATTTCTAGAGGTCACCAGTTTCTGATAGTTTCCTTCAAACCAGAAGTAGGTTCACTTAGAACAGTTTGCCCCCCCTAAAATCTCTGACCTTGCCTATTCAAACTTCTTTGCGAGTGCATCATTTAATACAGGAAGCTCCTTGGGGAGGGTTCTTCACATCTGCTGTCATAATTTCTTATTTCCTAAACGCAGCAATTTGTACTTGAGTATTCTTACCAGGATTGTGCCTCCCTTCCCTCCCCCTTCTCTGGCACATTCCTTTGTGGTGCTTCTTGTGTTTGAAATCCCAAATCTTCCCCGTTGTTATTCCAGCGTTTCCTTACCCCTCGATTCTGGGGGAGGGCATGAAGGAATCTGTTCCTTTATTCTCAGGCTGTTTTCCTGCGGCTTGTTAGTGACAGCAAGTTGTCATCATTTTACAGCCATTCAGCCGGTAACAAAACCAGGCGGAATCTCTCATTTCAGCTCCCCGGGAACAAGATTTCCCCAAACAAAAACACGCCACCACTTCTTGGAGCACTCAGCCTCTGTAGTAGCTAAGCAGAGGACCGAAGCCCACTTTTATAAAGATGTTTAGGTGCTTGACTGCCACTAAAAACTGAATTGGACCTAAGTACCTGTAAATAGCTTTAAAACTTGGAGTGGCTATGAAGGCCTCCCTCATCCATCACTCTTGGCAGTGGTCCCCTCAGAATGGAAGGGAGGCACATCAGCAAGGTCACAGAAAATACTTCCAGTCCTGCTTTCCAGAAACTGCACAGATTAAGTGAATTGCTGCATTCTAGCGTGGCTTTTTATGAAATACATCTTCTGAAGCAGATTGCTTGTATTCCCTAGAAGAAAAGAGCCCTTGCTTGCATGAAAGCAAATATTTAAGTCAGACAACTTTTAAAAAGGATGTAAAATTATACTATAAAAATACCCACCTTTATAGCTTATAATCCATTTTTTATTAAAACTGGGAAATAAAAGTAAAATTCACATTCAAATTACTTTCTGCTGTTTCTAGGGGATACTCTTTGCATTCCAGTTGGTTTCACTTGGCTCTTTCTCTACCCGTTTTCAGTGCTGCTGTTCTAGACTCGCATAACCCTCAGGGAAAAATTTATTCCCTAACATAAAACCTGTATGGATTTTACATTTTTAATATTTAGTAACATTTAACTGTGTGTTAGCCTTGGAATCACTTTGTTTTCCAGTGCACCCAGAACGCTGGGCTAGTGCTGACTGAAAAGTGTTTGAAGGGGGGAGGCTTTCATACTTGTGCCAGGAGTTCCCTCAGTGACACTGTAAAACCAGGAGCAAGTGCAGAGAAGGCCATTTATTCTGTTTTTTTGGTGTAAAGAACAACCACTTGCAATGATTCCCTGCAATAAATGTCACAGACTTTGGGAAGATTTGGTTCACAGAATCACAAAATCACAGGATATTCTGAGTTGGAAGGGATTTAAAGTCCAGCTCTTTAGTGAATGTCCCCCCCAGGGATTGAACTCACACTTTGGCAACATCAGCACTGAGCTAATCTCAGGGTTGAACTGGTTCTTGTTTAATTAACTTGCACTTTTGTTGTGCACAGTCACTTTCAGGTTCTGTGGGGTTTTTTTGAGGGAGGATGGGGAACAAACATTCATCAGTGCAATAAATAAGGAAGTCAGTGGTCGTGTTGGAGAAACACCCGATGCGCCTTTCTGAATGCCTGTCTTGTCTTTTAGGTTTGTATTAAATGTCTGAAGTATTTGAGCGAGTTCTTTAGCAAGTTTACTTTCAGTCCATGCTCCCCAACTAAAGCATGTTCCTCCAGTTGCTGGGTTGGAAAGGTGTGTGATGAGTCCTTGGAGGAGTCTTTGTCCTTCCGTGCCTCCCCTTCGTCATGTTAATCAAAGCGAATCCCAGGCAGCCCAGCAGTCACTCTCCATCTCTCCCTTCTGCTTTCAGGTGTTTCCGAGGGGGCTGTGCTGCTGAGGTGAGATGTGCTGGTGCTCTCCCATGGACGCAGGGAGATAGCAGACATGATCCCCTGAGGAGGCCGAGCCCCGCGCCGCAAGCATGGCCTTCGCGCAGTCGCACATCATGGCAGCCCGCAGGCACCAGCACAGCAGGCTCATCATCGAGGTGGACGAGTACAGCTCCAACCCCACGCAGGCTTTCACCTTCTACAACATCAACCAGGGGCGTTTCCAGCCCCCACACGTGCAGATGTGAGTATTGCAGTTCTGTCCCTGCTCCAGCCCGGCCTCCCTGGGGGTTACTGCTGTGTTGGACCGGTCAGGAGGAATTCGAGGAACTGCTGCCTTTCTAACAATAATTACTGTAACGATACAAACCCAGCCCATCTGCAAGGCACTTTGTTAAAGGAGGGGAGAAAGATTGCTCCACTAGTGTAATACATTATGCTTAGGTGTTAAAAAGAGAAATGAACGGCGAGCAGTGGCAATAAAACACGAGATGCTACAAGGGTGATACTTTCTGTGATCTTAATAATGTTTGTTTGCTCTGTGCAGTTGCATATTGATGCACAGAGCTGTTGGAAATACCCCAGCCCCTGTCTGTCCAACACATACTGTTTGCTTGGTTATATTACAGCTACATACAAGGGAAAAATCATCTCAATAAATAAAATAGTGTGGGCACCCATCCGACAACTTACTCTCATTCCGATGTGCCGAAAATGCCAAGTGCTTAAAGAGTGATTAAAATACTGTGTTTGTTTCTGACTTCTTATATAATGACAACATCAGTGAAATTAACTGCTCTAGATGATTTACTTGTAACGTAAAGTGGAGAATTATAATTACAAAATGAAACCTGCCATAAAGTTTAGAGCCAGAAGGAAGAGCAAAACAGTAAAAGCTATTACAAATAAATTAAGTATAAAATTCTACTGTAAAATATTTTTATAGGGAATAAAAATGTCTGCACCATTTTATTGTGTTTATTAAAGAGAGAAGCAGCCTTATCTTTAGAGCAGAAGGCTGTTTTTTCGGTTTTTAAAGAGAACTCCTTTCCTTTAGGAAGACTGAACAAATAATCATCTTGTTCACATTTTTGGTGTTTAATATGATTTAATAATTTACAAAACAGGTTATGATTTCTGCAGCTAAAAAACTAAGCACTGAATACTATGTGTCACTTTAGTGAATGCTTATGAACGTTATTTGGTATAAATTAGATTATGTAAAAAGAATCTGAAGACTAACGTGTGTATCAGGATGGTGAGCAAACACTCAGTTTTTGGGGGCAGTGTATTATGGTCTGTGATGGGGTTTTTTAGATCCCACTGAAATGCAAAGAGTAAAGTGGGTTGAATGTTAGCACTGGTTAGTTATATTACAGCTACATAAAAACATCTTTAGTTTGTAGAGCTGGCAAATGGTAGCAAAAGTACAAACAAACAAATGTAGGTTCAGAAATACTTTTACAAATGAAAATGCCAGATGCAGGTTGATTTGATGAGGCTTAGCTGTTTTCTGTGAATAGTCAGACAGCTCCTGGGCACTCAGAAATTTGTTTCCTGGTCTTAAAAGCCGAATGTTTTTTACTGGGCTGTAAGCAAGTTATTTATTTGTATCCACTTGGTACTCAACAATATGCTGTTTAAACTTCTAACCACTAAGAAATTATGGTACTGGAGGGCTTGGACAATCAACTACATGATAGAAATTCAGCACCTGAGCAAATAGTTGAAAATAAGCTGTCCTTAGAAAATGGTTCCTCAGAAGAGTTTAGCAATCTCTCATGAGTGATTAATACTATTGGAGAAGCTTGTGCAAATAGGAAAACAGGCCAAATCAATTGGAACATGTACCACAATCTGACCTACTCTTCCTCCTCATACAGAAATTGTAAATAATGTTTCTTGAATACCAGCAGGATTGCCTTTGCCTCCTACCAATGAATAGAATAGTAACAAAGAAGGGAGAAGGAGACATAAAAAGGGTAACAAAAGCACCTTTTATTCCCATGATTGTCGTGGGTGAAAGCCCTGTTTCCGTGAACTCAGGTTTTGTCCTTAACTTCAGGGAGGTGCAGGCTTTGTGCATAGTTCCAAACACCTACATTAGTGATGTTGTAGGCAACCACAAAGAGATTTCACACAGACCTGTTAACATCTGAGCCCACAGTAAACTGTTTTAACCACGGGGGTCCCCCTTTTCTTCTGCATTCAGTCCTGCAGATCTTCCTTGGTCCTCTGTGAAGTTTGATATTTCTCCTTTGACGTTTTAGCTCCTTCAGGACTTTTCTAGACCTGTCATAATCTGGCATCCCTGTGCTTATGAGATGGCTGGGTTGCCACTGACGAGAAGGGTGGTAAATTCTGCCAGTGTTTTCAAGCCCATCAGTCATCTCTGGAAAGTCCTTGCCTTGCCCCCTTGTGTAACCACTGAAATCTGGTGTACAAACCAACCTCTGGAAATGTTTTTTTTGCTCTGAGATTTTTCAGCTCAGCTTTTCAATTTTCGTGCTGATTTAAAGAAAAAACAAAAGCATTTGCACAAAAAATAATCAGCAGATCTGTATTCCTCTGCTCACGCTGCAAGCTGTGCATTGGGTGTTGGTGTGACAGCTGCTGTGGGAACATGTTACACGAGAATATGGGGATTGAGCCTTCAGAAATTATTTCCAGTAATACAACTTAGATGTGTTTGTGAAACTTGACATATGTTTTTACCTATATACGGTCTCAGTGTGTGCATATCACTTCAAGATGAAAAACCTGCATCTCATTTATTTGCCTTTTTTTTTTTTTTTTTTGCATTGATGTTGTTTTCCCATGAAAATTCTCTGGCCTATTGCACAGAATTTAAAAGTTGCACATAACCTCTGCTGTCCACATCTTCCCCATGCCCATCCAAACTGTAGGAAAAAAGCACGTGCATTATGTGCTGCATGGGATTGCCATGGGATGTCTGTTGTTTTTAACATTCAGCTTCACATGTGAGGTGCCTGATACTACTCCCTAACACCCAACTTACTGCTGTGCTGAGCTCTGAAAGGATTCTGAAGGAGAAGCAGTACCTACTTTGAAGGCTGCTCTGCCATGAAAGGTCAAAAAGTAATATTTTAAACCAGTCCCCGTGTTAGACCAGACCAACCCTTATGTCGTGCCAGGGTAATATGCATAATTTAGAGCTGGCTTACTACAACCTGTAACTCACTTTGGGAGGTCTTGGGCAGGGAGAGCAATAATTTGTGTTTGCTGAGCTGGTGCTTAATCCTTTCAGCTTGAACAGCTGCAAAGATAGGCAGGGTCAGCTCCTCATCCTTTGACTCTTGGAGATGGTCCTGTGCAGGGACTTGGTGATTCTTGTGGGTCCTTTCCAGCTCAGCACATCCTGTGATTCTGTGGGTTTTGCCCAGTTCATTTTGTGGCAGAATTGTGTGAAGTGAATGTATTACCCTTCACACAGCTCACACCTTATGGCAAAGCCTGCCCAGTCTAAACCCCACCACTCACCACCCGTGTTCCTTTGCACCCCTCTTACCTCCCCCCTCCACCCCTTGTGGCAGCTCTGTTCTTCTGTTCTTCTCCAAAACAGAGGCATTTTTACCATCAAACTCTTTTTCTTCACCTGGCCTCTGTGGTCCTCTTGCAGCACACACACTCCCTCAACCCTACAACAAGTGTTTTCAGGGGCCAAACATTCCAAACACTCTCTGTCAGCCAAGTTTTGCAGTTCCCACTAGGTCCTTGCTGACATATCTGGGTATTCATTAGGTAGGATTTGATCCCAGCTGGTTTTGCTCCTCACCTCACCTTTCATTACTTTTCTACTCAAAAACTGGAACTTCAGAAAGACAACTACAAGGTGCTGGCACTAAAAGGCTGTTTCTCCAGTATTGCTGTAAAAAAAACCCAGCATCCCTTCTTCCTGTAAAGGTATGGGTGCAAAAGAATTTGTTCATGCTCTAGGTTTGTAGTTACAGCGTAGAAGATGCTAAGAGCTTTTTTTTTTTTGTATTTAACAAGATTTGAATGTTTTAGATTTATTCCTCACTCTCTCACCAATCCCGTGTGGTTGTCAAAAACGCCTCTAAATTTCACAGAATTCTTTGACATAGGGAAAAGATGGAGTGATTAAAGATTATTATCTTATGACTTTTAAGAAATAAAATACTTTTTAAAAATTTACTTAGGAACAGATGTAGTACTATTAATAGCAAAAATATCTTATTTTTTTTTCTGGGTTTGTTTATGTAAAAGTAAGCTCCTAAATTGAAGCACAACCAGCAAGGGATAGAAGTGTGTATTATATACAGCAACAGTGAACAAAACTAATTTTATTTGTCCTTTCAAATAAATGTTGCAAAAGTAAAATAGTTCACAACAACTCTGTATATTTCTCTGGTTTCTAGTGGCACAAATATAACTCTTGCACCTCTGGCTTTTGGATTTTATTCCACCAGAGTTCCCTAACTGGAATAGCAGATACAGTATAGCTGTATATGGATACATTTGCTTCTGTGTAGTCCAACAAAATATGGATTGAGGTTAAAAAGATTGATTTGAAAATAAGGTGTTCTCTGCTTTCCTCTCCTAAGTCTCATCAAACTGGGTCAGATCTTTTCGTTCCCTCAGCTTTGAATCTTGATTTTGGGCTCTGAACAATGCAGCCTCACCCCTCACAGCATTTGATTTCATTTAGTATAATTAAACCCAGAAAGTCACCACATTTGTCCTGACAATAGTGAGGCTTTAATGTACATTTACAGCTGTTGGGAGAGTTCTCGTGTTGTTTTGCATTAACACAAACATATCTCCAAAATGTGTTAATTAAATTTGCTGGAATTATGTAACTTGCAGGGGGGGGGAAAAAAAGTTCTAATTAGAAAAAACACATTTAAATGTATTTATGTATCTCAAACAAATCTCTTCCCTGTGTACCATGTAATCACGTTTAAACAATGAAATGGGATGGTGCTATTCCTTTGAAACTGGCAATGCCTTTGATTTATTTGTAAGTATTTGTGTCAGAGTTACTGCCATAGTCCAATCTCTTCTCCTTAATCTCTTGAAGTTAATCTGTCTACCAAAAAACACTGAAAATGCTGTGCTGTGAACATCAAGAATTTTTACACCTCCCGTTAGTGTTAGGTTTGTTTTAATAAATCCTTCCATCAGGCAGATTCAGAGGTCTGTGTAATCTTTTGTAAAGGTAGAAAAAACAGTGTTGGGATAGCGAAGCAGCCACTACCAAGTACGTAAATACTTCCTAACCTTGTTATGATGCATTTCCTGCAGGGTGGATCCGGTGCCCCACGACGCTCCCAAACCTCCAGGATATACACGATTTGTCTGTATTTCTGATACTCACTCAAGAACTGATCCCATCCAAATGCCATATGGAGATGTGTTAATACATGCTGGTGATTTTACTGAGCTGGGACTTCCTAGTGAAGTAAAAAAATTCAACGAGTGGCTAGGTAGGTACTGCATTCTGTGAGCATCTGAAAGCACATTTGTTTACTGATTGTATCTGCCCCTTCTGCCTCCCAGTAAAAACCACCTTGCACTCAGAAATCATGAATATTAATTTGACTTTTAGATTGGAATGGCAACGAGCTGGAATCGTTGTTTTTCACAAATATTTTTGCATTTTTCCAACGGAGCAAATAGGATTTGTGAGACTATTCATCTGTTCTGCCTTCACACTCCCAAGTGTACATTAAGCAACTTCTGGGTGTTAGCAACAATTTAAGTCAGTAGGCCTTTAATGATTTACATAAAACCTCTTCCATACATTGTTATGGCTTTCCTTCTCCCCCATCCCCCCCCCCAAAAAAAAAAAAAAAAAGTTGTTGTGACTGAAAACATTTGTCTGTTTAACCCTGGAGGCTCATAGTTGTGCTGTTTTTTTTTTTAATCTGAGGCTCAGCTGCACCACAGTGATGAATTCCAAACAAAGCAAACCGTGTGCCCGTGGTTGCTGCCTTGGATGTAGCAGACCAGATGTAGATGCCTTCTGTAGGCAAGCCTTGGCATTGGGAGCTGAAATTCTGTTCCATTGGGCAAGAGAGTGGTGATTTACATGTGCTTCTGCAATGTTTTGTGTTATGCTTTAAAAAAAAAAATGACAGTGAAAATTGGAAAGCAGGCACTGTATCCAGATAAAAACCCTGCCCGGTGCTGTTCCTGCAGCACTGCGGGTACCTCAGTTTAGAATAAAAGTGGCTTCTGATACTTCATTAACAAAAAAAAAAGGGTGAGAGGGAATGAAGGAGTTGGAGAGAGAAAGGACACAGTTTAAGGGGAACAGATTTCAAGTTTTCTGTGGATGCATTTGCATTTTTTTCCCTGTTTCTTTTTTTTTTTTTTTGGTACATATTACAGCATTCCGCCCTGGGAAGGCACAAAGCAGACAGATGCATGTAGGCTGAAATGGAATATATAAAAAAAAAAAAAAAAAAGAAAAGTCAGGACTTCACAATTTAAACAAATATTTACTAGCAAATAATTATCAGCAGGGCTGATAAATATTTATTTGAGCTCAGCAACCCAATAATGTGTCCCACACGGAATAATTGCATTATTCTGCGAGTATTAAGGTAGGAACAGTGTGTGGAAGTGATATATTGATATAGTGCCATCACCTCTTGTCTCTGCACCCAAAAGGAGGAGGGTGGTTATAAAACAGAAAGCAAGTTTTGACCCTGTTGTGTAGGTCTGTACCATGTCTTATAATAATGTCCTGAAAATAGCATGTACAAGTTATACAAACCATATGGTTATCCTTCTAAATAATATCCATTTTATTCATCTGCTGGTGTGGGAAGAGAAGTGCTTGGGGATATTGCTGGCAAGGATGGGGGCTACACACAGTTTCTGTGCATGGTCTCTTCATCATTTTCATTCCCCAAAAAAAGGGCTTAATTTTCTGACTTTTCAGTCATGCTTCCAGTTTCCCTTGGGAAAAGGTGATCTTGGTGGTTTGAGCTAAATATTTGCAAGAGCATCTTTGAGATATAGAAATGTAGCGAGTTAAAGATTTTTTTAGCTTCTTGGCAATTTAAAAAAAAAAAAGAAAAAAGGGAAGATCTAATTTAGTTTTTAATAAATTTTTATTCATTTTAAATGGACAATTTTTCAACTCTTGAATATCTTGAGTGTTTACAAAATCTATAGTAAACAGCAGAATGGTTAAAAGTGTTCCTTTTGAGAAGGAATTTTAGAAGTTTTTGCTGGTTGTCCATTTTGTTGTGAAAGGGACTGGTCCCCAACAGTTTAGGTTTTTCTAGAGGGCTGCTTCCAGTACCTTCCACTATTTTGCAGCTCCCTCAGCCTACCCAGCCTTCTCCTTCCTCCTTGTCTTAATATTTTACTAGTTTCTAGAGAAAATAAGAGGCAGATCTGGCATTGACTTTGACCTCCACTGTCGTTCTTGCTGCTGCTGCCAGACTTCCCTGTCCATTCTTTCATGTCCATGGCACAGGGCTCCCTTTCCACTTATTTTGTTCTCTGTCTTCTGCTGTCATTAGATTACAACTTGGGATGAACACCAGAATATTTGTATGGTCCAGCTTCCCTTCATCTCATCTCCCTCTCAAGCCTGAGATACATTCCCTGCTCCTGCTTTTGCTCCATGTTTTTGTGTGTAGCATTGATTCTTACCTCTTAATTTTCTGTTCTGTCATGCCCTATTAGGTCTGTGCCCCTCTGGTCTGTCTCTGTTTCATCTTTTCAGATCAACTTGCCCTTCAGCGAGTTCAGATTTTATCTTTCTGCTTTACATAAAATTTCCTGTGCCTGTCTGATGGAAAATTTATCTTACATTAACACCATTAACTTCCCTGGACCTTATGATTACACCAAGCACATGCTCAAGTGTTGTGCTAATAGAGGCACGTTGGCTTGCTGAGTCATCCCCTGAAATATGTTCTCTCCTTTTTTCTGACTCTATGTGGGCACACAGGAAGGCCTGGACCATCTCAGATGACACAGCTCATGGTCCTGGTACTTTGTCTGCCCTTCACTCACCCACTTTCATATTTTTTGCTCTTCTGACCCTTAAATCCCTCTGCTTGATTTCGTTTCCATTCGTTCTTTTTGGTAATTAGTTGTTTCCTCTCATGTTTTGTTTCTGCTAAACCCCCTCTCCCCTTCTCAGGGAGGGACTTGAGGTTTTACCAGGGCCAGGTTTAACTCTGTGGAAGAGATGAAATGCTGGTGATAACTGGATATGCTTATTTTCTCAGCTTTCTCTGGCAGGCACTCCAAGGGCTCCTGCAGCCACAGCATTACTTTGTATTAAATACATAGGGTTTTAATTTCTTAGTTCTTAAATTGCCTTTTGGATCTGTGCAGATTTTGGTGCAGACACAGAGTTCCACAGTGTGACAGGGATGGTGGGGTGGACTGTGCTTATTTTGAACCTGCCACCTGCTCATTTCATTTGGTATTTCCTAATACTGGAAGAGGGAAGTGATTTTCATCTTCGTTCTGCTTAAGAATTTATAGGCTCATCCCATATCTGCCCTTAAGATATTTTTAAGGCTGAAGACTGTTCAGAAGTCCTTAAATGCCTTTGGTCACCTGTGTCACTCTTTGTACCTCTTAGAAGGTACAAAGAAATGATCCTTTAGAATCCTTTTAGAAATGATGAGACCAGACCTGCACATGATCTGAGAACACCACAGATTTATTCCCCGGCAAATGAGATTTCCTAGCTCTCTTTTCCTTTCTGGTGTTGTGGATTATTCTGTTTTCATTTCTAACTGTGTGACTGAACAATGAGATGGCATTGTCATAAAATTTCCTAATACAATTCTATCAACTCTTTCCTGTATGGTAATACCTTGCTCAGAACCCATCACTGTATCTACAGTTGGTGTGTTTTTTCCAGCACTTGAATTACTCTGCATAAATTTATGTTCAGTCTCATCTGTCCTCTTATTGCCCAGTCATGCAATATCATGAAGTGAGATTTCTATTTTGCTAAACTTTTTTAGGATAACTTAGAAAATTAAGGGAAGAGGGGCAGAATAGTCAGTTTTCAAAGCCTGTGAACGTTGCCAACTCGGTCATTTCCCTCCCTTTTTTTTTCTTAATTGACCTTTCTCCTCTTTTCATACTTCATATTTTCCTTTTTTTTTTTTTTTTTTAATCTAGTTTGTTCTCTTACTGTATTTTTGAATTTGAAAATCCAGTTTTGGAGAATCAGGAAAAAATGAAGTACAAAATCTGTATTATGGAAGGACTGAACAGAAGGCCACGAAGCCAGGGAAACTTGCTAATGACATTACAAGGATGACCTTGAACATATGCTGATTTTCCAACATGCCCAGGAGATTTTAACAGATAACACTTTGAACAGCCAAAAAGGATTTGGGGGAATTGTTTCTAAATGCATTGACCTGTTAAAACTGGTCCAGAGGAGGGTCAAGAAAATGATCAGAGGGCTGGAGCATCTCTTCCAGATGACATCATAAGATATATCAGGCTCACTATGCACAGCAGCTTCTCTTTCTCCTCAGCTTTTTCATGATTTTAGTTTTGGTTATTTATTCCCTACCTGCACATAAATCAAATGTGTTGCAGGACTAACACAAAACCACGTGTCCTGCCTTAGTGCACTCATCAAATAACGACTCCAAAACTGTCTCTGCTTTTTAATCTCCAGTGTTGTTGGCACTGGAAATTGCCTGCTTGGCTGAGTTGCTCATGTAATTCCCTTTGCTCCAGCCTGGAATATCATTTCCAAGTTGTGCATGCTCCAGGACCCACTTTCACTTGGAGCATGTGGGTCACTTTCCTGGAAATTTAACTAAATAACTGATCTATGCTATAAGTTGCAACACATAATTCCATACTTTCTCTGAGAAGTCTCTTCTGTGCATGGATTGGAAAGATTACTTAAACTAACACATTTTACAATATATATTATTTCAGTGTGTTTGCTTGAGATTTTCCAGTGTCAAAGACAGACTTCCTGTTTGAAATTCAAGTTCAAGCTAAATTGGGATTAAAAAAAAAAAAAACCATAAACAGAAGGTGGCTTTGAGTTGTGCTGGAAAACAATAATTAGCTCTTCAGAGTATTTTCATGAGAATGTTGTTCTTATGTGCTTATTGTACACACACACACACACACACACACACACACACAAAAAAAAAAAAAAGATTACATTATTTGACATGCCCTTTAGGAATTGACCTGGGCGGATTCAGCTCAAAGGATAATATTTTTATTTCAGACTAAAAAAATACTTTAGAGTGAAGAGAGGAACTAGCACTACTAAAATTACCTGTTTCTAGTATTAGATTGTATTAGATCTAATCCTCTAGCATTAAATTCTGCAGACAGAATCAGCTAATGTTGGTCAATAAACATCATCCCTACTTTTAAGTTCTTGATAAAAGATCTTCAGAAAAGCCTGTGGTCAGAAGGTTTAGCTTTACTTCTGCTTTATTGCTCAGCTTTGCAAAATGAGGTAGTTGTTTTTCTTCCTATCTTAACAGGTATTTTATATTTTTAGGTCCAATAATAGTCACATTTAAAACAGATTAAAATCATGTTGAAGATGAAAAAAAATCAGCTTCAGAGCAGCAAAAGGAATTAAAATTTACAAATTGTAGTCGTGCCATTTTGACCATCAGTAATTACACTATTTTTATGTTAATGTAGAAACCCCTTGAAAGAAGTATTTAAGCACTAATTATCTATTTACAAAAGAATGGCTTTGGAAATGCAGTGAAAAACATTGAGCTGTGTAGGGATTTAGAACAGATGTCATTTTTAAAAGACTGGGCATACTAAAAAAAAAAAAGAAAAAGTTGGGGTTTATTGGATTTCTTCAGTGTAAGATGGCTTGGATCCATTTGTCCACCTAAGGCTCAGACAGTACAGCAGGGCACAGGAAAGTGCTGTGCAACACACCCTTCCAGTATTTCTCCAGTTTTGGGGAGTTACTCTGTCCTGAAAACTTCACAATATTAAGTTGGCTGCTGTGAGTCTCAGGAATGTTTAAGTTACATCCCTGTATCGGGAAGATGATCCAGACCAACTGTTTTCCACATCCTGGTGGTGAGAAGCTGTAGAAGTGGTAGGTGCTGAAGCGTTTGTTCTTCATTTCCTCCTTCCAAACACAGGTTTGCTTTTGGGGGATTTCTTGCCTTTTGTACCAATCCTGAGGTGGCTTCTTTCCATGAACGGAGTGGAAGGTAGCCAAACTTCAGGATTCTGAGTCTCTGGTTTCATGAACACTGAGCTGTCTGACCCCTCCAGTGAGTAAAACCCCCAGTGTTAGTCCAGACTAGCAGATAATCTGGCTTTAGGAAGGCAGCATGGCCCGGGAGTGCAGAGAACAACCATGGAACAGAAAGGTCTGGAATGGGATTCTGTGAACTGCCACTGCCTCTGGCAGAGAGGTTTGAAAGAGCCTGAGGAAGACAGGCAACCAAATTCTAGTTAGTCATCTTCAGGTTTGACAGCCTCTTTATTGTTCTTCCCCTTGTAAAATTGTGGAGATGATGCTTGATCCACCTACCACGTGGATTTGTTGGAGGATTAATTATTCTCAGTGCAGCACTTTGAACATCTCTCGTGGAGCACTGTACACAAACATTAAACCTTGTTATTAGTGCTGTGACATGACACACAGCTCTTTGTAGTCTTCCCTTCCACAAGGTGACAACTTGGGAGATGCTGAGAGCACCTTCGTGGGATCTGAAGATCTGCACAGGAATCTCTATCAGTGTGCACAAGGATCCATGTAGGAAGTGTAAAACATTTTTTAATTGCTACTTTTTAACTCAGTTCTCTGTCTCCTTTGCTTTCCTGGTCCCTAGATAGAAGTTGTAATCAGAACTAGAATATTTTAAAGGCTGTGGTGGAAATTTATCTCCTCAGAAAAATATGTTATTTAAGACTGTAGCTATCCCAGAAAGTAAAAAGAAAAGAAAAAACCAGCTGGTGGAAATGGACCCTGTGACTTGGTGGTTTTCAAGCCATCAAGTGCCACAACCTAAGGGGACACAGCAAAGGAAGGTTCAGTTGCAGTTGTGCAGTTTTGGAGGTGTTTGTTACTGACCATTGTGGGACAGAAGGTACAGAGCTACACAACCTTTTGTCTTGACTCACTGCAACTGCTCCAATGGCCTAGTTTGCTGCTTGCATTGGGTTGGTTCTGCACAATTACAGGATAATTTAATAAGCCAGGTAGAAAGGAAGCCACTTTTCCCCTAGAAATGATTTTGACCAGTCATTACAGGTGTGTGGGTGTGTATAAAACACAGTGTATCAACGAGCCTAGGTATGAGTATTATCGGGCATTTTTTAGTTTGATTTGCCTTTGTCTGTTTTAAGAAATCCTGTTTTCCAAATGAGAGCAGCACTGTGTGTGTTTGCTGGTTTAGTGTTTGGTGTAATTACTGGCTTCTTCAGTGCAAGAAAGGCTGGAGGTAGCAGGTTACAGATGACTTGGGGGGGAGTGTTCATTTACAGTATTATTCCAGATTACACACCGTACAAAAAGTATGTTAATGTGAATTTCCCAGACATCAGCCCCAGTGTTGAAACACAGAACTGTCAAAAAGATGCTAAAAAGCAATCTGAGACAGTTAATGCAGCCTTTCCACTATATCACTCACTGCTGCATTCTAAGAGGCTGGAATGAGAGGGAAGAAGCATTAAGTGGGCACTTACATGATTGTCAGTGCTTTTAATGAATACTAAAAATTCTGCTCAGTACCAGGAGAGAAGCAAAGCACACATCTGCCTGTGCAAGTTTGCATTTATCCTGGCAGAGTTGGAAGCTGATAACAATTGCAGGCTGCAGAGGAGGTTTGCTGGTTGATAAAGATGCTGCACCTCTCAGTACAAGAGGAGCGGAGACACCTCGAATTTGCTCTTGAGTTATTTGCAGCGTTGATCTCTCGTTTACTGGCTCACTGATAGAGCAGGAGGAACCTCAAGCACTCAGAATTCTGCTTTGAACAAACCCAGAGGCAGAGAAACAGCAAACAGAGGCGGGTTGTTGAGCCCTTCGCGTTGTGCAGCTCGTTGTTCAAGTTATGGCTCCCCAGCGCTTCAAGTTATTCTGGAAAAAAAAATTATGTTCGCCATAAAAAGGACCTACTGTAGTTTAGGAGTTAAAAATGGCCGCAATCATTTTGTAATTGGTGCATAAACACCCAAAAATTAGATGTTCAGTTGATTTTCTTAATTAGCAATCTACGGTAATGAAAGGAATAAACAAAGATGTTACTAGCTAAACAATATATATAGAGATATATATTCTTATACATGTTATGTTACCAGCACTCCTATCAGATTCTTAGACTGAGCAAATGAAGGCTAAGAAACTTTCTGAGGAGGGCTTGTAGTTAAGCTTGTAAGATGATAATACCATCTGGCTATATATAAGGTAATTATAAGCTAAATATGATATCCCAGGCTTTTTGATAATAAAATAACCTCAAATACTAAGGAATTCTATCGATGCAGGAAATTCAGGGAGGAATTTTTTGTGTGATGATTTGTCTTCTAAAGCATTGTACTTCTACAAGTTGTTGTTTTTTTTCCCATAAGAAAAAGGTATCTTTTGCTAAAACTGCTAAATTAAGGGGAAGATGTGTGTCCAGTGTTTTATTGCATAAAAAGGGAGATTACAAAATGGGAAGGAGAGGGGAAAATGAGGCAGGAAAGATAAAGGACCATGTAGCAGAGAAGGAAAAGAATGGGGAAAATCCCTGATCCCATGTTAAGATAGAGACTGAAAGAATGATGGTGTCTTGGAGCCCCATCCCAAATTGGCAGAAGGTAAAAGTTGGATGTGGCCTGAAAAAGGAACCTCTGAAACCCAGCACTGAATTTGAGCCAGTGTGTTCCTGACAGGATTTTAATTTATAACCATTTCTTTTGATTCCAAATTCCAAATAGGATGAAGTGGCTAGAGGTTGATTATGGAGGAAAATAAGTTTAGTTTCTTTCTAGTTAAACATTATGAGAGGAAAAAAAAAAAACAACAAACAACCAAACCCTTACTCTAGAATAAAAAGTGAAATTTTGCTTAGCAATGAAATTTTTATTCACCCAAAAATATTTTAAACTGACATTTTGCTTCATTTTGTTTCCTTGGTAATGTCAGAATCACTACATGAATTTCCAAATATATCCCATTCCATCCAAGTGGTATTTTAATAATTTTAATACGGAAAAACGTATAGGTAAAACTTTTCCAGCCAATTCTAGTTGTAGTTTGTGTCCAGACTACAGGCATATTTTAGCAGAATCTTCTCAGGCGCCAAGAACAGGAGGATCCCTGGTCTTTGGGCAAAAACACTTAATCTTGTTTTGGCTGGTCAAAAGAAGAGATCAGGAAAAAAAAATGCAACATCCCCCCAAATTAATAATTTTTCCTTTTTTTTTTTTTTTTGTTTGAAATCACATCTTTGACTCCCATAGCATATGTTCTTGCAAGTGTTTCTTGGCACTCCTGAAGGGCAGATCTGTTCCTTATGTGCTCGCTGCCTTAATTTTTCTGGGGAATTAGTTTTGTCCTGGATATGTGTGCAGAATTCCTGTGACAGCCATAAATTTTCTGTAATGTCATTGTCTACACAGAGCTTCTGTATTAGCAAGTTTTGCTACCTGCCCACCAGCAAAGCCATATGTTGGCATCAAATGTTAATTGGCTATCAGTTGGGTGTTTAGTCCTTCTCATCTGCTAAATGAGTGTGAGGAACTTGCACCAAACTTAATGGAATGTGCTCTCCACTCCTGGGAAAGTGCCACAGATTTGTTCCATTAGAATCACAACACAAAATGAGTTTTTAATTTCTGTTGCCATTGCAAGCTCTTTAAAATTCTTGTTTGTTTTCCAGTGTAGATTAAAAATAGTCTAGAACCAATCAGGATGGAGGGGAATTGAGTCCAGCCTCCGCTTCAAAGCAGGGCCAGTTAGAGAGGAGGCTGCTCAGAACCTTGTCCAGTTCAATTTTGAGTGTCTTCAAGGGTGGACACCTCCCAGCTGCTCTGGGCACTTCTTCTACTCTTTCACCATCCTCATTCTTTCCTTGTACCATGTTCCCACTTGTGTTTGTCACCATTTTTGCACCTCTGAGAAGAGCTTGGCCTTCTCTTTCTCCTGGGCCCGGGCAGGTGCAGACAGAGCAGGGTCTGCCCTCCACCTTCTCCAGGCTGAGCAGACTCAGATCTCGGCCTCTCCCCATATCCCACATTCCCCAGCCATCCTGACACTTCTCTGCTGGACTTGCCTCTGTTTGCAGCAGGTTTTTTTTCCCTGAAAGACTCCCACACTCCAGAGGGGGTCAAAACCCACAAAAACACACTGCAGAGTCTTCTTGGATGGAGCTACTCCATCCTAAGCACAGGTGGGGGAATAAACCGATCAACCTGGAAGTGTTTGAATAATCTGAGATCAGGATTGGCCTAAAAAAAATGGAGAAGTGGTTGTTCTAAATTATGAACTTGTGTACAAACATTGCCATACAGCAGCTATTAGGCCATGTGCTCTTGGGCATGTCTTGGTTGTAACCAAGGACCAAGGCAAGGCTACAAATTGTGCAGTAGTCTGTGCCTGGGGATGGAAAAGTAGGGATTTGGGTTGGAAGGGCATAATGGAATGAGAAAATACAGAGAAATTAATAATGCATGAAAAGGGAAAGTAAGAAGTTGCAGGTCAGAAGCAGGAAGGAGTTGCTGCTTTAAGGTAGTTTTAAGGTAGGTGTTGATCAGGTAGTGCTGATGTTTGGTGGATCTTACTCCTGTGAAAGGCACTTGGAACATTCATTTCTCAGGACTGTGCTGACCTACCAGACTAGATTGTGGTGTTGGTCCCCTGGGGACTGTGCTTTACTGCAAAGAGATGTTCAGCACTCTGGAGTGAACACTGGTGAGTGTGGATCACACAGGAAGCAGGGAAGGTGGGAAATATGATAACTGAGGGTCTTCATCTGCAGCTGCTTTTACACATGATAGTTCATGAGAGCAGTGCCCAGCCAAGAACAAGGTTTCAAAGATTTATACTAAGGCTGACTTTGTGCTTCGACAGCACTCGGAGTGAAAAGCAAAGCATGTTCTAAAGTCTCCTAAGGAAAAAGGTTTGAACAAAATATCTTTTTTTTTAAAATAATTTTTTTATTTAAATAATATTTAAAGGGTGAAGAGGAAGAGTTGAGGGGACAAAGAGAGGGAATTAGTTTTACCATGGCCTGGTGTGGGATGAAAGAAGAAAAAAAACAGCTAACTGAGCTGCAAACTCATCAAAAACCACAGTTGTTAATTGAAAAGCTGACAGACCTGTAACTACAGCAGCACTTCTGGCCGCCACTATAATAAATGTAACTGTACATTTAGAGTAATTTGCTAATTTGCCTAAGTAACACCCACAGACAGCAACATGACATAAATACATTAGTGGAAGCAACAACTATAACCAGCTCACACAGGTTCTTGGCTGCTAGATGGATGGATCAGATGAGCTGGAAAAGACTTACAAAACAGAACAGAAATGGAATTGTTAGCAATATTGTGGGTTTCTTTCTTTTCCTGTTTCCCAAGAATTCTTTTAGGCCTGTAGATGCCCATGCATATGACAGCATGTAAACAGCATTTTTCACTTGTGTGTGTATGTGTGCACACACCTGGGAAACTTGTGGGGGTGGAGGACACATCTGCAAAAGGCTGTTTGAGAAGCAAAAAGGTAAATGATTGAATCTTCAATATTTAAATAAATACATGAAAAGAGTTTCTGTTAAGTATTCTGAAGACACATATGTCTTGGGTCCATAGGAAAGACTGGAATCTGTACACTCAGTTTTCCTAATACAGGTGTTACAAGTGTCTGAAACTTGTACTTAAGAATTACCCTCATCTTTTCATCTGGCAAAGTTCAACACTGTGTCTTCTGTTCCCTTAACTCTGAATCACACTGTTGCATTTTATTCTGAAGTCCTATCATATCAACTTTTGCCACTGCTAAAGATTTCTATGTTATCAGCAAGACACTTTTAGAATTAAAAAACCCACGAGATTGCTGCTGTGCAAGGCGGGTTTGATTTTCAATAAAATACTTCTTTTCTGGTCCCAATCTCCTCTTCTGACTGTCCTGAAGTTCACAGTGCACAAACAAAGCTGATGAATGCAGCTTTACACAGTTTCTGTCTTTGTTTCCTCTCAGATGTACTTAAAGGTTTCTGTTGAGCTTTTTGAGGCAGCTGATGCCGACTCCCAGGGGCAGAATCCAGGGAATAACCGAAGGCAGAGTCGGGTGGAAAGTTTCTGTTTCGGTGCTGCTCTCAGGAAGAACCCACGTGTGTGGGCATATGTGTCCCTGCCTTCCTCAGGAGGCTGTGCTAAGGTTCTTCACTAAATACGGGTTGTAAAATATTCTCGAACATGAGTCACTTTAAATTATAGTCCGCAGATCCGAGGAAGTCACTGAGAAAATGGAGCAGGGGAAAAACACGGGATAGAGGCAGACTGGGAGATCTCTCTGTGGGATGTGGGGTTTTGACAGCTGAACCAAATCCCTGCCTTCCTTGAAGGCTTGATATTAATGTCAGGGCAAAGAGGGCAGCAGACCCCTCTGGCTGACCCGAGCTGTGAGGGTGTTAGAGCTCCCAGCACGAGCTGACAAAGACCTGAGCTCGGGGAGAAGGGAGCTGACATGATTTTCCGAAGCTGATCTTCTTTGAACCCTAATTTCTGTCAAAGAGTTATCATCACTGTCACAGTAAATGATACTTGCAGCACAAATGGCAATTAACTAGAAGTAAATAGTAGAGCAGAAGTCTGCAGACTGGTTTTTAAGGTTGATGAGTTGAAAGTAATTTCAACACATTAATGCTAAGCGTGCTAAATCACAGTGTGCCATGGAAGAGGCAGTAATGTCATTTACCTGGAATCACCAGGAATTACAATAACGTGGAGGAGGGACATGCTCTATCGTTTCAAGTATGTGAGAATATTACAGGAATCAATAACAGTTTGTCTGTCTGTTTTCTTCCATCAAATCTTCCATAAAACAAGTAACGTGTTTGTTTTTCGCTGTTTTAGGTAGCCTGCCCTATGAATACAAGATTGTGATAGCAGGAAATCATGAATTGACCTTTGACCAGGAATTCATGGCTGACTTAATCAAGCAGGACTTTTACTATTTCCCCTCTGTTTCTAAGCTGAAGCCAGAGAGCTATGAAAATGTACAGTCTCTCCTAACAAACTGCATCTATCTTCAAGACTCTGAAGTGACGGTGAGGGGATTCAGAATATATGGCTCCCCTTGGTAAGCAGGTTTTTAAGCATACCTAAAAATACTGTTGTTGATTGCTGTCACATCAGGCCATTTTGTGTGCATCAGCTGTGTTTGGGTTGCTGTGTTAGGAAGAAAAGTAACACTCAGTTTGATAAAGTTTGTGTCATTTTCTCCTAATGAATCATTCCTGTGACAAAATAATGTACTTTACTGGGGGTATGTTTAACCAAATAATGATGGGGAAAAGACAAGTGTGCTCTTCAAACTCTCAGCCAGGAGCATAGTCCATGTAGGGGGCTTTTGTGTCAGCAAGTATGTTTTCTATCCTTGGTGAGTTTATCTAATTACAGGTTGATTTTTATTGCTAGGGTACATCCTTTTAGCAATTTCTATCCTACAGATAATGTTGAATAGATAATTTGCAGGTGATAGATAATTTACAGGTAATATTTATGGTTAATTTACAGACAATATTTAAGGTTTATTAGTGTATACAGTAGTCATTTAACTTATTTCAGCACTTGTGAAGGCCTTTTTTAAAAAAAAATCCCTCAGAATCTTTCCTTTATAGAGTAATAGCTTTCTCCAAGGTATAGCTGAGTTTCTAAAGTCAAAAAATCAGTGTATTTCATGGATTTTGCTCTACTGCACAGTGGACACTTAGAGCTCCTTGACAGTATCAGACACTTGGATTTTGGCTTCCTAACTTCCACCTTGGACCTTGTATGTGCTACTTCTATGTCTCTTCCTGATGATACATTACTCTGTGTTATTTCTGCTAACAGGACTGTAAATTAGGTCTTTTTTGAGCATTTGGTATACGTTTAAAATAAGTCAAACTGCATTTTAAAAGGCAGGTTTTGAAGGGAATCTGTTATTCTTCCTTTTAAAATCACATCAGGCTGAAATGTAGCAAACAAGTTGTCAAACCTGATGCATGTACCCCAATGTGAAGTTTCAGTGTGAATAAACTGTGAAATCTCTTGGATATATATTTTTTTTTTTAATGAAAATTGGCGTTTTCCCATTTGGTTGCTCGAGATGGGTGTTAATTTTCTCTAAGCTTATTATTCTACATGAAATAGTTTCCCTCTTAAGTGCACCCTTCTCTCTCTCCCTCTCAGATCTCCAGATCCTTTTGGTTCTTCTTTTCAACCTCCCCACCTGCTGTGCTGTAGTTCATCTTCCTCTTGCATCTCCCGTGTATGCAGTCAGCGTGCACTTTACTTCATTTTCCAAATTATTTGGGAAGATATTAGATGGTATCAGTCCCAATATTAACTTCTGAGAAATGCCACTTGGCATCTCTTCCCATTTTGATGTTCAACTCTAAATAGTGTAATTATGCTCTGTTTACAATATGTCTGGCAACTTCATATCTTCATTGCAGTGTTCATAACCAAGGCACCATATTTCCAGTGTCAGGAATAATTTTCCAGGCACTAAAGTACCAAAAGTCTTATTAAAAGTCTAGAGAAATTAAATTAAAGCAAAACACTATCTATAAAGCAGCACTAAGTAGAGGCTAAAGGGAGCCATTTGAACTTTCTGTGTATGATTAGATCTGCAAAAATCTGTTGAGGAAACTCTTGTCCACCCACTAACCCATAAATAATGTTTCTGCAAAATCAGATCTGCCACGTTCCCTTTGTGCACAAATTCTGTCACGCTGCACAAGTTGTCTGAGCTATCTGGCATGACCTGTTCTTCAAGGAAAAAAAAAGATTGCTTTCCTTTCCATCTTTTATGCAACTTCAGGTTATATCTCAACTTCCACACTACATGTTTCACAGTGTTGCTAACTCATCTCCCACCCCCTTATGGTCCTGGAAGATGAGTGTTGCGAGGTCTTTTGAAGATATTTGCTTACTCCATATGGGAGAAAAAGTCTTGATGAAAGTCTTCCAACCAAACTGGGAGATTTTGTTGCTTGCTGTAAGGCAGTGCTGAATGAAGTTGCCATGCCAGCTGGTGACATGTCCAGTGGAAACATCAACACTGACAATAATAGCAGTAAAAAGTGGCTTGTCATTAATCCATCAGAGCAGCAGATGCAGAAGTAGCAAAGTCCCATCAGCCAACCCACCAGCCAGAAAACTTGGGAAGAGAAGCAGCTCTTTTGTGTGGGCTAGACTAGCTGTCTGCTAGATTTCAGGCTGTAGTACACATCTGTGCCTGCTGATCACTACTGTTCTTCAGCAGCTCTTTCTGTCCCTGGGCTTCATTCACCCTAAAAAGAGAGCTTTGTCACAGCCTCTCTGGGAAATCACTTTCTTTCTACACCCTGATAATGTAAGCTCTAAAAAACCACAGAAATTTGCTGAACTTTCCGTGGTGATTCTTTTTTTGCCCTCTCATCATAAAACCAGTCCTCTAGAAAGTGCTTATGGGCGTAGTGAAGACTTCAAAATTTAGATTTAAGATCTCAGAACTCAAAGCTAAATTTCAAGCAGTTGCCTGTCTAGTGTCCTACAGTAATTTTCCTGCCTTGGAAAAAATACACATCTAGCTTTTTGAGTGGTTTTGTTTAATTGAAGAACTCCAGATTACAGTTTAGGTGTGCTGTCCACACATGACATTTAGAAGGTGAGCTATCTGGAACCTAAAAGAGTGGGGCCCCAAATCCTTCCTTTCCATTTCTGGTTACAGTGCTGACCTTCATCCTTTTTATAATTAATCAGTGTTACTTCATCCTTTTTATAAATAATTAGAAACTTGAGATGCATAAAATAGGTTAATCAATAGTTGCAAAGGACTTTGAGAACACTGGAGTAGAGTCTGAGTGAGGGCCAGCCAGCACTAACTTACTGTCTTTTGCCTGTAGCCATCTGCATTTTTATATATAACCTATAACACAAACACAAACACACACATATATTTATAACCTATATACACGTTAGATTGTACTAATGTACTAAAATGTTCATGTTTTAGTTGCAGATTAAACCATGAGAGCTCTACTGGTTTGTATAACATGTCAGTCTCTAAGGTCTTTTAAATATGTACCGTTTGTGTGTGGTTAAATATTTTTAATAGCACTTGGGTATTTTGTCCTCTGTTATTATCTAAAACTCAGTGGTTGTTTTTAATTGCGCAGAAGAAATGGGACACTCTTTTGTCTCAGACACCAGTTCTCTGACTCTCCTGGGCTTCAAAGGCAAGATTTCAAGTGCCAGATCGAGCCTCTACTCACTCACAAAAATTTAACAGTCTTAAATGTTAATTATGCACGTCTTGTCATTGAGCAGTCATTTTGAAATGCAAGTTTGCAATGCACTAAAGCAGCTACTTAGGAATTAGTATTTGCTACAGTGGTATCTTGGACCACAAATGATCAGTATAGATGATAAGGAAAAGAAGTAGAATAACTTAGAAGGTTGGAAGGGACCACAGTGGGTCATCTGGTCCAACCTTCCTGGAGGATCCTCTCCCTGACCTGCTGGGAATGCTCTTCCTAATGCATTCCCTTTTAGTGTAGCCCTGTTGGGTCTTTTCCAATCAGGACACCCTGATTTTTGTATTTTTCTTTAGCAGGAAGATGCACTCTTGTTTCATCCCAGCAAAACCCAGCCCATATTCACAGACCTAGAACAAATCTTGTGTAGAAATTAGCTGTAGTTGCTGTGAATGTGAAACAGAAGACTTTAGTTCCTCAGGAGCACTTATTGTAAAATGGAAAAGCAGCTGGTTGGGAAGTACTTTTAAACACCCTTGTTTGTTCTGAACTGCTGTGAGAAAAGTCAAGCAGATAGAATAGCCAATATAATTATGTATATTAATTCAATATAGTGTTATTTTGGCTGCTAAGCCTTCCCAAAGACGAAGCCATTTTCCAGAGGGGTTTCATTTATTTTTCAGTAAGAGAAAAAAATGGTAACATAAGAAGTACAAATAAAGCAAGCAGAAATACCAGAGAGGTGGCAGAGGATCCATCCTTTAGGGGTTTCTCCTATCTCTGTGATGTCATCATTCATGAAACCATCTTAGTACATGATTAGTGAGTATTTCAGTCATAGATTTTCAGCCTTCTGTTGTAGTTCATAACCCCACAACGTGTTTTTATCTTGCAGGTAAGAGTTTTAGTGTTAGCTGCAGCTGGATTGGAGGCAGACTGCACCATCCACTTTTGTTTCTGCATTGCTAGAGATTTTAATTGCACAATTACACACTGTTTTTGCACGAAAAACTCCTGATGCAATCAGTGCACAAGATCTGCTGTGCTTACTGAATGAGTCAAGGGTATATTATTCCTTTTACAGCCAATATTCAGAATTGCCATGTGAAAATAAACGCCTAGAAAGGTGCATGTGCTTTTCTGTATCAACATGAGAACACATTTCTGAGGTTCATACTCGGGTGTGGGATCCTGAGTGTTGCCACCTCTGCTGTAAAAGGCTCCAGTAATTCACTCTGCCTTGCCATGTGGTTTTTCCCCATTGGGTTTTTTACAGCTCAGTGAGTAATTTGTCTCTCTGTTCACCTGTTTTGTGCAGTAACTAATGGTAAGACCTAAACACTAATGAACTGCCCCTGATCAATAATCAGAAGCTCTTTGGCAGAACTTATAGTGGCTGTTCCTCCAATGTCTGATGTTGCACCCCCGCCTCAGATTTATGGAAAAGTTGTGCATTTGCTCTGATCTTGGGAAAAATGGCAAGAATTCCAGGGGCATTTTCTATTAGGAGGTGGATTGTTGTGCATTAGTGACTGGATAAGACACATTTTACTTGACAGAGCAAGAGAAATACGAGTGGCAGTAGCCACTGAATTTCCACAATCCTTCTAAGAACTGTACACAACTGCAGGAGAAACTTTGGTCCTCCTGCTTCCAAACAGCCATACAAGGGGGCTGGAGAGCATTTTATCTTCTCCAGCACTTTTCTTCATTTTCCACCATGTGTGAAAGGAAAGGACAGTCAAAGCCCTCTTGCAAACATGTGACAATTTCATTATTCTAAATGACATATTGGCCTGGCTAGCTTAAAGAAGCCTTTTAGGATGAGATTGTCTCCAGACTCATTACCCAGATGGTGGATTTTTACTTGGCTTTGATTATCTGGAGGGCTCTATCCCTGGGAAACAGAACCCCTCATTTTTCTTTTCGCAGAATTAGGATTTTTTTTCCTAGTGTCTATGTATTCTCATTTCCTCCTTCATTCTTTTGTTAAAGGCCTTCTGGAGCTCCAGAAAGTTTCATTTCCCAGTCAGGCAAGATGGCAGAGCAAATATTAATATCAGGCCAGAGTGGCATTTGTGACCATTTTCCCTGCAGTGACAGGTGCCTGGGCTGGACTCTGGGGTTTTTGGAGCTTCTCTCCTTATTTTTGTCCCACACAGACTCCAGGCCACCCATTCCCAAGGTCTCCATTTCAGCCCCTTCCACCTCCATCTTCTCAAGAACAGCTGTAATAGCCTCTTTCATTCCTCACTGAACTCAGTTTCCATCAGTAAAATAATGTAGCAAAGATTTATAGGTTCATTCCACGAGAGGGACACGCTTTGCTTTTGCCAGTGATGAATCGCTTCGTGTTTATTTTCCCAGACCTGGTAGAAATCTTTACAGTCATTGAGGTGAACATCAATTAAAATGAAACTGTATTAAAATAAAATATCGATTTGATTTAATTTAATATAATATACCTCCTAAGTTGGGAGCTGGAGTGTTATACTTGTTCTACTGTGGGTTTCACTCCCTGTAAAATTCACACAAAACAAGAACTTCTGCCTCAAAGTGACCACTCTGATCCTTTTTTTAATACCCCCTTTCAGATCTGCAAAAAAAACCCTATTCAGTGACTTGCACATGACTAAAATACATAGAGACTCAAAGTTTGTGTTACTGGACAAAACCGTATTAGAAGTTTTTCTAAGTAAAATACCTGATCCTCTTATGTTCTCTTCTTTCTGCACCCTCACTCTGTCAGAAGATAAAAACACAAATAACCAAGGTGCATTTGCTTCTGTACAGTTGTCTGAGGCAATTAAATACCCCTCTGAAATTCTTGCAAACTTCAGATACAGCAGATTTTAGAGCAGGTGACTTGTTTTGATATCTGGCTCTGTCGGTGCTACAGTTTTTTATGGACAGATGCAGAAATCCTGGATGTGGATGTGTTGGAGAATGCTTGGGTTTGGTTGCTCATAAATGTGTTTTAAAAGTGGTGGGTGTTGCCTGATTGTTAAAGTTGGGAACTATTTGGAGCTTTTTTAATTAGTGGCTTTAAGGCAGGCAATAGAAGTGAGTAAATGACCACCTAAATTAGGTAGACTGAGGTGTTCCTTGAAGAAAATGAAAGTCATGAGTGGGAATAATAGACTCCTCATTATTTGGAATTGAGGCATCTCGAGTTGCAGACATTTTTGAGGGAAATTTGGCATCTGAACCTGCCTGATGTGGCTGCATTACTAGGGTTAGAAAGCTGAGGGTGTTTTATTTCAGGCATTCAAAGGTAGGTGAGTTGTGACAGATGTGTAAGAAATGGCAGCATGTTTAGAAGAGAGAAAGCCAAGCTCATCATCCAGTAAAAATATATTAATTATCAGCCTGAGGCACATAGATACTGGTTTAATTGTATTGTAACGGAGTGCTGGAGTGGTGTTTTTATTTCCTCTTTCATACTTACAGGAAACCATTTTCCCTTTTGGAAGTGCTGCTTCTAAAAACACTTAAAAACCACAATGCACTGTAGTTTAGTTTGCAGCATATGGAAGATCATAAGCATGGCTTTTCCTGCAAAATGATTTTGATCTATTAAGTTCAGCTGTTCAGGGAAAGTGGTGGGGAGAGCTGAATGATGCTGAACTCCTGAAGTGTGAAAGGTTTTCCAGTGGCAGAAAGTGAGATTTAAGGGTGCATCATTCTGGCTCTTTAACATCAGGAACAGATCACTGGATCATTTTCCTCCCTTTTTTTTTTTTTTTTTTTTCTAAAATTGGTGCATTTGATGTAATAAATTTGTCTGGGAAAGTGTTTTGTTTTTTTTTTTTTTTGCATGACTTGGGAATATAGGAAGTGTGAATCTCATTCAGCAGATATTGGGTATACAGGTGCTGTTGCTTTTGTGAGCAATCATGCTGAATCCAGGAGAGGCCTCTTTAATGAATGTTTCCATACAAATTAAGTGACTGCAATGAATTGGCAAGAGTCATTAACATTGCTTTAAAAATGTGCATGGAACAACATAAAAATATCTCAACTCCAGGTGAGTTTTCTGTACCATGTTGAAAGAATATAGTTGTTATTAACTAAATAAACTAAACTGTTATTAACTATTATAAACTAAATAATTCTCCATGTGAATGGAGAATGTAGATTGAACTACACCTATTGTAGTCCACAAATATCATCCCAGTCAAACCAAGGCAATAAATCCTACTTATTAGCCACTCCTGAGAAATTTGATTTTACCATTTCCCAGGGGAATTTTTTTAAAGTCACAGCAATTTAGAATATCCTTTTTTTTTTTTTCTTTTCCTGTTAACGAACGTTCCAGAAACTGTTTTCTCTCAGATAAAATTTCTTCCAAACATTGCCTGGGGCTGAAGAGTCTGGAACAGCTCAGTCCTAGAGGAGTCACAATAGAGGAAAATCAGTAAATTAGACACCTCCTGGTTACTTCTGCGTGTGAGGGATCTGGATCAGTTCTCTAACACATTTCACAGTGACCTCTTGCAGGGGGAGCTGAAGCAGTAAATGAATCCAGAAGTGCTTTGCATCCACTTTGCAGTTGTGTTCCTCCACTATGTCCTAGGAATACCTGTACAGACCACAAATTATGTTGATTTCAGTGCAACATTTTGGGCCAGTCCAGTTTCTTGCAACATTCTGTGCCTTTACGTTTCTGTATGTGGGATTTGCATTTCTTTGCTTTGCAATGTTTCTCACTTTAGATAAATTCGAGAGCAGTTGAAAAATGCATTGCTTTAGTTTAATTAGCTTGCTAGGAAGAAAGTTCCTTTCTTGGGCAGTAATTATTAGTTGTGTCTTATTAAAGGGAAGTAGTTCACATTCAGTTACTTAGCAGAAATAATTGAATCCTCTGATCCAGTAAACTAGCTCACTTTGGATTCGGCTGGTTTTTAATTTAAGACCTATGGAAGAGGAGACCTGTAATCTCACTACAGGGAATTGGCTTCACTTTCCTGCAGTTCATAAACCACAAGAGTGAAATTGCAATCCCCCCCAGCAGTTTTCTCTTTATTTTTCGCGTTTGCTGGAAAGTTTAATTTTCTGAGACAGAGCCGATTTTAAAGTTTCAAGTGCTTTTTTTTGTTGTTGTTTTGGTGCTCTTTCCCCTCCCCACCTTTTTTTTTTCTTTCCCCCTTGAACAAAAGGACTCCCAGCTCTATCTGTAGTCTGGTGTGTAGTCTCAGACAGCGGCAATTTCGGGATGTTTCAAAGATGTAAACACAGTTGGGCACTTCCATGAGCCCTCTGGCGACATTCCAAGAGAAACACAAATAGCTGGCTGGTTTGGAGCGGATCTGCACCGAGCTCATTCTCAGCTGGAGTAACTTGGCAGGGCTCCACCAGCTTTTGAGCCGTTTACACCTGGTGAGAATCAGCCTCTCTGCTTCACAGCAGCTTGAATGTCTGCATTTTACCCCGGGTTTTTACACAGCTACTACATCAAGAAGGGGATGGTGGCTTTACATTGTGCTCCACTTGAAAAACTGTAAATAGAGCCACCATCACAGGAACTCGCTGCAACACAGCTGCCTGAGCTCCTTCTCTTTTCCCTGACCAGATCTTAAGAGGAAAAAGTAATTTACCACTTGTTGGGAAACTGTTTAACATCAGAACACTTCCTTTGGAACTGCTGTTCATAAATTATTTTATTCGATAAATTAGCATTGTTTAAAAGGAATTAAAATGAGGATTTTCTTCACTGCTAGGAAAGTAAATTGGAGCCAATCATTGAGTTTTTTAGGTTGGAAAAGGCTTCTAAGATCCCTGTGCTCGTCTTTCAGCTCAGGGGGCTGAGGACAACTGGTCTGACTGTTTAGCACTGAGGCAAAGAAGTCATTGAGTACCTCAGCCTTTTCCCCCTTCCTTGTTCTCATCCAGTAAAGGATGGAGATCCTCCTTGGCCATCCTTTTGTTGCTGATGTATTTATAGAAACATTTTTTATTGTCTTTCAAAGCAGTAGTTAGAATAAGTTCTACCTGGGCTTGGGCCCTTCTAATTTTTTCCCTGCACAACCTCACAACATCCTTGTGGTCCTGAGGGGCTTCTTCCAAAGGCTGTAAACTCCCCTTTTTTCCTGAGCCCAGACAAAGCTTTCCCAATATTACAATTGTATGTGTCAAACATTTCTAATGATGTAATTTACATCAGATAAGTACATTTTTTTTTAAGGTATCTCAGATTCCTGGCTAGCTGAGGGAGCATCCAGGGTTAAACCTGTACCTTTTTGATCTAGAAAGCTGTATGGAAGCAGCTGGTTTCCACCACTGTGGACTGAATTTAGGACTGCAGGAAAGCATGAATTTGGAACTTTGCTTGGATTTTGTTCACTTCAGGTAGAAGTGTCAGCGTGTGCTTTTTCAAACAAGAAGTAAGTTTGTCTGTTGCTAAATTGAAAACATTAAAAATAATACACTTCATGCATATATGCACACGTGTCGTATTAATTTATTACTCTTGGAAGCATTTTCATGCTTGTTTAACTCAAAATGGCTAGGAATTTGCTAAGTAAAAAAAAAAAAAAAAGGTAAAATAATAAAAAAGAAGGAAAATTGGAAAAGAACAGGCAGCCAGTTAGTCCATATGGCCTAATTACTCCTGGTATTTGGAGAAAAGAATGTAAACCTGCTAAGTTACTAAACTGAGAAGTGGCTACTGTGAGGGCCTTTTTTATTGATTCTCAGTGCACCTATTACATATCCTATATTTTAGTCATGTTTCATCTAGGAGAGTCCCTCCTTGTGAAAAAAAAAGACCCCACAAGTGTAGCATCTCCATTCCAAGGGATATTCCATCTCCTCAGGCAGCAAACCTCTTGTTCTTAGAGGACTCCAGGAAACACTGGAGTGGGAAGTGTGGGAGAACATTCTTTTTTCTTTAGCTGCCTGGTCATCTGACAGTGAATAACCACAAAGATGTCCTGCATAGATGGGCTTCAGATTATTTTTCCTTACATGTTGGCCCATTCAAGGCAAGTTTTACATTTGAAATGAGACTGAAAGTCTGTGCAGTTCTACATCTGTACCCTCAGCACTGAATCTTTTGAGTGATTATTCCAAATTAGCTTTTACCTTTCTTTGTTTTGGTTATTTTATTATTTTTTTAAAAAAATCAGATGGGATATTATGATGTGCCTTCCAGCAGAATGAGATAAACTATTTACATTTGGTGTTGGTGTGTTTTAAATTCAGTCTTTCATTAAATTTTCTCCTTACCTGGTACCTTCTTGTTTTCTTGTTACGAAGATAAAGGAGATTTCATTTCATTTTTCATTGTTTTATAACAGATTAATGTTTAGAAATATTGGTTCCTATTAGTCACAGCTCATTCTTTCTTCTTTCCAGTCAGAGATGTATGAAATCCTTTCCTAAACAAAAGAGGAATGATTTCATCAACTCAAATTGCAAAAGAAATAATTAATGACAAAAGGACCATACTCTTGATTTTTATCCTCCCTTCCTTTTGTGAAAACAATAATTTAATTTGATTCAGAGTTTCAAGAGTGACAACCTTGGATGCAAAGCAAGTAAGGCATAAACTCAGCAGACTTCCCTCCCCATGGAAGGAATGTTGCCTGTGATGGCCAGGAGAGTGATAGAGGATCTGAGTTTAATGGAATGAGATGAGTTGGCATTTATTAGTTATAAGGCCTTAGACTTCATTAAAAAAGAACTGGTTCCAATGTTATGAATGAGTGAATTTAAGTTTCTTTGTATTCTTTTTGTACACTGCTTTCATACTTGGTCTCTAAAATCACACCACCCTTGTCTCTCTCACATGGAAGTTAATCTTAATATAAATCTCCTCATGCTCCTCAAAACCTCTGAAACCTGTTTTCCTTTAGGCCTCAGTTGTGCCGTTGGCTCACATGCCAAGATGTTGAATAATATTTCAAAGCCCATAAGCAAACAATGCCCTCCTAATTATTCTTAGCACCTGTGACCTGAGAGCTGCTTTTGTTCCTGCCTGCTTTGGATGGTCCTCTTGTGCCAGGAAGAAAAGACAGAAAGATGAGTGTTATTTCACAACTACTTTAGATGTTGAAATGACCAATAACCCACTGAAAAAAAAGGGGGAAAAAAAGGTTTTGTGAATCCTTACTTGGAGAGAAAGTAGAGGAAAAAAGCAACTCAGTAAACTAGTTAGTTACTTACTGAGGAAAGGCTAAAAAGGCAAAAATGAGTAAATTCAGCTAAATTCACATGATAGGGAATGTAAAATATGAACACCTGAAGAATGTGAACAGCAGGCAGATAAGGAAGGTATATATTGTATATAGGGCTGTATACCCATGTTCACAGGAGTGTAGCTAGTTCTAACAGTAAGAAGAATGTAGGAAACTGTAGAAATTAGGATGTACAGTGATCTGCACATTGTGGCTTAATCCTGCATTTTTTGCTACTAATCAAGGTAATGGAGAATCAAATTTCAGTCTCTCGTTGCTTGTAATAGAAAAATCCATGTACGTTGATAGTTCCCCCCATCAAGTATCCTTTTTGTGTGTGTGTGTCTCTGCTGAGCAGATTGAGGTGCTTTGAGAATGGAAAACCTTCAGTTTTCAGGTAAATGACAGGTGAGATCTGTGTGGTGCATCACCCTTTATGGCAGATCACATGTGAAACCAAGTTATGTCCCATTTAAATGACAAAAGAATTCTTGGACTGCGTGTTGGCTCTTTCCAGTAGTAGCTGAATAAAAGAAAAAAAAGAACCTAATAAGTAATTAAAGTGGTAATATGTTTGACCATTATTTTTTTAGTGTGACTTTTTTCTGTTACTATTGTAACAGAAGTGATCCTTTCAAAGACAACTAAAGTGCTAATGATAGCTAAGAAGGTCATTTCTAGGAGGTTAAGCTGGTTTAATTAGAATTTATGAGAAGGTTACTAGAAGAGTGCAGAGAGATGTTAAGGGGTTAACCTATAAGAGATTACATTGTAGTCAGTGTTCTGTTAAAGTTTGAATTAATTTTTCCCATGGGTTTTTCACATTCTAATTTTCAACTAAATGAGACATCTGTTTCAGAAAAGGAAAATTTGCTATGGTTGTCATAGCAACTATCATTCTGTAAGAAAATTATTCCAATGGTTACTTTAGAACAGAAAGATAGAAATTCAGTACATAAAGCAACATCCGATTGCTCCCACAAACTCGGATAATTCAGCCCTTTTTGTGTGGTAGATTATTTTACCTGAAAAAACTTGTTCATATGTTTTTAACATAAGGTTAATTGTGCTGTAAACAAATTCACTTCTGATGTATTTCCCTCCAGAGTCTTATATGTAGACAAGCATTATTCTTATAAAAATAATAATACTATTGAATTTCAGTAGTGTGTGGAGACACTCAAGCTGTTTGCTTTAAGAATGTAAGACCTAAATCAAAGTACATTTCTACAGGAGTGCTTCACTTCAGAGGTGAGAGACATTAATGATGTATGTCTTAAATTGCCAAATAAATTTTCTTGGTGGTTTGTTTTTCTTTTTTTTTGAAAACAGCGGATTTTTCTCTTATAGAACATACATGACAGTGTTTTCTTTGTTAAATGTAAGATACTATTGAAACATAAATTATGAAAATATTTTACTTTTCCTGAGTAAGCACTAAGCGGGAATGCAGAAATTCAGTGCTTGACATGAAGAATTTAACTTTGCTCTCAGGTTCCATCAGAAATGGAAATTCTAGACCAAGTTGTCTTCGTGTGATATCCAGGTCACAGACTTGTTAGTGGGTATTAGAGAAGATTGGGGTTTTTTTTTTCCCTACTCAGAAACTTTGATGGCTGTTTCGCAATAAATTTTCAGAAGAAGGGACTTGGGGATTTATAAAATCCCTGCGTGCTTATAAAGATGGTTTTGCTTTGGGGGCACTGAAGTGTGTGATTTGTCTTTCTTCTCTCAGCTGTGAAGCATGCCAGCATCCTCCGCTCAATCCTTTCTTGGACTTGGGGTGTATTTTTTTGCCAGAAATATTCCAGACATTTCTTTCCCATCTCGTGATTGTCACAAAAAGACAGCATAATGGCAAATCACACAAGTTGTAACATCTCCCCCTCACAAAAGAACAGCTCCAGCATGAATAACTTACCAGCCCCGCGCTCGGCTGCAGGCACCACAAAGGGAGCGAGGGAGGGAGGCACGGGGGAAAGTGCTGCTTGTCTTAATAAGCACATCATGCCTATTCATAAGGGGAAATGGGCTTTTCACAGAGTGGCCCCGTGGCGTGGCCCTGGTGGAGGAAGCAGAGCCTCCCCCAGCTGTGGCTGCCATTCGTGGTCGGTCGGCTTTCAGCGGGGTTGAGCTGACTCGTGGCGAGACCTGTGTGACAGTCGTGGTGGTTTCTCTTTAGAAATGCTTCCTTGTGTTCTTCAAATAATTATTCTGGGGGGGTTTGACCTTTTCTTCTTGGGAAAAGTCTGTCTTTTCCCTCGTTTTGTTTCTCGGGGCTGGTTCTGCTGGGGGACGATCCTGTCACAGAGTCACAGACTATTCTAAGTTGGAAAGGACCCACAAGGGGGGTCCAACTCTTAAGTGACTGGCCCACACAGGGATTGAACCCACCACCTTGGCATTATTAGCACCCTTCTCTTACCAATTTATCTAATCTACCTAATCTAACCTATCTGATCTCTCCTCATCTAATAAATCTACCCATGCCCAGCAGCACCAGGGCGAGCAATGGGTGGGAGCAGGGACGTGTATCCACTGTCAGTGGCTTTAAAAACATAATTTACTGTGCTGACACTCCTTTGGCCTCCTGTTTGCCCTTGCAAATATTTTCTGTCCGTGAGATTTTGCTCCTGGAAAACGTGCTCTGGGCCTAGAGACGATTTGCCAAACAGTGGAGTGTTTTCATCTGGGTGAAGAAAGATCCTTGGCGTGTAAGGTGTGGAATGCAATCCCAAGGCAGGAGAGGGTGGAGAGTTTAGAGAAAACCTGACTACTGTGTATTTTTATAAAGCCTCCCACTTCTGTAATACCCAAGCACCCCACAAACTTCAGTTTATTTATTCCCAGGGCATTCCTGTGTGACAGAAATATTCCTGTCCTGTCAGTGGTGAGCTGGGTGTACAGAGGGGCTGTTCAAGCTCCACAGGCCAGGGTTTGGCTCTGTGTGACAGTGTCACTGCAGAGTGAGCCAGGTACTGGAATCCCAGGATTGTTTAGGTCGGAAAAGACCTTTAAGAGAACTGAGCCATAAACCTAACATTGGTAAACCATGTCCCCAAGTGCCACATCTACACAGCTTTTAAATAACTCCAGGGATGGTACCTCAGCCACTGCCTGTTCCAGGGCTTGACCCATCAGTGAAGAATTTTTCCCTAATACCCAATCTAAACCTCCCCTGACACAACTTGAGGCCGTTTCCTCTTGTCCTGTCTATTGTTATCTGGGAGAAGAGGCTGATACCCACCTGGTTACAACCTCTCAGGAAATTTTAGAGGGATAAGGTCTCCCCTGAGCCTCCTGTCCAGACCAGCCAGCAGCAGGAAGGTGAGAAGTCACGTGCCTGTGAGCCAGGTGCTGTTCCTCCTCTGAGGAAAGGCTGCCAGGAGCTGAACAGGTAACCAGAAAAGTGGGATTTTGTAGCCCTGATGTGTCTTTTTCTTAGGCAGGTGCCTTGGTCTGAGCAGCATGACTCAGAACAAGATTTCTGCTTCACTGCTAGTGCTGTTAACATCTCTTCTTCACACACCTTCTTCACCTCCCTCCCTCCTCACAGCTTCTGGAGGCTGGGATATATTTCTGGTCCCAGTGGCAGATGTACAAGGTTTCACTTTTTTTTTTTTTCCTTGGACAGCTCTTTCTCCAGACCTTGGTTATCCAGGGCATGTGATGAAGAGCTAGATGAGCTGTGGACACAAAAAGCCTTTCAGTCATCAGTAGTTGAGGCTCTTTTTGTCTGTGGAAGAAAAGCAGCCTGTTCATTGTTCTTCAAATATTGGCATGGCCAGAAGATATCTGTCAAAAGATTATAAAATCTCCAACCTAAAACTAACCCCTCAATTTTATGACCTAGAATGGGAGCCTAGTCAGCAAGACATAATTTGACATTGTGATATAATTGGTGTGAAATACAGTTTTTTTAATCAATGGGATAGCAAGATGTGGATAAATTGTGTTCTGACTGGCAGTGTTACAGTCCCGCTGCTCCACGATGAGCTGCTCCATAAATATGGTTTAAAAAATGTAAATGCCTGTCTGATAAGAAATCCTGAATATGGAAAGTCTTACTTAAAAGCAAGTCAACACACCAGAGGACAGAAGAAATTTATGTGTGAGAGGAGCAGCAGCATTCTTGTTCTGATGGGATGCATCCAATTAGGGAAACAAAGCAGCACAGAGGATGTCTCTGACTTTGGAGAGGGATCTGTCACTGTGCCAGGGGCTGTCCTTGCCCAGCTGGTCACAGGATAAGGGCCAAATGCTATGGGAGCCAATGTGAGACATATTCACATGTAGGTGTCTTGAGGCAGGTGTTCTAAATGTTGTGGGAGTCAGCAGGATGATCCACACGTGGAGATCTTGGTATCCAGGTCTTGTAAGTAGTCAGAGGAATACTGTGAATGTTTTACTGTCTGCTGAAAGTGGTAAGGACTGCACTGGTTTGCCATCCAAGCTAAATAATGCTGGTGGTATGGAAAGAGGGGTTTGCTGTGCACACAAAGAAGAAAATGAATGCTGTTTGTGTCTTCAAATTCCACGCTAGTGGAGAGGCAATCTCAGTGTTTTAATTAGATAACCAGTACATGGAAGTAACACTGAAGACATTCTCCTCCTCTCTTGGCAGGCAACCTTGGTTTTATGGCTGGGGCTTTAATCTTCCACGAGGCCAAGCACTATTAGAGAAATGGAACCTTATTCCAGATGGAATAGATATTCTTATAACACATGGACCACCTCTCGGTAAGAAACTACGAGTGCTCTTAGCTGTGTGTTTGGGATGACTGTGCAGTAACTGTTGGCTCTCCTTAGAAACAGAGTGCAGTCCTGACTGGCAGAAGTCAAAAGTAACATTCATACTGATTTCAGCAGCACCAGGACTTCAGCTCGTGATTGTCTATGATACCTGTGCTCAATGGTAGGGAATTAAACAATGGCTTGAAAACTAAAACCTTAACACATAAAGCCTTAACGAGCTTTATAAATAAGCAGGGGCTCATTTACCTGTGCATCTGTCTAATCTGCCAGTGGTAAAACTACTATATTGAAAGCATGGGGCCTGCTTGAAGAGAAATGCAGGATTAGGATCTTATTTTTTATCACTTTAACAAGTACCCAGAATCTCTGTTTGTCCTCCCCATGCTGACTTGGTGAACCTTCTGCCTCACAAACCCCAATGCTGCCTGTTCTTTGGACAGCATGGGTGAGTTGTTTACCTGTAGTATAATCTGGCAACATGAGCAGGTCAAAAAGAAATAGTTTTGCATGTATGTTTTCCAGATATCAGCAGAGGTGATATAAAAGCCACAAGAGATTTCTTGTATTCCTAGAAAATTGTTAAATTACCTTTGTAACAGAGATAATATAATCACATGAACTTGTCCAGTAAAAGCTTAAGGTTGTTTTTTGATGAATTTAACATCTAGCAATCTATATTTAATGTGACTGTGTGTTTAACTCTCACTAATTTAACGAATGGACACGAACAGGGAGCATGTACTTAAAGTGTTCTGCTGAGTGCTTTGTGTGAAATGAAGGCAGTTGGTTCCTTTAAACCTTTAGTCTCCCCAGTTTCCTGACCCTAAAACCCTCTTGTCTTCCACCCTTTCTTCCCTTTCAGAGCTTGGAGGAGAAAGTATCTTAAGGGTTTGTGTTTTGTTTTCTTTAGAAAGACGTGTTTGCATTCCCCTGCTCACTAATCCTGAGGGAAGTACCTCTCTGTGAGTGTAGTTTCTCACAGGAGGGGTTGTGTTTTGATACTTCACCCAAGTGGAGTCTCATGCCATGGACTGATTTTAATATGGACCTCATGGATGTCAGAAATTAACTGTTTAGACCCAGAGGTGTCAGCTCCAAAGTTTGTCAGAAGCTTCTTCAGCACTTCCAGAATTGTTTTTTAAATTCTGTAAAAAAATGTAAAATTCTGTAAAAAAATCTCCAACCTTCAGCTGATCCAAAGATTCACTTGGAATCCAGTGCTGGAAAGTGGAGAGAGGGGTTCACACCACCCAGCTTCAACCACCTTGATAATTTAGCCACCAGGCCTCTCCAGTAGCCTCTGGGACCAGCAGAGGGAGGAGAACCTCTACAGAGATTCTCTTCCCTCACTCATCAGAAGTACTTTAATGATATATTTAATAATTGAAAAGTAATTTAATAATTACAGTAATTCTGAGGAAGAGCTGCCCGTCTCCACTGATTGCAATGGAATAATGTGAATTTCCCCCCATCTCCATGTCTCAGTATTTGTTCTTTTTCTTTTTTTTTTTAAATTTTTAATCTTCTACCATCCTCCAAGAATCTCCTTTTTTTAAAAAAAAGTTCCTGTTTCTTTGTCTCTCTCTTACTGATGCATTAATAGATGGCTCAGGCACAGAACCCATCAGCTGTTGCTCTCCCTGACACTCAGGGCATCAAATATATGACACTTGAAAGAAATCAGAACTCTGCCTAATGTAGGAAACCTCCTCATTGTGTAGCTCTGTCCAGCTCTGTCCACAGACATTTTGGGAAACAGGATCCTCCTTGACCCTCCCAGCCAGTTATTTTAATCAGAAGGCTGATTATTGTTGTTCTGATCTTGGGCAGCATCACTGGAGCTGTTCCTAATGATCATAAATAGCAATCAGTCCTCTTGCAAATTCTGGTTTTTCCTCCAGCAGGGCTGCCTAAATTCTGTCCATCATCCATTTTCTGTGCTGCTTTCTCATTCCCTCACTTCAAGAGTGTGCATCCTCCTAAACTAATTAATACATTATTCCACAGATTTGAAATTGTGTGATTTAGATGCAGAAGCACCAGTTAATGGACTTTGTTTCTCAGTTAGTAACAAAAACCTGAGTAATTTTTTTTCTTCTGTTTTGGGATGAAACCCCCAGGATAAGAAAACAAGGTTAAAACAGCTATTATTGACCATTTAATTAGTAAACCGTTAATTATTAATAAAGAGATGCCATATATTTCCCAGCTTACGAAATACAGTGTTTATGACTATGGTGTCAGTGCTAATGCTCATTTCCATATCTGCATATTTTTGTCACTTTTATGTACAGTATAACTTTTAAAGTATTTTCCCTGATTCCTAAAGATCTGCATTTGTGTTTCTTTTCTTTCTCTTCCAAAAGTTCACTTTTCTTTTCTTTGTTTTTAATTTAATTTCACCTTTAAGTCTTCATTTGCAGCTGTCTGCTCGATTGTCTGTGACAAAGATTTATACTTTCCTGACAGCTGCAGAAACCTGTTTCAAGTAACCAAACATTAAAAAAACCCTAAGATGAACTCTAATTGTTAGCTAGGTGTAATCAATTATTCTTAGTTTGTGTAGTCAGGTGTACATAATAAGCTGCAAACATATGGGAAGGCTTCAGAAGGGTGATAATGCATGTAAACAAAAACATGTTCAACATAAATAATGCTTAATTTAATGGAGAAGTTAATTTTATGGATTTTTGTTTGTGAAGTTTTTGAAGTGGAAACACTTTTGGCTTTGTGTTCTCCACAGACGTTTTGACAATTAACTGTTTCAAATCACTGAAGGAACAAAACCTACGGTTATAAGATGTTTATGCTAAAAAAAAAAAAAAAAAAGGAATGACTGGATTCCAGAGGAGTTGCTGGCTGCACTTTAACATCTTAAATACTTCTTGTTTCCTGCAGTGAATTTTGACCTGCTGTGAGTGACTGGTGAACTCAGCAGAACGTTGCTCTGCTCTGCCTGTAATTCAGGGGGGCTTCCTCTTTGTCCACCCCCTCACAGGTGCCAAGCAGGGGAAGGTACCAATCTGAATGAATTCAAAGTCTTTGACCACAAGCAGAACTTCCTCTTTTTGGCACTTAGGACTCTGCATTCCCAACTTCTTTCTGAAAACTGGACTTAGCTCTCTGACTATGACACAAGGGCAAACTCTGGCCGTTTTCATAAAACCCCACAGTGCACTTTGAGCCTGGTTTTCAAGGGCTGGCAGCCAAAGAGATATTTCTCAACGTGTGAACCCACCCTGAAGCTCTGGCAAATCTGAGAGCTTTTCCAGGAGCTTGAATACCACAGTTCTGGGCTTTTAAGCCAGTTGGTTGCTGTTTAGCCATGCTTGAGTGGACATCAAAAGGGAACCTGTGAAAACCAGGTCCAGGCTCTGTAACTCTGGGCTAAAGGCACAATATATTCACAGGACTGCAGCAATGCAGGAGACACAAAGCTGTGACAGGCACACAGGGAAAATGCCAGAACGACAGAATAAAACCAGGAAGATTTTATCTTTTTAGGTTTCCAAATTTGAGCCCGGTGACAGTGGCAGAACAATAGAAAGAAATCAGATTGGTTATTGCAAACCCTCTAATACAACAACATCCCTCTTATAGTACTACTTTGAAGGAAAACATGAGACTTCAGTTGGCAGTAAACATCCCCCTGCAGTATTTTTAGACAAAGAGGCAAGTTGGTGTAACATTTCTGTCTGTATTCATACGAAACACACATTTTTCACCCAATCTTTGTGCAAGTAAATATAGCACTTAAATACATCTGCTGCAAAAGGCCTGAGTTTCTCTTCCTGTCCATAAGTTTAGGCAAGTGGGGCTTGCTGTGCCATGAATTGGTTAAACCAGTTTTGCCTGAGGGTGTTATTTTTTGGGCACACAGAAGGTTCCTCACCTGAGTTCCGCTACTCTGGGATTCAATGTGATGTAGTTTTATTAACACAGATTCCGTTTTTAATTAACACAGATTCCATTACATCAGTCAAGGTGTTCCATTTAAAAAAAGCGGATCCCAGGACTAGATTTAAACAGCTAAATGTTCATTTAGGTTTTCTGGAGACTCACTTTGGACTCACTGCTCTTACACCTCACCCTCTTCGAGGAAGAAAAATGAGTAAAACATTGAGTTTTCCCATTTGCAGCAGTGCAAAAAATGCTTGAATTGCAGTGATTTTTTTTTTAATTCCTTGAAAAACAACTTGTAAGGATTATCATAGTTCATTTTATCCAGATGAGCTTTTATGGTTTTCCTTGGGTATTTTTCCTTCCTTCCTCTTCTATTTACCAACACAGTTTTTTCCACGTCGGTTCTTCTGGGACTGCTCGTGAAAAGCCATGAAATCTCAGAAATGCAGATTACCTGTCTCCTTTTAAAGCTTTCCATTCTTTTCCAAAGGTTTTCTAGACTGGGTTCCTAAGAAAATGCAACGGGTAGGATGTGTCGAGCTGCTGAACACGGTCCAGAGACGAATACAGCCAAGGCTTCATGTTTTTGGACATATCCATGAAGGTCAGAACACATTTCTTTCTATGTATGTTTAGAAACCACCAACACAGAAGGTTTGAGTAGCATTTTCAAACTCGAATGTCTGAACTTCTAGAATTCAGATACATATTTAGCTGCATCTTGGCTGATACCCACATTTCAATATTTGTACTTCAGCTTCTCTTTCAGTTTGTGCATCTATGAAGCAGGGTGATGCTTCCTTCACAGGGAGGATTACTGTGAATTTTAAAATAAGAACTCAAGCCCAGTAGTTACTAAATATTAGGACTGATGGATTGCATTTTCCTCAGCTGAATCTGTGATTTAAGATAATTCATGTAAGCTCTCTAGGTTGCTGTTTCTGTGTTTCTAAAATGGGTAGGAATGCTTTGAGAGGTGCTTGTAAGGCTTAAGCTTCAAGATTGTACAATAAAGTGCATATATGAAGTTGGAATCAAGAGGGATGTCACCACTGCCTTGTGTAGGAGTTCCAAGATATTTATTGATACATTTAGCTGCTTTGGCAGGGGAAGCATTTGGTTCCCAAATGAAACAAAGCAGTTCTCTTGACTGTTTGATATTTAGCTGGAAAAAAGATGAGTTCCCTTCACATAAGTAGGTAAATGGTGCCAAAAATGCTCTGCTGAAGTTGGTGACAGCAGGAGTGCATCTCCAGGCAAAGGGAGAGGTAGATGCTGTCTGCCCTGTTCACATATCAAGGATTTCAAGCAGTGCCCCCAGAAGAAACCACTGGGCTGTGCAAAAGGTAACCCGTTGGCATGTAAGTGTTTATTATCAGCTGCTCAGTCCTTGGCAATATTAACTTACTGGCAGGAGAAGGTACTGCCCTACTGCCAGATTTCTGCTCCTGGGCCTGCTCCAGCCTTGGATGTAGGATCTCTGTAGGTCTCACCAGGGCAGAAATGGAAAAACTGGAGTAGCTGGCATCCTGGTTTTGAGAAGAAATATTGTCCTTCCCAAGAAATGCCATCCTGGCTTGCTGCTGGGGGCTTTCACCCCATGTTAGAGGGGACATTGCTGAGAGGGTGTGCTGGTGTAAAATTGATGGAGAAGATGTTCAGATCATTGTTTTACAGCTCAGGGATTAGGTCCATTCTCCTCTGTGGTGTTCTGTTAATGCCTGGTTAATGTCCTAAGTGCTGCTAAATCACAGAGTAAACAAATGATGCTGTTAGAGCATCTTTGATATTCCAACCAGAAGAGCTGGTGAATACAGTTCAAACTCATCACTATTTCAGAAATTGTGAGCCAAGTGGGTTGCAGGGGATCCAAGCAAACAGCAAGCCACGAAGCTTCAGGCAGGTAAACAAAATCACATCTGCTAAAACCAAGCCCAGCTTTGCTCTCAAGGGAAGAGAATGGCACCTCCCTAGGATGGGAAAACTCGTGAAATAATGTAGTTGGCACAGTAGGTATTGAAGCACAGAAACAAGGTATTCCTCTTGTTAACCATCACAATTTAGAGAAAACAAGAACTGCATAGCCTGTTTTGCAGTGGGATGCTGAGTCTCTGCAGAGGAGAATTCCCTTTGCAGGCAGCCTGTGCAAACGAAGCTGTACTTTGTAGAGAGAATTCATGATTTGAACAGATGAGTTCTTCCTCTGAGTGAGCAAAGCTACATCTGCAGCAGTCATTTACTGAACATCTGGGGGGAAGGGATGCTTAGAAGAGATGTTTCTTCCCTATTCCCCCTCTGCACTGCCGTGTCTGCCAAGAAAACACCTCTGCACATGGGTTTCCTGCTGATGCACCCATGGAAGTGACAAGCAGCACGGCAGGGACTAAAATCCTGGTTTTCCCATCACAGCCAATCCTTGGCTGAGGTCATGGCCAAGGAAACTCTGCTGGCAGTAGGACAGGAGTGAAAGCCACAGCATTAGGAATCTTCCAGCAAATCTTCAAATGAGTAGCCAAGAAGACACAAAGTCCCAGCAGCAACGCTCAATCTGTGTTTTGCACAGACCAATTCTTCTGTGGCAAACACAAACTGGCTTAAAGAAATGTCTGTGACAGGAACCTGACGGAGTTTTCTTCCCTCCCTAGTCCCTAATTATAGTGTGGTTTTTCCATGGAGAGTCTAGGAGGCCCTGCATTATTCAGGGTATTTTAAGGAACACAGAGACACAAAAAAAGGCTTTGGCTACTGTTTCTTTGTTTGCAAATGATGCAACTGCCAATGGTTCTGTAAGACACAAAATTGCACTCAGAAAAAACCACAGGGTCCCAGGTACCTGGGATTTGAATAGCTGGATCTCAGTGTATGTAATGACAAATACATTTCCCTAGGAACTTCACTAACAATGAGATTGAATTTTAATGCAAACGCTTTCTATCAAGTGATTCCTCCCAAATCCTATATTTCTGATTGTGAATTTTTCATATTGATCAAAATATTTCAATGGAAGTTTCCAACGTCCAGCTTTTAGTTTTAGTGTAATCAAGCTTATGTTTCTTCCTGGTCATTCATTAAAAGATTTTTTACAATGGAGAGCTTTTGCTTTCTCAAAACACCAGGGCTGTTGAAGGGCTTCTTCTTCACTTTCCGAAACAGCATTTCACAGTATTTCTGCAGGCATTAGGGCTGGAAGTTTGATTTTCTGCATATTTAGCTCTGGAATTGTTTGACTTGGGTGTCTGGCCAGACATGAGATGTAGTTGAAGCTTTTCCACCACTGGTGAGACACACAGTTGTGTGGAAACGTTATGGTGTCTTGGATTATGAATTCACCTTGTCTGTTAGAGAATGCATTAATAAAGCCATTTTTTTTCTCTCCCTGGGCAGGAATTTTAGTGTCTTTCCATCAAATTTGATGGAAATTGGTTAACAACTTCAAACACACAGGAAGAAGGAGTTGCTGCTATAGACAAATCCTGCCCAGCTGCACATGCTCACACACTTCCCTTGAGCCAAGCAACGCTTTTTCTTCATTGTTTGCTTGAATTATGTTCAACACTGGGCAGGAAAGAAAGGTGGAAAGATTAAAATTGCCCAAAGGTTGCTGCACTGACGACTGGAAACCTAAATGATCAGAAGGACTTTTTTTTTCAATGCCTAAGATCTATCTTCTTATCCTTCCCAAAACTAAAATGGTTTTAAGAAAGAAAGCTTTGCAGAGAAAAGTCTCTCTCTTTCTAAGGAGGTTTGGTGAGCTGGCTGCCAGAGATTATTGCCACTAGTTAGTGAGGGGCTGTTTTGTTTTTCTTACACAATTTAAAAGATGGCAAAAAGTTCTGTAGGACAAAGATGGGTTTTTCCAGGGGACCAAGAGAATTTTTAAATTCCTTCTGAGTGATAAATGTGGCACTTACCATTGTGTGGTAAAGGTGAATAGTTGAAAAATGAAGAAGGTAATAATGAATAATGAGAGTAACCAGAGTTTTTCTTACTTTGTAGGTTATGGTGTCATGGCTGATGGAACCACTACCTATGTGAATGCATCTGTGTGCACTGTGAATTACCAGCCACTTAATCCACCTATAGTTATTGACTTACCTACTCCAAGGAACACATGATTATAACGAGGATTTAAAGTTGTACCCAACACATTAGCAACTTTATATTGCTGGCTGAGAATCCCAATAGGGAACCATTCAACAAAAACAAACAAAAAAAAAGCAAAATCCTTCTTTTTTTCCCTGCTAGCTCTTCACAGATAAATTTTGAGTAACAAAAGTGGATGAGGAACAAAGACATTTTGGTGCCAGAAACAGATTAAAGACTTAACATTTCACCATTAAAATATTTGTGAACACAGAAAAGTGAATGCATTCCACATATAAATATATATATATATATACATACACATATATATATATCTAGTAGGGGCTTTTGTATATACCGTGTATTGGACTTATTAAAAGAACAATGTCTTTCAAAGGAGTGTTTCTTTAAGAAAGTTTGCAGTTTAAACTTCAGTGTTTAGACTAGGATTCCCTCATTTCAGATGTTTCCCAGTGAGCTCTTAGTAAAAGAAAAATTATGGTGAAGATGTTTTCCCTTAATTAACGTGGCAAATATAAAAGATGCTGCACAAATGACCAGTCACTGGAGGAAAGCTATTACTCCAAGTCCTCCAGGTCTAAGTCTTTGCATCTATTCAAAACCAATGCAATAGAGGCCCTAATTCACTGTACTGAAATGGAAGTTTTACTACATCTGGCATTACAGATGGTAAGGGAAATGGTGCATATTGCCAGCATGCTGTAAACAGCTCAACATTCAAGAAGGGAGACTGTGTTAAGTGCAGTATAAACTCAGGAATTTGTAACCTGTAAAAAAAAAAGGATGACATTTCCCTAAAGAAAAAAGGAAAAAAAAAAACAAAGAAGAAAAATATATAACTGTGTTTTCATATGGTAAAGAGATCCATGACTGTATTTAAAAAAAAAAGAAAACAAAAAAAGAGAAAAAACACAAAAAACCCACCCAATGATCAGTCACGGTGTTTTAAATAAAACCCACGGAGACCCTGGGTTTAAAACCTGCTAATGGGACGTGCAGCCAATGCTGAGATGACTGGTTTGAGTCTGGCCCTGATCAGGAGGGGTTAAATGTCATTGTGATCGTTTTGTCCCTGGGGAACATCGTGGATGCTCTGGGGGAAGGTGCCATCCCAGGGTGGGGTTTGGGGATTCACTTCTGGAGAGCTGTGACGAGTACACACTGATGGGCACAGAGCAGAGGGCACCTCCCCTGGGGCTGCTGTTTGCCCACTCATGGACACTGCTGAGAGAGGCCCAGGACAACCTGAAAGCCACTCCTGGTGCTGTAGGTGCCACCAGGCAGAGCAGGGGATGTGCCACGAGCTGGTTGGGGTGGCCCACAGTGGCACTGCCCGTGCAGCTCTCCTGCAGGCCAGCAGGGGTGTTGAAGCTGCTGGGGTTTCACTCCTGTCCTAGGCAGAAGCTTAAGAATTGATTGGAACCCACCAAAAGAAAGACATGGATTTCTGCCTTGGACTAACCAACATCTCCTTTTGCCTCGATGGAGGTTGTTCAGCTGCTGTATTCTGAACGTGGACATCCTCAGTTTGGGGCTGATGGCATCTAGATGTTAATCTTGTTCACAGAGGTTGGGCAGAGCTCAGCAGTGTCAGTTCAGAGCTGTCTGCAGGTCTGTGCCTGGCCCACCTCTGCACTCATGCACTGGATAATTGTGTGTGTGACTTTTTGCCCAATATGTGGATGTAAATGTGAGCTTCACGTGGCAGCTGCATGTACATGACACACATGCACAATTTAAAATACCTGTGTGGCAAAACCAGGCTGTGTCGGCTGCACCTCTGAGCCAGGTGGGCAGAAACACTGCGTTTTGCTGGTTCCCCATGGGCAGCAGCTCTTCCATCAGCTGCTGGGAGCCGAGATATTCCAGCCCAGTCACTACCTTGGACCCACAAGAAGCCACCAGACCCCCAGAAAACATGACAAGTCACAGGTCTGTCATTCTTTGTAACCTGTTGGGTGACCTTGTGTCTAAACTGATGTGCTGCTTTTTCCTGAAAACGAAACCCAAAACAGTCTTTGACGCCTTGTCACATGCCTGCAAGTGGTTTTTGGGTGAGTGGTTCCCATGAGCAGCCTGCTGTGAATTCAGAGGGGGCCACTTTTGTCAGAGCTACTGGTGTAGAAATTACAGATCAACTCCTAAATCAGCAAGAACTGAAATTCATAGTCGAATATGAACTCCTGCCGTCACTGGGAAGATGAACAATAGCACTGTAGTTAGAATAAAAGTGTCTTGGCTAGTCACAATTCAAGCAGTTTGCAACAAATGTGGCAGGAAATTGGCTGTATGTTAAAGTCTGAAATGTTTACATTCGCTCATGGCACTTAAGAGACTAAAATGTTAAAGTGGGGGGAAGAGGTCCTTTTATTGGCCTCAGCAACATTTCTATGTGGACCATAAACTATTCTCTTCAAAATAATTTTTTCCTAAGGTATCTTCCAAATACTGTGTATTTTTATGTGGAAAGGATATGAAAGCAGCTGTTACTTCAGAATATCATTTAAAGTACTTGAGGTATGAAAGCTTAAAGATTATTTAATCATTTTGGCATAACTTGAATGTTGTTGTAATTTTTGGTCAAGCATGTTAGACAAATAAAGTCTTAAAAAAACCCCAACAAACCAAAACAATACCACACAACAAAAAACAAGGTCTCTTAGTATCCAGCTCCGTGTCAGAAAGACTACCATGTTCTCCAGGGGTGGGGATATTAAAGGCTGTGAGATATTAAAGGACAATGGTGGTATTGAGGTATTGATGGTTTTGGCAGAGGGGGATCAGCTGGCAGAGGGGCTGGGGACGATGGGCAGAGGGTGCCCTGCTCTGTGTGCCAGTTCCCTGCTACCACACCTCCTGCAGAGGGGAGCAAGGTGGAGTTTGGGGTTACAGAGGGAGGGGAAAGCAGCAACCACTGCCTGTAACTGCTGTGTTTTGGTGGGAGACCGTGGCAGATGTGCCTGGGATGCCATGAGGGAGTGCTGCAGAGGAGCTGTGCAGAGGCTGGGAAATGGGATGCCATCCTTTGGGCATGGATGGCAGCTGGGGGAAGAAGGATGGTTCATACTCTGAGTGTAAGGACAAAACCTCACGGAGAGGGAGATCAGGGCAAAGTGTCTGGTTTTATTTTAACTTTGTGGGCACAGAAAGACCTGGGCTTCTGATCTACCTCAGGTGAGGGAGGCCACGAAGAGGAAGGTTTCCACAAACTCGGTTTGGCAGTTGTCAGCTCTATCTAAATTCTGGGGTGCTCTCCCAAGTAATTTCCTGTCCCACCTCCCTGTTGCTGACCTTCACTGGGATCTGTCCAGAATCACAGAACATGCCGGGTTGGAAGGGACTCTCAAGGATCATGGAGCTCCCAAAGGAAGGTGCTGATGTGTGTCAGCAATGAGTGCATTCCCATCACCAGGCAGAATTGTTCCTGAGATTAATTTTGGTTCCTTTCAGCGATGAATAGGGGAGATATCACTGCACGTCAGTGGGGGAAAAAAGAGAAGACAGGATTATTTATACCTCCCTCGGTCACATATGGCCAAGGATGTGAAATGTTCCTTGGCTAGAAGGAAGGAGCAGGCTGGGACTCAGCACCCACCCAGGCAGCTGCCTGTCCCCAGGCAGCCCCACCCAGGGCAGCTGCACCCCAGCCTGGGGAACCAGCTTTAGGCTTTCACATGGTGCTCTCTGGTAGCCCCTGAAGGCAGAGCCTTCAGTGAGGTCCCTGCAGAGAATGGGGCTGGTGGGAGCAGCATGCTGGCCCAGCTCCTTCACTGGGGAGGTGGCTGCAGGGAGGAAGGGTGAAAAGACCCCCCTCAGAGTGACACATGGACACAGGGCAGAGGGGAAGGTGCTCTGGTCTTGCTGCAGGAGGGAGACACAGGGGATGAGAAGCAGTTTGTCTTCTCCAAACACCAGTTGCTGCCAGTAGTCAACATAAAAGCTTCAGAGGAAAGAGGAACAAGACATCCCTCGGAAGGAAATTTTTGGAGTAATCTGCCATCAGGGATCTCTGCCCCCCTCCCATTTATTGCTGTTTGTATGTAATTTCTCTCTTAAAACCCATATTATTGCTCAGTGCTCATGTAACTCACATACAGGGAGTTTAACTGCAAATGGTCTTTCCTTTCAGGTACATTCCTGTCCCTTTCTTGCAAGTCTCTCTGCATCTGTGATTTTAGTGCTGTGCTGGAACAGGGAGCTCCCTGGATGATTATGCACAGTGCATTAGAACAACAGCATTTTGCTTATCCTCGTACATGTGCTGCTGCTCAGCTTTATTGACTGTCCCTTTGTTCTCTTTTTATGTGAAAAGTGAAAATAGGAGTACTTATATGTACCTTCTTTGTGCTGTTTGTTATTTTGTATTCTGCCATTATGTTACTTTTTACTCACTTCACCTGGAAATTAAAATCATTTCAATTCTAGCTAGACTCTATTTCTAACTCTCTTACTTTCCCATCTCAGAAACTTTCCCCTTGTCTCTTTTTGATGTGTCATTTGGAAGCTGGTGAGAGGCAGCAATGCCAGAAGAGGACCTCCTCTTTCTTCCTGTCCGAGCATTTGGACAGTTCCCTGCTACTTTCTCCCCTGATCTTTATCCTGTATCTTCATTTCTTTAGGAGTTTTTGGGATCATATATATTTGCAGCCTGCAGTGAAGCACTGTGGTGAGCTGCCCGTGGCCTGAGCTGGGTTTTCTCTTCGGGAGGTGGCAGCTGATCTGGACTTACCTGGTTTTCACAACCATCATCCCCTTCCTCCCAAGGAGCCTTACCCAGGCTGTGTCCATGAGGGGGGATGATCCTCCCCCACTCTGATCTGTTCCCCTGGCTTTGATGGTGCCCCTGGCAATTCCTCATCAGCACTGGACAGGCTTTGCTGTTGGAGGGCACTGGGTGGGATACAGAGCTGTGTGTCATTTCCTCAGCCCTCATCCTGCTGGGGGGGTTTTGGTTTCTTAGCTCCTGCCCAACCCATGACCCTTCTTTCCCTCCCATGAATAACTCTTTCAGAGAGGTCTTTATTAAAACCTCTGCAATTGCCCACACCAATTATATCAGCGACATCTCTTCTCGCCAGGACTTTGATGTACCAAAAGCTTTCAGGCAGATTAAAGGAACAGGCTTTTCTTTCCCACAAACTGGCCTGCTTTGTTTCCCCACGCCCAGGAAAGTGAATTCCCTCTCTGGAGCAGGATGGACTAAAACTGGGCAGAGCAATTAACCTCACTACACGTCCCTGGGCCTGTGCACAACGTGCCCTCGTGCTGTTTGCTCCCATTCAGGGCCCCAGGCAGGTTTGCCATTTCGTGTACTCCCACTACATTTTCCTTGTCGTTCTTTCTGTGTTCTGAATGGGATGAGCAGCTTGAGGAGGGCCAGATGGGAAAATGCTGGATGCTATAAACACGCTGCAACGGCTTATGGTGGCTTTTAATTTCGAAATCAGGGGAAGGAAACTGCTCTGGCCAAGCAACTGAGCTGCCCAGCACCCAGAAAGGCTGGGGAGAGTCGAAGGTGACACTGAAGAACCCTCCCAGCAGTGCAGCCCCAACTGCCCCTTCCCCACTGCACTCAGAGCCTGGCTGTGAGGGCCCTGGGCGGGACAGGCTCGGGGCTGCACCTCACCTCCAAGGTTCTGGGGAGAGCTTTGTGCAGAGGTACTCTCACCTCTGGGTGTAATAACCCCACCTGGCAGGCTGCTGCTGCAGTGGGAAATTTCCCACCTCACCTCCCACCATATGGCCCGGGCCAAATTTTCTAGAAATAATGAGGTTATGCAGGATAAAGCAGTTTCAGTGCAGTGGGCAATTAAACCTGTGTTTGTTTCCTCTCCTGTTTTGTAAGGCAGTTGCATAGTGCAGTCATTCTGGTTGTATCCGTTTCCTGATATTTTAAAATGAACATAGAACTGCTTCATGTGTGTCAGCTACTGATCACCTTCCCTTTGTCACCAGCTCCTCTGCTTCCCATGGTCAGTCCTGCTGGTCCCTGACACTTCATGGGACTCATGGTGGGGCCCCCTGGACATCCTCACTCTGGAATACCTCTGTGGTCTCCCCAGGGGGACTTAACCCATCCTGGTCTTGCTTTTGAGCCTACAGATAGACCCAAACACCTTCCCCAGCAACACCAGCTCCAAAGACCTGCAGAAGAAATAGAACAAGGAGGCAGGTCCTTCTGCTTGGGGTGAGCCTGGGGACAACTCATGGCATCACCCTGAGCCTCTCTGGGTGAGGAAGCACCTACATATGGGGTAGGTTGCCTCCACGGGGCAGGAAGAGCCCTGTTCCAGGGGGAACAAATGCCAGCACCAGACAGAGCAAAGGCAGAGCAGGGCAGCAAGGTGAAGCATGGCAGAGCAGGCCAAGCCTCCAGAGAAAAGTGCCCAGCAGGGTCCCCCAGCACTGGAGTCTGTTCCATCCGTTTGGGAAATGGAGAAAACATTTGGCACCCTGCGGTGCTTTGACCGGGGTTTCCATCCCTCATTCCCATGCAAGGTGATGCAGCACCTCTGCCCTTGCTTGCAGTCCTCTGTAGTGGCACACACACAGGAAAGGAGAAGCCCCTGAAGTCACCAAGTAGCCCAGAGAAGGAACTTCAAACCTGCCTCCCCATCATCTCACCCTGTGCCCTCTGGACACCCCCCTCTGGGGAGCGGTGCTTAACCCCTACACCTTCGAGAGCACTTTCCTTCCCCACCTGTTCTCGTTGTAACACAGTGTGTACAGTAATTATGTTTATTGCTTGTTCAGAAAGCAATCATAGCTCTGAAGTGTTACCTAGCAGGTTCGTTTCTGCAGATGCCCCTAACAACAATTAATCACACGTATTAACGTGCGGTCAAGAGACTTGTCAAAACTGGAGCTCTCGAGCTGTAAACAGAGCTCGTGCAATTAGCAGTGCCTGCTCTGAAAACACTTGGATTGATTCATTGCTCCTCCCAACACCTAAGGAAGTCAGGGAAGTAATAAATCATGAAAATATAGACAAGGCACTCAGCAAACTATGATGAAGACACTTCATCAGCTGCCTGTAGCTCTGTGTCAGCGCTGCGCTGGAGTCGGCGCCGTGTGAACTGGTTGTGTGACAGGTGTAACCACCAAGCACTCACAGGCACTGCAAAATAAACCCAGAAATGCTGCCTTCTAAGTTACAAGTAGGAGATTTCTTAATTGCTTTTAATCCAGCTGCTACCAAGCATATGCCCTCCCTTAAAATAAAGGAACAGGAGTTCTAGTGCACAGATTTTACTCAGAGAGTAGGATTTCCTCTACCAAGCCCACAAGACTGGGTAAATGGAGGGGAAAAGGGTCCAACTGCATTTGCTGGTTAGGAAAGGGTCCTTCCATCTCTCCACAAACTCAGGATGCCAGAGAGCAAGACATCTGGCTCTTCCTGGAATCCTGGACGTGCTTTGTTAAAGCAGCTCCTTTTAACTTGCAAAAAAAAAAAAAAAATCAACATTTACTAAAGGAATAAAAGGAAAAAGGACAACAGGAGAGGAACGGTTCCTCCAAACTTTGAAGCTGTTGTTATCTATTAGAAACAACAAAAAGAGCTCAAAGCTGGGAGATGGAAAGCAACAAAATGTATGAAAGCAAATGACTTGAATGGGGCTCTCAGAAGTGATGGTGACGTTTCATTGGCTTCTTTTCTGTGTCTGAGTGAAAAAGGAGAGTGTCCTTTAAAGAGCAGTGTTGTCTCAGTAGTCTCTGCATTTGGCATTATTAACAGCAGTTGTGTTCAGCAATTGTGGTGTTGGTCTGAAAGCCACCAGGAGCTCCCAGCCCACATGTTGAGTTGAAATAGGAAGGTGGTATGTGGCGGGGGTTTTTTTTATTTATTAATAAAAAATAAAGACTGTTTGCATTCTTTAAAAGTTCCTTGCGGTCATAATAGGCAGTTACTTCTCTTGACTCCTTGGTGGCTTCACAGAGGCTTTTCCTTTCCTGTGTACGTGGCTACAGGGCACTGCAAAGCTGTTCCCTCGAGGAGGGGATGCTTATACCTGCTTTGAGCATCTCCAAAGGTTTAAAGTTCTTTATCCCTTTGGGCATCTGTGCTGGTGAGCATCTAAATAAGTATGAGTCAAAAGCATCATATATTCCCTCATCCAAAGGCTTATGCAACTTTTCAAGATGTTCATCTCTGCACTGTGTCCTTTTCTAGCTGAGCTGAAGAAGCCAAGAGAGACACCCACAGTGCTGGACCTTCCCAGGGAAAAGGTTTAGCTGGGATATGAGACTTCAAATCCAGGAACTTGAGCTTAGCAAGCAGAAAAGTTCATTCTTTAGGGAAGGATTTTGCTTTAGGAGTTGTTCAGTCAGTGATTGATAAGTAAATATGATGCACAAGCTTTACCGTTTCCACAAGAGAAGTCTAAGAAATTTTGTGTACAGTAAAATGCAGAGAGCATTTGCCTCACTGGGTTCCTGGAAGAAGCAGGAAAAGGCAAAACCAGGGAGTCAGATCAAGTCCTGTTGCACAGAGGAGGAGAAAGTATTCTACAAGGGACAGGCTGGCACCAGAGTGATGAACTGACCTGAGGAACCACAGCACACAGGACACCACTTCATGGAAACAGATGTTGCTGCACTGATTCATGATCCAACTTGGTAAAATTTGTACTCCAAAAGGAACTGGGGTAGAGGGATGTCTGAGGTATCCTCCTGGAGGAAAATGAAGGAAATCAGAAGATACAAGGAGCTGGCAGTGAAAATACTGTTTAGCTAGGAGGTGTAAGTTAAGAATTTGGGCTTTTAGGTGTGGAAGAGCTGCACTTCTGCAGAACACAGGGCTGTTTGAAGCTGCAAGGAGTGGTTTCAATTAACAGAAGTGTCTGAAAAGAAGGGACCACCAAACCCCTCAGACTGTTCAAACTCTCTCTCTTGGTGACATATAACAGAGATAGACTATACTATGCAGAAATTCCTAAATTGACTATGTATCAAGATTAAAAGCCCAGGTAATAAATGCAAGGAATAGAAATTGCTTGTTTAGAACCATGCATTAGAACTAGCTGATATTAATGAAGCCTAATAGGATGACACATGACAGGAATGTTGATTAAGTTGTTTGTAATCTCTTTAGGAAAGATCAGCTCTGCAAAAGGGAAATAAAACTGTCTCCCACTATAAAAGGGGGATGCTGGCAACTAGGAAGTCAGTCAGCTGGAATATACATTCATCCACTAGACCTAAGAAGTAAAGCTTGTGGTGTCCCTGCAGGTGATATGCACTTTGTGACATTCAATTGAATCATAGAATCATAAAATATCATGAGTTGGGTGGGCTGCTTTGTCACAAAAGGAAATTAAATTGATCTTTATGAGTCGTCCCACTACTTAAACACACGTTAATATTGTTTTCCACATCCCCCACACTTGTCCTTGTGAGGCAGCTCGTTGTGAATGGCATAAAGGGGAGATTTCAGCCAGCCAGGATTTCTGAAGTCCCCAGCTGGCAGTTTTCTGACAGAAAGGCTTCTTCCAGCAGGAACATCCACACCACATCTCATCTTGGCCAACAAGGAGGACTCACTCACAGAACGAGGATGCTGAAGCAGCCTGAGGTATCAGCAGCCATGGCTTTGGTCACCTCCACTGTGTGAGCACAAAATAAGGAGATAAACCCCCTCAGATAAACTCTTTGCCTTTCAAAAGGGAAATTTCACAAAGCCAAATACTAACACATCAGTAAGGAGAAAAAAAAAAACAACAAACAAACAAAAATGTAAGCAAGAAAATATAGACAGTGTTTGCAAACTGTTTAATCAAGTTTGCCAAAGAACAGTCCCAGAATAAAGAAAGACCCAAAGCAGTTTCAAAAAGACACCCCATCCTGATTGTGAGGGTAAATAAAAGCAGACTGAGGGAAAAAATATATGAAGGGAGAAATTTGTGTTAAAAAGGGACTAGTAAAGCAAACACACACAGGGGCTATCAGTGGCTTGAAATGGTAATGATAAGAATAGAAAAGCAAGTAGAAAGGGGAGGTTCATCAGCAGTATTATGAGAATGGTGGAATTTTAAAATAAATATCTTTGCTGTTGCAGACAAAATGGCCTGTAGTGGCAGTGGGACATTACCCACTGCTACTTTTAAGCCCTGCAGTCCTGAAAGAGGGTATTAAATGGCAATTACCAAATGTCTCAATTTAGAAGTTTGCATCTGGGAAGTTAGCTAAGGAGTCTTTTAAACTGCCAATAATAAATGAATTTTCAGACATGAGAGAAGTCTGAAAATCCAAAGAAAGCTGAAATGGTGCCAATATCTTAAAAAGGGGAAGAGAATGGCCAAAGGGAGAGAGCATTAGCCTGACTTTGATCCCTGGGGAAAAAAAAAAAAAAGCAGTGATGGGATTGATTGTGCAAGGCTTTAGTAATAAAGAATGAAAAGGGGCTAATAAAATTAAATGCTAATCAAGGTGGGTTTAAGGTAAATGGATCTTCTCAAACTAATTTGATATCTTTTTCTGAGATTACAAGTTTGGATGACAAATGACACAGTGTTAAGGTAATAGACTTTGGTAATAGACTTCTGTAAGGCACGTGACTTGGCACCACTGTCCAGTATTTTGAGGAGGAAACAGGAATGACATAATTTCAACATGGCATACAATAAATGAATTAAAACCCACTAAGCAATGTCATTAAGTAAAGAATCATCTTTAAGAGGCTGTTTTGCAGGGTTCTACCCGTCCTGACATGGTTCCTGTCCTGACATGAATTGCATGCTGGATCTTGACCAGGAAACCTGCCTTCCCTCCAAAAAATGGTGTCACTGAAACTTTAAAGATGAACCAAGTGTTGGACTGCAGGGGATACTGAATAGGATGTCTCACAGGAAGGAAATGAGGTACAGCAAACTGATCTATGTTTCACTGTGGCCATGTACAAAGTTGTATCCCTGAACACGAGGGACATGGACCAGAGTGACTTTGCCTCAGGGAGTAGAGCTTTGAAAAAAGGGGACTTGGATATGTGTCTGGCTGCCATAAAGTGCCTGGTGTGCCCAGAAGAACAAATGCAGTTGACTGGGCAAAGCTGGCAGGAGGAGCTTACACATCCTCTGCCTTTGGCATTCCTACGGCTGAGATTTGAAAATGTCCCAGTTCAGACATCCCTGACTTGAGCATGGTTTTGAGAAGTTGGTAGTGACACCAGGAGGACCTGTGGAAATGGGAAAAGGGCTGCAAAATTTGCCTTGAGAGGTGAAAATCTGGGAAGTTCACTATGTCTTGCTGGAAAAAAAAAAAAAAAAGTTCAGTTTGGTTTCACTGTGATCTTTATGTAACTGCAGAGTGAACCAGCTGGAAGCTGCACAGAGGCAAATTCATATCTGAAACAGCATCATCTTAAAAATATATGTCTTCATATGAATGAATGAGAGAGTAACAGCCACCAAAACAACCTTGGAAAGATTGTGCTGATTCTTTGCAAGTGGCAGTTTTAAAATCGAGATCTGATGTGTATCTTCAGACAAAAATTAATTACAGGTGTCCCATTCACTAAAAATAAGTGATCAAACAAACAGCCATGTGAATCCTTTCAGCCCAGCTTATGGAGCTTTGGATCAGGCCATGCCTTGGTCATGGGGAATGCTGCAAAATGACCAGTGGTCAGGGTTCTTCAGCCCCCACAACCTCACTGGGACTGTGCAAACCACCAGAACCAAGGAAAACGCTCCTTTACCTTGGCAGGAAATTTCACACCCTGGCAGGCAATTAAAATGCAAATTAAAAATGTTAATTAGAACTGTTTCAACATCTATTCTAATGCACAAGATGGGAATTCTGCAGAGAAGGATGCATTGTTCCTCAGGCAAAACCTTCCCCAGGCCTCGACTCCTGCTTCAGAGTGAGCAGAAATAGCTGCTACTTTTTTGAAAACCTGGAGGAAAAGGAAAGGAAAGAGAAAAAAAAAGAAAGAAGAAAATAGAGTGCCGAGGTCTGATCCTGACCTCAAATGCTGGCTTAAATCCACCAAAGCCAGAGGTCAGAATCAAGCCCTGTAAAATTCCTAACTCTGCAAGAAGGTGTGAAAGGGTATCTACCTCACAATGAAACACCTGTGTTACACTAGTTTTACTGTTCTACCCCCTCTCCTTTTTTTTTAAATCACAGCCAATTTAAATGTGCTTACAAAGACAGACACCAGCTAACCTAAGGCTCTGGTTAACACTGGACAGCAGCCTGGGGATAACTTTGTTTCAATTCAGCACAAAAACCAGGTTTTTACAACGCCAACAGCTCTGTAAATGCACACCAGCAGGTCTCCTTTCCATGTTAAATATGTAGTTGCTCCATTAAGGCTCATCCCAATACACCCTGATGTTTAAGACAACTTTCTTCCCTTTCCTGCTTAAAATCTACCCACATAGATGAAATCTGGATGCTCCCAGAGCTGTGATGAGGTTGTTTTTACAGCTATTTGAGCAGCATGTTATACCTGCTTATTTGAAGATGATGATATTTGTATTGTTGCTAAGAATTCATGCCAAGCATAATTTTGGGGCGTTGTGAAGATATCATATTTGCATATTTTAAGTATTGATATAATACAAAATTCTCTTTATGACTCCTTTCACAGCATAATAATGCTCTTTCCACTGCATGACAGCCTTTAGCATAGAAAAATTCAAAAACAGAAGAAAATTATTTTTCAGAAAATGGATTTTTTTTTTTTTTAAATCCGATTTTCTTTTTCCCGTGTTTGGAGCATCCCTTACTGCTCATGACCCGCTGCATATCATTCTCATAAAAACAGTAATTGCACAGAGATACAGGCACTTCTCACTGCAATGTATTAATCAAACAAATGACTGCATTCTGAAGAAGTTTGATTTATTTTTTTTTCCTGAAGCACACTATTTCCAGCCTTGCAGGCTCTGTGCCAGTTGCCAATGTGGAAGATGGCCCATATGAATCCCTTCTCCCCTTTCTCTCCTGTCCCTTTGCCTTACCTCAGCCCTCTCTGCCCTTCCCTCCTCTTCTCCATCCTTTGAGCACACAGAGACTCTATTTCTGCTCTTACAGGCTCTGTGCCAAGCCCTGGGATAGGAGTGGCTGGCACTGAGTCTGCAAACTTCTTCCTTCCCTCCTCTGACTGATTCCCTGCTTTCTCTTGCCTGGCTTCCTCATGCTTCTAGCGAAGAGCTTTCGTGCCATGCTTTTCTTCCCTGCTCCAAAGGGGGTCTCCCAGAGCTGCCCCCTCTCCCAAAGCACTGGCAAGCAGGACTGTCTTGGGGCAGGGGTTTGGATCCACACGTGTTCCTGGGGAGAGTCCTGTTTGCAGGGGCTTCAGAGGGAGAGAACCTGAGAGGAAAGATGGGGGAAGGAAGAAAATGTGGAGACAGACACTGGCTTTTCTTTTCTGGTCTGTTTCTGTGTGAAAATCACTTTCTGTGTGACATTTATATTGTATTTTAATCACCTGAAAGGCCCATGGTGCTTGGCTGGTGTGAGCTGTCTTGCAGTGCAGGGTCATAGGGGCTGGAGCTGGTGGTGACCTGGTCCCTCTGGACAGGCTGTGGTTCTGGGGAGGCTTCTCCCCATGCCAGTGCTGAGTGTCCTCCACCACTGAGCATTTCTTGGTGGCATTTTCTTTCTGTAAAAGTGTTTTTTGAACAGTCAGAGCGTGTAATTTAGCAGTGGTGAGCTGAAGGCAGCGGGTCTCCAGGCTCTGTGAGAGGCATTGTGTGGCCCAGGGTGAGTGGCTGCTCTGCTGAGGGACACAGGAATGAGCAAACCATGGCTGTGACCTGGCAGGGACATGAGATTCCTGTGCAGCCACAGCTTTGTTAGAGACTTCAGCCTCTGCTCTGGGGAGAAGGAAATTAAACTTACAATGCTGTTAAAGCACCGCTGAGGGACCTGTTTTCCTTTTGCCTTATGTCCCCAGCTCAGAAGAGTCACAGGCAGTCACAGGGGCTGCTGGTTTGGAAGCACTGAGGGTGGATGGAGGGGAAAGGAGCAGGTTGTTGTCTCTTGTTTTCCAGGCTTCGCTGGCCAAGCACACCCTGAGGGACGACTGACAGCACGGAGGGTGGCACAGCACTGGAACAGCTGTCCATGGAGAGTCTCCCTCTCTGGAGACGTCCCAAACCCACCTGGACATGTTCCTGTGTCACCTGCTCCAGGTCACCCTGCCTTGGCAGGGGGGTTGGACTGGATGATCTCCAGAGGTTGTTTCCAACCCATGACCCTGCCTTGGCAGGGGGGTTGGACTGGATGATCTCCAGAGGTTGTTTCCAACTCAAACAATTGTGTGATTAGTCACAATCAGCCCAGCCAGATGCTCCATGGCCACCCAGGGCACAGCCAGGAGTGTGCCCCATCTCCAGTGCTTGGGGCCAAGCCCTCCCATCCCAGAACCCTCGGGAGGAAGGGAAGAAGAGACTGTCCTTAAGGGCTCTCTCTACTGATCCCAGAGGAAGCACATCCGGAGGGAACAGCTGGCTCCCTGTGGCCTGAGGGCCGGCCCGGGGTAGGGAAGAGGCTGTCACCTGCCACTGCAGTTTGGTGCCAGCAGATGCCACCCTGCAGGGAGCACTGGGGGGGCCTGTGCCACCAAACCCCCTCTGAGATTTGGTGTTCCTCACCTCCCACCCAGACGGGGAGAGACTGAGAGAGGCGATCTTGCCAGAGCAGACACGGGATCGCTGCCTCCGCTTGGTGAGGAGATTCCCAAGCTTTGCACGGGTGTTATTTCCACAACCACCTTGCAGTGCTTACCCTCAGCAGCAGGAGGCCATTCCCAGGGATAATGCTCCATTCCACTCACATTATCCCCCTCACAGTGGTTCCCTGCCAGCCCCTCCTGGCTGACCCTGGGATGGGGAGAGCAGCTGCCCAAAAAACCCCAACTCTTCTGTTACAAAGCTTACCCACCCAGCAGTTTGCAACTTCAATATGAAAAATTGCCTTGGTTATTTCAGAATAAATTCAGTTTGTTGGTTTCTTTCGGGGTTTTGTTTTTGGGTTTGTTTTTTTTTTTTTTTGAGGTTGTATAAACAGTTGGTAAGTGCCATCCCTGCCTTTAAGAACTCACTAAAAAAACCCAGCGTGATTTGATTTGTTTGTACAGCGAAAAGATTGTTCTTTAGTCCCTTTGGAGTTGTTGGATCTGATACTCCTGCCAGTCGAACTAATGAAAAATCCTCTGGCAGGATGTGTTGGGAAACTCAGAGACATCCATCCCCTCCCTGCATTGCCTCTCCTGAAGGGGGGCAGCTTGGAAATGGCACATCAAGGGAAAAAAACCTCCTGCATCCCTTTGAGAAATGTGGTATCAGAGAACCTGCTGAGTTGGAAGGGACCCACAAGGAACATTAAGTCCAACTCTTAGCCCTGCACAGGGCCATCCATGCCAGAAACCAGTACAGGGATGGGAATCTTACTGTATTTGATATAAAATTAAACCCAGTTATCAAACAGGAAGTATAGGAGATTTTGGGAAAACAAAAACAAACAAGAGACCCACCCAAGCAACACTACCCAACGATCTTAAGCAGTTCTTTTTTTTTTCTCCTTGGTTAGATCCACTATTGTAAAAATAATTCATGTAGTATTTGTGTTAATCTTAGGTATTCCAAACAGCAATTAATTCTGTAATTAATACGAATTATTAACTCTCTCCATAAACTGTATGAAATAAAAACAGAAATTAAATGAGACACATTGCACCTGACTGGGGAGGAGGAAAGAAGTTGCCATTAAAGAACAGAGCAGTTTGAGGCTCCACACCAGTTACAAGGATAAAATGAAATAAAAAATAGGCTAATTAGATTTTAAGTGGGGCTACACTGAACCCCCTCCATCACTGGAGACACCAGACCTGCCAGGGTGGGAGTAATGAACCCGTGTCTGTGTTCAAACAAGTAGACCAGGACCAGCTCTTTCTAGTCACTTGTTGATATATATGCATGGATATTCTTAAATCCACTGTTTTCTACTAATGGAACTAGGAAATTTTGCATTTAGTGTGGGAGAACATCCTTAAATAATGGAGTTTTACTTAAAATCTTCAAAGTATTTCCTGAAAATCCCAAATGCAGAGAAACATTTCCTCAGAAAAAAAAATCAAACCCAACAATTATATCAAATTGTTCTGCACTGAGAACCTTTCAGATTCATTGCAAGGGTTCATATATTCATTAGAAATAAAAAGGAAAACAAGATTACATTCCTCTACCCTTCCCCATTCCAAAAACTTCCCTATATATATATATATATTAGGAATAGTCAAAGGGATTTGATGTATTCACTGAATTTTTGATAGGTACCTTTGCACACACAGAAATAAATGCACACATCATTTCACCTGTGTGAGTGTGAACTGATTAGGAATGTTGCTATCTCAAATATCTAGTTAAGGCATTGTTATAATCATAGTAAACCCCATAGAATTGCTTTGTAGATGTTAAAGTGTTCATGATCAAGGGCTGCTAAACCCTTTTGCACCCTTATCTTTGCATCCACACCCTTTGCCTTACCAGCTTCTGTGCAAATCATTCCAAATTGCTACTAATTTGATCTCCCTGTGTGTGCTTTAATCTGTGCACTAAGTAATAGAGCGACCCTTGCCATCTGACTGTGTAAAGCTGCATTTTCACAAATTCATATTAAACTCTTGCTTTTGCCAATACCTTTGGTGGTTTCTTAAAGCAGCCAAACCACTCACAACACAGAGGAAGGTGTGGTACCCACACACAGCTGGCATTGCTCAGATTTCAGTGGCTTGGTTCATATAAAAATGTCCTTAAAAATACACATACAGCACTGCAAGTAGGGGGAAAAGATACCCTGAGAAATAGGATTATTGTTTTGAATAATGAAGGCCAACGCATTAGAATTAGTACAATTGGAAAATGACAATTGAGGAAATTCAATAGTATGCCTTGCAAACCTTTTTACTGCAGTTAAGAGTGTGTCATTAATAAAATGCATAAAATTTTAAAAAGAGTTTCCTTAAATGAGTTCCTTTTGGAATCGTCTTAGGAGGCATTATTTTGACTATGTTAATTGTTGTCTTTTTCTTTTTTGATAAATGGATTATGCAAAATTAATTCCCTCACTATGTAGATTTAATCCACAACACAGGACCACTGTCAGAATTTAAAAGTATTTTGAGTTTTCTAATGAATAGATACAAAAAAAGCCATACTCAATTAATTTATTAGTTTGAAATTATAAATCAGTCACTGTCTTTATCTACAGTTTCCTGCATTTGACCAAATCCTACTGTGCAAATGCCCAGAGAAGATATTTTTGAAGGCAAAGTTTTATCATAGGATTCTAAATTATTGAGTAACTTCCCTTCAGCTGATGTTGATTCTGTGCTGAGGAAGAACCTACAAAAGACTCAGACAATTTAAACATTTATTCCAGTGCTTTGAGTGAGCAAGAAGTAAAACCATTAGTTTATCTTGCTAAAATTTCTTTACAAAATAACTGGATAATCTGGCTTCACTCTTAGGTTTCCCACAATATTAGAAAAAACAAACCTTCCTTTATTATCTCTCACCTTCTTCCACACTAATGGTGTCTCCCTGGGATGTATATCCCAGGTGAAAACCTGCATGTACAGGGGTTTTGCCCACTTTCCCAACTGGCTCTTGCCTGAGTCTTCCTAAGTGAGAACTCAGCTTGAACAGGGGTCATCTGGTTCAACTCATGCCAAAACACAGGTGCACCTTTCAAATATTTCACCTAGTACACTTCATAATATTATAAATCATTACAAATATTCCCAGTGCCCTGACATAAAAGAAAATATTGCATTAATTTTTGAGGGTTCCTTCTGGTTTTAGATACGGATTTAAACCCTAAAACTGACACAGCGTGTCCTTGTGTACTATGCCAGTTGTCTTGAGTTTTCTGGCAAACTCAGATTAATCTGCCCCCTTTCCCTCTTCCCATCTCAGCATCAGAAATTGCTAATGACCCCTTGCAGATAGTACAGCCATAAATAGCAGTGTTAGGGCAAGAACTGAGGAGAAAGCTAATTTTCCTGTTTCAGTAACTGAAGTTACCTAGGAGATAAAGGGGTCCACAAATCGCTTGATATCTCTCCAAACAGCTGATTAATACCTGCCTGGCAGGATTTTGGAATCAGAGATTCCTTCTTGATCTAGATCCCTGAAGAGTTAGTTTTCTGGTTGTGGGTTTGTTGGTTTTTTGGGTGGATTTCTTTGCCTAGCTTGTGTTGGGAAGCTTGATTTGAAAGCTGCTGGCTTTGCTTTAACTACAAATGGCAATCATCAAGTGTCCTAGAAGAAGAGACAGAAGGTACCTGAATATCTGCAGAGGACACAGATCCCTTGCCTGATAGACAATCGTGCTGCACACAGAGGAGCAAAGAGAGAAACTAGAAACTGAGGCTCTCAAATGAGGATTACCCGAGTTCTTCCATATTTTGAAGGGACCACTCCACTTGGAGGGTCACAGGAGCCCATGGCTGTAGGGGGACCTATCAGAAGATAAGCTTCAATTCCCCTGTGTTTGTGAAAGATATGCATTTAAACTCTGAAATAGGGATTAAGGCTTTTCCCTGGTTTTTGTTTTCTATTCAGGACTCCACCAAGACCTCAGACCTCAGGAAGTGTAACCACACATGGAGAATGGGTGAGCAACAGTCAGAACTAAAGTCTCAGAGAGGAGCCAGGACAAGTTTATGCACCATTTTTCAGAATATTTTCAATCAGGAAGCTTAAATTAGGCAGCTATAATTTTCTGACCATTTGCTGAATTCAACTTCTGCAATATTTAACAGTCCATACAACCTTATAATAGGATTTCAAAGTTCTCTTCGTTGGTGTCCAGTAATGCAGCATCTGGGGCTGGATTCATCATTTCACTGAAGAATGATGTGGGTTGTGGTCCAGGATTGAGCCAACAAAGTTGGATGAGAATGACTGGCATTCACTGACAGCTTCCTGAACACAACTGGGCAGAACCGTAGTGTGGAATGAAAAGATGCTGGACTGTAATCCTGCCTTAGTGTGTGACTGGCTGCTGAATACTTGTTTACAAATTACTGCAAGATTCTGTTTACACAAGATTGTTTTAACCTCTAACATTTTGATATTCTTGGGAAGTGCAGATGGTATATTTACTTAATCACTGTCAAAGCCCGAACTTTTTATTATTTGAAACTGATTCTCAAGTCAGTGTTACTTCTGCTCAGTGTTTTCACATGCCTTGTTTCAACTCTCTTTTCAGTCATTTTTAATTCTCCTCAGTGTTCATTTTTCAGAGTGAAGTTTTTTTGCTTAAAAGTGGCTGAATGCAGAAGCCAATGGTGGGAGTGGTACAGTAGCTAAGAAAAAACAAACCTCTTCTGTACACTTTTTCCTGTGTAACCAATTTTTGAACCTTTCTGTGGTTCCACTGCTGGACCATGGGCTTAATTTTCCTTGTGACCCATTGTTTCAACCTGACTCTTCATCTGAACACAAGTTAACTGCAAAATTAGTTCCAGTGGTGCAAAACTTCAACACTGGAGGGATGTGCAAGGGATTTTTCCCAAAATCAGCATGCTCCAGTGCTCTGGCAGGCTTTGGGTCTGATCTGCTACCTTTTTCTTAAGAAAAGTAGATCTCCATCTCAGCTTCTCCCTACACTATCCTGGTCTTTATTACTGTAATTGGGTGCCAGTTGCACATGTCACTGGAGTCTCCACAAGCTGTTTATTCTCTCAGGCTTTCGAGAAAGAGAAGGAATTGTGCCTTCCACCAAAAGAAAAGGGGTTTATTTGGGCTTTTTTATGATTCCTTTTGATGTGTCTCTCTATACTTACTAGGTGGAATGGACCAAGAAAGCTATGAGGAAATTTAACTTAGAATGTTATCTCACACAAAGGTGCTCAGACATGGATTGAGCCCTTGTTATTTTTTTCTGAATAGAATAAATTAAAGTAAAAAAACCAATAATACTTGAAACAACTGCATAGGGACTTAAATATCATTGCTTTATCCACCCTAGAATACTGGGATGGAATTTTACAGCATCGAGTTTGTGTATAAAGGAAACCTTATGTAAGATAATGAGGCACTTTGATGCAAAACTTAATGGTTTTACCTTGCTCTTCTTACTGGTAGTGAATACTTGATAATTCCTAATGATGCTCTCTCCATACCTTGGTAGCAATATGTTCCTTCCACGTCTAAAAACAGTTCAGTAATGTAATTTCTCTATAAAATGCTGCTACTAACCATATCTAAACTAATTAGGCACAGTCAGAAACAGCCTAAAAATGTAGCAGGCTCGCTGAATGAGCAGATTTGGAATCTGGCACTGCTCCTACTACATGATTTGATTGGGATGCTTTTACCAGCACCTTCCTTTCTGGGCCACAAGAGCCAGATTTCTGTGTCTCTCCTGATCTTTTCTGCCCTGGAGTGATGGAGCAGAGGGGAACAGCTTGTGTGTAGCTGTTTTCCTGGGACTCTTTTGCCTCTTTTGCCCTTTTTTTACCTCTTCCTCCCAATTTGGGGAGCAAATATACCCTGGCCAGTCTTGGCTACTGGTTTTTAGTGACCAATAACAGCCTCCTCTGGGCTCTCCTTCCAGTGCTGGCTGTGGAGCAGGGGCACAGCTTGCTGACAAGTCAGGGCCATCCTGAGATACATCCCACTCTTTATTTCTAGCTTGATTTTTATTTAGTTCAACAAAAGTTCTTAAACCATCAGGTCCCATGTTTTCCCCAATTTTAGCGAATTTGGCCAATTTACCACATAACCTCAACACACAGAGCATGATCCTAAGCAGTTAAATCCTCCATCTGAAGGATTTACCAATGAATATTAAGCAATTACTATCATGGATTAAATAAGAGGAAGGAAAGTCCTTGCATAAAGTGACTATAGAAACAGGCCATGAAATATCCTGTTAGCACAGCAGAAACATTTTAAAAAAATTTGTTCTTTAGGTTTTTATAAGCTTTGTACCTTCCAGCTTTTGTGTCTTCTGAAGGAAGTCATAGCGTGCAAACTTTCCAATTTTCTTGAAATCATATTTTGTTGTTGTTTTGTTCATTTCTTCTTGGCTTAAATGTAAACTGTACTTCTCTGAAATGCAAACAAACAATATTCATGCTGTCATTCTTAAAAATAGACAACATTGTCCTCTGTTCAGGGGTTTTATCAGGGATATGGTAACAGGTCCTCAGTTGCAGTGTTTTTATGCAGATCTTGCTACTTGCAGGTAAATGCATATCTCTGTACTCATGGGATGGCAGCTCACATTTTACGTGGTTTCAGGAGACCAATAACCTGTCATTTTGATTTTTAATGCACAAAAAAAAGTAGTCCTTGGCATTATCTGAGGTAAAAGATCTAATAAATTAACACATTCGTATAACCAGGACTTGACACTGGATAAAACAAGTGTCCTAACAAAGAAAATTCTCTCTCAAGAAGAGAATACAACACGGCCCAGCTCTTCTGAGAGTCAAATTCAGGGTCCTTTCAAATCAGCCATGGGAACCAAAAAGCACACACAAGCTCACAAGGAAAGCACTGGTGAATCTATTTACTGAAACATCCCCAGGCACAGAAAAGGCAGTGAATTGGGAAGGTTAGGAGAAATTTGTACCCACAAGCAAAGCCATGTTCTCCTTTTCCAAGGCTTGGTTAATTCTGGGTAGCAATGAGAATGTTCTGCACACGAGGAGGTAATGATTTTGGTTTGGGGTTTTTTTGTTTGTTTGGGGTTTTTTTGGGTTTTAAGGGTTGTGTAGACGAAACATCAGCTGAAAAATCCAGTTTCTGGTCTTTCTGAGTTGAGATTAATCTACTATTAATCACTTCTAAGCCTGATTTGAATTTGGCCTGCAAAGCTCTAGGTAAAAACTGTGAGAACCCTCTCAGTGTATTCAAAATGACATCATTCAATGGGCTGTGACCATTTTTTCTTATTTTGGCTTAATCTGCAAATCATTATGGCTTCTCCAAATTCTTTCTTAATAAACAACAGACACCATGTTCAAAAAAAAAAAAACCTCAAAGCACAAAGGCTGCATGTTCTTCAAGAAAGAACCTATAGTTATTGCAGTAATTGAGAGAGCAGTGGGCCAATGTTTAGATTTACCAGCCCTGACAAGTTGTTTGCATCTTTAATTTGCTCAATCTGTTATTTCTTTTTCAGTAGTTAAACATTTCCATGCAGAAGTAGTCAGAAAATCCAAGCATGTTCCAGGCACTGAAAAATTCTAAATATTTTATTTTTCTCTTGTAGGTTTGGTTATAGCTAAAAAAAATGTGGAACAGATAGGTAGAGCTCCACAAGGGGGATATTTAGTTTTAATCCCTGGAATGATTTTCTGCTTTTCTGTGAATCCCAGCACTAGGCTAAGAGGCCAGTGTGGCAGTGGAGAGGACCAAAGTGCATTTTTGATGTAAGGTATGGGTACGGATGCCAAAATAAAGCAAAACTTATTCCTAAAGACCTACTGGAAAATCACAACACCAGTCCTGCCCAGCTTTGCCAGGTGACCACAGCTAAGCTGTCTATATTTTTTTTTAATGTTGATTTTTTTAATCTATTAAGCCTTAATAATTTGGGGGTGTTTTTTTTTGTTCTCAGATAGCTGATTGTGCTTAAATGCAGGAATTTTATTTGCTGTACAGCTCTGATGGATCTGTGCCTGGGAGCAGCAGGGAATGCCATTGGTATGTATCACATATATCCTTTGACTTTAGAGGAGTTTTTCTGGCCCAAGTTTTGTCACTGTAACACAGTTTTGGGAATTCTCTCATTGTCTTATTGACAGAGGGGGGGGTTGTGCCTGGTTTTGGGGGCAGCCAGTAGGAACACCTTCACTGAGCTCCACAGGTGTAATTTTCAGTGCACAGAAAGGAAAATCCAGAAAATTCCTAAAATAACCACATTTAAACCTTTTTGTCCTGCTGGAGGAGATGGTGTCTCGGGATGAGAAGACACAGGTGGGTCCTGCATGGCTTGGTAGAAGTTCCAGAAGGAGGTGCACTGGGAATGCTCGATGGCAACATGACAAGTTCCAAGCTGAACTTCCTCACAAAGCCCTGATCCTTCAACCTTCCCCTGCGTTCAGAGATTTCCAAAGTAAGGAAGAAGCAAAAGAACTTTTGTAAATGCTAATTTGACAGCAACAGAACCCCCTTTATGTACTAAGGATATGACAAAACACATCAAACAGAAAGGGAGAGGATGCTTTGGAACAGAAGGAATCCTAGGGCCCATCTTATTAAAAAAAAATAATAAAATCACAGCTTCTCTGCAGAAGCCTGCACAAGACAGGGAGAACAATGAAAAAAGGGAAATGCAGGATATTTTTTAATTGAATTGGGCCCTTAGTGTGCTGTTGAAACTACTAAAGCCTGTGATTAGACACAGTGATTGAGCTGCAGTGCAGAAGAATAACGTTTTAACATGAGATGTAAATCAAACACGTGCTGCACTTGTATCCTGCCTAAGCACCACTGTGGTGAATTCCTCATGCTATCAGGTGCACCTAAGAGATACCACCCCCTCAGGAGGCCACTAAGGTTCCTCAGTTATTGTATTTGCACCAACAAATTATTTCACCCCGAGGGCAAAAATAAATCAACAAAAAAAAGGAACACAGGAAACCTTTGCAGCCTTTAGAATCACACAGTTACTGTAGAACCCCTATTTCTGCAGCACAGCCAACCTACAGAAGAGATGCTGGCTGCTGTGGAGGTCTGTGTGGCTGCTTGGCCTGGCAGAGGGCAGGTATCCCACCCTCTGGAATCATAAGGCTGACGTTGGGCTTTATTCCATAAGTAGCTGCACTGAATAAAATGAGACAACTCCTGATACAAGCTACTAATCAAAGCAAGGATTATCACAGCCTGCCCTTAAAACGAGCTGCACTCACTCTGTGAGCATTTCAAGAGCCTTTCTAGGGTCTTCATTATTGATTTTCAGTATAAATCTAATTGGGAACCTCAGATTGCTTTTGATTTGATCTTTTTTCGGCAGAGACTTAAACCCTAAAGGAAACTAGTCACCTCTTTGATGCATGTGCCAAGATGCAGTCAAACTTCAAAGGGCAAAGGATACATTTTGAATTTCCTTTCAACTTTCCCCCATTGGCCTGGCTGCTACCACATTATGAATTATAAACAATTCTATTTGGTGCTTGTGATTATGCTTCACACTTCACACGAGGATCTCAAAGTGTATTACAAACTTCAATTAAATAGAACAATACCTCGATGAACTGGGTTAGCTATAGTTAGAAACTGTTTCAACACCCAGGGAAGTTTAGCCTTTTGGGGGGGTTGCAGATAGTTCAGGCAAGTCAAGGGAGTTCAAGCAAAGGGGAGAAAAGTGCCTGTGACAAAAAGGGGGATGCCATGAGGTGAGATGTTAATCAACACCTCACTTGCAGCCCGTTTACCATCCTCGGGCTTTCGTGGAAAAATTCACAGTAACAGAAACTCAGAAGGCCAAGAAGCCAAACTCCAGTGAGAAATTCTTCATGCAGTGCTTGAGACAGACTCCAGCTGAGCCTTGCTAACAGCAGGCAGCAAGTGGCCACCAGCCAGGAAAGGACACAGGACCTTTTGTGTGAAGTCACCCAGCCTGTGACCGTCAGTAACGCTCCTGCCCCAGCTCTGAGCAGCAGCTACAGGGGTGGGGACCAGCAGGGGCAAAGCCTCAACCAGGCTGGGAGGCTCTCCTGGGACAGTTTCATATAGATGTACGTAGGCATGTCTCTGAGAGGCCTGTCAAAATCAAGATATCTCTGGAAATACTTGAATCTCACTCACACAGAGGCTGGTGCTTAATTTAAATGAGGCTCCTCAGGCCTGCCTCTCATTGCTATTATGGATGACAGTTTCTACCAAGATTTTTTTTTTCCTTACTTGTCTGCGGTTCTTTTAAGTATAAAATAGCTTCTTTTTGAGTGTAAAGTAGACAGGATCTAGCCTGGAGGACTCTTCAGCTGGAGATGCTGCCTTACTGCTTCCAAAAAAAATGAAAAAAGAAAAAAAAAACAACCTGAGATTTTTCATAGCTCGGGAAGATTTGAGTTCTCCTAACTCAGCCAAGCTCAGCCTTGAGCCCAGCCTGGCTTGTCTGCTCAGGGGTTGACAGGGAGCAGGAAAGAGTATAAACACATTTTCACTTTTGTTTTAACCTGGTGTTGAGGCTTCAGCTCAGCACCTGCACTAGGGAGCTCACAAGAAGTGTGGCTATGAGGGAGAGAGCACACAGCCTATTTTAAGGGGGCTGTCTGGTGTTATTTTAAGGGGGAAAGTGGAAAATATTTCAATTTTGAGTGCTTTCATCTGCAATTTGACACATCCATAGCACGACGACATGGCAGAGTGTGCCATCTCTTTGCTGTAATGACAAAGCAGGCCCCACCTCTGTCACAAATTTGTAGTAAAACTGTTGGGACAAGAACTCAGAGGGTGCATCTGCAATGATACAGTTTTCTGTGTGCAGGTTTGGAGGTTCTGTGTCTTTTTCAGTTTGCTGTCAAATATCATTAATGCAATCACGAGCAGGAAAGTGAGAGTGCTTTTAAGTAAAACCTGAAATCTGTTAGTCAAGGTTCCTCCTGTTTCAGCTCATCTTTGGAGCAGGAAAAATCACACTGAGCCAACAGTAGGAAAGATTTAAAAAATGGCTCTTTTAATTGTAAGTTCAGCAGAAGCAGACTCTTATGGGTCCCCTGAGATCAGTACTGGCTGTTTGTCCTGCCAGAGCCGTGCCATGACTTCAGTCACTCCTGCTAAATTCAAAGGTACATAAACTACTAATACTACTTTAGAGGAATCTTTAACCAAGGAAAGCAACTGAGAGGTGGCCAGGAAGTGTCAAATGCTCACCCCTTTCTTTGTCCAAGAAGGACAGGGCAAAACAGCTGCTGGGATAAAGGAATTTGCATGAGCTTCCCACGGAAATACCTTTTTGCTGAGCTGTCTAGGCTTTTTTCCTCCATCAACTGGAAGCAGATTAATTTAAAATTGAAAAAAAGGAAACTTTTAAAATAGAAAATACACAGATAAAGAGCTAGTGAAAGAGAACTACACTTTAAATGCTTTAAATTCACACCTTCACTATTTGCAAGAGCATCTCCATGACTTTGCTTTCGAAAGCCTGTGATTATTATAGTTCATAACCATACCCAGAGATAAGGAAAAAAAAATAATCTCACACAAATGTAGCAACAAATGTTCATGGAATGATAGTCTGAAAACATTTTCATTTCATCCAAATTTTTAAACTGCTTGCCTATACACAGGATTGTGCAAACACATGCCTCCACTATAGCCAATTTACGCAGTTTTACACTTAAATAAAATAATATAGTTTTCTTCCTCATTCTTCAGTCAGCCACTGTAATTGTGAGTCACCTGTATGCAGAACTCCTCTTTTGATACTGTATTATCTTTTGCAAAGTAAATATCTTTAAACCCTTGTGTTGCAACCAGCAGTCACTACTGGTATCTCTGAGAGGATGCCTCTCCCTGATATCTCCCAAGCAGATTTAGGCAAAATGACTTTTTGCCCTTCCTCACTCTAGACAAGAAACATACACAGAGAATCATTATTGGGGTCCACTGAATAAATTATAAATCGTGGAGTGGTATTTAGCCTGTTGAAGAAGGAGAAGGCGGCCTTTGAGATCCCTCAGGCAGTAAAAACCTGCTTCCAGGAATTCTGGCTTGCACCACAAAAGAGAAAAGGGGCTATGCCAGTAGTTAAGGGGAAAAAATAGACTATAAACGTGATCCAGCTGGTGGCAGGCCAACAAAAGCACAGGATTCCAAGATTGACCTGAACTAAAAAAAATCGGTGTAAAAAATGAGGTGATTTACAAAGAGGGCTATTCTATTAATGCAGGAGAAAAGGGAAGTGAGAGCTAACTAGCCCAAATATCCCAAACCATTCTTCCCATCTGAATAGTCTTTAGCAAGCAGTGGAAATGTCTTTGATTGCAAAGGCACTTCAGCCCTGAGATGAAAGAGAGGGCAATTATGTCCCTCTCTAAGTTCAGGTGTATTTAGGGCGGTACTTTTTAATCTGGTCATCCCCAGTGGGGTTGCTGCAGCTCAGTGATGCAGGGGAGGGCTGCAAAGGTACCCAATTTGTGAGGGGAAAGCAAGAAGGGGGTGGGGAAACCAAGTATGTTCATGCTGGCACAAGATGTGCACAACCCCCTTTCTTCAATTCCAACACTGGTGTGTGGCTTTTAAAATCTTCTACTGGAGTTTATTACTGACTAAACACCCATTTTGCATTCTGCAGGGTGGAAATCACACTTTGGGTAAATACAGTACAAGGTCATGTGGCAAGCAGAAATAAAAAGGACAAAATACAGTTGGTTGTAATAAACTGCAGAGTAAAACACTGCCAGGCTCTGTTATGGACTTACCTGACAATGCCAAAAATCTATCTACATTTCATAAAGTTATTTATCAATTAAATCTATTCAACATTCACATTTGACCGCCAGAATTAGCAGTAAACTTCAGTTTTTTAAAAATTCAACCAAGTTTTACTTCTAAAATTAGTCTCAGGAATGGCACAACGTCTAATAAATAATAATAATAATAATAATAATAATTTTAAAAGGCTGTATCAGAATTTTGAAGAAGAAACTACTTATTTTCAGGGATGGAAGCTGACTTTACACCCACCACGACTGTCTAAACGAAATGTGTAAAATATCTGGAAGGGAAAGTTTTCCCAAACACAACTGGCAGCCAGTTTTACTTTAGCTGTGGTAAGAGGTCCTGGTAAAAACAGCAACAACAACAACAACAAAAAAAATCTCTTTTTGGCTCAAAGACATTTCTTTATGGTATGTGAAATGATATTATCATATTTTATACCCCCATGTTGAAGCATGTAAGCTTTGCCACCTTCTTGCTCCATGCAATATGAAAAATACCAAAAAAAGAAACAGATGGCTCTTGGTCCTGTGTTCCTGTTTCCTTGTCACATCTCACATGATCATTATAACTGGATGGAAAAGAAAATATGCTTCTTACAGAACTGCAAGAAACCTGCCTCCTAATCAGAAAAACTCCACTGTCTTGAGATGCAAATGGCACTGTTCAGGATTAACTGTGCTTTACATGAAACATGTGTGCAGGGTGGGCACTACAGCTGAATTACTGTGGAGAGAGGGAATGTGAGAGGTGGAATTGTCCATGCAGACACAGAAGCTGGGCTGTGCCATAGTCAGGAAGTGGAAATTGCTGTGCACCTTCTGCCTGCCTGACATTACTGCAGCTAAAAAGCACTGTACTGCTGCTTTTAATTATTCTAATGAAGCCAAAGGCTTAGGGAAAGTGTTACTCCCCTCCACCTTTTAAAGAAACAGTATTTTGTAAGTGCAAAGTTCCCCAATTTCTTTAATTTCAAGAGCTTTTTGTTTGTTTCAGGAGACCTAATGCACTTTGATCTTAAAATGGTTGGAGAGCCAATAAAGAAATAAATCACTTGTTCTTGCAAACCACATTCCTCTACCACATGTTCATACATTCAGAGTGTATCCCTGACTCTGTCAGCAGCAGCTAAAATAATCACATTTAGCTGAAATAGTGGAGCTGGAGCTGAAAATCTCCAAGTCTGGACTGGGCACCTGGACATTTAAGAGGCATTTCTGCATTTGAAACCAACCTTAAACACAGACTGGGGTTACGAGGAGGTGGTGCAGTCCAGATTACCTGACTGCCCTCCTCAGCAATTCACAGTCTCATCCTTCCTGGCAGAATTTGAGAGCACCTTGGGTGAAGGTATAAATCCACTTTCACCTCCTGCTTTCACTGAGAGGGGAGGGATTATTATGGGGTTTTTCTCATGGCCACCTTATGTATCTCTCTCGCTGTTCAAAGCAGGGCTGTATTTTTCTTCTTGAGAAAGTTCCTTGCACAGCCTCATGTCCTTTTCTATAAATGGCATAACTGTGCTGATTAGTAATAAAAGAAGGCTCCACCACCCACACCTGCTCCATTCCTGCAGCTCCTTCCTGTTTCTGGAAGAGGAATTCTTAATTAGAAAGTAAATCAGTACATCAAGATAAATCACAGTTTCTCTGGTCCTGTTCACTGCCCTTTCACAGGTCTGACTTCCCTCTCTGGGGAAGCTCAGAAAGCAAAAGGGAACAGCCTACACTGGGAGACCCTTGTGGCCACCCCTGAAATAGGAGGCATTTTCTTCTTGGTACATGAGAATTACCTTGGCCAGAAGCAATCACCCTTTTGACACAGTTCTAGAGGCTTCTGTACTCAGCCCAGCGACCCTCCTGTACCCTAACAACACATATCTTCAGGCTGTTTTCCATAAATGCTCTTCCCTAAAGATGTGGAAGCAGCAAGCTTCGTTGCCTGAGTGTGGGTTGGGGTGGAAATGCATTTTCTTCTCACGTTCAGATAACTAAGAATTCACCAGCCAGCCTGTCCTGGCTCTCAGGGTCTCAGCACTGCAGAGAAGGTTGTGTTCTATCCCTGAGTTATAAGCAGAGCTGTGTCCTCATCTGGCAGTGATCAGTCTTGCTCCATTAACCTGAGTGCTGACTTACACCTCTCGAGGATTTGATAGCTGGTCTACAACAGGAGCCTGCAATAATAAACCCAATTATAAATAAAAGATGAAAACTCCAGGGAGGGTCATTTTGTGTTGTACCACTTTCCTTTTGACCAACTGCTTGCAACAGACACATTCACGTTTTGAGGTCACATTTGCAGGATAAAATACTCCTGGGAGTGTTTGGAGCATTTAATGGTATATGATGGTTTGACAAAATGATTTGACACAATGAGTCAAAGGTGGCCCACATGCCTCTGTCTTGCCTGGAAATCCCCCCCACACACATTCTTCTAAATGCAATAAAATTGTGTTTAATTTTTTTGTATTAAATAACTGTGAAATATTAAGCCTGGGTAGAACTGGGCAAAGAAGCAGAAGTCACTGCCCCTGTTTCCCCAGCAGTGTCTAACCCATCAGCAGCACATCTGATGGTCTTTTACTATGTTCCTTATTTTCACCTTTTCCTCTACTCTCAGTAAATAGAGAGTGAAAGGCTCTCATCCCACAGAACAACTCAACATGCTGAAATTCCATTAGACCCTTATCTCCATCAATCAGAACAGAGAAGGAAAGGAAAGTGCAGCTTTGGCAGACTCATAAATGGGGAAAGATTCCAAACCAGATCTCCTGACACAATGAGGGACAGCACAGGGCAGTGATGGGGAGGGCAGTGCACAGGAGAGCAGGGGCAAGGAAGGGGAATTCCAGTTTTGTATGGATAAATAGAAACATGGAGTTAGATCATGACCTTAGGAAAGCTTTGACATGTCTCAGCCTGAAGATGTTGAAGAGTTGAATTCTGTGCAGGCAGACTGGTGTTTGGGGAGTCACAGCACAGCCACCCTCCATCTGTGGAGCTGGTAACTTATGTCAGTGCTGTCCCCTCTGGTGATTTAGGAATAGTTTCCAAGACCACAAGGAAGCTGCTTGGTTTGCATTTTACAGGGAAGGGTTGTAGCAGCCACTGCTGAGAGCAACGTGGTGTCAGAGCACCAAGGACTTCAGTCCCTGGACCTGCAGGTACAGTGCCAGACTTCCAAAAGGGATGCAAACTCACTGTGTGGGGGGAATCCTCTCACAGGTCCTGTCCAAGGAGAAGCAGGATGTTCTCTCTGGCAGGAAGAGCATCCCAGATGAACAGACAAGCCCTCAGTTCTGCAGGCAGGTGGGTTGGATGGCACTGGCTGGAAACAAAAGGCACTCAGCTGGTGAAGAAGGCACTTGGCAGCGTGAGACAGACTGCAGGGAGACTGCAGTCTGCACAACAGGGAGCTGAACGATGGAGACTTTGGTGTGGAAACAGAAAGTTCAGGACAAAGCTGAACCAAATGCCTGATTTGATACTGAAATGCTCTGCAAATTTTTCTGCAAAGAAGTCCTGGACTTCAATCTGATTTCCAAACATCATCATTTTAGATGAAATCCAAACAAAGAAACAAACATTGCTTAATGTGTTTGTACTCATTTTAGTAATTCCCTTTGTCAGCTGAAAGGCACAGACCCCAGACCCCTGGTTAGCTGGGTCCCTGCCCTTGAGCAGACAGGTAATCTGTCACTTCTCTCTGTCATCTCCCCAGCCTGACCTGCCCTCTTCCATCCTCACTGCTGGACTTGACATCCCAGGTAAGAGTTATAACCATGGTTCTTTCCTATTAGAATATTAAGCTGCACCCATACTTCTTAAGCAACTTTACATCTCTTTAATTCTATTTTTGCACAGTACAGCCCTACAGCTCTTCAGTGCTCAGTTACAGATGCCACAGTGTCTATTCTAAAGAGTTAATCAGAATGTAAAGCTCATCAACATATGTCAAAGCCATCAAAAGATCCATGTGACACATGAAACATCTAGAAATCATTTCCACGTGGGTTTTTTTCCATCTCTCCTTGTTCAGCTGTTTTCTAGGAAAAACCCCACAACTTAAACCAGTATGGCTTTTGGGCTTGTGAATGTTTGCCTTTGTGGTTGTGGGTTTTATTTATGAGGTGCCATTTGAGACAAAAGTCATCCCAGGCTCATACTTTACTGGTTCAGTAAATTTTCCATACTTTAATGATCAAGCTGCATACTTTACTTGTTACTTTTTAATATACTTCAGTGATCAAATTGTATAGTGTAATGATCAGTTTTCCTAACGTGCCTGAATGAGTTGCATACCTCATTAATTTAGATACATACTTCACAGCCCAAAACTCTAGTGTGTTTGGATGAAGTGAATAATTTAACAACCAGCCTCCCCTCCCAAACTGCAGGAGCCCAGGAATATGTATGAACCAGGGTGGGGTGGAATTGTAAAGGTGTCGGAAATCTTGGGCTGAACCCCAAACGAAAACAAAAGGTTTGAGAGCATCTGGAAAGCTGAACCAGCACTGCAAGCCTGGCTTGTATTTGCTTTGTCTTCTCAAAAATGTTCCCTTGAGGGTTAATTTTGATTTTAACGATGGATTTATCCTTTCTACCCCTAACACACCACAACAAACTGTTCAAGGTGAACCCTCAGTATTTTAACAACCAGCACAGCTCCAGTCCTGTCATGGACTTTGAAAGATGTGGAGGCACCTTATTTTTTTCTAAGGTGAGGTAGAAAGTATTCGGGGGTTAAAGAGACCTCAGGCTAAAACAGACACTGTTGTGGAGCTTGACCCCGGGAATTGTGCAGCTTGACAGGTTCTTAAGGATGTTTAGCACCCACTTGGAGGAGGAGAAGACATTACAGCAAACCCTTGCCTAACAAAAGCAGCCACCTATTCTAAAGGTAGCTGGTGGGTCAATATTACAGCACACAAATACATTCTTCAAATAATTATACAGCTATTTTATAGCTCAGACAATTGGTCTTTGTGTTGATATGATTGAATTTATAGCAGCATAAAAGCAAGAAAGAGAGGAATGTGGCAATTTCTAACCTATACAAAGTATTCTACTGTTTCACACATGAGAAACGTGATCTATTATAGCTGTTAAGACTGAATTTTAATTTCAATAAGCTGAAAATATGAACTTTTTAAAGTCCCCAACTATTTTTTAAATAGCTATTATTAAATGTAGTCTTGCCACTAAGGACAAAGTAACAGTTGCACTACTATAAATATTAATGCTAAATTTACAGAGAATAAAATGCGTTGAAGCAACCTCATAAAATTTTTAAGAAAGCTACATTTACAATGAGCACTTTGGTAAAACTTTCCTGCTGCTGCCTGACACGCACAGACAAAGCCTTTAACCAGCTACAAAAGCCTGTAACATTATAAACGTTTGGAAACACATTACAAACGTTTGGAGCTGTTTATGGGTCCTCCTTCCTTCAAAACCTGTGGTCCCTCCTCCTCCTCCTCCTCCTCCAGCCCTGCAATTATGTGATGCCTGACAGACTTTGACTCGGGACTTGAAGAGCCTGAGACAGATCTCACTGGTTTTCCAGCTCCTACTTCATGACAGAAGACTTAATCACTGTACAGCTTTATGCAGGTTTGTTTAGCACAACATCCTGTCATTGCCATGGCAATAGAGCAGAAGGCTTTTTATACAGTTTGCCACTGGATGATGATTATTAGTTGTCTCATTTTATTTGTGCTTCAAGCACACACTTTTGAAAATGAAACATGGTTCCTTCTTAGAACATAAGCTGCAAGGAACATAAGCTGCAAGTTAATACTTACCTTTTTTTTTTTTTTCCTAGATCTTCTTTTTAACCAACTTTCACATCCTTACCCAAGTTCAGAAATGAGCTGTAAGGTGATGTCCTTTGGACTCCTGAATGCTCAGATCTGATTCCTGCTGGGCAAGGCAGGCTAAGAGGGGAGAAGCCAGAGAAAAGGACTGTGAAAAGAAATAGGACAGAGACTTCTTTTATTTACACCTTTTGATAATGTTCCTGTCATTTGCAAACGTGGGAAGGCTTCCCAGCCCTTTTTGAGAGGATAAGGGCTTCGTGGAGTTAAACAGAAGTCACAGAAATCCATGTGAATTTTGCATGTTTGGTCAGTCAGTCATTGCTAGCACGTCAGAACTTTTAAAGAAATATGTTATAGCTTGGTAGCTCTTCTGATGTCCATGAGGTGGTTCATATTTTCCAGGAAAACTTTCCAGTGTACTGGGAAGTACTCACAAAGATTAAGGTTCTTGAGGAGGTAATTGTCTGGTAATTTCCAGGAGAAATGGTCAAAATTCCAGTGCTTTATTTACTTCAGTGTCTTCTGTATCAAAGAGAGAAACCGCCTGAGAAGCAGGAATTGGAATTGTTTAAGCAAACCTAGACATTCCAAAGGAGAAGTCTTTTTTAGCAGCCATTTAGCAGTTCACATGGAAATACCTGAGAGCCACGTGCCTTTTAATTGTAGGTATTTTATACATGAAGAAACAAAACTCATTTCTCAGAACCATACTTAGCTGAAATCTTTCCTTTCTTTTACAAATGAGATGCAGTTGTTAAAATGAGCCAAAAATAGCCTGTAGTTGTGTGCAACATGTAAATATAAGTATGGAAATAAAAAACAACCTGCAGTAAAAGCAAAAGGCATTTTAACAAGTATCCAAACACTCCAGAAAAAGTAGTGGTTAAGACAAGAAAGAAAACAAATAAAAATATTAGAGGGCTGCCTTAAATGATTTACATTAAAATATTTTTAACCAAACTCACCTGCACATATTTAATTTGCCTTTTGCCCCCTCCACCATCATCCTAGGTGGAGCAAGTTAATTTTCTATCTGTAAAGGACTCGATACTTCTTCACCCTCATTACTTTCAGCTCATCCTGAAAGTCTACTTGCTCTCTTCTCCTCCTCCCTTGCACAAAATTGCCAGCCTAAGCCTTGTGGGAGTTTTCCACAGGTTTCCCAGGGGAAAGGGTCAGGAGACAGCTGCAGCAGCAGACCTGTGAGAGCAGTTCAAACCAGTGGCAGAAATCCCAAAGCCTAGAGAAGCTGTGGGCAATTTGTTGAGGATCAGAGTTGTGCCAACGTGATGCCAATAATTTTAAAACATCCCAGGAGTCTCCAAAGACTGTCTCCAGACTGAGGAGGCTTTTGTGAGGTTGATGTTCTTGACCAGGTCGCTGGGCTGGAAGACAAGTACTGGTTAAACACAAGGCAGGAGGGAGGGACACTGCTGGGGATCCAGGGGTAGTGAGAGCACCCCTGCAGGGATAATCCTGCCTCCAAAGCCACCAGCTTCGACTGGGCTGAAACTGCAGGTGCAGATGACATGGCTCTAGAGTTCTTTGCAACAGCAGTGTTTCCTTCCAGGTCTTTTTGATTATTCTTCCCCGTGCCTGAAAACAGTCTCTCTGTGGCAGGCAGGATTATTTACTCCAGAGGCTGCTGCATTTCAGCAGACTCTGACAAAACAGTCTGAGACTACTTAACATACAGCTTTTTTTTTTTTTTTCATTCAGAGCTTTAAAATTCTAGAGAGAAGTGTGGGGGGTTTTTTTTATTTTATTTAATTTATTTATTGTTCCCATTTTACAGCTGGGAAAACCAGGACACTTGCTGCTTGACAGCTAATGCACCTTATCTGCCTGTGTCAGAATCAGAAGCTGCCAAGAGCATAAATGCAGATACTTGCAGAGCCCCAGGTGACAGGAGTTAACTTCTGCAGCCACTATAACCTGCTCACATCAGATCAGATGTCTTTCCCCTCAGTTGCTACATGCTCCTTTCATCTGATAAAACCATAATGTCTGCCTGCAGTAGTGCATTATATCCAGAGCTATTGGAAAGACAAGGTATTTACATGCTTGGGACACAATTTACAGACAACTGGAGGAGGAAAAGGGGTTTGAGGGAGAGAGGAAGGTCCTGATAATTTGCTATTTGCTTTTTCCTTTCCAAATCTTACCTTCACAAAACCTCCAGGCTTGAGCTGATATGCCTGTTTTGTGGAATTCCTAGAATACAAGCAATTGGCAGAAGATGCTATTTCTGCATAGGCCAAGGTTGTTGATAGCAGGGAAGTTTTGAAGGCTTTGGGGTAGTCCCCAGCCAGGCAGAAAAAAAATAGACATTAAGATGTGGTGACCACATGAAACTTGCCTTGTACAACAGATCACAAGGTGATGTAACTATTTCCTTTATCATTGCTAGGGTTTGCTCTAAGCTGAGCACTGCAAAGCTTGCAGGTGGTGCAGACTGCTTTTGTTTCTGCTGGTATTCAGATGCTCTGCCACCCTCAATTGCTCTCAGGAAATCAGAATAAGAGAGCTTGCTCTCATGAATGCTGATTCCCAAGCTAAGGGAAAAACACAGAATGAGATATCAATGATTTTTAATCGTTAGCTCACTGTTGTCTCAGCTGATTAATTATTATGATGTATTATTTGTACTGCAGCAGCACTTCAGGATAAGCTTGTGGTGTCAGTCTATGGAGCTTAGGCTGGAACTAACAAGATCTTTGTCAGGTCTAAGCTGCCCATCCTGTCATTTAAATGCAACCACACTCTCAAATGCAGATCCAGGCCAATCTCAGGAGGAGACCTGCTTTGGCCTGGGCCCAGGTGCACAACCTTTGAGCCCATCAGCATTAACTCTGCTTTTTAAACACGGCCCGATGTTTTGATCACCATCAACATGGCCAGAGGACAAGGAGGCTCCCAACCTTTTCCTTGGAGCTCTTTTCCACACCACAGTGCAAACACAACCTTCTGCACTCTGTTGAGGAAGAGGAGTTCATTGTCCTAAGTGCAGGTGCTTTCCCTTGGCTTTCAGCTTTACAAAAACACCTTTGACTCACAGAGGCTGAAGTGCTGCTTTAATCCTCCTGGCATGGTGCCCAGTAAGGGTTTTTATTCTGTTCATTTTTGGGCAGCCTGTACCTGGGACCCCAGTCCATACCTGTGATCCCAGACCACACCTGGGAGCCCACGGGCTCTGCGGGCTGCACTCACAACTTCCTACATTTCTGCCAGCAGAAACATCTGCTGCATCACAGACCCTGGAGAATTTTGTGTTCTGTCACACTGGAAATGGAGTGGGTTACAGAGCTGACTACAGATAGCTCCAGGTAACAACAGTGAATATACTTTTGCATCAAATATCAGCGTGGGGAATCCGAGCTCCCGCATGTGATTTGGGAATGTTTTGTTTTGTTGGGTTCTTTTTTTTTTTGCAGAGGACTTTGTTACCAAACTAAATTAATTTTTATTCAAAGATATTTTACTGTAGAAAGAGTGGGATTAAGGCAAGCACACAGAAAACATGTGACTATTAAGGTTCTTTAGCACGAAAAATTAAGATGAATAGCACTAACCATTACATGAAAAGCTGCTTTCCTCCAATGTCCTGTGACTTGTGATGACCATGTAGTGAAAAGACACCTGATGTGTTTTGAGCAAGGACTCCAAACAAGTCTAAGGAGCTTGCTGAGTTCATCCCCACAAAGGACACAGCAGCAGGGCCTGGCTCTGCCCTCACTTACCCAGTGCAGTGAGTCTGTGGGATTTCCCACTGCTGAAAGACCACCAGAGTCTCCAAATTACAACATACACCAGGTGTTTTTGACACAGATCCATTGGCTCCCATGGAACTATTCCAGATTGACCTTACAGTTACCATCTATTAATAGGCTTTAATAATTTCATAGCTAATTACCAGACTATAGGTTCTTTACACACAGGTATTAAGTAGACAATTCCTATGCTGCAGGGGACTTTTTTTTTTCCAGTCTTGCATGTAAGTTTTTTTGTTAGAATCATGGTCCTGGCAAGTCCTGGAGAGCCAAGACTTGACAGAGGGAGATGGCCCTACCACACAACCCTGATTTTCTTGTTTAAAACTGAATTACTGTAACACACTTTTATCATCTGTTTCCACAGTAAATCACTGGGGGCCAATGCCTCAGCTACCAATCACCAGAATATCCAGTTACAAGAATGTCTAATTAATGGGGAGAGCCAGTAAAACAAAGAGGAAGCTTTATAAAACAGGCTGGAAAAGAAATTAACTATAGACCCCATATCTGCTAGTAAGAAAAAAACCCCATTCAAGAGCCCTGATTTTGCATCTTGCAGCTGCACAGCACTCCCACATCCTACCCGTGTCAAGCTGGCTCCAATATTGGAGACAGTGTGTGGAAAAGGAAATAATCAACACCATTTCAGTGGAGAAATAAATTGCCAAGTGGGCATTAAAATTTTAGTAATAAAACTAAATGCATATGCTAATCTACTCTGTATTATTTAGAAAAGACTGGTTTGGATCAAGAAAGGAATAATCTGCACAAAATTACAATGAATGGAGGTGTTTATCATCAAGAGGTCTTTGAGAAAGAAACAAGCAGCAGATTCCTTATTAAGGTTTCAATTCATAAAAAGTTGATCACCCAATTAAAGGTGAACTGTGAAAAGAGTTTGTTAATTTTATTTCAAAAAGGGGTCTGGTCTGGCAGGCTCTGGAGAACAAAACCCAGTGTTGCCAGGTACATGACCTTTGGGGGACTGTTTGGTGCAGAGAACTGCAGTACCTGATGCTGGAGCAGGTCCTTTGTGTTCTTCAGCCTCTGCAACAGAGATTTTTCTTCTTACTCATATTAAGACAATGAATTAAAAGCAGAGCTTGTCATGGCAGTAGCTCTGGATAATTTGAAAGCTAATGCTATTTTATAACCTGATTTAATTGTGTTTCTCTTTTGAACAAGATCTGTTTCACACACTTGCTCTATTAAACTGAAATTAAATAAATAAACCCCCCTAGCAAACAAATACACATGAAGCACGTTTTCTTTAATGCAAGAACCATTGCACTCTTGTCGCCTGCAAAATCAATTCATTATGTGAAAATATTTTTCACTCATATGGAATTTTAAGCATGTGGGCATCTCCATTAATTTTAACTAATAATTTAAGAGTTTCTTGTGTATGTAACACTCAGTAGAAGCTTATAGGCTGTGGTGGGTGGAACCAAAAATGTCCTTGGGGAATAATCATACAAACCTGTTCAGAAGACTGTCAAACTGATGGTCATCCAGGTAATGCTTGAATTCCTGTAGTGTCCTGTACAGGCCACATATTTTTACATAGCCATCTCTATTTTTATTCACTTTATGAAAGGCATTATTGAAATCTTGGAAGTAATCCCTAAATTTATCCCTAAAAGACAGCAGATGTTTATTTTAGCTCCTTTGTTAAAGCAGCTAAAAGAATACAAACAAATATACAAAACAGGGGCAGAGGGGCAGGGAAAGATTTTGAGCTTATTTGTGGCTTGTATGTTCATAAAATGTATGCAAATACAGCCAAATTGTTCACAAATACACCTCAAACCCAACATGCTTCATACATTTAATTTGTACATGGAATTGCATGGCTCAAGTCCCAAAGAAATGTCACTTGGGAGGTTCACTGGTTTCTCTCTCCGTTCAGAACTGATGCAAAACATAGTTCTCTCTTTTAAAGTCTGTCCTGAGCAGAGTTACAAGAGGTTTAGTGCAGCCAGTGAAATGATAAAGGTTTGGCAGTGGAACTCCCTGCAGTTCGAGGCTCCTGAAACTTTGACATGGTGAGACAATTACTGAACAAAAACCAGTTAGACCTGACCAAGGCCTGGAGTAGTGCAAGGCCTGATCTACACCCAGGAGAAGATGTGCAGAGCTTCTCCTGAGTCAGAGCAGCACCTTAAAACCTCTGTGAGATTTCTTTTCTTACACAGGATCGAATTCAGGCCTCAAAGCCTTGACTTTTCCTCCCACTTGGTTTTGGCACTTATATTTCACTCCCATCAAGGACTTGGATCCAACTGTGGAAACCCCAAGCAATGTGATTCTCTGCATCAGTCAAAAGCCTCCCCACAATTTGGTTCAAGAGGACAAGGCAGGCACAAACTCACTGTAAGTTCAGAACAGCCTTTGCAAGGACAACACATTTTCCTTGCCAATCCCTTCTCCCAAGAACCCACCTTTTTGGAATTTGCAATTTATATGAACAAAGAGCAATTTCCCCATAGCCCTCAGGGTCCAGGGAACACCCACCTTAAAAAAAAATCTGAGTTATGATATGACTTATGTGTTAGCAATTTATCACATGTTTCAGATGCATTATACCTTCCACTGTTATATGGACTAACTCTGCTTAACCAAGTTTCAGCTGGCAAGAAATCACTTTTGGATATTTTTCTCAAGTGTGAGATCACTTCTCAGCTTCAGGTCTTAAGGCATTGTGCCATCTTCACCAAGCCTAGCCCACTTTCTTCTGAAAGAGGATAATACTTTTTTAAAATTGTACTTCCAGGTGTTATTATGCCATTCTCTTTCAAGAGCAGACTCCTTGAATGCTCTTGAAAGTATATCTTTCTTTGATAAGGTATTATTTCCCCAACTTAATTATCAAACTTAATGATTTTACCTAAAAAAAAAAAACAAAAACAACCAAACAAACAAAACCCCAAACACTAAGTCACTATCTTTATATTCTGGAAACTGGTCTTTTTTTTTGCCATGAAGTGGTTTGTCTCAGCCCTGACCATACAGATCCATAAACAAATATGTGACATTTGTTACCATCAGCTGATTATAGAAATGTCACATATTTGGGACATAAACATGGCATATTTGTGAGAGCCAGAGCTTTGCCCTCTTGGTCTGTGCCCCTGCCGTGGTTTTGACAAGTGTTCTGAAAACACAGGCCACACATTTCCCCTGACTGTTTCTTTTTAATAATACTGCCTGTAATCCACCTTTTTAAGACTTCATCTGTCTCCTAGTGCCAATATATGCGAGCCAGGAGTTGTCTTTATTAATGTCTTCAATGTGGGAATTCTTTTCCCAGATTTCCAGCTGGGTGTGTCCATTTTGTGTAGTAACTCAAAAGCTACTTGCACTAATTTCCTCGTGTCAAATGAACTCTCATGTAACATTCACATGGACACCCTTGTTACTTATGTGGATGTTTGTCTTTAATGATATTTCTCTGCCCTTCCATCTGCCTGTCTGTCTAATCCTACTTCTCAGGCCCTCAGACCCTTTTTTCAGATTCCCCACTGGTTTTCTCTCCACTTGACATCTTCAGTTTAAGCAGCCAGAGGTGCTTCAAGTGAATGGTTTTTCCTTTAGTGAATACTCAAGGACTCAAGGAAGCCTCTGAAAGCAGAATCTCTGGTGCAGTGGTCTAAAAATGCACAGTATTAAACACCTGTCACACAAGGAAGTTTGCTGAGATCCAGCAGAACAATCGGAATTTGTAATTTTTGTAAAAAATTAGTAAGATTTGTAAAAATGTAGGCAGCCCTTTTACCTGAAATTATCATTTACAGGAGGACAGTGGCTGCCCTGAAACATAAACGTGGTCCCACAGGATGCAAGAACAGTCTCAGTGACTTGTCTTTTGATCTTGCTGTTGCTAATTGGCTCTTTTTTAAACTTCCCACCATTACTCCTACATAATCCAGCTCCTTTTCCAGCTTCTCTCTCCCAACCAGAGGAATACTCTTGGCAGCACACATTGCTCTGGAAACACAGCTCTACATTCTGTGTCTACTTCATCTCTGACACTAAACATTTCTGGGGACTGACCTCCTGTGTTTATGGATCCTTCATCAGACTCAATGCTTCAACCAAGTGTATTTTAAACAAAACATTAGCTCTTTCTGCCTATAAATTTAAACTACCCTGTTTAGCTTCAGTTTTCATTTTAACATCATACAATCCTTTAGTACAAATCATATTCTCAGCAGACACCCTCAGTTTCAATAGTCTGTCTTCATGGGGAGAGATTCCTGAGCCAGATATTTTACAGTGGGTTTGGGGGTAACACTGGCTGAGCATCAGCTTTTAATTTAGAGGTTTTCATTCTTAGCCTTCAGCCCACTTGTGCAGCTTTTGCACAGCATCTCTCTGTGATGTCTTGTTTTGTTGCATTTTTGGGCACCATCACACAGATCTGGGTGTATGGAAGGTATTCTCTCTTGCTTCTGCTTTTCCAGTTGCAAGGTCTTGCAAAACAACTGTATTTCCTATAGCTGCTGCAGCATTTCCAAACTCCTGAACATAATGTGAACCTACAAATCTTCACATATTTCACACTGGCTACTTGCAGAGAGCTCTGAAGTCTCTTTAAAACTTTCTTCATTCCTAGTTCCCTTTCCTGACAGCACATCCTTCCCCCTTCTGTTAATTCCATATTGTCCCTTATGACTGTCCTAGCTTGACTAAACAGATTTTTCTATCTTATCTTCCTGGGATCTTTTCTGTATCTTTGGATCTTTGATCTGATCCCTTAAAATGGAATCTCTGAAATGTCGTAGTTACTTGACTGATCCGGTATTTTAAGATCAGCTAAAAATTCTTCAAAGGATTCCTCCTTCAGCATCCTTATATGAAACCCGTGTCTTTCAAAAGTTCAAGGTTCCTTGGGAGTGCAATATTCCTTCAAACTTACTTTCTGTAGCTGCATGGATTGCCCTCTCACCCTGGCTTGGTTTCATGCCATTAAAAACTTTGATAGCTCCTACTCCTGCAATATTCCAGAAAATACTTGTGAGCTTCCTTATGATTAATCCAGGCACTCTATATGTGTTTCAAAGCACGGTGTGAGTCCTTTCAAGGGAACTGCAATATTGCCAGTGTGTTTTAGAGTCTCTAAAAGCCCCTGAAGGGCTATCACTTTTTCCTCTCACTTTCAAATCTCTTTTTTTCCCCACTTAATTCCTTCCCCTCTTTCATATTCTACTCCTGTTACCATGTGGCACTTGGTTTACACTCACAGCAAGACTTGTGTTGGAATTATGGTGCAGAGGGTGTGAGCAGCCAGAGAGCACTTGCATTGCACTCAATCTGGCTTTACTCTCTTCAATCTCCATGTATCTAATTACTGACTAACCAGCTTAGACTCCTTCAGCCTCCTCTTAGATATGAGGCCCTAGAGATCCAACATCTGCTAATTACATCTCTGAGTTTTAACTTTTATTATGTTCAGAGGCCCACAGACTTTCCAGCAGAGACACAAATCTAAAATCTCCTGTCAGAGGGGTTTTTTTTCTTTTTTTTTTTTTTTTTTGAGTTAAGGTACCACAGCTCAAACCCCACAGCTTTACAGCAAAGGGGCAGCGGGGGAGGAAGATGGGGATGAAGCCCAGCAAGAGACCAAGAGAGTCACTCCTAAGAACTGGACACAGCAACCTAAAAGCCAAAACCAGCTGACAACCCTAAGGGCAGTCTGTGATTTCAGTGAGAGGGTGGTCTCTGCCAGCCCTGCAAATCTATTTAGCACTGCTCCTTCCATCTTGCAAGGGTGGGATGATGTGGTCAGTGTTGTACCCTCACTGCAGAAAAATTCTGGAGCCCTTTTCAACTTTCAGTGCCACTCTTCATCACTTCTGTCATCTCCCACTTAAATCTTCCCAATAAAAGTAAAGGCTGAGATTTTGAGAGCCATATTTTTGGAAAAATTGGAGCATTCAACATTTTTCGGTCTAATAAAAGATTCCCAGGTGGTAATTATTCCACTCACAGCAGTAAATATGTGCATGGAGAAAATGAGGATTAAACCCATAGATAAAGCTGCAATGCCAAAAAAAAAATATAAATTTTCTTGCAAATGTTTTGTATTTTTCTTGAAGAGCTGCAGAGCCACTGTTCAATGCCTGTTTCTAATTTGGGCGATTTGTTCCTGCGAGTTATAACAAAAGCAAAAGGGGGAGAAAAAAAAATGTGCACAGCAGTATGTTTTGAATTGTAAGATGTCCAGAAGCTTTTGTCTGCCTCACAGAGTGTAATCACAGGGCACTGAAACAGCTCCAAAGCTGGTAGGGTGAGGATCACAGCCCTGGCAGAAGTAAGGACACGGCTGGATGCAACCTCTGGGCAAGGAAAAAGGAGAGGGCTCACACAGGATCACAGGAGGGGGAGTGGGTGTTGCTCCCAGTGCTGCTGAAGTGGGCCCTATAAACAGCAAATTCACACCTCCTCCCAGTCCCAGTTTGACAGGTGAAAGGAATCAGTTTTCCAGCTCTTTGAGAAGGAAGTGTGGGCTGAGGGCCGCGTGGAACACCGTGGGTAGGTTTGGCAGCCCTGTTCCTGGCCAAGAGCTGATCTCCTGTGCAGCAGGAGGGCATGGGCCACCCGTGCTCCTCGTGTCTCAGCTGCCTGAGGTGGCCCTGGAGCAGAAGGATGACACCCAGCAGGATCTGTGCCTTCACAGCCACCACGCAGGTGGATTCCAGGTGGATTCCATCCCTCGGACAGCGGCTCCGGCTGAGGAGTCATTTACGGCTTTCCAGGGCCTTCCAAGGAGCCTGAGCAGCTCAGAGGTCTGGGCTCAACTCCTCGTGCACATCCAGCTTTCTGAGAGAGAAAACCAGCCAGGAACTGCTAGCACAGGACTGCTCCCACTATGCAGGAGGTGGGTGAGGAAGGGTGGGAGGCAAAAGGAGAACAGTCAGCGGAACAGAAAGGTGGCAATAATCAATAACAAGAAGTGCTTTTGCAGACCACGAGCAGTTAAGCTGTGAACTCATTCCCAGATGAAGCTGCAGATGCCAGAATATCAAAAGATTAAAATCAGAACTGGGTGTCCTATACATATAAATCAAGAAAACCAGAATCTAACAAATAATTAGAACGTAATTTTGGGAATAGGAATTGTGAAAGTCTCTTCTGCGGGTTTAAACCAAACTCTGTCATTGCTCAGGATGAGAGAGCCCCAGTGCAGGAGGGCAGAATATTCCACATCTACCTATTAGAAGGCTGCTCTACCTCAACCAGAAGCATCTGGCTCCAGTTTGTAGCAGGTAACTGCATTCAGTTGTATGTGACCCAGACTCCAATTTTTTTCCTCCAAATTACAGTTAAGCAATCACTATGCACTCATATATATGTATTTGTGTGTACCATTGCCATATGCATAATTCTATACATAGTTGTTACAGTAGGCTCTCAAAAGTAAATAATTCTGAAGGATGTGGACCTGCCAGCATGTCACATCATGACTATTTTATTTTTATCTGTCTTCTCCATTGATTTAATTACTCTCCAGCTGCTTCAGGACGAGTATTTGCATCTTTGAGACACACTGCATAATTTCTGCTTGCAGCACAGCATCCTCCTGACTTGCAGAGCTGCTTCTTATTTATGGCATTGGAGGCAGGGCTGCCTTGCACTTAGCATTGTACTAACAGGAAAAGAAATAGAAGGTTCCTGACCAAAAGAGTTCTTCATCCAAGTAAGACAATGGGTTGGTACAAAAATCAGAGTGGAAAAGCCCGGTTTGAGGCAATCAGGGCCTAAGTTTCACATCAGGCAGTTACAAATCCAGTGCTAAGCAATGCATACAATACAGTGGCTGCCTCACCATCTTTGCCTTATATTATACAATTTTTTACAGGTGGAACACTTGGTGATACCTGTGGGTGTCATAAGTGCAATTTATGCCAGAGAGCTGCAATGCAGGTGGGAGAGATGTGATGCTGAAAAGAAAGGGCAGTTTTGCTCTTATTCCTTCAGCCTGTTTGGGATACTGAAAAAAAAACCCCAGAATTTAAAAAAGCAGGGTAAAAAGGCAAAAACCTGAGCTTACAGGCTTCTCTCTCTGTTTTGTGGGGGTTTTTGTCTGTTGATTTCCCAAGCTGCCCCTTCAGCTGCAAGACAAGGCTGCTCCTCTCTGTTTATGTGTACCAACTTTCCCAACAATGTCATGGGGAGTTATGATTCTTATCAATAATAATTTATCAGTTTCTACAACTTCCAGACACTTTCCAGGCACAAAAGAAAGCAAATCTGTGCTCTTGGGGGTGTATTTTTACACGGGTTTTGCTCCTGAGGGTTTACACTCCTAAATAAATATAAAAAATATGAAACATTGCAGGAGAAGAGTGAAAGCACAAGACATAATAAGCATCCAGGTGGTGTGTATCCACAGCCTGGAGATCTTAACAGAACTGTACTGGGGCAGAGGATACTCCTGCTGCCTCAATCTGCTGGCAGGTGCAGGAATCTTGTAACAGCAGCAAGAGCAGCAGGCTAATCACTGCTGACTCACTGGGGCAGGCACGGATCATTAGACTCCACTCTGAGCAGGACATCATTTTGTCATTTGTTTGTCAAACACTCTTCTCAGGAGCAGTGACCTGTTAACTCTGTGTGTGGATTTGGTTTCAGACAGGTTTCGGAGACAGGATGCTTGTTCCTGTCATGTGGAGCCAGTGTCCATCCTTGTCAGGGCTGGTTTTGCTGCATCTACAGAGCCCTTGACCAGCAGTTTAACTTGCTGCTAGAGGGATATGAAGCCGACTGGGATTGCTGCCGGGGGACAGGATATGATCCAGGACCACAGTGTCCTACATGCACACCCAGTCCAGCTGCAGGAAAAGCCCCTGTCTGGTGTAATCCCAGAACACGCCAAGCTGGGAGGGACCCACAAGGAGCATCCAGTCCAACCCTCAGCCCTGCACAGGACCATCCCCAGGACCCCCTGTGCCCCAGAGGATCATCCAAACCCTCCTGGAGCTCTGGCAGCCTTGGGGCTGTGCCCACTGCCCTGGGGAGCCTGGGCAGTGCCAACCACCCTCTGGGGGAAGAACCTTTCCCTGAGATCCAACCTGAGCCTGCCCTGACACAGCTCCAGCCATTCCCTGGGTGCTGTCCCTGGTCCCCCCAGAGCAGAGCTCAGTCCCTGCCCCTCCTCTGCCCCTCCCTAGGATGTTGGAACTGCAGTGAGGTCTCCCCTCAGTCTCCTCTGCTCCAGCTGAACACACCAAGTGCCCTCAGTGTCCTCACACGGCTTCTAATCAAGGCCCTTCCCCACCTTTTTTGCCTCCTTTCGATGCTCTCTAATGGCTTCACATCTTTCTTCCTTATACTGTGGTGCCCCAAACCACCCCAGTATTGCAGGTGAGGTCACACCAGGTCAGAGCAGAGCGGGACAATCCCCTCTCTCACCCAGGGGTGCTTTTCCTGATGCCCCTCTGGACACAGTTGGCCCTCCTGGCTGCCAGGGCACTGCTGACTCGTGTCCAAGGAGCAGGATGGATCAGATGGGTCTAATTCAAAGTTGCCTGAAGCAGAGGGGAAGAGACCTGCAGGGTGACGAAACTGCACTTGCTCTTCTCCCTCAGTCTGAGCTCATACCGATAACCAGGGCAGGGAGTGCTCCGGGCACAGGGCCCAGCTGGCACATCTGTGCCAGGGAACCTTCTTAGCCCCCAGAGGGGAGCAGCTGCCTGCAAACTGCCTGTTAGGAACTGCCCTTGAAGGATTCTTGCTCCCAAACAGTGCTGGGAGTGATCAGGGAAAACATTAGCTGACACAGGCTGAAGCAAGGCAATGACAGTTTTGGCAGCTCAGCAGCAGAGGGGACATTCTGGGAATGGCTAACATTCTGGTTAGTCAGCATAGGTGCTGCCACAAGGCCTGTAAGGTAAGAAATGTGAGCTATGGAGAATATCTGTAAGAATATCAGTGTGCACACTGAGCTAGACTTATCTCCAGCAAATCAAGGGAATAACAGGATCATGGAATCAGCTAGGCTGGAAAAGACCTCTGAGCTTGAGTCTAGCCTTAACACTATGGATAAGTTTGGTCTGGTACCTTCCAAGACTCCTTTTCAGCGTCTTTTTTTGGTAAAATTATATTTGTATTACACACAGTGTCATCTTAGCCTAAGCACAAACACTGGAAGTTATATGCTAAGCTCATAAATAACTTACTCAATCTGATTTTTCATTTCTTCCACATGCAGAGCTTTAGTTTGCTGTTTCTGCTGCTCTTCCAGCTTTGAATGCTTCTTTTGTTGATTATTGTAATATGCTTGTAAATGTGTAGAGCTGCCTTCTGCCATGTATTGGCTGAGCCTGTGGCAGTGGATGCAAACTCCATCCCCAGTTCCTTAAAAATTCTTGGTGAGTAAGATATCCTTTTTCATCTGCATCATACCTTGAAACAGAAATGCTCTCTTTAAATATTCATGTGTTCCCCAAAGAAAGGCAGTACAGATGTCCTTAAGTGACTTAACAGCTTAAATCTCACTGACTTCCCTTCCTTACAGAGGTGCCACAGCACAGTGAAAATGAATGAGTGGCTTTATATGAGGCTCGAAAGATAGGGCTTACACATTGTAATCACAATTCTAAAAATATTACCCTGAGGACCAAATTGTCAGGAGTGTTCCCCAGCTCTCAGTACTGCATCCTTTCAGTGTCTGGATGGAGGTGCAGAGCACTGGCGTCCTAAAAATCCAGTCTCGAGTGTCTCAGACTGGTCGCACAAGTCTGAGGTGCTCAGAATGGTAATCACCCTTCAGAAACACAGGCTTAGCTTCATAGTTTTCATGTTTTCTTAGGTATAAATCCTTCCATGGGCTTCTTCCTCTGCAGTTTCTTCCCCTGCTAGTCCTCTGATGCATGGTAATGCCTAATTTAGCCTCAGCTTCACTCTAATTCCTTTATTCAAGTTACAGACATATCAGGCACGTAAGAGATTTCAGCTATTCTGTGAAAGGAGTGGCTGATGGGAGTGAAGTTATGCAGCACATAACTACATGAAAAGGACACTCTCCTGTGTGCCATGGCATCCATAAGGAAAAAGAATAGAAAGTAAAATCTAATGGAGTAGAAAATAATTCAGAGATGAATCAGTGCTAAGAAAAATCTATACAGTCAATGCAGTTTGAAACTAAAATGCAATACAATCAGATTCTATGTATTAGTGTGTTTTTTTTAAAATAGACCTGTAATGAAGGTAGCTTTTTTATATAATGTCACACAGAGCTGACATCTATGCCACTGCAAACACAGATGATAGCACAGCTCCTCTTTGTTGAAGGCAGACAAGTTTTCCCCACTTCACAACAAATTACTCGTCTATAAAAACGCTTCATGGTATTACTTGAAATCTTTACACAGCATGAAATTGCCTTGCTTTCTTTTGTTATGTATTTGGGATGCAGCATTTTTCTTTTGACTGAATCCCATTTGTTTAGGCTGCAAATACTGTAAGTGTAAGTAAATTTGGTTCTCAGAGAAGGAGAGGCTGGCAGCTCTGCCTTCAGCCAGCTGTGCAGTGTGGACTGTCCACAGACTTCCTCCACAGAAGATCTGTCTGCAGTTCCCACATGACCTGAGACATCTGGAAATGACAAATTGAGGTGGGGCATTTGTGTGTATAAAATAAATAAAAAAAAAAAGATGAAAAAGAAGATAATTTAACCGGTGACCTGAAGTGCTGCCCAAGACAAAAATGCATGTTAAATTAAAGGGATCAGTAATACTGAAGCCAGGAGAAAGTCCTGTCTTCTAATTCATTGGAGCCTGGTGGATCTAATTGAGCTTAGCACGATAAGACACATCTTCCTGTAACAGTGTCATGATCTGAGGTCACAATCATAACAAAATACAAGATTTCTTGAGCAGTGCAATCTCTTGCCATTCACTGCAGCACCAAAGGCTCTGTAATCCCATAAAAGATGCATTACTGCAAGAACTAATCATTTAGAGTTGTCATACCTTGCCCAAAGCTGCTCGGATTCTTCCAGGGTGATTGGAATGCCAAATGTGAACTAGAATTTCTTCAAGTCCCTTGGCTGTATAATGGCATTTCCCTCACTGTCAAATCCTTGGAAGCTCTGGAATGTAGAAGAAATCATCACTAACAAGAACCAACAAGTCTGACAAAGTGTTTGATCGCTCTATAAGCTTAATAAATAACGGGAATTGAGAAAGGAACTGGAAATGATAGAATCACAGAATGGTTTGGGTTGGAAGGGGCCTTTAAAGGTCATGTAGTCCAGTCCCCTGCAATGAGCAGGGACATCTCCACTACATCAGGACCTGCAGATTTTCTCCCCAGTTCATTCTATATCTAACAGGAATTAGATTTTGGGTTGGGTTTTGGTTCTTGGGTTTGCTGGTGTTTTTACCACTCATCTGGCAAACTGAGATGACCAGCACTACTGCCTGATGTGCACAGTTAATGAAAAAATTACATTCATTTTTTGTCCCGTGCTAATTTGCCGCCCAAATATTGCAACTATTGAGGAAGTTTAAAAAGGTGGGAATGTTCTTATTGGACAGTTTTGTGAGGATCTTTTTGCATGTCAGTGTTTCACTGTGCTGGGCAATGCTGAGTGCCAGCATAGGAGAAGGTCTCTGTGTACAGCACATGGTCAAACAGGCCTCAGATGGAGCCCATTTACAACAAAAGCATTAAATAAAACTAACAATATTAAAATATGGAGAAAGTTTTAGAAATAACCAACATGTAATCGACATTGCAAAAAATTGTATATTATTCAAAGGGTGGAATTTTTTTTAATCACACAGTAAATTTTTATCATTAATGAGCTATTTTGCAAGGGTCTCTTTGAATATTTATGGATCTGAAGATCAACACTGCACGATGTTCTGAAATCTATTAGTGCTGCTTATTTATTTAAAGAAAACATTCTTCTTACCCTTCCTAGGTCGTGCCATCTGGTTCTTGCTTTGATAACAAGATAGTAATGAGCGTGATCACAAGCTAGCTCTGCATCCCTTATCATCTGGGGGTTTTTCACAGAAAAGGAAAAAAAATAAAATAACTAACTATGTTTTACCTTAGTGGGAGCTTTAATCTCCACAAGTTTCCTTCCCTTTTGTTGTTCTTCATGGGAGCAGTGGTTTTGTTTTCTAGTTTCTAAGATACCCGTTAAAGATTGTTACTTTGCATCTGTGTAAACTTAATTCCTTAAATATTGCCTTATTTCCCTAGCTGCAGGTTAGCAATGATGCTTTAAATTCTGTAATTCCCTATTTATTTTCAAATCAATGCTGTTCAATTCTCCCTCAAACTCAAGAGCCAGCAAGGATCATTTACACACATAGAAGGAAATGTTAATTATCTTAGAAACAATTATATCCTGGAGTGACTCCAGGAAGATTATCCTTGATTTACATCAACAGCAAAGAGCAAAACTAACTTTGTGAGTCACTAAGGCATGGGCTAGAAACGGGGAGCAAGACTCACATTTGAAAATTTAGCCACCATTTTGCAGCTGAATTTTTTTTGCCTAAATTTTAGCACATTCATCTACTTCAGGTGCTTGAGAACATTCCGAATTTTCCCCACTCCCACTTCTTGAGAGAAGATTCCATAAGCAAGCAACTGGCCCACAAAATAGTCTAAAACCTTAAATGTGAAAATGCAAGTGCTCTTAAGGCTTTCAATCACTGTATTTTCTTTGTTGAACAGCAAGAAGTACTTGAAACGAGGAAATTCTGGAGCAAAATGTTTCAACTTCTAGCTCAGTCCAACCTGAAACAGAAGCGAGAGCACAGCTGATCTCAGATTTCAACTGGTAGCAAGACTCGATCTTCATTTGGGAGGTTGAAGTTGGATATTGGGAAAGATTTCTTAACTGAAGAAGTGGTTAAGCACTGGGACAGGCTATCCAGGGAAGTGGTGGAGTCACCATCCCCGGGAATGTTCAAAACATGAGTAGATGTGGCACCCTGTGATGAGGTTTTAGTGCTGTTTGGTCAAAGGTTGGGCTCAGTGACCGTGGAAGCCTTTTCCAGCCTCAGTGATTCTGTGATCACCACTTCTTGTTTTAGGCTGTTGTCCTCGATTCACTCAGGGAAAAAAGGAAAACAAACCAGGCAGACAAATATTACTACCAGCAATGCTGTAAGAGACAAATAAAAACTGGGAAATAAGCCTATGTGTACATATCACATCGGCCCTGCCACAGCAGAGAGGAGCTGCTGATCAGGAGCTTTTTCAGTCCTGGTGTGTCTTGTCATTATTTTTATGAATTTGTCTCTGCATAGTTAAAGAGAGTTCCACACTGAGCGTTTAGGATGAATTTTTTATCGCTTAGATGTTGTTTATCATTAAATCTGAGCTCAGAGTTTAAAATTCCAGGCATTTTGAGCTGCATCACTTCTCCCAGGATGGGAAACTGCAGAGTTTTTCTCTCTGTCCTCCACTGGGCCTCAGTTCTTCTGCACATCTCACCTGCCCTTGCCTGCCCTGTGTTTGACCTCAGAGATTCTGGTACTTCTGGCATTTTAACCCAGATTCAGTGGATTCAAGGTCTAATTTAATGGAGTCATAAACCACTGGGAACTTGGTAAAGCCACCCAGATTCAGCTTGATAGAGACTTATGTTAATACTGTATTTTTTAATTTGTCCCCAATACAAATGTTCACAGAGTATATTCATTTAGGTTACTGTAGGTGCTGTACAACCTTTTCTTTCTTACCTGTGAGATGCCATAAGCCAAGGAAGAACCTCCTTAATTACTTGAGTGTGAAACAGTAGACAGAATTCCCGCTAACTTTACATGTAAGTCAGGTTCCTTCCCAACAAACCAAGCCTGTGCAGGAATTCCTCAGATGGAGCAGAAAGCTGTCCAAGAACTGCCAAATTCAAGCACGTTGATGCCTTCACAGAAGGCAGAATAGGTGTCCTAACGAGGAATATTTAACTTAATTTTACAGGAATCTAAATTTAAATAAGAACATTTAAATTAATTTTAACTTATTATTTAACTTTATATATTTAACACGCCAGCTGTGTATTTTCTAAAGATAAATAACAAAGGTTTGCTCTAGGCTTGTTTTGGCAACAGGTAAATATTTTAATGCAGTTTAAGGACATAGGGCATTTACAGCACTTGGGAGAGTAAAGTGCAGCCTTACTGCTTTCATCCCAAGCTTGTATAGAACTGAGCAAAAGTAGGGAGCATAAAAAAGCCACTCCCATATAAATTTACAGATTAACCTCCACTTCCCAACAGTACTAAGAGGTACCTCATTTCTACCCATGAACCCTTAGAAACCTTGCAATGAGGAGAGAACTTACATTCAAACAGACACAAAATATTCAAACAATTTAAAATGGTGCAATTCTTCAGAAAACTTCAGTGCTGATCAGCTTTAATAGGGGTGTCCAAGCTGCTTTGAAAGAGGACTCCCTTCCTGAATTCTCCCAGGGAACAGGGATGGGATGAAGTGAGCAAAAAGGTAACAACTGCACCTTCCCTCCTCTGTAAAATGTGATTTTTTTTTTCCTCTGTGCATATCCACAGTGAGAATTCAAGGAGCACATTCTAACAGTAATTACAGAAAATAATAAACAAATGTAGAAAAGCTGGAAAAACCTTGATTAAGATCACTGTGGTGCAAACTTTAGGGACTAAGAACATCTTTTAAAAGATCATTCTCATGAATAGGTGGACTGTTCCATGAATGAGTAGCACAGAGATATTCTTTTCTAATTGCAGAATCTTTAATAGCTACGCTCACAAAAGGAGGGGAAAAAATAACTCAGAGCTTATTTTCCTGCCAGAGGCTGCAGAGGAGGCAATTAAGACAAAACCCCCACGTTTTTGCCTTGAGAACTGAATGTATTTCAACTGGGAGTTTCTGAGAACACAGAGGACTTGAAATCCAGCAGGATTTTTAGAGTCACTTCCCCACCAGCTCCTCCAGACCAACTTTTAAAGCAAATGTTTGTATCAAGATAACTGCTAACTTCAGAGCCAAAAGCAAACCCTGGCTCCATATCTTTATCCCACAGACCCCCATCAGCTCCCTGTTGACTGGGATATTCCCCAGCAGTCATGGAGTGATATTCAGCATCACTGACTCCGTGGTTTGGGCTGTTCCACAATGTAGCTCCTGTCCCATTCAACCTCCCACCTGCAAGAAGGACATCAGAGTGTAGCAAATGTCAAAAATATATTAAATATATCTAATAGATAGCACAGTGATATGGCCCAAACAAACCAAGAAACCCTGTACTCCTTCCAACAGCAATCCCATGCTGGCTAAGCCTGAGCTATTCCAGGAGATCTGCCATCAGAAGATCCCTGATTAATGGAGAATCACCCCTGAAACTCTTTTGCCTGATGCTGTGTTTTGGAAAGACTCGTTCTCACACAAACAGCAGCTTCCTACTGTCACAAGTTCATCATCCCCCAGCCCAGCAGGATCAGCAGCTTCCCAGCGGGGCACCCGTTCCCTTCCAGTCCTGAAGGGCTGAGGCACTTTTCAGGCCACAGAAAAGCTATTTTGGGCTCTGTTAGAGATCTGATTCCTCCTGCTCATTGTGCAGTGATACTTTAAGAACCTATTTTGCCTTCCTTCCGGGGAAAAAGAGAAAAAGCACCTTGTGTAGCCCCTGGAGCGTTTTAGAACTCTCCTACAACACATGAGTCATGTGGAGGAGTGAAGTAATTCATGACAGATTTTAAAATGGGAAAAACTTGCAAGGAAAAATGTACACACTGACAATCCACTGCACCCTCCTCCTGATTGATAAGAAAAACACCAAGGTAATGGTCTGTTTCTTTCCAGAAACATTCCTGTAAAGGAATATTTCTTTTATTTCTACAAGATTTACATACACGAGCCTGTACAACTGTTGCAAAGCATCACAAAAAAGTTCTCTCTGCATCATTTTAACTTCTAATTTTACCCTTTAAATCCTATTCCCCATTACAGACATCCAATATCCTCCCCTTTTTTCAATTCCAGTTTCTATTGAAGTATAGTCAAGAACATTTGTACTCATATTATCTTCCCACTAAAGGTTATAGGAAGAAAATCAGGTCTCTTTTTCTGTAACTACAGACTCTAACCCAGTGAATGACAAATCACTGAGAAATAAAAGTTAGGAGGGTTTTTTTCTTTGCCTTTTGGTTTCTGAGACTCACTTTATGTTAAATGTGGGTCACACTTCCTTTTACAACTCTGAGATATAGTAACATATGGAAAGAAAAGCTGTGATTCTCAAAATTGGCAAAAGCTTTAAATACAGACAAAACACTGTTTTGATTCTTGATTTAAATGAAAGAGCTGACACACTCATTTTCCTTGAGATTAACCTGTTTCAAACATCTTTTGTGAGGCTACTGGATGTAAAGGTGCACTTATTTTGGTGGATACATTTTGCTGGCTATACTCACAAACTTCTAAACTTCTAGACCTGAGTGAAGAAAAACCTGAATATTATGACAGCCAGCCACAAATCATCTCTTCTCCTTGTCTGACTTCTAAAAGAGATAAAGACGGCAGAAAATAATAGTAACATAATGAATAAAGTACCTCTGAGAAAAATTAGAGGCACAACACAGAAGTTAAAACAGGCCTTGAAACCAGTGGTAAAACTGCTGTTGATTTCAGGGGCATCAGAATTTTACCCCAAAAAAATCTAAATTTAAATCATAAATATAAAAGAAATGAGAAATGAATAATTACTTACTAGCTTTAGTCTGCACTCAGGCTTCCACCCTGAGCAATTGGCTCAGATTCCACGAGCTTAATTTTTTAAGAGCTGAAAATTAAAACCTTTACTTCCAGGGAAAATGACTTAGGGGGTAAGGAAAGTAGCTGAGGGGAAAAAATGTGCTCCCAAATTATGAATATATTCCTCTGGTATTCATTCCTGAGCAACAGTAAACCAGTGAAGACCAGATCCTCATTATATGGCTGGACAATACACCTATATCTACACCAACAGTAACCCTTGCTGTCTCACTGGGATTCTTGATACTCTAATAAAATCAGCAATTACATTACAGGCAACAGCATTTCAGCATTCTCTAGTAGCAGCATTCCACAAAAACTTGTCACTAATGTCCTTTTTTCCCTGAAAGAACTGGTTGCTGTCTGCTGGCTTTCTACACAGAATAGAAGAAGCTGCTGGACATCACTACTATAAAATCATCCACTATAATTTAGGATCCAATATAATTCCAAGACTGTAAGGATTTGGAAGTGCTGAGGACAAGGGTAAACTCAAGGCAGAGCAGTCAGTCATCTGCTTTTTGCAATCCACAACAACTACCTTTGGATCCCTAGTTAGTTCACATCCCATGTTTCATTTTCCCTCTTGGCTTAGCTGGGTCTGGAGCCAAAGAGCTACAGATAGGAAGGTCATCCATGTGCTAAAAATCATATGGCTGCTCTCCTCATTTCACCAGTAGCCTTTACTTGAAATAGAAAAGTTCTGGGTCTCCCAGGAAAGATTTTTTTATGCTTTATTGCTGTAAATTTTATTTTGTTTTTTACCTTCCAGCACTGTCACAAAACCCAGGTAACTCAACTCTCTACCTGGTAACCCTAACTTCAATCTACCAACAGTAGATCAAATTGAGTATCATCCATTGACATGCCATGACCTTCCAACATATGTTAGATAATAAAATAAGTTACATAATGGCCTTTTTTATTTTTTTTTTTTTGTTTAACATGCCATTTTGAATACTAAATATCTGGGTGTTTTATCCTATGGCTGAACCTGAAATTACACTGAAAATTCTCTCTCTTCCTTACACTGACAGTAAGCCATTTAAATATAGTTCTATTCTGTACATCTTCAGTTCTGTACAGAAAGAGTCAGAGAGCAAAATTTGACTGTATTTTCTGAGACTATTTAAGCAAAAGCACAGGCTAAGATTAAACTTCACCTGGAAAGTAAAACGTGCCAGAAGAAATGACAGCAGCTCATTCAGCAAACTGGAGGCAAAGTGCCATTTGTAGAATTTGCTGCTTCCACCTTTCCCCACAAGCCTCCTGGACAAGGGAGGATGGATTCAGGATGGATTCTGAGCCCTGAACCCCACACAGCTGCAGGGAGGTGGAAGGCACCATTCCTTCTGCATTGCTGCTCTTCAGAGCAAGTTTGGGCACCTGTTTTAGGGAATCTATTTTGGCAAGGAGCATTTTGATCCTCCTCCCATGTCCCCTTCTTTTTTTTTTTTTATTTGCAGCCCCTCTACCTTTCCCATTATGTCTCTCTTAGTGTTACCTGAGTTGACTGTGGAGGAGTCCCTGCTTTTCTTGTACTTTTCCACCTCCTGCTTCCCTGAAAAGTTGAGGTTGCAGCCCTTGCTGTTGCTGAGGGTTTTCTCCAAAGCTTTTCATTTCCTTCAACTGCTTTGGAAGTCCTGATTTGGATGAATTTCTTTACAACTATCCTGGACTTTCCAAGTATTCCTACAGCGATTGCTCTTGCCATTATGTTTGAGTTAATTGTACAGATTAAAAGAAAAAATTCATTAAATAACTGAACAGCATAAGGAGTGCTAAAAATTTGAGAATAATTAGCAAATTATCATTCCTTTCTATGAATGTAAAGCTTCTGGATAAGCAGGCACATTTTATGTTCTGTTGAACAAGTATTTACCATCAGATCAAATGCTTAATAGTAGAGATAAGGAAATCTGGCTGCACAAATCCAATCAAAGCTGGAAAGAATCAGTCACAATAGTAATGTTGGTGACTACAGCCTCAACTATTAGCACTTTTATCTAGAGGGAAAAAAAAAAGTGATAAAGCTCCGCCAAAACGGCGAAGCAGATTAAGTCATGTTAAATTGTATGACTAGGTTGTTGTCCTGTGCTGAGTGGCTCACAAAAGGCAAAGTGTCTGTCTCATTTAAAGGCAGAGGATTGTTGAGAACCTTGCAGGGAGGGGGTGTTGTAATTCTGCACCAAAGTGGAGTCACACACACAGACTGTGTTCCCTGACACAGCTGCAGTTACCATCCTCCTGAGCTTGAACCAGATCAAACATCAGAGGAGTCCCAGGGTGCAAATGTCTGTGTTACCTGCCCAGTTCCTAGAAGAGCCAGGACAGTGAAGCCAGAGTTCCTGCTGTGCTCTTTGGTAAAGGAGGTGGAGTTTGGCATCCTCCCTCACTGACATGCCTCACACCTTTGGTGCTCCACAGGCAAGCAGCTAAGAGGTGTCCTCGTGCTGTCAGCTGTAAAGAGAAATCCCACAGAGTCACAGACTGGGTGAGGCTGGGAGGGACCACAGAGCTCATCTGTTCCAACCTCTCTGCTCGAGCAGGGTCATCCCAGAGCACATGGCACAGGACTGTGTCCAGCACCCCCAAGTCCGTCTCCCAGGGCTGCTCTCCATCAGTTCATCCCAACCCTGGCTTGACACCAGGGGTTGCCCCAACCCTGGTGCAGCACCTTGCACTTATTAAACCTCACGAGTCTTCCACCAGACTCTGCTGAGCTCAAGGGTCCGAGAACATCCCAGCCCAGTGATGCACAAACCTGGCTGCATGTACATCGTGGGCTTTTTTATCCTCAGTGCATTGCCAAAACCCAAGGAATGCATCATCTGCAGAGTAATAAAAGAACAATGAAATCACAAGGACTAACTGTTCAATAGCTTCTGGTGCTGTACAAATGCCTCAGATGTGAGTTGTACACAGACAGCCAACGCAGGAGAAAAAGCAGCAGGTAGAATGAGTTTGTTCTGCCTAACAGTGACAAAACACACGTTGCTGCATTAGCTCCCAGCAACATTTCAGCCTTCTAGATTATCACACTGCAGTGTAAACAGCAGCAACCAAAGCTGAGGTCCCAGAGGTGTGTGCCACAGGTGTCAGATCTGGATGGGAGGAGGGCTTGTAGCCCACATGCTCTTAGTGAGTGTACTGTTAACAAGAAATATTAAGAAAAATATGTGGTTTGTGCCCCCTCTTTTCCTCTCCCTCATTTCAAAGCAATTTCACTTCCTGCATAAAACTGCAGAAAGATATTCACCTGAGGGTCTTTAGACAACTGGGAAGAGTTGGAGGTTTCATTATGTCTTTACAGACAAGTTGAGATTCTCTCTCCTACAATAACCTGCATGAGATCTGTTTAACTCCTCAGTAACTGGAACAGTTCTGGAGGGTTTAACTCCAGCTCTGTGAGCAGGCACATCACTAAGACAACAAGAATCTTTCTGGGAAAAGCATATGAGAGGGAAAAAATAACTAAAATTTTTCCTCCCCCCTTCATTGATTTTCCCATGTGATTGCTTGTTGTAGGGGGAAAAAAAGCTGTCTTTAATAGTTGCTGCCTGCTGTATCACTCTGTCCTTCAGCCTTTTAATTACCTCATCAACAGTTCTATTCTGGGCATATTTGTTAGCTTGATCTTCAATCTGTTTGATTCTAAAATTGAAAGATTGTGCTTGAAGACAAGTCACTTATTTCGTAGTTTCAAACATTTGATTCAGCAATAATGAGCAGGACTGCTTTAATGACATGCAAGACATGGAAGAAACTTCTTAGATGCAAAACAAAATGATAGGTTGGTCAAGTTAGAGCACGTATTGATTTCCAAGGCCTATGTTGTACAAACATTTCCTTTAGAGAATATAAATAAATAAATAAAAATTGACTGATACTGTTCTGAATCATTTCTTTTGCAAATGGAGATCCCAGACCTCCAAATCACAGGCTTAGTTTCTAATGAGCCCCAGTTTCTACATCAGCTATGGAGCCACCTTGATCCTTTAATACCTCCTCAGTTAACATGAGATGGCTAAGCTAACATGAAAGAAGTTAATGAAAGTATTACCATTGAATTTATAAGGAAAAAAAAATCTATCTTATGACATTTTCTCTCTTCCTGGATCCTGAGTAAATCAACTTCCATGCTTTTTCCTTTTAGAGGAATGGCCATAACACCTTTCTTTCTCAAACTCTATAAAGAATTCCATAGATATAGACCACATATCCTTCTGACTGAAATACCACAAGCTTCATCAATAAGCCATTAAAATAAATAGCAATTAAATATTTAATAATTTTAAAGACAGAAAGAAATTAAATGAAATCATATGTAATGTGTCCCACTTGTATCTATTTTACATCCGTTATGGATTTACTGTAGCCCATGAAAAGGGAAGTTAGAACAATTATTCCTGTTAAATTTTAGAGCACACATTTCCAGATAAGCAAAATGCAGAAATATTCAGCCAGCCTGGTTTTATAGATTTATGAAGTGTGTTTTATACTATTCCCTAAACTTGAAGATAATCTTAACATTTTAACTCTTACTCTAAAAATATGCTAAGGAGAAGAGTCTTGCTTTGATCAGAGCAGCACACAGCAGATTAACTCTGAGCCTCCCAAAGGGATCAGGAGATGACAGTGACTGGTGACTCCCCCCCAGGGTCTCAGATGGACTCCTCTGCTGAAGGCACCTGCTCTTCTCAGATATTTGCTACCACTGTGGAATGCAAGGGATTGCCAAAACATTACCAGCTGTTATATTCTCCTGCCTATCAACACAGGCCTTGCCAGGGATGTCCCCGAGAAAAGGAACAAAGGAATTACAGGAGAAGTGATGCAGGAAAACCCAAGTGTTCTTTATACACTGACTGAGGCAAAGGCTGGATGTGCCCTGGAATTAAATGAAGGATTACATGCAGAGTGTTATCTAAAATACCATCTTCCCTGTCAGGAATTCACACAAAAACTCTCTTTATCTACTGGCTTTATAACCTAGAAGCCTCAGATTAGACTAAAGAAAGGAGCTGCCATAAAAACTCACAGGAAGGTATTAACCACTGAGTTGAGGACCTAAAATTACTTGGAATAGAGCTATACATTACAAGACCATAGAAGAGAGAAAAGCAGACAGAATGGACCAAGCATGTGAGCTGTCAGTACATGAACATTAGAAATGTGGTATAAAGAAGGGGACCTGGAGGTTCTTACGGTTCTTGGGACATCCAGGAATATTACAATTCAATAAATTACACCTTACTTAGAGTTCTACTGATAAAAACCTATGAGAACATCAGTGCTGCAGTGGTAGGATGACTACTGGACATCAACAACAGGGATAATAGGATTGAGATGTTAAGCTCTTGGAGATTTTGAGATCTTCTTTTCCTGAGGGTGAAAGAGCTGGTTGTAACTGGTTGAGTAATGATTGCAGCAGAACACAGGTTGTTCAGGAGGTTATCAGATTGTGTCAGTGACATTCTGTTGATGTCAAGAAATCTAGTGAAGGGAAAGCCTTTCTAAATTTTATCCTAATTAACACAGAGCAACTGCTTGAAAGGGAGAAGCACAGCTGAGGCAGGAATGCTGACGGAATGACGGAGTTTGAGACACTCACAAAAGGAAGGCAGAACAGGGGGGAAAAGTAGATTTCTGCCTTCTCAGGGAACTATGGTCTCATGGGACATGAGTCTAAAGGGAAAATGAGAGCTGGAGATGCATCAGTGAAACATCATCACAGCATATATGATCAAAATAGGAAAGGCCACAACACAATGGGAAATTCAATATAAAAAACCACCAAGAGTAATGAGAATTCATATTACTTAATGAGAGGGATCAAGAAAAAAATTGGCTTTCTATTTAACAAAGAAAAGACACTACCAACAGATTGCATTAAGGGAATGAAACACTTAAAGTCTCTTTTTGTATCTGTCTTTGATAAAGAGTCAAATATCAGCAGGCTGCTTGAACAGTGAATACCAATAATAAATAAGGAAAGAGCAAATTACTGAATATTGCTGTGTGTTCATATCAGTTCTTAAAGAACTAGCTAAAACTGTCTCCTAAATTTATGCAGAAATGCAAAGACACTACGTTGCTTCAAACAGAGGGAAGAAGAACTGGAGAGTTACAGACATATCTCTAAGAAATCTGTTCCTGCTTTCAGGCAGTAATTACAGAGTCACAAAGAGTTCAAAGCCTGTTAAGAGACACAAGAGTCACCAGGGATCCTTGAGATCTACCCTGATTTCGGGCAAGCTTATATTTTAAATTATATTCCCCTCCAACCCGCACCACTTTCACCTTGCTTTCCTAGGGAAATAAGAATAATGCCACCAGCTTTTTCATCCACATGTGTCAGTCTTTCCCCTAAATTTGGTGTACATCTACCAATTTCAATCAAGCTGGAGAGGGGTGGGGGTCTTCAGATACAGTTATTACAAGTTTTGTGAACATGACAGTCACGAAACGGAGAGAGACTCTTCACTCTTCTGGTTGGGAAGGCAGAGACATTATTGTTTCCATTTGTTAGCAGCCAGCCAAGCAGTCAGCATATGTGATTCTCTGGGCTGGCCATGTACTGTCTCCTGCCCAGCTGCCACCTTGAAGTGCACACAGGGAGATGTTCTCCTTCCTCCTCCACAGGCACATTTCCCAGCTGAGTGAGACACCAGCCTCTACTCCCTGCACAGCTTGGGCTGGGTTGCACAGTTCTTCGTGCAGGCCTGACAAACCTAACCCACCCATCTGCTTTGACACACCAGTCCTGGGTGCCAGGATGCTGGCTGAAGGTGTGGATAAAGCTCCAGATGGTGGCTCAGCAGAAATTAGGGACAGAGATATTTATTAGTGAGGTTGCTGATTAATCCTGAATTTAACGTACTGTGTCCTATGGACAGAGCTATATTCCTCACTGCTGAGTCATCTGCATTTTTTGTGTCTTGCCAGCTCTCTGCTTTGACAGTCTTTCAGTAGAAGTGGCACTAGACCTCAGTAAAAATAACTTTGTGGAATTTCTGAAAGATCTTTTGACCTCAAGAACAGGAAGGACAAACTCAGCCTGCAGAAAACAAGCAGGCTGATTTCTTGACTGAAGTACAGCTCATATTGTGCTTTGCAGCCAGTCTTGGAATGCATCTGCAGGAACACTCAGTACCCAAAAAAATACCACAGAGAAAGAGCCAACCATAAGGTCTCAGACATTTCCTGGTGTCTTGCAAAAGCAAATTTAGAAAGAATTTCAGAGACAGATCAGCCTGCTGCACGTTCTGAGGATTAAGATGAAGGCCATTGTGGAACAGGATCTTTCACAGGTAGGGACACCTTAATAACTCCAGCCTGTTAAAGACTTAGAGGTGCAAAGATGTGGGAATATCAATATTCCACCCTTTCCAGACAATCGGTCTGAAATCACCACTTCAAGCAGTAGTAGATGCCAGGTTTGCTTTTCTAGAGACTTCATGTAATATTACTTTTCCATTACTGGTCACAAATTCTCCCTAAAGAGAGGAGCAGACATAATTTGGCAAATGGGAGCCACACAGCACCCACTATATAATAAGGAAAGAGGTAACACTAAGATTCATAAGGATACTGGAGTTGAATTTTAGCAGTTTCAGGAGGAGAGCCAGAAGCCTTGAAGGTTTGGAAGGTGTTGGTGCCAGAATCAACTTGGCCACAGCTCACCACTGGGACAAGAGGAACCAAAGAGAAGGTGTAAATCACTGCTTATACATAGAGAAGGAGTAGCTCATCTGACATACCTCCCAGACACTGACCAGTTAGGAACTGAACACCCAAAGATTCTGTTTTAAACTTGTCAGAAAGCCTAAACCTTTGTTCAGGGCCTCTTTCCTTGGGTTTGGAGCTCCTGACCCCCAGAGCTCAGCCTGCAGCTGCACCCCGAGCTACCTGCACTGAATGTGTTCCTCATGATAAAGGAGACTGTAATCCTTGTAAAAATATCCCAGAAGGCTTGTGTCATCCCAAGACCTCACTAGGAGAGACAGGAGGATTCCCAGTGCCTGAGAGGCCCTCAGAAGATGGATAAAAGATGAAAAGTGTGCCGAGAAATAGAAGGATGTGGTCTTAGCTATCAGTGACTAATTCATCTGCAAGTGTGAAATACAAATGGGTTGGAAAAGTTCAAATCTTCTTTTTTAAGACAATTTTCATTAGTACTGGAGCTGGAGCTGGGTTTTCCTTGCTTGCCTGGAATGCTGCAGTTTCTTTGCCTGAATCAGGGGCGTGGTTATCACCCTGAGCAGTTTTGAGCAGGGAAGGAGACGGAGCAGGAAGAGAGAACCTGTGGCAAGGCTGGGGGCAACAGAAGAGGCACGTGGGCCTTCTGAGCTATATGAATGAGCTGCCAGTCCTGATGTGTGGGTGCACAAAGAAACACAAAAAGGTCACATCATTTAAGAGGAAATAAGGAAGTGTGAGGAGAATCTGGGGTATGACAGGGCATACTCCTGTCTTGAGAGCTGTTGGCAGAAACGTGAGCTTTGCATGGGACATTCTGTACTATGGAATACCAACCAGAAAATGAGGGAAGACAGGCAGTGAATATGTTTCCACAGACATCAGAGTAAAGCATTGTCTGGTTCAAGTGGAAGGAAATACCACCTGTGTGCTGGGTCTAACTCCATGTGCACGTTATCCTGCAAATACAAGAAAAATATTATTAAGAGAAGCTCATCCCATTACAAGGGAAAGTTTGTTGGTGTCTGTTGTGTCATTGTTCCCTGCCCTTTGTAACCTGGGTGCCAATACCAGTGACTCAGGTTCCATGGAGGCTGGAGCTATGGCCTGCAGTGGTCACAGCCATCAGTTCCTGATCCTCTGAGAATGTTCAAATCCAGCCCCTGAATAACGAGCTGCACTGATTCTACAGAGGATCACAAGCTTACTCTTCAGATGTCATCTAGAGGGCAAAACCCCAATTTCTGAACAATGCAGTGAGAGACATAGTCCTTGTAAAGTGAGCTCAACCATTTTTACCTGAAGCCTGGAGCCTTTGATGAATGATCCATGTGTGTTTGCTCTCCTGATGCAGGGCTTTGAGTGTTGTAAAATTTTGACTATATCTCTGCAAAATGAGAGATCAGCCGAGGACAGCACTCACCATTAGAAAAACAGCATGCATCCACAGTCTATTTGAAAAAGTCTCCTTTCTATACATATTTTTCTTTATATTAAACAGAAAATTGTCTCTAATAACAGTACCTTTCTGAAAGGTCTGTTTGCCTTTTTTCTTTTCTCTTTGTTGTTTTCCCTTTGATATATGTGAGCTGATACCATTTAAAGTCACCAGAAAGAAAGAACAGCATCTTTTAAGTTATCCAAAAGCATCTTGTAAAAGATTCTATCAGAAGAGTTACCCGTGTATTTATTGCATAACCTGGATAAAATAAGAATTTAAAATAATTTGGGAGGGTGAGAACAATACATAATACAAATGTCTTGAGGCAAAGACGATCAAAGTAATACATTTCTTTTTTATACACAGTTAAGGGCATTATTAAAAAGGCTTTCCTTATGCACTGGAAATTAGCCTTTGCAGGCTCCTTCTGTTGCCTAAAGAGAAAACAGGAGTCTAATTTAAGCACTGTATCATTACCTTGAAGAGCTCCATTGACTCTAGAAGGATCCTAGAATACAAGAGCCTCCCCTACCCACAGTTACCCTTTGGAATACCCTGCATAATTAACACTTGAATTATACAGTGGACACTTGGAAGAAACTTGGCTCACCCCACACTGACCTGTCAAATTCAGGTGCATTGGCGGAAAAAGGAGCTAAAATCACAGCCACTGTACAACTAAATCTGTCAGAAATCATGAATGAAAGCCCTTGTTTACCTTAGCTTGATGCCTGGTACATGAATATAAATTGAAATCACTGGCTGCCTAACCTCAGCAGCCCAGGAGCAGTCACACTGTTTGTTCATCCCCTTGTGTTGTTCTGAGGGTAACTTCCAGCTGGTAGTTCCCTGGGCCTCTTAAATTACCCTCTTAAATCATTCCTGTGTAAACTAGGAGCACTCTGGAATCAGAGCTGTTGCCATCACTGTCACCGCTTTCCTGAGCTGTTTAACCTTCCAGGATTTCCTTCATGCTCATAAAGCTTTGGAGCGTTCCTGGTTGAAAGCAGAAGGCTCCTGTCCCTCCATGCTGGGGACACATGGCATTCTCTGCACTCCACTGATTCCAAGTGGAATACTCCACTTCTATTTAGAAGACACACACAAAAAAATACCTGTGGTAAAAAACCCACTTGTAACTGAACATATCCACTGCCTCCTATGCCTATGAGAGCAGAAAAGAAATCAAAGCTTTCACTTCTTTTGAGAAATCCAACCCACACCATATCTACTGCAGGGGAGAAAGTGTCAGGGGGGTGAGAGGGAGGGGAAAGAGTCTCCATTTTCTAGTGACTGTGAAGCTCTGCTTTGCTAAAACCAGTGTAGCCTTCACACAGAAAATGGCTGTGAACGCTACAGAGCAACATCTGCTTTGTGAGCCTAATCCATAAAAGGCTTCCAAATGCCCTTAAAAATTGTTCCCTCTTTTCCCCAGCCTGAATGTCATCTCCCAGGAAGCCATCTGGGACAGGCATGCCAGCTATTCTGCTGCAGCGACAGCAGTATTGTCCTCGAGTGCCTCCGGATGAGTCACATCAATGCAAAAGTCCAATTACAGTAGAAGCCCCCCAAAGCAGAAGTATCATTTCAAATAAATAAGACTGATGTAGCTGAACCACTGGAATTCAGAGTGTAATTCAGTCTTTTCATCACCTTTTGCTCAAAAGCCCTGCATCCCTTAAAGCCCCCGTGCTAAATCCCCAATCTGGTTATGACACTCCCAGCACAGATGTGAGAGTCCTAAGCCAGTGTGTGTGCATTTAGAGGAGTCAATTACCTTTTCCTTTCCTTTTTTTTTTCTTCTTATTATTTTAAAATACAGCCTCTTTAAACCTGGCATTTCTTACCACTTTAGAGCAGCGAATGAACAGTGCCATCCACTGTTTCTCTACATCATCCACAACGTTTTCCTGGGATGGTTTAAATAGGATTTAATATAAAAATTAATGCCACATTTGTAACAAAGAAATATAGATTGATAAAAGGCACAATCACAGTCAGGCTAAACCACAGAGTGACAACTCTAAAAGTAGATTACAACAAAGGAAATTTTAGGGAATGTCTCCCATGGTTAAGCCATTCTAACCTAATTACCTATACCAAATATTTCTCCAATCAAATAGGCCATCTACTGCATTGTTGAGTATAGATTCTTTCTTTAAATTATCGTATGAATTACATTTCTTCTCCAGTGGGGTTCCCCAGACCATAACCCTGATGAGTGATATTGCTAAGAACAGGTGCCTTAAGAAATATTTGTTACAGAAGAATTAACATGGTGTGAATGAGACCCTGCTTTCTAAACATGTCCCTGAATGTCCTTGACAATAGAATGCCAACCTTGTCTTTCAGATGTATATTTTAGATGATGTTCTTCCTACAAAAGATGACAAACTCACCCCAGCAGTGGTGTTGCACCTCTTGATTTGCTAAATGCAGACACCTGAACTTTTCACCAATGCTACAGTTCACTAATGCAAATATGCAGGTGGGCTCCATGTTCTGAAAGAATCTCTCAAAGATTCCATTCTCTAAAAGAATCCTAAAATTATTGTACCCTCATCCTCCTGTGCTTTGCTAGAACACAACCTCTGTGTTCAGTGTTTTGATCTCGCACAGTTTATCTTGCTTCCTTTTAAAACAAAAGCTAAACAGCCACAGTGATGAATGAATTGAACCATAACAGTTTGCCTCTCTATACCTTACCCTATATTATTTTCTTATAGGCAGTGTTTAGAATTCTAAGTAAAGGCCACTTTTCAATTCAAAGTGGCTGTAATTCCTGACTTCTCTTACAGTACAGATCTCTCATTGACACAAATAATGGTAGAAACATTATTTAGAAAATTGTATAACTGTCGAGTCCCAGGTAATTCAAAGGATAATTACTTGTTTATGATCAATGACTAATTATATACCACACAACACAGAGCCATAAAACTGACAAATGGTGAAAGCATACAGTTATAGCACACTGTGCTGGGAACATGACTTTCATGAACCCAGTGCATAACACCCAAAGTTTGCTCTTAAGACATTCATAGAGAGGAAAAATGCACACGGTAGAATTGGCTTCACTGATCACACTCGTGCTCCTTCGTATTTCAGGATCAAAGATTATTTTCCAAAAGCCATTTCCCATTGATGCTGTTGTGTTTGCCCCTCACACACACAATGATCAGCAGGACACTGGGGTGTGGGGGTCAGGCTGGAAATGATTTCTTTGATTTTCCTATTATGTTTTCAAAGGCAGCAAAGAATTCCCCGTCTTTCTGAAAGTCACTGGCTGTAAGCAGAGAAAACTGGAGCTCCTGAGAGAGTAGATTATACCTGATTATAAACTGACTGAAATGTTATTGCAATAAAATGCTTAACACAATTCCCTCTTCTTGGGGCATAGATATTTTGACCCCTTGCTCCCCATGCTTGTAGCTCTTTTGACTCCTCACTTTGGGGAGCCTGCTCATTCTGAAAATTAGATTTCATGTTGACAGCATTAAATTTCAATTCCTTGTTCTTTACAGCAACTGTCTACTGAAGAAAGACATTAATTAGTTTTGATTTTATTGTGTTTGGAAATACTAAACAATGCTCAATAATGTCTTGGATCTGCAGCACAGATCTCCTTTGTTGAAAAGGTTTGTCTCACCTTTGAAATGCTAAAATAATGTCAAACTCACAAGAGTTTCCAACATTCTGAAACTAAATAAGACATTTAAAAGCTGATCACATGAGGAATGGGGCATCTCTCTTCCACTGATTTTTCTATATGCTTAAGGCAAACCAAAATATTTAATGCCTCCAGCCGCAGATGTCATATTAAAAGACAAGAATAAAGTTATGGTAAGAAAAAGAATTGCATCAAATGTGTTACAACTCACCATCATCATGAATTATTGATCTGACAAAGAGGGGCAAGACAGCTGTAGGATTTCTGTTGACAGTGCCAGTACACTCAGAACCATGGGAATGCAAAGCCTTATGAAAATCTTTCCAATTTTCCATGATTTTATCTGAATGGATTTCCTCCACTTAACAATTGAAATAATTAACAGTGCTGGAAAGAAAAAAAAAAAAGCATTACTGTGGTTAAATTATGATAGTGTTACCACATGGAAAAATGTACTAAAATGACAACCCTAACACTAACTGAGACTGTGTTATCACTTACAGTGTTACAAGCTAGAACAACAAAAGGCATAATTTGAAGACAATGGGTTTGCACAAGGGAAAATAATGACAATCTGGCTCACTGAACCTCCTTCAGGATCTGTCTGTAGCACTAACACTTAAAAGTACTTTTCTTTCATGAATTGAGTGTATTAAAAACAGAAGGTTCTGAGAAGAAACAAAACCAGGATCACATTTTGATCAAAAAAAAATCTGAGCATAATGGCAGATCTGACCAAAACCTGTGCTATGCAAAGTTTCAGGTGAAAGGGAGGAGGTCGAGCTGCCCTTTGGGTTGTCTCTGCTGGCTCGGGGCCTAGGCTGGTTCCAGGTTCTGGTTCTGCCCACTGCTGCTTTTAAGATTCCTCTGACTGGATTATTTCCTGTAAGAATGGTAAAATTGAAGAACTCCCTTGAGGAAGTTGTCCTTTTTTATTGGTACCACCTGTAACCTGCCTTGGGTACGGGGTGAGCCGTATTGGTGGAGTTGGCATCACCACTCAAGGCACAAACCAAAAGGATTCCCAGACACTGAGGCTTCCTGGCAGCTGCTTCTCACCAAGAGCTGGGTACAAACAGAGTCCAGAACAACCTACTCCTCCAGGCACAACCACTTTCTAACTGTGAAACCACAGCTGCCAGGGTAATGAGTGCCTACTGTGCCATCCCTGGTGGTGTTTCATCCCAGGTGGCAATGGTCTGTGATGTTCAACATTTCCCTTTCCTGCCTTTCCTCACAGTAGCATTTACTTCACTTGGGATGCTTATTTTAAGTGACAAATATAGAATTAGTCAGTGGACATACTAGTGCAAACCTAAAAGAGGGTTAATATTGAAAATTATGAGCAGCTTCTGGATATTAAGAAGTAGATTTGAAAACTGAAGCTTAGGTTATTTCTTCAAATAATTCAGTAAGGAAAATTATTGACTTATTTCTGTCAATGGAAACAGGCATAAGACACGAAACATTGATTGTTTCAGCATAGAACCTCTCTGTACCTTCAGTGAATGGTGCTAAAGGAAAACATTGTAAGACATCTGCAAATTGATGTTTCCAAAATAGAATCTAGACATGTTGCTTGTGATTATTCCATTGCTGGAATGAATGGGGACATATTAACTTAGACACAAACTGTGTGCAGAACATAACATTTTACCAAAACACAATCCAGCATTTTGCCACAGTCATTATAAAAGGGGATATACTTACAGAATTAAAAATAAACACTACTGATTCTTTATCTTCAAAAAGTCATAAAACTCATGGTAGTCAAGGTATCCACTCTGTTTTGCTTAAGTTATCTCAGTTAACTCCTGGAAGTCTTTATCTTTCATTTGAAATACTAGGTTATGTAAAACCCGACAAAAGTAATTTCTTGTGATCTTTCCATCACAAACATAAACAAGAACAAACATTTACTAAAGTGATGCTGATTTCAGCATGTCATTTTACACTGCCAGATCATCCTGACCTACAATAACTGCAGATGTTTCAATAGCCTGCATATACTGCAGTCACCAGTCAACATACAGTTGGAATATTCCCTGGATGGAAAACTAAAACTATGGGAATGAAGCTACAATGCCCTTTCCATTACCTTGGAGTAGATTATTTAGTTTGCTGTGCCACAGACTGACGGACAGGCGAACTTGCTTTGCACAAACCAGCTCCCATTTGGAGCAGTTTATCAACAGCATGTCACTCCTCACCTGGTCTGGAATCAGGAAACAGGTTTTCCTGGCTAAGAACTAGACAAATATCTTTCTGTTCATAAAATTCACCCTAAGAAAATTCTGTTTCCCTTTAGTCCTCCACAGAGAGCCAGGGTGGCAGTAATAATATAGAGGATGAGCAATTATTTACTTCATCAGTTGGTCTGGGAAATACTTTAAAGTTTGGCATTCACACAAAATTGTGTCTGACTGAATGTTGCTGGATTTGAGAGAACTTGACTCAGTTGAGCCAAGCTGAGTTTAAATTCCTATCAGCTATTGCCTTAAGTTCACACAAAAATCCATCAAGTGATATCTGTTATTAGTTCCTAATAGAACTCTCAGCACATTCACAGGTAGCACATGAGCCTAAATTTATCAGTGCTCAATTCCTCTCTGGTGGGATTTGCTTCATGATCAACTTCAGAACAGCAACCAAAAACTCAACTAAACGTTCCATGTTTGAACACAGCTTTGTCTAAGGCTGCAGTTTTCAGACGTTGTCCATGACAGTCCAAAAGACCAGAGCAAATGCAAACAGAGGTTTCAGTCAAAGATGTAACATGGCAAGCCTTGAGGAATTTTGGCTGTTGACAGTGGTGTGTTGATCTGAAACATCTGAGACCTGCTGTTGTTGAACCCCCTCTTTCTTTCTCGCTCCTCTGCATGTTTTTTGCACCCCCTCAGCCAGCTGTGCTGCCAGGCTGGGTCTGATTGCACTGCTGACCTGGCTGCTGAGGGTCAGTCAGCTCTCAGGGAGGATGTTTACCCACAGTGTGATGCCCAGTTGCATTCTCATGCCAGTGGATATTCATTTGGACTGCAAGGTAACAGGCAATGGATAACTTCATGCAGAAGAACCAGGATACTGTTATTTTGCTACATTTAAAGCATAGCGTTTATCTCAGTTCCCATGGCAAGTAATATCCATAATTTATGTAGGTGAGTTTTACATATGGGTTTGTTACAACTCTTTTCTGTGACTGCCTATTGCATTTTATAGTTTTTAATTTGTTCCTGAACTTTCCCTGGTTTTTTTTAATTGTTTCTTTATTTTCTCTAAAGAAACCTGAGGAAAGATAATGGGCGGAAAGAAGAAAAAAGAAGAATAAAGGCTTTGGAACAATAACAGAAAAATTAGGAGTAAATAGTTCCTTCAATGATTCAGTTTTCCTGGCTAAGCACTAGACAAATATCTTTCTGTTCATAAAATTCACCCTAAGAAAATTCTGTTTCCCTTTAGTCCTCCACAGAGATCCAGGGTGGCAGTAATAATATAGAGGATGAGCAATTATTTACTTCATCAGTTGGTCTGGGAAATACTTTAAAGTTTGGCAATCAAAAGATAATGGTCTTGTGAAACTACTATCTGGTATTTGAATTTTCTTTAGAGACTGTTGTCACTGCATTAAATCATATGGAAGCAGAACCTGATAATATACCTACCTCCCCCAGTAAATAACTGAGGGAATCTGGTGCTGAAGCTACAAAACCAGCTTGTACTTCACAGGAAACAATTGTACACAATGACTGGGTCTTACCCATGAAGATGAAATATCTCTTATGATAAAAGTAAATCACATTTTGTTCAAACCTTATATAATATGGGAACGTTAAGGCCTACTACTTCAGGTTTTATTAAACAGTTGGTATTTGGCTGCCTTGCAAGTTCAACTTTATTTAGTCAAAAGGATTTAATTCTATTGCCCAGATCATTATCTCCCCCAATCCAGCATCAGTGCTGTGACTAGGGATGTACTGATCTATTCCAACAAAAAAAAAATCATAATGTTATGTATAAATATAAACCATTTTACATATATTTCTTTCGCAGTGGGAGCCTCCAGATGCTGGGGATTAAATAGCTCTTTCTTCAGCCTGTCTTTCCACCATCTCCAATATCTTTGCCTTTGTTAACAATTGCATTCAGTAATGCTGCAGATCAGTAAATGAATTAAAATCATGTAGTAAAGTGCCTTACTGAATCATGGCCTGAATGTTACAAGCATTATTATTATTATTATCTACTGCAATGTAGGAAACTGATTTCTTTTCCTATAAATTGCTAAGTGAATTCTTTCTTTCTGTGGTCATATATATGTGTATACAGATGAAATACTGCAGAGCTAAAAAGGCCAGTTTTAATGTAATTATATTAGAAAGGAATTGTGATATATCATCTATATAAAATGACCCAATAAAAAATGCCAGTAGTACTTCTGAAGATATACCCAGTGCTTCTTTTGCTTGTGTCAACCAGACTGAGAGCTTTAATTTTTTTTCAGTCTATTATTTGCTCTCTCGATTTAGAAACACAGAGCCTCCAAGTTAAGGAGAGCAATATGTAGCAAATCAAAGTAATAAAAAAAAAAAAAAAGAAAAAAAATCCAGCTTGTCCACTAAAGGGATGATCCCACAGTCCAGTGTGTGGGACATAGATATCATGGCAGTCCATCAAAGCTGACAGGCACCTTGGCACAGCCCTGTGCATGGTGAGGGCTGTGGAACTGGGAAGGACAGTTCTTATCCAAAGAGCTAAACACAAAAAGGAATCCAAAGTCTGGAAAAAATAGTCAGATGAAGGTACTTTGAAATCAGGTGGCAAATTGCAAACATAAACCTTTTACAAATACACCACAGCGCTGTGTTTATATCATATAATATGATCTTACCATAATTACCACGCAGTTCTGACTCCCATTAACTTCACCTCTCACACTGATTTTATCTCTCCATCCAAAGAGACTCCCCATGTCTGTAATCCCTCCTGTGTGCCCAGGGACCACGGGGATGTGCATTCCTTACTAAGCACTTGGACTGGGATGCACACACTCGTGACACCTCCCCTTCTTTTCCAGAACGTCTCCTATTAAGGTGCAGCTTTATCCTGCACATATTAATGCTTATCTTTCACTTAAATGTCAGTCACAACCAACTGGTCTCTTTCAGTGTGTAACATTACATAGGAATTCATGCTCTGTGGCATTAAGATATAATATTAAACCCACCACGTTCCTTGAAACATTTTAGAACTCTCTGAACACTCTTAAGTTGACCCGATGCTGTATTTGAGCACAGGAGATAAACCAGTTTTGTTCCTCTTATGAACCTGATCCATTTAAGAACTAGAGGTAGGAGACTTTCCAACACCACTTGAATTCCTTGTCCTGAGGTGAAGTATCTCCTCCTAAAAGATAATTTAAAAAAACCCCTAATAACGCAGCTGAAAGGTTACAAACTTGATGCTGCAATTCTAAGTTTCTAAATTGCAGGAGATACAACAATATGACTCTGAAAATCATTAAAAAAATGATGTCTCATCTTCAAATGACACAAATACCAGTGACCGGGACACCACACATTATCAACACAAGAACTATCAGAAATTAACTTCATATAATGGAATGTATAAAAATAACAGATAAAGCAATAATATTTTTAATTTTAAAAAGCAGAACTGTCCACTCAAGTTATTATAATTTTTTAATTTTATTTGTAAATTTTAATTTTTGTTTGTGTCTATATAAGGAGAAACTTCCTGAGAATATCACAGGAGATTAGAGAGGTTGTTTATTGCTATTTCTTTGGTGTTGAAACACTTGCATAACAATTTTTTTACTAGGATCTGAGCTTTAAAGTAAATCACAATCTCACAAGACTCACAACAGAATATCAAAGGGTGTTTCACTCATCCTTTTATAAAACATCAATCTAATTCAACATTTTAAAGTCAAATTTGCAGTATAGTTGAAAGGAACATTATATTTCTAGCTTGCACATTAGAAAGGTTGGAATTTTGCTTTCAGAATATGGATTAAAAAGGTAGGGACCAGGACCATTTTGGACTCCAACACACTCAGAACCATTTAGAAAAAAAACATCAGCTGGAAGAAAAAGGGAGAAAACCATTCCTTGTGGGTTGGGCAGTGATGTGATGAAAAATAAGAATGATGCTGCATGAACCTATTAAAAACTTTTAGATAAGAACGTGAGTGGATTTAAGTCCTGGAATAGAAGATATTCAAGTTCAGTTCTACTTCTATCTCCTGAAAAAAAAAAAGAGCAAGGAACTTAAAATGTCTTGGTTTACATGGGTTTTCCACAATAGCTGAAAACCCACTCAGAGCTACATAAATATTTAATAATGTTACAAATTCACACATGTTTAGACATCAATAACCTGCTCACTGGGGCTCTGTTGAACGATCACATCCGGCAGCTGAGCAGGAGAACAGTATTTGCTAAGAAATCAATGTATCTTAATATTTGCTAAATGTTACTGTGCAGACCTTAGTGTGAGAAAAAACCACCAGATCCCAGATGACTTTCCTCGTGTTGCTCACATGGGTCTGAATGCTTTTCATAGCATTCCCTCTTCATTAAGTGTCAAAGCATTAGGTATCACATCTCCTTTTACCAACAAATTAATCAGTTTTTCTGGGAGCTGCCACACTTTATGGTGGGCAGACGAGAGGAGCTGATCCATTTGGGCCCAGAATCTTTCCTGAGAAGCAGAAGAGTGGGGAGAGGGAACACAGAGGCAGGCTTGGATGTGAACCCTCTATACCAGGTTACACTGAGAAAATCAGTGGTGCCAGTCATCATAGGGGTGCCAAGAGCTGCAAATTAACACAGCTGGATCCCTCTGTTGGACACGTCCAGGACGGGGGCAGATGCAAACCAGGATTTGGGATGGTCCCCATTTAACCAGCAACTCAGCCCCACACAGCCCCTCACTCACTGCTTCCTCTGAGGGGATGGGGGAGAGAATCAGGAGGGTGGAAGTGAGAAAACTCATGGTTAAGATGAAGAATAGGTGAAGGAAAAGCCATGCACACATGGAAAGCAAAACAATGGATCCATCCCCCACTTCCCAAGGGCAGGCAGGTGCTCAGCCATCCCCCCAAAAGCTGGGCCCCATCACGTGTAACAGCAACTTGGAAAGACACCACCACTCCAAACGTGCCCTTTTCCTCCTTCTCCCCCAGCTCTGTGTGCTGGGCATGACCCCCCGTGGGCTGGGATGTCCCTGTGGCCAGCTGGGATCAGCTGTCCTGTCCTGTCCCCTCCCAAGCCCTTGTGCCCCCCAGCCCCTCTCTGGTGGGGCGGGTGGGGAGCAGAAAAGGCCTTGGCTCAGCAAGAACTAAAACACCCCTGAATTATCAGTGACGATTCCAGCACAACTCAAAGCACAGCCCCTACCACCCACTGGGAAGAAAATGAACTTTAGCCCAGCCAAAACCAGCACAGGGGCCTTGCCTGTGCTGTCCTGGGACAATCTGCTGCCTGACACCCTACTTATATTCTGTGATTTTGGCTAAGAAATGACAACACTACAATACATGCACATGGCAGATATGAAACAAGTGTGACAGGCAACAGAACCAGACAACAAACCCTTAAAGAGAACTGTAGATAATAACCCATTCTCAAGTGGGTTTGTTTCTAATGAGGTCTTGCAGGGGCTGATTTTTGGCCCTGTGCTATACATATTTTTTATACAAATATATGTGTCTGTGTGTGTGTGTGTGTGAGTGTGTAGAAACAGAGTAAACACATCTCCTTCTCTGTGTCTATATCAATATATACATACATATCTACAAATAGCCTGGACAAAACCCTCTCCAAAACTTTAAAACATCGGATGACCGAAAAATAAATGGAATTGCAAAATGATGGTGAGAACAAACCACTGACACAGCCCGAGTGGGAAGAACAAGCACAAGGAAAGAATAAGCTTTCTAATGAAGTCCTACAATGAGAAATGGAGAAAATAAGCTAGAGGAGAAGAGGAAGCTTAATTATAAGGAGCAGTTACTCTAAAAGATTTGCAGTTCATAATATATAATCAAAGCATAAATAAATTGCCTGTATGATGGGAGGCACAAGGGACTCAGGCAGTCCTTGACTGTAGAGACAGGGGAACACTTAGCAGTATCTGAGAAGTTATATTATTTATTTTTCTGGTACCAGTGCAACTACCCTGAAAGCACCAATTCTCATTTCTGTCATAACATTTCGTGAATTACACTGAAACACTACCAGGAGTTCAAAGGCAGCCACAGGGATGTTTAAAGAACTGGCCAACATGACTTGAAATGAAATTGTAGGAGGTCAATAATTTTTGGTTATCAGGGAGGTTTGTTACAGATTATTTAGTCCCCAGTTGCATATATCCATGTTAAAGAAACTTGACAAACACCCTCTGTGTGCTGCTGTAACAAAAACCAAAGTCTGGCAACCACCAGATTACTTTGAAGAAGATATGAGACAAATGCTTAATTTTAATAGTAATTTACTGAGGCAGTACCCAAAAATAATTGCTCCTATTTCATCAAGCATAAAGATGCTTTAAAGAGGGATAAACATCTTGGGTGCATCTGTGCAGCTTCTGAAGAAAAGTGTCACTGGAGAAAGCTTCATCTCCTTTAGCTGGATTTACTCTGCAAGAGGAAAAAAGATAGTCTGCAATGCTTTCATGTCTCACCCTTTTTTGCTCAGTATGTTCTTCGGGGAGCAGGAAGAATAAATCACCTCATTAAGGCTTAGGGTTTGATAGGATTCAAAATAAGAGTGCACTTGGAGAAAGCATTGCCAAGAGAGTTTTTTTTAAGTGAATTTAAACAAGGGTGACCACTGAGTGGATACCCTTTTTTTTTCAATAAACAGGTAACCACAGATCACACACATTAAATAAAAAAAACCCAACTTACTACTTACAGTTTTGGGGTTTTTTTCTCATAGGAATTGTCTGTTTGTTTTCAAAGGTGCTCCCAGGATCCTCATATTTTTCTCAAAATTGTCACCAAGCAATTTTACCTGTGGCTTCCAGTCCAAACCTGGTTTTTAGGAAAAAAAAGTCTTTTTTAAAGACTTCCTTATAAAAGCACGCCACGTTCCAAGAAAAATTTTGAATTAGAACCTCACATCATCATTATAATGCCAGTGTGTGCAACTCTCATAATTAGAGGAAGCTTGCATAGCTTTTCTTTGTTGCTAAGTGTGTAAACTGAGCCAACCTCTTTTCTGCATTCCAAATGTCTGGCTGTGGAATTCATGTCACCAAAATGCACATGCCTGCACCTGAGTGAGTCACTGTGAGTTCCCTTTAGAGTCATTGGGGAGAAACAGGCACTTCCAGGACAGGATTCATCTCATCCTAAAGTAGACATCTATAAAGGATTAGATGAATCCTGCCCGTTGTTTCTCTCCAGTGACTATAAAACTGAGTCCAAGAGGAGCAGTTCAGGCATAGACACTCACATTACAGATGTCTACAATGAGATAGTATTTAATGCATCCCTTCTCATTATTTACACATAACAGTACAGAAGCTAACGAAGGGGAATAGTATATTGTGCTATTTTTTTAATGTTATGATGTTCATTGGATCCAAATTTGAAAACTCCAAAAGTGCTGGAAATGTTAAAGTATGTTAAAAATTCTGGGAAGTTAACTAGTATTGTATTCCATGACTAACTACTTTAAAACCAGTAAGGACCTGACCCCATGGCCTCCCCAAACCACTGATAAATCTGTGCAGTTTCAATGGCACTACAGAAAGCTCCAGTGGTTAAATGCACTCCTACTTCACATGGTGCTTCGTAGGCAACTACATCCCTCTTGTATTATCAGGAATCTGCTGACTTGTTACAACAGACACCTCAGAAAAGCTTTTAAAACTCCTAATGCTCCTTAAAATGGTGGCAGATGGTGTTTAGAGCATTTGCTAATCCAGGACAAAGAGGACAAAGCTAAAAAATTACCAAATGCAGTCAGAGGGATGCAAAGCTTCCAGGATCTTTTACAGGTTTTGGACTACCCAGTCACTTAAGCTCAGCCAACAAAGCTGATCAGCATAAGTTGAAAGAATCAGAGCATTCAGGCTTTGCTCAACTGCAATCTGATGTCATGGGGTGGGGAGGGAACTCGATTTTCTGCAGTGATCCTGCCTGTGAGCAGCTCACACACATCAGGGGCTCAAGGCTGAGCATCCCCCACTGCCCAAGCAGCACAACTGCACCTGAGCCCAGGAGAGGGGCTGGGAAGCACCAAACTCAAGATAAAGGAAGGCAGAGGCAGTGCTGGCATTCAAATCTCACCAGGGGAGTCGTTTTGCTCCCTGCAGGGAAGGGCTTTGCCAACAATACTACTGAGGAATGGGGTATTAAAAAAAAAAACAACTGTGGGAAGGATAGATATTTCATATCTGATTATTGTCTTGGAATGAAACAAACAGTATGAAATAACAGATTATTTTTAAAACTAAGGCCAAGACAACTGTTATTTTGAGCCCCCAGCTGAGATCTCTTCACACACAAATGTCTACGGTCTCCTAAATCACTCACATCACAGAGCAGAGAGAAATCCTGCACCGAAAATGAGCGACCACAGCCAGAGCTGTGTCAGTCAGGCCTCTCCCCTTCCACCTCCTCGCTCTACAGTTGCCTCTCAGACTTCAGCAGCGAGGATTTCCAAGATCCTGGGAGCTGAAGGGAGTTTGGGGAGCAGCACTGATGTGGGGTGTGAAGGTCTGGCCCCACTCACTGAGCTTTGTGGTGCCCTTGATCAGCCCCGTGGCTTCCCCTGCTCTGCAGGTTGAGCAGTGGCTTGTGGAGCTCTTCCAGCTCTGCCTGTGTCTGGCCCATACAGCACTTTTCTCCTCCAGGTTTTGTCAAGGAAAGGGATGAATCCAGCCCTTACCAGGGCCAGGGTGGGGGACACAGGAGGAACTGTTCTAAATCAGAATAAAAACCGAGAGAGGATTTCAGAGCATTTCTTTTTAATTTCAAAACATTTCCTCTTCACAGTTATAAAACTGGCCCTCAGATTTTGTGCTCTGCTAGAAAGGCAGTAAGTACAATATTTAGATACCATAGGTAGAGTAACTGTGGAATAGAAATGTTGTCCCACTGCAGGGCCAGAAGAAAATGTGCATCTTTCATAAGGGATAATCCAGCATTTTATCTACTAAATTTTTAAAGTAATGAAAAAGTAATTCTGCATGGTATGGCTTTTTGGAAATATGACGATGGATATGTCCAAGTTCAGGAGAGTGTATTTCCAAAAGAGTTGACTGATTAGAGCCAGAACAACACGGATAGCTGGTAAAACCCTGTGATACATCATCTCACACTGGTCCTTTACAAAATACCATGCATTAGGAAATGTTTAATAATCAGTGCCTTAGCATCTGATACTTTTATACAAATCATAAATCAAAGAAATGAAGCAGGAGGGCAACACAAAAAGTTTAAAACTAACTCTGAGCCTGAAAACCATCCTTGTGGTTTTGACTGATATTGTGAGCACTGCAGTCCTGAGCAGCTGAGCATAAATATTTACCTCATATCACAAATAAAAATCACCAGTTACAAATCCTGGCAGCCACTAGAAAAGAGTCTTAGAAGTGAGACCCTCTGTAGGCAAATTCTTCACACTGATCATGCAGGATTTGCTCCCAACCATCAACAAGGACACCCCTCACTCCCACCCCTCTCCTGTGAATGGACAAAATCCACAGCAAAGCTCTAAAACAGAACCAGAATATTTCTCACCTGGGAATGCTGAAACTAATTTCTTCAGTTTATGCATCTCTTTACATAACCTCAGGTGACATGTTTTATTTCTAAATGAAAGATATTTCAATGAAAACAAGTTGAAATAAAAGAATTTAGAGAGTAGAAGTGATAGAATTCAGGGCTTGGATGGCTGATGTTCTTTGAATGATGGTCTGCCTCTGATGTACTTGATCATGCTGCAGTGGGGACAGACACTGAGAGATAAATGTATGGGTAATCTGGTCCTAAACCAGTCAAGGATAAAACTCTAGCTGAATTCTCCAGGAAAACCTGCATCAAATTCAACAGGCCCTGAATTTTATGTCATTTTTTTATCATAAATAATATGATATAAACCATAAAATTCTGTTGTGTATTATTTCTTATAAACAAGGTTCCTGGCACATCACATCATATTATTTAAATAAAATCTGAAAAACCTCGAAATCATGTCCCTTGCCCATCAATTACTATTATATTTATTATCAACCACATTGAAGTTACTTCATTATTAGAATGAGATGACTACCAGGAGCTTTTGCTGTTGTTCCATTCACCTGGTGGAGCTTTTGAATTGCATTATCTGAGAAATATCACCTAATAGATATGGAATGCATAGGCTTGAACATTTCTGTTTACAGCATCATTAAAATGTCACTATATTTTCCAAATGTTAGGAACAGCTCCAGTGGAAAAATATATGCAGAATCTTCCCATTATGCAACTGCCCTTGAGAGCAAGATTTAAGATTTAAACTAACGAGTGACATTAATAGAAAAAAAATTATAATAGCAATTTTTTGACAAAGCAATAGTTGATCATTGTTATATCACACTGTGAATGATTAGAAGCAAATCAGATTAATCTGCTGAATTCACAAAGCAATATGGTTACTGCAGATGACACCCTCCTGCAGCACCTGCTGCTGCAAAATGTATATTGCACTGAGCTCTTCACATCTAACTAAAGAAAAAAATAACTCAGCTGATTATTTAAATGGACGATTCTGTTCTCCCCAACACTTCAAATGGACAAACTCTGAATTACGGAACCATTAACCAGCAATTCATGATCTGGTTACTGACCTCCTCACACTGCATGATTTGGGTGCCTCGTCTGCTGGGTAAACTTAAGCAACATTTTGGACTAAAAATGCTGTGTAAGAGTTAAGTTGTTCTCCCTTTCTCCTTGACTGGCCATATGCCCTCAGCACTGTTGCCAACAACTATATTCTCTGTCAGTTTTCTCCTCACAGATTTTTGGTTTTGAGTACAAAAAGATTAATCATGAGAGATCCTGGACTGTATTTAACCAAAAGCCACAGAAAAGCTTCATTCCTATGACATTTTGGCTTTAAAAAGGAAAAATGGATATAGGAAGCTAGTCAGAGCATGCTGAAGTGATCCTGTTCAGGAAATCACATTCTGGAAGATGTCCTGTGGCCTAAAATCTGTCTGTTGAGAAACTTGAGGCTGGGCTGGAAAGTGTTTTCTATCCCTTTATATTCCATACACTGTAGTGTCCATAAGATGATTTGAGTTTTGGTCATCATACCACAAAGGTGCCTGGCTAAAGTAAAACAGCACACTGACTTGGATTCAGTAGTTGGTATGATTTCTCAGGCTTCACAGAAGTCTCAACAAAAAATATTGACAACTTCAACCCCTAAGGTCAAAAGATTTTTGCCTCATTTTGGTTTAAATCTAAATTTCCAGGTACAAAATTGCTTTATGATGCAGCACAGAAGTGCCCCTTCAGGTATGTTTTTAGTGACTGACAAGGAGCAGTGCAGAGTGAAAATTCACACCATTAGTTCATTCACTGACTTTAGTTTCAATCCTTCCTTTCTTTTCCTTGCCACACCATCATATTTAAAATGGGGAGGCTGTCACCATGCAAATATGGTGCTAACAGTTGTGAAGCTCTTCCAGCAAATTCACACCATCCCACATCACCAGTCACTTGAATGCAAGAAAGTAATGCTTCCCTTAGGGAATTAAACACAAATTAGTGAGCAAACAGAATTAAGAAAGCAGTAACTCAAAGTTTCTACTCCATTAAACCTATACACCTTCCTGCACAAAAAAATGGGTTTTTTTTTACTCAGCTCTATCAGCTTTTGCATCCTGTGCCTACACACTGCAGCACAGGCACGAGGAAGATGAATTAATGATGGCAGTCACAGGAAGCAATAATAAAGTTATAAGACAGCAGTGCTAAAAAATGTCCCCTAAGAAAATAACGTGATTCTTACCTATTCATTAGCTCTTGAAAAGTTTCATTTGGCAAAGGAAATATAAAGCCATTTAGGACTGACTTCAAGTAATCCAAAGACACAAATCCACTCCAACTGACATCAATTGCTCTGAAGGCTTTTTCAATGTCCTGATAGGCTGAGCACAGCTGTAATGAATACATTTTATAGTGTTTTGCTCAGAAAAACCAAGTTCATGAAGCTTTTAAAACAATAATGCATTTTTTACAAGACCTTTTCACATGCTCTTCTCTGTGAACTGATCAAATAGGTTACCCTGGCATGCTCTGATGGTCAGATGTTTAATTAATAAGCTCACTACAAAACACTATTCCCAATCACACGCCCTCAAATGACAAGCCAGGCAAGTTTCTCAGATAATAACTCTGCCTCAAAATTCACTGCTAAAAATACTTTGTGGCTCAGCCTGCTGGATAACACCTGTCTCAGTGTAACTTTAAAACCACCCATGGCATAACCTTGGATCAAAGTTCCCCCTGCTAAATTGGGTCGTTTGCACAATGAATACTGGAGAACATTAGAAGCTGTGGAATAGTTAATTTAGCTGTTGTGTAAACATATCACTCTTTCTTTGCGGGGTTTTTTGTGTTTTTTTTTTTCTTTTTTAATTCATGGGCTGTTGCAAAGGAGCTATAGGATGTGTTTTTGCTTATGGGACTTATAAAATGCCTGAAAGTTGCTTTTCTGCAGATTTTGATAAGGTTCATGAAACAATAGGAGTACTGGTTTGTTTTTCTGAAGCTGAGAGCATCCCCCAGGCTTTTCTCCCCACACCAGTTTTTGACAAGTACCCCATCTGCTTCTAAGCTGATTATTGTTCATTCAAAACTGCTGAAATCACAGGGTAAAGGCACAGGACAGAGAGACTTCAGGAAGCCCAAATTAAACATCCAGGATTGAGAGGGCTTGTAAGGTGAGATACACTGTGTTTCCAGTCCAGGCCTTGACCTCCCTATCAAAGACGTCACAGAATATTCTGAGCTGGAAGGGACCCACAAGGATTAGAGTCCAAACCCACAACCTTGGTGTTATTAACACCCTGTAAACACCAAGATATAGGAGAAGAAAAAGGGTCAAGATGCTGAATGTCCACGTAACCCTGTTTTCCCCTCCTCTAAGGCTGAGAAAGCAGAGTTACAGATCTGTATAACTGACATTCTTGTACAATGTCCAGTCCTGATGCAGACTATCAGCTTCTCTGTCTTCAGACAGCCAGAATTTTCACGACATAAAGGCAAAAGATTGAATTTTGGAACATTTTGTTTGTTTTCACCTTCCCAGTGAAGCAGGTGGAACACAGGTATGTTCCACAACCCCACTCCCCAACCACCTTCAGCTCAGTTCACATCTGAGGGCCTGTGGAGACATCATTTCCCACATCTGCTCCAGCTCCACTCTATTCTAAGCCTGCCACCACGTCTTAAAAATGAGTTTCTGCAGTAGCACCTCTCTGCTGGTAATTTACTTCGTGCAGGTCAGAAAATAATTGTCAGACCATGACAGCTAGTCATTACTCAGTGTAAGTCATTACTTAATTTGGGCTGACAGAGGGATCCAACAATTCACGTTGGGAAACTCCTCAGCCATCAAGATTCCATGCACTCCCATTTTGTTTTAGCCCAAGGAATCTGGAGTTCTGACACACGTGTTTTAATGCTGTGAATCTAAGCAAGACTGAAACACAAAATAAAACAGAACTGCTGCTCTGCTGAGGGGCTGTGAAAGCAAACAAGAAACCCTGTGCGTGGAATTTGTTCATAAAAGAAGTTGGTATAATTAACAGACATCAAAGCTTGGCAGTTTTCTTTTCCTGTGGTGCCTGGCTCAGCTTTGCCACCTGCCAAAGTATTGCAAAGTATTAATGGCACTCCCTTACCTCTCCTCTGAATGCCCTCTTGGGTTAACCAGGCTGAACTCTGGCACAGAACAGTCACCTGGTGGGGACTGCAGGAAAAGTCTTTTCTACCTCTGCTCCTTCTCTTGCAAAGGTCATTCCAGTGGGGCTACACAGGAAAAAAATTGCTGTTCCAAATGGAAAAGGATCCCAAAGTGTGGCTACTCTATGCTTAGGGCATGTTCTCCACTCTTCCCCTGACCTCTTAGTGGCCTGCTGAACACAGATTTTCCTTCCTGTTTAAATACAGCTTAATACTTAAAAAAGAAGCAGCTTGTTACTCAAACTTTTCTTTTGTATGTGTGTGTGTGTGTGTGTGTGTGTGTATGCTCCATTCCATTTAGAACTGACCTTCAATATTTCAATTTTGGTTGACAATTGATTTTTTTTTAAATTATTTTTGTAATTCTCCTCATGAAGTGCTAAAGTAGAAATGAGAGAGACAATGTTTAAAGCTAATGCTCTTTGTCCTGCAAAGTACAGCTAAGTCTTTACTGGCTTTCTTCAGCAAAGGTAGGTTTAAATGCTTCTTTCTAAACAAAAATAAATGAAAAGTAATTAGCAGTTGGCCTCACACTCATTAAAAATCCTACTGCTGAAATATCATATATGTACATATGTGATGAGCAAAATTTGTTAAACATGCTAAATTAAATTTCAAGCTATGCAAACAGATTTACATATTTTTTCATTGTACTGGAAGGGCCTTTCTCACTGTTTTAACTTGAGCACCTTCTTAAACTCACATCCCCACATCCCTCACATCCTCATTAGGGGCAGATCTGGCAGATTTTTTGCTGTATAACCTCTCAAAACCAGATTTTTTTCTTCCATGTACAGGTCTAAATCTCCTCACTGCCTCCATTCATCCAACAACTGAATTACTGAAACACACTTTTTTTGTCTTTGAGGCAAACAACTGTACCCTGCTCTTGTTATCAATGACTTTTCCTTCCCTATACAACAAACATAAGCTACTTGAAGCCACTGTCACAACGACAAAAATGTCTTGGTGTCACCTTGACCTCCCCAGCCCATCCAACTTCACCCTTTTGACACAATTTTCCAGTGTAAGCTGTCACAAAGATTCTCTGCAAAGTTCAGATTCAACACTGGGTGAAAACTGAGATTCCCAAGTTTTACAAGATTCCAAGTGGCAGCAACAAATTCTTCATCTGGGGTTTGGGAGCTTGTAATCATTATTTAATTTTTCACCCCACGTAACACGACACATTTTGATTTTAAAGGAAGTTTTCACACAAAGTTGTTAGAATTTCCCATGCCGAAGGAAACTGGCTTTCTTTTCCTCCCTGTCCTCGTTGCATCTGTCAAGAATCAGAGCCTATCAATGCCCTACAAAACTGCAAACCAGTTTTGTCAAGGCCAACAGAAATACTTCTTTTGACACAACTGGAAAGAGGGAAACTACCTGAATTTCCACTCCTTTTCTGAGCACATACATGGAACTTATGTTTTCTGTTCTTTCCTAAACTGTGTCTGTACTTACACCAAAATTCTTCAGAAATTATTTATAATCCATCACAGAGTCTCCAACAATTCCACAGCCTAAAGAAACAGAACTATTTCAAAACACAAATATTCTAGATCATACTTGTAGTGAATTGAAGAAACAACAAATTTTTAGAAACACAATACATAAAAGATCATGAAAAACAAATAAGCACTGCATTTTTCCCTGCTCTCTTCCTTCTGCTTGAGATTGTCTATAGTATACAACTTGCCTGCCTAATTACATTCAAATCCTGCATACAGTGCTATTTTCTTGGCCATCTACCTGAACATGAATTTTAATATATCAGCACACTTCCAATAATATTAGAATATTATGATTTTCTTAAATTCCAGTGTAACTTATGCTAAGTCATGCCTAAACTCTGTGGCAAGTTGTCTGGATTTTTTAGCAGGCTGGAAAATTTGCAGCAGCTTCGTCTGGATTAAATGGAAAAACTCTCCTGGCAATTAGAACTCATTTCCACATGGTATTGACTTCTCCAGCTTGATTGCAGCATTTCCTTTTCAGCTGTTTCCCTTGGCTGGCACTGAAGTTGCTGTGCACACCTTTCAGAATGACAGATTGCTCATGTTCTATGTGCCTAAGCATGAAACCCAGAAAGACGTGGTTTTAAAAATGAAACTCAAAATTCTCTTGCAATAAAGAGGATCCATAAAGTCTAAAGCTGAAGTGGTGCTGTTACCACAAGTTGTGTATCACAGGCAACTAACTTTCTCTTGGCTTCTTTTGCACTGAGCCCCATAATTAGCCTCTAAATACAATAAATCTTGTGTTTGATTAAAGCATGTCTGACAAAAATGCATCTAGTTAGTCCTGATGAATTTGTTCCTGAAACCAATAACAGAAGAAGTGATTGCCTTACTTTCTAATTTAATTTTGTGTTTCTAGAAGATACTACACCATATGATTTAGTTACCTCTCAAACTCCCTTTTCAAAGGTTAAACAGATTGTCTGCTAACATTAAGCTCTAAAGCATTCACACCATCCCCTGAATCATGATTATGGTATTCGGGGTTTTTTTGCACAGTTTTCCAACATCCTGGGAATGAGAGTAGCTGAAGTGAGGCTGGGTTCTTATTTTGACTTCTAACAAGATAGGAAACTGAGAGTTCTGTTTCTGCTCAGACTTTTTCTGGACATCTTTGGGACATTAAGCCTTCAGAAGATCGTCATAGTAGAGGCCAAGATCTTAGGGGGAAAAAAAAGACAAATACCACCCATTTACAACCCTCTACTTGCATCAACATGGGGGGCAAAGCAGGGGAATTCCACTTGCATTTTATGGGACCATTTAAGTGACAATGAGAAGAGAACCTGATCAGCCAGTTGTCAAATTCCATTTGGGCCAAGAAACGAGAGCTGCACTGTGACATCCCATGTTTCCCTCTCTACACTTTGGGTTGTTTGGCAAAGTGTGAAGGTGTATTTAGCTGCTGAAATCATCATAATTCATTGTGGGATACTGAAAAATCAGAATTCCTGTTCACAATATTAAATTTACTTAATAATCTTGAGAAGTTATTGACTTACCTCTTGCCTCAGTTTCCCATTTATAACAAATTATCTTCCTGCTCAACCCACAGGGTTATTCTGTTTATCACAGTAAACCACACACCTGTTTCTGATCCAAGTAAGACGTGGCTTTATGTATTATTCAGGGACAACTTGACTTTTTTTCCCCCCACAAATTCCCCCACATCATGTTTCCCCTCCAGACTTCCCTTTGTGTCTTACTAGGGGGGTGAGAATCATCTGTGAATTTTCTTTAAGGAAATTTCAAAGGGATTAAGATGACGTCAGCTGGGAGCTGTGCACAAGGAAATGCAGAATGAACACACAGGCAGCATTCTGATGGATGTGAAGTCTGGTAGAAACATATATAATAAAATGGATAGGTTCAGTTCCACTTTGAACAAACTTTTCATGCATACATTCAAAATTCAAGGCACACTTCAAAAACACCCGTGATTATTCGGGGACTGAGAGTTCTATTTGACAAAAATGTCACAGGAAACGTCAGGTTAATGGCAAATCTCAGCATCAGGAATGATACTTTGGCACATTTTAGGGGTGCCTGACACTCTCCCTTGTTTACAGCTTATTTTTTGATCTACTAAAAACCACCCAAGCAACAACAAAAAGCAGATACACAGATTACCATGGCCTTGCTAGAGAACAGGAATGCTCAGTCATAATCCCACATCAGTGGCTGTTTTCAGCAATCCATGGGATACTCTGTTCTGCTGCATGAAAACAGCAGCATTCCTTCCACTAGGAACTTCATATTGTAACACTCCTACAATTTCTGCTGTTTTGAACCAAGTGGCTGGAAGGTCAATCCCACTCAACGAACAAACAGAAGCACTGAAGGAATTACCAGTTCAAAATTGTACTTTCCCCCCCTCTGTTCTTTATACTCCAGGTTGTTACACAGGGTCCCCACGGAGAGGCAAGGATCACCATCCTGCTTTGCACACCATTAACCTCATCCTACAGGAGGGCAGGATACAACCTGGACACGTAACAAACAAAAACTGAGTTGATTTTTTTAAGCAGCCATTAAAATCAGGCCTCTTTTCATGATAAAAATCCATAGGAGGCTTGTTATTACCATCATCTAGACATATGAAGGGAACATATTTATGTGGCATCATTCTTGATTGATATATGTTAATATGCCTTAAACCCCCAAATTTTTTATTCTAATCATAACAACTTTTTTTTTTTTTTTTTTTTTTACTTTCATAAATTTAGTGACCAAGGAATGTATTCCCAAAGAGTAGCTTTAAACACAGCAGTCTTTTCCATCCTTCTCCACACGTTTGAAAGTCTGGGTTCACTTTTCATTTCAATATATATTCCTTAAGCAACACTTCATCTGAAATTATTTTTTTATTAGCAATTTTCGAAAAAATTGAAGCTGACAACGCACATTTAATAAGCTTAGAAATGGCTTCTGGTTTTCTAAGTATCAAAATATGCTAATTACGAGTACAACTATTCATTCTTTTCCCACTTCCTATTTTTACACGCACACGGATACTCCTAATTGTTAAAACTGGAAAACAAACAAATGTACCCATTATACTTTTTATGAATCCAGCCCATTGTTCAAGGAAAAGAAATCATTCTTCACACAAAGATTTGCTCTGAAATTGCTGCCAAAGAAAATAACCTTGAGTTATTTGCTGCATAACTGCCACACGAGAACATTAGAGGAGCCTGGGGACAGCTTTGTCTGGAGCATGTGACTTTTAAGAGAGAGCTTTTAAGTTCAATATTTAAAAATTGCTGCCATATCCCTTTTCTTACCCCTGATCTTTAAATTAAACCCAGTTATCACATACAGGATGAAGTTGGATGTTTTTTGTTTCTGTGTTTTCGGTCATTTATCTGACAATGAAGGTTTGTGTCACCTGGTTGCCATGAATTCAGGATATTATTGGGATGTTAAGGAACTAGGTGTGTATAGATATATTTCATGGTGGGTTTTCCCCACAAAGCTGGAGAATGAGGCCCTGATGTGAAACCTGAATAACTTTCCTCAAGACTAAATGATCAAACTCAACTCAAAGCCTGAAATTTGATTAGCTCTTAGGGAGAGTTATATTTTTCACGTAATCAAGTAAATCTTTAGATGGGAGGTTCATTCAACAGGAGTTCACTACTTCCTAGCCAAGGTTGGGTTTCAGAACTGTTAAATTTCTGGGTTTGGGTTTTTTTTTTTCCCCCCAGAAATTTTCTAATAACATTTTGTTGAGGTAAAACAATTGCTCCATCTCTCTGGAGTTGCTCTGACCTACCTCAAAGAAATGCTGTGAGTGCAAATCAGGCTCTCTGGCCAGGTCTGTGGACCAAAAACACACTTATGAACATGAATATTTTCCCACACTACATAATAAGTTGCCTCAGCCCAAAAGATATGTATGTCAGGATCTTGACAGAAAAAAACCCTCTTAATAATTACAGGGTTGGTCCAAAGTCCATAAAAGTTAATTGAGAGACTCGACCCTGCGTCCCAGAACAACCATAACAGGATTATGGGAAAAAATACTTGTTGATCCATCCAATGCAAATATTTAGGAGGCTCTGGCTTGAATCAGAAACAGCTGTAGAGTCCAAAAGCAGAAATCAATTCAGGACACCACTCTATGAAGGGGCAGCAGGAAGAAAGTTGGTGACAGAACTTGGACCAAAGAACAATATTAGGTTTAAATTTTTTTGTTTGGTGGGGATTTTTTAATAACAGATCAATGCAGAAATAAGCATTTGAAGTGGATTATATTACACTCTAATTCAAAACTAGAAATGTCAGGAACAGCAGGAGCCCAGGCCCCATCAAATAAGAAGCATTTTTTCTAAAAGTCACAGCCACAGGTCCATGCCATGAAAGGCACTGTCCAGAGAAATGGGATAGACAATCATAGCAAAGAAACACGGCCTGGCAGCCAAATGAGCACATATTTTCTGCTGTTCCCATTGGATTTTTCCAGTTTCTCAGCCATTATCAGCTACTGTCAGCAGGGCAGCTTTTTCAGAGCAGTCAAGTGACTCCGTAAGGTTCCCAAGATGCAAAAAAAAAGTATTGTCCTTCCCCAATTTATCAGGAATTCAGAGGGAGACATGGATGTACTTGAAACAGCAAAAGCCACTTAGATTTGAAGTTCTTGACTTGCCTGTGCCTCTCCATCTGTGATACAGACAAAATAATTCCAGACAACATGACCTGAAGTGCTCACTTGGACAATGTTCCTTTAGGGCATGATGATTGCAGAAAAAAAGAGCTTTTGTGCATTGATAAATATGCAGACAGAGGAGCAGAGCACACTCATCTGTTTTATCTTGACCTCGAGATTCAACTGGACTCGTGTAAAATTAGCAGTACAAGGGTGAATTTGATCCACCATTTTAAACACACTTTGAAAAAAAAACCTCCAACCAAACAAGAACAGACAAAAAACCCCAAACCAAACCAAACCAGCAAAAAAACCCCCAAAACCCCAACAACCCCCCCACATATTACTCCTTTAACTTGGGCATTAATATCCTATTAACTGCCTTGCAACTTGTACTTTGAGAAGAGAATACACTTTGAGTTGCTTTAAGGTTCGTCCATAAGAAGAAATTGAGGTATAATTTGGGTATATTTAAACATTCTCAAACTTATATGGAATATTGGACTTTTGAAGAAGCCTATCAGTAAGAAAATAAGATAAATATTACATTTTATCTCTATATTATTTCTCATATTCTCTTGTATCATACAGAGGTGACTCAGGACCATTATTTTTATCTGATAAGTTTCAGAATTTTTTTCTGGTAAAACTTCATTATTCTAGAGCTTTAAATCCCCCAAATGAAAATTTATGTTCTTTTTTATTATTCAGCACTTACGAGACGTAGTAACATTTTTATAGATTTATTGCCTCTCAGATTGCAGTGCCAAACACAAGGTTTATTGTCAAATAAAGCATCTTTTTGGTTTTTTGATTGCCTGCTTTAGAATAGTATTGCTTCTGCTCTATAATTGCCTGTACCAAATTATTTAACTGGTTTTGTTGATATCCAATTCTGGGAAGTATCCCAACCAGAAAAAAAACCACACAAAGTGAAATAGTGTAGCCAGGCAATATGAAATGAGAAAAAAATATTTTGGAAGTCGCTCACAACTAAATAAATATCCAAATTAAAAAAAAAAAAGAACAAAAAAAAAATTAAAGCAATAAAGTACCATCCTAATTTGCTTCATTTTCTTTGAGGTCCCTATCCAGAAATACTATCTCCAGTGGTATTTCCTGATGGATTTCATAGATTCCAAACCCCACAGAAAGTCAAAATCATAAGATACTAAACTAAACTCATCTTAGTGGCCTCCTCTGGACTTGCTGCAACACAACACAGAATCACAGAATGGTTTGGGTTGGAAGGAGCTTTAAAGATCATCTCTTTCCCTCCCATGGGCAGGGACACCTCCCACTATCCCCAGGTTGCTCAGAGCCCCATCCAACCTGGCCTGGGACACTTCCAGGGATGGGGCAGCCACAGCTTCTCTGGGCAACCTGTGCCAGGGCCTCCCCACCCTCCCAGGGAGGAATTTTTTCTTAATATCCAACCTAAACCTACTTTCTTTTAATTTGAACCCATTCCTCCTTGTCCTGTCACTCCAGGCCCTTGGAAATAGTCTCTTTCCATCTTTCCTGTGGCTGCCTTCAGGTGCTGGAAAACCACAATTAGGTCACCCCAGAGCCTTCTCTTCTCCAGGTTGAACAACCCCAATCCTCTCAGCCTTTCCTCATAGCTGTTCCCCATCTCAAAGTTCACAGGGAGTGAAGATGTGCAGTGGTACCATTTTATTCCAAATAACAGCATTCCTCTACCCCATGGGGAAAAAACCAGCCATATTCCAACCACCATTCAGGAAAAGCACGAAACACAGCTGATAAGAGATGTTTCTTTTTTTCCAAAGGCAAGATTTCACTAATCATCTGGTTATCAGGACCTTTTTTTCCATGGAGAAGCAGTGGCTCTTGGCTTTCTCCACTCACTGATCTCAGCAGGAATGGGGAGCCACTTCCTCATTCAGAAACCACCAACTTCAAATCAGCTGTGAAGGGGACAGGACCCTGGCTCCTGGAGGTCTGTCCTACACACTCTGTCCTCTTGATGTATTGATTCTGCTCAAGAATATTTAAAAAAACACATCTTTTGTACATCCTGTGTCAGACAAAGAAACCAAAGGAGTGAAGCAAAAGGCTCTCCTTACTCCTCCTACAAACAGAATAAGGAAACTTTTCTTCTTTTCACTACTTCTTCCTCTGGAAGAGCCTCTGGGGTTCTCACTATCTCTTCTGTGCAGCTTTCAGGGTGGAGTAGGCACCAGCATTGCCACACAGACTTCCCAACCCTGTCCTGGATCTGAGGCCAAGCATATCCACCCTCAGTGCCACTCTGAGACTGCAGGCAAAGGGAATCACACACTGTCTCTCCAGAATCTTCACCCCCATCCTGAAAAAAAATCAGGATTTTTGGGATTAAATCTGATGCAGGACTCGTGTCTTTGGAATGAATTACCAACATGTTTATCCTTGCATACTCTTGCATCCATTAGAGAAAGGCTGAAGGCTGCAACCTGTATACAGAAGATAAACTGGAAAATTATCCTGCTGCAAGCAGCCTGCAGCCACTGTCACTCAGAAGATCACAAAGGCCTCATCATTTAGTGTTATTTTTACTTGCACAGAAAAAAACCCCACCAAACCCATGGCTGTTTCTTTACTTACTTTCAAATTCTAAGTCCTTCATCCTAAAACAGGTCATGTGCCTCTGTATCCATCTTGCCTGGCTCCAGTCAAAACTGCAGCACCTGACCATATTTTCCACATTCTGTGCAACCTACAAATTACAGGTGATTTCAACGAACAAAAAATCCATATCACAACTGACAAATGCAAGCACTGGAAAGATTTGCTAACATATAATACAAAATGCCATTTTATATCTATTTTGATAATACAGGACAACCTTCTCTGGCACAGTAGAAAGTGTTGCAAAAACATTCCATGAGAAATGAGTGTTTTTCACTTACTCAGCGTCTAAGGTAAATTCCTCTTCAAATGGCACTGGTAAACATCTAGACTTTTAGACAAAACAATATATTTTAAACAGCAGGCAGAGGATGATCTTCCTTCAGTACTGAAATCTACAGATTTGCTGGAAACTAAAGATCAAGGTAGGAGTACAAATTCAAATTCTGCAGTACATTTCCAAAGTATCAGTGAGATACTTTAATCTCTATTCTAATATCTCCAGAATATTAGTGAATTATTTGTTCTACATATACCAAGGCATTTTTTTTTGCACTTCTTCAAAAATTACCAAAATCAAGAAGATCTAGAGGTTGAAAGGAAATGCATACACGGGACAAAATAAAAAATGCATTAACAACTCTGCCTGGCAAAACAGGGTGGAAGAGGATAAAGTTTTTTATCTGGGTAAAGACATGAAGACAGAAAAACAGCTTTTATTCATTAAAAAAGTCTTTTCCTAGAATCCTATAGGAATCTGTATCTATAGCTCCTGTAATTCTCTAGGAATCTGTCTCTATAGTTCCTATAGATATGGAGCAACAAAGGACATTCAAATTCAAAGGAAGGATTAAGCTTCACCAGAGCAGGCCAGGATTTCTCCTTGCCACGACTGGCAAGACATTTCCACCACAAATCCAAGCTTTTCATGGAGAAACAAACACGGCAATCTCGATTCCTTTCTGCCTGTAATCAGATTTACCCCAAATGTGTTGTTTAATGAGTGAGGCACAGGGTTGCCCTCTGGGGTGCCTGGCACCAGGGCTACATTTTTCCACCAGCTTGATGCAACCACTTGTCCTCACAGGTCAGAAAAGCCACGTACCCACCGGTTCCTGCTTTGAGCAGGGACACTGGGAGCAGCTTTCCTGCTTGTTCCCTGGGTATCCCAGCACTTCTAGCAAGCACAAGGCCCTGCCACAGTGCCTTTGGCACGGCGTGCTCTGCTGTCGCTGGCACTGCCAGCTTGGCTGCTGCTGCCCGCCCCAGCAGCGACTGCATTTCAGCAGCATTTATGCACAGAAAGCACTCAGGGATCCCTCGGGAAGGGGGGAGACAATTAATATTTTAAGTATTTTCTTGTTCTTCGGGAGCACGTTGGATATCCATGGGGAACACAGCCCCTGCAGGCACCTCAGCAGGAGGAGCTTCCAGGCGCTCCCTCATGCCCCATGCCCCACTGCAGCTGGATGGGAGGTGATTCCCTGCCACAAATCACTGAAGTTCATCTTGCTACCCACCCAGGTATTTCTAATCACTGTAGGCCACGGCGTTTTCCTTAGCAACTGTCTCTGCAGTGGATCTGGGTGTGTTGCTTCCCTCTCCCTGCTTCCATGGAACTTTCTTGATGGCTCGGGGCATTTGGCAAGGAGATCTGGAAAGGGGCTTTCATGCATTCCTATCATCCAAACTCCCCATTTCTGCCTCCAGTAACATACCCAGCATGGCCAAGTCCACCACTAAACCATGTCTGTAAGTGCCTCATCTACATGGCTTTTAAATAAGGGGTGGGGATTCCACCACTTACCTGGACAGCCTGTGCCAGTGCTCGACAACAACCCTTTCAGCAGGTTTTTCCTAATATCCAATCTAAACCTCCCCTGATGCAACTTGAGGCCATTTTCTGTTATCCTATTTCTTGTTACCTGGGAGAAGAGACCAACCCCCACTTGGAGCATAAATAGCTTGGTTTTGTCAAGATTTTTACAACAAAACTTTTCAACATAACTTAAAAACAAATCTTTATCATCTCAGTGGCTGTCTAGTTCTTATTTCTGATGTTGGATGAGTCTGAAAGGACTCATTTTAAGGAACCTCTGGGACAAAAAGGCCTTTAGCATCATAGTCAGGAGGAGAACTGTGGTTTGCACAGAAGGATGGAGAGGTAAAGAAGTTTTGCAGATGCTCTTGTGATGTGCAGAGAGGAGACAGGACAGACCCGTTGTTTCTTCTGAAGGGAACAAAAGCTGCTTGCCCTTGACACCAGGATCAGGAACAAAAATCTGTGTTCAAACTTGTGGTTGCTGCCCCTCATTAAAGCCATGCAGCCACCCTAATAAACAACATATGGGCAATCTGGGGTTATTATCTGCCAAGAAAGCAAAAATAGCAAAATTCCAATGGCAGCTTCAAGAAATATGCTGCAAGGAATGAGCTGGGGACAGAGTGGTGGAACATGCTGCCTTCCTCCATTCTCGGGAAAACGTGTCAAAAATGCATAAATTAGTAAAGAAAAGCCCATACTACAACACCTGGCACTCTCTCTGGCAAAAGGACTGATGCTCAGATGTGCTCTCAAGGCAGAGCCTGCAAACAGGACAGCTTGGAAGCTCAGCATCCCATGAGCTGCCCCAGAAGGGACCCTGCAGTGGATCCACAGTGTCCAAAACATCCTTCCTGAGTGCAGGAGCTGGCCAGGGCAAGAGAAGGAAGGCCCTCAGTCGCTCCCAGGATGCTCTGAGAGCAGTTTGTGGCAGTCTGTGTCTGACTGTCCCCTTCCCTTCAGCCAGGGATGGACACTTAGATTTCCTGCCCTTCACAGTACCTTTCTCCACTGGGGGTAGAAAAGTCCCCACCTCCAAATGCAAGATTTCAATCTGCAGAGATCTATCAATCCAGCACATCACACACAGGGAGATACACACATCAGATTCTGTTTGTTTTGTTTAAAAAAAGAAAGGAAGAAAATAAACGCCTGAAAAATATTCCTCCCTTGCTATAAACACATCAGTGCTCATTTTCTCTGTATTCTACTTTGGGCCATTCTGTGTAAAATCTTTAATTAAAGTTTTTCTTTGAAATTGTCATCATCAAAGCAGAAGAAAGAAAGTAAAAAAAGGAAGGACACAGCTGTGCATATATGAAGTGCTATTCAGTACCAAATGAATTGGAACAAAATAAGTATCGTGACTGTTATGCTCTTAGTTTTGGCTCTGTATTCTCAGTAGCACAGTCTAACTTGTCACTTTATATTGATTCCATCTGTTTACACTCTGCAGAGTATTGGCTTCCTACAGTGAACATTTCCTATTTACCAGCTGGTAAAGATAGGCCCAAACCAGATAGAAAAGAATTAGACTATTTTCAGATCCTCATAAACATAAAATCAAAAATTAATGGGGGAGGGGAGATAGGAGCAGGGGGAGTGAACAGAGTATGTGGGTCTGATGCTTGTTCATATTGATAGTCCTTTAGAACCCATCAGCAATTTTTAGAGACCTTGAAGTTTGTGTGATGAGTACATAAAATAAATCAATTTTCAGTCCTTTCTACCTTCTGCTTTACATGAACAGCCTTGCTGTAAATGTGAATCAATCACAGTAGCCCAGTAATCTTTAAATAGGAACAGTTGGGGTCTGAACTTGGCCAATACAATATTCCCACTTCCTCCAGCCAGCTCTGAGAGAAGGACCTCCAGATTAAATGGATATGCACATGCAGTCCAGAGCCATCTTTGTGCTCTGACAAACTGAGGTTTAGTTGTTTCTTTTTTCATAATTGCTGGATTCTTTTCTCAAGGAGACTATCATTTGGAGGAACTGACTCACTTCAGGAGAGTCTCTTTACTGGCATTAAAAAACCACCCCAAACTGTTGCAAGTTCCTTTTGAAAAGCAGGGGTTTTTTTAATATTCAGGAACACCATGTAATTGAAATTGAGGCTCCTTTCTATGATGTCCATATTTTATTGAGAATATTAGGAACCTTTCTTTTGGATTTTGGTTTTTTTGTAGGGTTTTATTTTTGTTTTTGTTTTGTTTTTTTCTTTTAAACATGCACATACAAATTAAAACCCCAACAAGAGTTACAGATGTAAGTGTATCCTTGACTGATGATGTGAATCCAAACAGAAGCAGAATAACCACTGTGATAAATACAGATAAATATTTAAGAGTATATTAACTCTTCAGTGTATCTGAATAGCTATCTGTGTACATCATTCATTTACATACCTTGCAGTACTTCTTCAGCTGAATTGTTCTTGGGATATATATGTGGCAGCAACCTTGCCTGAAGTCAATAATGCTTTCTGTTAATGTACTAAAATACACACAACACCTCCATTTCACAAGGCTTTAAAAAAAAAAAAAAAACAACACTGTAGAACCTTGTAAACTAAATCCAGCTCTAATTAGGACTTTGGAGGGTATTTTCAATTCATAAATTCTATAATAAGAAGGTATTTCAGCAGTTTCTTTTGTGGTAGGAGACGCTCCACATGAAAATGTAAACGTTGCTCCTCAGTCAGCTGCATACAGCCAAAGGAATAAAAGCTATGGCATTAATAACAACTATAGCCAGATATGATTGATAGGCTTTTCTACAGTGAGAAAAGATTGTCTTGGATACAATCTGTGCTACCAGCCCTGCGATATGTTAATATTTTATTCAGACTAGAGTGAGGATATATTCAGATGTCCCGCTCAGTGCAAGGCAAGCAAATGGGTTGCAAATACTGCTGCAGCCCTGAGGTGCAATAACAGCTGTGAAATCAGAAAGATTTTATTTCCTCCTCCCAAATTACAGGCCAAGTCCATGCCAAGCACAGCAGGAGGTTGGATTTTCCTTGGAATTTACATCAGGTTATGTTTAATGTATTTCTTCTTCTGTGAGCAGTCTTAGGGTAGAGCCAACAGACTGTCACACAGTGCTGTGGAAGGCATGGAATACTCTGCTGTGTCCCTGTAAATAATAACTATTATTAGGTGTGATATGTCACACTAGGTGAACTTGTAAATGCTCAAGTATACTAAATTATCATTATGTTTATCAACAAATTTTCGTGGCTCAGTTTGTGCAAAAATAAGACAATAAAAATGTAGCTTTCCCATAGTCACACCACCACCTCCTCCTCGACTTAAAACAGTGGGTTTGTGCTGTTCCAATTTGTGTTGAGATTTAAGTGGACTGAGCTCTCAGGTACCTGGATATCTAAAAAGAGAACAAAATGGCTAAAACACCATTCTTCTGATGTGACAGCCTGTTTTACACAAGCCCTGCAAAGGGCTGAGCAATTACAGAAATTGTACTGCTATGGAGAAGGCTGATCTCTTAAAAAATTCAAACATCTTTGCTCAAGCCACATAGTAACTAAGAAATAAATCACAGTGGGACTACCAGTCCTACACCAGAGATTTGTAGCAACACTGCTTGAAAGAGAAGAGTTCTTAGGGGTTTGATGCTAAAAAGGGATCCACACTGTGGATTAGGGAGGCTTCTGAAATACTATTTAGTACTTCAGCATAATAAACCCCCCTCAAATAATAACAATAAGTATGACCAGCTCTTCATGATACAACAGGGCAACGTCTTTTTAAACATGCTGCTAAACTGATACCAGTACATCAACTTATCTGGAATGAGTTACTACCCCAGAATGTGGTTTCTGTTATTACCCTGGTCAACAAACTTTCTCCTTGAGCAGGGATTCCAGCTGACTTCATGTCACTGTTTGGCAGCTGGGGTTGGAAATAAATACAATAAAAACACTGGAACAACACAAACCATGAGTGCATCACAGCACTGTGGTGACCACTGTGAGGACATCGATGGGAGAATTCTGTTTTAAGATGTGAACAACTAAAAATGCAAGAGAGAGTGGCTTGGTCCTGCCTTTGTTGTGGCTGTTCTTCCCAGCTCTGCACTGCTTTGGGAGAAAAATCACCACAGCTCTGAATCCCTGAGAAAACAGAGGTGTGGGAGCTGCTCCTCTACCACAAGTGTGATGATTGTCAGTGTAAAATACTTTTTCTTCAGGGATTCTTCTTTTTTGGTTGCCATGGGGAACACAAAGGGGTATCTGCACCTTCATCTGACCTGTGGAATGACAGCACTCATGAGTCCTGAGGTCAAGAAAGTTACAGCACCAGTTCTCATCCCTCCTCAGCTCCCATCAGGTGTTCAGAGAACAACAAGCATGTCTTCTCCCAGCACATACTTCTAGAATTCCTCTAAAATTCCTCTAAAATTCCTCTGAAATTCCTCTAAAATTCCTCTAAAATTCCTCTAAAATTCCTCTAAAATTCCTCTAAAATTCCTCTAAAATTCCTCTAAAATTCCTCTAAAATTCCTCTAAAATTCCTCTAAAATTCCTCTAAAATTCCTCTAAAATTCCTCTAAAATTCCTCTAAAATTCCTCTGAAATTCCTCTGAAATTCCTCTAAAATTCCTCTAAAATTCCTCTGAAATTCCTCTGAAATTCCTCTGAAATTCCTCTGAAATTCCTCTAAAATTCCTCTAAAATTCCTCTAAAATTCCTCTAAAATTCCTCTAAAATTCCTCTAAAATTCCTCTAAAATTCCTCTAAAATTCCCCAGTACATCATTTTACTTTTCCTCCTGTTTCCTCACCCTACTGACTTGCATCAAGCACCATCGCAGGTCATTTCCAGAGTCAACCACCAGCCAAGTTTGCTTTCACTAATGGGCTCTACACATGCCAAAGTGCACTCTCTGCCCTTCATTCTTTATTTCCAGTCTCAACTGCTCCTGAAAAGCCTTGTGCAGGTTTGCTCATACCGCTGTTTGTGGGGTGAAGCCCTGGAAGTCGAGCTTTGCCTTCAATTCAGCCCCTGAATTTATCAGAGTTGCTTGAGTTTTAAAGCAAAGGGAGAAAGCAGCTCCGAAAATTCCTCCTGGTCAAACTGCTGGAAAACAGCACCTGCACTGCCCTCCCGTGGAAATCCCACCCCTCTGTGCCCGACAGCTCAAACAAACCTCCCTAACCAGGGTTTTGGCTTCTGTACACTGCAGGCAGGCTCAGAGAAGCTCCCTAACAAACTAGCAGGCCAAAAGACCCAAGATGCAGGCACGATCCTTGCTTTCCACGTTTTAATGAGTTTAAAAGGAAGCCAAGAGTTGCATATATTCTCCTTGAACACTGGAAGAAAATCCAACCCCAAGTGCACAAAAAGCTTTACCATTTTATTATATTGCACGTAATAAAGAAAAGATTAACCTTTTATTCCAGGAAAGATCTGTGATTTGTTATTTAATTAGTTTTCACTAATTAATTAGAATTTTTTAAGCTCCCCTGTCTCTCTGGGAGAAAGTGGCTTAGGTCCCTCCCTTTTTCTTCTTTTCTTTTACTGCTCCTCTTCTTCCTCCTGCTTCCTTTCAAAGTCCTAATCCCATTTTTGTATCCTCAGTATTACACCCCCTCATTCTCTCTTTGTCTGAGACTTTCCTTAGCTTTGCACTCGCTGGGAACAAAGTTGGACTGGAATTTACAGAATATTTTGAGGCGACTCTTTATTGAAGGCCAGATCATAAAAACCCAGAGGACAAACTGAAGGAAAAGGAATTTCCCTGCAGCCCCCCTTTGCAGAATTTCACCCTTTATATTCCACTGGGGGAGGTGGGCTGAAAAATATTCAGTGCTCCACTAAGAAAGCTACTGTGAGAGCACAGATTTGTTTGGGGGGTTTATTTTTACACAGAGTATGGATCCACTTTACATTTTACTTCATTGAAGGTAAGAATCAAGACTAAATCCCAGTTCACACACAGCTGGTGTCTTCTCAACTTTATTACTGGAAAATTACTTGCACTGGAAACTAGGATGCATGTTGAGTTATTTACTACTGAAGTCTTGAATCCTGAAACATTATAAACTTTCTCATTACTGGGTCCCTTGGCTTAACTTCCATGTTTCACCTAAAGACATGCCAAGCTGAGTGGCACATATTCAAATCACTATTAAACTGAACCAGTTCTAATTTCTTCCCTACACAACCCTAATTTACAGAACAGACAGATTGGTCTTAAAGGTTCATATTTTTATTTTTAAGGAACTTAGGAAGACATGGCACAATAACTTTGCTGTTATTTGGGATCTGTATTTTAATACACATGGATAAGACCTGCATTGATATCAGATTTTTTAAATACTTCATTTGTGTTACTTATTCCCTAAACAGCAACAATAAATTTATCTTATAGTTTGATTTTGTTTTGCACATTACACACTACTACTTCTCATCAACTTGTCTAGAATTAGGCAGAGCATTAATTTAATATCTGGTAAATCCCTATGAAAAACTTACAAGTCTTTCCATCATGTGAGATAAAGATTTCTCAATGCTTTATCTCTATGATCTTTCATATGCATATATGAAGGTATTTTCATTCTCAGTCTCACTGATGCATCATTCTCTTGTCCCAAAATACTATTTCATGTGTTTCAGGAGTAGAGGTGTCCCCCCATTGATAATTTAGTATTAGCAAAGAAATCAGCATCAACCTTAGATGAGATGGGCTCAACCCATTATATACTGAATAGTTTAAAATGAAAATGGAACAGATCAGTTCACCCAAATTAAATAAAAAAGCAAAAGTACTTCAGGAAAAAAACCACACAAAACTTAGTCACCTCCACTTTCAGGACAGAAATCTGAGTGTACAGCAATGCTGGTGCAGACTGTGCATCAGAATCCTCCTCTATTTTGATAAGCATCAGTTATGATATTATATAAACCCTCAGCATTCCTTCAAGTCCAGTCTGGTGGTTTATAAGGTCATAAATTCCAAAGGTGAGCAGAGAAACTCTCTGTGCAGACACAAAACTCTGCCTCAGAGTTCACAATCTAACCTCTGCATATTCATAACACTGAATGTATATGGATTTAAGCTGTGAGATCTTCTTTTAAATAAAAAAAAAAAAACTGCTTGCAAACTGCAACCCTTTCAATAGCGAGACACACTGTACAGACAAAACCTCCTGGAAACACAACAATTGTCAAATTCACATCACATTGCTTTTGCAAGTTTTCCAAAACTTTCCCTTGAACAGGTCTTGAGCATGTCCAGCATCTTTTTGATAATATTGGTCTGGAACCTGCTCCCAGTTGAAATTTTGCTCTTGACACAAACAGGAACAGCCTCTAAATAATTGTCAACAGCAAAGCTCTGCCAGCACAGCCTCACACTGAGCTGCTGTTGGACAGAAAGGTTCCAACCACCCTCCTGAATTCCCCCTTTGTGACTGTCAGTCTGACCAACATCGAGCATCTGAAATGCTTTTCTTTCCCAGTTCATCTTCTTTGTCAGCTTTCTTTTGAAGTAAGATCTGCCCCATGTCCCAGGAGAGTAACGTGGGATCTGGGACACAGCTCGCAGGTGTAGCTGTAAAATATATTAGGCAGTCATCCAGATACTCCTAAATTTGGCAAAAATCACATATTGCTTTTCTGAGAATTCAATATCAATCAGTTCACTTCTATAATTCTGTAAGTAAATCAGTTATTGCTTGTCCACTGCTTTGAAAGCAATAAATAGCCAAACACAACTGTAAGCATTTAAAGAAAAAGGTTCTAGGGTTTCTCTTTCTGATGCTACACACAAGTGTATGTTTAAACTTACTGTTTTAAGTTTTAAAAGTTAAAAAATTTTAAGGAGAGTGCATAGCTGTGTTCCATTAGAGCAGAACTCCCACTTCAAACTACAGAGAGGAGCTCTATGCCCTGTAAAATTTAGAGACTTTATTCAGTTGTTGAGCTTTGGGTAGAGATATCATGTAATAATTATAAATTCATTATCTGTATATGGGGTCTGTGGCTGGTACATATTTGAGCAAATTCCAGCTCCTTTCCCCTCTAAAAACACAACCAGCAATGGAGAGTGAAAGTACCTGCACAGGGACATTTTATGCTACTTGAGACACCTCTGGCTCTTGTTGGACTTGAACAAGAACTAAAGGACCAAAGGATTTGGCCTGATGTTTCTTCTGGATTTATAATGAGCCAAATTCAGATGAGCTGTGAGCATTTATTTACCTTCTACTTGAATCAAAGGAAGTTTTGTACACAAATCAGAACACTGGGACTACTTCATAGCTATTTATGTTTTTTCCAAGCTTAGGATCTGCTCTTAAACAAAACATAACTGCCTTCAGAAGAAGCTTTGTTTACAAACAGCTTTTTTCTGTTATTTACAGCTTTGCTGCAGTTTTATGAGAGCCAATTTTTTTCTTATGCTCATCCCTTCCTTAAAATGCAGGTGTACAATCATGGAAACCTTGCACATTTCATTTCGACTTCCAGCCATTCTGACAAAAGGAAGAATTCAAACTCCAGCTCCAGTGAAATCAATAGAGCTGTCACAGCTTACTCCTACAACAAATTCTCACCCTAAATCTAAAGCTACATGGCAAGGAGAGGAGGAAAAGTGACACGAACTGTGATGGAGGGAGCCTTGCGAGATAATAATTAAAAATTACTTGCAAGCGAAACGTCCACATTGGGATTAACAGCAAATTCATACTTGATTGGAGCCAACTATAAATCTTCCTTCTCCAGAAAATGAGCTTTCTGTGGTAAGTGTGCAGCCATTCCAAATGAGTTCCCAAAGGAAGGGGTGTATATCAGATCTGGGAACACGTTATAATTGGAACCAGCGAACCTGGGGCGATGTCAGAGCAGAAGTGGGACAGTGCTCCAAAGGAGGCATCTCTCCCAAGTTTCAGTGGACTCCAGAGAAGGGAAGAAAATAGAGACCTTGCTCTTCACATACAAGCAGGAGCAATGAGAGTTGGGTGAAAGGAGTCCCTTCCACCCTCTTTTCCAGAGGCTAGAGTGGTGCATTAACTCCTTTACCCAATCACACAGAACTATACCTAGAAATGTTCTGGCCATTATCTTGAAGGCTATGCACATTAAAGCACTCTTAAAATATTTAAAACCACCCCCTTTTAGCCAAGAAATCCTCCTATTTAATTAAGCAACACAGTTGCTTAGATGTTTATCTTGACTTTCAAGGTTTTGCAGGAGAAAAATGCACATACCAGACACAAGCTCATTACACTAATTATTGTTTTATCAAGAGCTATTGTTAATTTTCCTCAGCAAGAAATCTGAGGCAAACTACACTAAGCACAAACAGAAACTGGGAAAATAACAATCAGACATAGCCCTGCCACCCTGGAGCTTATTCAGGTACAATGAGGCATTTGTCTTGGCCTGTGTGGAATGGGTTTTAAGTGCCAATAAAATAAGGGTGAGCCAGGTGATGGTGCCATCACCCAGTCTCTTCCACACTGTTTTATTGTCATTAGTCACAAAAATGTTTTCAAATATTGACAGTCTTATGCACTGGATCACAGGTTAGTTCTCCTAATGCTTATGAAGGTAACCAAATCAGACTTCAAAGGAAATAATGTAAGACCCTGTTCCCTCTATTACAAGTGTAATTTAAAGAAATCAGAAACTTGGGGTTTCCCTGAACTGAGTGGCAGTGAGAGACTGGCATAAATCAGAGAGAGGAGGAGATATGTTGTAATCAACTGCCCCTTGCTCCTGCCATTCAACTACCACCAGAAAGACTCAGTCAATTCTCTGAAAAGGGAGATGAGAGGTGGGAAAAAAAGCAGATGTTGCACAGCCAAGGTAAAAACTGCAGGACAAGAGCAAGACTCACTAGTCATCTAGCAAAAATACAGCATTTTACACGGGTAGAAAAGCCCTTCTGCCTCCCACCCTGCCCAAAAGAAAGGCATCAAAAATGAATAAACCAACAAAACCAGGGCATTTAAGTTGTCATTATCTAGCTCAGTACTTTGGACTATTAGGGAGAATGAAATGGGAAGGAAGAGAAGATAACAGCTGGCAATTTAAGCAATCTTCATGTTATCAAACAGATCAAGTAGCTGTGATTAGAGCACCCCCACTGCTCAACATGCACAGGTGAGGGGTGTGCTGGGTGCTGCACCTTCACCCTCTGCACGCCCAAATCGGTGCAATCTTCTCCCACTGCATTTTGGCCCAAGTTTGGGTCACACAGCTTCCTGGGCACGTTTCAGGAGTTAATTTGATAAGGAACCATCCCCAAGAGGCAGCCATCCTGTTTCAGAGGGTCAGAAGTGTTTGACAGCCTGGGAAGGGCCCTGTTGTGCCAGTTCCCCTCAGTGCCCAGAGACAGCCACGAGCACACCCAACCTCCCAGCTCAGCCCATCTACAGCAGCAGCCCCTGGCAGATGTCCTGGCTCTGCAGACATTCATTAAGAGAAATCAACCTCCAAGCATTCTTCCTCCACCATTGAGGTGCAAAGCAACATTTTCTTCTTCACATGATTCATGGTTAAGTGCCATCATCTCCACAGTCACTTGGCTCATACACTTGCACTTGGCTCTCTAAAAATATGAGCAGGGAAGGTCCAAGAACTCTAAGGAACAGGTTCTGCCTGTAAGATCTACCCCATCACAAACTCAGGCACATAATAACAATATCTGAAGCAAACAAACACCAGATTATTCTGCTGTTGCCACAAGAAAACTATCTGGGGTACTGGGGGGCTGGCACTGGAGAGGCTGAACCAGCCCGAGCCAGAGGGAAAATCACAGGCCTTTCAATACTACTCAGCCCTTTTCACAACATCAACAGACACATTTTAACCAATCTGTTTACAAAAGGATGCTCAGACAACTAAGGCAGCAATGTAGCTCGGTAATTAGGCTACAACAAGAACATCCTGCTGGGGATCAAGTCATTAGCAGAGCTTTCTTTGACTCCAGAAAAATCAGAATGGAGCTCCAAAACAATCCTGTAAAAATCAACTTGCATTTTTCTGGACTCTACACTTTTTCTGGTGGAAGTATATGTGCTTTTCTCACAGTTTGCCTTTCTCACAGACCCTTCAGAAATAGTCCATATTCCACAAGAAGTCAAACTTTACTGGTACAGAGCAAACAAATTTAAAGTTTCACCAAATACCCAGCCTGGTTCTCTTCTCACTTAGATTGCCTCTATACCTGCAAAATATCAGTGCATGCATCAGGAATAACTCACCTGCACTGAATAGCTATTGATTTATATGTCACCTGGAATTCACACCAGTGCATAAAGAGCCACAAATCAGATCCATTGCTTATATTTTTGAGTACATTCCTACTAGTATTAGGGCAAGATCCTCAGTTATCATAAATCAGAACAGCTCTGCTTGCTTTCCTATCTTAAGAAGAATTACAGCATTTATAGGCACTGAGGGATTTGACTCTCATTTCAATAATTTAATTGATAAGAGTTTCCCCAGTGTCCATATAGCAAGTACCTGCAGCTGAGGCAGGTTTCACTACAGTTACAAGATGGATGGATCTTGCAAATGTTCTATTTCTGATCAGTTTAGATAAAAAGGTAGAAGACAGTTTCTAACTAACAGAATAAAGAGGAACTGTTACAGTGTCCCAGTTAGAACCACGGGACTTAGAAGAATAAACAAAGCTTTAGAATAGAAAACCTTTTCTATTTGTTCCTGAAAGTTTCACTATTTTTTATTCTGTTAAACAAGACAGATAGAAAGTTCCATCTTCATTTTCTTTCTATTTCTTTTTTAAGCCTAACACATTTTATTTTATGCAACCTAGAGTAAAAGGATCACTGCAACCCTGTCCTTTTTTTAAATTTTATTTCCCTTGAAAGACTGTTAGCCTCTGAAATTGTTGGAGAACAATTAAGGCTGTGAAATCCCCATACAGATTGAGTTTGTGGCTCTAGCAGGATTTGTTGTTCCCATGATGAGGTTGTAGCAAGCAGAGCCACATCAGACTAAGTTCCTGTGTGATCTGAAACGGGCTACCAGAAGCTTCCACGGTGGGTGGGTGGACCTAGACTGGCTGCCAGCTGATCTCCCACCCTCTCCTCAACAGGATGGAGGAAAAAATTAAGTGGAAAAGCTCAGGGATTGAGATAAAGACAAGAAAAATCGCTCTCCAATTACCATCACAGGCAAGATAAAATCAATAGGGGGAAAATTAATTTGACTGCCAATAAGAGATTGAATAGAATGGCAAAAAATAGAGACAAAACCCTTAAAAAACTCCTCAGTAGTCCTCCCTGACTCCACTTCAATTCCCAACTCTTTTACTCCCTCCTCCAGAGCAGAGCAGGGGGAAGTTGCAGTCAGCCCATAATAGTTCCTCTGACAGTCCTTCATCCTCACACTTTTCCCCTTCCCACCAGCTATGACCTTCTCAGACAGCTCCTGCCAGGAGCTGCCCCAGCCTGGGGCCTCCAGAGGCTGCAGCTCCTGGTTACCTGCTCTGAGGTGAGGTCCCTGGGGGCTGCAGGGGGGATATATGGTCCTCTTCATGGTGGGACATCTGCTTTGCTACAATCTCAGTGTCCTCCAGGGGAATCTCTGCTTCAGTGCCCAGAGCACCACCACCTCTTCCTCTCTGACTTTGGTGCCTGCAGGACAGTTTCTCACACAGCTTTATTTCCCTTCCTTTTCCTTCCTTCCTTCCTTTTCCTTTCTTTTCCTTCCTTCCTTCCTTCCCCTCTCTCTCTCTCAACACAGCTGTGCTGCTTGCCTGACTTTTTTTTTTATTTTTTTCCCCTAAATATGCTTTCACAGGTGTTCCAGAGCTACTGGGCTCACCTGTGCCCTGCAGTGGAGCCCTGGAAGCAGCTGGGTCTGGCTGTGCCCAGCCCCTGCCCTGTCCCTGCAGCCCACCACTATAGGAACACCCACAAACACACAGGGCAGGTCACCCTGAAACCCAAAGGATGGGGAAAGCAGAGGTTCCCTCCTGGAGCTCTGTCTCCCAGGCCTGCAGCACCTTTGCCCGTGTTTATCAGCCAGGGAAAAAATTCTGGCATGCAAAAATAAATCACAGACCACCCACTGTAAAAACACTGTCTGCTCATTGCCTTCCTTTTGTCACCTCCCTGACTCCAGCTGTGAAATCTTTAATCAGTATGCTCTCAGTCTGCTGCTTTTCCCTCTTTCCAGGCTCATTCTAGAATTACTGACTACTTCCAGCCAGCCTTTGCCCCGCTCAGAGCATGGCCAAGGAAGTTTTCTCCTCGCTTCACACAATCCAGGGAAAACAGTAGTAGCACTTGCTTTGTGGAACACCCAAAATGGAAGCAAATAAACATGAAAGCTCTCCCTAGAAAGAATGAACAATCCCACAGATCCCAGGTTCCCTCTGTCCCTGTGTGACAGAGCTTTCTGGATTCCAGCACGGGACAAAACTCCTCCAAGAGCCCTGCCCACTAAAAGGTCTGATGTCATATAAGTGGCTGTGTTCCTCTGTTTACCAAACAAGGGGGTACAGCTGGAAATAAACCTCCAACCAACCAGGCAGGGCCCTGCCACCCCTCTAATAATGGCAATAACCTTCTTGCTCCAGCAGATGATTCAGCAAACATGGAAATTTCTACTCCAAGACCCAATTCCGATGAGTAATGCAAAAGACTGAAATAACCTACAGCATGTGTGGTTTATATTCAAGAAAAATAAAATTTTGTATATTATGAACTCAGGGACTGTGTCCCAAAGGCAGAAATTCTCCCAAAGTTAAAGCCAACCTACAACACATCAAATAAAGGAGTTTAATAACAAAAAGGCTCCCTTCTATACTGCCCTGAACTTCCAGCCATTCAAGTGGGGAACTGGGATCACCCAAAGCCCAGCACTGGTGGCCTTTTTGTTAATTCCAAAGGACTACATAAATTACTGCAGTCCAACATGAAAAAAGGGCCTTATTCTATGTCTGCCCCTAAGCTTTGATGCATTTTTTTTTAATAAATTGAAGATTTGTTGGAAATTATAGGCATTTTCTGGGAAAAAATACAGTGTCTTGCAGGATCCAGACCCCCCAGCACACATCCAATAATGCTGTTTTCAAACATCCTTGAACAAGTTCAGTATTTCAGTAGTTCATGACACAGATTAATGACCCACAGGGCACATCAAAAACTTTGATTGCCACAAATGTTTGCTTGTGTAACTTACCTTTCATGTGGTCCCTTTGAATTCAGAGATAGTGTTCATTCAGAGACAATGACTTGGGCAGAAATATGTAGTAGGATTGCAGGGATGTAATGGCTGCACACAGCAACATAGTTATTGCTAGAAAAAGAATAGTTTGGAAATGACTTCTTCATGTAAAGGCTTCATGTAAATTGCTGCAGATTACTGAGTAAAAAAGAGTGACCAAATGATCCATAGTTGGTTAAAAACCAAATGTTTACAGCTTGAATTCACCTACATCATATATTTGTTTATATTCCTTTTTCATCCTGTTTAGAGTACATAGGCTTACACAGATCTTTAATACTAAAAACAAAGTCAGAACCAGTTTTAGTCTCTAATCTCACTGGTATTTACTGAGGGAACATGTCCAAAAGGGTCTGGCTGTCAAGAGAGACCAACCCCTAAGCTGAAGCAGGGTGGTTAAAGAACTGGATCTGGAAACTCACTGTGGATCTCCCTTTGTGGGCTTAAATCCTACCAGCTATGGATTGGTGGCAATCCCAGGTACTGAAAGCCTCCTGCAGCATTTCCAGGATTATCTCAGTAGAGTTAGAGCTGCCTGTTGGGGGGGAATTGCAGCACCAGAAACAATTATGGGACACAAGCAAACAAGAATGGTACCTGGCAAAAGTTGTTGTTGTTTTCTTTTGAAATAAAAGAGTGTCTTCCCCGTGGAGCTTGAAATCTAAACGTTTTCCCTGTTCCAATTGGTTCTGAGACCTCGGATCTCTCACATATTTTGTGGGAGACTCTTTCCCAAAGCCTGGGAGGGCTGAAGTCTCAACACACTGTTACAGCAGCTGTGCTACTGTTATCTGCATGTGAGGATTAAATTGTCATCTTGCCTTCAGTGCTGGCAAAAGCTGGGTGTGTGACAGAGATGGTGACAGTGGATTTAACTGTCTGGGTGGCAGTCATTTGGAATATCACTCGTACCACACACATCAAGCAAGTCAGGCATATTAGTGGTTGTGATTGGGATCAGTGTGAGCACTCAGCTGCCATTGCTTCACCATTCCTTCTGCATCCTGCTTGCTGTCACACAGCGTGTCTCACTGCAGCACTGCCTCCTGCAGCACAAGATTCCTCCCAAAGGCAGGTTTTAGTTAACACACTCCATGTGGCAGCATGGAGCTCTCTCTCCTTCTTGCTGAAGGACACGGTTCCACCTTTACAGACAATCTTTCACAGGTGAAATCTGTGAAAGAAAATCCATAGAGGAGCTCTGACAAGGAGCTGGGAGGACACCTCCACGCCTGAGGACGTGCTTTGGCTCTTTGCAGCTGCAGTTCACAAACCAGCCTGTTTTCTGAAGCCACCATCCCTGTCAGTGTGAGTCAGTGTGGCAGCCTGTGAACCACAGCAGCTGGGGAGCCAGCACACGTTGCCCTTTGCTGCCTCTCTTCCACAGTGGCCATTCCTGGCACAGAGGCAGTGTGGACAGCTGGAGGTGGCAGCTCCTAAAACTGCTCCAGTGTGCACTGCCAGGGCTTGTCACCTGTGCACAGCCAGGGCTCCAGCAGAGGTTGTTGTGTGGCTTTACAATTCTGCCCGTTGATGAAGTGGCAAAATCCAGAACAATGGTGCTGGCACAGCACAGCTCACCAAAACAACCTCGTGGAGGTTCCTGCATCAGCAGGGACTACAAAGGCTTCTCCTTTCTGTTCTCTGTTCAGTTGGTGCAAACAGCTTCACTCTTCCTGAAACCAGTTTATGGTCCTGAGCTGCTAATAGGAATTCCCACATGTAATAGGAATTCCCACGTGTAATAGTGATTCCCACACGTTGGAGTTCTAAAGCACAAAGACTTACCCAGTGTTTTTGTGAACTTCCCTCACATTCAGTTTGGAAGCCCACACAGCTCAGATGCTTCCAGAAGGACACTGGATGTTACATGCACCCAAGCATGACTCAAGCCTGAGAGCTGTAAGGGGTTGTTGTTCCACTCTGCTTGCAGGATTTGCCACCACTCTCCCATCTTTTAAAGGGCTGGGTTTTAGGCTGATAGACCAGAGCTGAGTGGCATCAGTGTTCTTGACTTCCTTACCACCCTCTGAAGATAAACCAGCAGTTTCTACTAGGCTATGACTTGGCACTTGAGGTCTAAGCCTCATTATGCCAAAATCTGGGTATGCTTTATTTTTAAAAGAAGATGCTCATTTTCCACTCTCTTTCCACTGCCAGAATGAAGCTGATTATTGGTTGCACTTATTTCTGTTCTGTGTGATACGCACCACGACTCATCTGCTTATGAGAAAATACTCATCTGCATATGTTTTATGATTCAAACACTAGAGGACACCAGTCTGCAGATCCTGTAGTAAAGAAATCAGATGGATTTTGGAGTGAGACTACACATCATCATTGCTGTGCTGTGTCCTTCCTATAAATGTGGTCACTGGGCTTGGGAGTTTTTTTTTGTTAATATTATTTGATTCAGCTGAATCTCTGTTTAGCCTTTTTCTTTTGACTGAAGCAGCAAATGTGGTTCCTTAATCCTCCCTTTAAACCTTTGCTGGTAGCTACTAAGTGCTGTTATTTATAGCCCAGGCATGACTGAATGGCCTATAATAATGGTGACTCAAGCCTATAAATCTTTATAATTATTGCCAGAATTACTGGAGCCATGTTGTGTCGTGAAGCTTGTACAAAATGCAGAGAATCTTTAGTGGTTACACATTAGCCTTCTTGTCTTTCCTCTTTCCTGCCCAGCTTCACTGCAATGAACACCTGAGCCTTTTGTGTACAAAACTCTGCAAAGATTTCTTGCCTAGATTAGTTGAGGGGAGGAAAAAAAGATAATTCCCTTGGTTTTCTGCCATTTTTGTTCTTCACTTGCAGTGCATTTGTACCAAAGAGGATTTCTCTCCAGAGACAATTTGGGGCACGGGGCCAAGGGTTTGGTGACATTTGGCCAAGTCCTCAAAGTCCAAGTTGTCAAAAGAGGGAGGGACTTACCACCTATGGATTTAAATAGAAAAACTGAAATGCCAGGGACCAGAGACCCAGAGGTGGAATTTCAGCACAGCTTACGTGGGAACGGGCTTTGACCAGACTTTGTTAGGTTGTCACACCAACTACTGCTCTTTAGGACTAGAAAACAGGGGTTTGGCCAAACCAGCTGTGCCCCCTCCAGCCTGGTAGCTGGTGGCCCTCTGCAGAGGCTCAGCTTGGAAACAACCTGTGAAGAGACCTGGCTGTTAAAAACGTGGCTGTGGAACATTCTTGGCTTTGGAGGCTGGGGCTGGACATCAGCCATGGCAATGGAGAGTGGCTGTGCCTGGGAACCAGAGCAGGATTCCCTGGTCTCTCCAGAAATGTGAGAAGCCCTTTAGGCAGTCAGTAAGGTTGCATTGCTCATGCATCTCCAGGATTAAGTGATTTAAGTAGACTTTTGGTGCTAATGAAATTTTCTTCTGACTCTAATCCGCAGGAATGGCGAAGGGATTTTTTCTTCCCCTGTAGCAAGAGGGAATTCTCCTACTCCCGTGTTCTTGCAGCTCGTTGGAGTTTGTGGGTATTTGTCTCTTGCACGGGGGTTTGTTTTGAGGTGCTGTCAGACACAGCTCATGGGTCAGGTGCTTATCTGACCCAATTTCTGTGGTTCTTCTGCCTCCAGGGAGGAGCTGTGGGTAGGAGAGAGGATCCAAGGCTCTCACAAAGACCACCTGGCCCTGAGCAGGTCTAGAAAATGAGCAACCACAAGGCATGGAACACATCTTTTATTCAGTAAGCAAGCAAGCACAGAAGTATAATGTGTAGTGCTTAATATTCATACAGTACTAAAAATATAAAAATAGAAATAAAATTTCACTGAAAGCATTTTCACTCACAAATATACAAGGAAAAGTGCTGTCAAGCCACATCATGCTACACCACTTGCCAGTTGCTGAACTGACAGTTTCCCAACAGAACTGAAACACTAAAAGCTAGTCCTTTCCTCACGGTTTTTTGGTGAGCCTGAACATTTGACTAGCAAAAACGGGCCTCCTGCAGCTGAGAACCTAAAAAGCATGGATGTCATTACATAATGGAACAAATAAAATAATTTGGGAGATTCTATAGTGATAGTAGCCTGCTTCAGGCCGTTTGAATACCTGTCGTGGAGAACGAAAAGAAAAGATACAGAAAGAAACTTGAATCCTGATTATAATCCAGACCAGTCATGGCTAACAATTCCTGGAACTGTGTTCTGCACGGATATTTGTGCAATACTCCCACCTGCTGGCACATCCACCAACTCTCTTCCTCGGATGCTGCGGTTCCCCCTGCCTGCTTTACACTGGCACGGAGACTCACCTTCCCCTTAGGGCTGCTGGAGTCCAGGAGCACCAGCCATAAACACAGCTAAGTGCCCTCACCTTTTAGTGGAACCAGAGGCTACCCAGCACCTCAGCTTCTCTCTTCCAGCAGCAGAAATTCCCTGCTCCTAATGGGAGAAATCCAGATCTACACAGGAAAGCGATACGGGTCACAGACTGATCCTTCCAGAAAGCCCCTGCACCAGATGCCTTGATTTTAAGCCCAGTTTTGTGGGACTGAACTAGACTTGAGGGCTTAAGGATCTTCTGTTTGCTGCCCCTCCCCGTGGAGCTGAACTGCTCAGCTGTGAGCTGCCATCCCTGAAAGCAGGGGTGAGTTCTGGGATCAGGCTGACAGGCACAGCCGCACATCACAACAAGCCCTGTCCTGCAGAATATGCCAGTGCACAGAAAACCTACTCAGATCACACAGATAAGGGTGTGCAGAACCTAATGTGAACCCCACTTGGATCAGTTCCTGTTTTGGGATGGGATTTATTTATACTTGCTATACCTGCTATAAAAATAAATGTGACGATTAACCCCTGAGATCGTTCTAACAGAATATTTTGGCCTGTTACTTGTTTCCCTCAGAAATCATTAATTTTTTTTTTTTATTATTTGGTCTATGGACATTTATTTAGGTTCTAGTGACAAGCTTTTATAAAACACATTAAATAATCAATGTGGGGCTGAAAAGGTGTACATTCTAGTTGCATATATGGTACATACCTTATACGTATATAATACATTCCATAACAGCTGAATGTTCTAGTATTGCCTGGGAAGTTCTTGCATGTGGACACAGGATTTAAATACCAGAAGATAAACAGCTGCTTAGGATCAAAGATAAATTGTATCTGATATGGTTTACTTGGATTGGTTTTTTTCTTTCTTTAAATTTTATTACACATAATAGCTACAGTAGTTTGTCCAGCAGGTAATAAACGAATGCATAAAGCACTTCTAGCTATATCTGGATATCATAGGCATGCATTTTTTATAAATAAAAATCGAATGTGAGGTCACATTTTCCCATCTTCTGTTTATAAACTAAATCAAATTTCTCATTCATTGAAACAGTGAAGATGTCTTTCCATAGCCCAACTCGTCCTGAAACACAGAGAAGGAACACAAGTCAGAGAGTGGATGTAACAGGACACTGAATATCTACAGTCTAATTGTGCACCAAGTATCATCTGGGAGATTCTAATCAGTCTTGGCCTTGGCTTTCACTGAAAGCTTAATGAGACCAAAGGCTGTTCATTGTCTTACCCAATTATCCTGCTACAACTCTTTAAATAAATGCCATACCCCTCATCATCTGCACCAGCCCAGCATTATACAGGAATAATTCAGTTCTGTGTGAGACAATCAGAAACGAACAGAGTTGGGGCTGCGTATTCATTTAAAGGTGGATTTCTGGTGCAAACTGTGCCTGTTGAATAATTCCAACAGCTAATAATACATTTCTAAATCACTGTGCCTCCAGCACACACTGGTTAGGGAAGTATCCAAAAGGTACACAGAATGTGGAGTATTAAACTGATTACTGAAGTGTGGTATTTTCATTGCTAATTTCTATTATTTTGTGTCTAGAGGTAAGTTCAACAGATGAATTTACATTCCTCCATATGGAGAGGTTTGTTTGTTAAATATCAGTGCCTAGTTCCTATCTATGAAAGACAACAAGTGCCACACACCAAGTCTGTGCCACTTAAATTTTAATTTTGAACAACAGGAAGCTTTGGGTGGATGCAACATGGACACTGAACTCCTTCCTTGTACAAAGTATTTATCCACTCTGCTGGACCCAAACAGTAACATAACCAGGTGGCACTCCTGACCCCTCAACAACTGTTCCAGTGCAGTCCAAAATTCATTTAACTCAAAGTCAGCCAGGGTTACGTATGGCTGAATAAGCCCCCATGGAGTAACCAGACTGAGAGGCCCAATTCTTGTCTCATTTATGTTGGATATAAAGACAAAATCCAGGCTTGTTCGACTGGAATAAATGAAAGGAGAATTGGGACTGTGCTACCAGAGAGTTTAATCATAACAGCAAGAACAAAGCTACATGCAGGGAGCTTAATTATGCACTTGATGCATAAGAAGAATACCCATTTAATTCAATTACCATTGCTTTTATGCAGCAACTTTATAATTGAGTCCAGAGACAAAACATCTACATATCACATGTTAACATGACATGTGGCAAGGGTTGTTTTATGAAACCAGGACTTTTCTATAACTCCTGTAGGTATGATAATATCCTGGTTTTGTTTCAGGATCCAAAGATCAAAATAACCTGAAACTGCAAATGCTATTTACTGTTTTCACCAAATTTCTCCTGTATTTAAAAAAAAGAAAAATATTAAGAAAATGCTTGCAAGCATAGACATCTCATTCTGACTTAAATTTTGCTCTGGCAACTATAACTGCATAAAGTACAGTATGAAAAATGAAACTTCAAACAACTATAACAATAAAATACTTTCTTCCTCTGCTGGGTAAAGAAACACCTTTTATTTCTGAATCTCCCTAACAACACGTACAGACAAACGACAAGTTTTACAAAGGACACACACAGTGGATTATTTGCAACATCTTTTGTTTTGGTTTGGTTTTTTTTGCCATATGAAGTGATAGCTTGTCAAAAAGTCACCCACCTGGTTTCTGATTTGAACCATGCAACTGCGTAAATTAGGATGTGATAAGAGTCAAATACAAGTAACATATCTAATCACTGCTCTGCTTTCACAGCAGTTCAGGGTTATCTTCAGAGTAAAGATCAATGTGCTAAAAGAAAAAAAAATATGAAGAACTAAAATAAAGCAAAATAATAAAGTAAATGTAACTAATGACAAATTAAAAATATCTGAAACAAATTACAATAAGCTGTCATGTTATTGCCACCATTCTTTGCCACAGAAACAAACAGAGAGGGAACAAAGCACTGCTAATGAAGCTACATTCTGAAGTAACAAAATATTGTAAAAGCCAGAGACAGCAAAGAAAAGAAATTCAAAATAAGGATATTTTTACTGAAAAGCACACAGTGAACAAGTGATAAAATATCACATTAACTGCTGTAGCTCCCTTCCTCCTCTATGGCAAAATGATAAAAGCAGGGAGGTGTGAGGAATGGCTTTTGTCCAAGTATGGCACTGGGAAATGTTTGTGCCAACACACAAACGGGACAAGTTACTCTGACAAAGAGTCTGAGCTGAGTAACTGCTGAAGGACTCTACAAGAAAGACACAAAGGTAGGACAGAATCCCAGAGAACCTGCTTTCATGGCAAAGCAAACCTACCCTCAGACAAACCTGAGTGTTGGTAAAATTGGCTTTTGTAAGGTGTGTGATTTCAGTGGGTTTTTAACAGAACTACACAATGTGAATGAAATGCACGACAAAGGGACAAATAACTGGCTAATGCAGGGTCAGCAGTCAAGAGGGGCTGATGATACTTGATATTTTTTATGAGAGTTTTGAAAATAAGCATAAAAATGACAGCTGATAAGATCTGCAGGTCACACGAAGGTTGGCTGAGGGAGGTGGTGTGGAAATGGCTCCTACAGGCAGAAATCTGAGAGCAAAGCCCTGGGTAAGGGATAATAACCTGGACATTAATTCCTCTGAAAGACTCTGTGGTCAGGATAGACACATGGTGTCTGATGCTGATGCAAAAAGTGCTAACATGGCTATGGATGGACAAAGAAGGGAGAGTTCCAAATAAAACTGGGTTAAACTAGTGTATGAAGGGATTTTATGTTTGGACAAGGCAGATGTGAGGCTGACATAGGAACTGACCATCTTGATCTTATTCCCTCACTTCTAAAAAAAGCCCTTGAGTGCTATAAAACAACCTGCAGAAACTAATTAGAGGGAGCCTAAGTTCACTCTTTCATGCTTCTCAAAGGCAACTGAGGAAGGACTTGATTTCTTGACACTATCAAAGGTCAGATGTATCAACAGATCAAATGGCACCCTCAGGTTCCCAAAGAAAGATCTCACCAAAATGAACACCTGGAAGCTGAACACACCTTAAACAGCTGAGGTAGGCACTGAAAAGGAAAAGCTCGTAAGGGAAGGGAATCTACAGCTCCCTGTGATTTTAGAAACTAAAATTAGGAATATCTGCTATTCTAGAAAACCTGATATACTTAAAAAACAAGGGTTTAGGCCAGGATAAACTGTATGGAATTGTGTGGGCTTTGGCATGGCAAAGGTCAGAAGGAGCAGTGCATATTCACATCACAGTGTGAATATACACTGTTAACCTTGGATTTTTTCACCCTTTTCAGTCACTCCCACCTCACTTTATTTCCAACCAAACTAACCCCCAACTTGCACCCAGAGGCAGTTACCTCCCACCATTTTCACAGCAATATTTACAGCATCATTTCTATCATTTACAGCAATATTTCACCAACATCTTAACCCACTAAACTGTGCAGCTGCTTCTTGCAACTTCTCCAGGGAGGGTTTTACTGTGGGTTTGGAACATACCCCTGCCCACAGGAAGAGCTTCTGCGTTACAGCACTGGTCAATGAGCTGGTGGCAGTGTTCCACCATGGATTCCAGCTGGGCTTTGTCATAAGAAACTCCTAAGAACCTCACCAGCTGCTCAACCATCGTTGCAAGGTCCTGCAAGAGAATATTTAAACCCCAGTTTACTAAAAATATTTTAAATTTTTTTTTTCCTCAGTGAGTTTAAATATTTCAAGGTGAGTTTTATCCCGACGAGCGTGAAAAACACGAGTGCAGAAGTTGCAGAAACAGCACTGCCTCGAAATTTTTGCCACCTTCACATTTGCTGGACACAAACACATTCCAAGGAATGAGGGTGAAACAGGTTGGCAGAGACCACAGCCTTCAAATATGGAACTTCTTCAAATATTAGAATGGGGAATTCAAAGTAACTGCGACGCTTCCCACTTCAGGGAACCACACCCTTAACTGATCACTGTGGAATTCCAAAGTGCTTTTTGGAGGAATTACAAGCTACTCTGACTTTGATCTCAGTAAAATAAATGATCACAAAGGTTAGAACATCCCTTCTGTCACTGCCAGCTTCTGGGGCTGCACTCATGTAGATGGAAAGGATCTAGTGGGGTGGCCTCTGAGAATTAATTTGCATTAATCAGTCATTCATTTGCACCTCTAGAATTCCAGGGTTCCTTAGTATGAGTAAGACCTCTGGAGCTGCAAGGACAAACCAGTAATATTTATCAGGAAGCAGAAAGACACCAGCTTCCAGCAGCATCCAGCAGTAAGCACAGCCAGGAATATACAATCATTAAAAACCACGGGTTTGAAATAATTCTGACTCAACTTTACATACTCTGATTTTATTAGTTTATTTATTTATTTCAGCACCCCACTCCATCAGAAGTATAATTTACCCAGCTTTCTGGAGTTCTGCCCTGACTTTGCCTCTTTACAGCGTGGGTTTTCCCCATATTTCCATTAGTTTTCCAGCCAAATAAACACCTTGAAATATTTTCGTTAATCCTCAAAAATATCACACTGCAATAAGAAATGGAAATCAACATTCTGTGTGGTATTTCCACTAGATTTCTGATTAAATTGGATTTATTAGCCAGCACACTGTAAGGACCCAATAATTATGTTCACCTTATGCTACGTGATCACATCTAATTGTTTTCAACAGTTTCACACAAAGCAGTAAGAACAAAATAATCTGAATAAACGCCAAATATACAGGAAAAAATACAGATTATATAATTTTCTTTCCCCCCACTTATACAGCACATACAGCAAGACATTTCTTCTAATGAATGCTCAGGGCTGAGTGTAGCAAGTGCTGAACAGTTTCACTCCACTGCCTTCTCTGCAAGTAGTTTGGTGCCTGTGGGTGAGTCAGACTCCTGAGTAAATTAATATGTATATGAAGAAGCTACTGAATGCCAGTGCTTTAAAAATGGCATCAGACTTAGAGAGTCCAAATTATGGACAGAAGAAGCAGATTTTGTGCTTTATATATTTTAAACACTGGGGTGCTAAATGTAATTAAAATATCATTTTGTTACATCTAACCTACCTTGTGCATATCTTCATACTTGAGAAAAAGTACATTGGCATCCATGTGATGTTCCCAAAACTCTTGCACGTGTTCAAACCACGACCCATATCCTACTACAAAGACATTATGATTGGCATGAGGAAAATTAACACTTTTGTTATTAAGAATTTTCAAAAAGGAAAAAAAAAAAAAACAAAAGGAGAAAAATAAATCAACCGGAGTGGTTCAGAGCAGTGGCCAGTTTTGACCCATTGCCATGTACAGCAAGGAACTTCATTTAAAAAGAGTTTTTCTATCAGTTTGGAATTTTCAAAAGCACTGACTTAGTGTGAGGATAAAACATTCAGCTGGAAATGCCACCATATTTCATGATGAACCTCTTGGAGCTCAGTATTAATAACACAAATTGAGCCAAAATAAGGATTACACAGATAGCCTTGCAGAAGGCAAACTTCCAGTGGCTCCAAGCTGCATGAATTCCTGCAGTGAACATATCCCACTGGTAAGCTTGACACAGCACTCATGGCAAGTTTCACAGGGCACCCACTAATTGCTAACAACCACTTAGACTTTCTTAAACAAGCACTGAGGACACAGACCCATCAAAATGCTTTGTGATCACTCCCAAAAACACAGGAGGGACTGACAGAATTATTTATCACTACGTGTTCTGACCCTCTACTACAGCCTGGGACTTATTCTCCTCTACTGTTATTTTCTGAACACTTCCACACAACTGCTGTAGGACAGTTTTATTTACAGTGTTACTGGTTCTCTCAATTACACAATAAATTCAGATTACTGATGCCCATGAGGTGCTGAGTGCTCCCCAAAATCTGGGAGGGCTCCTGCTCCCAGCACTGCTGAGGTTACTGGAAGCCTTGACCTTCACCCCAACATTTTACCCATTTTTTTTTCCCACTTCTCTGATTAACTCCACACTTGCACTGATTTGAGCCAATTTTTGTGTGCCTTCCAGAGGTTCAGTCACTGGTGGTTGGTACTTACAACCTAGAGAATGCCTTTGCTGCCAATATTATTAGAAAGACAACCCATTCTACGTATTTCTTTGTTACCAGTGACAAATTCCTGCAAAACACCTCATATAATCAAGGCAGGAGTTAAGCAAATATGATAAGCAGTCTTTCACATTCTTTCCCAGTATTTTTTTTTTTTTTGGTCAATTTTATCTTTTCAGCAGATATAAAAAAATATTTAAAAAAACCCCAACTTCTTAGGTTTGTATTTTCAAGCCAACTTTTTCCCTTTTAAAAAGAATTGTTTAACTCTGGTCACTGGAACACTGGTGTGTTGACTTCACGTGTGAATTTCTTAACTGGAAGAACAAAAATGGAATTTTTCCAGTGCCTTCATAAAAATTGAAAATGAGTTAGCTGATAAAAATTCTTTCCCTAGGAAACTGAACCTCTTTGCCCATTGAAAGTGTTCCAGTCACCAGAATTCTGCTGCATTGCTTCCACGAGATGCAAACATTTAGTTAAATGCTAAATTTACTGTATTACAAGCCCTCCATTTGCACAATCATGGCCACAGAACACGCTGTGATGTTTTACTGGCTCTGGGAGGTTGTGATAAATCAGCTGATACAGGATGAAGGTATAAATAACTCCTGGGATTCTCACATGCAAAAGAGCACCCAACCTTTCCCCTGTCTCAGAAGACCTTCTAATGCTTGTTTTCTTATGTCTCTGGTCTAGAAGTTCCTGATCATGGGCTACAGGGAATCATTGCATTTTTAGGGATTGTAAAGGAAAAAAATGAAGGTGGGCTGGAATGGGAGGAGAGCATTAATCCTCCCTTGCAGGAGAAAGGTTTCTAAGGCCTGTTAAATACCCTCCAGGCTTGACTTTTTTCTCCCCTTTACTATTATAAAGCTCCTTCAGCATTAACTCCTCCAAACTGCAGGCTGAAGAACAGCTTGCTGCTCTGGACCTGGAGGAGACCCTGCTCTCAGTGCACAGGGTGAATTCTTAGTGTCACATTAAGAAGGTTTTGCAGAGAAATAAAAGGCAGCAGAATTTTGGTCATTGCCCCACTTTCCAGCTGGGAAATCCACTGGCAAACAGCCAAAGCCCTACTCAAGGCAGTGCAGCCTGAGTGGGACCACAGTGCACTGAGTAAACTTCACAGGGAGTTCTTGTAAAGCAGATTGTTGTATTCTCTCCCCAGAGCTGCATTTTTCAGAATTCTCTCCCCAGAGCTGCATTTTTCAGAATTCTCTCCCCAGAGCTGCATTTTTCAGAATTCTCTCCCCAGAGCTGCATTTTTCAGAATTCTCTCCCCAGAGCTGCATTTTTCAGAATTCTCTCCCCAGAGCTGCATTTTTCAGAATTCTCTCCCCAGAGCTGCATTTTTCAGAATTCTCTCCCCAGAGCTGCATTTTTCAGAATTCTCTCCCCAGAGCTGCATTTTTCAGAATTCTCTCCCCAGAGCTGCATTTTTCAGAATTCTCTCCCCAGAGCTGCATTTTTCAGAATTCTCTCCCCAGAGCTGCATTTTTCAGAATTCTCTCCCCAGAGCTGCATTTTTCAGAATTCTCTCCCCAGAGCTGCATTTTTCAGAATTCTCCCCACAGAGCTGCATTTTTCAGAATTCTCCCCACAGAGCTGCATTTTTCAGAATTCTCTCCCCAGAGCTGCATTTTTCAGAATTCTCCCCACAGAGCTGCATTTTTCAGAATTCTCTCCCCAGAGCTGCATTTTTCAGAATTTTCTCCCCAGAGCTGCATTTTTCAGAATTCTCTCCCCAGAGCTGCATTTTTCAGAATTTTCTCCCCAGAGCTGCATTTTTCAGAATTCCCACTACAGAGCTGCATTTTTCAGGCAGTAGCAGCCTGCACCCACCTCCTTACAGGGTCTCACTTGAGCTCACTGATGCACTCCACATCAGTCTTATGCAAATCAGGAATTTCTGTGTGTTAACTGGTGTCTTGCAGGAGACAAACCTTGAGTTTCTGCATGAAATTTAAATATTAAAGGAATTACCAGAGAAATAACCCCCGAACTTGAGGAACAGAAAGACTCCTGAGAAGCAGTGAGGTAGAACTGAAATCAAGTGGTGTTGGCAGTATTCACCATTTTTCACAAGGTACCTGGTGCCTTGCAACCTGAATTTTAGAAGAGCAGACCAGAGTTCTGCCTGACCTAAGTGGAACACTGCTGAGCCCCTGGGGTCAAACACTGCAAGGCAATTATTTACAAAAGGCATGACCATGGTTTGCATGGACAAATCTGAAGTCCCTGTGAGGCAACCTCCTTGCTGTATATGCAAAACAAATGCACCTTTATCCAGTTCACTTCTGTACTCGCAGAAGGAACGCAGAGATGAAAATAAATGTGTGCAGAGAGAACAGCTCCTTACACTTGTCATTCATAAACCTCCTGCAGAACTCCTGGAACGTCCCCCTGTAGCTCATGGTCCTTAGGGAGCGGTGGAACTGGTAATAAGATACCACCAGGTCTTTGGGGTTGCGAGCCATGTATATGACCTGTGATTTAGGGGGGAAAAACAAGACCTTATTGAGTGATTTTTTTTTTTCCCCAAAGCACTTAAACAACAGAGTTAAACCAAGAGGATTTAATTCAATTTTCACCTTTGAGTTGCCGTTGTGGAGGTCTGAAGGCAAGAACCGGTATGGCAGGTGGCTTTTTATGAGGCGAGGAGATGTCAGCTCCTGAAACAAAGCAGAGGGAACAGTTCCTCACTGAGCACCAATTTGGCACATCTGCCCTGAACTGTCACACTTGAAGCCCTTTACTCCACTGAGTCCCATTCACAAATTCACTCCTGCAATTAATAAGAGTCTGGGACTAGAAATTAGGTCAGGGAGATACACCTGGTTTTTAAACATAAAAAAGCTGGATAACATGTTAGGGTTTTTGTTGTTTGGGGTTTTCGTCGTTTGGGGTTTTTAATCCCCTTTGTTTACAAAGTGCTTCCATTTGTAGCACCTTCTCAGAAACAATATAAAATAGTGGAAGATTCTTGGTGTCAAACCTTGTTTCCAGTGATGCTTCCACTAAAATCCCTTGAAAACTATTGGAAGTTCTGAAAACACTACTCCTAAGTTCTTCAAGATGTTTCCCTTGCAGTTTATTTTATCCTCAGAATTGGGCCCAAAAGTTTATCTGAGTATGTGAATGTGTTTCAAACAGAATATTCTTAATAGTGTGGAAGTAATTTCACGCAGGATATTCCAAACTCTTCAAATTACACCTCCAGAGTCTGTAGAGATCCAGGATTTGTGGATCTAAAGATTTAGATGTATATAGTGGAAATACAAATCCATAGATCTCCGTGTTTGTAGTTCCTCTTTCACAAATTCGGGGAAGGAATCAAAGCAAATTGGCCTCCTTTGGGCAGCTTCTGTTTTTACATAAGCAAGAGAGGCCTGGAACTTTTATTCAGAGAACCCATTGCCAAGATACTTAGGACAACACCTAAAGCATTAAACCGAGTACAATAAAGCTGAATAAAAGCAATTTTAAAACAACCTAATAATGCTCTGAATCATTCCAAAAAACGGAGCGAGTCCAGCGATGAAAAGGACAAGGACACAGGATGAAATGAAGTGATAAAAGATGGAACTGAGGAAAACAGATATCCAAATGCTGAAAGGCTTTTCTTTGCAATAAATTGTACCTTGATGATGTCCAGACCAGGCTGAGGGTACTCTAGGACTGGAAGTTGTTCATCTATATTCATTAGTCCAATCTCATCTGGATCAGCTCCCTGACTCACTAGATAAACCACTTCCTGCAGCAACCCTGTGCCTGCACGAAGCAAAAATGGGAGAGAACAGATTGTATTACAGTTCTTATCAAAACAGAACCACAGGAAGGGAGACCTAAACAGGGAAATAATGGTAACTCTTGTCCTCAGCAGTCAGCTGTGAGCTAGGTCTGGAACTACTGTTTTAACATAGGATGTCAGCTCAATAAAATTTAAGGACATTTCTGTCTCCAAACCATTTAACCTGGGAATTGGAAAGCGTTTAACGAAAAGTTGTTTCCCCCCCTGTAAATGTTACCAAGGCAACATACTATTATTTCCATTTTAGAAATTGGGGAAAAAAAAAAAAAAGAAAAGAAAAGAGGCAAACTGAGGTCATCCAAGCTCACAAAATGCATTAGTGGCTGCACTGAGGCAGTGTCCTTTCTTCTAAATTGTAGGCAATGCCCCTGTTATGCAATGATTTGAGAGTCTATTTGTGCCCCCACGTTATGGACTGGATAAACCACTGAAAGCATCAACAGTGAGTCAGTCATAAGCCTCAGAGGCCCCAGCTACATCTCCCTCCCCAGTCTGAGGGCATTTACAAAGCAGCCATCAGATATTATGGCCTTAATGACTGCACTCTGGAAAATTAATAGCTACTCCAGCAGGAAGTTTGGACAGGGAAACTCTTTCAAATGGCTTTACCTTCAGGCAGGGAGGAAACCCCCCAACACAACAAAGGTATAGAGTTACTTGGCAGAGGTTTATGAAGAGAAAGGCACAAGCTCTTGGTGAGGTGGAAGAACAGAGCAGGGAGAGATCACAAAGAGAACTAGAGGATCGTTATTCTGATGTTTTTAATCTGACACAGAAACAGTTAAAGGAGGCTGATGGTTAGGGTGAGCACAGCCTGGATACCATGTGAAACAGCACATGCCTCCAAGAACTGCTTTGGAGAGTAGGCACTTTAAAATTCCTCCGTTACCTGACTGATTGGTGGGTAAATTAAAAAGGTTTGGGGGGGGGGAATAAAAAGACACTTTTACATTATCATCACCCACAGAGACTGTCACAGACTTAATACACTCTTGCCCCTGAGGCTGTTCACTCTGCATTTTTAAGTTCAAGCATATATTTTATACATTAAAATTAACATTCATGCAGTTCTTCAGTATGGGTCCTTGTGACTCTGAATGAGCACAACCCTTGTTCTCATTAAATATTTCTTCTGACAGGAGACACCCTGGTTCTCCATAATTTATTTCTGTATTTCCAATTCCACCTGCAAAGAAAAATGCTATTACAGCAACCCTGCTCCAAGAAAGGAAAAGAAATGGTTGTGTGGGGCCAAGCAACACCACCAGGACTTTATTTTTGTTCATTGCTCAGCTGGTCTCCAGGCAAAAAGCAGCCATGTCCACATTACCTAGTTCTGCTCAACCTTACTGCTAGCAGATCCATGGAGCACAGCAGAGATGGGAAATGACATATTTTCCCATGCAAAGTGGGCCTTTGGAAGCTCAAAAGTCTTCACCTGAATGAGTTTCCACCAAAAACAATGACACATTGGAAGAGTAATGCTGGGCACCCAAGGCAGCAAAATAAAAATCTCCATCAACTCTATGTTCTTTAAAACAGTGTTTAAATCTGATTCTTTGTATTAATCAGCACGCACATATACAAATTCCCATGGTATGTTTGTAGAGCTGCACATATTGCAGCATCCTATTACAATTCACACAGCAAAGAGAATTTCTGCAGTATTTCTTCTACAAAGGGGAGGACTGACAGTTTAGAATCCTGGCCATCCAGCAGGTTAGAATTTCTCCTCCCTACACTGATCCTGATTTCTCTCCCCCTTGAAATCTGTGCTAGTTCTCACTTTTGCCACTCACTGTATTAGCCTGACTTTTTTCCACATTAGCACTTGAGTTACTCTGCTTAGGACTTCCAGGGTCCCAATAAAAATGAAAACTAGAGAATTAACTTTTGAGGGAACCGTTATTTTTCTTTTTTAACTTGTCATCCTTGATCAACTATCACTTATCACATACAAACATTTCAAGACCTCATCTTCTTATTAAAACATCACATGCTTATTAAAAAAAAAAAAGCTAAAAGCCTTTATACATATAATTACATATGTATGACCTCCTCACATTTGACCCAATTCACTTAGTGATCTCTGAAGATGTGCAAGAACTACCATTTTATATGTGGAAGGTAAATTGCTGAAACTGAGATTTTCAATATGTGAATAAACTCCAGTAATCCCAGTCTATCACAAAACCTGGCCAGATCAAAATGCCACAGAAATTTTCTCAGTAAAAGGGAAAATTATGATACTTGTTGGACAGAAGAAGGTGGAGGAAGCTATAGAAAAAGATGCAGAGCTTCTCCTTATACTCTCAAGATTTCTGGGTTTTCCTGGAGAAAACAGATCTTGTGCATCTCCAGTATATTCCACTGTTCTCCCCTTGTGTTGCTGAACACATGGACATGTACACCTCACTTGGGATGGCACAGGAGAGTAAGCAGTCCCTGACAAACAGGATTCATCTGTCAGCCTTTGGACACAAGGCACCAGATGCAACATGGATAAGTCCCCAGAAATTCTACCCTTCCTTCTCCCACCTGCAGCAGATCCATATTTCATCCTGGAGGAAAGAACTGCTGACCCTCCAAGGTCATATTGCCAAAACAGACGTAGGATTCATTTCCATCTATCCAATTCCAACTAAAATTGAGCCAGTCAGCATCTGAGGGGCTCCAGTACCTGAGAAACGCTCTCCCCTGACAAGCCCTTCTGTTATGTCAATAAAACGCCCTGGGAGAAAACAGAGTGTTCCAGTTTATCACACACTGTCTGGGAAGAGAGGGGATGGGAAACAGCTGGGATGAGCTACTGCCAGAAGCTGCAGGGATTTAGGAGATCCTTTTAAATTATCTGTGAACCTGCATTTCTACTTGGCATGGCAGCAGGGTGAAAGTGTTCCAGTTGGGATGCACCGTCCTTTCCCTGTGACACCTGCCTACTGACGCACAAAAATCAGGACTCATTAAAATTCCCTTTGCACCTCTGATGGCTGGGAACTCTTCCTGTGTCCCCTTCTCGTGGCCAAAGCCTCAGCAGCAACAGCAAAGTCAGTTCATGGCCACGCTGCCTCTGCTTCTGCAGGAGCTGCTGCAGCAGCAACCAGACAGCACAGCAGGGCAGCCAAAATTTGGAAACACTGCAGCCATTCCTTCCTGCTCCTTTGCATTAGGTGTCTTTCAATGTCAAACTCAGCCACTCTAGGAGGGAGAAATATTCTCTAGTGCAGCTGTTCTTTGCCTCCTCTCAGTGTTTTCTGGCCACTGGCCTTTATGGTCCCATAAAGCCACTGAACATCACAGATTTCTTCAAAGTGAAGTGGCAGACATAAAACCATAAGATTTCCTGTGAAATTTTGCTTCCCCACATCATTTCTTTCACTTTCTCCTCTCCTATCATCTAAGATGGGATAAACCTGCAGCCCAAGGATGCCAAGGCCTTTGGTATATTCCTTCCACTCACCCTTTGTTTGCAAACCACATGGAAAAATAAACTAAATACTAATATTAGTATTAATAACCTCACAATCCCAATTAGCTGTACTTTGATCTGCTGTTGTTTGATCAAGTTGCAGCTAATACAACACAACAGATCCATTATGACTCATAATTTTTTTATAGCACTGGTAGATGCAAGAGCTCATTAAAAATGAGGGCTGCTAAAGCTGTCAGATTGGTCTAGCAAGGGCTGTACAGCAAAACCCCACATTTTTGTTTTAATTCCCTGCAAACTCCTTCCCCCCTCGCTAATTTAAGTGTAAATCTGCAGGGAAGCATGACAGATTCATCTTCACACTACAAGAGTGGAGGGAAAAATCAGATTTTTCCATGAGAAGACAACCATTTCCAAACCACAAAAATACCCCCCTCTTGAGGTCTGTCTGTTGAAGTTCTCCCACATGTTCAAATTCCACCTGGCTTAAGAATAGGGATTTTCATTAACAATGAAGGGTTTAAAAATAAAAGTGCCATATTTTCTGATTCTTCTTTTCCTAAATAAGACTTGGGATTCAGAAGAAAGACTGAAATTGTGATGTTATATTGACGTTATTTTTGTCTGACAGTTAAATATGTATTAGAGGGTCCAATTTTCTGAAATCCTCTTAGATTGATGTCCCTTTTTACATGGCTTAAATGCCCCTCAGTCAATAGTGACCTGTCAAGGGAATCTGTGGTACATGAGGAAACTGAATCCAGATCTTCCAAAAGTGAAGGCAACAACCTAAGACTGGATCTAAAACAAGCATTAAATGCACAGTTTATAGCAACATTCTGTAAGCTCAGTCTTAGATTTTTAGACTTATTAACCAGTTTATTTTTCCACTTGCAGCTACCAGCTTTGAAACCAAAACCAACAGGCTAAATTCTGCTTGTCTTTCACCAGACTCACATCAGAGGGTGCAGACATGGGTCCATTAATTCTCTGTTGTGTTCTGAAGGTGTTTTGCCAGAAGCTACAAACAGCAAACTAGGAGAACTATTTAGGGGTAAAAATCTACTTTCTGTTTGGTAAAAATGCTGTCACTGAAGTGTTTACACACATGTATTATCCAGAGAATTAGTGTTCTGTATAACAGAGCATCCTAAAGCACTGCTGTAATGAGCTGGCTACAAAGCAGAGCTATTTTTGGCTGATGCATTAGTACTATCTTTTAAAAAATGGCCTGAGTCCTAATTCCCCCTTACATTAGCACGATAACTGCTCAGTAGAGGACAGGATGAAAAGTGCAGACTTGACCACAGTGCATCTCCATGCTGGGGCATCTCCACTTCCACAGGGCAAGGCAGGAGATGAGGATTTTCCACACCTACCACCAGCCTGGAGGAAAACACCTCCTGACACCTGGGATCCTGAAACTGGAGCAACACCAGTAAATAAAGCACACCAGGCCCTGCCCTCTGGGAGGGTTTGTGGGACAGCCAAACCCACATCCCCAGAGATGATTCCCAAAAGAGGACAGCTCCATCCATCGCTTCCTGGGAACAGCCCCGGGCCCCAGCTGTGTCCCACACCATGCTGGGGGAGCACATTGCCTGTGCAAGTGCAAATCTGTCAGGGAATGTGCTCCCAGGAAACAGCAGGGATGACAGCTTGACAGAGCCTCTGCCTAGACTTTACCAGTGGATTGTCTACGTTTCCTACTTTATATTTTATAAAAGCACGAGAAAAATAGCTCAGGAGTCACATACTCCCTAACCACTGCATCTAACCCACGGCTGCCCCAACCTGCCCCAGCAGACTGAGGTCCAAAAGGCAGCTGGGTCCTCTTGTTGAGGGCAGATGAGGCAAAAGTGTTCCTTTTCTATCCTTGTTAACAAGCCAGAACATCCTCACATGCTCTGCAGCAAGGGCCATGTAAGTACTGCACAAACAGCCCCAAGAACTGGGAGTCAGATCCACAGACTGCTCAGGATCTAGGTATTAAAAACAACAACAAGCCACAAGTTTTTCCTTCTGATTGAAGAGTCATGACTTGTGTCTCCAAGATTTCATCACATCCCAGATTTTGTGACAGGTCCTTCCCAGGCAGCTGCTATTGGTTGATAACTGACACCTCATGTCATCAGATATTCCAAGGGAAAAGTACTTTTCTCTTTAAGCTTTGGCTGGGCTGTCCATGTCTATGGATGCTCACCAGGTGCCATCACTACTGGAGTAACTTCACACAAACTGCTCCAATTCACTCCAAATTAGATCAGCCAAATTAGCTCGAGGAGTTTCTATTTTGGGCATCAGCTCACCTTGCAAATTTTGCCTGGGAAAAACTAGAATCCATCCACACAAAATCCTCTGCAGGTTGTCTTTCTAAGACAAATGACAAACAGGAGGCTGAGGACACCAACACTGATGCTTTTAAAGGAGGACATCTACCCATACCCTTAAATTAATTCTCTTTCAGTTTCTACCCACCAGTGAAACACGGTCCCATGGTATAGGAGAGCACAACACCTGTCATGCTAAAACAAAAAATGTCATGTATAACATGCAGGAACATAAAAAGAACAGATTTCTGCTTGTTCCCTCACCAACTATCTGAGAGAATGACATCTCTTCTCACCCTTCCCACACCTATTCAAGACTGATCAGGTCTAAATGCAACCCAGTACATTAAGTTGTTGCCTTCTTTGCCCAGGCTCAATGGAACACCCTCATAACCCAATTCCCAGACCATGCCTTTCATGACAGTAGTGCAAGCACATAGGATCATACCAAAGGGTTGGCCAACAGGACAGTAATCCACAGGGGAAGAGGGTTTTTATTTGTTAATATATGCTACAGGGCAGATTCTGTCTCAAACATCTAAAATTACCTGGCAAACTTCACCCACATAAACTGGTGCCTCCTCACAGCAATGGGCAAAAGCTGCATTAGCAAACTTTCATGTCTCACCTCCTCTGCAGAGTATACACATAAGGTACATGCCCTCATGCCAGCCTTACCTCATTGTGTCCTGCCCTCCTCCATCCCTGGCAGCCCCATTCTCCCAACTTTGTAGAGCCCCCATCAAACAGCATGCCTAAATTGCACCAAACACCACCCAGCAGGAGCTCACAGTCTCCAGCACAATGTCTCCCCACTGTGTCTAATTCCCCTTCATTTTCAAACACTGTACCAAGGACAACAACACAGAAAAGAACTTTGCTGCAATGCCAAGTTTTTAAAAATCACTCTCAAGGACTTCATTGTGCAGAAAAGAACTGCACAGCTGCCCTTAGCACCACTGATTTCCAGGACAACTATATCACTTCTGTTCTCCAGAGTCAGAATATGGTCTGTGGGTAAACACAGCTCTGCTGATTGACAAAGGATCAGAAATCAGGAGACAACAGGGCATCTCTATTAGAAACTTGTGTTGAGGTAGCTCCCATCCCCTGTGCTGTGAACATGCTCCCCTCCCCATTATATATATATAATTATATATTTCACAAGATGTCTGTCACTGCTCAAAATGCAATTCTCTGCCTCAGTTTCAAACCCTTCCAGGAAAATTGTTAGGCAAAACCTGCCTACACATTAATATGCATTTGCATATATTAGGTGGTTAAATCTCAAGAAGGCAGCACACCAACAGTATAATGTGAAACAACTGCAGCAGGTAAGAGTTATACAATAAATAAAAAAAAAAGGTAGCACATTTGCTTCATAATTTCCAGAATTATCATTTAATTTCTACACAACCTGTTCAGTCAGCTATTGCTTGTCTCAGGTCAGGGAGTAAAGCATTTTGCCTCACACAGAATCCCCCTCAAATTATAGCTGCACTGAGCAAAACCATTCTCCACAAGGTACCTACACCCCCAGTCACATTCAGCACAGTCATTCCCTCTGTCTGATGGACTGCAGTTTTAAGCAAACTACGACCATTTCCATTGCTGCTCTTCAGAATTAGAAATGAAAATAGATCTAACTGGGAGCAGAAAAGGGGATCAGCCAATCTATATCACACCATGGGTTTACATTATTGCAGCAAAATCATTGAAGAGACCACATTCTTTCTGAGAGAAAGAAAGCACTGGTGGCCCTGACATTGATCACCATTAATGTGCACTTCAGCTGTACCTGTCCAGAGCCATCCAACTGCAGCAATGCCTGGAGCTGTTCTGTGCCACTCTGGCAACCCTGAGCAGCATAAACAGGCTTTGAACTGGAGCTTAACCTGTGGTTATGATTGCCTTGCACCAACAGGTGGGCAAGAAGGCCAAGGACATCTCGACCTGGATCGGGAATAGTGTGGCAGCAGGACCAAGGCAGGGATTGTCCCCCCGTGCTGGGCACTGCTGAGGCCACACCTCAAACCCTGGGGTCAGTTTTGGGCCCTTCACTACAAGAAAGACATTGAGGGGCTGGAGTGAGTCCAGAGAAGGGAACAGAGCTGGGGAAGGGTCCGGAGCACAAGTCCCATGAGGAGCAGCTGAGGGACTCTAGGGGGGCTCAGCCTGGAGAAAAGGAGGCTCAGGAGGGACCTTCTCACTCTCTGCAACTCCCTGGCAGGAAGGTGGAGGTCAGACTCTCCTGCCATGTCTCAAGAGACAGGATGAGAGGAAATGGCCTCAGGGAAGGTTCAGATTAGGTATTAGAAAATAATTTTTCACTGGAAGAGTGGTCAGGTGCTGGAATAAGCTGCCCAGGTAGGTGGTGGAGTCACTGTCTCTGGAAGTGTTCAAGAAGCATCTGAGGGGTGATTATGGTTCAGGGGTGATCATGGTTGGTGGGTGGACTTGACCTTGGAGGCCTCTTCCAACTCTGGTGACCCTGTGGTTCTGTCACACTGGTCCTGTCACAGGGACCCTGCTGAGCAGCCCATGAGGTGACAGACCTGGACTGCTCCATGTACAGCCTGTGGTGCCCTCTGGAACCAGTTCTCATCCCACCTGTGTCACACCCAGCTCATTTTGCTGCCGTGGAGGGATTTATTACTCATGCAGTGGATGCAGGGAAGGGCTAATTTAGCACCACTGTCTGCATCCCATATGGTGATCTAATGTCACTGTACATCATCTAGAACTCGCAGCCCTATAAAGGATGATGGCCTTCACATCCTGGTGGGTAAAAGCTGATGAAATTAGCTTTCATTTTTTAATTTGCAGATTGATTTTGGCATTTAGTGACAAAAAACCCCCTCAGTTGTTCCTCCAGCACCCTTCCTTTAAATTTTTACCCTTCACTAGCTCAGCAGCACTCTGACTTAACCTCTCCTACCCACCTACACCTCCAGGACATGCATCCTTCCTGATGTTCCTCAGTACCCCCTCACAGCAGCTCCCCTACCCCCTACAGCCCCATTTGGCTGAGACATTGGAATGATGGACCATTTCCTCTGCGTGTCTGCCACACACATCTCTTGCTTCTGAATCTGCAATATATTACAGGATTAACACAGGACATAAATAGATTATTTCTTTTGTCAGAGCCTGTGAAAGACTTTTGTTTATAGAACCATGACTATTTCAGCTCTGGTGCTCCACCTTCCTGGACTCTCCAAGGTGTTGCAGCACCTCTGATTAAGGTCAAAGTGTTGAGACAGTGGGTGCTTCATGTCATTAATCCCCTGTTCATTGCTCCCTCCCACTGAGGGAGGCACTATTGTATGCTCAGTTTTAATACCCAGACACTTAATTCAATTTCAGAGCTGTAATTTGCTGGTTTCTCTACAAAAAATATTGATGAGAGGTGACATCTTTGTCCAAGGGAATTGCTTTTCACGATATCTATAGATAGATAGATAGATATATAGATACATATGAAAAATTCTGGTAGAGAAGAAATACAGCCACGTGCCTCCAGTGGAAAATGCAGGCAAGAAGATGATATGACTTACCCAAGGTCACAGAATGTTTAGCCACAAAGTCCAGTCACATGCCCAGTGTACCAAACCTCACATCACTTCTAAAACAACACAAGGGGTAGTTCCTTCCCCTCAGCACAGGGTGTATGAATCCCTAATGCACCCAACAAGAGAACAGCTTCATTTAATAAGACTGCATAATAAGAATTAAAAAAATATTCAAGCATTTTGCTTCCTTTCATTAATGCCTTCCCTGTGACAAACGAACACTAACCTGAAATGAGAACCCCTGGCTGTTGGGTTTGGCTGATTGTCATCATTTTCTAATTCTTTAGTCTTTGAGGTCATTATCATTTAATCCAGTCAGCAGTGATTTCACATGTCCAGAATACACTTTCTACCCAGAGCAAAGCCTTTTTTGTTTTCCCCCCCCCCCCCCGAACCTGTTTACAAAAAAAGCAAGTTCTGGAGTTTTGCACTACTTAACAGCAGGGAAGCAATTATGCTACATTTGCAAGAGACCCAGCAAAACCCACGAGGTAGCTGGAGAATTCTTCCTCTTCTGAACCATTTGTTCTGCCTCTAGTAACATCTCTCCTCTGGTTTGACAAAAAGCTCATGAGAGAAACACTGCCAGCTAGATAATGAAAATCAGTTTCCCTTAACAACAGATTTTTTCCTCTCCACCTTGATTTCCTGTTAAAGGCACATAAGGACCTATTCAGCCCTACCTGCATTGAAATCAAGTCAAATGCATCAGTGCAAACTTTACATTGTCTTCAATTACTTCATATTTGATAGCTTTATTTATAATGTCTTTGCCTAGCAATAGGTAAGACTGAGTCAATACCTGAAGGTATTTTGAGCTGTATATGAATAAAACAAAAGACCCTGTACACCAGCCCCTAAATAGACAGTTCACAAAACAGATCTCCATCACAATGCAATTTTCTGATCCCTTTCTGTTTGAAGAAAAATTCCACCCTTTCTGCTATGAGAACTGATGCACATTCATGCAGCATCAAAACAGAACAACATCTGAGCTTTATAAATTGCTTAAAGAAACCAAATAACTGTGCTGGCTACTGTAAAAGAGAAAAAGTTAAATACTATATTCTGATTTTAAGGAGATTAAGTTGTTCATCCCTGTTCATGAGACTAACAGGTTTCCTATCATTCCATAGGGGAGGGTGTGCATAATACTCTCTCAAAAACCAGAGGTGGAAGGAAAAGAATCCCAAACATATCTTGCGTAAAAATGTCCTGATTTTTAAGCCAACCTCGTGATTTCTTGAGGCATGCCTCTGGGCCAGTAAGATTTGCATTAATTCTTTAAATGAAAATGGTTTAAGCTCGAGGCACCAAAATCCTGCAGAGAGAACAGGACTATAAATCCAGCATAGCAGAATCTGCCTCTTTTGCAACTGCAAAACTCTTGTGACAAAATAATACTGACAAAAGGCCATGTGCAGCCACCTAATCTTAGTCAAGCAATAATACTCTTTACATTGAGTAATAAAAGTATTACTGTGAAGCACAAGGACACCAATCTTACCTGTAAATATAACCCCACTGCCAAGAGATTTTTATGGTCTGGGGGAAACAGGAAGGGTAAAATTGCACAAGACTGCCAAAATCCTGCTTTGTTTTACTCAACTGGTACATTTTCTTTATAATGTGTTTCTTAAATCAAGATTTTGCCAGTGTGTTTTTATAGCATGGTCCCACAGCTAGGACTGATTGGAAGGGGAAGGAACAAGAGGCCAGAGATAACAAATCCTTAAACCAACCTCAGAGCCACATCCCTGGTGTTTCAAGCCTCCCTTTGCCTGAAGTGTATTAACTTGTGTGATCAATAAATATTTTGGGTACTGATGAGCTGAAGTCTATCAATTTTAGTGGGGAATCAGACAAAGAAGAAAGCTGGGGTTTACACTGTACCCCCTGCATCTGGTTCACAGCCCAGCAGTTGTCACTGTCATGGTTCTGATGGTCAATGGATCAAATAACTTTTTCCTCATAATAGAAGAAAACCCTGGGGCACATAAATGCCCCAGGCTTGGAAGGATTAACAGGGATTACAGTAAAGGGAAATGGAAGAATTCAGACAGAGCCCCTGTCAGGTAGCAGAGGAAAGGGGAAGAACAGAGCTCCTCCATCAGCCAAAGGGACTGGTGAGCCAGCAAGTGTTGGATTCAGGAGTGGCAGGAATAAAAGGAGGATAAAAGACTGGTATGCATGGAGTGGGAGAGGCTCACAGAACAGGGGCAGCCAGGGAACACACAGTGCATGCAAGGCACTGCACTGACAGAGGCAACGAGAGGCACAACCTTTTGCACACACAGAATCTTTTAAACAAACAAGGGACAACTCAAATTCACTTTTTCCGTGGTTCATTTCACGTAACACCACAGGTAGGTGGGAAGGAACTTGAAAGAGGAGAATTCTGTGAATGTACACACACAAAAGCTGCCCTTGAACTCATCTGCAAATTCCCTGTTGGCACTTCATTAAGCCAAAGGCCTGCAGTCAGCCATCCTGTTCCCTACCAGCCAATGGGCAGTTACAAGAATCCAGTTCTGTGAGGAAAATTGAAAATCTATGAAAAACGACACCAGACAGGTAAAGGTCACACACAACACTTGCTCTTTTGACCCATTGTCTGGCACCAAATGCAAGTTCTTACGAACTGCTGGACTTGAAGCTGATATTTGCCCAACAACTGACATCTTCCCACACAGAACTCCGTGAAATTACTTGGCAAAATAACCAACACGGGGGAGGGAGCTTCATTATTAATGCAAATAGCTCGCTTTCTCCAATTACCAGTTTTTCAAAAGGCATTAATTTGTGGGCTTTGACCCAAGAATGCAAAGCACATGTTCATTTAGAACACATGCAAGATGGTGTTAAGAGAGCTGCTGTTACACCACGTGTGAGCAAAGCAAATGGACAGATCAGGCACAGTCAGGGCTGGCATCATAAGACACAACAAAACACTGAGTGAACCTGAACTCAATCCTACATCTACTTTAGGGACTGATTTAATTCCACTGAAATCACTGCCCTTAACACAGACAGCTAATCCAAGTCTTAGCATGGTGACTGAGGGAATACCCTGAAAGAATCTGCTTATTCATTAATTCTGCAGTTTAAGTTCACAGAGGAGAATTTTAATTTTCAAGTAGGGCGCAAAAAAAAAGTCCCCAGTCTGGGAGGGTTCAAGGCAAGTTGTGACAGAGGCACAGTGTTTGCTGTGAGCAGTGCATCTGTATCTTATCTGTGAAGCAATCTGTTGCGTGAGCTCCACTTATTTAATTCTATAGACAACAGCATTCTGCTTTACGTTTGCTCCTGTGAATCTCAGCCTGTCCATCCTGCACTAAAAAGTCGCACAAAACATGAAGCTTTTAACTCAGTTCTGCAACATCAATAGCACACCTGATTTCAAATTATGCATCGTGATAAAAAGGTTTTCTATGATTAGAGCATAAGCCAAGTATGCACCTTCACATATTTACATGTCTGGGTGAATCTCTGGGTTTTAGGTAAAAGCTTCTCCCAGTCCAGCAGCTCCCAAAAGCTGTTACCATTGACTGGACACAGGTGTTAAGAATAATTAAAGATATAAGGAGTATCATTATTCAGCCATCCTTCAGTGGAAATCACATTAAAGCAGAGCCATTTTCCATTAGGCTTATTACATTATTCCCAGTAAGGCCACTGATATATTTGATTTTCTACCATTATTGGACGAGCTTTTTCCTGGATCAGTCCCAATTTACCAGTAACTCTAACTATTTCCAACCACTACCTCGATTTCCTATCCTAAAATCCTGCTGTCAAAAATATTCCTGGAATATTGTTCAACTGCAATTTATTAACAGAACCTAGATAAGTGGTCCCAACCATGTCTTACCTCCAAATATTACCAGAATAAGCCGAAGCATTTCATCCCAAATAATTGCATTTTGGGCATTAAATCTGTTTTGTAAACCTACTTTTTTTTTTTCATTACATCAACATTATGACAATTCTGATTAGATCCAGTACACAGAACAAGTCTTTGTCAATGCTCCCAAGACACAGGAAGATGAAGTTGTAGTTATGGGAGTGCAGAGGTGCTTGGAGTTCTGGATTTAAACCCTGGCTTTGCTGGAGACTTCCTGCATGACCTTGGCTAAATCAATCCCAGGGCAGCCCAATTCCTACTGACGTGCCTGCTCCCAGTCAGCAGACCCTCCATAATTCATTCAGGAGCCCTAAATAAGCTGTAAAGCCACACAGCTGACAAGTTCCAAGGCTCTTAACAGACTTCAGGCTACAGAAAGGTGGAGCTTGAAGACGTTATTATTGTCTAGAGCCCATTTCCCACAGCAAGGACATCAGATTACTCACCACCCCCAGGTATTCTCTTTCCTGGCAAGTAAAACACTGTGGCACCTACTTTGACCCCAAGGCTGCTCCCCCAGCTCCTCCCACAACACTGTACCTTCAATTTTGGTGCCTCAGTTCTCAATCTTTTTTCCCTCTCCCAGTGACTGTCAGTAAATCCTCTTGTCCCACTGCCACTAACTTTCTAAGAGGACAGCTCCCTCTCACTGGCCTCAGCTGGGGCCACAAGAGACCTCATATTCTGTTGCTATATTCACAAAACAGCAAATTAAATACGACTATGCAAGCTGGCTTCCCACAGCCAAGTGTCTAGCCATCAAAATTAAGCTACTGCCAGATGTATTAATGATATTGTGGCTGGCTGCTGGACACAGGTTAGCTGAGGATATTCAACAACGTGCCAATATGAAGTTGGGATGCAACACTAACACAGGAACATCGTAAACACAAGATTCTCAAAACTGGAATCTTAAAATGGAAATAATTAAATACTGTTCGTGCTGCATGCTATAAATTTTTAAGAACAATTTAAAAGAACAATTAAAATGTAGCTGTCTATTCTAATCCTCATATTTTGGGGGCCATCCATCTACAAACTATCCCTTATCTAATGGATTATCTATCAAGCCCTTGCCAGTCTTCAACAGCATCATGAGTAATGAAATACCAAAAAACATAACTAGAAATACTTGAAACTGTTGGAGAAATGATAATATGATAGATGCTACATCCCAGGAAATGTGCCTGCTCAAAGTAGCAGCACACCAAGAAATTGAAAAGCATTAGCCATTCATACAACAAACAGTGAAGTAACTCAGAAACCTACAGTACTGAAAACATCGTTTCACAAGGGCATTTACAGAACTCACATCTGTTATCTCCAGTGGACTCTGAATTTTCTAGAAAGAGATCTTATTTTCAGAAAAAAAAAAGTCACTCAAGAACACACTTAATAATAAAGAGTTTATCTGATTTTATCAGGTGGAGTACAAGGCTCCCATATTGTCTGTCTCTTTGCAGGCAGCACTACATCCATGTTAATTCTCTGCAAACATTTCTGCTTGGAAACAGGGAGGATAAGAAGTCAAGGAATATGACATTAAAAGCAGACACACGAATGGTATAAACAACCCAAGGAGGTGCCTACTGGAGCAACACGCACTTATACTGCAAACGGGGGGTGTTTCTGGTGATTCAGACAGTGCAGCACGGATGCACTTGGAGCACATGTTCTCCCAGAACGGCCTGGGCGGCCGCCTCGGGAGCGCAGGACGGAGGGAAGGCTGGGCAGCAGACGGCAAACCGCGCCAGAACCCGGGATTTATTCCTAAGACCTTCCTGCCGCTCCACATTCCCCTCTCCCCGAGCAGCGTCCTCATCCTCCAGGGGTTCGGCAAGAGGGCACCGGGACCACCCCGGCGGGGACCACCAGCTTGGCACTGGTGTGTGCCTGAGCTCCGGGGGTCCCCCGCTTGGTCCCTGTCTCCCCCTCCGGCACCGGGATCGGCCGTCCCTCAACTCTGCGGAGCTGCGGAGGCCGCAGGGCATCATCCCCGAGCGCAGGACATCATCCCCGGGCAAAGGGGCATCATCCCCCCTCTGCAGGACATCATCCCACGGCAAAAGGGCAGCATCCCCCCTCTGCAGGGCGTCAGCCCCTGGGCAAAGGGGCATCATCCCCCGGGCGGCGAACGGGCTCAGGCCTCGCCCCGACATCCCGCGGGGGCCGCGGAGCATCTCCCGCATCCTCGCTCCCGGCGCCGCGGAGCATCTCCCGCATCCCCGCTCCCGGCGCCGCGGAGCATCTCCCGCATCCCCGCTCCCGGCGCCGCGGAGCATCTCCCGCATCCCCGCTCCCGGCGCCGGCTGCGCCGCGGGAAGGGAGAGGCGGCGGAGGAGGAGCCGCCCCAGGGCCGGGGCAGCCCCCGCCCGCCCGCCTACCTGATTTGGGGTAGGTGACAATCCAGACGTCGCTGTCCCTCACCGGGAAATTGGCGATCTCCTCCATCTTCCCGCGGCAGAAGGGCGGCAGCCGCACCCCATTGTACTCGAAGTACTTGCTCTCGAACTCGCAGGGCGTGCTCGGGGTCTCGGCCTCGCTCTCCGCCATCCTCGTCCCTGCGGCCCGGGGGAGGCCGAGGAGCGGGGGCCGCGGGCGCTCCGGCGGGAGGGAGGGAGGGAAGGAAGGGGAGGGGAGGGGAGCGGAGAGGAGGGAAAGGGGCGGGCGAGCGGCGGGCGCGGCAGCCCCGGCCCCCGGCACAGCCCCGCGCACGCACGGGCGGGGGCTCCGCGCACGGTGATGTCATGGGCGGCTGCGGGCACGGATGCGGGGAGGGAGGGAGGCAGGGATGCGGGAAGGGATACCCGCCCGCTCAGCACCCCTTTTCCTCTCCGGGGGCACAGGGGAAGGATGCGGGGATGGTTGGAGGGATGCGGGGATGCCCTGCCGGCCTCGGCCGCCCCGCAGCCCCTCTGGTCTCCGGGTGGGCAGGAGAGGGATGCGGGGATGGCAGGGAGGGATGCAGGGATGGATACCCGCCCGCGCCGCAGCCCTTCTTCTCTCCGGCTGGGCAGGGGAGGGATACAGGGATGGAGGGATGCAGGGATGCCCTGCCGGCCTCGCTGCTCTCCTCTCCAGGCGGGTAGCGGAGGGATGCAGGGAAGGAGGGATACCGGGATGGATGGAGGGATGCCCGCCCGCCCCGCAGCCCCTCTCCTCTCCGCACATGGTCGGGGCAGAGGCAGGGGCGGAGGCAGGACCTGCCGCCATCCCCATTTCCACTTCAGTGCCAAGGCCCGGCCCCAGAGCGGGCAGGGGGAAGCTGGGGAGACGCACAGAGGAGGGGGACGAGCAGCAGCAGCAGCAGCTTCCAGGTGCACCGAGGGCTCGTCCCCGCCCTTGCACCGAGCGCAGGCAGGGCCCGGGAGGGAGGTGAGGTAGTGAGAAGGGGGCACGCACCTATTTGTTCAGCAACAGAGATCATTTGCTCCTTGCAGTGCTCGTGTACAGAACCATACCTGTTTTCCACACAAGAGGCTCTCTATCCTGGTCCCTCGTCCCAGTCTCTTGGATGCCACCTCTTTGTATCTGGTGGGGTAACAGCTTCCACAACAGCCTGGGGAGTCTTTTGGGGGGGTCCTCAGGTCTCTGCAGCTACTCAGCATATCCCCTGCCCATTCCAACTTGTGCCTTGGACTTCCTGGCATCAGAGCTGAGTCATTAACATAGTTTGTTTGGTGGCCATTAAGCAGCAGAAAACATCCCTGACATCAGTAGGAACTGCTTAGGGAAGACACAGCCCTCTCTGCCTGCTCATTCCTTCTCCTTCCTGCTCCTGCAGCACCAGTGAAACCTGGGATACAACTCCATCAGCACTCACACCTGGGTTGATAGGCAAGACAGCCCAGGTGCTGCTGTTCAGGGTATTTAAGGCCTATTGGTGCCTCCTGGGAAGGTATAAAAAGGCCTCTAAGCTCCTTCAAAGCATGTTTGTGCTACAGAAGTGAGGGGTGGTTTGGCTGCCTGGTCTGGCAGGAATGAAAAGCTGGAAGTATTTCAACAGAATTAAGACTTCTGTTAGTTCCAGAAAGGTCAGTAAAAAGTTTAGGTTTATTTTACCCTTATTAGTTTTGTAGCAGCTGCTTTATTTTTTGTTTAATTGTGTATCTGTCTGTAATGATGCTAATACATTATAGAAATTCTTTAAAAGCTCCAAAGCGTCTGTGGCAGGTGTACATTTGAAAGAAATAAAATAAGCACTTAAAGAAGTGGCAAAATAAGGGGAAGGGGTACAATTATGTGGAAAGTACACATTTCTAGGTAGTAGGGAGTAAATTATAGCTAATTTCAAGTGAGTTTCCTGAAGGGTAAACAGCAACCAGCTAGAGGTTGTGTGTCCTGTTAAACTGTCTCTTTTATAGAAACAACCTCAGGAAAAGTAGCAGCTGAAACAGCTGAGGGCAGTAACTGATTTCAGGCTTTATAGCTTTATCTGCCAGCATTCCAAAATCAATGCTTTTACTGTAGTTTGCTTATATTTGTTCATGCTAATGATAAATTACAGATATTAAAACTGTGGTTGAAGCAGGTGGGAAAAGCGTGTCAAAAGCTACCCTCAAAAATATTGTTTGATTGAATGGAAATGTTTTGCAGGAATGTGTTTGGTAAAAAAACTCCTCAAACAATAACAAACAAACAAATAAAAGAAACCCCAACAACCATAAAGGTTACTCCTAGTCAGGGGTTGATTATAAGGCTTGTCCTAGAACTTGACAGTGCAGGTTCAAGTCCCTGTGATACTAAGTTTAGTTTTGAGCCTGTTTCCTCAAGGCAGTGAAATCAGAATTGTGGTGACACTGAATAGAACTTGTCTGATTTTTTAAAAAAATAATTTTTGCTAAAAAGCAGCCTGATAAGGATAACAGGCAACTGTGAAGTTGATATTCTGTATATTAAGATAACATTGTAAGCTCAGAAGCAACTGGCATTTTGTTCTTTTCTCTCCTGTGGGGTTTTTAAATGGTCTGATTTTTTTCATTTCCTTGCTTAGCAATATAATTCAAAATTGTGATTTTCTGTGAAAAGTAGAGTTGTGGGTATTTTATTTCCATGGTTAAACTGTTCCTGTTTCAGCCCATGAGGTTTACCTTTCTCTTCTGCTTCTTTTCCCCACCAGGGCAGGGTAGTGAGGGAAGGGCTGTGTGGTACTTAGTTGCCAGCTGGGGGTTAAACCATGATGCCAACAAAAGAGAGGCTTGAATTCTAGTCTCTGTTACTTCTTCTTTTATTCTTAATTTAAGAATAAAATTCAGGCATAGCTATGGTCTTTGCTCAATACATCAAGTGGAGGGAGCTGTGCTGATAATAGAAAATATTTGTTTCTGTTTTCCCTTTAATAGGAATAACTCAGGGTGGAATATCTGCTTCCATAGAGCAAAAAGCCAGGCAGGCATTAGAATGAGGGACCCAAAATTATTTGGAGCTCTCTCTTTAGCATTGGATGCTTTCACTTACCTTATAATGTTTCAAATGGAAGAGCAGCTGGAGCTGAATGTGGCTGAGAAACCAGATGCCCTGGATTAGCTGCACTTGGAAAGACCATCCCTGTGTTTGCAAGTGCAGTAAATCTGGTATTAAAGCTAAATAAAAATCAAATATGCTCTAAACAGATGAGCCATCCTGGAGCGTTTCACTTACCCTCATACTAGAGAGGACTTGTGGAGGGAATCATATTATGTAGCCTGCAAAGGAATTCTATGTTTAAATTTACAGTATCTCAGTCTTTTCTGTAACACTCAGGCTGTTCTGTAAAGTAACTGGTTCCAGAATGTCAGGGTATTCAGTGTCCCCATGAAGGAGCAGGAAGAAATGTAGGTGAAACAGTATGGATTTTATCACAGCAATGTGAACTGGGACTAACCTGGATTAGCTCTGTTGGTCAGAGCACGGGGCAGATAAGACCAGAGCTGTGGGTTTGATCCCCGTGTGGGCCAATTCACTTAGGGGTTGGAGCTGATGGTCCTTGTGGGTCCCTTCCAACTCAATCTCACAGGAGTCCCTAAACTCACCTCTGTATAAAATTTGAGTAAGAGGAAACTAAGGAGAAGATGATTTTAGAAAAAGAATGAAGTTCTGACCTTGGGGTAATGTTGTCACCTTCAGATTTGCAGCAGTGGGATTCAACCCTGGGAACAGCCTGTCTGTCCCTCTGCTGCTTTGGTGTGACTGTATTTCTGTGGTCTGTCCCTGCAAAAAGGGCTCCTGTGCCTTTGTACTCCTGACAGCTGGTAGGTGTCTCCCTGTCTGTGGTGTCAGATGTGCCTGGAGCTGAAGATACTGTAAAGAATGTCCCTGTCCTGAGATGTGTGTGCACTGCTGCACACACAGAAATGGAGTTTCAGCTCTCAAAACCCATCTGATGGAAAAATGATCAATCTGGCAGTGTTTTGCCTTACCTTTGTGCTGAACCACTGCAACAGCAACCTGCACCGAGGCTGGAGGGGAGTGTTCATAGACAGATGAACTGTTTGCACGTGCTGGGATGCCAGCTGGAGTTTAGTTTTAGGCATGACATCTGTAAATGCTCCAGTGGATGTAGTGTTACCCCAGTAAGTGTGGGATGTTGTGTTAGTGCAGTGAACAGCTGTGCAGGGGGGGATGTTTGTAAAACACAGTCTGCTGGTTATTCACTTTTGTTCACTGAGTACACGTGAACTTCCAGGAATGTTTCTTCCTGGCTCAGCCCAAATGTGAGGTTTGAGCACATGGTCCTAACGCAGTGTTTAATTCCTCTGCTGTGAATGTGGCTGAGGATTAAGCTGTTAATTAGCACTCACCGGCTTTTTTCTGTTTCTGGCACCTGGAACTAGGAGTTCATGCTCTGGCCTCATAGCCAGGATGCTAAGGAGTATGATCCCTTTTCTGCTAGGATTTCTGTGTAACCTTAACTAACTCAGTATCCCTCTGCTTTAATTTCCACCTATCAAAAGAGTGCAAGTACTGTAATCCACCTCACAGGGCTGTCTGAAGGTAAATTCCTTGCTTCTCATCATGAGAAGTCTTTCTAGGAGGCAACATTGGATGCAAATCATGATTTATTTGATGTAATCATAATGCAAGGGTTTGTATTTCTCTGTAAAATGTTGTTAACTGGTGCCAGTTCCTTGATGTCCCAGACTGCAGGACACCACTGAGGAGCAATGCCCATCACTCAGTGTGACAACTCTGAGGCAGGCCCTTGCTGTGTAATATTTTTCACAAATTTACAGTGTTTCTAAAATTATAAGCCTACACCATTTCAAATTCAGCAGACTTGGATCATGAATGTGATCCAAGAGACATCATGTATCATCTTTATCTTTAGCAGGACCCTTCCCAAAAGGCCACATCGAGACTTTCAGACAAGATCAATTGGCTGTACCATCACCCTAAACTGTACCAGGAAATATGTGATCACTTGGATGCATCATGTACATTGTGCATGAAATGAGGGCAGGAACAGGATACAGAACCCCAAATGTGGGATACCTTGCCTAGCTTAGTTAACCACACTGTAAATATTTCCCAGTGGGTTGCAGATGGCTTTAGCTATTTCTAAATGTGCCCATTTTTATCTTCATTCCATCCTCACATGATGTCGAATTTGTGGCTATTTTAACAGCAACTTCTATTCAGAAAAAAAAAAAACAGGCTCATTTTTAATTTAAGATAGCTTTTGTAGCATAGCTCTCTATGGCTGGGACTGGGCCATAAGGAAAAGGAATTTCTGACTTGATCTGCTGTAGGTTTGATTGGAAATATTGACAGTGTGGCCTTGTGGGCACAGTGCTGTCCTGGGATGTGGGTACTTGGATGCTGTTGCAAACTCTTCTCTAGGGGAAGTTGGGTGAGTTTTTGCCACCCTTCGTTTTAAAGAGGGACTGACAGTTGATCAAATTTTTATCTTCATGGCAGAAAATACAAATCAATATTTATACTTACCAATTATTTATACTTAATAATTATTAGTCTACTGTTCCTTATTTGTTTCATTAAAGCTGAACAGTTAAAGGTGAACAGTTTGGGGATAACTTCAGTGGTCACTTTGGTAGGATTAGGGCACTGGAGGCAAGTTATTTTTTCAAGGCAGTAATCATATGTTTTTTGCTGTATTCTTGTAGTAATTATTTGTTTGAAAGTGTATTTTTTGTGTATTATTTGCCTTATAGCAATTACTTGTTTTCAAGCACTCAGTGTGTTAGGGAAGGCAGATGACTGAGTGGCCTTTGGATATTTCTTTATTGCTGCATAATTAAATTGTGCAGCTGTCTCATGTAGAACTGGTTTATTTTTGAGGGGCCTGATGTGGACATCTCAGTGATTCCCCAAAAAACAAATCAAACCTGTTCTACAGGAGTTTTGTGGTTATTATGGTTGCAACACCATCAGAACTGAAGCCTGATAGGAGGTGAACTGGAAGTGGCTGCTTTAGCACTACAGGCTGAGAGTTGTTTTTCCTTCTAAATGTCTCTGAATTTATCTGCCTCAAAGCAAGCTGATTTTTCTAATCTAATTTCTGAAGCCAATTACAGCTTTAGAAATGGCACTAATACAGCTGTCCCTGATGAGAAACAGTGAGACCACTTTCACTCCCTGACAGCAGCTCAGTGTTCTGTGTGAAGATGAGCAACTGTGTGTGGATTTAAAGGCTTGGGATGGTGTTGGACTAAGGGCTCTGTGCTGTGCTTAGCAATGCAAACCCTTCAGGCACTTTTATCAAACCACTCAGATACCCAAGCAGCACCTCCTACCAATTACAGCTTTTTAAATCTGGCCTCCAGGCTTGAAATCTGGGGGGGGGGGGGGGGGGGGGAAATAAAATGTGCTAAAGGAAATTAGCTACCATAGCCATGCAGTCATTTTTTATAATGAGGATGTAGAAAGCAAAGAAAAGTCATAGCAAAGAAAGGAAACAAAAAAAAAAACCAAAGAAAAATATCTGCTACTGAGATGAGCAAGCTGGAATGTCAGAGGAGAGACAGGATGATCACAGAAAGGCAGTGTAAAAGTTGGCAGCCAAGGAAGAGTGGAGGTGCTTTACCAGATGGAGGTGGAGGGGTCTGGATGCTGCAGGGTGGGTGATGGCTTGGCACTGAGCCTGCTGCAGTCAGGAGCATGAAAGCTCTCAGAAGCTTAAGACACAGAAATCGAGGTGGGTGGGAAATAGAAAACTAGACAAGGAGCCTGAAAGATTTATATGTTAATGTGATCCACACTCAACGACTCTAAGTGTTGACTAGGACTCAAGGTGCAGACATTTAATTGCATTCCTTGAATTGCATGAGCCCCACTAGCATCAATGTGGTTGTTCACATGCTTAAAATGACCACGTGCTTTAACACTTTATTGCATAAATGTGTCAGTAACAAAGGTGTTTATATGTGCAGACTTTGAGTGGGAACTGATAGTAGTAATGTCATTAGTGGCACAACTGACATAAAGTTTTGTTCATGTATCACACACTTATGCACTTAACCAGTCATCCTGTAGTGTTTCAGAACAGATTTGAGTCAGGATAACTGATAATCAAGAAAACAGTTGTTGTTTTTGGTCTCAGTCCTGACAGTTCCTCTGTCAAGTTCTACTTCATAACCTGTCTGCATGTGAGCACTCAGCCCTTCCTGTTGGCAAGGTTAGAGTCACCCTCAAAGGCATTCCCAGAAAGTCCAGTTTTGTGAGTTATATCACCCAGGCCTCAATACACACACCCCAGGAAGTGTGATGAGAAACACTTTCTGGGACACTGAGCCACTCACATGGTTCTCACAAATATTCCTACTTCTTATTTCTAACTCCTGGAGTCATTCTGTGGGAAGAACTACCTTTGCTTTACCAGAGACACTGAGCAAGATGTCTGTCATGTAGACAGCCTGTTTGTAAGGATATAATTCTTACAGACCAGAATTACTGCAAAATCCTCCTTCCCTTTCTTTGGTCAGCACCTTTGGAGCAGGTGGTGCCTGGTACATGTTACCTGTGAATTTAAACTACCCCAGGGCTGCCCTCCAACACTGTCCTCAGCCGAACGTGCCTCTCTCATTCTCAAGACAAAGCAGGTCATACCTGTTATATTTATCATGTAACTGGAGTGCTGCTTTTCAATCTTCAGAGAAATCTTTGAGGTTTGTTTATTTATTTTTTTTTGTCTGAGTCTGAAGTTTGACTCTATTTTATTCCTAAGTGTGTGGTGGCAAAAGAGGACATTTTAAGGGACTGTTTCCTCTTCTGTAGTTGTAGGCAGTCCAAAATGACAGCCTCTGTTGTGTAGATGTCCTGGACACCTCCCAGTTGCTGCTGTGAGGAAAAGTAGCTGCTAGGTTCTAGCAGAACACTCAGCAGTGAGAAATCATGGCATTTGGAAAGGCAGAAGGAAGTGTGATGACAGATGCCTCGAGGAGGACGGTTGCTCAAAGCACCAAAATGTCATTGCTGCAGCTCTCAGTGCAGAGGGCACGAGCTGTGATCCTGCTGCTGGGTCAGCCCAGGGCTGAGTAAATCCCCCCTCACAACTATCCCAGGTTCTGGTGCAGCAGCAGGCATGTACTGCCCAAAGGGAGGTGTGTTGCTCAAACCCTTGTGTGAGGAATTCCTCACCATGTAAATGGGAGCAGGCAGAACAGCTGTTGGCACTGCAGAAAGCACAGCCTAGACTTTGCCTGTGTTTTGCTAAGGCTTCTCGTGAGAGTGGTGGCAGTGTCTTCTTTCCAGCCCTGACTGCTGCTCCCTGAAGGTTTCTGTGGCATGGGAATGGAGAAGGCAGGCTCCTCCTTCTCCTTGCCTCTGCAGGTTCTGCCTGGAGTAGAGTTAATTTTCTTCCCGGGGCTGGTGTGGGGCCGTGTTTTGGATTTGTGCTGAGCACAGTGATAGTACAGGGGTGGTGTTGTTATTGCTGAGCTTGCACACAGCCAAGGCCTTTGCTGCTTTTTGTGCTGCCATGCTGGTGAGGAATTTGGGAGTGCTTGGAAAACTGGGAGGAGACACAGCCAGGACAGGGGACACCAAGGGGACATTCCAGACCATGTGACATCATGCTCAGTGTATAAAGTGGGGAGAGAAGGAGGAAGTGGGGATGTTTGGAGTGATGGTGTTTGTCTTCCCAAGTCAGATGGGATGGGGTCCTGCTCTCCTGGAGATGCTGAACACCTGCCCAACCATGGGAAGCAGGGAATTAATTCCTTGTTTTGCTCTGCTTGTGTGCTTGTTGCTTTCCCTATTAAACTGTCTTTTTCTCAACCCACGAGTTTTCCAGCTTTTAGCCTTCCAATCCTCTCCCTGATCCTGCTGGTGGGGGAGTGAGCAAGCAGCTGTGAGGAGGTTGGCTGCTGGCTGGGGTCAAACCAGGACATTACCACAAGAAGCCTGTTCAGCAGGGAGCAGACAGGGATGTGAGCAATGCCTCCAGCACCACCTGCATGGATTGCAAAAGGCACAGGGAGAACAACCCTCAGGTACCCAGGAGTGACTAGGAAAAAAACTCACTGAACCTTCCCTGTGTGTGAGGCACCACGACTGGTTCTGTGAGAACAGCAGTGTTCCTTCAGGTGTCTGCAACAGAGATGAACAAAACACACTCTACTGTGCATCACTACATGCCAGGCTTCCAGCCCACTCTGCCCTGCAGGTTCTGAAGGGATGCACAAATGGAAAAGCAGGCTTTTTGAGTTGCATTTGGAAATTTAAGCACTTCATCTTTCAGCTGCTAAACCCACATATTGACCATTGCGAAGTTAAGGGAATTTTTTTGGCCCCAGGCCACCTCCAGCCCCATCCTGATCCTAATACTTTTAGCTAACAGTTTGGTTCTTCAGACAGTCACAAGGACTGTGGTACAGTATCTGCTGGCATCATGATGATTCTGGATTGTATCATCAGCTGCATCATGAAAGCACCCAAAAATAATGGAGATGTAACGTGTCTTCTGCAAGTGGCTGCAGTCATCTCCTGTGGGCAGGCCTGTAATGGGGAGGGAGGTCACAGTCTTTCAAGAGTATGTCACATGTTCCTGTGTAATATGACTTATCTTGGCCAGACTCACTAATCAGGCTGGAAAATGATGTATGCTTTTCTTACATCATACATTGTAACTTCAGTAGCAAGCCTGCTTGTTTGCCAAACATAATTGGGATAGAGTAACCTGCTATTATTTCTAATTACCTTTATTATCATAGTTTAGGTACTGAGTGCTAAGAAGCATAAGTGCTGAGTTAACAGAAAAAAGGTTACAAAAGTATTATACTGCAATTTAGATGCTCAGTCCTGACTCTTTTCTCACTAGTTTCTGTGGGACTGATCATGGGAATCGGGGACATAGGTTCAGTGTCTAAAAAGAGGAGCAGTACAAATCAGATATACTTCAGGAGAGAGAGTATTGTTCTGAAGTTTAATTTACTTTCCACTCAAGTTCTTAAACCTCCTCCTTCTGACCTTATAAAATGTTGGGGATGTCTTTGTCTTGGAGTCTTTTAAACATGTAGATGTGGTGCTTATGGACATGGTTTAGTGGTGGGCTTGGAGTGCTGGGTTAGTGGTTGGACTTGATGATCTTGGAGGTCTTTTCCAACCTGAATGAGTCTATGATTTCCTAAAGCTCCCTCCCTTACGACAGCCTCTTCTGAGCTAAATTTGAGAGTGTTTCCAGATTTCCTGTGGTCCTGGTTCTTCCCACCACACGCTGCAATTCCCAAAACTTTGTACTCGTTCCACCTGCAGTAACACAGCACAGCAGCAATGGTTTTGCAAGGCTGATATAACCTATTCCTCTCACTTGTCTTCTCTTGCAAGATTGGTGACTTCCAGCAGGACATGAATGTGTGACCACCTAGTGAAATGAATGGTACCAAACTTAGGGAACAGCTGATACCCACACGTTTACTAAAGTTCATATAAAGCAGGAATGGGGCATCAGAGTACTAAGAGAAATTAAGGCACAGGGGAGATGCTTTTGTGACTTAGGAAAGCTGAGTGAAAATGCACTTCTAGTTGAGAGGCAGCTGCAATGAGCACATAATTAAAATCTGCTGGAGGAAGTGAAATCTGTTTGTATTGGGCACTGACACAGAGGGCAGTTCTAGGGAAAGAGGCTGTTAAAAAGAAGCTGTTGCTCAATAACTTCTACATTGGCAGGCTGGGGAGTTTCAGAACTGTCCTGGTTATGTTCAGTCAGTCTCTTGAGGGGCTTGTGCAGGAAACCATTCCAGGAGCAAAAGGAGAGGTGTCTGAATCTGCCCACTATATTGAAGCCTCAGAAATGAGTCTCATTTGCTCAAAGATGAGCCTTTCTTGTGTTTACATTGAAGAACCCTGAATGAGGACCTGGGGCAAACAAAGATGAAAACCACATTTATGAGAAGGCTACAAATCCCTGTCATCCATCTCCTTGGACAGTGGCTTAGTCATCAGGGTGGGAATGAAGGGTCCCCCGTGATTCCTGGGGAAGCTGTGGAGTAGAAAAGTGTAGGGGACAGGAGTAGGGAAAACTTCAGAAGGGCATCCCAGGAGTCTTTGGCTTCTTCCCCCTGGAATTATAAAGGAAAAGCTGTAGGATTAAGTGAAAACAATAGTTACTGGTCTGTTTGTTACATATTTACTTGTAAATACTGTAACACCATTCACTTTGTGCCCCATGACAATTTATGTCAGATAAATACTCCAGCACTGAGCTTTTCATCCTGTAAATGTCTGGTGATATATTGCCCATTAGATCATAACAAATCTTAGTTTTAAGTGCAAAGCCTCAAGGAAAAAAAGGTCTGTTTGTATACATGATTTGTTGTGGTTTGCACAAAGCTGGGTGAACAGTTGGGTCTTATTCTGCTTTTTATTCCTTCTCTGTGAAGGAAAGCAAAAGAGTTAGAATGAGAAAAATAGAGGTTATGTTTTCTACATGTGATGTTGTACTAATAATATATAACATATATAATAATATTGTATTAATATTAATAATAATGAATACAGGGTTAACATTCAGTGGTCCTTTGAATCTGCTGTTACATAGAGAAATCAAACAACTGAAATGCAGAAAATGGACTGTGAGTGAAACAACTTTGAGATTTTTAACTGAATCTTATAAGCTGCAGCAAGGATTCTTTTTTTAAATGCTATGTAGATTGTACTTGCAGATTCAAACATACTTGAGATACATGACTCAAAAATTTATATAAATTATATTACTGAATGCAATGTTCTCCTCTATAGCTCTTTTCTGATATTTTTAAGAGCTGTTTCAAGATTTAAAGGTAATTTTATACAATCTTTCTCTATGTTTGTACCCTCTTCTGATTGTGAAATGAACATTTGGCAAGCTTGGTTGCATTGTCATGCTTTGCAGTGTTGCTTATATTTGTCTTTCCAGGAAGATACAAATTAATAAAGGTTACTTGACATCAGGAATGTTTTTAAACAGAAAATTTTCCAACAGAATTAGGAGCGTGTCTTAAGGTCAATTAAAGCAGATATTTTGTGTGCATTAAACTTTACCATAGAAGGGGTTCCTGTTGGTACTGCAGGGCACTGTTTCTTTGACTTGGAGTCTGTGCACTGCTGATGGGCCACAGAACAGGGAAAAGCAGAGAAATCCTGGCAGACATGGAGACATTTTCATATCCATTCCCTTCTGGGAAAAAACAAAAGGATTTTATAGTCTAATATTTAGTTGGTAGTACCAAGATGGGAATGTGAACAAATTTCTTATGTTTCTTTGGAAAATAGTTAAGTTATCATTGTTATCTGTTGCTCTTTTTAAAGGCAACGTGGGTATCTGAGGAATGAGTCACAACTGCAACTGGAAGTTCACAGTGAGTTGTGGGGCCAACTTTCCACGGTTTCTGTGGATGTTTTAGGCAGCTGAATTCTAAGTTTGCCCACTTTCTTCAGAGCTGGGAAGCAGCATGTTATGGATTCAGTCAGGAGACTTGGTGAGTTTTGAGGACAGCTTTGGTCTGGTTGGATTCCTCAGGGAGGGAAAAGGAACAATGAGGTGGGTTTAAGCAGAAGTTGAAGTTCTGGATTCACTAAAGCTGTCAGTAGATAAGGAAGGGAATGGTTGCATCCCCTCAGCAGGGGACATCACATCTAGCTCATAAGATTGGGAGTTGAAGGAATGTGGGTTTGTTTGCATTTTGAGAGGCTTTTTGAGGTCTTGGGCTGTGGGAGCCGACTGAGGAATCTACAACTCAGGATGAGTAAAGTGCTTGTGAGCTGTCTGGGAAGGGTTTGTGCAATAGGCCACCACCTGACAGTAGACCTTTTATACTTTTAGGATTCATCAGTGAGCAAGTAACAGCTGGACCTTCCCATAAAACTACTGGGGAAAAAGAAATTCCCACGTGCTCTTTCTGTCGGACGTGGGATTTGAATGGAGATGGTATGAAATAGCGTTTTACAAAGTGACCAGTAACTTTAGACTTGTGTAAAGACCCTTTCAAAGTAGTTACACCCCTGCCCCACCAATTTAGAAACTGATCCAGGAGGAGTGCTTTGTCTCTCCGTGCTCCTTGAAAGAATTACAGAATTATAACCAATCTTTGGTGGCCCATCGGTGGCGACCTACACGACAATATTTTTAGCTGTAAACTTGATAAACATCTTAATGCCTCGTTAAGAAGGCACCTATGAAAAGTATTTTTCTGGATTTTCAATTTTCCATGGGTCAGGCAGCCCTTGGGGTGTTGATGTCAAGGGCTGGCTTTCACACCTGACCAGTTGCTAACGCGTATTTTTTATTAAGCCAAGAGATGGCTTGGCCCTGACAGTGGGAGGAAGTCCCATGTTTGCCAAGTCTAAAGTTACCACTTTGTAAAACAGAGTTTCATATAATCTCCATTCAAATCCCACGCCCGGCAGAAAGAGCATGTGGGAGTTTTTCTTCCCCCATAGTTTTATGGGAAGGTCCAGCTGATGAATCCTAAAAGTGTAGAAGGTCTAACGTCAGAGGGTGGGCAGATTAATGGGGGCAGAGCTGCAGCATGTGCTGGAGGAAGGCTGGAGTGCTGCCTGGTGTTACAGCAACAGGGCAAGGGGTTTGCTGCCTACAGAGGGCAGGAGGCAAAGGAAAAGGGCCTGGCATTCCAGGAAAGGCAGGGAAAAGGGGGGCATTCAAGGACAGGCAGAAGCAGAAGTGGCAGCAGTTGTAATGCCAGGAAGAGGAAGCCCTGGTGGTGTCTCCTTCTCTTCTAGTTGCCTGTAGTGAGTCATGGAGAGGAGCAGGTGACTCCTGAGGAGGTGCTGCAGCTTGCTCAGCTCGCTGGGGTTATGAGGAGTCACCCTGTGACTTCCTGAGCCTGAGGGCAGAGCCCAGTGTCTCCCAGACAGTGCTCCCCACCTGGTCTCCTTGTCTCTGCCCCTCACCCTGTCCCTTGGCTGCCTTGCCCTGACAGACATGCCCCCAGGCCAGCTCCCCAGTGTGCCTGAACTCTGGCTTCATGGCAAGGACATCTTTAAGGAATAACCTCCTGTCGTGTCTGGACAGCAAATAGAAAGGAGAACCTTTGGTTCTGTTGTTCCCTATTATAATCTTAATTATGTTCCTGGACATACCTCAACTGTGAGGTGTGAAATGCAACCACCAAGTGGGTGCCTGCAGAGCTCTGGATGTGGAAACACTTGCTGTAGGCTGCAGCATGTTCTCCTGCACACTTGTCTATAGCAAAGGTGGGGATCTGAGACTTGCCAAAATTTTGTGACCAGCCCAGTAACAGCTGCTGTGTGTGGACTGAGACAGGCTGTATTCACATTGGTGGCAGCTAATCATGACTGAGACTTGGTATTTCCAGAGAGTGCATCCTGCTCTTTGGGGCCAGGATTTCCGTGGCTCCACACTGAACAGCATTCCCTTGGTACTCATGAAAAGGCTGGAAAATGTGAGCAGGCACCAAGTGTGTCTATGCAGTTAAATCATTTATGCTAAGTTTGTGATGGAGTAACACCTCAATTTACAAAACTATAATGCAGCAAAAGACCTAAGGTTGTATTTTGGTGCTTATGCTGTTAGTTGCTCTATGTGTGTGTATATATATATATATATATATATATATTTATTTTTTTTTGTGGTATAACAGGGGTGGGCAAAGCCACACAAGTCTGTGAGTAGAGAAATATCAAATTAGACTATAGAAACAGCTTATCCTGAGGATACACTAAAAATTCCTGTGTATAAGGCACGATTATTTAGCTGAGCTTTGAAATGCCCACATGAAATCATGCTACACTTCTAGTTCTGCTTGGCAAATTTAATGCAAAATAAAGATTAACAGTAGCGAGTGCATTTTCTTTTTGTTTTCTGAATATGCAGAACTTGGGCTTGTGTTGATCTTGGCAACAAATGGGATTAAAAGAGGTCATCTAAAGATAAGATTGCTTATCCCAACTACCTGTATTCTTTCTTCCTCCGAGTCTCCCAGATAATCTTCACTTAGACTCTGCTCGTCTGGGGTGGGGAGGAAAAAGCAGTGGTGTTTCTTCTGAGCTGGTGTAAATTATCTTCTCCCTTCCACAGAGATGATGGAACACTTCAGGTCTATAGGATAAAAAACCTGTGAGTTTGGAGAATAGAAAGTAAGAACTTGCTGTAGGAGGGTGAATCCTCTCCCTGCACGCATCACAGTCCTTTCCAGCCTCCTGTGACGTTGTGTATATCCGGGGAATAATCAGTATTAGCCTCATCTCTTGTGCAGTAAGATACATGTTATCCCCTTTTAGAGGTGGCAAAGAAGGGGCTGATCTGCTGAACATCATCTTTTGCTGAAATGAGGAGCACAATTCCAGCTGGGGGCTGTTCTTTGCCTGGGTGTGTGTGCACGGTGGGAAATCAGTGGGCAGCAGGCTGGCAAACAGGGACAAGGTCCCCTGGAAAAGGGGTGAATAGGATGAGGGTATTTTCTTATTCAGAACTTGGCTCTTTAAGTTTAAGTGAGATTAAACTTTTATTCTTTGCTTTTGAAATTGACTGAATCAAACAAACCTTGTTTCTTGGGTTTACCAAAGTCAGTATTTAATCATTTAGCATTTAGACCATCATTGTACTTCTGTTTTTGGAGTAATATTAACTTCACATGACAAGTCAGGGAAAAGTCTATCACTGTGGGTAAAGTTGAAGTTAAGAACTTCTCTGAATTTACCAGCTGGGATTTAAGATCAGAATCTGGTTGTTTCACAAGATGACTGACACAATTCCACAACCAAATTGCCTACAGCAAGCCAGCATTCAGCAGCTGGGAAAGAAGTGGGGGGAATGGTGAGCTGTGTGACATAGTGGCCTAGATTAGTAAATTAGAATGGGTTAGGGAAGGGGAGAAAAGGATTTTGTGCCTTTCCAGTACATGGAAGGCATGAGAAGATGACAATTACTGTTTTGTACACAGTTTAAGATGGTTAAAAATTGTAAACAGCATGGTCCTCAGAGGCAGCATTGCTCAGAAAATGCATCCAGACATCAGAAGCACCTCGGGGGCATCTGTGTGTGCCTGGGGTGCATGCAGGGAGCAGGCTGAGGGTGGGAATGGACGGCCCAAAAAGCCCCCACCGTTTTGTCACTCCTGCCACAGTAGAGACAGAACCTGCCAAGGGCTGGGCTTCTGGAAGAACTGAGGGCAGATCGAGCAGCACTCTGTTTTTTGGGGAAGGGCAGAGGGCAGGGGAGGTGAAGGTCAGTCTCTTCCCATGCCAGAGTCTGTCTGACCCACTAACCAGCTCTGGCTGGCACTGTGCTGTGCCCTCTCCCTTGCACACCCGGGAGGGGGAAGCCTGGGCTGCCCCCAAGTCACAGGATGTTTGGGAATGTGCCCCAGCACCCAGAGCCTCCCTGCCCTGACCCCATCTTCAGGCTGCAGACAGCCCCAACCCACCAGCTGCCTCCTACCCAAAGGCACAGGCTGCCTCTGGTACCTGCTCTCCTGCTCCTTGCTGAGCCAGCTCAGCTTTTTAACCCACCAACTGCTCCCTTTTGGCTTTGTGAATTTAGCTCATGGCTGAGCCCCAGGTCAGAGAAGCAGCAGGAGAATGAAGGGAAGATGGGGAGCACACAAACACCTCGGGCCTCTCAGCTTCCCTCACCTCTGCTCCGTGCCAGGAATGCCTTTCCCCAGGTCACCTGGCTTACATAAGCTGTAAGGAAGCTTCTCCGGGGGTGGGGAGCTGGTCAGCAGCAGAATAATGGTTTAAGTAGAGAAACCCAGAGGGAAACAGAGGAGGGAAAAAAGGTATTTTCTGGCAGTGTAGCTGCTCCACGCAGCCCCCTGTGCATGGATGCTCCTGTGAGCACAGCCAGGGGTGGCAGAGGGCTGGCACACACTGCCTGGGCTGGGGGTGCTGCCCAAAAGCTCACTGGAATTTTCTGCCTTGCAAGACAAACTGCACAAACTCCTCTGTGTGTGTGAAGTCCCTGTTCCTCTTGTGCTGGCACTGCGTGGTTCTGTCACCCAGCCCGTGCCTTGGTTTACCCACCTGCAAGGTGTAACTGCTTGGGATTGTTTTCTTCCTTTCTCCAACTGGAAGGGGGGAAAAAAATCCAAGACTTTCAAATCCCTGGTATTTAAAGAATCAAGGGAACCAGGACTACTCTAACAAAGGCCTATATTTATGCAACAGTGTGTGTGTGTGTTTACATCCCACCCACACACTCTGCTGACAACATCTTCACCTATGTTCAGCTCCATAATCTCCTCTCTAGAATTTCTTAGGCATTTTCAGATGTTAAGAAGGGGCTAAGGCATGCTAAGCAGCTTACTGCTCTCTGTTTACACAAACAGTCATTTCCTTTTATTACAAATGTTGGTTTCACACTGTTCTCACCAGTTTTTGCCTCTGGGGGTGCTGGGTGAAGGAGCAGCTTTTCCTGTCTCTCCAGTTTCTCTGCAGAATGGGAGCCTCTGTAAATAGGTGGATATAAAGGGATCTTCCTGGTGTTTCCTGGCTGATGGATCACTGTGTGCAAGGCAAGGGGCAAAATGCATCATAACTCCTGGGAGATGTTCTGCCAGAGAAAGTATTCACTATGTACATATCTATCTCTAGAATAATTCCCTAAATACTATTGGTCTTAGAGTTGGAAAGACAAATACCTTGTCTTTAGAACTGTTAAAGGTTTCAAGCCTTTTCTTAGGTTAAGACCAAGGTTTGCTGAGAATCTGCCTCAGCAACTGTTAAAAGGTGCTGATTATTAGGCCTGTTATGACAAGGTATTAGGTCTAAAGGATGCATTGTTTGCCACCTGGCAGTTACTAGACATAGCAACATCCATAACTGTAATTAAAACTAATAATATAGTTAATGTAGAAATGACACAGCTTAAGAGAGAAAACAGTAGCCCTGTTACAACAGAAAAGGAATTTGTGCTCTGCAAGGCAAGATTTGAAAAGTCTAACTCTGGAGACTATCTGAATTTTCCCCACAGCTTGTTAGCCATACTCTTTTTCCCTTAGTTTTCTATCATAAACAAAAACATATTCTTCAAAACTAACTAATAAAAAAATGGAGGTTGCAGGTTAGCACTTGGCTTGGTCATTGCTGTATCTCATTAGTAGGACAAATAAAGCTGCATGGGATCTTTTGCAATAAGCTGTTGCCACATACATACCAGGCCACAAAGTTATGAAACAACAACAAAATTAAGATATATTTAAAAAAAAAAAAAATTGGACCATGTTCATGTGTAATAAATAGTATTAGGCTACTTGTTCCATGCAATACTTTTGAAATTATGAAGAGTAAAGGCAATGGCTGTGCTACCAGACCTGAGAAGCAAATTGTAACTCTCAGGATTTTTTTTTCTCTTTGAGGAGGAAAAACACAGATCACACCAAGAAATTCAAGATATGAAAATTCTTTACTTCTCCTACCGGAACCAGTCATGCTGGTTTCCAGACACCTTCTGATATGAAAACATGCTGAGAGCATAAATTAACAAAGCAAGCCTTGGTCACAGCACTTGGTCATTGTTGTCAGTGCTTTAGCATGAAGTGATTATTGATTACTGGTGAGTGGATTACATGCCCTGTGGATTAAGCAGGCCCTGGTGAGCAGCACAGTGATGCCAAATGTGCCCTTTCCATGGTGCTCTCCTCTCCCTGCTGTCATTTGAAACAGTCTGCTCTTGAGAGAGACCCCTTTGCAAACAAACTGGCTGAAGGCAAACGTGTCAGTATGTTTTGTTAGTTAGCACGTGCTTTGTATTACCTCTAAATTCGTGTTACCACATTTCTCCCTCCCACATCACCCAGAGCAAGCGAGGGCTGGCAGCAGAATTAGCATTTCAACAGCCAGAATTTTTGGAGGACGTGGGATGCACCTGGATCTGCGAGCCTCCTGTACACTTTGAGAATCAGCAGTAGTCACAAAATGGTTTGCACAAGGAAACTGCAAACCAAATGGTAGTACACAAAGTATAGAGAGAAAATGCTGCTGATACAGCTTCCAAAATGAAGTTCCCAGTTTTCTAAGAGCACACAGCTTGAAACAGGGCCTGTAAAGGTTTGTTTTGTTTTTTTTCCCAAAGCCAGACTTACAACCCCCATACTTCAGCCATGTCACACAGAACATAGGGCTCTGCCTCTGCTTAGTGTGGGATCCTAGCAAAAGGTATGGGAAACGGATGCTTGACTTTTATTTTCTTTTCCTTGGGAAAAGTTTATGGCAGAAGCCTATGGAAAACACCAGAGGTTGCTTTGTCTACCTGGTTTTAGGTTTTCTGTTGCCCTTTTCATACAGATCTTCGTAGCTGGTTTCCCTTTGCCAAAACTGGGGTCTGTTAGTCCACAGTCACAGCTAAAAGTCAGAGAACAGACTTCTCAGCTTAGTCCAAAGTGATCATTGGGATTATGCTGGGAGGCTTGGAAGCTGCACTAAAATTGCTCAAACTGCCATCACCTACTGTATGAGATGGGTAGAAACCACCTTTTCAGATCCTACTTCCAAATTTCTACAGCTTTAGGAATGTGATCACCAGATGCTTAACCCAAGCCCCAAAATCCTTACTCAAATGTTGGAATCAGGCCCAAGGGAAAAGCTTTCACTAACATGACCCACTTTACACCTCTTGCCAAAGAAACCTGAGAGGAGTTTGAGACCTTTGCAAGCTTAATGAGCCATGATGTGACACACAAAGAGAAAAAAATCCCCACCAAGTGCCTGTGTGGATATCACTGTTTTGAAGCCAGTAATGGGACAGGAATGATGCTTGTGCCAAGTGTAGCTTCTCTGGGAGGTTTAGAATAGAGAGTGTAGCGAGGGTGTTTCAGTTGATGTTGCAAACGGACTAAAAACAACTAGAATTTATTTTGGCAGGAAAATTTCAATATCCTTTCTTTGGCTCTGCTCCCCAGTGTAGAGCCCTGAGGTGGAAGTCAGTGATGCATGTGGGGCCTTGGCACGAGGAATGTAAAGGATTCCTTGCCCAAGTTATGGTCTTTGTCCTCAGCTCCCCTCCCTCTGCAACCCCAACGCTTCTCCATTCCTGCCTTGTGGCTCCTCATGCATTTTAAACACTAAAAGCTATTTAACACTCTTCTGGCCACCTTTCCAGTAGGATTTCCCTTATCCAGCCCAGGTAGGGTGATCATACAAAAGGAGTGGAATTAATAATTGATTATAATTTCTGTGACAAATCAGCATCTTCAGAGGAACATAAACAGGAATTAACCTGAATAACAAAGACAGTAGAGCTCATATTCCTTCTCCCCTGCATGCACTGAAAAAAGAGGAGGGAACTTGCAGCATCCCATGGAAGAGATCTCAAAGGGAGTGTAAGCAATGCCTTGGTTTTGCTCTTTGGATCCTTTCAGGGAGAGGAGAGCACAGCTTTCTATCACGAGACGAGATTTTTATTCATTATTATGCATTATTCACAAAAGGCACCTAAAATCTGCCAACAAATGATTTGTGTTTCTTTGGAAAATTTTCCCAGAAGAGCATTCCCAGGGGGGTGTTAGGCAGAGGTGAGGCTTTGATATTTTTAGATTAGGTGGATGATCACTGGATAAGGTCACTTGATAAGGCCACACAGACGTGACAGACGGTACTGGCAACTTTCCTGGGCTCCAGAAATCGCAGCAGGCACTTTGTTACCCTTCTGGAGAAGTTCTAGGCCATTGGCCTGGCTTAGCACTCAGTAAATCTGACTTTCCCTCCAACTTGGAAACCAGCCTTGCTGAGTGATACTGGACCAGCTTCACTGCTCGTGTCCCTTCCCACCTCCCCCACGAAAATGGGTATCATGAGACACCAAACTCTTTTCAAAGGCTTCATGCCAAGGGAGAGATTAATGATTACTAGTGAATCCCTGACCATAGAAAACGTTTGCTGTTTCCAAGCAGGGCTTGGCAATCACCTCTTGGAGCTCTGTCTGATGACAGAAACCTGCCCAGTACAGGTGACAGTACTCCTTCCCTCCTGCTGGTGCTCCATCCTATGTGGCTCCTTTTCCTATCAATTATATACCTTCAGCTGGCCAGCCCAGTGTTTAATTTTACCTTTCTTCTTATGAGTTAAAGGCACTTTACGAGTGCACCATCAGTTGCTCTCTTCTTTTATGACAGTTTGATTTAATCCATGTCTTAGGAAAATGGCATGCCTACAACATAATTATCATGTTTGCTAACTGGAAAGGATTAAGGGTGGTTAAAGGATGGACAGAAGGTGTGCCTGTTGAATTCATGTGCCACACACTGGGTTGGGTTGGTGTCTGCTTACAGAAGTTTCCAAGTTTCCTGGTAGGTCGTACCCCCATCAAACGATATTTGATTTTCATCATGTGGCCTTTCAGACCCTACCTCACATTCCTGGAATTTTGGGGAAATTATTATGGACTTGAGCCAGTAAAAGATTTTAAGATGTGTCTGCAACACAGGTTACAGCATATAGTACGTGTAGTGATATCTGATATAAACAAGATAATCTTGAAACTGCATCCTGTGCAACCACAGTGGGGTTGGTTGGTAGTGCTTGTCATGCATCAGATTTCTCAGATGTTCCAAATTTCAGAGCAAGCTACAGGATCTTTATCCTAAACAGCTATGTGCAGCTAAACCTGTAACTGGAGTTAAATGAATACAATGAAAAATGTGAAGAAATGAAAAAAAAAAAAAAGGACAGAAAAAGAAGGGATTAAAATGGGTTTGGGGTGAAAGAACAATCATCTTTGTAGGCCTGGAGATAAGAGAGATGAGATTGAAATGAGATAGCCAGTGATTTGCAAAGGTTTAGTGTGACAAACTAATCTACCTTTTTGATGAGAGAGCTGCTTTTCTTGGAAAGGGAAACGGGATCCATCCTGGGATCCATATGCACCTCGCCTTAAATGTTCTGGGGGTTTTTTTGTTTTGGTTTGGTTTGTTTTGGTTTGGTTGTTTTTGTTTGGGGTTTTTGTTTTGTTTGTTTTTAGTTTTCACGATTAATGATTTGCTAATCTAGAGATGATGTAGGGAAGAAATGGCAAGATCTGTTACGAAGCAACCCAAGGAGATACAAATAGACCCTGAAAAAGAGTAGGCACGTGCAGGAAAGGGGAGTCCAGTGCTGGGAACAAATTTGGTGCTGTGTACTGAGGAACTGCAACACACTTAAAAAAAACTGATGTAAGTTGAGCTGGTCAAGGACCTGGATTTACCAGCTCATCATAATACAAATAATCGGAATTAGTGATTTAGCTTCCTTAACAAGGACTGTGTTGGGGAGCATTTGTTCCTCATCAGAGGCATCTGGAGAAGCTGAGAATCAAAGAATGGGGAATACAGGGAATAAAGCTTAGCACTCTCAACACTGTAAGTGATGTGTGGGAGATACCAGTGTAAAAGGCCAAAGTAGAGGATGGTTATGAACTGGCCGTGTATCATTTTAGAGTAGAGATAAGATTCCTCCTGACTGTTCAAGAAATGTGGTCAAGGAGCAGCCTTCTAGTGACAGTTTAGGGATAAAAAACATTTTTAAACAGAGTTGATGTCTACCAGCAAATTTGAGATTAGCACTGACAGAACCATTGATGGGATAATGTTCTGGAAATCTCTGCTTGCCTGCTGTTTCATTGGCTCTCCCTGTCACATTTCTGTGCATGTCCAGAAATGTCCCTCTCTGAACACCTCAGTGTCTCTTCTCCAAAACATGGAGTAAGAAACTGTTACTCTCTCACACTTAAACTCTGAGTAAACAGCATGAGAGCACACGTGGAGAGAATACAAAACTCAGCACAGCTGGCCCCTTCCTTTAGAAGAGAATGGAGAAAATATAGGAATCACAAGCACATTTTTAATGAAAATAACTCTTCCTAGGAAGTGTGAGCTGTGGTTTCATCTCTCTTTTCAGCTTCCTCCTCCGCCGTGCACTGAAACGGGTTCAATCTCACACCTTCCTTTTCCCTCAGACCCTTCTGAGATGTTTCACAACACCACGGTGCATGTAAGGAGCTGAAGAGGTTTTCTGCAGCCCTGAGTGAGGCAATTAAATCCTAGAGGATTTCAGACTGTGCTGTTCTCCGGGTTTATTTTCACGGCCAGGCCCTGGGGAGCTCCCTGCTGGGCAAGGTAATTGCTGTGAATTCCCTTGAGCTGCTCAATGTCCACTAGCATTAGGGAGGGAGCCTAATGGAAACTCCGGGATTTGTGGCGACAGGAGTCACGCACAAATGCCAATTCCTCTCAACTTTTGGAGGAAACCTGCCCCTTTTACAGGGAGCCAAACCCTGCCTGGATGTGTTCAGATGCCTTTAAGACTTCCAGAGGATTTGAGCAGAGCAACATTTAGTGCAACATAGCACTACACAGAAATACCTGAATTAGGGAGGAAAATAAGCCTGCAGAGCTCCAAGTGTGAGGCCTTCAGGTGCTTAAAGATGCCATTATGAGACATCTGGAAGTCCACCAGTACCTGACACAAGGTTTTGATGCATCAGGCAGCTGGGTAGTACTGAAACTCTGTTAGATGATGCTGTTCTAGACTTTAGATGGCATTTTGGTGTTTTGCTTGAACTTCTGTCTGTGAAATGCTGGTAGAACAAACACTAACAAAGAATTGCTTGCGGATTGAAATTGCAAACTGAAAGCAGATTAGATTATTCTGTAATCTTCCTGTTATAAACCCGGTGTTGTTATCATCAGGAATTTTCTTCTCTTGAAATGTCAGGATTATTGAGCAGTGCTCGCTCTTGCAGCAGATCACAAAACACCCATGGTTGTACACGCTGCCACGGTGGATTCCTTTGAGCCTTGGATAATCAGGGTAATTGCTAAGCCCGCGCCTCCCACGGGCTGCAGGGAGCGGGGCCGATCCCAGATCCCTTCCGATCGAAGGGCGTGTTCCCCCCACCCACCCCGGCTTGCCGGTACCGCATCCCACCGCTCCCCATCCCACCGACCCCAGGGACCCCCGGGCCCCCCTGCTCCCCATTCCAGTGACGCCCGGACCCCCTGCTCCCCATCCCATCGATCCCTGGACCCACTGCTCCCCATCCCACCGACCCTGCAGACCGCACTGCTCCCCATTCCAACTGACCCACGCGGACCCCACCGCTCTCCATCCCGCCGACCCCCGGATCCTGCTGCTCTCCTCGTCCCCCAGACCCCACTGCTTCCCATCCTGCTGCCCACCGCCCGGACCCCACCGCTCCAGCCGTGCGGGGGGTGAGCGGGACGAGCCCCGCGGGACCGCTCCGCTGGGGCCGTGAGCATCCGGGCGGCCCCGCAGGGTGGGGATGCGGGGACAGGCGGGGCCGGGGGCCCGAGGGGACCGCGGGGTGCCGGAGCTCCGAGGCTCGCTGGGTGCTGGGTGCGGGTCCCCCCGCGCGGCGGGCCGCGGGAGCGCGCCCTGCGCTCCGCCGGGCGGGGGCGGGGCCTCATTTGCATGCTGGCCTCGGGTTGGCTGGGGCGCCTTGGGCCACCCGGGGGCGGCTCGTGATTGGCTGCGGCGCGGGCCGGCGGCGGGGGCGCGGCCGCGGGTAACGCGCGGGGCGGCGCCGGGAGCGCGCACAGTCGCCGGGCAGCGGCCGCCGCGCCCTGTCCCCGTGTCTGTCCCCGGCCCCGCGTCCGTCGCTGTCCCCGCGCCCCGCCGGCCACCATGCTGGACCGCGAGGGCGGCTGGAGCGTGTCCTTCGCCGGCTGCGGCTTCCTGGGCGTCTACCACATCGGCGCGGCCACCTGCCTGCAGGAGCGCGCCCCGCACGTCATCCGCGACGCGCGCCACATCTACGGCGCCTCCGCGGGCGCGCTCGCCGGGGCCGTGCTCGTCGGGGGCGGCTCGCTGGGTGAGGAGGGGGCTGTGCGGGGCCGGGCGGGGGGCAGGGGCGGTGGGAGCGGCCCCGGGGAGCGCCCGGCGGTCGGCGGGGCTGAGCCGGGCTTAGCCAGGCTGGGCTTGGCCGCGCCGGGTCGGGCTGCGCTGCCCGTCCGCTCCGTGCGGGGCTGGCCCCGAGCCTCCCGTTTCTCGTGTTCTGCCCCTAAAAAGGAGCGTGACCCCCTTCGGTGGAATTAAATCCGGACGCGGTACACGGCGCAAGGAATGGTCTTGGCGATGCTTGATCCTATTCCCGAGACTTGCGTACTAGAGCGGTGGGAATTTCCCCCCCCAGGTGTAGGGCAGGGATGTGTGTGTGTGTGTGTCCCTTATCCCCAGGTATGTGTTCCTGTGCCCCTCCACCCCCAGGTGTCGGGCAGGGGGTTGTTTGTATGTCCCTGGACCCCCAGGTGTGTGTCTGTGTGTCCCTCACCCCCAGGTGTAGGGCAGGGGGCAGTGTGTCTGTCCTTGGACCCCCGGGTGTAGGGCAGAGGGCTGTCTGTGTGTTCCCCGGACCCCCAGGGATAGGGCAGGGGGGTGTTTCCATCCCTGCACCCCCAGGTGTGTGATTTTGTGCCCCCCAGGTCTCCTGCCCCCCCCGGGGCGGTCACAGCCGCTCTTCCCACCCCCGTGCAAAGTACGGGAATGAGAAGCCGGGCTCGCAGGAGCCAGCTGAGCCCGACACCCGTCCTAAGCAAGCCGGCCCAGCCTGTCCCGGGCTGTAAACAGTGTTTGCGCTGCGTTGGGAAATCGAGCATCTCTCCGCGGTTACCTTTGCACGTGGAGGGTCAGGTGGCTTTATCTTGCTTCCTCCAAAGCTTCTCCTTTCTTGGGGTAAGGCTCAGAGAGTTAAGGTCAGGGCTTAGGTTAGCTTTAACACGCTTTTCCTCTCTAATCTGGGCCCAGTGTATGTTGCAAAGGTCGCTCAGGTGTGCGATTAGGAACGGTGGATTGATTAAAATCACTGATTTTAATTGTCATTTAAAGGAGAGAGTTAATCTCGTTTTGTGTTTATGCTGGATGCAAGGTGCTAGTTTGCAACTCAATATAATCTGTCCTGTGAAATAAGTGCCTGTTTTCCAGCAGTAGGAAAAGTATACCTTTTATTATTTATTTATTATATATATTTATATACATATCCTTCTTTACTACATATTTATTATATATATTCATACTATTATATATTTGTTATATATATTTATATAAGATATACTATAAATATTATATAGTTACCGTTTTAATACCTCTACCTATTTAGGGCTCATGAGAACCCAGACATACATTTATCCAGTGAATTAGCCATTACAGCCAGCTTGGTACCAGCTCTGCAGATATCAAGGTGTTTATTGTAGTAGCTGGACTGCAGTGTAGAAGTTTGTATGAAATGCCTGGAAATGGTTTTCTTTTTAAACTCAAGAAATCCACTGAGTAAAAGCTTGTCTAGTTCATGGCTCAGCACTGATTGTTTCTGCTAGTGGTGCCTTTGACCGGTTTAGAACTAGGAGGTTTTATAAATTCAGATTTCTTCTTGCTTAGAGGATGAGGAGAACATTAAGTACTTATTTTGAATTTGGCAAGGTTCACGGGTTTTGCTTTTAAATTTCTGAGGGAACAATTCCCTGACTAAAACAGACAGAAGTTCTCTGTGTGTGCAAGAGGGTAACACTGGGAAATGCTTGTCCCTGCTGCTTAACCACTGAGCTCAAGCACACAGGCTTAATTTCTTCAAAGCTTTAGCAGGAAACTTGTGCTACCTAAATTTCTTAATTTAATTTTGCTGTAATTTCCTGACACAGCACACTTATTATGAGGCCAATATCATATTTTCCCCCAATAGCTGTTTAGTTTTAGAACATATCCAGTTCAGAGTCTTGTCACTGTAAATGATTTAAGAAGAAAGCTGCTTTAAATACTCGAAGCACTCTTAAGCACAGAAAATGTATATTGTTTACCTGACAGTATGAGTTAGTAACAGCTTTTAAATCTCCTGGCATTTTAATCATTGAGAGTTGCAGACTTCAAGTTATTGCTTTGTCTCTCCCTTCTCATACACCAGCTGAGATTTTTGCTTTCCTCTAACCAGTAGAATATCCTGTATGTGTGTGATCACTGTCCAAGGTAGAGGATTTCATGGGCAAGTGCATTTCTTCTGGAAATTTAAAAAAGAAAAAAAAAAAAGGCATTACTTGGAAATGTTGGAAGACTATTTCAAAGCCAACCACATCCTAAAATCTGTTAATAATTGTAAATTGATAAGACTGGGAAGGTATTCCCATGTTAATTTTTAGCTGTAATTTTTGTGAGCTTGTGTGAAAGCAGAGGATTGTAAATAAGCTCTAAAAAAGCAGTATGTGCTGCAATAATATGATGTATTTCATGAGATTTTATTGTACACCTCCCTTACTCTGATATACTTTGATGTGCAGTGTTTGTTGTCCCTGCAGTTGTAGTTACAAGTAAGTCCCCTGTGTTTTCACAGTTGCATTTTACTGTGGGAAGAGAGAGCCAAAATCTCCTCAGAGGTGAGCAGTAGAGGGATGAGAGGCAGCAGACACGAGCTGGAACATGATGAATTCAGAGGAGGTGTAAGGAAAAGACAGTTACCATGAGGTTGTAAAATAATGGAAGTTGTGGGACCTCCATCCTTGGACCCAGCCCTGAATTAGTCCATTTGTGGACTAATGTCACATGAAGTGACTGCATATTTGTGAACAGGGGTTGTGGCTAAAATTGAAGAGCATATTTTAAATGAAGGGTTTTCTTTTTGCTTGGTGTTATCTGTTGGATAGGCAGAAACAGTCTGTAGAATTTCAAATTTGAGTCAAAGTAATCATTAGCCACTGAATGGAAAAAACAAAGTGTACTTTTCCAGGCTGACCACAGAGCTTTCCTTCCTTGTACTTGGGGGAGGTTGGGAAGCTTAGAGGTGACTGCTTTTGAGGATGAAGTACATTCCAGGCTGTTCCAAACTGGAATGGTTCAGTGGCACTCCTGTTGTTAGACATCCCCCATGGATGTCCTGGAGAATCTGGTGTGTTGAGGGTGCTGTGATCATCCATTCCAGTGGGACACTAAAGAGAACAGGTTTATTAGAGCCTGCAAATACAATGTCAGGTTTTACCCTGTGGAATAAACTCAGGTTTTACTCTGTGAGAAACAGATTGACAGTTACATAACAATTAAAAGTAGGAATATAGAAATATAACTAGAAACAGTTCACATTTAATAGGAACATTAATTTCTTTAGCTCTCCCGTGTTTCAGAAATAAAACAGATGTACCAAGGTCTGACTTGAGCTCTAGCCCTTGGTCCTTTTTGGAGAAGGTCCTGTTTTGGAATACACCAATGTGTATTCCTGTGTTAATTCATTGTGTTCTATTGTAATATAGCTGTAATTTTAGTCCTGTTGAGGAAAGAAGGCAGAAGGACAAGAAGTTGGAATACTTTGAAGTCTGTTGAATTACTAACAGCTTTTTAAATTTTTGGTGTTTTAATATCACATACTCTTGGGTAGACACAATTTTATTTTTTTCTTGCTTTGGAACTCTTCTTGTTTTTAAAATAGGTTCCAATAATCAAAATATATAATTATTTTCCCTTAGTTTTTCTCTCTATAGACTCCCCAAAGTGTTGAAATTCTTGTACGTGGAGGAGATGGGTAAAATGCTAAATCAAATTTCATTTTGATGGGTAGTTATTTTCTGAGAGGAAGCTGAAATGAGAGGAATTCAAACCAAAATTATTAGAGGTCGCCAGTTTTGCTGCCCTTTAAGGGGTATTCATAATGTGAGCTGATACATTTCTTTACAATGAGAGATAAATAATGACAATACGAGGTTAACAGAGAGCACTGGTTTATTTGTTTTTTCTGCAGAAATAGGCCTGCAGTGCAAATAAGTAAAGGTGTTCTCATGCTTCAAACTTAAATAATACCTTGAGCTTCAATTTGACAGGATGCTGTCTAGAAAAACAGGGTCAGGGCCTGGCAGAGAAGTGACAACATGTATATTTATTTGTTTGCTCTTGGTCTGTATTTTAGAACAAACAATTTACCAAAGTTTTTAAAAAATGACCTTATTTTGCAAGATGCAATTACTGCATGTGCTCCAAGGCTGCTTTTCCTGGCCAGAGTTCTGGTGGTCCAGTATCTCCTGTAAAATGCCTCATTCCTTTCTTTAGGAAGTTCTGGAATGTTGAGCGTTGCTAAATAAAAATAAATAAATAAAAAAAAAGAGGTGGTAACTTATATCTGAATGCAAGAAAATTAGAACTGTCCAAATCCTGCTTTTGGAAACAACTTCACTTGTCAGGCTGGGACTTGTGCAATTATTTGTGAGCAAAAATAAACACATATTTGGCCATGAACAGTGAGCTGTGTCTAAATTGTTTGCTGTCTCCTGGGATGGGGTCAGTGGGTTTGTGGCCCAAGGCTTTGCTCTGGGTGAATGGAATGAACAAAGTCCTAGTGCTAAAAAGGGAGTATTGTCTGATACCTCAGGTTTTTTCAGAGATACTCTGTTGAATGTAGACTTCTGGTTAAGGATGATCAATGTTTAGATGTTGGTGCTTGAGAGGGAAAAAAATAAAGTTGTAGGAAGATAATATTTTTGGAAATCAATCAGAGGCTTAAGCAGAGTTGTCTCCAGTGCAGTGCTCACGTTTAACCTGATGAATTGAATCCAGTCTGTTACAATAAAGCATGTAAGTTCTGAAAATATTTATAGATGACCTTGTAGCCTGTCACTCAGGGTGATAACCTGTTACTTAGACCTTCTTCCCCACCCCTTTTCTTCTCCCAAGTTGACAAACTCATTGGGCAATTTCCTCCAAGTGTGCCCTGGAGAAATGTGATATTAGAAGTTCAGACAGAACAGTGCAGGTGGCTGAGCTGCTGCTCCTCCTGTGACTCAGTGGCAGGGTGGTTTTAGTGTTCTCCAGGAACAGTCGTGTCTCTGGAGTGGTTTGATCTGCTCCCTCCCCAGCCATCCTGGGGAGATTAAATCTGGGCATCAGATACTGGAGGGTTTTATGGACGTTGCATGTGGAATATGACCATTCACGTGTGCTTATCCTTGTTTTTTCTTAAAGAATGTGCTTCTGGAATGAGTGATTCCTAGTGGAAGCTTCTTATATGGGTGTTTTACACTTAGAATCTACATCTAGATAACTTATTCTTCACCGAGACTTCTTTCTGAAAGCCTGAAGTGATTTTTTTTTTTTCCCTCTCAGAAGACTCCTAAACTCCCTTAGTTATTTTATCCATTAAAAAGGTCCTGAATTTTCATTCTAGCAGTCAGAGAGATAAATTGGAGCTCTAGACCTGCTTTATTAGTCCCAAGTGTGGGGTTTGTTTTTTGGCATATCTTCTGTTCTTAAAATTAATGCATTTTCTTTTCAGCTCAAGCCTGTGCAGATGTTCTGGCGTTGGCCAAAGAAGCCAGAAAGCGAAACCTTGGTCCTCTCCATCCCTCCTTCAATGTGATAAAGATAATTAGAGATGGACTGATGAGGAATCTTCCAGAGAACACTCACCAGCTGTCATCGGGCAGACTCTGCATCTCACTAACCAGAGTATCAGATGGCAAAAATGCACTGATCTCTAATTTTAACTCTAAAGAAGAAGTTATCCAGGTATGTTTAATTTTGGCAACTTCTAGAATTTTCTGTAATCTTAATTTAACATCATCTGTTGGATTTCCACTTGAAACATTTTGGGATGTTTTGTGACTTGGACAGTATTTTGAAGAGGAATTCAAGCTCTCTTACACTAAATTCACAAATTGGTTTACCCAGTCACATGAACTGTTTTACTGAAAAAGGTGTGAGGGATCAATCATAAAAAGGGTAAATGCCTTTAAAGTGCATTGCATGTAGTGAAACTATATCCTGAGTGAATAAGAATTTTTTGAGGTCATTCTTATAAAAGCAATGATCAAAACCAGTCAAAAATTGCTTTTTAAAATTGTTTAATATCTATGACAAATGTGATCTATATATCTATAGATATATCTATTAATATGATCCCAGGATGTTGATATTTATGTGCCCAGTTATTACTTTGATTACTCAGGTAATGTATAACTTGAGTGAATGATCATAAACTTTTCCTTGCTGATTACCATTTCCAGAAATGGTCTTTTAGTGAGTCTTACCTTTTTTTAAGATGGAATATGGTTACATTCTAAAAAAGATGTGGAATACCCTCATCCTGTTTAAAATAATACTTAACTTAATACACTGGGTTTTTTCCCCAATTTTTCATCAAGTGTTCTTGCTGGGGATTTTTTTTGGTTGCTTGCTTGTTTTTGCTAATATCTAAAAAAAAAATAAAATTAATGTCAGCAGTTGAAGAGTTAACATTTAATTTATATGGTCTTATTTTCTTACAGGCTTTAATCTGTAGTTCATTTGTCCCTATTTATTGTGGCCTAATTCCACCATCGTTTAGAGGTGTGGTAAGTCTCTGTTTTTAGCATCTAAAAGTAGTTCTGGATATTCTGAAAATATTCAGGCAGTGTTGTTTTCGTTATCCTACTGTAAAATAAATACCTTCATCATAGATTTTAATCCTGGAGCTGTAACAACTTCCCCAAAAAAGAAAGAAATGAATTTGTGGAGTATCTGTTACATACATTTCTACACACACATGCTGCCTCTCTCTCCTCCACCAAAGATGCATTAATTAAAAGGTTATTATAAGATAACAAGTATTTTAACTTCTGGATAAATATTTATTGAAGAAAGTGCTTCTCTTTCACCTACAAAATTGATATGTAAGCATATATTTTGTTTGAAAACCAAAATCCTGTAAGATAGTTTATTGTGTACCTGTGTGTTCTGGCTGTGGGTAGATCTGCCTCACAACTGGATTAAACTTCTGTGTTCACTTGGGTGTAAACAAGGCTTTTTAATGTCTTCTGGCATTTGTATTCAGTGTAAGGAAGTTTGCTTTTCAGGGGTAAAATGTCAATATATTGGTATGTTCTGTTACTTCTCAGGATCTGCTGGTCACAAAACCTCTAAATACTTCATGGCCATACTGGGCTTTCTGAAACCCCCTGTTAGAGAGACCAGAAGTGCAGAAAAGTCACCATGGTTTGGTGTGGGTGTTTTGGTTGCAGTCTGAAAGCAGAGGTGGATTGCAAATAAATCAAGGCAGTGCCATTCATTTGCTTTCCCTCCAACTTTGGTCTCCTTACCCAAGGAGAAGGGAAGAAAGAAGGAAAACTTTAAACATCTTTAACAGTGGTTGGTTACAGACCCTTCTCAAGGCAGTTTGGAAGTACTAAAGGGTCAAGAACAGGCATGAAATGTATTTTCTTCTTCATGCTGAAATTTAAGCAAAAGTGATTAGAATTGTATAGGGATTTTTTTTTTATCTGCACTTCTAAACTCTTCCAGATTAAAGGTGTTATAAAAACAGGAGGTTGGACTGAATCCAAGGTTTAGGTGGATCCAGGCTAATCTGGCTGTTTTAGTTCTGGTCACCAGACGACAATGTTATTTTAAAAGGCATGGTTCAGAGTACAAAAACATACAAATAATGCTTTATTTGGTCTTATTTTGAGGAAAGGAAGGAAGCACCGCATCCTTTTAAACTTTTTGATGTGATTTTAGTGCTTAGGAGGTGTTTTTTGATGTAGCTTGGTAAGAATACCACAGTTGCTTATGCTTGGCATGACTCTTACAGGCTTAAGGACAGTAGAATGTCAAGGATGTAAACTTTATAGTGTCTTGCTGTTTACTGGCTTGGCATTCCTGTGTGTATACTTTAAAACAAAGACTTGGGGATAATGTTCAATAGGTGTATCTAATTCCTAGTTGTGAAGCTTTTGGGGGTGGTGTGTTTTATTTGGTTTTTTTTACTCCTTTCAAACGTAGCAAGATTTAAAAATCACTAGGGGGAGCAACCAGGCAGAAACTGCAAGTAATTAAAATCATTTACCTCTGTAGAACAGTGATTCAGGTGTGTACTCCCTCCTTTTAATAATTCCATGAGAAGGCTGCATGCTGTGGCTCCTCCTCTGCCAAACCTGTTGTGCTGTACTTGATGCTTCCACAAGGATAGGAAGGAGGAGAAATCAGCCACTGAACTCCTTTTGCCCCTGCTCCCAACTGGCCCCCAGTGGAAAAGTGGAGCTGTTGAGCGAGTGGAGGGGTTGTCTTCAGCCACTGCAGCTGCTGCACTGAGCATTCGTTACCCCAAAACAGAACTCTTTGCTTCTTGGGTCTTAAAATGTCTCAGGAGGCGATGCACTAAAAACTACAGCAGTGGGCAGTTCAGTGCAAAGGAGGCAAAAGCACAACCTGGCATTTGCACTCACAGCAGAATAGAGACCTACAACTGCTGGCAAGGTTGAGTGTGTCCATTTTACTTGCAATTTCTTAAAATCCAAATGGTTTTGATGCTTTTATATCAAGTTCTGAGAGTAACTTTAAGGTACTCATTCTAGGTGAATGGTTACTATGTTGGAATTGAGCTCTGAAGTGCAGAGCTGCTGTTTTACTGGTGTTCTTTCCAGAGATGTGCCCTGGGAGCTCTTTGGTTGAGGAAGAGAAGAGCAGCTGTGCTGCTCCTCCTCTGCGTGCTGTGCAGCATTATGATCTTTAAAATGCACTCTCATAAGCATACAGACAATCCCAAACAGAACACTCTTGGGCTATCTGTGGAACTGTAGGTGTTTTTTAGAACTTGTCAGCCTTTGAGGCTCTGTGTCTGTTGATTTTTGCAGCGCTATGTGGACGGAGGGATCAGCGACAACTTACCCCACTATGAGTGCAAGAACACCATCACTGTGTCCCCCTTTGCTGGGGAGTGTGACATCTGCCCCAAGGGGAAGTCTGCCAACTTCCACGAGATGAATGTGACCAACACCAGCATCCAGTTCAGTCTGGGCAACTTCTATCGTTTGACACAAGCCCTCTTTCCACCAGAGCCCAAGGTAAGTCACTGCCTTCAAGCAGTTCATCAAGGTACAGTAATCTTAGCATTTCATCTGCTCATATAAACTCCTCTGGTGACATTTCTCTTCTTGTTTCTATTTTTATTCGTGGTTTGCCTTCATTTCTCCTTGGTTTTAGTCTCTCAGACTCAAAATGCATGTCCTGTGGTTGGCTTTCAGTATTTATTTGGGAATTACCACAGGGTTCTGCCATGAAATGAACACTGGTGATTCAATAGCTGTCAGTTTATGTTTCATGTTTACCTGCTAACCAGGTGCTTCAGAACTTCGAAGAATTTCTAAAAGTTCATGGTTTTGTGAAGTTCTCAGTTAATACTCAATTCAGGCAGGTTGCCTTTAAACTCTAAGTGCTGTGAGTTGCAGATCTGATGAGGGAGATGCTCTTCAGTTGCTGCTGTGCAAGTTGAAAAAGTGAAAACAAACCTTCCAAGTGGCTTGGGATATACTGCAGCAGAGAAGTAATTTTTCTGACTGCTTTTCTTCCAAGAGTGAAAAGCCACTTCCACCTTCCATTCTTGAAACTCCTGATCTCAAGTTGAAACTCCTTTTATTTTCCTGACTCATTTTACTCTGTTTGCAGGTGCTTGGAGAGATCTGTGAGCAAGGATATTTGGATGCTCTTAAGTTCTTGAAAGAGAATGGTATGTTAAACTTGTAGATAATTATTCATGATAGTCTTAACCTGAGTTTAAAAAGAACAAAACCAAACAAAAGCAACAACAACAAAAAACCCAAACAAAAATCCACCAAACAAACAAAAAGTGTTGAGGAGGTTTGTGTGTGGCTGAGAAGGGACTAGGCCTTTGAGGCTGTTTAAGGGATCATAGTAAGTTTATTTCTTGTAGGAATCACAGCTGTGGTAACTGCTCACCTGAGTTGTGTTGCCACACAGAAATTGAACTTTTGGGGTTTTGTCAAATTTTGTGAAGTGAATGTTAAGTGAAATTATCAAAGCATTCTGGGCAAATCATATTATTAGATTCCTTTGTGTTAATTGTGAAGGATGGGAATGGGCTACTTTTTCCCACTCCTGTGAAATCTGCTGTTATCCAAGTGAATTCCTGCTAGTCCAGACCTGGGAGCTGTCTAATAACAATATAAACTCAGTCACAGGAAAATCCTTACTCTGTATCATGGAAGACTTTAGAAGAAGGCCACATGTAATGGAGCAGTTTTTGAGACCCAGATAAGTTTAGGAAGAAGAATTGAAAGTTGTTCTACTCCTAGGATTTTAGTAACATGTTTTATATTAATAATATAAATTAATATATTTATTAATATATTCAACTTGATAATATAATAATAAGCTTTGCATGCTTTGAGACAAACAGGTTAAAAACAGTAACCATGTGTTAAATATGATTAGTCCCTCTAGTCTTTGGGTGCAGAAGCAAATTGGTGCTGGGTCAGATTAGAGGAATAATGGGGATGGAAATGGGATGTTTGCACTACTACAGTAATGTTATTTAATATTTAATGAGAGTCCTGCTTTCTACCTTTTACCAGGTGATTAAGAGCACAAGGTGCACAAGGAGTCTGTACCTTGTGGTTGCCTGTGCTGAGATGGTTCTGTTGCTGTCCTGCACCCACAAGTTTCCCGTGGGCATGTTTCCACCTGTATCTGACACTAATATCTGAGATTCCTTGCTGTTTTCCCTTGCTCTCTTTGCCCCACTGCTGTCCTCCTTTTCACACTCCTAATCCTGTGATCAACTTTGTTTTTGTTCTGTCACAGGTTTGTTTTGCATCGAGCTTAATCAGTGATAATTATAACCTTTCCCAGGTCATTCATTATGCTTCTCCTTTCTTGTTATTTCAACTGTAGGAGTTCATTTTTCCCCCCCATCTGGGACACTTCAAATAATTATTTTTTTGCTAAATTCACTGTATATTCTTTTGACATGTCTTTTAGTAGTACTTGTAAGTAAGATAAAGGTTCTGTTGTATGTAGGTATGGATCCTACTCAAATTTGGTGGTCTTTTTACATATGTAATTTTATAATGCTTTTCTGGAAACAGAGTATAAATAACCTTCTTGTATTTTCCACCTAGTACTCATTATCTGGTGCTTATTTCTGAGTTAATTATCAGTGCTATTTCTTAATTGGCACCAGTTTTGCAATGCAAGCAGTGTTGATTTAGATCTGTACTTTGGATATACCTGGAAAAAATACTGTAACCTACTTGGCTTTCCTTTTCAGCCCTGTTGCAGCAATGCCTCAAAGTACCCACGTGATACCCGCCCTGTCCGAATTCCCAAATATCTGATGTGGTTTTGGTGTTTTCTTTCAAATACATATTAAATCAGTTCTCCTTTCCTCCTTTAAATCTTTTTCTTTCTTGCAGGAGGACAACTTTGGTGAATGACTGTGTGTTTTCAGTGCAGTTTCAGTTAGTTGTTGACTCTTCCCTTTTCTTTAGAGCCTGTTTTAAAGTAAGACCTGAACCTTGGAAAGAATTTTAATCACACATGAGAGCGATTTAAACACTTGTGGGATGTATTTGACGTTGGGTGGACAGTGTTCCCTCAGGATAGGTCTTTGTGCAGACACAAAGGTGCTGCACAGGAGCTCTGGAGACCACTGGATCAATCCTGAGTGGAAGCTCTTGGCTCTTTCAGGTATTTTGAATGACTCCATTTATATCCACTTGTCCTTCACGAAAAGAAATCCTCCCGAGGCTGCACAGCACAGCGACCTTGTGAAGAAAAGAAAACTGGCAGAAAATAACAGAGTAGAAACTTTGAAGATGGAAGTGCTTAATGAGCAGCTGAAGCCAAACCCGTGGCCTTTGGAGAAGAGCATATTTGAGAGCCTGCCTCCCAGACTGCGGAAAGGTCTGTGCCTCAGCCTGGTCCCTGTAACTTTTGAGTGGCAAACGTTGGTTTTTATTATTTTAAAATTAATTCTTAGAATTACTGCTTAAAAGTCCTGGGTGTAATACCTTTTCTCCCTGCGTTTCCCATTTTTTAAAGTAACATAGAGGAGGTTTATGGTAGCAATGCCCTGAATTAATTATTGTGGTTTTTATCTGAGCCTTGTTCAGTAACACTTGATAACATTAACTGAAGATTGCAAAACCTTGAGGAAATGGCCTAAACTGCTTTCAAAAGGTCTTAACACCTTTCCCAAACTCATTATTCTTAAGCACTGCAGGAAGCTTGTAAGGAACAGAATGGATTCTACGCTCAGTTCTCCAGACTCTTCCCAATGAGGGTGATATCCTACCTGCTGCTGCCATACACACTCCCAGTGGAGTCTGCTTACTCCGTTGCTTTACGGTAAGGAACTCTCCAGGAACTCCATCCAGGTAGTTTGTGTCCTTCTTTATGAAGTCAGGACTGAAATCCAGTGTTTACTCACCATATAAATTCTCTTTCCGGTTTTGTGTAGGTTCACACTGGAAGTTGTGCTCTTGAAACAGGGCTTAAATGGGTCAGTTTTTCAGTTCTGGTAAAGGAGAAATGCTAAATGAATGCACCATGAACCCTAAGCTTAAGAGAATTGCAGTCCTTTAGCAGCAGATGTCATCTTTAGAAAATAATTGAAAAATCAGATGTTCTGTAAATGAAACCACGCACAACTCCAGTGTTTTGCTTCTGTGCTACTTGATTTGGCACTTTTGTGCCATTTTTGGTAGATGGGGAAGCCAGTTTCCACAGATTTTTGGGGGGTTTTCCTCCTTGTCCCACTCTGATGTGACTGACTTGTGTTAAGGGTGGCATTAGGAAAAAAAATACATTTGTGACACCGTTCTGGTTTTGCCCTCTCTTTATTCTTCCCTTGTGCTTTGCTTTTTTTTCTTCCTTCCTCTTCCACTGATCAGAAAGTTCCTTCCACACAGAAAGAGCACTTGGAGACAGGAATATTGGTCAGGCACTCAGAGATGCAGTGAAGGAAAGACATGAGTGGGGTAGATGGGAATTCAGGGAGCTTGGGAAGAAATGGGGACGCTGGTGGGGGAGTTAACTCGTGGAGAATGGAGGCTGTGTTGGATGTGGGATGTGGTATGTAAAAATAAAACACAGATCAGATCTACTGCTTGCAAGAAGTGTTATTTTGATTTGGATTTTTGGGCTGGTTTTTTAGGTTAGTGAACTGGTTTCCTGACATGCCTGCTGATGTTCGATGGATGCAGGAGCAGCTCTTCCGGCTCGCTGGGACAGTTTATTCCCAGGCTAAAAGCAAACTGTTCTGGGCATCCAGGTAAAGGGCCAAGTTGCTTTCTTACAGGAAGATGTCATGATTTTTCTCAAGGGTAACACGAAAGAGCTCTCACTGCTTCAAACCTGTCTCCTGGTGCTTCTCGGGAGTCTGGACAGGAAGCACTGTAAGAGTTAAAAAGTAGATGAATAAGGAGGACAGTCCTGTAGGATGGTTGGGAAGAATTCAAATAAGACACATGATGGAAAACTTTTAGGAGCCTCTATTTCTGTGGAAGAGAAACCTCAGCTTCATTATCTTCTCTTACCCAGCTGGGGTGAGATTTGGCCTTTCAGACTTTTAACTTTGCAGCACTGGGGGGGGGGAATGGGTGACACCTCACTGTGAATCTGAGAATCCTGTCACTGTTCCACTCCTTTCTTTCTCTTTACCCAGGAAAGACGATTATCCATCACTGAGGGAATGTCCAACTGTCCCATCCACTGTGGAATTTCATTCCTCATACTGCCACCTCAAAATGCCTCACTCTACCTCACACATTGAGAGCTGGCTCTGGGAATCTTCCTGCTTCCTTCAGTCAGCTATGAAAAATCCCTCTGCTGAAATACAGGAGCATCCAGACCTAAAGTCCTACCCCAGTTTCCTCCCAAATCCTGACGAGTCTGCGTTGGACATGGATGTTGACTCTTCCTCGGAGACGAGTTTCCAGACTGCTCCAGAGTATTGATTTGGAAGCAGGTTCCACACTTCCCCAAATTCCAAATTTGGCAGAGAAACTTCCAACCCCTAAAGGACTAAAGGTCGCTTTGTTTATTGCCAATGAGTCTTGGAAAATTACTTGTTTACAGCTTCCTGACAAATCTGCCTTGGGAATTTTACTGTTTTAAGGATTATAAAAGCAGTGGCTGCTATACTAAGTGACAGATTGTAATTCTGTTGAAGCACCAGCTCAATCAACTGTAGTAAGACTTGTAGTTAAACAGTGTCTCTCTGGAAATAAATTTATTAAAAATTTACTTTCAGCATAAAAATGTAAATTCTGAAAACAGATTGTTAAACGAGCATTGACAGCAGAACCTTTTTCAAGATGTAATTCTTTATTATGTATTAGGATTACTTTTATAGCACTTAAATGAAATTGGGACTTTTACTTCATAAAGGGAAAACCACCCATTTTTAGTGGCCTCCAGTGCCCGTTTGCCTTATGTTTAAAGAGCCTGTTGTGTTTATGGAAAGTTGTCTGCACGAGATACTGTAGGAACAGCGTTACTCTGAGTTGTGGTGTGTGTTTCACAGTTCTTTTCCTCTGTGGTTTTTTCCCCTCTTCAAATAATTCAAGGGAAAAAGACGCAAGAAATGGGGCACGTTCCCCTGAAGTGTAAACAGGTACAGTTTGTGATTTCAGAGGACTTTTTTGGAACTTCATAGAAAGGTTTAATACTTGACTAAGTAGGCAAAGTAGTGGCTGTGATGAGTAGCAAACAGTAAGTCAAGAATGTGTTAAACTTCACAGAAGATGTAACAAAAATCAGTGTCTAGCAAGTGGTGAGTGATGTTTAGGTCGTCTCTAATTATTCTTGATATATTTTCCCCTCCAACTTGAGAGATTTTTCGTCTCCTTCTTTCACTTCCCTCTTGCCAAAGGAGGGAAGAAAAAGGGTCTCCCCCCCTCTCTCGGTGAGGTGCATCCCAAAGGAAGTTTTCCAGGACTGTTGGAAGCAGCAAGTGTGTAAGACTTAGTGGAAGTATCGATATCCAGAGAGCTGTGCAAAGGTTCCAGAGTCTCAGCTCTGATTTCCCTGAGCCTGAAGTGCTACATTTTACAGAATCCAGATGGATTTGGGGCTGGTGAGGAGCAGGGGAGGAGGTGCTGAGTTGTCCATTTCCATATTCCAGGAGTCTGGTGCTATTTTACTTCAACTCTTCTGCTCATTTCTTGTGTGGTCGTGTCTTCAAACTTGCACGAGAAGTTGGGAATGTTCCTCTAACTACAGTTAAAATGAGCAAGATCTGTTTTATATCGTCTCCATTTGTAATTTTAAACTTTGTAAACCAAAATTCTAGAATGTTCTGCAAAACATAGTTTACCAGAATGCGTAAGAATTTAATGGTCTGTGTGTTGGAATAGTTCTATTAACTCTGTTTAAATCAACCTTAACCACTTTTTCTGTTGGGCACAGCTCCAGTTTTGTCTCCTTTTTCTAAAATAAAACCACAATCTCTTCTGTTACCTTGTTTTCTGAGCTTTCTTGAGTATAATTCAGAATTATACTGAATAATCTGAAGTTGAATCAGAATGTGTTTGTTTCACTGAATGTTGAAGTGATTTGATGGTTCTGAGGAGTCTTATTTTTAAGAGAACTACTCTGGAGTTTGAGAGGTGCTTGTTCATTCTCCAGCTGGACCAACATCACCTTAAAGGTTTTGTTTGTTTGTTTCTTTTGCAATTCACTGGTTTACAAATAGCTTGTTGCATTTAAAGAGAAAGGAAAACCAGAGAAAGAAGGTGTGTGTCTGGAGAAAGAAGACAAATGGTGTTTTGCTTCTGAGTTAAAACTCTGGAATTTAGCAGGTAACTAAATATTATAAACAACATAAAATACAATCAGATATTATTAGATAATATCTGTTAAATAAAAGAATTCTATTGATATATTTAATATAGACATTAAAATTTATTATATAAAATATAAATAACAATATAAGCAGATGACAAAATATAAATAACATAAAAATACAAATACAATAATAAATAACGTATAATATAAAAGTAACATGAAGGTGTTGCTTTATTTGTTTAATTGATATATTTAATATGAATATAAAAATTTATATATAAATTCTGTAAAATAGAAATTATAAGCTGATAACAAAATATCAAATACAAATACAATAATATTATATAATATAAAGTAATATGAAGGTGTTGATTTATTATGTTTAATTTATATATTTAATATAAAAACCATTTATTATATAAAATAGAAATAAAATATAAGCAGATGACAAGAAAAATAATATTAAATAAAATAAATTATTAATATAGCAATTTGCTAATTTGATATATTTAATATAAATACAAACATTCATATATAGATTATATAAAATAGCAATAACATAGAATATAAGTAGATAACCAAATATAAATAATATATAGTATTAAATAATAACATATTAATACAGTAATTTATTAATTTATGTTCAGGCACGTACATCTTTGTTTTCCAGAAACAAAATTTTAAAAAATAATATAAATATTAAATTTTATCTCTAGGTGATTATAAAATATAAATAACAAAATATACTATTTATATATTATTAAAACAAAACATACTATTTATGTACTGTTTATGTTATACATAAATATACAATATACATATTATATACATTTATATACAATTATATATAAAAACACAATATAGAATATTATTATAGCAAATAACATAAAAATAATGTATAATGTAAATCTATATATATATAAGTGACATTGTGATAATATGAAGATAACAATATGAATAATGAAGTAAAAATATGAAGTAACAATGTAAATAACGAAGTTAAAATATGAAGTAACAATGTGAATAACGAAGTAAAAATATGAAGTTAACAATGTGAATAACGAAGTAAAAATATGAAGTTAACAATGTGAATAACGAAGTAAAAATATGAAGTTAACAATGTGAATAACGAAGTAAATATATGAAGTAACAATATAAATAATGAAGTAAAAATATGAAGTAACAATATAAATAATGAAGTAAAAATATGAAGTAACAATGTGAATAACGAAGTAAATATATGAAGTAACAATATAAATAATGAAGTAAAAATATGAAGTAACAATGTGAATAACGAAGTAAATATATGAAGTAACAATATAAATAATGAAGTAAAAATATGAAGTAACAATGTGAATAACGAAGTAAATATATGAAGTAACAATATAAATAATGAAGTAAAAATACGAAGTTAATGATGTGCATAATGACGTAAAAATACGAAGCAGCAATAGGAATAATGAAGTAAAAATACGAAGTAATATTATAATAATGATAATGATGATGACAATGCTACCATTTATTACCGTTACAGTCACTCATTGTCCCTGTTCAGCCCTGTACCACACGTCTCCGTTCGGGGTGCCCCGTGGGATCCCGTGGGATGCGGGAACCGCCGCCTGCCTCCAACCCGCCCTCGTCACCCTTCGAGGCGCTTTATTCCCTTTATCCCCGTTATTCCCCGTCATTCCCGGTGCCGCGCGGGTGTTCCCGGTGCTTTATTCCCTTTATCCCCGTCATTCCCGGTGCCGCGCGGGTGTTCCCACCTCGTTATTCCCGTTATCCCCTTTATTCCCGGTGCCGCGCGGGTGTTCCCGGGGTCGCTCCCTTTATTCCTGTTATTCCCCGCCATTCCCGGTGCCGCGCGGGTGTTCCCGGTTCTTTATTCCCTCTATCCCCGTCATTCCCGGTGCCGCGGGTGTTCCCGGCGCTTTATTCCCGTTATCCCCTTTATTCCCGGTGCCGCGCGGGTGTTCCCGCCTCGTTATTCCCTGTATCCCCTTTATTCCCGGTGCCGCGGGTGTTCCCGCCTCGTTATTCCCTCTATCCCCGTCATTCCCGGTGCCGCGCGGGTGTTCCCGGTTCTTTATCCCCGTCATTCCCGGTGCCGCGGGTGTTCCCGCCTCGTTATTCCCCTTTATTCCCGGTGCCGCGGGTGTTCCCGCCTCGTTATTCCCTTTACCCCCGTCATTCCCGGTGCCGCGGGTGTTCCGGCGCCGCTCCCGCCCCTTCCCGCCGTGCCCGGAAGGTCCCTCCCGCTCCCCGCCGTGCCCAATGCGCTCCGGGGCGGTGCCGCCCGCCATGGCCGCCCCCGCGCCGCGGCCCTGACCGACCCCGCTCCGCCCGGCCCCGCACAGCCGGCCCCGCACCGCCCGGCCCCGCCGCCGACATGGGCACCGTGCACGCCCGGGTAAGGGACGGGACCGAGCCGGGGCCGGGGCACGCCCGGGTGGGCCCCGCCGGGGCCGGGAGCGCGGCCGCGGCCGCTCCGCCCGAAGGTCGTCCTGGGGCGGCCGCGCGGGGACAGGGCCGGGAGCCGTCCCGGGCCGGGAGCGCCTCCGCTCCCTGGGTGTCTTTTCGTAGGCTCACGGAACGCTGAGGGATTGGAGCGGGATCATCTCGCTCCGCCACCCCCTCCGTGGGGACGCCTTCCACTAGCCCGGGCTGCTCCAAGGGCCGTCCAGAAGTCCTTTGGGCGCTTCCAGGGATGGGGCAGCCGCAGCTCCTCCGGGCACCCCGTGCCGGGGCCTCACCGCCCTCCCAGCCGCGAATTCTTTACTAAGTAAAGGATCCCTTCCGAAGTAAAACGTTTTTTCCGGTGTAAACTATTTCTTCCTAAAGAAGACCCGGGTCTTTCCCGGAGTTGACCTTCCCGCGGGAGGCGGGGGCTGGTTAAGGGGAGAGACTGTGGAAATGAAAACGGGGGAAAAAAATAAATAATAAAAAAAAACAAAACTAAGAAAAGAAAAAGCCGAAAGAAACCTTAACCCCAAACCAGGAGGCACAGAGAAGCTGCAGCTGGCGGGGTGAGAATCAGGGTCTGTGGGGCTGCAGTGCTCGGGGAGGGCTGTGCTGCCTCACCCAGCACTTGGAGATGGTCGTGAACAGATGGATAAATCTCCAAATCCATCTACAAGTGCTCAAACAAGGGGCATGAAGGTTTTAAGTGTTCGGTTTAACGCTGAAGAACAGCTGCAGGGTCTGGCTCCAGAGTATCTGATTTAATTTCTTTATCAAATTCTTTTTCTGGCGTTCTCTGGTTTATGTTTGTGTGTAGTATGAAGTGATACATGGTGTTGTGTGGATACAGATCGTTTGATGCTTGCCTCAAAATTTTTGGGAGTGAGAGAAGCTTTTATCTTCATTTTAACTTGATTTTGATATGTAGCAGCAATTTACTCTTCCAGCAAAACAGCTGGAACTGTTAAACAATTAAATAATGCAGCAAGTACTGTGTTAGTGACTTAAGACTAAAAGTAGGTTTACTGAGTTATCCAATCCTGACCTCTGCTTTTCTCAGGGAAACCCTTTATTCACTCATGCCTGAATCTGTTATCTCCTGCTAAGTCTTATTTTAACTCTCTCAGGTATAGTAAGTAAAGCCATGCCCTGCTGGAAAACATTTTGATTAAAATGTTCCCCTCTGAGGTTCTCGAGCCTTATTTGAGAGGTTACTTCTAAAAGAAATGTTGACATATAAGAGCATATAAATACATGAAAAGCAAAGTAACATGCTGAGAACGCCCTTCTTATTTTATTGTTCTACATTCATACTCCTCTGCCTCCCAAAAACCCGAAGTGGAGAAGTGACAGCCTGATTTTTTTAGAGATTCTTTTAAGAGGGTGGAGTTCTTATTTTATCGTACCTTTAAAATTAAGTCTTTTTTTTGGAATAGTGCAGAGTATTTTTGAGAAATCATTCAAAATGGAAGCTATTTAGCTTTCATTAAGAATTTCAGCAAACAGGTAAGTGTTTACTGTGCTGGTAATTCCCCTCACTTTAGTTCTTCCCTTTGCTCTTTTCCCTTGGGATTTGATGATCACACTGCCAAGAGCCATGTTTTTTTTTCCTTTGCAAAAGACATAAATCACTAATCAATGTACCCTATTAAAGGCAGTTCTCTTTTCATGCTTTCAGAGTTTGGAGCCTCTTCCCATGGCTGGGCCAGACTTTGGTGCCTTGGGAGAGGAGGCTGAACTGGTTGAAGTCGAACCTGAGACCAAGCAGGAAATTCTGGAAAACAAAGATGTGAGTGGCTGAACAACATCCTCATTTATTATTATTATTATTATTATTATTATTATTATTTGTGGTAGAGAGAAATGCTTTGGCACCCTTTCTTCCTTGTTTTTCCTAAGGCAACTTCCTAAGCTATGGATTGAAATGGAAAGAATTACATTTAGTACTGTGAGTTTGATGTTATCTGGTTCCCATTCTTTTATTCTGCTCTTTATTAGATGTAATCCTTAGAGTCATACAGATATATATGATACAGGTGGTATAATCTGAATTGTCTCTTTTATGAACTCTAGTACAGAGTCATGGAATTGTTTAGATTGCAAAAAACCACTAGGGTTATTGAGTCCAAGGCCACCACAAAACCATGTCCCCAAGTGCCACATTTACATGTCTTTTAAATCCTTCCTGGGCTGGTAACTCCAATCCTTGACAACCCTTTGAAGCATTTGTAGGTTTATATTTCTTTTTGACATTTACCCCTAAAATTTCCTGAAAAGGTTGGAAAAATGAGGGAAATGCAATCCCTGTAGTCCATTTGTACCAACTGGCCCTGGAGTGTGTTGTGATTTTTGCAATAAAACTGTCCCAGATGATAATATATCAAGAGGAAAGTTTTTAAGAAAATAGATAACCTCATAATGTGAGTGATCTTCCTTTGCATTTTAAACTGCACTACTCTGCTGATAGTGATAATATTAATAGAGTTTAAATATTTGTGACTTGTAAGTTTGTTTTCTTTTAACTCTTTGCTTATGTGTAGCCAATACGAGAAGTAGCAAACAACTACATGTCCTGTCTTGTGTGATTTCTGCAGTATTTATTTGTCCATACAACACAACTAAAATCCCAACAGCTGCACTCTGTCAGTGTTTCTTTTGCTACAACCAGTAGTAACTTTGGTATTGGAGTTGTCTTTTTTCTTTAATTTTTGTGTTAAGGGAACAGTGGACAGCAGTAATTTTTGTGCACTGGTGATTTTGAGACTCATTATTGGATGCCAATTCAGCATCTGTGTGTAAACCTCTGTTCTTTTCAGGTGGTGGTTCAACATGTGCACTTCGAGGGACTTGGAAGGACCAAAGATGACATTATCATGTATGAAATAACTGATGTTTTCAAGGCTAAAAATCTCATTGATGTAAGTACTGGGGTGAATATCAGACCTGCTGCTTGGAAATTCAGGTTAATTAATGACAATTTTTCTCTCTTTCCTGCTTTGTGCTACTCCCTTATCGCATGGGGCAACTTTGTCATGTTTTGTGATGATTCTGATCTTGTGATACAGAAACCAAACTTTAATATGAAATACTGGCAGATGCTGCATTTTCTGATGTGTTCAGCTCAGAGATGTTGTGAGGTGGCAAACAGATGGTTTTTTTCAGCTTCATTCTTCCCATTCGAGAATTTCTAACTGTGTAGGTGACACTTCCAGTTAATTTGCTGAAGATAAATTATTGGGACTCAGCACAGTGGAGCAAAGTGTGAGTTAGGCTGGATCTCCCTGCACTTTTAGGAGGTGATCCCTTCTGGAGCATGGTTGGCAAATAGACCTCTAAATTGGTCTAAATTTAAACAGATTAGAGTGTCTGGTGTTTGCCAAAAACAGGAGTCCCCTGTATAAGTGTAACTACTTACAGGTGTATAAGTTGAATAGTATTTGAATAACAGGTTCAAGTATTACAACAATTAAGAAGCAAACTAACAAAAGGTAGGAGCTGAGCCATATGCTCTGGGTTGGTTTATTTTTTTACAGATGCAAGTCTTAAAACATTTCAACAGGTGAATTAACGTTCCTGTTGTGAATGTTGTTTTTGAAATTGCATGTATGTGCCCTTGTATACAAAATCTGTGAATATTTTACAACTTCAGCTGCATTTTAACTATTTTTTTTTTTTGTAATCTGAAAGACTCAAATGGACTGGACCATCTTGAAGGTCCCTTCCAACCCAAACTACTCTGTGATTCTGTGGCTGAGCTACTTTTCTCATCCTGTAGGTCATGAGAAAATCACACGAAGCTCGTGAAAAACTGCTTCGTTTAGGAATCTTCAGACAGGTGGATGTTCTGATTGACACCTGTCAAGGTGGGTCTCCCCTCATTAATCCTCCCCCTTTTTGCTCATACACACACTCTTTAATGTATAACTTGCTCTCTTCTGTACCTTTATATACTTTAAATGAACACATGGGTGTGCTGTATATACAAATATGTGTCCACATCCATTATCCTTAGGAAGAAGATGTATTTTCACAGGTAAATATGTGTATTTAAGTACTGTATACATGCAAAATGAGTGAATTTCCAGCACTTAAATAATTACAGTAATCATCCCTTAATCCACAATTTCAAGGAATATGTGAGGGAAAGCTTGAGGATGTGCCCTGTATTTCTATGTATCACACATCCCAAATTCTGCACTCATATCCAAGTGACATCTTTTTCTGAAGTAATTTCTTTTTGTAATGTGGGCTTTTATTGTCCTTTAACTCAGCCAGTTTTCAAATAGTTCCAGTAATCTTCTGTCTGCGTTTTTTAAGCAACTATAGAGATAACATACACTTGTTTGTTTGTTTATGTAGGAGATGATGCCCTTCCAAATGGTTTAGATGTGACCTTTGAGGTGACAGAATTGAGAAGGTTAACTGGAAGCTATAACACCATGGTTGGCAACAATGAAGGCAGCATGGTATGGATTATTTCAAATTATGCCTTTTGGCCTTCCTCTTAGTTTCAAACCTAGCGAGGATTTTGGTGATCCAAACCAAATTATTTTCTTGATCCAGCTTTACTAAGGCTTTGCCAGACCTTTGTGTCTAAAGAGTCTTTGTATTAGTCAGGCTTTCATTCAGCAAAAGCCTATTTTGAGCTAAGGGAGAATCCTCTGGCTTCCAGCTCAGCATGTTAATTTTTTTAATTCTCGAAACTACTTGTATTATTTCTTGATAGTGGTTAAGATGTTTTATGTACTGGAGGGATAAGTAGGGAATCTGGAATTTCCTTTCTGTGAGATATATTTAAACTATTTTTCTTCTCAGTCAAAATGCTTTATATTTGACTTAGAAACTGTTCGTTTTTCACTATTTTAGCCCAGTAACAATTATTGTGGGCTGCAGAACACGAAGTTTTCACGGATCATATGAACTGTGGGGCTTGTTTTCTTATGATTTAATTAAAGATGCATCAGATTAAAGCCCTGTGTGAAAAATATTTACCAATTGACACAAAAAGTCCCATCTGGTGTGGGCACATGGTGCTTCCAGGTGCCCATCCTGCACCCTTCCTGCCTCCTCACGTGCACAGGGCAGCTGTGCCTGGGGCTGGGAGATAAGCCAGATCAAGGGACTCATCCCTTTCTTCTTAGGGGTATTTTTAACCTGGGTAAGATGCTGCATGACTCAGGGGATGGTGCTGTGCATGTGCAAGGGGAGCAGGAACTGGGTGAGTTGAGAGCTACTTATGCAGCTCCACTGCCAAAAGCCCTGCCCAGGGTGTCGTGGCCTGAAGGAAACCAGCAGGGGAGCCTTGTTGGTTCCTGTGCTGCTGAAAACTCACTGAAAGCTGCTTTGGTTTCCCTTTTTGGACTCAGCCTCCTCTTCTTTCAGATTTTAATTTGTTACGGAGAAGCAAAACTTGTGGATGCTCTAAAAGCAGGACTTGTATTGGCAACATATTATGTTTCCTTAAGAGTTGAACAGATTTGACATTTATTCTGATCTCTTAAATTCATCTGAAGCCTGAATTATATTTCGTTCTAAAAGCCCTTTCTGGTCAGATGAATAACTGCCTAGTAGCCATCATTACAAAGTTCAAGTGACTGATTTGCTTCCAACAGCTGTTAGGCAAAAGCAGTCAGGATTTGGGAGCTTTGTAACATTCTTTTCCAGTAGAAGACACAACAAGAGTGCAGTCCTGCTTGGAGAAAACCTGCTCCATCCTTGCTGCCAAAAGGATGCAAGGAATTTGTGCCACGACAGGCAGAAGTGTTTCAGTAGTTTCTGGAGAACTGTAAAGGTGTTGTACAGCCATCAGGACTGGTTGCAAAAGGACCTGGTTACTCAAAACAAAAACACAGGGAAGTGGCTCTGGAGTGGTAATTTTCCATTGACTTTGGTTATGATAATGTTACATGACAATTAGTTTCCTGCCTTTGCTGCCAGTGCAAAGAGAAATCCAACTTAAAACAAAAACACATTCACTTACAAGTACTTTTAATGTCTTCATTTCTTATTCTCACGGCAGATATGCTTGTCTTCAGCACGTGATTAAGATGCAAGACAGCAAACAATTTGAAATGTTATGATGTGGGATTTTTTTGTTTGTTTCTTTTTTTTTTCTTTTCTATAGGTCCTTGGGCTCAAGTTCCCAAATCTCCTTGGGCGTGCAGAAAAAGTCACCTTCCAGTTCTCCTATGGAACAAAGGAAACTTCATATGGCCTGTCCTTCTTCAAACCCCGGCCTGGAAACTTTGAAAGAAAGTAGGGGATGCATTTTTGAGTACATCTTTTTTTAACTGAATGAATATAAAGCAAGTAATCAGATCTTTCATTGAGTAATAATTACATGTATTCCTTTCCCGGAGGGTCTGTTAATGATGGAACAGAGCTGGTTTCTTAAGTTTTTGTGATTATTCAAAATTCCACCTACTTAAATAGTTTCTTTTTAAAACCTGCCAGTAATGTTGTGTTTCAGTTTTGCAGTTAATGTGTATAAAGTGACTGGACAGTTCCCTTGGAGCTCTCTCCGTGAAACAGATAGAGGAATATCAACAGAATGTAATGTAAGTGGAGCACAAGAGCTTGTGGAACACACACTTCATTACTCTTCATTTGGGTCACAGAGCTGGCTTTTGCAAATGTTTGGTTTACTTTTTTATGCTTGAATCACTTGTGCACAGGGCTGACATCTCATTATTTGACAGAGGTCAGCAATTTGGAGATGACAGAGGTCATGCACTTCAGTCTTCTTGTTAGAATCCAGTCTTATTTTGGCCATATAAAAATGCCAATGGGTTTTTCTCCAAATTCTTTATGTTTCAGATTATCATTTCAGAGAGGTAGCTGCTTGCCTACCTTCCTGTATCAGCCCAATGCAAGATATTTTTTGTTTGGGATGGAAAAAAGGGGTGTGGAGAAACTCTCTGGGCCGGAGCAGAGTTAGCACTACTCTGAAGTGGAAAAGGGTTTCTCTCTCATCCCAGGAGTTTGGAAAGAAAGCCATAGTATTAAAAACTGTTTGTTTTAATTTTGTAAGAGTTTTTTCATGTCTTACTCAATTCCTTTTTTGTAGTTTCCAGTCTGGAAGACCAATCACACGGTGAAGTGGGAGGGTGTGTGGAGGGAGCTTGGCTGCCTCGCTAGAACAGCATCCTTCTCTGTTCGAGAAGAAAGTGGACACTCTCTTAAATCCTCTCTCTCTGTAAGGCTTTCCCATGATCATTGTTTAGAACACATTATTTTGTGTCATCTCACACTTAGGAATGACCGTTCTGTCTTAGTGGGGGTGGTGTTGCTTTACCTCAAATATTTTTTGCTGCGTTTGGTCTCACCTGCCACCTGTTTTTGCAGAGTTGCCTTGTTTTGTAGCAGTAAATTTCCCAATCCTGCACTTGCCATGCCTTTTCTAAACATTCCTCTGGCAGTTTTTGGTCACTTGTCATCTTTCACAAATGACAGGGGGCGAACTATTTGCAGATTACTGTCACAAAATTGGTGGTTTGAACTGGGGCATTGCTGCTGCTCTGTTTCTCGTGTGTACCTTGGGCAAAAAATAGAAAATAAGATAAGAAATGTATGTGTTTCATGTGGCCTCTAAATTCAAAACTAAGATATAATTTTCCCAAATCCATGAAGCTACACAGCCTTAGTTGTCTTCCACTGTTTGCACAATTTTTGAAGGAAAATAATAGTGTCACTCTGAGCTATTCAACAGACAATGAGAACCTAAACCCAATTTTTATATTCTTTTCAGCATGCCATGGTAATTGATTCCAGGAACTCCTCAATCTTGCCAAAACGAGGTGCTTTGCTGAAAATCAATCAGGTAGTATTAAACCACTTATGCTATTATTGGGTTTCTTATCTGTGGGTTTGAGGAAGTCTTAATTTATCCAATTGATGTTCACGTTAAAAGTGCCTAAAGTTAGAAATTAATCTTAAATTGACTGGGAGACAGTGAGGACCAGTATTTACTTTTTCTGTTTACAGAGCCTTTTAAAATCAGGCATCTCTTCTGTGGGGGCAAATTTTCATTTGTATTTGTATTTTCATCCACTGGTCAAACAGCACAGCCTCTCCATGCCCCTCTCCATCAGCATTCAGTTGTTTATTAGCTGAGAGACACTATTCCTGACAGTATTTACTCTGCACTTTTAATTAATTAGTCCTTCTTTTCTAACTCTGTCATGTAAGACTGTGACTCTGTTGTTACAGAATTTGTAAGTCTGAGAATTCGAAGTGAAAGCCTGAGTAAAAATAACTCCTCAAGGCATACACATGTATCATTTTGGCAGAGAAAATGGTTTTCACTCTTGTTACATTCAGAGTTTTTCTAAAAGCTGGGTTAATACTTCAGAAACAATGATTTTTGTAATGCTTTAGAAGCAGATTGCTTTGAAATGCCATTGGAGCTAAAAGTGCCACATGTAGACATGCTTTTAAGGGAAGAAACACGTAATATCTGTTAAAACTTCCATAAACTTCTGTCTTTGCAGGAGCTGGCTGGTTACACAGGTGGAGATGTGACCTTTCTAAAAGAGGATTTTGAGTTTCAGTTGAATAGGCAACTTGTCTGGGACTCGGTAATTTTTTAAAAAATGTTTCTTAAAATATTTTTGTATTTAGTAATACTTGGTCTGAAGTTTATCTGACATTATTGAACCTGTGTCTTATGATGATTTTTCACCATGGATTAGTAAGAAGATCATGAAAGATGGATGGTGCAGGTATCTTGGTTTGTTTCTTTGGAACAAAGAACTACTCTTTATTTTTTATCTTATATTCCTGCCTTGCACAGTCAGTTGAGAAATGGCCATTCTGGAAAGAACAGCTTGACAAATTAACCATGTGAACACTTTTCCTTCCAGAAATCATGTTGGTTATGTCTGTTCTTTGTGATTTTTCAAAAACTTTGAGAGCTTTTCAAAAACTTCAAAGGTTTGAAACTTTGTTTCACCTGGTTATGAATATTCTGACTAATCTTGGTTTTTTTTCTGTCATTGAAATTATGAATGTATAACTATTAATTTTGGTATCCTAGCATGTATTTATTTCCTCTGTGTAAAATTATTGGGAAAGAATGTTTCATGAACTTCAGCTTCCTGTGAGAACACAGAGATCCTAAGTTTCAGGCAGCTTTAACAACATAGACCTAATATTAGGTGGAAATAGGTTTTTTCTACTTATTGAAATAAGAATTTCAATATATCTTAGGAATATTTCTGTCTGTATTTAGAAAGAAGTTGTATTTTGCAGTAAGTTCCTCTCGTAGCTGAGTGGGGAATTGAACAGCAACTTATTATGAAGATTTAAAAAATCAGAGGTTACAATAATTTGCATCCCAAAACTATTAAAAATAGATCTCACTGTCTGGCAATGGTACCTCTAGCTGGTACATAGGCAGCAAGAAATTATTAAATGTGTTTGTTACAGTGATTTGGGTATCAAGAATTACTCACTATAGGTAAAGAGTAGTGCTGTATGTTTAATTAATGTCAATATAGTGAGTTGTAGAGGGTGGTTTCATTTAACTGTAAGGCTGATTTACAGACAGGTAAATAACTGTACAATTTACAGGCAGATAATAATGGCCAAAAAAATTGTATTTTTGGCAGTTATTTGTTGGACTTTGGGTTTCAAAGTGCCAGGAGTGATTTATGTCAGCAGTGTTGCCTTTATTTCAAGAAAATTCCTAAGAAAGTAGGAGCTGGATGAGGTGGAAGTGGATGTTGTGGAAGTGGCACTTGGTTCAGATGTGCTGTGTTGACTTTTTCAAGGCAAAGCACTGCATGAAAGAAAGAGGGCAGCAGCCACCCAGAGTTTCCTGAAAATCCCACCACACATCCCACACTGATGGTGGATATCCATGCACACACTGTGATCAGCTCTGGCTGCTGCTGAGCAATGAAATCTTAACTGTCTTAGGGAAATTAAGTATTATGTGTTCACAAACAACTTCTTTTCCTCTCCAAAGGTCTTTTCAGCATCACTCTGGGGCGGAATGTTGGTACCCATTGGAGACAAACCATCCAGTATAGCTGACAGGCAAGTTTGTTAAATCTTTGGGGTTTGGTTTTTTCCCAGTCAATGTGTATAGAAAACTCTAGAAGAGAGAAGCAGTAGTAGCTCTGGTTGTGAGAAGAATAAAGTGTCTCTAGGTAGCTTTAATTGCATGTTGGTACTCCAGCCATTTTCATAGGGGGTAGTGCAGATTTACAATTTGCTGTATGGTAGCTCTGCCTGCCAATATTTATGGTTGCAAAATGGTCTTTACCATCTGCAGAAGTCTGTAGCAGGCACAGGTACCTGTGTTTTCAGACACAAAGCCCTATTGTAACTGTTTGCCTTGTAGACAGTTTTACTAAGCCTGTTCCAAAGTTGCCTTTCAGGTGAAGCACTGCATTTAATTTGGCTGTGTTCCCCAGGTTTTACCTCGGAGGGCCAACGAGCGTGCGTGGATTCAGCATGTACAGCATTGGACCCCAGAGTGAAGGTCTGGAACCCTTAAATCCCACTCCTCTGGCAGTACTGCAGATATTTGTGTGTCACATTCTGTCCTTAAGCTTTGTGTAGCCTGAAAACTATTGCACTCATTCTGTACTTTGGGAATTGTTATGGCTTTGATCTGTTGTAAACCAGGTGTGTGTTCAGACTTTCATGCTCCCGGTGTGTCACTTTAATTAGTAACAAACTTCAAGCTGAAAAAGTTCCCAAAACATGGTTATAGCAACAGTCACATTAATCTCTTGTTTGATACTCTGTTTGATTCCTGAGCATATGGTCAGATAGCTTAAAGGAAAGGTGATGTGCTCCACAGAGATGTTTTGAGAGGCAGTTCTGTTCCTTCCTCTGTTATCAGTGGATTCAATATTCACTGTAGTGTAAAGCTAATTGTTTAATTGTGCCAATTTCCCATTTTTAAAACTAAGACAAGTATTGCACAGGTGTTCAGGGGATAGTTCTGATGACCCAAGAGTAGGATGAGGGAATGAAGAAAAAAGCACTTCCCTTGGATTGTGTAAGTGCTGATTTTTTTAATTCATAGTGTTGAGGTTGGAGAAAGAGAGAAGCGAGGGGTAGAAATGCAGTGTAAAACAACTCATGGATGTTTTCTTGTACCTTTAACAACTGGTTCTTTTAATATATTCCACAGTAAAAGCTTTTATTCCAACATTGTGCCCAAACAGGTGATTACCTGGGAGGAGAAGCCTACTGGGCTGGGGGTGTTCACCTCTACACCCCTCTCCCTTTCCGGCCAGGCCGTGGAGGCTTTGGAGATCTTTTCCGGACACATTTCTTCCTTAATGCTGGGAACCTCTGCAATCTTAACTATGGTAAGATCAGTAGAACAAAAAAAACCACCTTCTTCCCCATGTATAAAGCAAAAAGGAGAGCTGCTCTGTGTCTGTTTACTCAGAAGCAGCTTGTTTACTGCGTGTGTTTTGGTGCCTGTCAAAAACCTGCTGCTTTTAACTTACATGTTTGACAGGTTGCCAGTAATTTATTGAGCTTTCCACATAAATTCCAGCACAACTTGTAGGAAAGAGACCCAGGGTGGTAAGAGTAGTAGCTGTGAATTAGTGATGTTTGCAGACCAATGTGGTAATTAACATTTCCTATATTACCCCATTCTGAAGGGAGATGATTCTAATGTTTACTGGGATGAACTAAATAAAAAGTGGTGGCACGAGGGTGTGGTGGCTGGTGGGATTTCTTTTCCCTCCCATCCCCAACATTTTTCAAAACATATTTCAGTGATTTGGAGTATGGCTTTGCAATATGATTTCAGTCAGTTTTGGGATATAGTGAGATTTGGTGTCTGCCTGACTTGATGTAAGAAAGGCAGCATCCCCATGGGAGGGAGACACTTAATGCACAATTGAAGGGCAGATTAATCACTTTAAAATAATAGAGACACACTAATTAGAGAATAGAATCACAGAATGGTTTGGGTTAGAAGGGACCTTAAAGCTCATCTCGTTCTGCCATGGGCAGGGACACCTCCCACTAGCCCAGGTTGCTCAGAGCCCCATCCAACCTGGCCTTGGACACTTCCAGGGATGGGGCAGCCACAGCTTCTCTGGGCAACCTGTGCCAGGGCCTCCCCACCCTCACAGGGAAGAATTTCTTCCTAATATCCAATCTAACCCTCCTCTCTGTCAGTGTGAAGCCATTCCCCCTTGTCCTGTCACTACATGATCCTGTAAATAGTCTCTCCAACTTTCTTTTAATACTCTTTAGGTACTCTGAGGGAGTACTAAAGACATTTAAGGTTCTTGCTAGTAAGCCCCCCATAGTGGGAAATGAAGATCAGCAGCAATCCAACTAAAATCCCAGTAGTGTGAGTCCAGGGTTCTTGGCATTTATGAGAGTTGTGGGCAGTGAATAAGTTTTGATTCTGCAGGAGCTGCCTCTAAGCAGTCTGTCTTCTAGCTCTGAAAATCCAGTTAGCCTGGGATCACCTTGACAGTCTTTGATCCTGGTTCTCCTGCTCTCTTGGTTGCAGGTGATGGTCCCAGAGCTCACCTGAAGAAGCTGGCAGAGTGTATCCGCTGGTCTTACGGGGCCGGAATTGTGCTCCGACTGGGAAACATTGCCAGGCTAGAACTTAACTACTGCTTCCCCATGGGAGTACAGGCTGGAGACAGGTTGGTTTCTTACCCCAAATTCTTCAGTAGTAACAGGGTTTTTTTTACTGCACTTCTGTCTGATTTATCAGATAGAATTGGTGCCTTTTAGTTTTGCCTAAAAGGGATTTTTGAGCGCTTGCTGCTGCTCTTCCAACTCATGTTGGTTCCACAGCACATCTTGGTTTAAGGCTTTGTTTCTCAAGTTTCAGAGTTCATTAAACTTGAGATCAGCTGTTGAAATGTATGAATAGCTGTGCAGCAGGCTTTATTTCTTTAGGGCAAGTGATCACTCCAACACCTAATGGGGTTTTCTGAAGCCTTCCAGAACGAAATGATTGGATAAATACCCAGTTTAATGTCTTTGTTTGAAAAATGGAAACAAGTTTAGGTATAGATAAAGAGGAAGGAATAACAAATTAATTTGTTAGCAACCAATTATCCCAAACCAAGCAAATATTACAGTATGCAGCAAAAAGCTTCAGGGGGCCTGTTCTTTCTTGCCTGTGAATATTGTGTGAGATATTCTGTATTTCATACAGGAGTTGGGTTATGTTTCCACTTATCATTCATGTGCAATGTGAATGAATAATAGCAATTAGAAAATCAGGGGCTTTATTTTGCAAATGTAAACACTCCGTATGAATGACAGATTGACAAAGCAAAAGCCCTTTGTTGGGTAACATTTGAATTAAAACTCTTCCAAAGATTGAAAACTGTAGGAATTAAGGGATAGGGAGAAAGGACTTTAATTTCATCAATCCCTTGTATATCACTTACACTGTTATTATTTGTTTCTTTTCAGGATATGTGACGGTGTTCAGTTCGGAGCAGGAATAAGATTTCTATAATACAGAAACATTTTACATCACTAAATGAAATTGTGCTCTGTCATTGAAATCAAGGCTATAATATACTTTGATAAGGTCTGACTTTTTTCCTTGAAATACAGATACACATCTGAGTGATTTACCTCTTGGACTCCCCAAGAAACTACATTAAATAATTATGCTGTAAAGGTTCATTGTACCTCTGATTCTTACCAAAACTGGGAGAGTGTTTGTAGGAGTGCAGCTATTTTATCTTACAGCTTTTGTGTTCCATATTTTATCTAGCTTTTAGTTGTTAGTTTTTACTTAAAAATTTGGAAGTTATGTCAGATATTGGCTCTTGGATACTGTCCATGTAATTATAGTTGTCATTGGCCTGCATGGCCTTCCCTCTTCCAACCACAATTCTCACAAGTGGGAGTATGGTTGGAATGGAAATTAAGGGGTTTTTCTCCATCATCAGTTTCTGTGAGCAAATGACCCTGAAAAAATCTGTTATGTGTCAAAAATTATACCATTTTAGTGGTTCTAAGTGAACCAAAATGTTCTGGTTTGAATATATTTCACTACTGTCAATCGCCTCTACTTAAATGCCTCCTACAATCTGAACTGCATACTGTAAAAATTCAAGTCATCTGTCTAGCACAGCAAACAGTAAAATCAGAACTTGGAAAGGGTCAGGGTTCTCAGCTCTGAGGTGGTTTTGAGTGCTTTAATGCTCTCAGTTGCAGAAAGGGACTGTAGACATGATGATGTGGTGCTGCCTTGTTTGCCTGCGTGTGAGAGGTTTGTCTCTACTGACTTGTTGAGGTGCAAATTTCACTTCAGAGTCACCTCCTGCTTTATCACTTGGTGTATGTTCCAGTTTCCAAGGCTGGACTAATTCACTAGTTCAATCTTAAGTACTTATCTTTGAAGACACTTGGACACTGATTTTTTATATGCATCAATCCTGTGTGGTCATCCTAAGAGAATCTGATCTTGGAGTCCATTTTCCCTGCATCCAAATTTATATTTCTTTTGTTATTAAGTTCTGGCAAATTTAAAATCCAAACACAAAGAAGATTCTGGGAGAATGGAACAGAAATACAGGAGCTGTTGTACTCCTGATTTTTTTCTGCTTGACTGAAGACAGGTTTGGAAATACTGCTGCACTTGGCTGAATGCTGTCAGGACTGCCATCAAATCTTGTTCCCAATCAAGTCAGACTCCACTCTTTTTAGAGAGACCACAGTTTTATACATTGTTTTAGCATTGGTATGTACTGCTGTTGTGGTAATACAGTGACTAAATCTGGTTTTGTTGATAATTCTCTAAAATATGAAGGCTAGAAGCTGATTTGCAGAGCTCTGCTTGACCAAACATCGTTCCCTCCTTTATGAAGTGGCAGCAACAGGCTCACAGATGTTCCAAATTGTGTGAATGACAGAAGTCAGCCCTTTTTCAAATAGCAAAATTCAATCTAAAAAGCTTTTCCAGTGTGTTTATTCAAGAGCTGCTGTAGCAAGGGCATATTTAATTAAGCGTTTCTGATGATTTTTTTGTTGTTGTTATGAGATAAAATATGAAACTATGTTAAGAATGTCAACAAATGTTATTAGTTTTTCTCCAGCACTATCGACATTTTGACATGCAAAAACATTTTTGATGGGAATGTTTAGATACCAAAATACTGTTAGGGTGTTCTCTTAGGAGTTCAAAGTTAATGTGTACTCTGTTGCCTTAAGAACTCTGTTTTGTGCACATTTTTTACTAAAGGCTGCACAAGTGTAATCCTTTAATGTGACACGAGAGCCCCAAGTATCAGTTGGCTGTTTGAGAGGGCTCAGGAGTTTCTGAGCTGAGCAGGCCTAGAGAAAGAGCCTCCAGCCCAGTGTGCATGTCAAGCAGCAGCCAGTCCATAATTCAGTTTGAGGGAAGTGTGGCCTCTGTGAGAAATTAGGGAGAAATGGAAGAAATTGCTGCAGAGGCCTTTTGAGCACATCTGTGCCACTCACCATAACATTGTCCACCAAGATAAAGGGAGCAAAATCATGTTCCATGAGCCTCTTCCTGTCGCTGTTTCCCTGCTGGTTTTGCACCATGTTGAAAGGTAACATTTTCTCAGGATGTATGACAGGTATATCACAGTATAGAAAGTATTCCTGTATTCCTCTGGGAGGAACATCTGGGTTATGTGGTTGCTTCTGTAGAATATTGATGTGATTAATATATTCCTATTTAAAATCTGTTGCATAGGCTCAAATAATTAGGGTGGATAAGACAGAAATCTGAATTCCAGAAGCTGCTGTAGTGCTGAGCTGGCTCAGTGGGAGAACAGCTCTGGACAGGCCTGAATCCATGTTCTTGGCATGGAGTTTCTGGCCAGAGTTATTGGTGTAAATAAAGTTACTGGTGATAAAAGGAGTAAGGCCTGGGATTCAAAAACATGGTGTTTGCTTAAATGGGTAGTTTTGGATGTGACTTTACCTCAAGTTGCTCTTGCTTTTATAGCCATGGCCACTGCTGGGGACAGTGAGGGGGTGAGCAATCCCTCCAAAGGGCACACCCAAAATGACCACCCCTGTGGACTCTTCGTTTTAGGTGAATAATGCTGAGGTTGCAGATACTGTCAGAATGACAGTTTCTTCAGCTCTGATGTTACTTTACTTCCCAAAGCCTTTTCTGGGGGCTGAAGGAGGCCTGGGAGGGAGAGGACTGTGTTTTTTGGGACAAGGGTTGGATGGTGTCACTGCCAAGTGAGGAGGTGACAGCAGTGAGGAGCAGGGCTAATGTTTGCACCACCATCCTAAGGTAGTGGGTGATTTCTTGGAGCTGTTCCACTTACATTAAAAACCTGAAAATACTCTTTATATGTGGGAGATGTGCTGTTATTAGGTGCTGTTAATGAGTAGGTGTCTAGGGAGCTTAGGGGAAGGTGGAGGAGGGAACTGGGAGGTTGTTAGAACATAAGGGGCAGGTTTGCTGCCATATTGAGAGCACAACTGATTTAAAAATACAGGCTTTACAGATAAAATATGGTGCTGACCTCAGCAATATGGAAATGTGCTCCAACTTAAGTACCTTTGCTGTCACTCTGTGCCTTCTTTGATACAAAAAAATCTTTACTGCCAATGGAAATCTCTGCAGAGATGTAGCAACTAATGTTTAATACTTACTACAAAATTTTGTCAGGCATCTGTGTAGGAACTGCTATCCATGCTGTGCCCTTGGAGGGAAGCATTCCAAGTCTTTCTGTCCCACCTGTGATCAAACACACAGGGAAACCCACAGGAAAGTGGGAGGGGGTCAGGTTGGCTCTCCCTCCTCTGGACTGAGAGAGCAGTTACATGAAAAAGCAGGAGTTTTCACTGGGATGTTACAGGGGAATAAAACACCCTTGCCCCTTTGTGGGAATAGTAAGGAGCTGGTCAGATGTGTGGAAGATTATTCTGAACCTTGTATGGGATAGCATAAGAAAATGATGCTAAAATTACAGAGTTTGGGTGTAGGTTTGTCCTGCCATTCTTGTTTTCAGAAGGGCTGGAGCCTGGCAGCCACAGCAGCAGGAATCCTTTCCAGGAGGGTTTTTGCACATCATCTTCACCATGGAAAGGTTGTTGAAATAGTGTAATTGGGTGTATGTTTTATGACAGCAGTGCTAAATGCCTGTTAGCAACTGTAGGTAAGTGCTCTTGGATGATTTTAACTTAATTGGGACAAGACTTTATGCTGGGTATGTTCTGTGCAAGTGAGAGCATTCAGCTTTCTTTTCTTGTGAAGCAAAAAAAATGCAGCCCAGCATGCAGCTGGTAGAGCCAATGTCTGCAGGGAATAAATGGTCTCTGTAAAAGCTTTCCAGTTAAACAGAATACAGAACAGAAGTTGCTCTGAAGAAAATCAGTAGCATCAGTTAAGTGGTGCCTTTATACCTCAGTATTGAATAAATAATGTTATTTTAAAAAACAAACAAACAAACAACAAAAAAACCAAACACCAGCACACACATCCCCTAACATATTTCATTTATCTGGCAGATCAGGAAGAAAAATTAACTTTTGTGTCAATAAGGTATCTATCATCTTAGAAAATCAGTACAGGTGTTGTTATAATAAGACTGCAGTGATTTCCCAGTTAAAAAAGAGGGTGGTTTTGCTTTGCTTCAATACCTGAAGAATTTTCAGAGGCCATATATTCTCTGTCATTATTTTGTGATGCATCTGATTGCAGTAATCTCAGGTAGTCCAAAATGTTGAAAGCAGTATAAAATGCTGTAAGGTTAAAGCAGAGGGAACAGAAACCTCTGTGGAAAAGAGGGGTGAGCAATGTTAAAATGAGCAAATGTGAATTCAGACTTTGGAATGTTCAGCTAAATATTAAAGCAACAGCTCAGCACTGAAAATAAAAACAGATTTTGAACTAAGTTTAGTCTTAACAAGTAATTCTCTTAAATGACAGGTTTGTGCTCTGGCAGTTTTCTTAGTGAGTATACACTCCACATAGGAATACTGAATATATTCCTGCAGGAATACATAGGAATCTCATCCCTGAAGAGAGGGAGGGTACCAGAGGGAATTTTCTGGGTGTAGAGGGCTGGTGTCTCATTCAGGATGGAGGGTTTAAACAAAGAACTTTGCTGGGCTTCTTCTGAACTGGAGGCCACTGACCTGGGGCAGCAGCAGCTGTGTCACCGCTCGTGGCCAGGAGCCAGTCAGATCACTAAGCACTGACACACACTTGATCACAGCAGCGATAAAAGCTCTTCATTTCCTACTTAGAAGAGCCCTGTTTGAACCACCCTCAGGAAGGCTCCCGGTTTTGGTTTGGTGGGTTTGAAGTGTAATTTGATTTTCTGTTGCCAGGGGCTCTCTCTCCTGGTCCGGAACAACCCGGCCTCCTTTTTCTTTGCAATGGGCTGACATACTTTTGCCTCTTAGCTACAAATCGATGCATTTCTTTATAAACAGACAGATCCATTCACCTCTGACTTTGATGTCCTGTCTGTGTGGGTTTATTTCAATCATTAAAAGATTCCTGGTTATAAGTGGGTACGTCCTGAGTGCTGTTCTGGAGTCAGTGAAGTTTTATGTGCTGTTTGGGTTGTGTGTACAAATTGTCCACCAGTTAGTTTGCTTTCTTGCTCTGAGTTTGCACTCACACATTTTCTGATTGCAACCTCATTAAAAAGTCAGGTATGAGATCTGATTGATTTTTATGGGGTTTTTTCCCCCCCAGAGGTTGGATAAAATGCTTTTTCCACACTGCCTTGAAGCCCAAATATATCTAAGGCTTCATTTTATGAAATGAAAATATCCACTCTGCTAGTCGTGTTGCAGATCAACATTTACGTGTGTTTTTCATATGAATCCAGGTTATTTTTCATACAGCTACAATCTTCACCTTCAGTGCAAAGTGTCTGATGTGTCTCGTGCCAGCACAATGCAGTTGACATCCTTGCTGATGATTTAATTTTGCAGGGATGTATAATAACCTGAAATGAAATGGGCAATTTAACCAATTAATGTCTTTCTATGTACTTCTTCAGCTTAATTAAGGCTGCTCTTTATTTTTAATCTCCCCTTTTTCTGCCTCCCTATTTCCCTCATGTATTGACTGCAATGTTAACTTGTGGCATGGAAGGAAGTGCAGGGACTGCTGTTCCCTCTGGATGTGCCTGGGCTGTGTCTGGGATGGGAGTTTGCTGCATGGGAGTTGATTTTTGCCACTGGTGTTTGTATTGTACACACAGGTCTCACAGGTGTTAAGTTCCACTCTATGAAGATTTTGAGAGCATTCCTCCAAAATCCACTTTTTTCCACCAGCAAGAGCACAGGGAAGAACTCCCCCCTGCACAGGAAATCAACATAAAACATTCATTAGGTATGGCCTGAAACCTCAGAATCATTTGAGAGGTGGTTTGGTAACTTGTATTGATCCCAACCTTGGTAAGTTCTCACTTGCAGCCTGAAAGCCTTTGCTGTGGGCAACAGGCTGCTGGTTCAGGAAATGCAATTTATTTTTTCTTCCAAAGAAGCAATATTAATAAAAAACTGTCATCATCATGGCCTTTATGGGCAAACACTGGACAGGGCTATCCTGCTGGGAGGTATAAAGATAAGTGTTTGCAGGGAGGAGGTTGTTTGGCTAAAGCTGGGGCAGTAGTTCTGCCGAAGAACAAACTGCTCTGTTGTAAATTTTAGGTTTTCCATGCATTCCAAAATCAGCACAGCGAAGAGTTCACAGCTTTTTAAAGGCAGTGTTATCTGTGAGTTAAGGCAAACATTTCTGGAGCAAGGCAAGACATGCAGCAGTAACCTTTAAAGAAAATTAGAGCTGGTTTGGGAAGAGATGAGCACCTGAGGAGGAGATCCCAGTGCCTGGTACAGCGAGAACTGTGGGATAAGGCTGTGTGGTCACTGCCACTGCAGCAGCTCAGCATTAAACTCTCAGTGCACACAGACCCTTATAAAATCCCTCCTCCAGTGCTGATCACAGGATGCTTCCTTGTATCCTGCAGTAAAACCAGCTCAGAATCAAAAGCCATTGGCAGGTTTGGGACTTGCCAGGGAAACAGGAAGAGAAGTTGAGGTTATAACCAGTGTCTGAAGCAGGATTTCCACTTATTGAAACTGGTTTCTGAAAGCAGGAAAAATAAACTTTGGTAAGGAATGAGAAAATACTTTTTGTGTGAGTTTTAGGATACCTTATTGATGAGTGCCTAGAGCAAGAAATCATATTTTAAAAAATATTAGACTGCAAATACTGCAAATCTATCTGGACAACAATTTATCACATGAGCCCTTAAAGATTTCTGGCACCATCTTCTTCTTGTGCAGCTCTTAAACTTGACAGAGTGGTTATTTTTATTCCAGTCCAATCTGGTCTGGGGGCTGGACCCTCTGGAAGCTGGGAAATGAGCAGCAGGTTATGTTAAAATCCACAGTATATATTCTTTTGTGAGATACTTAAATGATGTGGTAACACATAATGTAATGGGGCTGGAGGAAATTATGGATGTGGAAATTCTGCTCACTAATCTGATGAGGAAACCCTGGTCCAAGCTCCTTGCAGTGCAGGACTTCTGAGATGTAGAAAGCACCTCCTGGTTCTTGGTTACTTTCTCCAGAGGAGTGTTTATAAACTTCAGATCTAAAGGCAAATATTTAAAGTAGCTGCGGGTCCTACTCCAAACCTGTCATTACCCCTCAGTTTATTTGCCGTTCTCCTGTTGATTTGCAAAACACAACAGAAATAGACTGCCACCAAACCTATGGTTCAAATGCAGAAGGAAAACCAAGTTGAAAAACAGGTGAGCAAGCAGTGTTTTCTTGCCTCTTTCTTTAGCTGTTGTGTTAAATATTGCTTTCAATAGGGAAAAGAGGTTCCCAGAAGCCATTTGGAAGGGTCTTTCCAGCCCTAGTCATGTGTGCCCTGCACTTCCCTCCTGCTGGCACGTGCCCTGGGGTGACTTTGTGCCCAGTCACACTGGAAAGCTTGTGCTGGCTGATTTTGGGTTGGGTTTGTTGGGTTGGGATTTTTTATTAGCTGCCAAAGTGCCCATAGAAAAGCAATGGGCAGCTGGAGGTGAGAGACAAGGGTGGGCCTTGGTGAGAGAGGGGATGAGCTCGGGTTAAGTCTCGTGAAACTCCACTCTCAGAACAGTGTCTCTGCCATCTTCTGCTCGGGACATGTCCTGTAGTGCTGCTACTGTGTCAGGTCAGGCGTGAAAACGTGTCCTGTGAGCTGGGTGTGCAGATCCTGAGCCAGGCTGGGTGTGCAGATCCCGAGCCAAGCTGTGCTGCTTTGAATGTGGCTCTTTGTTGGGATGAGGGCTGCTGACAGGGGAGCTGCTTGTGGGAGCACGGCCAAGGCTTGTGCCTGGCTTTAGGGACCCAGGAGCCTCATTAAAATCACTGGGACCACTTCAGGGGCTTAAACTTAAGGTTTCACAGGATCAGAGCCTAATGGTATAAACTCTTCAGGAGCTGTTTTTAATGTGTATTTCACAAAACCCTTATCGTGTTCCCGGGTGCTGTAAAATGATAAGTAATAAATTCTCGCTGTGGGATGAAGCCCAAGTTTCTGTTTTTGGCTGTTTCTGTGCACACACCATGCTGGTTGGCAGCATGGGAGGAGGTGACAATCCCCCTGTGACCTCAGTACCTGTGAGCTTGGCAAACACGGAGCTCGTGGCCCCCCTTCTCCTCGACCTTTCCGCCAAGGAGATGCCAAACCTGCCCGGCAACATGCCAGGACGAGGAGGTGGGCTAGTCCCGCAGAAGGAGCACGTGGCTGCGAAATTAGGAGGCAAATCTGAATGCAGCCAGCAAGGACCTGCCACAGTGTGCCCTGGCACACGGCACAGGCTGGGCGCTTGCCCTCACCTGCGTCCAACTGTTGCAAAACGTGGAAGGTGTGTAAAAACTTCCTTAAGAAAGGGTGTCCTTTGATGTTTGATCTTACTTTCAGAGGCTGAGAACTGGCTGTGACGGGACCTGAGGCTTTGCTTTGCTGCGATGCTGGTTGTTTGTTTTTTTTTTTTCCTTTTTACCCACTTTCTCTCGGCGCGGTCGCTGCGGCCGTGGCGGTGCCCCGCAGGAGGGCGATGCTCCAGGAGATGCTCCAGGAGATGCTCCAGGAGGTGCTCCAGGAGGTGCTCCAGGTGATGCTCCAGCGGGGTGCCTGCTCTCGGGGGGTGTGTGTGTGTGCTCGGGCATCTCCCCGCCCCCGGCCCCTGGCGGGGTGTCCCTTGTCTGGAAGTGCCTCCCTCTCACTTCCCGGCCGTGGCAGGGCGCTGTGGCCGCCGGCAGCGCTCCCGGTCCGCCCCCAGCTCCGGCTCGCTCTCCCCCGCTCTGCCGCTCGGCGATCCCCCGCTCCGGGCTGTGCTGGGGCCCGGCAGCCCCCGGCGGGTCGGGCAGGGCAGGGAGGGCTCCCCGAGAGCCGCAGGCACGGCCCCATGTCCGCGCAGCCCCTGCGGTCCCCGACCCTGCGGCCGCACAGGATGAAGAAAGAGGAGTCGTTCCTGGGCAAGCTCGGCGGGACCCTGGCCAGGAAGAAGAAAGCCAAGGAGGGTGAGCTCGGCGGAGGGGAGGGAGGGAGGGACGCGCTTCCCTGTCCCGTCCCGGAGCCCCGCTTTGTTCGGGGCACCGCAGCCCCACCGGGAGCGGGGCCTGGCCGGGGGGTCCCGGCGATGGGGACCGGGATGCCCGGGCGATCCCGGCGCCTGGAAGTGCCCGGTGTGGAGCGGCCATTCATCGGGCTCGGCCGCTCCCACCGCCGCTGCCCGGCCCCCCTGCACATCCCGCTGGGAAAGGGAACCCCCGCACCCGCTGCGGGATAAACTCCCGCTGGTCGGGGAGACCGCCGGCGTCGGTTTTTCCCTGGACCGAGAGTTGAAGGAACGATGAAGTCCCACCTGTTTGTCGTGGCAGGACCGCTTCATCCGTGGGCTTTGTGCTGGTTCTTCGCCCGGAGCTGATTTTCATAACCAGGCACATCCCGCCGAGCCACCCCGCTCTCGAGAGCCGGGATTCCTCACGGGAATTCCTCGCTTACACTGTGCGTTGTCAGGGGGATGCTCCCCCAGCCCCACGGGCAGCACCCACGTCGGGGGGCTCAGCTCAGCTCCCCCTGAGCACCCTCCTCAATTCTGCCCTGGCACAGCGAGGTGTCCCCGGAGCCACCCGCTCTCCCCGGGGCTGGGCAGGGATAGCACCGCGGGCCTCCAGCCACACGGCTTTGGTGCTGCTGGTGTAGACAGGGGGTCCTCTGCCCGCCAGGCTGGATAACGAGGGTCCGGCCCCGAATACACAGAGTGTACCTTTCTCCTCCGAGGAGGGTGTGCACTGTGCTCCTCAGCTTCCCCCACTGGCCACATACTGGCTTCTGCTGAGAAACTCTTCCTCTGTGTTATCCCCAGGCTCCTGCCATCTGCTAGCTGGAAATCTGGGTGTCCCAGCTGGAAATCTGGGTGTCCCAGCTGGAAATCTGGGTGTCCTTGCCTCATGGCTTAATGCATTTTTGACTTGCTGGCTCGGTTTTGTTCTCGTGTTTGATGGGTGTAGTGTAGGGATGTAATTCAAGTTTCAGCCTCCTTCCAGCTGGCTGCTGAGCACATGTTTTGCCCAGATTGAGTCCATGAACTGCCAGCAGCGTTTATGAGGCAGCTTTTTAATATTTAATAATAAAATATTAGGCCTTGAGACCTGTGAGTTGCTTCCCTTTCCTTCTGCTGGCTGTTTTGGTGTGGCTTACTGGTATTTCCTTCATTATCTATTTTTAATGGAGTTTCTCTGACGTGGCTCTGCTGAGGGGCAGCAGAAGCAGTTGTGCCTTGCTGAGATGATCTCATTTGCTTTTGAAGGAAGATGGTGGAAAAAACTCATCTCCAGCTGGGATGCCGAGCACATGATCTGAAAGAGAGGATTTAATTCAGAGGTGGCTTCTGAGCTGAAGCAGGTTGGCAATGTCCCTTAAATGAGACATTTCAGCATCACTAGGTGGTGTTTTTGAGGTGACTGCTTTCAGTGGGGCCAACCAGACTTTTTGCTGAGTTTGCCTGTTATTTTACCTACTGGTGTGGCCACGGCTCCTATTGGCAGTGGAAGGGCTCGTTTTGGTTGCTTAGTGGGGAACCACCTCTGTGGTGATGAAAAGCGTGACAGTCACACTCGTGTCAGGGCAGTGGGCAGGAAACTGAAACATGTGAGGCAGCTTTTAGTTTGAGTTTTCCTTCCAGTATGAAAATGTGAAGGGAGGAGAGACTCTGCAAGCCCGAGGAGCCACTGCTTGGTTGGGTGTGACATCCTGTGGTGTTGCAGGTGGCTGAGCCCCTTCGTTGTGAGGAAAACGGCTTTTTACCCTTTGTGGGGCAGCTCTCAGACTGAAGGTGTCCAGGGAATGGCTGTGGAACTGGAGGGGGCAAAGGATAAGCAGTGATGAGCTGCTGGGTCCAGAAGAGGACCGTGGCTCGTGGCAGGACCTGGGCAGCCACAGGAGCAAATGTCAGGGCTAGAAAATGAACCTTTTTATGTTGTGTTTAAGCTCATCCGAGTGAGATGACAGACCACGTAGGAGCCCTGTGGTCGGTGTGTCCCGCGTGCTTGGGAACCGCCCTGCCCTTGGGAATTCCCTGCCTCCCTCCAGGTTTCTGCTGGTTTTCCCCGAGGGAACCAGCAGAGGTCAGAGCGATCTTCCCAGAGTAAATCCTGCCGTCTGCACAGCGGCAATGGGAATGCTGCCTGCTCGTTTGCCACTGCCCAGAACTCTTCTCTCCTCCTCTGCCTCCAAAGCAAACCCGCCCCAGGGCTCTTTGTGTGTTCTGTTTGCTTTCCCCGTGGCGTTGCAGCTCTCACCGTCCCGGCTGTATCCACACAAAGACCTTTAACCTGGTCTGTGCAAGAGCTAAACCCCACTTGTATTAATCCTTTTCCTTTTTGTGCACAACTTGTGCAGCTCTCAGGCCCTGACGTTTTCCTTTGCCACTTAACGTGGTTTCCATTTCTTTAATCACAGGTAGGAGCCATGCAATAAATACCCATAATATGGGATTACTAACCCATGAGCAACTAAATTTAAGTTTGGGGGTTTTTTTGGCTAACATGCTGCCATGTATTTTTAGAGAGGCTGTGTTGGGAGAGGAGGGTTCATTAGGCTTATCAAGGCAGCCAGTGTGAACTCCTACCCTTGCTTTATGATGGGAGGGTAAGTAAACTTCAGAAGTACTGGTGATAGACACTGTGGCAGTCTTTGAAATATGTATTTCAGTGTGTAAACAGCTCTTGCTTTAGCAGGATGATATGGCAGCAGGATGATATGGCATCAGGCTGGGTGGGTGGCAGTAGCTGGGGTAGGGTCTGGTCAAATTCATCAGTGTTTTAACTCAAATTCTGTACATTGCTTAATTGTTTGAGGAAGACTTTGAATTTCTACCTCAAACCTCTGCTTTACACTATCACACCTTCATCTTCTGTTTCTGAATTTTTATGGCTGAACAGACTTTTTAGGCAGCCCTGACTCAAAAGAAAGAGCAGCCCCCTTTGCTCCTGGGGAGGCTGTTTTTACCCTGGTTTCCTATGGAAGTGGGAGTGAGTGATCTCACTGTCTGTTTGGCTCCTCCCTTCCTCTTCCTTCCCAGGAATACTTTTAACCCGTAGTTTGGCTAAAAATGCCCCTGAGAGAAAAGTCTTGGTGGTCATTAATGGCTGCAGGTTGTGTCAAAGTGGGTCACCAGTGAGTATAGAACAAATTTATACTATATATATGCAGGACCTTAGTGGAGTCCTGCAGCAGGAAAAGGGGGAGATGAGCTCAACCCTTCCATGCTACTGGAGAGCCCACATGGGAGGGATTTGGCCAGAGAAAGGCCAGGGGAGAGCACTGCATGGAGATGTGTGTTCTTAACCTTGCAATCAGTCGTGACACACACCCTTAGAAAAGTGGGATGTGGCAGTTCCAGTGCTCTGCAACCACTTGGCTTTTCCTTCTCCTCCTTCTCCTCCTTTTAGGCTGTGGGAAAATCTGCAAAAATCTAAGTTTGCCTGATGTTACTGTGACGTGGCTCTGTCTTGGTGTATCTGAGGTTTACAGTAGGTATTAGGAAGAAATTCCTCCCTGTGAGGGTGGGAGGGCCCTGGCACAGGTTGCCCAGAGCAGCTGTGGCTGCCCCATCCCTGGAAATGTCCAAGGCCAGGTTGAATGGAGCTTGGAGCAACCTGGGACAGTGGAAGGTGTGCCTGCCCATGGCAGGGGTGTTGGAACAAGATGATCTTAAGTTCCTTTCCAACCCAAACCATTCTGTGATTCTATGATCTTGGGCTTTCAATGTGTGCCACCCATTCTCCAAAATCTGCTTTAAATACCGTAGGAAAATTTAGGGGTGTTAGCAGGGCCCATAGCAGGATACAGTTTGTAAGCTGGATGATCCCTTGGCTTCTTTTCAGACCTTGTGAAGGGCAGTGCTGTGTTTCATCTTCATCTGCAAAAGGAAATTGAAAAAATCTGCCCTTTCCTGTTGGTCAGTGATGCTGCTGTGCTGAAATAAAGGAGAGGGTTTGCTGCTTCACTCCCAGCCTACTCGAAAGGCTTTGTTTTCCTGTGTGAAAGATCTGGGCAGCAGGTGTTTGGCTAAATAAGCTTTCTATTATTGTATTTATATGTGTGTGTGTGTGTATATATATAGCCTCTATGAAGGAGTCAGTGGAATAGAACAGACTCAGTTGCTTCGTGTTGTGTCCCAGTGACATGACTGAGGGTGGGCACAGGGGTGAGGAAACTGCTCCAGGGAAGAGCCATCTACTTGTGCCTGAGGAAATCAGCAGGAGAGGGAACAAGGGACAGAGAGATGACAGTGCTGCTGGGGGCAGGATTATTGCAACAGCAGCTGAAAAATGGGAAATTTTTGCCCATATCAGGGGAGGTTACAGAGCTGTTCTCGGGGTGTGTGGGTCAGTGTATCAGTGAGATGTTGTGGCTGCACAGCGTTCACTGTTGCAGTTGCCTGTGGGCACAACCAGCTCGGTAAATGGCTTGATAGGGGTGTGTTTCACAGGGTTTTCCTCCCAGAGAAAGTGGCAGGTGCTGCCTCTATTTTGCAGGGAGAAGAGGGGGATGGTGAGGAAGTGATTTGTTCAAGGTCATCTGGCACTGTTGGCGAAGCCAGGGAAAGAATCCATACATCTCCTGGGTTGTCTCTGGTGCCACATCCCTAGGCAAAGGTGCTGCGTAATCTGCCTGTTTCCCACAGCTCTGCACACTCTAAAACCCACCTCCAGATTGTTCAGGTGGGGCTGCTTGTACTACTGCCTGAGTCACTTGGGCTTTCTGGAGGGCAGAACACGGGGAATGAGATCAACAGCAGGATTAAACTGGAGGAGACTTCATGACAAACCTGTCTCTCACAGACCCTTGAGGTGCAACCTGAAATAAGCTTCAGCTGGTTGCTTCTCGCTGTCTCCTGACCTGACACTCAGTGTATTTGTAAGGCTCTTCCTTTTAATAGACTGGTGTCACTGCTCACCTTCTTCTTAATTTACTTTCCACACTCGTGGTGTGTGGCAGTGAATTCTTAGTCAGATGGAGAGACAAATACAAAGTGTGTGGGGTGTAATTCTGTGGTCCTGCTTCACACAAGTACCTTTGCTGCAGTCTGAGAGGATACTGGACTGAGGAAGTGTGTTTGTGCTTTGTGATGTGCTACTGCTGCTGAAATACCCAAACAGAAGATGAGGTGGGTGCTGGTTAAGCAGAATTACTTGCCCTTTAAGAAAGGAATTTGCATGTAATTACATTGAAGCTACATGCTGCCCCAGATATGTGCATGTATCTGTAGAAAGTCTGTGCAAACATATGCAGATTCATATTTCAAGTTCAGTTTGTTATCCCTTCTACCACTAACTTAAACAGACCTAAATTTCCAGTTGGAACTGTACAGCCTAATTGCTGTTTCCACTGAAGGGCTCAGGTCCCTCTGACCAGGTCTGGTTTCAGTCTTGCTAGAGCAGTGCCAGCTTTGGTTCTGACTGCTCCCAGCTGTCCTGGGAATATAGTTTGTGTCAGGGTCTCAAGTGAAAGGAACTTCACATGCACAGGAATGATCCTTTTAACAGAATAATAGACCCCACATTTTCCTCCTGTAGCTGCAGCTAGGCTGGGCTGGTTCAGCCAGCACAGCTTTAGGCACAGTCTCCTGGTGAGACAGGAGACTTTTGAATTACAGCTGGAAGTTTTCCTCCAGACAGGATGCAGCAAGACCCATAAAATAGATCCACAGCTCTTCAGCAGTGCATTGAGGAAAGTGACCTGCTTTCATTTAAGAAAAACAGGCATTCAAAAGTTGTTTTATTTCCAGAGTTGCAATCATTAAAATAAGAGTCACTGTAAGAACAGTTATGTTCCATCATAAAACCTTAGCGAGGTGGTTATCAACAACTCCAATTTTCCAAAACCAGATTTCCAGTCCTTTTCTCCTTAAAGTCTACCCTTATTTCAAAGCAGTTGTTCAGTGATACATGCTTTAATTTCTTTTAGAGAGTTTATTAATTATGATACCTTGAGAGGGACTTCTAGAAGCAGGCAGCTGGCTGGTTCTGCTCCAGGGAGTGTGTGGGTGAGCCCTGTGAGACTTTGGAGAGCTACACATGGATGTGATAGGAGGGGGGGGAGCTGCAAAGTCACAGCTCATGGAAAGTTATGAAGGAGGGATTCTTGATCTCACTGGTGGATCTGTGCAAGGGAGATCAGTCTGTGTTCTGCAATGTATTGTCATTAATACATTAATCACACTGATTAACGTGCTTGTGTTTGTAAGAGTTGGGATATTTAGATCACTTCATTAATATAAATAAATGCATCCTGCTGGTTTGCACATTGGCAATACAGAGGTACAGAAGATTGGGTATAGTTATGCATAACAGTGCTAAATGCCTTTTTATGTACTTCAGGAGCTGTTACAGGCCAGCTGATCTGAGAACAGATGAAGCTGGTGGAGTTTTGAGCTTTGATGTTCATAGATTTGGGAGATTAGCTGGCAAGCTCCTTCCATTGCAAAAGCGTGTCTGAACAACTTGCTGCTGAGGGATCCAGGGCTATGTGGTCTGAGGTAAACCCAGCGCCAGGCAGAGTCTGCTGGTTGCAGGAGTTGGTGTTTCAGCAGTTCCAGCTTTGCTGTTCAGCTGGGAAGGAAATTGTACCTTGTGCATACGAGTGCCATGGCCACAGATTCCAGTTTGGGGCTGTGGAAGTGCCAGCGTGGCTGGTATTTCAGAGCTGCCCACGTGGGATTTGGGTGCCAAATGACACATGTCATAAGGAGAAGGAGTTTCCTGCCTCACCTGTAACATCCCCTCTCTGTGATTCTTGTCCCCCTTGCTGCTGCTGGCAATGCAGGACACTCTGGGTGGGCCTTCTCAACCCTGAGTCTTGTTCTCTTCTCAGCCCTCGAGCTCCTCTCAGTCATTTCAGGAGACCTGGAGGACAGCAAGGAAGGAGGAAGGGAAACCCTGTTTCCCAAAGGCTTCTCCTTGTGCTGACCTCTGCTCATTAGAGCAGTCATGACTTCAGCACACCTCCAGGTTCTATGAGCTAACAGGATCTGGGTATTTTTGTTGCAGGAGCCAACCACTTGAAGGTCATCCAGGTTGGATCTCAGGACAAGGTTCTTCCCCCAGAGGGTGGTTGGGCACTGCCCAGGCTCCCCAGGGCAGTGGGCACAGCCCCAAGGCTGCCAGAGCTCCAGGAGGGTTTGGACAACGCTCTCAGGGACAGGGTGGGATTGCTGGGGATGGTCCTGTGCAAGGCCAGGAGTTGGACTTGGATGATCTTTGTGGGTCCCTTCCAGCTCAGGATATTCTGTGCTTCTGTGGTGGCTGTGGTGCACCTGCCCCTGGTGGTTGTCACAGGATGCCTTGGCACCTCTGCCCTGGGCTGAGGGAAGTGTGGTGAGAGGAGGGGAGAAGGGAAGGAGGGGCACTGTGATCAGTGGCAGAGCACTGCTCTTCAAGGGGTTCTTCCAGGCTGCCTTCAGGAAGAGTTCCTGGCTCTGGATCTGCAGGACAGGCTGCTTGGTGGTGGGGAATTCCATCCCCACCAGCACGGGAGAGGGGGATCTAACCCAGCAGTTCTGTGTGAGCAGCAGTGACCCCCATTTGTCTTTGGTGGGGGGCAGAGCATGGAGGGGGTGGGGACAGGAGCCTCTGTGTTGCACAGCTGATGGGCCAAGTGATCTCTCCGGGTGAGGCATGTTCTGCCCAGGTACAGATTTCCTAATTTGTACTGTTCTGTTGGCCAAATAGAAAGCTGCAGCCCAAAACTGGTGGCTTCTGTTGTGCATGTCTGGTTTAGCTGGGAAGGTATTGTGGCTGACACGTGTGGATTTGTAATTTGAATCCACTCAAGTCTTGCTCTGAAAGCCAGATGTGGAGAGAACAAGCACACCTGGCAGCACGTGCTGGCTGAGAGCAGTGGCTCTGTGCACTTTGGGCCCTTCAATCACTGTCACTTCATACATTGTCACAATGAAGTTCTAATTATAACCCCTGTACCCGTGATTTGTTTCCATGCACTCTCTGCAGACCCCTCTCCAGAGCCCTTAGGCTGAGAGGGGAGGCCATGGGATGGGATTCTGCTTTTGGCTTTGCTAGTGGTGAGCAAACTGGGAATTGAGTTTTGCCTCTCCAAGTCAGAAGAGGTTTCTTTACAATCCCCAAGACCTGTCTGGCAAACAGATAAAGCTCTTATAAAATCTCTTTCCAATGTGTGCTGTGTTTTGGTTATAAAACCAGCAAGTTGTTCTGGCTCCTGGAATTCCAGTTCCTTCTTTAGGACTTCTTTAATTGCGTGGTTGAACCATAATGAAATCCACTGAAAAAAAAGAAATAGTGCACTTTCCATTATAGCTGCCATATGGTCTTATTGCTAATTTTTAATTAGCTGAGGTGGTTTCATGCACATTTTATTTGCAGTGAGGAAGGAGACTGAGAACTGGCTGAGGAGATGTCTGTATGGAGGCATGGTGTCTTTTTTACTGTCTCTAAATAGAAAAATGTGTAATCCTCAGAAAGTGTTGTCCCACTAGGTCTGTTTGGCAGATGTATGTATGTGTGCCATTAAACGGATGCAGACACTTCTGTCATGTTAAAATAGAATAGTGTTGTTTGCTCTCTGGCTTTCCTAGTCCAGCAGATGGATTTGGAGGCTTTACAAAACTGACTGGATTTTCTTCAGAAATGATAGAATAGAAGAAAGTACCAGGACATCCAGGCTTGTATTTGCTGCTTAACATTCTCCCTCAGGAATAGGGTTACAAAACTGTACCTCGGGATTACTGTTTGCCTTCTTCCCTGTGCACGGCTCCCAGTGTTGTTACAGGGAATTGGTTCCATTGGAAAATTAGGCAGGGTGCAAGAAATGGCTCCTTTGCCTCGGTCTTTAGTGATGGACTTGGCAGTGCTGGGTTAATGGTAGGACTCGATGATTTTAGAGGTCTTTTCAAACCTAAAAGGTTCCATTATTCTAAGTGGAGAGTCAAGATCCCTGGCAGACCAAATCTGTAGTGTTAATATTCTACTAAACCTGAGGCAAAGAAGGCATTAAGTACTTCAGCCTTTTCCTCCGGCTTGCTGTGTGTTTCATCCCAGCCAGTAAAGGGTGAAGATTCTCCTCAGCCCTCCTTTTGTTGCTGATGCACTTACAGAAACACTTATTATCTACCTTCGCAGCAGTAGCCAGATGACATTCCCGTTGGGCTCTGGCCCTTCTGATTTTCTCCCTGCTTAACCTCATGGCATCCTTGCAGTCCTCCCGAGGTGCCTGCCCTGCTTCCAGCTCGCTGTTTTCACAAGCAGCAAGTCCAGCTTGGCACCTTCCCTAGTTGGCTCCCTCACCAGTTTTCTTCCACACACCCCAGGAACCCCCTGGACTGTTTCCTCTCTGTTGTGTTTCCAGCAGACATCTGGTGAGTTGAAGTGCCCCACATGAACAAAGGCCAGTGGTTGTGAGACTTCTCCTAGAGGCTTATGGAATATTTCATCTGCCTCTTCATCCTGGCTGGGTGGTCTAAAACAGACTCCCACCAGGACATCTGCCTTGTTGGCCTTCCCCTCGAACCTTGCCCATGAACTTTGTCACCATCATTAAGCTCTACACAATCCAAACACTCCCTCACCTACAGGGCAACCTCACCACCTCTCCTTCCTTCCTCTTAGCCCTCTCTCTTTCAGGGATCCTTGCTAACTCCTGTGCAAGGATCCTTTTCCCCCTTTGAGACAGGAGCACCCCATGTGTGTCACGTAAACTGACCCATGTTCAAAAAAAATCCAAAATTCTGCTTGTGACACCAGACTCAGAGCCAGGTATTGACCCACTGGCTCTTCCTGTTACTCCCCTCATCATTCTCTGCAACTGGAAGGATAGGTAATTAAATTAGCTAATTAAATAAGCACGTGTAATGGAGCCCTGGCATTGGGAAACTGGATTTTAATTGTCATGCTCCAAATGGCCCTGCTGTGCCAGAAGCAAAGCAGATGCCTGTGCGGCAGAGCTGATGCTGTCTGCCACACAAACTGATGTGGTTTTATTTTTGCATGTGGAAGGGAAGAAGCAATCATGACTCACCTTATCTAATGCAGCAAGCTGGACCTTGGTAGGGCCTTTCCACTGCTGCCTGAGATAACTGGATGCTTGCTTTTCCCCTGCTCATGCAGGTTCAGACTAAGAAATTCCCTCTTAATTCCTTACAAATGTGCCTGAAGAGACTCCTGTCTTGAAAACACCCCCTTGTAGTGCAGCAGTGCAGCTGTAGCTGCATTAACACAGTGAGGGGCCATAGTTAAAACCATCTCCTTGGCCCCTCAGTGTCATTGAGCTTTGTGTCAGTTTAGGAAATTAAACTGTGGTGGGTGTTGCTCTGCTGATATCAGTAATAAGAGGATTTAGAAGGCTAGGGAGCTCTGCTAGACCTGGGCATGACTCTTGACACTAAAGGTATTTGTTTTATGCTGCTTTTCCAGCTGTTTATTTCTGACCCCTCAGTTCCTGTCATTTGCGTGTTAACAAACACTTCACAGGTACCAACATTTACCAAGCAGAGGGGAGAGAAAGCAGCTGGAAACTGAAACAAATGAGGTTCAGTCTGGGCAAAGGGGGGAATTTTTCATGCTGGGGACTGTGAGGCAGTGGGACAGGGTGCCAGGAGCCTCCATTCTTAGAGGTTTTAAGATGTGATGCGATAAAACCCTGAGTAACTCGGTCTGATCTCAGGGCTGACCCTGCCATGAGGAGGAGGTTCAGCTGGAGACCCCCGAGGTCGTTTCCACACTGAATTGCCCACTGATCTTTGTGTGGCTCCCTGGCATCTTAGACCCTCCAAAGGCTGGAGTCAGGACATTTCTTAGACAGCGTGAAGTCTGTGGTTTGATGATTTACGAGCATGGGAATGCAGTATTGTGCAGTGGGACTGTGCTTCTCACCACAGTGCTTTGACTTGAGGTACTAGTAAGAGTATAGTATTTTTTTTCTGTCTTTTTTGCCTGTCTAACCTTTCAGTGAGGAGAGATTCCATGGATTCCACTGTGCTGCTGCTCTGGCTGCTTCTCTAGTGAGGGCGAGTCCCAGAGGCTGTGGAGTTAGAAAGCTGGTTTGGGATTCACCAGTAACTGGGCTTGAAAGCCTTTGAGATGTCTAGCACCACTGAGACCCCACCTTTTCTAGCTCATAGGACCTGGTATTACCAGTGTAAAGGCTTAAAAAGAGACCACAGAAAAGGCAGGACTGCAAATCCTGTAGAACTCCGGGGTGCTGACTAAGTAAGGGAATAATAACACCTGCAGGGCTTTTTGATACTTGGTGAAATGTAACGTTTGCTCGTGCTTTGGACTTGTTTTGATTCGATTTTTGGCTGGTTGTTGTTTCATAATTGCATTTTGATAGCCCTTGAGGGCTGTGTTTGGGAGACTGGACTGGAATGGCATCTGGAGGCTCGGGCTCCACTCATCCCTCACCGTGTTCAGCAGCTCCATTAGGACACGTTGGTGTCTACTTCTGACTTAAACCTGGCAGAGTTAAACATCAAAGTGCTTTTATGGCAGCCACTATCTTCCCTGTACCTTCCCCTCGTGGGCTGGCTTTTATCTGACTGGGGGCTCTGAGCTCCAGGCTTTCTTGTACTGTGAGGTCTGCGGTGCTTATCGCTGCAGTGCTTGTCTTGGCAGGCTCCTCTGGGGCTCAAAGCAGCTAGTGAAATAATTTTCCCCATATGACATGTCTGGAAAGCATTGAGAAAACTCCTTGCATGAGCAACTGCAGTGTATGGTCCATTGAAAACTGTTGAGTGTGTTTGGATTAAAGCTTCCAGTCTGGAGCACGGCCTGTCCCTCCATTGGTCCTGTGCTCAGCTGAACAGGAAAATAGTATTTACCAGCAAACCTTCAACTGCAAATACAGTTGCTGCATGTGAGTGTTTTTCAGGGTGTTCCTTGTCTTTCTGGGTGACATTTGGGCCACTCCAGTGCCTGGGCACATGCACTTCTTGTGGTCTGCAGAATCACTTATCGCTGCTTTGTTCTTCCTGTAGAATCATGTTGCACAAGCAGAAAAGTTGCTTTCTTAGAAATGCAAGTCATAGCTGGTGGCCTCCTCTCCATTTGCCTGAAGTTTGCCTGCCAGGCTCTGCCCTGTGAGCTGGAGAAGACTTCCTATTACTGCTCGTGCTCACCTGCCATCACTGCCTTCAGAAGTGAGTCTCCTGCTGTCTCTGTCCCTTGGGGATTTGCTTGGACTGCACCCATTAAATATGGATACCTTAGGCAGTGAGTTGATTCTGGTTTCTGAAGTTACTTTTAAAGGTCAAAGGAGTCTGTTTGGTGCTTGGCACCTTGTGGAAATGAGCCTGCTTCATTTGGGATCCTAGACCGAGTTCCTGGGCCATATGGATGTGCTGTTCCCTGTCTGCTTGTGCCCATCAGCTTCAGATGTGGGAGTACACAAAAACCTTGAAGAGTGTATATAGAATACAGTATTTCATGGAGAATTGATGGCAGTAAATTTAAAATGCCTTGCAGGTTTTCTGCAGTGGGTGGATTCAGGCTTGAAGTCCCCTTCAGTCCTTTCCTTTTCTTGTCAGACCTTTTCTGTCCCTCTGTTCTCACACGTCAGATTTGACTCCACATCCTTCTTTCAGTTGCAAGTTGTCCTGGTGCTCGTGTGGTGTGTTTGAGAGAACATGAATGTCCACCATTGCTTTGTGGGAATAAATGACCCTTGCCTGGCGTGTTGGGAGGGAATTGTAACCAGGGGGAGGCTGAGAGAGTGTATTTTCTCCATTTTCAAGTAGAACTTGGGGGGCAGAGGGAGAAGTGCAGCTTTCCCTAGTTGCTTTTAGGGTTCTCTCAAGCTGCACTTCTTGCCTGGCTTTTCCCAGTCAAAAAACTTCAGGATTGAAGCAATCTGTTTACGAATTCAGGACAAAACAAGTGCCAAAGGTATGCTCAGTTCATGTCCTGGAGTGTAAAAGCTGTAGAGTTGTGATGTGTGTTATGTTAGTGCTTGGGAGGGCTGGGTAAGGGGTAAGTATCCCCTCCTATCACTTTTGTAGGTGTAACATTATAAGTAGTTTGTGGACACTTATTTCTGCTGGTTTGGGGTGTTTGTGGGGTTTTTTGATGGCTTTTTTTTCCTCCCCAGCATCAGCGTTTGTGTGTCTACACAGTGAAAATTAATTTTCTCCTTTTTTCCTTTCTTCCCTGGTTAGTTTTCAGGCACAGTGTCTCCCCCACTCTGTGCCATAATGTGGCTTCTGCAACCACCAGTGCCAGCAAAAGGGAGGGGATGAGAGGCAGCTGGGGACTGAGGTGAAGTCTAGAGTGTCCCTTTGCTGGCAGCCTGGATCCCTCCCTGCCTGATGAACAGCTATGGCCTGAGGCAATAATGAAAGAAATGAGAGACAGGGAATTACAGCAAAGTGATGAATCCCAAGTTTGACTTTTAGCTTTAGTTCCATAGCTCTCTGTATTACAGCCCTTTCCTAAAAGTTGCCTTTTGCTCTACTTTCCCCCTTTTTTAGGTATTTCTGTTTCTTCAGGTAGTCATGAGTGCTTTGTCTGTCTACTGAGGCATATAAATAATTTCCTTTATTACCACAGTTCTGCTTTGAATGCAGTCCCTTGATACAGTGCCTTTATGTGGATTTGGTCAAGTCCTTGCCTTTGATCTGCCCGAGATTATTAATTCTCTATTATAACTAATGGAGGCTTTGTGTTTCTCCTGCAATCTCTGTCAAAAGATCTCAGAGCCTTTTGTACATGTGATTAGTAATGCAGGAGCACACTGGTGAGTTGTGTGTGTGTGGTTTGTCTCTAGAAAAGAATCTCAGTGTAGCAGCATATTCGGGGCTGGTTTTTCCTTTAAAAATGCCAGTTTTTGTAAAGCTTCCGTTTGTTAAGTGTTCCTGGAAGGCTTTTGAGTTTTGAAGGTGACTTTTCCTGAAAGAGTTTTAGCTGTCAGATGGAAATTCCGGGTGTGTTGGTCTGTGGCAGGCAAACAGAGGAGCAGGTTAAGAAACACTGCAGGGTCTTTACTCACCAAGGACCTGTTGCCTTCTGGTCTGACACTTCCCATGGGAAGTGAGAGCTCCAGCTGATACCTGATGTTTTGTGCAAGGTCTGGCTGCTTCATGAGGGGGATTTGTCCTGTGTCCACATCTCTCCTGAGATGTGAGTGGAGGAGGGTCGTGTCACTGGTCTGAAAGGGGTAGGAAGGGTCTGGAGAGTGGGCTTTCTATTTTGGGAATGCTTAGCTGAACTCTTAGGATATGAGCTGTAGGCAGGTGAGTCACTGTCTGGAAAAGTGCAGCTGGGCACGGTTTTGTCTCTGGGAATAGCAGGGAAACTTGGGAAGCAGTGAGACTTCAGGGGATGAAGAGAACTTCCATGCAGGCACACTTCCCATCTGTGCTGCTCCACCAAAGAGGGTGACAAACTTGCTTGAGCAAATCATCTGTAGTGGAGCCAAGGGTGACAAAGCAGTCTGATTGCTCCCAAAATTCAGGTTTGATCATGAGATGAGAGTGCATCTTATAAAAGCTCGACACTGGTTGAATGAGAAGGAGAGCACCATGTACAGAAGCTCATGATCATTGTCACAACAGCTGCTGCTTTCTGTGGGGTGGGATCCAGCCTTGCAGTCAGAAATAACCAGATCTAAAATTAAGTAGCATTTACCATCTGTTTTTGTGAGACACAGGGGCTTGAGGTCAGTTTTTTAATAACAAGGCAGTGGATGGCAAAGACTTAAGTGGACTCTGCTGTTGTTGGTGTCTTTTAAAATTACACTAAGACTATTAATAGTGAAGGTAGGAAGGATCAAGCTTGATATCAGCTTGCTTTCTTTTAAAAGGGAGAAAGCAGGGACGTCTTCTCTTTTTATAGCACTCCTGCTGACATTAAAGGCCGTTTCCTGACTTGGGGGAAGTCCTTGACAGCTCTGGTGGCGTTTCCAACTTTGTTCAGCTAATTCCATCTGTTGTGTGCAGTTTGTGTGCAGTCCCATGGTCTGAGACAGCCTGCCTGGCTTACAGATGTAGTGCTTTATAGCATGTGTATGTGATCTGCTCGTTCTGTTAATTTGTTTGAAAGGCCAGCACAGCTTCCAGTGTGACTAAACCATGTTTGACTGCTGACACTGCCAGGAGATTGTCAAAACATCTGAGGGCTGCCAGGAGCCCTTGCTGCTTTCCTGGGGGCCGGTAGAGAAGCGACCTTCTCCATGTGAATTTAAATTTCTAGTTGAAAATGCAATTCTAGTGGAAAAAGTGGGGTTTTTTTCTGAAAGCCTTGGCCACTTGCCCGTCCCTTTGTTACATTTGGATTTTGGTAGTGCTGGCTGATGGGGTGCTGAAATGGCTCAGGGGGCTGGTGCTGCCTGGTGATTGAGGATCTGCTCAGAGAGGAGATCCCCAGCCAGAAGGGAGGGAGGGTCTGCAGACACCTTGGAGAAATCATAGCTAATTCTGCCAGATGCCTTTCCAAGGCATCATCTTTCAGTGCCTGTAGTTACACCTGACTTGCCCTGTGTAAGTTCCCAGCTCAGTCATTTAGATCATCAGCAGGTTTTACCTTAAGGCCCTGACCATTTTGTAGAGTCTGTGCTATGGGTCAAGGTGAGGGCAAACCCTTGTCATGGGCAGGAGATCATTCCCCCCTGCTGGGGCTGCTCCTTTCAGTTCTGAGGGACTCCTCTGCCCTGACATTACCAGCAGGAGCAGACAAACCCACCAGGGGCAACAGATGCTGGAAAGGTTCTGCTGGGGACCATCCTTGACTAAGTGATGCTGCTTCAGCCTGTACTCACCTTCCTTCCCCTTCCTGCTTCCCTTTGCTGCAGGTTTCCTCTGACAGGTCTGAGATGGAATGATCAAGCTTTGGAGAAAAGTGTTTTACACCAATCTCAGTCAGAGAAGAAGGGACTGTACCAGCATAACAGGGGAAGATGTTCCCTGTGGGGAGGGGAAGGGGAAGAGAAGGAGCCCTGTGAATGGGCAGGTGGAGTGTGGGCAAGGAGCAGTAATAGCTCATGTGGGACCTGCCCTGACTAAAACCGGTTGTGCAAGCTTTGCTCTACCAGTCAAATGCCCTCTTGCATGGATAAACCTCACAGCAGAGCCACTGTTGCCAGTAAAAAGTCGAGGAGGAATAATGCCCATAGTCTTTTACAGTACCTTTGGGTTGGTGAAAGCAGGGGCTGAAAGCCATTCTTGTAAATTTGCATTAAAATACTGATCAGGGTCTTCTCAGAAATGAACCTGTTGCTCCACCCTGACCATTATTTTATCTGCCTCCCCTTGCTCATTTGTGGGCTCTCTGTTCTTTTTTCCAGCGTTGTGGCTCAGTTTCCTTTTCCTGCCTCTGTTCCTTTGCTCAGCAGTGATAAGTGAATACTGGGGGGGGAGTGAGCAGGGAAAAAGCCCTCAACGTTTGTTCAAGTGCAGAGTGAAAGAGTTCTGGAGTGCTGCAGATGGGGAGTACCCTGGCAGGTTCACATCCCTGCGTGCAGTTGCTTCTCTGTGTGCCGGTGTTGCTCTGTGTACCTGTGTGTTCCTGGGGCAACCTGTGGGAAACCCAACCCCAGAGGGTGGAAAGTACTCTCTTGGGAAGGTCCTTGCAGAGAAAACACCATCTTTGAGGTGCCTGCTTAAGAGCCAAGGCAGGTGCTTGGCTGTCAGTGGGACAGGGAGGGATTCCTGGCTGGCAGTCCGTGGCCAAGCGCCGTGTCCTGCTGGCCCCCCTTCCCCCAGCAGCTGGGAGCCTCTCTCAGTGCCTCCTCCTGTGTCACCGTGCCCAAATTAGCAGAGCTTTGGCACTCTGGGGGTGGCAGTCCCTGTTATCCAGTTGCTGCCATTCCATCAGTGTCCAGACATCCCGTGTGCTTCCCCTGTGACCTGCCTGTGCTGCCGGGGCCGGGATGGCCGGGCTGCTGTGCAAGAGGCGCAGAAAAGGAGGTAGGAAAGTTCCCTTTGTGGCAGGAATCTCTCCATGAGCTCTCTGTGCAGGCTCTGTGCAAGCAGCTCTCCCTGGGCAGCAGGTTTTGGGAGGTTATTTCTACTGAACGAGCTCTACTTTGCCAGCAGCAACAGGAAAGGATGTTTTGGTCCTATGGGATCTGGCCCAGCCTCGCTGGATCTGAAGGCAACCACAGGGGTTATATGTAGCTTATCCTGAGGGATGGGGGGCTTAATACACAAAATTGCATTCATGTTTTCTTTCAGTTCAGTAAATTGCTCAGAAACAAGGACTTCTTGTTAAGAGGAGTAGAGATAGTTTTTCTATTAAGATGTAAGAGCAGGGGTATCACCTTGATTGAGCTTCTGTGAATAAAACTAGTTTAGCTGCATTTTAAAAGTATTCTGGCTTGAAATGAGTGCATCATTTTGTTCATATTCACAGATCCACTACCCAGAGGAACTTAGCAGCTCTCTTGTGCATTTTCACAGCATTAGGGATGATGATGACCTGAGCTTACTGAACACTTGGCATTCCCAGAATGACAGCCCTGCTGTAATAATGAAAAGAGAGTTTGTCTAGAAACAAGACCGATACTTCCAAAATAAACCTGGGCATTTCTAGTCCTAGCAAGGTTTAAAAAAATCTTACTTATTCAGTTCCCACATGAATTTTCTTGTGCCTCGTGGTGACTGTGTCCCTGTTGGCATCACGGTGTAGGAGCTGTTGGGGTGAGAAAGCTCTGGTTGGGTGTCCTGGGTAAGGCTGTTAGAGCTGGTTTCATCTGTTGCATGAGACCTCTTTGCTCCCTGACTGTTTTTTGCTTGTAGAGTTTTTCAAGAAAATGAGAATGAGTGCAGAAAAGGGGTAATTAAGAATTTCTTTAATAACATCTTTAATCAGGAGGTTAAATAGCCTGCAGACGTTGCGTTCTGTTTGTAATTGTTCTCACTGCAGAAGGTACAGCACAAAGAGCTGGCAGCCCCCTTTCCCTCATGAACCACGGTTCATAGACCATCAGCTCTCAAAATGTGAGGCTGGTGTTTGGTGCTTGCAGAACATGAGGACAAAATGCCATAATTGAGGATTTTAGTGATGCTCAGTGTCACGCTGCCAACCAGAACTAAGTAACCTCTTTGGGGCTGCAATTAAGAGATGTGCTAACTTGTTTTGAGCACCTGTTTCAGTTCTCTGTGAGAGAAAGAGTGGGGATTGCAGTGTGTGCTTCTTCCCTGTCCTCCTCTGTGGCAGTAGGATCCCTGTGTTTTCCAGGGAAAAAGCGAGTCCTCATGCAGGATTTTGTACCTTTGCAGGCTGCATGCCCACAGTTTGATTTTCCACTGGGAAAGGGGAATAATGACTGCTCTGGAAGGAAGAGCTTACTGGGATACTGTCACTATTAGTTAACTGTTCCTCCCTTTTTTTTTTCCTGAGAAAAGTTTGTCTAGCAAACCTTATTTATTTGGAAGTCCTTATTTTCCCTGAAGAGAGTTTGGGACTTGGCCCCTCCCAAAGGAGACTGCAATATCACAAATGCTGCCACAAATGATTTTAGCCCATCCTAACACAGAACTGTCTTTGTATCTCCTATTTCACATGCATCTATTTCAGTGTCCTGGCTTATAATAAATGTTATCTGGATTTAGGGGGAGATGTGCCTTGGAAAGTGTAAAAGTGTTCCAGCATTGCTGCTGCTTTTCTTACTGTCAAGCTCTGTGAAGATACTAAAGACCTATTCAGTTCTTGTCCTCAGGTTCATTTCCTCCCATGTGGCAGGATGTAGGGAAGTATTTTAACAGCCATTTTATTTATGAAGAGTACTTTCCTGACTTTCCCAAATGAGAGTTGCAGGTTTAGGACAAAAGCTTGAAATAAAAAGTTTCGGATTTGTGCTCACCAGATCATGGTACATCTGGTTTTATCCTGTGGAAATCCTGGAATTAAATACATTTTCACCCTGATTTTGGTAGGTCTTCCTGGGAGCCTCTGAGGCTTTAATAGGGCCCCTTCCTTGGGGAGAAACAAGCACCCTGGGCTTGTTCTTACCACAGGATTGGGTTTCTTGCAAGAAGTTTCCAGCCAGTGGTGTGGTAGCTCTGTTTAATGGGAAGCTATAAAAGGATGTTCCTTTGATTTTATTTTCCACTGTGGCTGCAGTTCTTCATGCCATAAACTGTGGTCCTGTTTTGAAATGGATCTACCAGATGTTTTCTTTTACTATGAGTACTCCAGTCCACCAACTTTACATTTATTACACTCTTTCTCTCTGTTTTTTTCCCCTCTGTTCAGTGAGTGACCTCCAAGAAGAAGGTAAAAATGCTATCAATGCACCAATGAACCCAAGCACCGTGGACATCCATCCAGAAGATACACTACTAGGTAAAGTTTTCATGCTACAGACCTTGACTAAGGTAGTTTCTGGACTCTCTCCTGTGTCCATCCCCATCCCACCTCTCTGAGTCCCCACAAGAGCAACAGCATAATTTAACAGCAAAAAGCATTTAAAACTTGTTGTCTCCCCTGGCCATATGTCTCTTGATCTACAGAATTAGTTGAAGCAAGCTGTCATGGAGACAAATAATTAAATTAAAACCAGGAAAGTGTTAGTCATTTGGATTTTCTGATTAGGAGAGTAGGAGGAAATGCAAAGTACTTTTCTTCCGAGACGTGGGCAAAGTGTTGACTGCTCTGTGTGTGTGTGTGTGTGTGTGTCTGTCTGTCAGGGGTGTCTCCAGTGATTTCTTCTGGATGCCACTAGAGTTTAGAAGATGCAGGACCACTCCTGAAGGCTTGTCATGCAGAGACATGATCATTGGTGAACCTCAGCCTGAGTTCTGTGGTGAATCATGTGTGGGTCAAACACTGTTCAGGGTTAACAGTATTTTGGGTGTGTAGTGGGTGTCACTTCCTTGTGATAGAATGCTTGACTCATCCTAGGCAGTAATGGGGAAGTAAAGGAGCAGGGGGTAAAAAAGCAGCAATAGAGTTTTTCATAGGTTTAGGGAAATTTTTCAGTGTTCAGATAGCAGGGCCTTGCTTTTTTAATAAGTGTTAGAGGCCCTGGAAAATACTGAACCCAAATGTGTGGGTGAAGTCTGAGACAACCAGTTAGATGGTGTAGTCAGTCTGGAATGTCATGTTTCCCATGTTACAGCAGGAAACAGTCTGGCACTGCCATAGGAAGTCACTTCAGGCTGGTCATGGTCAGGATTTAAAGTGTGGCAATGGCCTGACCAGTGGTGATACCAACACCCTCCTTTGTTGTCATGGTAGAAGGAGCTGAGAAATCAATGGGAAAATATGACATCATATGGCCTGTCTACACTCAATTAAAGATAAGTCCATGGGGTCCCTAAATAATAATTTAGCTGAAGAGACGTGGATCTCCCCGGGAAGCTGTGCCACTGCCACCCATCCTTGTGTTCCTCTTGTGCAGTGCCACTGAAAGGAGCAGCTCTAACCTGGATCACAGCTCCCACTTGGCTACTCAGGGAGCTGAAATTAAGGGCTCAGGGAGGCACCTGCAACTTAAAAGCAAGCAGCAGAATTTAAACTAAGAGGCTTGCTCCAGCTGCATCCTAAATACTGGTTTCCATATCTGCAGTAGCATAAAAACACGTCCATGAAGAATGAAAGTTCCAAAAGCTTTGCTGCTGGCTGTCATCCTAAACATAATTAGGGCAAACAGACTGTAGGAATGGAGTCACAGGCTTTGAAAACATACTTTATTGTTTCACAGAAGTGGCAGATTCCTGGGGGTTTCTCACGTGTCCGTGTGTGCTGTTGTGAAGGTAATTCTGCCAAAGGTTTGGTTTTTAGCCTTATTGAGCTCAAGTGGATTTTGCTACCAACATTTCATCCCTTTTAAAAATCACTCTTGGTGTTCATGCCTCTTACACTGGTCCTTCTGGCTGTTGGAGAGCACTTGTCACATATCTTCATCTCAGCAGCAGCAGAAGTAGAAGACTTTACACCTGCAAAATCTTACTTTATGTTCTTCCCCCATACACAAGTACTGATAAAAAGTGGGGTAATTTTATTTTCCAAAGGTGAAGGAGTTCCTGCCCTCAGGGCCACGTCTGACCAAGTTTCAGGGAACCAGAGAACGGAGGCACAAACACTCAGCCCAGTTTCACTGGTTGTAGTGCCATAAACTCAGGTGCTGTCATTTGGGACAGGTGTTTTCAAACAGGAGTGAAATCCAAATCTAGAAGGACTGCACTTTTTGCTGTGCTATTATTAACATGCCCCACATGAGGACACTGATTTTCCTGAAGCATTCTGCCCAGAGCGGGGGAGATCAATCAGTGGAAACAGTCTTATTTTAGGGAAGTAGGGCTGTGTTATCTTTCTGTGTGTCCCTAAAATTGCCTGACACTGGTCATCAGGCACTCCCTTGCTAAGATGATGACTGGGCACTGTCACTTGTCCATCAGCTGACAGGCCCCTCGATGAGTAGGAGTTGTTGCACTGTGTGTTTGGAGTTGATCCCACTGATGTTTCCCATTTTCCTTGGGCAGAGGAGAACGAGGAGCGCACCATGATTGATCCCAACTCAAAGGAAGACCCCAAGTTCAAAGAGCTGATCAAGGTAGGAGATCAATGTTTTGTCCTCCTTCAAGTCTTTAATGAGTGAGCTGGAGTGATTTGCAGTTAAAAACCTTTAAAATCAGAACCACAATAAACAGCAGTTTGTTACTGCAAAAAAATGAGGTGAAGGTCATCGACAAGGTAAGGCTGAAAGCAACAGTGAGAGAGACACAAACATGTCAGAGTGCCCTGTGTTGTGGCCTCAGTTTACTTCCCACTACACTTTCTCTTTATTGTTTTAAAGTAATTATAAAAATTATTTTTGTTAGAAACAACAACACAGCTGTATCTGGGTGGGACTGAAAATTTGGGGTAGTGTATTCTGTTCTCCACACAGGGGTTGAGCTGTGGCATATTCCCCTCTGGAGTCCTTGTGCACCCTGACTGCACACACGTGGCTCACAGAACGCCTCAGCAAACTGCTCATCTCTAAAACAAGCCCAGTGATCTCTTATTATCACTGCAATAACATCTTTAGGGTTACAAAACCACATCAAACCGACTTCAGCAAGGAGCCGTGCTCGGATTTTGTGGTTATCCTAATTCACCTGGATTACATTGTGGTTTTAAATGAAGTGAATTTGCACATTCTTTCTTTGTTAGCACCTAAATCCATTAATTCTCTCAAAAGGTGCAGTGGTCTTGCATCACTCTTCCCACATGTAATGTGGTTTCTTTGCAAGTGGGGCAGTGATATTATCTTGAATAATACAGCTGAACAGGAGCTGTTGCAGTGAAGGAACCAGATGCACTCTGTGGTGCAGGAGACTTGATGCTGAGATCACAATTGCTTCTAAATTGGGAATTTTCCTGTTTTTAATGAGTTGGTGAGTCCTACCCGGATGTCATAGTCCAGCAAGGTTATATTTTTCAGATTAAAAGCCTGAAAAGCTTTAGGAACAGGGAAATCCATGGCTAGAGCAGCACTTGAGAACGTGTCTTGAGTGCTTGCAGCACGTTGCAGAGCCAGGCTCTGGGTCACCAGGCCAGTTTGCACTTGCACAAAGAGAGAGGCCGTGGAACTGGAGGTTGTTTCCTTGGGATCATCCACAGAGGAGAGATGTGTCCTGTAGAGAGCCTGTGTAATTTAAGTAATTGCTAATTATCAGCGTACCCCTCAGCAGTCAAGAGTTTTTGCAGAGATTCAGCTGTGTTGGTGTGAATTCACACTGTGCTGGTGGGAATCTCTAGGGCAGGCAGAGGTCTGAATTATGCCTGCAGAACTTATTTGATGGTACAGAGTTTGGATAATGCGAAAAAATGAGCAATTTATTCCTTGTTTTCTGTTCTTCCGTGGCTGATGGCGTTTTCCAAGAGCCCCAAGTAAGTAATTTGCTGTCCAGAGCCAGCAGAAAAGGCTGCCTGCCCCACAGAGCTTGAAATGAAAGATCTCCACGGACTGGAGAGGAGCGAGAACTTGAATAGAGGGATGTTGTTACAGTTCAAAGTGGCTCCCTCTGTGTTTTCCCCTCAGAGAAGAATGTGTCAATAGCAGCCACAGAGCCCTCATGCCTTTGGAAATTTGGCAGCCTGGCTTGGTTTGGTTGGTGCCAGCCCAAATCCCTTTCAGCACCAGAGTCAGACGTGCCAGTGCTTTGCCATCCCTGACTCTGAGTGTGTCTGCTCTGGCTGTTGGGTGAGAGGATCCCAGAGCAAGGCAGCAGCAGAGAGATCTGCTGCTGGTGCTGCTTCAGCACCCCTTTGCCTCCACCAAAAGTTGCTTTAATTCCCACTGACCTCACGCCACAGGAATTACGTGCGTGGTGGGTCGGGCGTTGGGAAGGGATTCTGACGGGGACACAGACTGTGGAGCAGTGTGGTAACGTGGAGGGAGCAGCAGAGGAAAAACACAACCAAAAGCCTCATTCCTCACTCTTATTATTATTATTAAAGCAAATACACGGCAAATCCCCTTGCTGAAGGCTCCTTAGTTGAGGATGCAAAAGTACCTGCTTTAAGTCTTCTTGCACATATGAAAAACATTATGCCTGGAAGTGTTGTTTGTTACCATCATGGACAATATTCTAAAAACAGACACGGTGTTCAACTAAGTTCCCTCTGTGGCCAGCAGCCTTTTCTTCCTCACTCCATTTGCTCTGTGTGTAGTCAAAAGTTTGGTACGTGGCTGAACAGACCTAAAGGTGAAAATACATAAAAGGCATGAATTATTGGTTTTATTTATATATATATACATGTGTGTAAATATTTTATTCACAAAATACTCTATTTCTGGTGTCTGAAATGTGTGACTTCATGTCCTCATTGCCCAGTATTTGCTAAATGCACAACTAACTTAAAGTAAGCATTTCGATTATAAGTTTGGGCTGTTTTGGGATTAGAGATGTCCTGTGATATGTTGTTTCTTCTTTTATACTTCAGAGTCAGGGTTTTATTCTATATATTATTGTGAATCTGATTAAAATTCAGTTTCCATTAATATATCAAGTTCCTCTGGCTGGTCCATGTCACTAATTGTAAAGAGTGCTTGAGGATTCTTCTGGCTCTCTTTTGAATACTTTAAGAAAAAGTTGCTAATAATCTATGTGTGCTTTCCTTGGTGTGTGTTTCTGTGTGTGTGTTTCTTTGTGTCTCGTTTATAAAGGTGGAGGGAATCTTTTTTCCTCCTCCTGGTTCAGATATGGCTGAAGAGTTAAAAGTTTCAAAAAGCTTCATTGCTGGTTGCCATCCTAAATGTAATTGGGTTAACAAACTGTAGGAATTGAGTCACAGGCTTTGAAAAGATACTTCAGCATTTCACAAAAGTGGCAGATTTCCTAGAGGTTTCTCATTTGCAGTGTTTCAGTAGGAAAAATACAAAAAAAAGAGCTTCTACTGATTGAATACAAAATTTAAGAGCAGCAGCCTGCAGGAGTTGGGCCCTGTCTGAAAGTGCCTTGACAAAAGGCAGCAAGTCACAGTTGCATGATGTTTTCCCTCCCTGCAAAGTCTTCTGTGAGATTGGCTGATGCTGCTACAACTTTTGGCCTCTAAAGCCTCATCTAAACTTCATACAGATCCAAACACTGCTGCTCTACATGCTGCCTGAAATGAGTAAACATTCCCACTCGTGGTAAAATATTCAGTGTCCTAGAGGATACCACCTTCCTCCATGTCTTAATTTTATGGCTTTTTGAGATTTGCTGAGGTGAAGAGAAAAGCAAAAAGATGCCACAGTCCTTTTGGGAGGGTTTCACATGTGCCCAGATGAAACTGTGCTTCCTAAGTGCTCTTTTGGAAAGAAGCAACCTTCTGGTTTCCAGGCTGCCAGTGCTTTGTGGGTAGTCCACAGGCATAAAAATATGAATTTTTAGTAGTAATTTCCCTGCTCAACCCTGAAGCCAGTTGAGCTTCCATAGCTTTGATCTCTGCTTCCTGATTCCCCCAGAAGCTGAGGGGAAGAGGGTCACTGAAACCAGGGTTTTCTTTCTTTGCTGTTTTTGGTGACTGGGCTTCCTGTTTTCCCGTTGTGCCAGATGTGTTCCTGTGTTCTGTGGTGTTTTTCCTCTTGTCCATGTGTGCAGTGGTGACTGGGGGGGTCCTTCTGCCCTTGAACTCCCCTCAGTGCCGGGGGAGCAGCCAGCCTGCAGAACAAAACCTGGTGGAGTTTGATGGAAAAAAACCCCTCTTTCATCAGCTAAACAAACAATTGTCCTAGCCAGGCTCGTTTTTCCTACTGGAGTTCCAGCCCTCCTTTGTTTCAGCTGTCTGCCTCGTGGCCAATTCCCCTCTCCAGCCCACTAATGCGACGTGGCTGGTGTGAGCAGACACTTGGATTCGTCTGAAAAACGATGCAATAAAGAGATGTGTGAGAATTTAAAGCACTGTTGGACATTTTATTACAAACATCTGTGTCTGAGCCCTTGACACGGGTCAGAAGTGATTTGTGGGAGCGTGGACGTGCGTGACATTTCAGTCGTGGTTATTGTGTTTATAAAACCACACTGCTAATCCCAAACACTTTAGAAAAGCAGCTTTTTTGTGAAGTGAAATTAAGTGACCTAACAAACATTTCTGTGTACTGAAAAAGAAGATGAGTCTCAGGTGCATTGAAAATCATGTGGGATGTTGGAGTGGCTTCTCCAGGAGGAAGGAGAGGTGCAGTTAAACATATTTTCATGCATAGGAAAAATTCTCTCTCTGCTCCCCACCAATTTCTCTGGGCCTGTATCAAGCTGTTTAAATTTTTAGACATTCAGTTTATTGACTGTTTTTCTGCTCTTGCATGAAGGAGGCATTACAAAGAGACTTTCTGGGAGCAGAGTCACAAAGTATTTCTGCATGTCCTTCATTTCAGTAAGCAACTTGGTGCTTTATTTCCTTTGTAAAAGTTAAAAAAATCTGTGCAGAAAGATCTTTCCAGGCTCCTAATGAAACATAATCCAGAAATCATGAGGTGGAGCAGGAAATTTTGGGGGTTTGTTTGGGATTTTTTTAATTATAGCACTTACCAGTCTTCAATGGCTGTTACAAAAAAAAAATGGATTTTTTTTCCTTAAATATAAATTGAAAATTCATTTTTGTAGTGGAGCTGGAGTTGTACTCTGTGTACTGAAGAAGTTAGAATGTTCTTTGGGATATTTTTCTTACATTTGTGTGCTGAAATAGTAAAAGAATAAAATAACTATGGCTGGACCTTGTTTAATTTGTATCTCTTTTATGTACTTTTTTTTGCCTAAAGTTTTCAGTGCTAAATTTTTGTGAAACATTTAATTAGCACTTAGTGTAAGTATTTCCCTTTTTTAACACCCTCTGTCCAAAGCCACTTCATGATTTCTTTGTGCCTACACTCTTGTAAATGGGATGTTGGGCCCCATATTAGAAGGTACTTCCAGAGTTTTATTCTTTTATTTTTAATTCCTTGGCATTTTCTGGATTCTGGCTTCAATACCATTTAGCATGAGACAGACAAAATAAAACGTTAATTAATGGTTTCAAGTAGTTCAGCATCCTGAGCCTTCCTTAACAAGGCTTTTGAGGACTTCTTGAATTCCAGCCTCTTCTTGCAGGAACTGTAATGAGATCTGATTATCAAATGATAATTTCAGCTGGGCTTCAGACAATTTTGAGAAGTAAATGTCACGGCAGACCTAAGTCTTTTGGGATTTTGATTTCTTCAGTTGTTTTCCTGTGGATGTGTATGTGTGTCAAACTTGGATCATTTTGGAATGGGGACGAGAAACTGCCCTGTTATTTAGGACTCGTTTTTCTGGCGAACTTTTTGAGGTGAAAACGTTACTGTGCTTCTCATTGTCTTCCAGCTGTGGTAATCCTAACTTGTGCCATGTCTCTCTCCAGCCCTTTACCACAGGTGTCCTCCTATCCCTTGGAAAAGGTTGGAAAACACAGGAGTAGCTGATTGGAGTTTTCTCTGCTAACGTGGTCGTGGTTCCCCACCTGCTGAGCAGAGCTCTGCCAACTCTTTTATTTTAGGCTGCATCTTCTTGCATTTCTTTTGCTGGTATTGAATAGGGAATAACTTACCAGAAAACCTTTTATTTGCAGTGAAAGCTTTTTGGAGGAGTCATTTTTATTACTGAGATTTTTAGAGGGCCAAAGTGATTTACACACACGAGCACTGATGCTGATCAGTGAATTGATTGATTGCCACATCTCCCAGCTAAAATTTGCCACTTACATACTGTTGCTTACTGTTTTTAGAGCTGACTTTCATCCCTGCAGGTTTTCAGCGTGTTTTTGAAGTACTAAAGATATGGCATTAGTATTTCACGTTGGGATTGTAAACTTCTTTGTGGACACTTCGTGGACACAGTTTTTCTGTGCCTAGAAAAACTTCCTTGAGGTTTGTAGACTGAATGAACATCAGCAGCCAGCCCGATTTATTTAAATGTCCTGGTGACCAATATATTCAAATACAGGATTCCCAAGATGGGTATTTTCCAGTCAAGACTGTCTACTGTTTTGTTTTGCACTTCTTTGTGTATTAAACCCCCACATTTTCTTTGTGGTCGTGGCTACCAAGAAGAGGCAAAAGTGTGGTGCCTAATCAGAAAATGAATTTAGAGAGTCCTCAATTTTATATGAAGCAAATTAAAAACTGCAGAATTTTTAAATGAAGGTGGCTCTAGTTAATGGGTTTGTCATGTCTGTGGTTGGCAATATTCTCCTCCTCCTATAGAACCAAGGAATTAACAGGAATTAACACCATGTCTCTTCCCACAGAACTATATTATTTTTGCAGAAGCAATTTAATTTTCCACCTCATAAGTTGGAGGAAAGCACTACTGCCAGCATCAAACAGAGGCTATTTTTCCTCTGACTGTTTGGAAATTGTTATCTTTGGCACCTGCAAAACTTAACTCAGTTCCTTTGCTTTTTAAAGGTTCTCTGTCTTCATTCCTGTTTTGCAGGTGATTGAATGGTTATCACAGCTATGGTATTCAGCATACTGGGACTGTTAGAGGTTGTAGGATGGTTATTGGACCAGTCTGACCAAGATTTTAGTCCTGGACTTCTGTATTCTGCACCAGCCTAAGATAAAATGCCTTGTCCTCTTGCTAAGGACAGAGATCCAACTACTGGGTCTCTTGAGCTCCTGTTTGTAGAAGTGGTCAGTCTGTCCCTTCTGAAGCTCTTCTTTCTGGCACATTATTCACATTTATCCAGGGAGATAAATATATTCAGGGAGATAAATAATAGTAGGAGCATGGGACTGTTGGCATCTCTTGACAGGTCTGCTGTTCACAGAGAAACAGGTTTTTGGGACCTGAAGAACACAGACTCCAGCAAAGGCTGTTGCTGCAGAGCTGCCTGTTGTTATTTGCTGTGGAATTGGTGCCATAAGGAGATGTTCTACTGAGGAAAAATAGAGGGCACTAAAATTGCCGGGCTGCCAAGACCTGAGTTAAAAATCATAAGGGACGAAGAGATGCTTTTACTCCATTGTTTTTATCTTGGGTCTTATTTGGAAACAGAAAAGCTTATGGTTACTTTTCCTGTGTTTTATATTCCTGATGATATGAAAGGAACGTATTTCAGTCATTATTTTTTGACATTTGCCTCCTTTTTCTGTCCTTCCAGGTTCTGATTGACTGGATTAATGATGTGCTGGTGGAGGAGAGGATCATTGTCAAGCAGCTCGAGGAGGACCTTTACGATGGGCAGGTGCTGCAGAAGCTGCTGGGTGAGTTCACACAGGAGAAGGTGCCCCCCAAAAACTGGAAGGGGCCCGAAATTAATCCCTTCCAAAGCTGCAGAGAGCAGCAGGGCTGTGCAGTAATGCACCACCCACCAGGGATGCACCTTCTTTCAGTGATAGGTGCAGTGTCAGCTTCTCCATCTGCTGGGAAGGCAGGAAATCCAGAGAATTCCCAGGTTTCATGGACTAACAGAAAAACATCTGAAATAATTTAAAATAATATTTGCATGTTTTGGTAGTCGGTTTAGAAAAGATTAAAAGGCATCTTGGCTAAGCAACAATATTATTCAGATATTGATAAAAAATTCCTACTTTAGGTTCATAGAAACAATCAAAATGTTCAAAGTATTTGTGAGTTGATAAACCTCCAAGTCTTTTATGTCTGGGCTACTAGAGTGCTTTTGTTTTTCTGTCACTTTAAAAGAAAAGAAATATTGATCTTCAGCTAGGAGAAATGCCCAGAAGAAACATACTCTTGAACTTGAGAGCAGAAACACTTCCATTCTTGGAACAGTAGGTTTTGATAACTCTGAGAGGTTTCTGAAGGCATCTTTAGAGTTGAAGGCCATCCCATTTTGTGAAAACAGTTTTGGTGAAGTATGTTTTTTGTTTTCAAGAGTGGAATAGGATATAACTGGAATATGTCCAACCAGTCCTGACCTCCCAGAGAGATGACTTTTCCTCAGGAGGGAGGGAGAACAGAAATCAGCTGTTCCCATTGCTCTGATGGCTGGAAAAACATCCCCACAGCCCCCCCAGCTCCCTTCTTTTCTTTTTTACAAAAAGTCAACTCCTTTGTCTTTGCAGCTCCACAGTGCAGAGGAAGAGAAGAATGACTTTTCTGTGACTTTGACCACAAATAATTATGTTACAGAAACAAAATAGAAATTTTACTGGTGTCATTTTTACAAATTTTCCTGCATTAGTTCGTTTTTGGAAGTAATCAACCATGAAGTGACAACGACATGACAAGACTGTACCAACTTACTGCCCTGAATTAGTTCCCCTAAGGCAGCACAAATCTGTGGCTCAGATGAGTCCATAACTCTTGAGGGTTTGAGGATGCAAGGTGTGCTTCAGCTTAAATTCACACCTTTGGCTAACTTGAAACAAAGCTTAGCAAGCTGCAGTAAATATTCACACAGTATTTCCCATTTTTTTGTCGTCATTAACAAGTCCATTAAACTTGTACAGATTCCTTGTTTAGTGAAGGCTGTGCTGTGCCAAATGCTTTTCAGCAGTGAAAGGACCTGGGAGGTACAATTAAAACTATTACTGACTTGGTGCCTGGCTGAAAGTTGTTGTATCTTTTGACACCTGATTGATGAGCATGTTCGATTTTGTCACATTTTTGTTGGAACCGACACGCTTTTGATGAAAGTTTTGCTTTCAGCTGTTCTTCTTTCCGAGGAAAATAATCCCCTTAGAAAACTTGTAGTGGAGTCCTGCTCTGCCCAGTGGTCTGTGCTTGTTATTTCCACCCAGGACCTTGTTTAATCTGGTTTTGCCTGTTCTTTTTGGGTTTTTTTGGATGTTTTTTTCAAACGCAGAAAAATTGGCTGACCGTAAACTGAACGTGGCAGAAGTGACACAGTCTGAAATTGGTCAGAAGCAAAAGCTGCAGACGGTCTTGGAAGCTGTCCATGATTTACTCCGACCCCATGGCTGGACAATCAAGTGGAATGTTGACTGTAAGGACTCTCTTGGGTTTTCTGTCTCAGCTTCCCAGGCAAGGAGGGGGATGACAATCCATAGGCTGATCATACTCTCTGTGATGCAGTGTGCTCTTAAAAATTATTTACTTATTTGTGGTTGTAACTTTGACCTTCTCCTTTGGCCTTTAAGGGCAGACAGGCGTGTTTGTAGGATAATTGAGGTAACTTGTTCAAACCCTCTGTTCCAGCATGGCCTGTTACAACCCAAAAGTGAGAATGGAGTTTGAGCAGCCCCTTTACCCACGTGGTGAAAGAGTTTCGTCTCTTACAGACATCAGAGCTTGTGTTAACACTTCAAAGTCTGCAAAAAGCAGTTTTTTCCAGTATCCTCCAGTACAGTGACGGAGGCTGCCTGTCTTCACTGACAGAGAGGGAGCTGAAGGGTCTGGACTTGTAAGTTAGGCATGTAGCTTAAAGGAAGGGCTGAATCTAGGCTTTGCTCCCTTCAGAATTGTATTTCAGGTATTACCAATTTAGGGAAAAGGGGAAGAAGCATAAAAAGAAAAAAGACTTTTCACCAAAGGCATTTTTCACTGCCTTTTTTTCCCCAGAGCTGTTTGTTTAAAATAAGGCCTCGGCATTCTTTTATTTGCTCCATTTTCCTTGTTCCCTGCAGCAATCCATGGCAAGAACCTGATTTCCATTCTTCACCTGCTGGTGGCTTTGGCAATGCATTTCCGGGCTCCCATCCGACTGCCCGAACACGTGTCTGTGCAAGTGGTGGTTGTGAGGGTGAGTATGGAAAAACTGATGGGAAAAGCCATCATTTATCACTCTGGTTTTGCAGGCCTGGGCTGCTCCCATCCCTTGCCCCTGATCTCTTGCCATTTAGAGAATATATGTCCCAGTTGTTTGTCCTGGGAAGGCATTTTTGCGCTGCGTGTGCTTACACGTGATCCCAAGAACATCACTCTTTGGCATGCTTGGGACCACCATTTGCTATTGCAGCAGCAGGGGAAAAATGGGATTTTGTGTAAGAGAGCCTCCTGCCTGTAATTTCTGTCTCTTCAATGGATTTTTTTTGCCGTGCATTTTTTGTAGAGGAGGCACTGAAACACAAGCAGCACAGGAAGGAGTTCCAGCACATAGGATCCCCCCAGCCTGGGGAGCCTGTTGCTGGTGTTGTTTTCCCCCAATGACTTCATGTGCAGACTTAGACATGCTGTTTTCCTTGGCATGCCTGACAGACTTTCATCATTCCTCTCACAGCCTTTGTGTTTTTGTTAGCTTTCCTTAGATATGGAGGAGAGATCTGACCTAGGCAACCCTGACTTCCTCCCTCCTGCCCTAGATACTCCTCTGGTTATTCCTTTCTCTGCCGTGGCACTCAGTCCTCTGGTCCCAGGGCAGGCTCAGCCACTGGCAGTAGGCTCTGCAAGTGCCATTCCTTCGAAGAATAAAGAAGATGAAGTGATCTCAGACTCTGCTCTGCCAGTGTGGGTCCCCTCACAGGGATGGTTGATTAGGCAAGAGCCTCATTTTGTTTTACATTTAAATAATGGCATTTTCCAGGCTGCCTGCCTGAATGCTCTAGAGGGACAGGGTGTCATGTAAATGAGGAACTGATGGATGCTCCCTGGCTCGCAATAAATGTGTGTTATCTTGAAGAGGTGATTTTGAACTGCTTTCAGGCTGCTGTAGTAGTTCTTTCCTGTTAAGAACGGGTGAGTTAGTTATAAAGTAACACGAATGTAAATAGGAGACTGATTTCTTCTCAAATTTCTTTTGGCTGTCTTGGAAAGATAAGGAGGAACATGTAAATATAAGCTGGTTTTTCAAACCCTGCGAAGTGGCTTCTGCAACTGCAAAGTCAGAGAAAACCCCTTAGTTAGAGAGGTAAAGCCTCCCTAGTCCAGGCTTCAGACCCCTCCACCCCTGCAGCAGAGGGAAGGCTGTGGAGAAGGTGTTGTCACCTCTTTTCCTGGTGGGGGGACATAGGGGAGACACCTCCTGGGAGCATCTGGTTCACCAGAGTCCCTGCCCTGGAGACTGGGGAGGGCTGAGGTGAAGACAGGATGAGGTAAGGACTGACAAAAAGTGGGGAAAAGGGAAAGAGCAACACCTGAGTCCCCAGGGGAGTGCCTGGAGGGGTCAGGGCACCGGTACACTGAGAGTTAATGTAAAGCCAAGAGGCTGTGAGCTCTTGCTCTTGGACCTCAGAGCCTGGGGATGGTTTTGGCAACACTGGCTGTGAGCCTTGCTCAGCTGGCCCCGTGCAAGAGGAGGCTTGTTTCAGCCCCCTAACCCACTGCTGGGAAAAGCTTACAGCTCCTCAGCTTTGTTTATTTTAATGCAAAACAAGGCACACTGAAGCATGTTTCTTCTGGAACAATAGCTTTTATCCTACATTTGGTAAATTGAAATATATGCTGGTTCAGTAGCGTGGATCTCTTGAAATGGATTTTATTTAGCCTTTGTTATACTAATGGCAAAGAGAATGGTAATGAGGAAGAAAATTGAGATTCTTACTTTTATTATCAATTTATTGTTAGATGATCTCTTATTACATATCCTAATAGTGATTAAGGTTCTGTCAAACTAGATCACAGTTAACATAAGGTGTCTGCTCTTAAGAGGTTGTCATTTAGGTGCCTCTTCTTGCTTGAAGATGCACTTAAGGGGACTAATAAATGGTCTAAGTGATTTCTTTGTAAGCCTTGCAGAACTGACCCCACAGCAGCGTTGGGCAAGAACACACCCACACTGAAACTCAACTAGTTAAGTCTCATTTTCATGGAGAACTTTGACATTAAGGATTATCAGTGTCAGCTTTGCTGAGCCCTCCTCACACTGTGCAGGTCTCTGAGGTGCTTCTTGCCCTGGAGGACCGTGCTGGCACTACAAAAAGAAGAGTCATTCTGGTTTAGCAGAACGTGCATTTCCACGTCCCAGAGCAGTGCAGAACACCTTAGGACCTTGTGGGCTTTTTCTTTTCTTATTTTTACTGTCCCTCTCCATAAAATGAGATAATATTATGGCACCACTGTCCAACATGGAAAGTGTTTATCCAGATCTCCACAGTTTGGTGGTGATTCTGCCCTTCTTTCAAATTCTCTTAGGATCTTGAGGTGACAGACTGAGACTTTCCTAAGGTGCTGTATTTCCTTTTTAATGAAAAATAGTTGATTTGGAGTCTGGGAACCCACAGGCATTTTGGAAAGGACTTTCTGTTTTACCTTCCCTTGCCAGGAAAAACCTTTCCCTACCTGTCTGTCTTTCAATATCACACAGAGCAACTACAAGACTAAACCAGGAGAAAAACACTTTTGTTCTTATTATTTTATAATGGGCATCATGATGTAGCAAGACTCAAGAGCAGAGTTCCTGAAACGTAGTTACTTCAAGCCTTTTTGAAGTCAACCTCCAGAATTAGTTATCTTGCTGTTTTATTGTGTGAAATACAAAACTGTGTAACCATGGCAATGTATGCAGAAGTTACACAAGAAGTGTCCCAGCAAAACAAGGGTGTAAGTGGGCCTTCAGGACTTAAAATCCTCTTAAAATCCACTCTCAGTGCTGAGTTAAGAGTCTAAGATGACACATGTTTTAATATTGGTGTCACTCAGCATATGCCTGTAATTCCAGCCTTCCTCAGTGAGGGTAGGGAGAAAACCTTGTGGTTTCAGTGTGTGCTCCCAGTGAGAATTGAGAGTCCTGAGGTTTTTTCCTTCCAGCTGATTCTGCTGCCTGATATTTGAAACATAAACTTGCACGGTGAAAAAAATTACCCTAATTCAGAAAAGCAAAAAAGTCCACAGAAGTAAGTGTAGAAATTGTCCTTCAGGCTAAGGGTAGAAATTGTCCTTTGGGCTCACTGTGTGGGTTATTTTTGCAAGGCTCAGGAATCGCTGCCTTTTGCACTTGCCTTTCCTCATGCTCATTTTTAAAACTGCAGCATGGCCCACCTTGGTGCTGCTGGGAGATCCGAGGTATTTTTCCAGTAATTCCCTTTGAGTCTTGAGTTGCAGGCTGAAAGGTCAGAGGCGAGGCAGGAGGAAGGATAAATGTGTCTGGTGCCGGTGGCACGAGGAATCAAACTTTTATCTAGGAATGACATTTGCTTTTGGATTGCAAGGCCAGGGGACCAGGCTTGCTGTGTGGGCAGCTGCCTCAGAGGGGGCTCCACAGAAATGCTGCCTTTTCCACCAGCTGTGAAGTCGATGTTGGCATCCATTCCTCTTCCTTATCCAGCATTTGGAGGAGTTACTCTCTGCTCACCGGTTGCTGAGCTTTTGTTCGCAGGTTGCAGCATCTTCTGCCTGGGTTTGTGGTGCCTGGAAGGTCCAGAGCCCTGTGTTCATGAAGTGGTGGGATGGAACAAAGACAACATTGTTCTGTGTGCGAGAAAACTCTGCCCTGTCAGGAGCTGCCTCGTTTTTCCATCCATGGTGTCATCCTGGCTCGTTCCACCAGCCCTTCTGGCACCATTCCCAGGATGAGATATATGGATGATAGGGAAGTGAGGGGCTGTGGAGACATGGCCAGCTGGCAGCATCCAGCCCAGGGCCCAGTCAGGGACGGAGCTGGAACAGCAGAGCAACAGGAGAGCACAGCTCCCCCCGTGCTGCCAGCCAGGCTCCCTGAGAGAGCAGCCCTGCCTTCATCTTGAGGGCAGTTCTTCTTCTCATGGGCTGTTTGGATTTCGGTTTTTATTTCTGAGATTGCTTCTGGGGAAGGATGTGTTCCTCTTCAGAGCTGTTCCCCTTGATGAGTTCTCACTTGGGGTTCAGCTGGTGAAAAAGATTGAGGTGGAAAACGTGCATGGAGCTCGTGCCTGGGGGGGTGGTTTCCCTGCTTACCTGAGCTCTCAAGCTTTATTAACCCTGCCATAAGTCATTCTGACAGCCCTGGTTCCTAGATGGCTGCTGAGATTTGAGCTCTTTGAGTCAGCTTTTTGAGTGTAGGGAAGGGAAGGGAGGAAAGAAATGCCTTCATCCAGGCATAAAGCTGTATCCCGTGGTTTTGAAAGGAACCCACAGAGGTGTTAAGCAAGTTTCTCACTCGGGTGAAAGCACTTCCAGCCTCTGAGCTGTTCTGAAACTCATTCTCACCACCTGCTAACTCTCACTTGGGTAGGAGGCCCCTTGTTCATGCAGAAAATTATCCCAAGGAGAGAAGACCAAGTGTCAGGGAAATACAGTTTGCTGTAAAATGAAACTGGTTGAGCTTTGTGTGCTCCCTGCGTTTCCTTGGAGGATGTGCTCCTGTCAGGGGTGGGAGAGCCACCCTCATGCCTGGGGAGCTTTGCCAGCACAGCCCTGGTCTGGGGGCAGCCATCCCTGTGATTTCAGCCCCAGGCCTCTCTGCAGAGCCAGGCTGCCAGTTGTGTCAGGTTGCTGGTTGCCACCGTGACCTGAACGTTCAAATCCCTTGGGGGATTTGAGATGTGGCTGACAAACCCCTCGGACTGTGTTCCAGGCACAGTGTTCACTCTGGTCTCTGGAGGAGGATTGTTAGTGAGTTAGTTGGCTGCACATACAGGTGGATATATGCATTTCCCAAACATCCATCTGGCTGCCAGCCTGAGAAATGCCACTGTGCTGGGAGTGAGTCCTCCTGTCAGCGGTCTCACCTCTCCCTCTGCAGAGCTTTTAGGGAGTGTGCTTCATCCAGTTTTCTCCTCGGGCATTCTGAACGCTGCAGGGCCCCTAAGGAGCTTCTCCTTTCCTAAATTCTCAAGTTTCTAACTCCATCTTCCTTTCCAGAAACGTGAAGGCCTCCTGCAGACCACTCATGTTTCAGAGGAGCTGACGACCACGACAGAGTAAGCACGAAGCACTTTGGTGTGTCGGTGGTGCCTGATGTGAGACCAAATTTATAAAGATTACATTTAATCTTCCCCTCCGTCCTTGCTAAGTTAACAAAGTCCCTTAACGTGGTGCTTTTTTTAACTATCTAGAAATGACTTGGTCTCTGGAAATACGTTACAAAGGAGAAGTGTCCTCTGGAAATTCCTGTGTCACGGAAGCTTTTAATGGAAGAGTGACCTTTGAGAGCTGTTTTTTCCCCCCCTGCCTTCTGCAGGCAGATATATATATAACTGATTTCAGCCCAGTACTGTTTTCTCTCTCAGGTGAAGGGCTAATGTAGATATTTTGGGGAAGAATTAGTTTGACAAAAGGCAATTCTTTGACCAGTCTCTCAAAACTGAAGTGACACCCCATGAAAACTGTAAGGGTGTTTTAAACGGGGTATCACTTCAGTCTTGAGAGGTACGTCAGAGATCTCTGTTTTCAGCTCAGGAGTACAGCTCAGCAAAACCAAACTGAATAAATAAACCCCATTCCCTCCCCAGTTTTTTGCACCAGAGTGCTTTGCTTTATGTTTTTACAGTCCTTTTTTGTAAGGAGAAGGCTAGACACGCATTTTGGCTGCAAATGAAAGCTGAGATTTTCCCTCACGTGGCCTGAAGGCAACTCATCTAAGAGGGGCTTACATGAGCCCTCCCTCAGATTATCAGAGTATTGGCTCCCTGTAGAGTTGGCTCAGCTTCCCCTGGCTTTGAAGATAAATGAAGTACCATGTGGCTGAGCTCAGGGGGGGAAGATCTTTCAGATGGAAACGCTCAAAAATGAGATCATAACGTCTCTGCGTGGACATTAAAGGTCTCATAGTGGGGGTTTTTTTGTAGGATCAGAGCTCTGCCTCGGGTTTGTGGGCCAGAATTCCTCCCCTCACTCCTGTGCTCTTGAACAATGGGGCTTGGCTTGTCCTCTCCCTCAGATGTGGTTTGCAAGATGTAATCTGCAGGCTGGGGCTCAGGCACTTTTTTTAGCAAGATGTTTACACATTTGCATGTGTGTTTATACGTATATTTTGTGAAGCTATTTAATATTACACAGTATTAAGAGGTTTGCTGTTTAATGTGTTGCATGCCCAGATGCAAGAATAGCCGTGGAAAATGCAGTGATCAGCAAAATCCAACATTCACTGCACGCTTTCAGATTCCTCTGTGCAAATCAGGGCCTGATTCTCAGCTGATAAACATCTGCACATGTCTGCTGATGTCACTGGCTGTGTAAATATTTCAGATTTGGCAGTTTTATCTGCATAGTATCCACATATGGTGTATGTTTTCTTTCTTCAGAGAAAACAGGTTAAAGTGGGACAGATAACTGTGCTTCTGAGCTGTGTGGGTTAGTGACTGATGCCTGTATTTGTGGGAAATGTGCACAGAAACACATTTATTCATTCACCCTCCGTCATCAAAATTGTTATGGATAAGAAATCACAATTATGTGTAAAATATAATTGTGTAAAATATAATTATTTGTAAAATATAATTACAAATTTCCATTCATTTAAAATGTGCCCCCCCTGGCATCACTGGTGTTCTGGGCCCATTCCTGCAGCACGTTGGGTCTGGTCTGTGACATGCTCAGCCTCCTGGCTGTGGTAGGAGTGGTTGGCCCTTGGGAAAAGCAGAAAAAATCTTGCAGGAAAAGGCCTGTTGAGCCCGTGCTCTTGTCTTTTCAAAGTGATTATTCATGAACTAACCTGATGTTTCTGAATGCTCTGACTTGCAGGATGATGATGGGAAGATTTGGTGAGTAACAAAGTTGACTCTGAATATTTATTTATTATTATTATTATTATTTGTGTCAGGCACAGACATCTGGTCTGGTTTCTTTCAGCAGATCAAGGCAATGGGTTGGGCAATTCCATGGGGGTTGGAATGTGTTGAGGGGGCAGGTTTTGTTTCTCCACATGGATGTGGGGCATAATGGGTGGAACCAGACCCTCCAGGATACTGTTTGTGCCCTTTACACTGGTCTCTGCTCTGTTTAATTTGTGAGTAATGAGCAGGAGCCCCTCACTGCAGGAAAGACACTCAGGTCTGGAGTGCCATGTACAGCTCCTCTGTATTCACTAGAACTTAGAATTTAAGCCTGACCAACTGTAGGTCTGGTCTTCTAAATGAAAAACAGGGTTTTTTTGATGTTGCTGCCAAGAGATTGCATTTAGGTTTTTTTCATGGCATTAAGTCACTTCTCAGCTAGGAGATGTGGGCTCATGTAAAGGACTGTGTGTGATGGAAAATAAGTAATCAGTTTTCTGTATTCACTCATTATAACATGTGAACATGACCATTCCCCTCTTGCAGAGTATTGCCATAAATCACTAATAAAGCATTTGGAACATAAGTAAAGTCAGGGGGCTTTGGGGGTAAATATCTTAATAAACCAAAGAAATTTGGATAATAAATGTGTTTGTTTATTTAATGGCAGAAAACTATTAAAATATGGGCTGTAAATAAAAAGAAGTGGATCTTGGAAAAGCTGTTAAAAACTATGCTGAAAACATAGATTGGGTTAGATATTATTTTACAATGTTTGGAAGGTCTAAACATAATTTAAATCTTCATGCTGAGCTTTGCTCTTCATACACTGTTCAGTTGAGTTCAGTCTTAAGCTTTACTAAATTCTCAGGTACTACTAGTAATTTTTAATTAACCAAATTGATATCCCACTTTGACACTGAGTGGTGGGTGCAGCCATAGCTATTAAGTCAGGATTGGGGCATAGTCAAAATTTGTGTTTCATTTTAATTTTTCTTTTCACCTCAATATTTTGTGTTCCAATTACAAATGGCAAAAAAAAAGGGAAATCAGTGAATGATATGTTTATTTTCAGTTGCCTTCAAAATTCCCAGCGTAGTTTGCTCTGGCATTTAGCTAAACACCAGAACAGGGTGGTAACTTTTAGCTTGGGCCTCTTGTTATGTGGCTTTCTCAGGAGAACCTTTAAGCTTTAGACACATAACCTGCTTCCCACACTTGGCTGTTGGGGCTGTATTGATTTTAATTCTCTTTTTCCCCTCAAACCAGAGCGTGATGCCTTTGACACACTCTTTGATCACGCACCAGACAAACTCAGCGTGGTCAAAAAGGTAAGAAATAAAATCCCAGTTTTATTTTCCACGTTGCTTTTTTTTTTTTTTTTGAAAGATATTCAGAAACATCCAGCAAGTAACAGAAGGGGGAATGTGGAGTAGTGAAGAGTTACCCCCAAAGGGCACTGTTTCAAAGCCAGCTGATGTTTTCCACAGCACCCTGAGATGTGATTCACCCATAAATAAGTTTGCTAAATGCAAAGCTTTTAGAGAAGAGTTGGTTTTGTCCCAGGGCTCTTCTGCTGAGCACTAATTCATCTGGTCCCCTGGTTTGTCCCCCAGGGCTGAGCATCATCTCACAGCACACCCACCCAGACTTGGTTTTGACATGGCTCTTGGTGTCAGACAGAGCAGAGGGGTCTGTAGCTGTTTATCTCTCTCTGCCAGCCCTTGTTTTAGGGAAGACATAAGGAAGAGGCTCCATGTTGATCCATCAGATAGTTCCAGCATGGCTTTTTATTAGAACTGTGCAGAGATCAGCATTGTAAATTGTCCCTTCCCTTTGTATGAAGCAGAGGATGTGTGCATTTACAGTAATGCTTTGATGTCTCTGGAAGATTTTATCTTTCCAGTCTGTAGTGTCTTCTAGAGAAGTGTTTTTAAGTTGATAGAGAGCTGAGTTAACTCTTTCAAGTGCTCAGCCCCAGCTCTGTGTCCCTTTGGAAGGGGTGTGAGCGGGGTGGCAGATCTCAGTGCTTCAGTACATCAGCACAGAACTGCCTTGGAGGAGCAGGATGTTGTGTCTGGAATAGAAATCCCATCCTGACTGTCATTTGCTCACTGATCTGCACACATCCCCCCAGGAGCCAGAGGTGTGTGCTGTTGGCATCTTCTCAGGCCCCTTTTAGCTCAGTGCTGCTCATGCCTTGCTCCCAGCTGGTGGAGCTGCTCCTGGAACCTGAAAAGATCAGTGTGGACAGGGAATGCTCCTGCTTGCTTCATCTCCAAGCACTGATGTCATCTCAGCTTTTTTTCTGTCACTGGAGTTTGCTCTGTGTGCTCAGGAAGCTGATACAGTGAGCTGTGTGTGATAGCACCATCTGGTGAGTTCTGGCACGTGGTGCAACAAAAATGACTCTGAGTTGTTTTCAGTTTTATGTACTTATTTGTGCAAAAGCAAACAGCCCACACCCGTGTTTATCATATTTATCATATTTATCATTAAAAAAAAAGTCTGAAAAGGTCACATGTTAACCCTTTCACGTGGTGTGGTGTCTGAATCACTGCCTCTGGTGTTTTCTTTCGTAGTCTCTGATCACCTTCGTGAACAAACACTTGAATAAACTGAATTTGGAAGTAACAGAGTTGGAAACCCAGGTAGGAGGCTTTTTCTTTTTTGTGTGTAATCTGTAAGTTGCAAATCTAGACCTTGTTATGGAACTGTTTCTCTTTGGGCATGTTAAGGTGTGGGATCTTGGAGCAGCAATGACGTGCTTGGAAACTTTTAAGTGTGGATTTCGGTGTCAGTGGGGTAGTTCTCACTTTAAACATAAAATTAAGCAATTTTTCAGGCTAAGCAGAAGCAGATCTTCTCTCCAGAGTTCACTGAACTGTGGAGAGATGGTTATCTTATTGTCTCAGCAAAAAAGCACAGCATCTAAAGAATTATACCAAGAGTGTGGGTAATTGGTTTGAGCTTGGCTTGGTATAATACCAGTTATTCATTCACTGCTGTTTTTTAGCTTTGCTGAAATAAGGGGGTGACTGGATCTGATCTGTCACAACAAATAGTTCCTTAAGGGTACCCAGCAATTTATTTTTTAAAAGAATAGAGGATGTCACATGTGCCATAACATTTCCCCCCTTAGCCAGTCAGGAGTCATCCTGTCTGGTGCGAGCACTGAATTGTATTGCCCAAGTATGCAGGATATTATTTAATATTTGCTGAAACTCAACCTATTTTAGGGGGAAAAAGATTCTTTTATGAAGTTAAACTTCCTACCTGTGACAGGGGAGATTTAATTTGAAGTTCTGGTTAAGGGCAAAGACTCGAATGTCCAACACACACAATTTAAGAAGGTAATTGTTCCAATTACCAGGTACTGTGGTAGTGGGACTGGGAGTATTTAATCTGAAAACATGTTTTCCCAGGACATTTTTTTTTTTAATAAGAAAAAGCTTTCTTAAATACTGTAGAGAAGTTGGCAAGATTCCTCAAGCAAATAAAATGAATGTGAGGAAAGCAAGAACAGACAGACATACATAACCCCACCCTAAAATATTCAGTAGCTCAGTAAATAGATAACTGGCTGGAGAGAAAGAAGATCTTTTTTTCAGTCCCTGCCTATTCAGACCAGATATTCTGCACAACTAAGGAATACAAATTGTAGATCACTCCTAGGTCAGTTGCTTTTAATTTTTTTCTGCTTAGAGCTATTTACTGTATGTAAGTAATTATAATAAAATATGGTCTTACAGGGGTTAATGCTCTGAGAATTGCTGATGGGCTTCCTTGTTTTGCTCAGGAAACGAGAGGAGGGGAAATTGTGCTACCAGATGTAGGGAGAAAGCCTCCTGTGGTTTATTTTCCTTTTCTTTAGAGAACAGACAAGAGAGCAGCTCTGTCAACAGGCTCTTGAGAAATTAAAAGTGATTTCTCTTGCTCAGCTGCACTGGTGATTTCACCCTGGACAGGTGAATCCAGGGAGCAGAGGAACAAAGCCCTAAATGCTTGTTACCATTCCCTGCTGTGACTGAAAGGATCACTTGGTGACTCCTGAACCACCTCACACCTTTGTGCCAGCAAAAAAACAGGGGTAGAAATCAAAATAAATAATTTGGGCCAAGCATTCTTCGTTCTCCTTGTTGTTTACAAACAGCTTCTTTCTCCTGGGAATGTCAGCAATATTCCTCTTTAGTTTGCAGATGGTGTTTACTTGGTCTTGCTCATGGGGCTCCTTGAAGACTATTTTGTTCCACTTCACAACTTCTACCTAACACCTGAAAGTTTTGATCAGAAGGTGGGTAGAAACTCCATTGTTTCCATGTTCTTTTTGCATTGTTATCACATGCTACTTTCCAGTTGCTGCATCTTTTCCCTTTGTGCCAGGTAAATCAGAATAACTTGGTATATTCTCTCCAGGAGCTGTGGCAAAGAGGCCCTGGCTGTGACACTTGATAGTTAAAACCACTAAAAGTTGTTTGTGAAATGAATGGGCAAATTCCCAATAGCTGAGGAAGAAAGCTATTCTGTCACTAGCATCAAACAGCACATAATAAATAAATAAATGAATAATCAGAATGAATAAATCAGTAATGACCACTTTGTGCTGGAGAGTACTTTGCATAACCAAAGTGATTTTTTTTTAGCTTGTAGTACTGCCTGAAGTGGTTTTGTGTGCCAGACAGCAGAGTTGATGCCTGGCCTTGTATGTTCTGTGTAAACAGGCAAGAGAGAGAAAAGATGAGATATGGGAAGCTCAGCTTTTGCTGCATCCTGGGATTGACACAGAGATAAAGCTTCTTCCCAAAGTCACAGGATGTCACTCCTTAAAACTGCCCCCTCATCTCATCAGGATCAGTTCCCTAATACCTGTTCTTTTCCTGTAGTTTATGGAATAAAATAACATATATAACATTATAAAACAACATAGTATTATGTGATAGTTTATTGAATGCTCCTACAAACCAGATGAATAAATATCATTATTTGCTATGTAAATGTGTGAAGTAGAAGAGGTGGAACCTGGGCTGTGATCTTTGGTTGTTGTGGGGTGAGAAACTGGATGTTGAGTGCTCACAGGTGACATGTTTTGAAGCTGACCTGAACCCAAAAGCTTGTCTGCAGTTGTTCCTTGGACATAAATGTGCATCTGTGTGTGTCTGGTGCCTGGTATAAGAACACTGATTCATTCTGAATGTTGTATGCTGCACAGGAACTGGGTAGAGCAAGTGGGAAAATTATTGTCTATTACATCTTACACAAGCTCTCCTTTAGAGCTTTCTCTTGCTCTTTTTTTTTTTTTTTATCTCAGTATCTTGAATTTTTGCCCCTGTAGAAGTGCAGGGTGCTGAGTTGCAGCCAGCACCTGTTCAGTTACAATTTTGTTATTAGTGGTTTAAATTCACAAAGATTAGCAAGTACTCCTGAAGTGATGTTGTGGCTTTGGGTGGAGACTCTGCCTTGAGGGATGGGGATTTGTAAGTCAAAGGAGAGGCAGGCACTGTGGTTTTGGGAAAGAATAAAGTATTTTCACACTGAAAGGGATTGGGTTTGTCACAATGAAAGAGGAGGACCTGCAGCAGGTAAAAAGAGATTAATAAAGTCCTGAACAATCAGTGTGAGTGAAAGTGGCCTTTCTTCCTTGTTGTAGGGGAGCTCTGTGTGCTAACTCCCTGGTTTTCAAGATGAGTGGCTGTAATTAAATCTCCCCCTCCCTTGCTCTGTATCTCCAAAACTGTCACTTGCAGTAACAAAACTGCACAGAATTCATAATGCAAATTGCCTTGGTTAAATTTCAGTGAGCGTGGACAAGAAATCTGCTGTGCAAAGCTCTTTAAATCCTGTTTGTCCCTCAAATGAGAGGTTAGAAGAAGACACCTACTTTCTTTCATTTTTATCTTGTTGTCCCTATCTTTTAATAGTTATTGGGAGCTCTCTGGCCTCTGCCATGGAGACTGAGCTCGGGGCTTAATGGGGTTTCTCAGTTCCTGTGGGACCCATCACATTTCTACACTTGAAATTACTTTCTTTCTATCAAAAGTGAATATTTACCCTACAAGCTTTCATTTCTTAGCCACTCATATGTACTTTCTATTAAATGTATCAGTGTTTAATATTGAGTTAAACAGAATTACCATTGTCTACGTGAAATTATAGAGAGAATAAAACATTTTAAAAAATTGAGGAAAGGTTTTTAATGCCTCTATAACTGTGAGATTCTAAACACTTCACCTCTTTCAGGTCCATAACGTTTCCTTTGCTTTTGAGCTGATGCAGGATGGAGGACTGAAGAAACCAAAGGCTCGCCCTGAAGGTATGGACATGCTTTAAACTGTGTGGGAAGACATAATAGCAGGTGCATTTCAAGTGCATTTGAAGACAGGAGCAGTGGTACCACAAAGTGGAGCTGTAAATGGAGCCCCTGACAGTTTTCCAAAGGATTCATGGCCTGTGTCTGGGGTATATCCTTACCTGTGTTCCTTGTCTGGAATGGATCCACTGACATGTCCAAATCTGGCTTTAGTGAATCATTCAGGAGCTGTTCAGGGTTATATTATAAATTCAGATGGTGTTCTGCAAAAGAGTCCAAGCAGAAAGCTTTGTATGGTCTGATTCTCATAATTCTTACAGCCAGTGCTGGTCAGGACTCCTGTGTTCAGATTTCCATGACAGGTAACTGAAAGGCCTTGGAGGGGTTTTTTTTGGAGAACCAGGAGCAAACTGTCTCCTTGGTTTATGTGGACGTGGGAGTCAGATCTGAAACGTGTAAAAAACTGAGTTTTGCCTTTAAAGTCTCTGAACCTTGAAATGAATTAATGATGAGGTCTGCATTGTTGCTTGCACTGGGGATGAAAAGAGGAATTAAAACTTTATGACTGCTAAATGAGCGATTCTTATGCCTGCTGTTACAAACTGGGTGTGTTTTAGAAGCTTCCTCAGAACAAAGAAAAACTAGGAGCCCCCAAGAAATGTTTACTCTGACTTAAAATGAGACAAAGTGGTGATGATAAATCGATTAACAAATAGTGGAGCTGCTTATGGTGAGGGACAAAAGACAATATTAAATACCTGTGTATCCTGTTTTAAATCTGGGGATGAAAGGTGCTGCTGAAGAATATTGTGAAACAAGACACTAACTTGGGAAAGTAAAGGTGTGCTCTGACTCTTGGAGCTCAGTCAGTGGGTGTGTGAGGAGAACAAGGAAGCTGGAGAAATAGGAATACAGGGGCAGGGATGGCAGTTTGTTGAGTGGGAGGGTTAAGGAGATGCAGCAGGAGACCAGGTAAGCTGGACAAGCCTGGTTTTAGAGAGAGAAAATGTTAAAAACCTAGGAGAAGACAGACTTAGTTGAAAGCTTGTCCTTTTTTGTTTCATTTTGTTTTGTTGTCATCATTTGACCCAACAGAGGAGGCCACCTTCCCATAAGGCTTTCCTGTATCCTTACACTGTCAGGAATGGCAGGACACTACAGCAGATCTTTTGTTTGCTCAGGACGAGGTGTGCAGATTCAATAAGCAGCAGACTATGTTTAAGTGCTTTACTGATTGAAGATCTAATTATTAATAGAAGCTGGAGAGCTAAATCAGCTCCCAGAACATTCCTTTTTGCTGCTGCAGGATGTACAGTCTCCTGTGTGTTTTCCTCCCCCTTTTGTGTGTCCCCATTCCCAGTGGTTCCCAGCTGTTGGAGTGAGTGTGCTCCTGGGATGTCTGTGGCTGGAACTGCCTGTAAAACTGACTGTTGCTCTTGGAAAACTGCTCCTGTGGAGAGGACAGGGCATGGCTTGCCACCAGAGTTTCATGGAATCCTGTGTGAGGTCTTGACAGTCAGCACTGCCATGTAATTTGTGTTTCCTAAAACAGTAACTCAGTTTGGCAGAGACTCTGAGGCTCTGCAAAATATTCTGTGTGTGGTGTGCTTTGTTAATGCCATGCTGACCCATTGTTTGTTCTGCAAAACCTGTCAGGTGCATCCATGTCCTTCAGCATGAACTGGGCAGTGAATGCCTCTTGAATTAGAATGGCTGCTTTCTGCAGTGCTTGCAAGAGGCCTTGTTAAATATTTGAGTGTGTCTTTGTACAGGTGTAAATAAAAATAGGAGCATGCACATCATCTCCCAGTCTCTGGTTTTCCAGCAAAATTCAGTAGATTGGGCCAGGAGCAGGACTTGATGCTGAATTATTGCAGCAGGACTTGATGCTGAGTTATTGCAGCGGAACTATGTTCTAGTGGATTAATTTATTAGCCTCTAATGAGGTTGTTAGGGAGTGTGAAAGTTTTAAATTAATGGAATATTTTAAACTGTTTTTATGATTTATGGCCACTTTCAGTTAACATTTTATTCGTTGTTGTTGGCAGTGTTATGACTGTGCATGTTTTATCCTAAAATAAGAAACAGGAGGCTGGGAATACGCTTATTTTTGGGAATGCCTGTTAGACACTGATCAATAAGGAACACTGTAATAGCCCACACAGGGAGGATGCATCTCATGCTCTGTACTCTTTAATGCAGCAAACAAAATCATAACAAGGTCTGAAAGTTGGGAAAGTGGCAAACTAGAATTACTACAGTGAAGGTAATTAACCTTAATCCTGCATTGTCAAGGAATGGAGGTGGAATTTTCCCCACTGGAAGATGCATAAAAAGAAAAAGAAAATAAGAAAACATGCAGTGTGCTCTTTCCTATGTCTAAATTTACATTTTAAATGCATCTCTGAGGGAACTGGGTCTTGGTGCTGAGAATGCTGTGGTAGTGAGCAGCTTTCTGTTGTTCTTGGGAAAATTAGAATTATGTTTCATTTTCAGTTATCCAGGTAGGACCTTTCTTTTTTTCAGGGTGTGTGACTTCACAGCAGTTAGGATCTTTCTTTGTGGTGGGGGAAGATTCTCTTACAAATGCAAACTAAAACTCATAAACAAAGTATGTAAAATAGTGTAGGAAAAAAGGTAGAGAGAAAGTCTGAGAGGTTACTGAAAATCTCAGATGAAATGTGGGGGTTAGAGTGTTATCCAGTTTTCCCCCTTTTCTCTACCTTTTCTCCCTCTTTTCTCCCCTCTTTCTCCTCCTCCTTTCTTACATATTGTATCCAGCCTTTCCTTCTACTCCTTCAGCCTTCTCTGTGCTGTGCCTCCCCCCATAGTCCCTGGATTACATGTCTCTGGTATTTCTTGGGCATTTATTACAGCAATAGGATGGAACCTGTTCCCTGGCCTAGTGTGGTAAGAAAGGATATTAAATAATAGAAAGCTTTGAGTCTGCTGAGAACTCCTGCTTTGCTTATTCATGGTTTATCCCCCTGCAGAGCTGTGGGGGTGTGAGGTTTGGTACCTCAGGAGGTGTGTGACTGCTCGTTCACTCCTCCCGTGGCCAGGGAAGTCAGTGGTCATTTCCCAAAGCCTTTATTCCAGGTCTCTGACAGAGTTAGACCTTCTCTGTAAACCAGTTTCAGATGGAGAAGGGAATTACCTTCCTTCTGTTTCCCAGAGAAGCTCCCTGTGGCTGTAAGAGCATCGTTTGGGACATTGGAAAGGCTTGACTTGGGGAGATCAGAACTCTGGGGGGGGTTATTGCTGATCCCTCCAGCTCAGAGGTTTGGGGGCTTTTGTTCCTTTCAGGACAAATGAGGGAAAGCAAAATGCAGGTTAAGGATTTCTCTCCTTTTCTCCCACAGATGTTGTCAACTTGGACCTGAAGTCTACCCTCAGGGTTCTGTACAACCTGTTCACCAAGTACAAGAACGTCGAGTGATCCTGGAGGTGATCCTGCTGAGGTCTCTTCATCCTTCAAGGCAGAAATGACCATAAACACGCCCTCTGCACACCCCCCTTGTGCCTTATGCTCCACTTCATGCATTCTTTCTGCACTTGGTGTGGTCTGTCTGTAGCTCTTTGTATGACAATTCCACTAAAAATAGTGCATGTGTATTCTCTACGTCACTTGAAAATGTGTAGGTATGTCACACTTTTACCAGAAGATTGGATCTGCTGTTTGTTATAACCTACAAGTGTGCTTTTGATAAAGGAAATATACCACTAACTACTTTAATAAGCAGGGAAAACACAAGACCTTCCTCATGGCTGGAGACTCTTTGATTCTACACTAGGCTTTCTTTTGTACACTCCTTGGTTGCCACTGGCATTTGATGATTTTCCAGGCTCAAGTGTTGAAAATAGAAAACCAGCAGTGGGATTTATTTACAAACTGAGCCTTTTCTGTTAAATAGGGTTTCTCTTGGGTGGGTTGGGCTGAGGGGAATTACAGGCACTACCTGAAGCTCATGGCAAAAGCTTCAGTTTTTGGGTTTTTTTTCACCTCATTCTACTCAGTGTTATTTCCATTCAGTGTTTACACAGAATAAGTCTTGTAATGGGATGACCAACTAACTTTTTTATGCCTATTTTTATTTTATCTCTTTTCTAGGAGAAATTTGGTTGCTAGAGCCACTGTTACCCATTCAGCTTCAATCAGCAGCTGGTCAGACAGGCACAGACTGGATTAATGCATTTTGCCCCCAGTCCTTTCTGAAATAATGAGCTTGGCAGTCTGAAGGTTGATTCTTCATTTCACATATAGGAGTTAAAGGGTCAGATTACTCCTGTTGGAGTTGTTGGCAGCTGTAGGGTTCTGGGGGTCAGGCTTTTATAAACAGGCAGGTTTGCTCTGCTCCATGAGCTCACTTGAATCCTTTAATAAGTAGGCATATTCTTCCCCTAAAAATGGATTTCTTACACCAAACATTATTTACCCTTGAACTCAGGTTCAAGAGGAACCACGATCTTTGAATGGTATAATTTTACAATTGGGATTTTCTCCTTCCCTCCTTAAACATTTTTTCATCTCAAAGGGAGAGAAATGGGCTTCTTTTGCTTTTGTTTCATATTTTTGGGTTCTGAGCTTTAGCATTTGAATTACTTGGGTCACCTCCCCAGAAACAAAGATGGAAGGAAGTTGCCCTTTCTTTGCATGAAAAATTCAGATCTCCTCTGCTGTGTAAGGTTCTCTGGGGGAATCATTGCTTGCCTGTGCTTCAGGAAGGAGCAGACCTCTCACTGTTTATACAGAGCCCAGAAAAATTGGACTTGGAGTTCAGATGGGGCCACTAAACTGCCATAGCACCAGCAGTTATTACAGAGGAGATTTACAGAGGTACCAGAGGCTCGTGGGTCAGCTCTCCTGGCAAGTTAAGGACATTGGTGTGAATTGTGTGCTGTGAAACAAGGGGATCACGGGGCTGGGAGGTGATTGAACTGAAAGGTCTCTCAAACTTTTAGTTTAATGCAGTGTTATCTGTGGGAAACAAGCCTGTTAAAGAGTTGTCATTCCACCCACCTCCCTTCAGGTGATGTGGAAGGGCCAGTGCTGTTTCTGTTCTCTGAGCTGCTGGGAGAGACCTCCAGAGAGTCTAGTTTTTGAAATTGGGAGCAATATTAATACCAAAAGCAAACAGAAAATAACAAGAAGGGATTGATAAGAGGGATTTGGCTTTGGGGATGGTTCTTTCTGAGATGGGATTGTACAGCTGGCATCTTCATGGCATGTGAGCAGACGTGACTGTACTGACAGGTTTTAGGAGTTTGTTCAGTTCTGCATTTCTGGTCACTCTGCAGAACCCCGAGGCCCTCTGCTGCAGCCTGAGGCATTCCTTATGGGAACATCCCTCTCAGCCAGGACTGCAGCCTTATGTTGATGTCCCAGCCAGGACTGCAGGCTGGATGCCCTGAGCAAGTTTGGGGGAGGTGTTAGACCACGTTCTGTTGTTTTTAAGTCTGTTTGTAAACATTGCACAGGGAAAACACTCGTTCCTTGGCTCCTTCCCACCCACTGCTCCTGCAGACACTGTATTTATTGTTAACAGGACTGTGAGCAGGGCAGATTTAATTGAACTGGAGCCTCATCCCAATGAGTCCAGTTTCCAGGAAGAGCAATGTAGGTAAAGCTTCTCTGAGCACCTGCTTTTGTCCTGCCTCCAAGTTGATGTTAAACGTGTTATTCACGATCTCTTTGTGTTACTGGGGTTTGACATTTGTTCCCTGGGTACCAGTGGGACAGATCTCAACCCTGTTGGGTTCACCTGGAGTGCTGGATGCTCTGCAGCTTCCACGGTTTGGAAGTACTTAATGAATGTCTGTCTTTTCCAGTCCATACAACTTGACTTTTAGGTGCATTTACTGGACATACTCAGTTCCACTGAGCTCTCTTACCACAGAAGAAGCTCAGACACTCAGCTGCATTCTGGTTTTCAAGATGAAAAACCAACAGTGGCAGATTTTTTTAATCACCTTAAACCTTAAAGGATTTCTTACCCCTCTTCTCCACGTCCCAGTGCTTTCAGTATTAATGTATTTTTTAAGAGTCTTTTCTACTGTTTTTAACAGTGTTTACTCTGGATTTCTAACTACTAAAAACCAGCCTTGCAGATAAAATTCTGGGCTTGTCACATGCTGGAGGCACCCAGCACAGTGATAAGAGTTGTGTACTGTAAGCAAGTTACAATGCAATGCTATGTTTGCTAGAATTCACAGCAGGAGTGTTATGCATGGTTTGTGACAGTTGTACTATTTATTCAAATAAACAAATAATGATCACTATGTTTTTTCCATCTTTTATTTTTTGCTAATTGGACAAGTCTGTGGGAAGAACTTTTGAATGGTGAAGTTCAGCCATCAAGGATCTTAGACATAGGATGGTCTGTGCTCACCAGGAAAAGCAGTGATCTCTGTTTCTGGCCCTGGTACAGATGATGAGATGGTGTGGGCAGCACAAACTACATCTTCTGTAGGTTTCTTCAGCTTTTTTTTTTATTATTATTATTGCTCAGCTGCTGGATCTGATCAACTCGTTTACCTTTTTCCTTCCACAAGAGAAAAGCAACTGAATTACACTGTCTGATACCTGTTAGAAGGTTTGGGAGCCAGTTCTTGCACATCAGCACAGGAGGGAATCCTGGCATGCCAGTTTGTGCCTACAGAGCTCTTGGGAAGTCTGGAGTGACACTGGAAATGTCTGTGTGCTTCCCTTTGCTCTGGTATGGAGAGAGCACAGAGTGGCTCTCCAGTACTGCAGGGCTGTGGGGAACCAGGAAAATGCATTATGAGAACTTGTTGGTGGGACTGCTGTTGGTTCCTTGAATTGTTCTTCAGTGGCTGTTTTTAAGTGAGGGCCAGGTGTGTGTGGGGGTGTGTGTGTGCATGGGATGTGCTTTGGGAATGCACAGGAACACTCGGGGTGGGGGGAGATGGGCAAGGAATCAGCTGCAGCTCCAATGCAGGATTTACTAGTCCTGTTCTGGAGAAGACTGGATGCTCCATGCACCACAGGCAACGTCAGGTTTTGGAGGAAAATAAGAGGGTTGTCCATCATGTGTTTTCCAGAATTATTGTTTTAGTACTGACACCCCATTGTGAAGGAGGCTTTCAAGAAAGAAGTCCTTGGTGTTGCTGGTTGAAGTAGGGAGAGACCTGGAAATTACAGATGGATTTCCTGCTCCCTCTGCCTGCTGATATGAAACTGGCTGTGGCCAAAGTTCCCAATAGCATCTCCAACAATACCTGCTTTCTGGTTTTCACTTACTACATGTTTAGACTGCAGAATGCACTTCTGTATAGGTGAGAAGGTACTCTGGGTCTTTGTTAATTTGTTGTATTGTTGTGCTTGTTTTCTGCTTAGGAAAGAGTTATGTTTGCCCCTTGCTTCAGGATTTTGGGTTAAGTTCTCAGTTACTAAGAATTCCTGGCAGCTGGAAATCTGTTTTCAGCCCACTTTCCTTTATCCCATTTTGTCCATTCTTGTCTTTGGCATGGAGCTCAATACAGGAGTCAGTCCCTTCAGAGAGTTAAACCAGACCAGCTTAGAGTGGCTGGTCTGGTCTCTCATTTTGGGGGTTGGTGGAGGACTGCTGGGTTACTTTTGCTTGCTGGGAGATTTAACAGATGTAGCTGGAACCTGCAGGAAATGTCCAGGGAAACTGGTCACTGGAGGAAGCTTTTCCTGTTTAATCAGTGATGGCAGAGGGGAGGAAGAGCAGCAGCACTGCCTAGTGGGGATAACTCTGCTCTCAGGGTTTTGGGCCCTGCTGTGGCTAATGGGCTCTCCAGGGACAAATGAGTTCATCTCCTGCCTGGATGTCTCCTTCCACCAGGTGGGTAGAGTGGTGCTGATCTGCTTTACCAAATGCTTGAAGGACCATGAGTAAAAGCAGGATTTTGGCTGTTCTTGGCTGGTTTATGGTTACGTGCCAAGGCGAAGCGAGTCTCCCCGGAGGCAGGGCAGGGCAGCAGAGCTGGGCAGTGCCATGCAGGAGTGCTCCTCTCTCTGCAGTGCTCTCTGGGGCTCCAGGAGCTGCACGTTTCCTGCATTTGTGTGCCTGTTTACTCTGGCCTGCAGCAGGGAGCAGGCACACAGCCGGTGAGGTTCCGGATGCGAGGCTGGTTTCGTTTTCAGGAGCAGTGAGCACCACACCACTTCCCCTCACACACCCTGGCTGCCCTGCATGGCAGAGGCTCCCAGCCTGGGGCCAGTCCCCCCACACACAGATCCCATCGTGCCTGCTCGGAGAACATCTTGGAAGAGCTGCTGGAGAGCCACTGGAGGAGAGAACAGTAAGTTTGGGAAAAGGGACTCCTTTTTTAACCGTGTGTCCATGTGGGTTGTTCTTGCTGAGATAACGTCTGATGCTGATGGGCAAAAAGTGGCTCTTGAAAGGTCTGGCCCTAAACAGGGAAGTAGAAGTAAGTTTTAAGTAAAAGTAAGTTTTAAACTCAGTGCACAATGCACATTCTCTTTTTTCCTTATTTATTTTTTTATTGCGGTTTTCTGAAGACGGAAATGTTAACATTGACATTCCCGCTTGGTTTTTGTTCCCTTCTCTGTGTGATCTAGACAAGTGTTCCCAGGAAAGTGAGCTAGTGCAGAGTAGGGCTTTTGCCTTTTCAAGGAGGAAGTAAAGCAGTTGAAACAGTTTGGTACCACTGGTAAGTGCTTTGTGTGTATTCTACAGGTAGTTTGTAAGCCAGAGCCCACCACTCATTAATGCTTTTTCTCAGGGGTATCTGACAGTCACACTGTGAAGACCCATGGAGGAAAAGTGAACTGCTCTGACCCAACTAGAGAACTAGTAGTGGCATTGCAAGGTTGTGCAATAGCCTAGTTCCTGACCTGAGAAAATTTCACTTGCAAGTCACGTTCATAGTCAATAATTAGACCTCAGTTTTATTTAAAACTGTCACAATGAAATGCCTTTACAATCAGTATTCAAGCAGTTGTCTCCTACAATGATCTAGGACCAAGGCTCATGCCACAGGAAGGGCTGCTTGTGAATGCTAATTGTTAGCAACAAACCAGTCTAAGTGGTAAATAGCTGCAGTGCTCAGGCTCTGCAATGCCTGTGGGGAATCAATATTGAGAGATGAGAGGTGAAACACAACACTGGCTCTGCAGACAAATGATGGGCTCTGAGGGGTGTTGCTGCTTAGCAATAAGATCTTGGACATATAATAATTAGCTCCATTAAAGTGTCAGCCTGATCAAAAATCAGACAGTGTCAGGAATTGGGAGGAGAGGAACATCAACATATTGACAACTCCTGATGACCAGAACCCCAGTTTTGATTCAAGAAGGCTGAATTGCAGCCCTGTTGAAGTGGTTTTTAGGGAAGTTTCTGTATATCCTTGCTCTGCTTGTGGGTTTTTGGGGTTCTTTTTTTCCCCCCCAAGATTCTACTTCTGGGGGAAGTGCTGTCAGGGACTGGGTAATGGGCAAGTCATTCTGGTTACCCAGAGCAGCAGTTTTAACACTGACTGAACAGGTCACAGGACTGAGGCCTTAGAGGAGATGATATTACATTATTGCACATTCTGAATTTCAGGCCTTTCCTTACAGGTTTTCAAATTTTAGAGTGGCTTCTGATGTTTGGGCCACGCAGAGCCCAAGGGTGTGGCAGCACAACACATCCCTCTGAGGGGCAGATAGTCGAGGGAAATAAGAGAGACACAAGCTGAGTTTTGCAGCAAAGCTGAGTGAGTGTGAGCTGTGGTTTACACAGACAATTACCATTATGAGCAGGACTTCCCAAGGCATAACAGCTGTCAGAAACCTAATTTAAAAGTAAGTAGTCCTCAGGTTGCTCTGTATTAATTAACTTTTCTCTCTCAGGGCAGTCTTATCTCAGATAGTTCAGTTGTTCCTCAGGCACTACATGACTCAATTTCTCCTATTTTATTTTATCAAGGACGTTTTTAGAGATAGCACTCAGTTTTGCAGCCACCATAATGAAATTAAGTCCCTTGTGACCCTCTCTCCTAGTACCTTGCTGGCAATTTTAAGCCAACTTGAATTACCAGATTGATGTGCAAAAGCATCCAGTGGCTATTTTGTACCAATATTCTCGCCTTGGCAAAATCCCTGTTAAAAAAAAATACATGTTCACAAAGCACTTTGACTGGAGCCTGTAATAAATATGTGAGGGAGAGCCTTCGGAGCTGCAGATTCCAATAACTCTAACTTTTTGCTGAGTTTCAATCTTTGCCAAGCTAAAGCATCCTGGTTTTTTTAGTCTTGTGGACTTTAAGCAAGCACTTAAAACTGAACATTCCCTGCCATGTAAGCTGCCTGTTAGAGCCTGGCTCTGTCTTTGGTGTTATCTGTGTAGGCAGCATGGTAATTTAACTACTGTGGTCTTGATTTAATAGTCTCTAAGTATTGGTAATTTTCAAATTTTCTAGCAGATACTTGTTAATACCTTGGGACTGAAAGTTTTTTTAATTTCAATTGAAATAGGATTTTACTCACCTGTTAGAGGTAAAACAGAATTAGATGGAATTACAGCAAGTTTTAGTACTTCAGGGCTTTTTCTCCTACATTTTGATGATTAACAGGAAAAATGAAAATTGTTTTTAGCTTCTTTTTCTTTACACACATTTAAATATATTTTCAGGTTTTTTTTTTAAAACAATCCACTGATCATGAAACAGTAACTGATAAAACCCCCTTCAGTTTGTTTTCTTCTTAGCAATAATTTTGATCTTTATGTGCCTTTACTAATGATCCTTTTCCCCCCATATTTTTTATCAGTTTACCAGGAGTGAGAAAAGACAATGGATTCAGACTTTTTAAATGTGTTTACACAGCCTTCTACAGTTGATCAGTTCCTAAATGAGACCATCATTGCTAAAGGTATGTACTTTATGAACCTGGAGAGAAAAAGGTCCAAAGAACCACCTGAAGAACCAAACAGAAAATGTGCAGTGCAGATGAATTGTATATTTTTCAGCAGTGATCCCATGGTTTTATCTGTGTGTAATTTGGCTGCTGACTCTTTGGAGGCAGATCATGAAGAAGCAATACAAATTCCAGCTGGTTATTTAAATGAAATTTAAATAATATAAGGTTCTGACCGACTTTATTTTCCTCTTTCCAGAATTGTCCATCCAGATCTTACTGGTTTGAATTACACTGAAGCATCATTTCCAACAGCAGTTTTAATAGTCTGATGTACCATTTTTTCACTGATGAGGAATCAGTTAAAACAAAAAATGGTAGTGTTTCTACATAGGGCAATTAGTGATTATTAGGAATATCAAACTCGCAGCAGATTTTGCCACAAACTTGCAGTAGTCATATCTGACAGTGGTAATGTTTGATTCCTTCCACAGGTGAGAAGAGGAAACTCATAAAACCCACCTCAAGCAACAATCCCAAGTTGGAACAATTAAAACAGGTACCACTTCTTTCACTATATTGTTTAACCCTCACCTCGGGTTGTTTTAACCTGTTGACTTAAAGGAACCAGAGAACCTGTTGTGTTCAGCCCAGTGCTTAGATCCCACTCTCTACAAGTGGGAATGAGCTCTGAACCAGAGCTTTTGCCTCAGAACAGTGTCAGGGTGGTTGGGGCCAAACAGGACCAAGCTTCAAATGCAGTGACCAGTGCTGGGTGTGAAGCTGAGTGCAGTTCAAAAACTGAGTTGTTTCTTGTGTGACACCTCCTAGCCTGGGAGATGTGGGTGAGGCACACCAGAGACATCCAGCTGTTGCTTCCTTGTGATGAGAATCCAACTGCACTGGCCCCATGATAACAAGTTTTAGGGTTGCTTCTTATCTGTCTTGTCTTCTGCCTCCACTCGATGGAGCCTGATGGGGATAGAGAGCAGAGGGAGAAGGGATGGAGAGCATGCATGCAACTCACCAGGAATCCAGGAGAAAAGCTTTCAGGTTGTTGTAGGGTACACTGCCTGCTTGAGGTAATGGGAGGGGTGAATCCTATTTCACAGGAAAGTGCTTTATTTCCCAGTAATTTTGACACCCCCCACGCCCCGTGTGCTCAGTCACTGCCTTTCTCTAATGGCACAGCCCAGGGGAAGGCTCACACACTGCAATTCCCTGGAAGAAAATGGCATGTCTCTCATGAGACCAGCACTTCTTGCATTGTAGAGGTGCTGAAATTGTTATAAATATTATGAAAAGCAGCTGAAGCTGTGTGCTGATGTTTGTGTTATCTGGCATTTATAAACCCGTGGATAGGTGCGTTCCTGTATTACGTTTTCGGGCACATTTGATCAAAAAGATTTGATTTTTGTGTCAGGCTTTCACAATGTTTCTATACAGAAGAGAAAATCTGAAAGGTGGTGCTGCAAAATGCAATTATGTTGTCTACAGAAACACTGGATTTGTTCTTTCCAGATTGCCAAAAATGAAGAGTTTCGCTCAGTTTATTATCTCTGTGAGCTTCAGTGCTTAATCCATTTTCTGACAGGGATTCCTGAAAGAATGTTCTTCATTGTCTAATTTATTTTCTTTGCATGATGTGGAGGTGGAAATTGAGTCCTGAGGGAGGCACAGCCCTCTGGGTGCCCATCAGTGCCACTTGATTGTCTTCTTAATCTAAAGAATTGATGCTTCTCTAGAGAAGGGGTTGGGATGGAGACAGGGACAGGGAGGTGTCTTCAAGGGAAGCAAGGAAACTGTCTTGGGAGAAAGATTTTTCACTGCATTTTCATTTTGAGGTGTCTTTGGAGAACTAAGGAATGAGAAGTGGCTCACTGTGGTTACTATAAATATCGAGCTGCATGTAGAATAGAAGATGGTTACACTGGGCAGCCAGCAGCAAACTTCTCCAAGTATTCCTTTCCTCCTTTTTAGACACAAGGCTCTGCCCTGCAGCTGAGTGGGTCAGAAAGCAGAGCTGTGTGAGCTGCAGGCCGTGGATGTGGCTGGCTGGAGCTGAGATAGCAAGTGAGGGATGGGACAGGTCTGTCCTCAGCACTATGTGCTGCTTTTCTGACTTCCCTCTGTATTTGAGGTACTGCTCTACCCCTCACACATCTGAAGCAAGCATTAGCTGAGGAGCACAGCCTTCTGCTCTGGAACACTCTTAGCACACAATTTGTGTTACACTTTGGCAGGTTCTCAGTTCAGGCATTTGTCGTTCCTTGTGCAGTTTCAAGCAAGATATTTATGTTTTTTTCAAACCCTTTTTACATTTTTGTTAATGTTGGATAACTCACAGGGACCTGCTATGAATTTTCTCCTCTGTTTACAGCAGACAAACTCCAGACACTCCCTCAAATAGTGATACAAGCAATACCCCTCCTTCTTTCAAGAGGGATGTCCATGTTAGCAGCCAGCTGGGGCTACTGCTTTTCTGTTCTGCTTCAGCCTTTCCATCAAAATATGTGGATAGAACACATGCTTGGGGAAGTGCTGAGGAGTAGGAGTGCTCTTCATGTAGGAGCACATGTGATTCCTTTCCAGTTGTAGCCAGCTCTCCTTGGCTTCCTGAGCAGCTGCCCCTTGCAAAGGCAGGAGGGATATTGGAAAGGCTGGTGGGAGGATTGCCATGTAAGAAAACCCCAAAAAAGTATTTGGGGACTGTGCAGTATAATAATGCAAAAAGGAAAAGGAAACAAAAGTAGGAGAGGAAAGGGAGGAGTGGGAGTAACGTGGATGAGTACAAGGAATAACCCACAGAATGAGTGAAACCTCTTTTCTTACAAACTTCTGCCTGGCAGCTGAATTTGTGTGAATTCTGTGATATATGATAAAGGCAGGGGGTGGGAAGTGTAATGTGCAGCCTTTTCCTTGCTGGAAGTGGGAATGGGTCTCCCAGCTCTATAACCATTCCACAGAATTCATAGGAATATAACTAGTGAGGTGTCTACCTCACTTGAAAAGCGGGAAGAACTAACTGATACTTCCCTTTAAAAACCAACCAAAAAGCACAAAGGACATGGAGGTTGAAAGCAAACCAAGATGTGATAAGGGACTACAGAGAAAGGTGAAGCACAGCCTAGTGCTATTCTGTCTAAACAACAGGAATATAACTGCAGCTGCTTTGTTTTCCTCTGCAGTTTTTGATTGACTGGATTAACAGAACTCTGCAAGAGGAACACATAGTAGTTAAAAGTCTGGAAGAAGACCTGTTTGATGGGTTGGTACTTCATCACCTCTTGGGTAAGCTGTTCCTTTGAGTTTAGTTCCCAGACACGTCACAGGGGAACTTCCAGATCAGAGACTAAACCTCCCAACTCGCACTGGCAGTGACCTGCCAGGGTCTCACTTCCCTAGCAGAGGAAGCACTGCACTGAACCAGCTGTGACAATTGCAATTCTGAGCAAAAGCCCCAATGATCCACTGTTGTTTTACATAATTATTTTACTTCTAGGAAAATCTTTTGACCTGCTAGTCGACACAATAAAAAGGTTTTGCGTTTTGAAGTGCGAAATTCGGCGTGTCTGAGAGAAAGGAGGATTTCATAAGTGAGGAGCACAAAGGTGACTTGTGGTGCTCTGAGAAACATTGGATGGAATCAGCACTGTAATATACATGTTTTCCTGCTTTAAAAAAAAATTAAAATTAAACAGCTCTAGGTCTAAAGAACTGGGCTGGAACTGGAACTGATAAAAGTCTAAAAGAGGCTTTTGGTGCTGTGTGGTGCTTGTATGAAGGTGTGACCTCCTGGAGCAGCCTGTTGTTTGTTTTGATTTCTCCATCTCTCCTCTCCCTACTATATTTTTCTTTCCCTTTTCACTCTCTTTGGGGATGTCTTTCAAATCATGTCTCCTTTCCACCAAGGCTGAGAACAGCAGCATGGACAGGATTGGCTTGTTTTCATAGTTACCTGAGGATTTCTTTGTACACCATCTACAGGAAAGATTCACTCGTAGGGTTTCTGTAGCATCCATTAAGAAAAGAAGGAATGGAGAGTGTTGGGGGATGATCCTGCAAGGAATGACTTGAGTCCTCTCCCTTTTGCAGAGCTTCACTGATTTTACTGAGGCTTTCAGAGAGCACAGGAGTTTAACAAGGCATGAGGCTGTGGGGCTGTGGAAGCAATCAAACATCTAAAACAAGGCTTCGTGTGCTTTGCTGCCATTTCGTGGTTCTGATTTATTTTTTTAATTTTTTTTTTTTGCCTTACACTTCCCGTGGACTGCCTCAAAGAAAAGCTGGGGTCCCTCAAGCTGGATGTCGACAAGATCGCGTTGACGGAGAAGAAACAGCGGCAGAAACTGTCTGTGCTCATGGGAGCTGTGGCCAAGTGTCTGCAGCTGGAGGAGAGTCAGCTGAAGTGGAGCGTGGAATGTAGGTGCAGAAGTGAAACAGGAGGAAACTATCCATCACAGGGCTTCTGCTGGGAGGCAAAGGGCTGCCAGAACAGCAATTAAACAGCCTGTTTTCAACGACTGGTTGAATCAAAAGTGAGACAGGAATCCCTGCCCCTGACTGGCTCTGCCTCCCCTGGGTGTGTGGCTTGGGGGTCCCTTACCAGCCCTCAGTGTCCACACACGTGTCTCCCAACAAGAACTTTGAAGCTGTGCTATTGCTAAATGGTGATGTTGTACAAACCCCAGTCTGGTGTCCCACCTCTGCTATGGTCCCCCACGACTTTGGGATCCTCTGCACAGGGAGAATTCCCGATGCTGGAGGGAAGTTTACTCGTTTTGCACACTGAACAGTGTTTTCTTTCTTGCCATGGAACAGCTATCTTGACAAAGGACCTGCTGAGCACACTGCACCTCCTGGTTGCAATAGCAAAGCACTTCAATCCCAACCTGGCTCTGCCTCCAAATGTTCAAGTGGAAACAATCACCATTGAGGTATTTCTAGTTCCAATAGGACCCAGAGTCTTTTCACAAGGCTAACTTGCTTGGAATTGTATCTATATTTTCTGTGAACCTTTTAATTTCTCAGCTTGTTGGATTAGATTTAGTTTTCAGTTCAGCTCTACTTTTTAAAGGGGAGAAACACTATGCTGTTTTTCTTCCTTGATCAAAAAAAAAAAAAAAAAGGAATTATCCAAACTGAAAACAGCTTTTGGTGCCTGTAAAGAGGAAAAAGAAGATATTCTGCTGTTACTGTCTCTAAATGTTTTAAAGTAGAAACCTATACTCATAAATTATGACACTGGTTTGTTGCTGAGGGTTTCTTTCTTTGGGGGAAGGGAGTTTTTACTGGCCTGTCTCTTCAGGCTGTCAGTTGGGGGAAGCACTGTTTTTTTGATGCTATGTGGAGTACTGAGAACTATATAGAGGGGAAAAAAGGAACAAGGATGTAAGAAAAGCTCCCAAGGGGCTTTAGAAATAGTCAAGAATTGCCATCCTAAATTTAAGCATCCCAGAAAACTGAAGTCCTCTGCAGGGGGGATTTATCTGTGAGTGGCAGGCCGTGGCACAAGGTTATTATAAGGCAGAGGTGACCACCTCCAGTGCTGCAAACAAGTCATGAAAGCCTCGTTACTGCTTTTGATTTCTCTGTGTGTGTGTGTGCCAAACTCCAGTTTTTTTATTGTCCTTTCAACAGAACACCTCCAGAGGATTAAAGGCATCAAATGCGGTGGAAAATATCACAGACAACAAGTAAGAGGGGATATATCTGGGTTTTTTAACACTGTCAACCAGAAAAGAACCATTGTGGGTGTGTTCTCCCTTGGAAAAAATAGCTGGGATCATGGTGATGACAAAGGGTGCAAACCCAGGCTTGCATATGCATTTGAGCTATTTCTCTGATTTCTTTCCTTTTTTTATCCCCCCCTTCAGATTTGGTATTATGACAGAAGACCTTTCTTTATTCCTTACCTAAACTTCTCTAAAATAATATGCATGATTATTTCTAAGGCTTGGTGTGGAATTTCATAGCAAATACAGTAATAAAATCCCAGTACTGTAAATCTACCTGTGCTAGACTAAACTAGAAATTTTCTAAAGCCACAAAGGTTTAAGTGTATTTTTAATTCGCTGCTGTTGTGTCATTAAATAAAGAGAAAGGAGGCAATTCCTTCCTTATTTTGCTGAGAAAGAAAGGTTTGTTGAGTTTATGAGGTACTGCCATTATCAAAGGAGTTAAGTAGTAAGATACCATTTATATACTGAGAAAATATGGATATCATTCCAAGAACTAGAAACAGATTTTCCTACTGTCATTTTTATATGCCAGAACATCTTCAAACTCTAATATCATGAGCAGCTTATTGGAAGAGGATATTAAGGATTGTGCTTATAAAATTCATTGGTCTGTGGGCCAGTTAAAATCTCACAGGCTTCCAGGAGCTTATGCAGATAAGAAGTGTACTTAGAAATGTCTCTTGGAAAGTCACTCTGACATGAAGTTAATGGCACTTGGAGCTCTATCTCCTCCTTTACAAGATAGCAGATAAGCTTTGCTTATGAATAAGGTTGGCTCTGCTGAATGATTTTTCTAATTCCTGCTTTTTATTGCACTTCCAGAGAGAGCACAGAAGCGCAGTCAAGTAAGTGCTGGCACTGCCAAGTGCAGTGTTCCATTATTGTGTGCTGTTATACACCGTGTCCTGAGCCATTTTTACCTCACCATAAAATCAGTGTGCTCCCACTAAAGTCAGTGGAGATTCAGGGATTTTTTGATTTTTTTTCCTGGTGTTTTTCTCCAAATGTTAATGTCTGTTCATATCATCACAATGCAGTTTGGGAATTGGGTGACCACTTTGCCCTTGGATTACAGGCAACAGGAAATGATGACCCAACAAAGCCTTGTCCGGGGGCAAAATATGTCATGGATTTATGGAACTGTTTATGACCATAAAGCCTTCAGGGTTGTGCTTGTTGCTCCCAAAGTTCCAATGCACTTTCCACAGTTTGCAAACTAGATTTTGAAGTCTACTGGTGGCAGCTCAGTAAAACCAACATCCCCAGAGGTTTTACCCTTTAGTGCTTTTCAGGGCTGTGAAATACTTGAGGGGAAAAATATCCACGTGCACAGAGCCTGCAGAAGGTCTGGGCACTGCTCAGGCTTCAGTGGGAGCTGCTCTTCCTTGTAAAGAAGGTAAAGGAGCACGTTGCATCCCCAGAGATCCAAGGCAACTGTTTCAACTCCCTGCTCTGCCCTTTATTTTCATGTTTTCATGCTTTGCAGAGGTCCAAACTATGTCATCTAATACGTATTTATCGCTCATTCCACTGGGTGTTCTCTAGCGTGGGCTGAAATTGTGACAATAAAAACAGGAAAAAAAAACCCCAACCCAACCCATAACGAGGTGTTTCTTTCAGTGGGTTGGTTCTGCTGTGAAGAGAAATCTGCAATTCACTCTTCCAAATGCTCACTCTCTCTGTTTTTGACGCGGAGAGAAATCCCAAAGCGTGGCTCCAGGAGAGGGCTCTCCAGTTTGCACGGCGGCTGCAGGTTTCAGGCTGTTGCTCAGGGGTTTGTTTGATGGATTCCCCTTTTCCCTGGCACTGCTCCTGCAGCAGCCCCCCAACAGGGAGCACAGGGAATCGTGAGGAAACCCCTTCACAAAGGAGGCTTCCCTGGCGCTGTCTTTTGGGAGGAATATTCCCTAAGCAGAGCTCCCTTTGCTTTCCTGCAAAAGGTGCTTCTCCGTTTAAAAAAAAAAACAACACTGCTTTTCCTGTAGAAACTGGCTCTCCTTTTAATTCTGCTGCCAGAGTGCTCTTCATTTTTAGGAGTGTTTCAGAGGCTTTGTTCATGCCTGAATCAGTGTCGTGGCTGAGTGAGGAGCTGGATCCTGCTCTCACTAAACCTGGGCTGAAAAGGGAGGTGAGGGTGGGCGTTCCATGAATCTCCTTTCCTTAGAAATGAGCTGTGTGCCAGCTCAGTGCCAGCTCAGTGCCAGCTTTAAACTGGTCATTTTTGAGGTCCCAGAGTTTCCAGAGGAAGGGCAATGTCTCCAAACTTGTGGTTTTTTTGAAGGAAGGAGACTGGTTTTTCTGCAGATTTGATGTACGTGATGTTTCTGTTGGGGCAGAGCAGTAAAATGGACAACTCCTCTTCTCCCAGTATTTCATCCCAGAGGTTCAGGGTCAAAAGAACCATAAGTGAAAAGAGATAAACTTGGCCATTGCTCACTGGTGGCAGCACAAATCTTGAGAACCTCTGCAGGGAATTACCTTCAATAATTTCTTTATTGAATGATTCAGTTCAATTCAATAATTTCATTATTGAATGAAATAAATTGTCTTCTGTGATGTAATCAGACCGAAGGGAAGCCTGTCACCCCGTCCTCTGATAAATACAAATAAAATAAAATAAATAAATACATAAATACAAAAGCAGGATCTCTCCCCACCCCCCTAACAACTCTGTTCCTCCCTGGTTTTTAAGTTGCAAATACCTTTCTCCTTCTGGAGCCACATTAAACCTCTGAGCTGACAGTTATTTAAAATAAAACCAATTAATGTTGTTTTGATACAGATGATGCCTTTGATGAATTATTTAGCCGTGCTCCAGATAAACTGGAGGCTGTCAAAAAGGTAATTTACTTTTTTTTAGTAGACGTCAAAATCTGTTAGGCAAAACATAAAAGTTAAATCTCCACTGAAAAAGTTATTTTTTTCTTTCCCCCTCCCTCTCTTCTCCTTCTGTTTTCTTTAGGTGTTTTTGCAATTTGTCAACCAGCACGTTGGAAAATTAGGATTAAGTGTGAAAGACATTGAATCTCAGGTAAACCAGGTTTTGTCAGTGTTTCCTCTCACCACCAGGAATCCTCCTTTTTGTTGTAGCAATTTAAAATCTGGCAACATAACAATGATTTCCAGGTTCAGGTTGAGATATCAAGCTTCAGCCTCTGAAGTTATTGAAAAAGTATTGAAAAAATACAGTCATTTATAGTTACACATTTGTCACTTGTGTCTCTCTCCACACCTGGAATAGTTTGCTCTAACAGCTGTCCTTTTACAAGGTCATATCTTCACTAATATGAATTTGGGAGCCTTATCTATCTAAATATGAAGTTCACTGTGGAAAAGAGGTTGAGGGAGCTGAGTCATAAGACTGTGATTGCCAGAGTAACTAACATTTAAATTCCTTTACTGCTGCAATGGCATTTATGGGAATAATTTACTAAAGCCAAATAATTTTCAGATCGTTCTTCCTCTAGTTTTCAGATGGAGTTATCTTACTTATCTTAATTGGACAACTGGAGGGTTACTTTCTGAATTTGAGGAACTTCTTCCTGACTCCAGCCAGCACCACGGAGATGGTGGGTTGTTCTGTAACCACTTGGAGCTTGAGACAGCAAACACCTCGTGTGTTCAGTGCCTTTGATGGCAGTGGAGGGCTCTGCTGCTGCTGTGTGGGAAGTCAGACCCCTGCAGGCTTTGCAGGGTGTGTGTTTGGGACTGCACAAACACACCTTTGGTGCTCTTACAAGACCTTGGTGTCTTCAAAATCAGCTTCTCGTGGGAGGCAAACAGCTGTTTGCACCTCTTGCATTTGTTTGGCACCTCTGAGCTCCTGGAGCCTCCTGGTGAAATGCAGAGGGTCTGTGTGCTGGGGAATCAGGGGGCTATCCCCTACAAGCCTGTCCTGCAGACGTTTTTAGGGGATGACACCCCTTGCATGGCAGAACTGGATCCCTCTGGGTTTTTCTACGCTGTCCTAAAAATATACCTCAATCAAGACATGGCCAGAACATCTTGAAGGCCCCCTCTGCTTGGAAAGCTCTGGAGAGTTGACATCCTTTCCTCCCTGGAGGCTGGGAGCTGTAACCCCCCCAGCCAGACCTGCTTGGCAGCTTTTGCAACCTGTAGCAGGCAGATTTCATCTGGGCTTTAGGAGTAAAAGCTGTCATCAGCCAGAGGGTACCATGTGCTGGGCTGCCTCCTCCACAGGTCTGGAATGTTGATATGTTTTGAGGTATTTGAGATATTTTCAGCTTGTCTCTGCTGGGCAGGGGTTTTTCATTTGGGTCACAGAATAGCTCTGAAAATCTTGACACTGGAGCTGTTTTGGCTGGGTTATACTCAGATTTCTGAAGGTGAAATGTGTCAGATCCTTTTCAGGTGAGAAGGAAATGTCTCCTCTGGTGTGGTTTGCATTACAGCTTCCCCACACAGATGAAGCTTTTGTCTGATTTCCAGCCTTAGCACAGTCAGTGTCTTATTTGTAATGGAAATTCTCAGAGGTCCCATAATAATGAATAAATATTCCCATGGAGCTTTTCATCAAAACATTTAAAAGCACAGTTGTTTGAGACCTGTGTTCAAACACCAACATTTCATTGCTGTCAGCTGGGTAACTGTTTAAGCTATTAGGAAAAATAGATTTATTATTTTTTTTTTAATCTAAGAACAGGGAAAATATATTTTGAAGGGCATTTCCTTGGAGCAGTTTTTCTTCCTTTTCTCCTTCACCCAGTTTTCAGAATTGTTAGGCCTGGTCCACTGACTTGGAAAGAAATTTTTAACTTTTTCATTAACTTTATCCAGAGGAAGTCAATGAATATTTTCTTATTTAAAATTTCATAGATGACCGTTTTGGTTTTGGTTCAGCCCTATTCAAGCCTCACAGATTTCTCTCTAGAAATGAGATATTCCTACAATTCAGGTACAAATCAGAGCTCTGACTTCCCAGTTCTTACCCTGCACATCACTGGCATCAGAGAAGAATATAATGGGGTTGGGCACTGCTTCAGAACAGTTCTTTCCACTGGAGTAATTTCATTTTAGCAAAGCTCCTTCTGAGCACTGGGCTTGCTGTTGAACAGTTTGCCAAAGTGGTATTTAGCATTTGCTTCTCCTCTGATGTTCATTACAAGATGCACAGTGGGATGACACCATAACTAAAAATATTGATCGACCGTAGTTCAGCTGTCACTTGGACATAAAACATGTCTCTCAATTCCCCCGTGCTTTCTGACTCCCTGTCATTTTAGACATTAATTGGTGCAGCAAAGTGGGAAGATGTAACCTTTGCTGAGATTGAAAAGATCTCATTTGTGTTGTTCAAGTGATGACAACCACAGGCACTGTTCTGATCGACTTCCACTCCAGCTGAAGGGACAGCTGGACGTTCAGAGCTTCACTTCATGAACTGCAGGGAGGGGAAATGAGGCTGGAAGGAGTGAGAGTGAGGAGGAAATGGATACCAGAAATAGGGAGGGATGGGGGGATGAGGAAACCAGGAGCAGATGAGCCTTAAGGTCCCTTCTAACCCAAACCATCCCATGACAGAAATCGGGATGTGATCAGCCTGCAGGTGCAAGAAGACAACTCTGTGTGTGTGTGGGGGGGGTTGTTGCAGTGTTTTTGGGGTGTTTATTGCCAAAAAAATGAGGTTTGCAGGTAACTGTAAAGAAGTCCACCTCTGGCTGCTCATGTGCAGGGAAAGGTGTGCATTCTGTGACAAAGAATATGATCACAAAAGCGTTCAGGTTGAAATTAGGGGTGAGCTTTGTAAAGTCAGGAGGTGAAGATGATGATGATGAAGGAGGGCCCCAGGGCTTCTCAAAACTGTGTGAACTCGATACTTTTGCCAAAACATGCCCAGAGCTGAAACACTCCAAATGTCCTGACTCCTGTCCAGTTGTAAATCCTGGAGAATTGTCCAGCTGGAAGTGCAGCTGGATAAAACAATTTCCTTTTTCAAGCTTTCTTTTCTTTGGTAATTATTAGTTTTTCTGGCTGAAGATTCATTTTGAAATCTGCATGTTGTCATTCCTTGAAAATCTCACATGCATTCCAGAGAGGGAAATGTGGCCCTTTTACCTGTGCTGGTTCATTAAGGGAACAATTAAAAAAACCATTCACAACTGCTGCTTATGTGTGTGATGCTGTTTTGATGTGGGAAGGGAGAGAAAAACCAGAGGAAAACTTTGAGAAAAAACTCCAGCCTTCATTCATAGATGTGTTTAGTTCCTCATGAGTATTATTGAGGATATCATTTATGCTCTTATTGTGTGTGGACACCCTTATGTGGTCCAGCAGAAACTTTTAGCTCACAAATACAGCTGATCCAGAGATTTCCCATCTGGAAATTCTGAATAAGACATGCAGAACTTTTTCCTTCTGTATTTTTTGTTTGTTCCAGGTGTGGTAGGCATGTGGGCATTGTTAAAAAACCCAGAAATAAACTCCATGCATCTATTAGATCCAGTTAAGAATCTGGCCTGTTTTCCCCATGGGAATATCCATTAACACAAGTCTTTCACTTGTGAAGGTCTATTTTTGACTAGATGGATTCCTCTGCCCATCTCATGGGATACATTTTGCTGGAGATGGATTTTACATCTAATTTTATATTATAATTGGTAGAAATTCTGAAGAGCACTCCATGAAAACTAAGGAGATGAATATGAGTGCATATTTATGAATCAGTATCTTTAGCTACTAGAGAAATATTTTCTAAAGCCTTCTGACCACTGCACTGTCAGGGAGAAAATATTATAATATTTTCTATTATATTAATCTCTCTCAAACAGCTCCACAACGTTAACCTTGCCTTGGACTTGCTGGCAGATGGAGGTCTTCTGAATTTTTCTGTGAACTCTGAAGGTGAGTCATGGCGTGCAAACTTGTCTGGAATAGAATTGCTAATATCCTGGCTTAGCAAAAATTAGATTAATTGCAGAGAGCAGGTTCTGCAATGTGACACATTTCATTATATGGCTGCCCCACAGCTCCTCGTTCAGAAATGAATAGTAGTGGTAAAATAAGACTTGTTTTGAACAATCGTTATTTCTCTACTAAAAAAAGTTGGATTGTTATAAGTTTAGTAACTTTACACTAAAACTGGTTGGTAATTCAGTATTTGTTAAAGATTTAAACCAGTGACAGCTCCCAGGGAAATTACAGCAGCTGAGCTGGAGGGAAAATTATTTTCCCATCTCATAAAAAAGTTTCAGTGTGTTAAAAGCAAGTTTGTTTCACGTGGGAAGAAACCTTGCAGAATATGTCTTGAAAATCAGAAACACTGATCACTCTATCTAAACCCAGCAGAGCTGGTGGGCCAGTCTCCTGAATATGAAAATCATAGGTTTTAAGCTTTTCTTATGCTTGGTTCAGACCTGGGAGCTGATCCAAGTGAGTGCTTTCATCACTGGATCAATATACAGGCATGTTCCACCACCAAAAAAAAACCCACAACCAAAAAAAAGCTTCATTTGGATGAGTTCCAATTTTCCAATTAACAAAAATATGGTTCAGAAGTTCCACAAAGAATGTTTTACCAGCTCCTGGTGGGCCGAGGGATGTGGGTGCATCAATGGGTGGTGCTGGGACTGCACAGCCTGACCCCTTGCAGGGCACAACCCCCATCCTTCCTCCACCAAGCCCAAAAGCCTGGAGTTGAATAAGAAAGTCAAATCTTTATTGAAAATGGAAAGGATTATCTCAACCCCTGGTAATTACTTCTGAGGTGGATGTGTGTGTTTGGTATGTGACATTTGGAATCATGGAGAGGGGAAGATGGAATTTAGGACTTTGGGTTTTTTCTTCTGTTCTCTTTTTTCCATGAATGATTTGGTGATGTCAGCAGTTTGCCTGTGGGCTTTTTGCTGTGTCACATAGAGCTGGGAGTCTGAAAAGCTAAATAGCCTTTATTTATGTTAATGTTAAAAGAGTGAGCTCAGGTCTCCATGCTGAGATCCACCTTCTGTGTGAAAGGAGATAAATCCATGCTTTCCTCCCTTCCCTCTGGCTGTTCTGCACTGCCTCAAACACAGAGTTGATCAGGATAAGAAATGCTGGTGCCAACATCTCCAAGTCCTTTTTAGCTTCCCTGGGAAAACCTTCAGCTAGTGAGTAAATTTAATATGATTTAAGGGTACTTATTACAGCTACACTACTTAGGCTGCTCCAGGATCTCATTTACCAGTGTTTCATTGTTAATCTTGCTCCCAGTGATTTACAACATTGTAAGAAGAACAGTAAACCCTCTGAATCAGTTGCCCTCTTCCACTGCAGTTATTAAATACAAGAGCAGTTTGTTTAGCCAAGAACACAGAAGCTGGAAAACTAAATGAAAACAAACAAACCAAAAAAAGAAAGCAGCCAATGGCAACGAAAGATGATGGAAATATTACAACAACAAAAATAAAGTGTCAGGTAATTCCCAACATGGTTCCTGACATAGAAGAATCATAAACAACTAAGGCTAGAAAGCCCTATTAAATTATCTACTCAGTTCTCTGCTAGTGAAACATTATTTCTTACTATGCATTATTTACCCTGTCTTACAGCAAGATAGGGCAGTGAAGGTCCCTTTTCCTCAAGTTCCTTTAATAAATAATTGGTTTTCTAGCTCTGTAGTTCCTATTTTGCTTCTCGTTGCAATTAGATTGTCTCAGTTCCCGTTCTAATTGGGGAAAGGTGGAAGATCCTTTGGCAGTTGCAGTCTCTTTCTGTTCCAGGCATTGCTAAATACTTCCCATCTGCTTTTGTTGTCCCTGGTTTGTGTATCCACAGATATTGTGAAGGGAGATATGAAGACTACAATGAGGATTCTCTATTGCTTGTATTCCAAGTACAAGACCAAGGAAGCATGAAGGACAAGGCCAAAAGCTTGAACTTTTATTTTTTTTTCTCCCCCAGCATGTCACGGCGTGATTTTTTGATTCCCAGCTCTGTTTTCCGCTGCTTCTGTGCCTGAACTCGTGTTTGACACTTGCTGTGTTAACATTGCATGTGCAAGTCTGTTATTCATGCAACCTTTCACATATACAGCCTGAGTGACTTTAAATATTGTGTGTCCATGGCCAGTGTAATTCTGTGGCTGTAGCTCTTGTTCCAGACCCTGCCTTTTGTTTTCTCCAGTGCTGCAAAGAGGTGCAATGTGTATTTTTTCTGGACTCTGAGTTCTTTGCTCCTTAAGGTGAATTTGGAAGTTGTTTTTGCAGCCTCCCCACTTTTCCTGCTTCTGAGTCGCTCTAGAAACTGGAGAGGTGAAGACTGAGACCCACTTGAAGCTCAAGTTCAAAACCTGCTTTGGAGAGGTGGCCAGAGCTTGTCAGACAAGAGGATATGGATTGGACACCAAGTGAATAGGCAGCAGAAAGGAAATCTGAACTTACTGAGTGTTTGATGAATGTTCCACTGCTCAGATATGGAGAAGGAACTCAGATCAGTGTGAGGCTGTGCAGTGACACAGGGCTCTCCTGCACAGCTGGAGGAAGATGCCCTTCTTTCCTTGCCAAGCCAGTGCCAAGCTGTGGCTGGCTCCAGCCTGCTGCAGCCCTACTGTAATCTTTGACTGGCAGGAATCCCAGTTCCTGTGTCAAGCAAGAAAGACTCACATGGCCACACTTTCTCTCCAGTGAGAGGTGGATAGTTGCTGGCTTCCTCTGCAGCTGGGAGAGACCATCATGGGTGGGATTAGTGAAACTCAGCTTCCACCACTTCTGGCAGCTCAGTTGTGCTGCAGGGGCTCTCAAACTCCTCTGAGACTCTCCCAGCTGAATTATCCAGCCAGCATCCCCCAGCATCCCAGCATCTCCCTCTGGATGTGTCAGTTTATGTCAGCTGTCACCCTCGGTCCTCCTTGGGGGATTTAAATCGCAGCTCCTTCAAAACCTTCATCTACTCCCTTGACCTCAAAATTATGTCATGTTGCAGAAAACTAGAGATCTAATAATAAAGTTTTGGTATTATTTTGGCTTCCATCTAAACTGATTTAATTTCCTGTCGTCAGTGCCTCTGACATTTGATCTCTGGTCTGATCCTCCACCTGTGTGTTAACGGGAAAGCAGAGCTCGAGTGCTGACATTTACAGAGGAGAATTTGTTGTGTCTACCCCTGGACACAGAGCCCAAGGAAGATCCTTGGATAGCAATGCTGATAAGTCTTCACTGCCTTTGACAATGGTAATGCTGCCCAGCTGCTGGGGGACAGAGCTCTGCAAACTGCCCTGAACCAAATCCTTTCTGCACCAAGAATGAGCCTGTTACAGAGAAAAATACAATATGTGGTGCCAGTGACCAGCACATGCTAGTTGTGTGTGCTGTTCTGAATTATTTGAGTAAAGAATACTTGTGGGTTTTTTCATTTGCAAGTCTCCATCAGTACTTTGCTTTATTCCTTGATGGGCTTCTAACAGTCAGCTGGGGGACCTGAGAAGTTTGTTCTCTGGCATAAATAATATTTCTTGCAGGGGAAGTGTAGATCTTGATATTTAGTAAATTAAAGGGTCATATTCCCTTCCCAACACCAGCTTCCCTAAACCTGTTATAAACAAATCATTCTTTTGGAAACACACAGTGGAAAACAAACAGTTAATGTGCTTGAATCAAAACCACAGAGAGACTAAAAATTAATGTTTTAATCTGCTTTTTATGCTGAGAGCCAATTTATAACCCACTTGATGTGTCTGAGCATTTTGATAAAGAGGCTGTGTTTGATTCCTAAAACACGCTATGGAATTTTACTAATCCATCATAGACACCCACTCCATAAATTGGTGTCAAGTATACAAGTGCACTGTTTACATTTGGGATGTAGTCACAGCCTTGGCATAGCTTTAATAATAAATATAAAGTGTCAGGGCTACAAAGAATATTCCAACACCTAGTTTAGTGGAAGATGTCCTTGCCCACAGCAGGGGAGTTGGAACTAGATGATCTTTAAGGTCCCTTCCAACCCAAACCATCCTCTGATCTATGAAAATTAAAAATAAAGGTATAGATATTTAGATATATGACTGTTCTCAGATGTCACATCAAGCTGACCTGTTTCCTTTTTCTCTTACAAGGGTAAGCTCATGAAAAGCAAGACTCTTACTGTAATTACATAATTAAATTTGCAATTTTCATATTTGAATCCTAGATAGGAGGCCTTTTGGGATGGAAAAGTGTGGTGGACTACAAAGGTGTTGGGTTTTTTAACTGTGCCCTGTAGCTGGGCTTGCAAGTTTAACTGCAATGACTCTTCAATTTTCCAGTGGAGTCACTGAGTGCCTGGGTCATAATCCACTCCCAAGGAAGAAAATTCAGCATCTTTATCTTTTACATAACTGGTAAATGGTCCATGAGTTTCTGAGCCAAAAAGCACTACAGGAGCTTCTGTTGCTGTCCTTGTCTCACAGGGAAGGGGCAGCAGATCCAGGGCTGTGGAACACATCTCCGAAGGCAAAGCTGGGGGGTTGTTTTTGGGACAGTTACAGCATGGACAAGAGGACCCACACCAAGGCTCTTCCAAAGTAGTGTATTTTAGGTAAGAGAAATTTAAACCTATAATTTCTGTACCCAAATACCTGTAAAGTTTGCATCCTGGTGGTGTTGCAGAACTTGAAGAGCCACAGTGCTTTCTTAGCCCTGAAAGTTAATCATGAGATCACCAGCAAGACTTTGAAAGGACTTTTAATTCTCCTGAGTCTGTCTGGAAGGGCAGTGAAGCACATGGGGAAAGGGATTTTCTTGGATCTCGGACACGAAGCCAAAAGGGCAAGAGCTGTTGATAGAATTTCTTAGAGGGGATCCCCACTGCAGAAATGTTGACTCTGGCTCACTGCTAAGTTTAGAAACCGTGTAAAACACGTCCCCTGCACTTTACACAGAGCAGATGGTACAACAGGCTTTACTGGTTGCAGTGTGTCAAATAACAGATTGTCTAGAAAAGTTTGCTTGCTTTTGGCAGACAATTTAATTCAGCTCATGGCGTGTTACTGAAGTTCACTGTGCATCTCGGCAAAAGTAGGCAGCTAACACATTTTGTGTCATCTGCTGTACCAAAAGTTTCTTAAATAACAATAAAAAAATGTTAGAAGTTGTGTCCCTACTTGTTCTCTTGAGTGGAGGTGGGAAGAGGCATCTCGAGTGTGTGAGTAGGAAAAGCAATCTGAAATCCACAAGCTTGATTCATATTCCAAAACCATTCCAAATCTCCTTCCAGTTGGGAAAAAATTGTATGTTCATTTTCTTTTTAATATACCTTTTGAAATAATTCCACCCTTTGTTTTGGAATGGGAGAAACATAAAAATCTCAGATTTTATTGCAAAAAAAATAGAGATTCTACAGATTTCTAACATCTAATAGGTTTGGTACCAGGACAATGTTTACAGGTGATATCTGAGGAGGTTGAAGACCTGCAGACTGTGGTTGTGGGTGGCAATGTCTTTAAAATGGACTTTTTCTCCATCAAATACCATATCTGGAGCTGTGAATTGCTGTGCATGTGTCCCATTTCGTTCCCTCGTTGCACATCTTGCATGTGAACTCCCTGTGCCAAGGTGTGTTTCCTGTGAGCCCATCTGTGCCAGGCCCGGAGGGTGGGAGTCAGGAATGTCACCGAGTCCTTCAGTGTGAGCCCTAAAAACTCCTGTTTTTTGATTCTGCAGACCACTAACCCAGTCCCTGCCCTGGCCAAAGGGGAGGCCAGCACTGTGCCAGGCACTGGGACTTGTCTGGATGTGCTGGTTTAAAGGTAAACCAGCAGGAGAAATGAACCCAACTCAAAGGAGAGATTATAAATCAGAATAACAATTTAATAAAATAATACAATAAGTACGATTATACAGACAAACAGTTGGGTTTAACCCACAACCCCCAAATGTATAACCCAGTACCCTGGGGCATGAACAGAGTGGTGTTCTTTGGGCCCCCTGGGTCCAAAGTAAAAGGAGAGGGGAAAACCTGTTGGTGAGAGTGCTGGTGCAGTCTGGTTGAAAAGTGGTGGTTGCAGTCTGGTTGAGAGTGGTGGTCACAGTCCTTCTCTGGATCCCACGTGTGGTTAAAAAGGTCCCAAGACTCCAAGATTATATATCCTCTGGTTCAGGCAGGAATGCCCAGTCCCTCCCTCAGGACAGGGAGTTCCACAATGGGTGTGAGGACAGGAGCACCCTCCTGTCTCACAGGCCTCTTAACACCCAATTTACAGCCTGAGGGGTCAGGGCTGCTCTGGGCAGAGGGTAAAAATGGTCTATTGATAACAGTTTCTGGGCAATGGCATGGACGGCTCTAGAATACACAGTTCTGGGTTACACCCATACAGTGTCCCAGCTGTTCTAACTTGGACACTGGAGGCGCAAGGTGAGGCTTTTGTTGACAAGGACAAGGGTTGAGTGGAGGAGGTGGAGTCCTCACCATACACAATTCCTCCAGGCCCGAGTTTCCCAGGCCCAGACGCCAGCAGGCTCCCTCCCCACAAAGCCAGCCCGCTGACAGACCGTGCTGTTGCCAGCTGGCATGCTTTGATTATGACTTTATTATTAATCAGGATTTGTCAGTCCTCTCTTGCTCAGCCTGTCTGCCGTTCCCTGTTCTCACCAGTGGAGCTGCCACTGGTGGGGTGAGGGGACTGGCATTTTCTCTGCCTCTTTTGCCATCTCCTGGGGAGAGCAAAACCTGCCCGGACTGTACAGCTCCGTGGGCGAGGGGAGGTGGTGTGACCTTTGTGAGGAATCCACCTGGGAGGAGCAGCAAAGACTCCCCTGGCTGCTGGGAGTCGTGGCAGGGCAAGGAGGGGATGGATTTGAGAGCTGCAAGGGGAATATTTTACCTGGAGGAGGAAAGAAAGAGGACACAGGGAGCCTGGAGGAGGAAGAAACGTGGCCAGTACTGCAGGGGGGAGCTGGAAGGTGCAGAGGGAACATTTGTATTTTCTCAGCAGCCTCACAGATCTTCTCTCCGTTGAAGAGGATGGTGAGGGCAGGAGGACACAGTAATACAGGCAATAAACCTGCCCAAAACCTGACCCTGGGTGGTTGGGAACCTTCAAGTTTGTGTCCCTCAGAGCAAAGAGCTCAGTGACCAGTGGGCTGAGCATGATCTGCTTTAATATCAGCTGCTGCCACCTCTAAGATCCCAGCTTGCACTTCTGCTGCTGCCTGAAACAGGTGGCCTCAGAGCTGAGGCTTTTCTGGGGCCTGGCTGTGTATAAGCTGTCACTTACCATATATGTTCAGGACAGTATCACTTGGGGCAATGCTGGTGGGCAGACTGTACTTCCAAGGGCAATTTTAGTGGCTTGGTTAATGGAGCATATCAAAATCCATCAGCAAACAATCTCACTGAGCGTGCTGGAAAATTCTCTGTTCTCTGACTCCTCACTGCCTTGCTCCTCCTGAGGTTATTCCTACAGAAAATGGGAATTAAATGCTGCCAGCACGTCACGGTGGTGATGCACAGGCAGCTTCAGTCACAGGAGTAAATGACCACACAGTACTGAGGGCAGAGGAGGAGAAGGTCTCTCAGAGCTGTCGGTGTGTGAGGAGAGGTGGAGTGTATGCCTTCCCTCCTGCCTCCTCTACCCCGAGGAGGCATTGGCACTGTCCAGGACTGGTGCTTTCTGTGTCCTGTGGGTGTTTCTTTTTTTTTTTTTTTCCCCAGACACCCACCACTGACTTAACTGTGAATTCAGTGGGAGTCAAACCAAATTAGAGCATTTCGGAAAATCCTTTTCAAAATATGTAGTCTGCCATCCGTGGGGACGTTCATGGACGCCTTCCAGAGCAGCTCCAGACCAAGCAGGATGGTTGCTCAGTGCCTGGGAGAGCGACAGACTCCACCCGTGGGACACAAATGGAAGGAAGGGTGGGATGGGTGTGGGCACTGGGTGCTGACCTGCTACGGGGTGTGTTGGGGGTGATCCCACCTCCTCCTCACAACCTTTCTCTGGAACAAAATTACAAACTTGGTGGCTCTAGAAAATCCTTTTTTTGGTTTTGTTTTTTTGTTGTTTTTTTTTACTGGCTTGGAGCCAGTCCAATCAAGAAACACTCCTTTGCAATCCCAGTAGCAGCATCAAATGTTCACTTCAATTTTGCTCATAAGCTATTTCTGATGAGCTGCAGACAATTGCGGTGACTGTTCAGCACCAGCCTCCTCTCATATTTTACCATATTTCCATGTAGCAAAGAGTCTTGGAGCATGGAAGGGGATATTTCCTTATTACATTCCGATATCTCGGATTTCCTCTCGTCCAAGCATGGAAGCAAATCCAGCATTAGTGGTTTAAGAATTAATTGCCTATCAGGGAGCTCAAGCAAGTGGTTTATGGAAATCCTGCTCACATTATCTTTGGAGAAAGGGCTGTGGACAACCCAAGCAAGGGGTTTGGTTTTTAAACTGATTGCTAATCAAACATGGCAAAATCCATCAGCAAGTAGCCTGAATTAGTGTACTGGAAAATTAACTAATAGCTGGAGGTGTGCTCCCCCCTGAAATTATTCTTTCTGTGATTTGACAGCTCTGGTAATCCAATTGCTGCGAGTTTAATTTCCTATTTGTATTTCTGTGAGGATGTGTTTTAATGCTTGCTTTGGCTTGCTGCCTTCTAATGAAGATTTTTATTAAAAAAAATAAAAAAATGAAAGAATGATTTTGCAGCAAGGAAAGCCAGTGTTTCTGGGAGAGGTGTTCCTCATGCCCTGAAGGGGAGCGGTGCCATGTGCTGCAAGCAGGTATGGCCAGGGGTGTGCCTGTGCTCTCACCTTTCTGCAGGCTAAATTCTATATAGAATTCCATTTCAAAGTGCCTAAATGAACATAATGACTAAATCTTGAACGATCCAGTAAATGAGACATTTCAGAAATCGGTTTCTGGTATGAGAAATGAGAATGGGAACAAACACGTGCTAAATTAAAGAACTTTTTGTGAAGGGTGAGGGAGAGATACCAAGTTTACCATAAAGATCATAGTTAGTTGCAAATCCACTTTTCTCCGTGATTACAAATCAAGGCAGAGACACCTTTCTTATTGGCAAAGGAAGAAAAAAAAGCACTAATATAAAACAGTAGCTCTGACAGAGTTGCTCTGCAGTGACTCTGTGTTAGACACTTGGAAGAGATTTCCTTGGGAAGAGCCATTGTGATGATGGTACCTTTGTATTCCCTTGGGGAGGAAGGGGAGGAAAAGCCTTTGAAGTGGTGACTGAATTGTATTTTTTTTTATTCTTCAACGATTGCCTCAAGTAGGTGAGAGAAAATCTCAGATAATGAGTCTAGAAAATAATAGCATTAAGGGTGTGCTCTCAATAATTCCTAATAGAAATATCCAGGCTCATCTGCTTTCAAAGGATATTCCACTGCCTTGCTGGTTTTTTAAAAAGAAAAAAGAAAAAACAGAGGACAAAAGCTGCCAACCTTTCCTTCCCACTCAGACTCTAATGCCACTATCAAGTTATTTGTGTTCAATTTTTCCTCTTTCTCCTGGACTTTGGTTTTCCCCCCCCCATTTAAGCTTTGAATCTAATCCTACACCATGTCAATAAATACCCTAAAATGCAGAATCTGGCTACAGATCTTTAAATTTTCCCTGGCTTTGCCTTGTCCTTCCCTCTCTGGTGCCATGGGGAGACTGGGATGGGGGGAAGAAAGTGAAGTGGGGATGTGAAAAGTGGGATCTCTGACATTGCTGCTGCTGTTGTGAACTTTTCCCAGAGCTTTTGTGGGGCTGAAGAGATTCTGTCACTATTTTAGAGGGAGAATCATCCCTCCTTCAGGAGTGTTTCAGCCCCAGGTGCCACTAGAACAAGGATTTCTGTTCCTCTGCTTTCATCCTGTCTCTCTCTTAACATTCCTTTGCTTGGGGAAAGTGGGCTTGGTAAATGAAGCAGCTTCATAAATAATCTGATGGTAATCAAAAAATCATGCAAGGGAATGGTTAAGGAAGACAATGGCAGCTGAGGGTTGAAAGACTGAAACAAAACACTGTGTTTTAGCACTCAACATGGGAGTGAAGTAACAGAGGAATATTCCCTGAATCAAGAAGAGCACAGTGAGGCCTCAGATAGTTTTTTGCAGAGCACCAGCCCAGCTTGATGCTCTGACAGGGTGCCAGGTTTAGCCTCAGTGTGATAATACAAATGCTTCAGTATTGGAAACTGAGGCAGGTGCTGGAACGTGATGAGAAGGCATGAAAGGACCACCTGAGTGGCCCAGTCTGGTGGAGCCTGGCACTGGAAAATGAGGCTTCACACAGGGAAAGGAGGCAGAGGCTTATTCTGGGTGATTCTTGTTGTTTCTACTGGACTTCCAGGCTTTTGCAGCTTGGCAGTATAAAAATCTGGTACTCCAGAAGGGAGGGGTGTTAGGAGAGGGATAAGCTGGCAGAATGTGCCTTGGTTGTGACTGTTCCTCATTGAAAAACCCTGAAAGCTCCTGGTGAGAAGCAGCTGTGTGGTGGAGATGCCACCTTCCTTCACATTCCCATGTGTGCAGGGCAGGCCCTGTGGTAACACAGGGAGTGCAAAGGGCCAGGTCACACTCCCAGTCCTGTTTTATCCTTGTCTGTCCCCACAGTCCCCAGAGTGACTGTTTGGTGTTGAAGCCCAGGCAGTGCTGGGGCACCACTTGTCCCGAGCCTCCCCTCCCAGCCTGGAAGGTGAACTGCTTTCTGGATGGATTAATACTCCCAAAAGGCTCTAGTGTGGGCAAGAGACTATATTAGTGTTCCTCTTAATTTCCTTATAACCCAGGACTGAGGCATGAGGGCTGATTGCAGGGCACAGCAAAGCAGGGCCCCCTCAGCTGCACCAGTGCCACTCTCCAGGACCATGGACAGGCCAACAGCTGATTACCTGTGTGGCTTGGAGGGGAAACACAGGCAGAATTCTGGACTCAACACCTTGCTGGACAGAGGGGAAAATCCCAGAGAACAGTTACCTCCAGCAGGGGTCTTTTGGGACACTTTGCTGTCAGAGGACTGCTGGATTTCAAGGAGCTTCCTCCCCCAGCCCAAATCCTGCATGTGGAATCCTCTAGTCATTACTCAGTAATATTGTCCTTTTTCTAGGGCCCACAGCAGCTCTGGAGAGGTGGTTCCTCCTGGCATGGTACGAGGCTGATTTTCCAGCCGTGCTGTGGCAGTGACCAAGCCTCACATCACTGCTCCCCTTGGCTTTCCTGAGGCTTCCCTGGCTCCTTACCCTGGGCTTTTTCCTCCTCTATTACAAGTGTGTTAATTTGCTCCCACTCAGTATCCAAATGGCAAGGATGTGGAGTGGTTAACCCCTGCCAAACTCCCAAACACAAGCACTTTACATAACAAATCCCTTTTTTTTTTTCCTTTCCCGAGGCTCCCAAAGTGCTTCAGAAATGCCAGTTGACCAATCTGCACAGATTTTCTTGCTTTGGGCTGAGGTAGATTTAGTTTTCTTCACAGCAGGTTGTAAATGTGATGTCCATGTTATTTATTAGCAACCTTTTTGAAGACAGAGGGTTATTGTACCTCCTTCTCCCTCTACCTTTTATTCAAGTTACACTTGAATTTGTACTCTACCCAAATGATATCCCCTACTTTCTACTCACTGATCTCATTCCAGCGCTTTTCCCTTCTGATTATGGCCTGGATTTCACCACACAATTATAATATATATCTGAGTACACATGTACATGCATATACATATATATATATTATATATATATATATATATATAAAATACCCTACTATGAGAGAATTGTTCCCTGACACAGCCATTCCATGGGACAAATCGCACCATTGCACTGGTTTAATTTTATATTTTATCAAAATTTTCTCTTGCTTGATTCCATTCCACCTCCTCCAGCAGTATTCCCATTTTGCAGTCCTCCAGTGTTTATCTTTAATACTTGACATGATTTCTGGTTTTCCTTGAGCTCAACACATTTAGCCAGCCTAATTTTTCTCAATAAACCTGCCCCTTTCTCCAAACCTTTGTTTCTGATTTCATTGGTACTTCACAGGAGACACAGATTTGCTACTAAAGGCAGTAAAGAAGTCCAGATCCTCAATGTGTTACTGTCTCCTGCCAACCAGTGGAGAAGGAATGACTGCGAGTCTTATAAAGAAAGGGGAAAAAAATATTTTAGGGACACGTTTCTTTTTAATGAAATTTCTGTGATTGACAAGTTAGCTAAAAAATTACAGCTAATTTAGTTGGAAATGGGATTTTGAAGTGAACTGCTGTAAGTGAATTTGAAGTGAGCTGCTATAAGATTAAGCTTTACAGTAGCTTAATCCTCTACTCATTTCTATTCTACTTTCTGTGTGTGTGTTTGTCATTTTTTGGATTTGTTTTGGGGTTTGTTTTGGTTTTTTATTGCTAGCTTTGGTTTTTTGTTATTGTTTTGTTTTGTGAGGGTTCTTTGGGTTTTGTTTGTTTTGATTTGGGGGGTTGCTTTTGCTTGGGGTTTTTTTGTTTGTTTCAGATTTTTGTTTTGGGGTTTTTGTTATGGTGTGGGTTGTTTGGGTTTTGTTGCTGTTGTTGTTAGTGCAAAAGGAAAATAAACCTCTTCTATTAGAGAGAAATCACCCTGGCAGTGAGGCTGCAGTGTGCCTGGAATCACAATCCCTTATTATAGCTGAGCTAATCATGGTACCTGATCAGATTTCTCATGCAAATAGATATTTTCTTCAGTATCTGTTTAAAACAGACTTCTGTGCCTATTGACAACAGCGTTAGCAGAGGCAAAAGTAAAAAAGGATCCAAAGCTGGTTTGTCCTGTCTGATCTTGTTTCCTCTGGTGCTCAGCCTCTGCAAAGAAAAAAAGCTATAATAAAAGGCTTTTCTCAAAGCCTGGTCACTCTCAAGAGCTCAGGCACTGAGTTCTGTCCAGTTCCTTTCCTAATTTTCAGTAAAATAGTGAAAACCCCCTGAGTACCTCAATTTCCTTATCTTGTAAAACTGATGCATGACAGGCCTTCAGAAAGTTCTTGGGAGTTGGAGTTGCTACTTCTGAATTTTTTTTTATATTTTCCAGGTAACACCAGAAACTCTTTACATTCAATTCACTTTTTTTTTTGCTGGTTTGGAGGCTTCTGATTTCCATATAACTTGAATAAGAGTTGGGGGCATTGCTGGCACGCAACAAATGACTGCTTCCTTCCACTGCAGGACTACCAGTGCCACTCTCTCTCCATCTCCAAAAGGACTTTTTGGAGTGTATTTAAGCAGGAGCATGTGCTAAAGCACAGCTTTTCATGCCTCAAACACTTCACTCCCATGCTGTGGGAAGCCTTCCAGCTCGTTGGCGTGCACTCAGTTGTAATCCAGGGAAATCACTTCACCAGCCAAAGGCATATTTCCACGACGATGTCTTATGTCTTAACGAGGACAATCCCTTGGAGTGCTCTCTGGATCTGCTGTCTGATGGAATTCAGGACTTTGAAACGTGCTGCAGAAATAACATTCTTGGTTTGGCTCTCTTTTCTGACTCGGTTCTGGGTAGAAATGGCCTGGAAGGAGGAATGAAATTTTTGCAGGCTGGCAAATGTCATTACAGTCTCAGAAGCTCTAAACTGGGAGCCCCAGGCAGCAAAAAATGATGGCTCTGGGGTCTTTTCTCCCCCTAAATTCTCAGGATCTCATCACTACAGTGATTGGCACTCATGGTCAGCTTGAGTTACTCCATTAATTGTTCCATAAATCCCAACAGTCATTCAGATGACATCCCTCATGCAGAAATTGGGATTTAACATGTGTTCCTGCTCAAAAGGGAGTCTTTTTGGAGATGGAACATGGCACTGAATTCATGGCATGCCCTTGACAAAATCTGTGTGTGACCAAACATAGACATTTATTTATTTATTTATTTATTTATTTATTTATTTATTTATTTATTTAGGCTTGCATTTTACAGTTCCCTAATATAGACATGTATAAATAAATAAATAAATAAATAAATAAATACATAAAATTGGTGTTTTATATCTAAAATCAAGGGTTTGGTTCGATTTTTTTTTTCTGAAAAATAATTGGGAAAATAGTGAAATTTTGGAACAGGTGGGGTGTCTTAAGTTACAGAGGCTCATAAAGAAGCAATGATATTCAACTCAGTAGGAAAGTAAGAGTCTTTTAACTTCAGTTTTCACAGTTGTGTCAGGCTGTTGTTTTCCCTGGCTGCCTTCACACCAAATCTGTGGTTGCCTGAGGCTCAGAAGAAAGCCTGAGTATCAGAAACCTGTGCTGTGGGATGAGGAGCATCCTTTGATGGAGGCATCAAGATGTGCTGTCTTCTTATTTTGTAGTTTTTTTGAAAACTGATAATTTATTTCTTTCTTACATCCGGAGAGTTTCTCATTTAAATTTTCCCCATGAAATTCAACAATTGCTTCAGAATCAAACTAGTCAAGACCCTTTATTAGAAATAGCAGAGTTCATCAGAAATCTGCAGCTTATTGCAGATAAGAGGTATTGGAGAGAACAATGTATGCACCAAATGGGATGTAAAACCAAAAACTCTTAAAGCTTCAAAGTCAGGGAGTGCCAAGCTTTAGAAAGCTTGATCAATTAACACTGGCTTTTACATAAAAACTGCAGAAAGGCTGTCACCATCACATAAGAATTTTTCCACCTTCTGTAGAACTTCAGCAAAAGAGGTTCCTGTGTACATGTCCCTGGTGCATTTGTTGGGTAGTGACTGAGCAGATGGTTCCCTAATCAGGACAGTGCTTTTCTGCCCTGGATGTGTGGATCCTGCCCTTTTCCTTGGCAAAACCCTGTAAGAACTTGGTTTTCGTGATTTTTGAAATTAAACTTACTGACTTCCTATTACTAAATTATATTCTCATTTAAAAATCTACATAGTCCAAATTTAAAAGGCCTATAAAATAATTATCGTGTTAGAAAACAACTTGTTTCTGTTTGAAAGAAATAGTGCAGGTTGACTGAAAATTCACTTGTTTTTGTTGAAAAATTCTATATAGCTTTTTTTGGATAAACCAAATGATATCAACCTATGTATAGAAAACCTAGGTTTGGCCACTGAGGTGTAATAATAGTAGCAGTGGTGATAGTAACAACAGTAATAATAATAATAATAATTCACAAACAGCTTTCCTTTCCCAGGTCTGTTCCTATCAGATCCTTGGTCATGTAAAACCAGCTTTTCAGTGGGAATCACTAATTATGTCCTCATCTGAGACTCGAATATCTGGATTTGCAGATCCACTGAGCACAGCTGGAGTCAAGCTGCTCTGTGCATATATCACTTTTTGAATTTGTTCACTGGGTTGAAGCCATTTATTTTAAAACAGAGACAAGTACCATTGGCAATAATGCCGTGGAGGCCCTATATGAAAGATAATTGCCCTGGTTTCAGAAGAAATGTGAGCAGGGGGCAGTAAATAGAGTTGGAGCATGAGGGGTATCTGTGCACAGAGGCCTTTGGAGGCTCCCTGTGGGAAACCTGCGTGTGATCAGATATTTAAAATCTGTGTCTTCGTGCATATGAGTTCAGATCCCCTTCTGTGCCTTCAGTGTTACACCTCCCAGCTGCTGGCTGCCTGCTGCTTTGACTTGTGTGATGTTCCTTGCAGTGTATCTGTGTGGCTCAGCCGAGGCTGGGGAAGGGGAAATGGAGCTGTTCCCTCAGAGCGGCGCTGAGGCACGGGGAGCCCTGGGGCTGGGGACACAGCCCTGGGGCTGGGGACACAGCGTGACAAAGGGTGGCCGTGCCCTCTGTGAGGCAAAACCAGAGAGGGGTGAGGTCTGTCTGCTGGAAAACAGCTTCCACCCCTTGTGCTGGAGGGGATCATGGTCTAACACCTGTGCTTCCGTCCTCCCCGGCTGTTTGACTCCTCTCTGCTGGTGCCTCACGCTCATTCCTGCTTTGGTCCGTCTCTACCTTCAAGGCAGAGAATAGAATCATGGAATATCCTGAGTTGGAAGGGACCCACAAAGATCATCAAGTCCCTGCACAGGCCCATCCCCAGAGTCACCCCCTGTGCCCCAGAGGATCATCCAAACCCTCCTGGAGCTCTGGCAGCCTTGGGGCTGTGCCCACTGCCCTGGGGAGCCTGGGCAGTGCCAACCACCCTCTGGGGGAAGAACCTTTCCCTGAGATCCAACCTGAGCCTGCCCTGGCACAGCTCCAGCCGTTCCCTGGGTGCTGTCCCTGGTCCCCCCAGAGCAGAGCTCAGTCCCTGCCCCTCCTCTGCCCCTGCCCAGGAATTGGAACTGCACTGAGGTCTCCCCTCAGTCTCCTCCAGCTGAACACACCAAGTGCCCTCAGTGTCCTCACATGGCTTCAAATCAAGGCCCTTCCCCACCTTCTTTGCCCTCCTTTAATGGCTTAATTGCCACTCTTTAATGGCTTAATGTCTTTTTTACATTGTGGTGCCCAAAACTGCCCCGATGTTGCAGGTGAGGCTGCCCCAGCGCAGAGCAGAGCGGGACAATCCCCTTCCCACTGACTTCCTCATTCCTACCCAGCCCTCCCCAGTCTCCGGATCCCAAACTTCAAATGTGGGATGTAGACAGCCTGGCTGTCCTCCTGCAGCAGTTGTGAAGCCTCCCCGAGGTGGGAACACACTTGGTGGCACCAAGCAGACGGTGCCTTTGTGGGCTGGGCAGCCCTGGCAGCTCCGCGAGAAGCGATGAGGCGGGGACTGGGGCGATTCCTGAGATCTCACACTGGAGCTGTTCTACTGATGGCAAGAACAAGATGGGATCATGAAGAAGCACCTACTGCCCTGTTCACGCTGCCACCCTCACACATGGAAAAGTAGCAGTTTTTCCAAAAGATCAGCAGAGAAAAACACATTTCCCATTCACAAGCCCACGGTTTTTTTGAGGGAAGTAAATTGTCTTGTCTGAAGCTTTTAATCTGAAAAAAAATAATCTCCTTTGAGGAAGACATCCAGAATCCATCTAGAGGGCTGAGTGAGGCATGGCTCTGAAAGCAACCACAAGTGTGGCTCTGTGCAGGCAACACTGAGCCATTTCAATAATAGTTGGTATTATCAGCCCTGCCTCCAAGAGAATTGAATGCATAATGTGAGATTACAGTACAGCACCATTATTCAGCTGTTGCTGAGACATGGGGAGAGGCTCCTGTTATTATGCATTTGAATTATGGGGCAGGAAGATTAATGATGTGCAAATTAGCAGCGTTCTGCTCCGAGTAATTTTTGCTTTCACTTGCCACTATCATCCCCAAGTGCCAACATCCGCTCCCATTTACCATGTTCAAATGGTGGATTAAATACCAAATTATATATTGACTCATCTAATTTTCTGTGCTGAAATGCATTGAAAACGGAGGAACTTTGTGCTTCTGTGAACCTCTGCTGCCCCTTTGTCAACAACTGCCATCAGGAAACATTCACACCTGTGCAGCTTGCTTTAAATGGCAGGGCTTTGTGACTGCCTGGTATTCTTTAGCTTTTCCTTTAGAGACAAAGTATTAACTCTGTCTGCAGGTTGGTCTGCCTTCCTGGTAATTCTCACCATATCATTAACACATCATCATTTTCTGTTTGCTGCATTCCTTAGGGCAAATGGATTTTTTCCTGGGGGATTGTTATAGGGAATTACTGCTTTGTCTGTTACAATGCAGTATTATGCTGCCAGGCATTTTTTACCTTGTAATGCAGCTCAGAAGTGTCAGCAGTTGCTTCCTTCCCTCTCTGATTATGTTGTCTGTGGCAAACAAACCCATTTTCTCATTAATCTCACTGTTAAACCATTTTTTTTTCTTTTAATGAGTACTGTCAGGACTCAAAGCACGAAGATGATGACCTAAAACGTGCCTCTGCCAGGTCTTTAGTAATTTGAGGTTTTAAAAGGCTGTGACCAAGTCTAAAGGCCTCTTTCACCAATCTGTCTGAGAGTAGTGCAGCATTTAAAATACCCTGGATTACTTAAAAGTCACACTTGTAGGGACAGCGAAGGAGAAGGAGCATATCTCCTGATATTTCTTTTATGCACTAGACATAAGATTATCATTAAGGTAGGAAAGTGAGGTATGGAAAGTATTTAAGGCAATTTTTTAATGAAAATCAATTTAGGCTGTGAACAGTCCAGGAGAATCTACCTGAAACACTGAATAGTGAACTTAATATTTGTTGCTAAATAAGGAAATATTTTCCATTTATAAGACATCTTGTTGCCCGAAGTTTTGGAAATGTGCATCCACCAATGTTTATTCTCTCATGGGGTAGTTCAGTTATTTTTTAAAAGGATTTGGGCCTAAATTAGAAAGAAAAAAAATAGGATATATTTAAAATCACGTGAAAAAACATTGCAATTAGAACTCATGGTTGAACAGACCATTTTGGACAAGAAGATTGTATTAAAATGTATTGTATGAGTTGTTAATTGCCAGTTGCCAGTTCAGATCCTCATTTACAATGTGCTGTGATGATCTGAACTATCCTTTGTTTCTCAGTGAATGTTTCACTTAAAAAGGGGTTTGTTTGTAGAAAAGGTAGGAAAGGGTGTGGGGTGATGGCTGAAAATGTGTACAGCTTCTGAATTGAAGAGCAAGGAGTATAATATCTTTCAGTTAAAACTCCCAACATGCACATTTCCTTCAGTCACCTGCTGCACAAACTTTGCTTCCTTAGGTTTTCACCTGAGCATTGCCACACTGCCTATTAATCTGAATAATTAAGCAGCTGGCAGGCAGGAGACACAATTCAACACTTGCAGGATTTAATTTCTGCTGCTTCTTTCAGTTTAATCTGGCATTTGTGCAGTATTTCAAAGGTCTGCAGGCTGCCTGGTAAAACAGGACAGTCCCTTCACCACTGGATGTCGTGTTGTCAGAGTTGTGTCTTCCAGTGTCAGTGATGGAAACTCATTTTTGTAACTGCTGCTTGTCTCCTTAGGCCCTGTGGGAGAAAATCAATTGAAGAAAGTGGTCTAGAAATGGGAAGAAAATACCCTTCCCTTGGTGAAATGATGTGGGTGTTCTGCACAAATGGGTGAAATAGCCACAGGTTTGGAGCAGAGTGACACAAACAGCAATTAGTTGATCCAAATGAAATAAAAATCAGGCCAGTAAGAAGATTCTAAGCTCTATTTCATGGCTTCTATACAACCCGTGCTTTAATCTCATGCAAATTAACACTAATTAACACACACTCCCCCAGCCAGTATACATTGAAACATCAGGCAGGATAAACAAGCCAAACACAGTTATTATCATTTTAATTTGACCATATTGTAGAAATGTCAAAATATTAGCTGGGAAAATTATTTCCCCCATTTTAGCATGTGGTTTTCCCTGACGTGAAACCAAGGGTAGCAGTCATCTCCCTTCAAGTCCTCCCACAGGATTTCTGGGAACCTTTTCCAAACCTCCATCTGAAACACCCTCGTGCATTTAACTGGCAGGAAGTCAGAAAATATTGGTGTTTTTACATCCCTTTCCTAACTCCCCTTACAGGGGAAGGGCCAGTGGGCAGGAGGTTGTGTGGGTTGGGGGTGGTACCTCCATCCCTCAGACACCTCAAAGCACTCCATGAACAGTAATATTCAGTTTGATGCTGTTGTATCCTCAGGAATTTCTGCTTCTTCCAAGACTTTCCTCCAGGATTTGGGGAGCTGAAGATAAAGGGGGGTCCAAAGAGGGTCTCTAATTTCCTTCTGGATCAAACCCTTTTAAAACCATACACACTTTTGTTTCTTTTCTGGGCAAATATCACAGAGTCCTGGAGGTGTCATAAATGTGGCTTTTTCTGTGTGTATTCATTATTTATTGGGAGCAGAAGTCAGTGCTTGGAGATAATGTATTTTGAATAATGCATGAACACATTATAATATTTAAAATGATTACAGGGTTTATGCATGAATTAGGTTGCCTTCTTGTGTAGGTGTTTTTTTGGTGTATGTATAGATTTAAGGTGCTTATGCTGCGTGGTAACTTGTACATGGGGTAATTTTAATTAAAAAAAAATAAAGTTATTGGAATCTCTTTAAGGAATCACTTCATCACTCTGCCCTGCTGACTTATTTTTATCCTCCTCTCTATGTATGTGCAGCTGGAAATAGGATGCTCCATGGAGGAATGCTGTGAGCATCAGAACACTCCTAATTGTTCCAGGTAAAAAAGAAATGGACTGAGGGCTGTTTTGGGGGAAGGTAGTGAGAGAGGTGAAGGAAAGTGCATCCAGGAAGGAACTTGGTGTCATCTCACACCTATGAGGGACAGTGGCATCCAGATCCCAGCCTCTGCCAAGCTCTGAATTTACCAAGACCTGAAGCAAAATCATAGAAATGAATGATTTCTATAGAGGTATCTAAACATTTATCTTCTTTGTGAGTATGCTCTTCATGCCTTTAGACTGCCTCTCTCACAGCACCTGTACCCCCTCTCCTGCCACTGAGAATGGACCAAGTGTCCATCCATTTCCCCATACAACTTTAAAAAAAACCCTATTTTTGGTTGGAGCTTTGAGTGCTCTCTCCTTTTAGGACAGGGGTAATGGTGACAGCAGTATATCTATTCTTTCCCCACTCTTCTTTTTGTGTTTTCTTCTGTAGGGTCTTCAAGCCACCTTTTGACTTCCCTGGGAGCAAGTGATAAGTTGAAGGGTCCACTACAGCCATACTGGGGGGCAAAGTGAAGAATTTGAACTAATGACACTTATTTTCACGTGTTTGAAGAAGAGGATAAAGAATGTCAACCCAACCTCCTGCTGCTTCTCTGCCTTTGCAGGTTTTTACTTCTCTGCTGTAGCTCTGAAACTTTGCCTGCAGAAATCAGGTATTGTTTGCACTGGAAAGACAGGCAGTGATAAGGAAAAGTCCAAGGAAAACTAAACCAGCTCTTGTTTCTGAACACAAAGCATGGCAAAAAAAGCATTTGGGCAAATTCATGAATGCAGTGCTTTGCTTTTTCTAATTGGTCAAGTGCAGGGGATGAAAAATGACTGATTAAAAAATATATTGTTGAGTATTTTCTGCTCAGTGTGCACAGCAACACCCTGTGCTGCTGCAGCACTCGCTGTGCTGCAGTTCCTCCAGGAGGGTCTCTGTGTCCAAGGACTCTTGCACAGGGATTTTCTTATTTTCATCTTCCTCCTGTACCTACAACAAGCAGTGCAGATCTTAATTCCTGAAAGGAAGATACTTATACAAAACACGGTGATATTTGCTGAGTTATTTCTTTTGAAGAACATGAGAAGTGTTGAAATCTCCCTGAGAACAGGTGGCTGAAAAATTAAGAAATCAACCCTCAGATTAATTGGAGCTAATCAACTCTTGGTGTGTCTGATGAGCACAAATTACCTGAACCTGTGATTTTCATGGCTGCTGGGTAGCTAGTTGGTAACCCTGAAACTAAAGGTGTAACAGGGTAAATCTGTGACTGAGTGCTCTGGTTTTGCTTGGATAATTTTCTTCCTAGGAGCTGGTACAGTGCTGTGGTTTGGATTTAGGACAAGAATAACATTGATTACACACTAATGTCTTTGCTGACACTGAATAATGCTTACTCTAAGTCAAAGACTTTCCACTTTCTCTTTCCTTCTCCTTTTCATTACAATTATTATTATTATTGTCATTGTTGGTATTATTATGTTGATTTTGTTTCAATTAAACTGTTCTTATCTCAACCCACAAAATTTCCTTTTTTTTATTCTGATTTCCTCCCCAGTGTGGGCAGGGAGGGAGTTGCTCCACTGGTACTTAATTGCCAGCTGGGGTTAATCTAGACACTGATGGAGGTAACCTATGACACCTGGGAGGGGCTGATTTGTTGCTCTGTGGAAGGAACATATGCAGGCACACAAAGCTATTTATCTCTAAGGAATGGCTTGGATTTGAGAAAAGATGTACATTCCTTTCCAAAGCCATTACAGTTTGTGACAAACTATGCCATGGAGGCAGTGGTTGCTCAAAAAATTCTTGTATAACACTGAGTAAAGTCCTGTGACTTCACTGCTGGGGAGGAACCCCCAGGATGCAAAGGGGCCTTAAACTGGGGCCAGGTGCAAGTGGGAAGTTGATCAGGGTGTGCTCCTGTGGTGTTACCCTGGAGGGAACAGGAGTGAGGAGGTAAGAAGGCTTTTTGAAAGGAAACATGTTAGCTGGACTTTGTTGGTTGTGCAATTATTATTATTTAGCATTTTATTGAGCGGTGTAGGCAGAAGAATTAAGAGTGCATTAGGGGAATTTGCTTCTGGCACCAAGTTGGGAGCATTTATCTGTCTGGGGGTGGAGGAGTAGCAGGCAGTGGGGAGGAAAAGAGGTGTTTTCACTACTAGAGGAGGAATAGGTGTTTGTACCCTGGCTGAAACTGCCAGAAATGTAAGATTTTGAAGTGACCTTCCTGTAAGGGTAATGGAGGAAAAACTGTTCTTGAGATAGAAGTTGGAGAGCTGGAAAATTATTTATACCATTGCCTGTTAGCAACACCCTTGATTGTGCTGGAGACCCTTCCAGCATCCTCATTCCCAGTCACCTTGTCTCAGCTCCACTGCATTTTGGGGAAGAAATGCAGATAGGAAAGCTGAATTTTTCTTTGCCAGCCTATGGCAGAGTAAACCAAGAGTAAATAAATATACTTGGGGAATGCAGCTGCCAAACTCTCTCTCTTTAAAACATGTCTAAGTTATTGTACTCAGAGATGTGTTATTAGCCAAGTTGGTATAATGTTTTGCCAGAGTGGCAAGAGATGGCCAAATACTGAAATAACCTCTCCAAATTAATAATGTTATTTTTTAAAGGATGTGTGATATCCTGGAATCTCACTGATTTCTCAGTAAAACAGTTTTTCAAAGCTGTAAATAGCAAAGCAATATTGTGTCCTGACTGTGTGCTAAAAGAGCATCTTTATTCTTGTCACATTCAAAAAGCTGATTACTCTCCAGTGCTCTACATTCCATGAATTTGTGCATCATGGAAAGCCTTTTCATAAGGACAGCCAAGCATCACCACTTCTACCATTAATAAAATTAGGAGGAATTTTCATCATGTATTTATTTACTAGTCTTTTATCAACTCCCTGTAATTACTAAGGAAAAATGTAAGTCTCTGTTGCTTATGTAACACGTTCCAAAGGTATTGAGACCCACAAGATTTAAGCAAAACATTCTTGTTAAATATAAATTTCTCTGCTTTGTTGAACAGGTATAAAAACCAGAGAAAAACATGAGTGTTTTGCTGGTTTGAAGATCCAAGGACTGAAAGACGAACCTGGGAAAAGCAGAAGGGAAACAGTTTAAGGTAAGATTAATTTTCTTATTTTCTTCTTATAATTTCTTATGGCACATTGGAGGCTGCTGTAGGATATGGGGTCTATTCCTCTTCCTGGGGAAACCACTTTGCAGTTAATAGACTGGCTAGGGCTGAGGGAGAGAAAAGGTGTGTGATGTGGTGCTCAGCCCAGGGACTCTGAGTGACTTTGGTTTAGATGGGGCAGAATTGCCTGAAAATTGAACTGTGGGCTCTGGATATTTTGTCACACGACACTGAGTCTTGTCTGAAGACCTGGAAATGTTAACCAGCTCCAGTGGGCTGCTCTTGCCTGTCCTGGAGCTTTGGTTCCTTGGCTGAAAAACGGGATGATTTATTTGTCCTTTCCTGCTTTCCTATATTTAGACTATAACAAGGAATATTTTTGACTTTGTGAATACACTGTGATTGCTACAATGAGGCCCTGGATGAAGCTGTAATTTCTACATGCCCCTGTATTCCAATGGTGCAATAATTAGAGTGAATTATGGGAGTGATGAGGGGGAATTACCACGTGGTCAGTGTGGAAAGGAAGCTGATTTGGGAAAAAAACCAAACAAGGAAATGTGCAAGATGCTGAGTGCATCTAGGATTTTTCTCTAGTCATTTAGTCATCTGCTGCTTTATTTTATGCCCTACTGCCCTTGGATTTCATCACTTGTGTGCAGCAACAGCTGAGTTATGTTGTGGATCTGCAATGGAGGTGTGCTGTGGAGTGGGCAATGCCACTGGCCCCCAAAGAGTTTGCTGGCAAATAAATGAAATAAAACAGAAAGCAGAGCTTTGACATGTGTGATCCCTCAAGGGTCAGGTTTGAGCTGGGATTAGGACCTATTTTTGCCCGAGGTACCAAGTCAAGTCCCACAGGGGCTCTTTTCCACTGGGCCTCTGCCAGAATCTGTGGTGAAGTTTGCAGTGTTTTTATTGCCTGCCTGATTTGCCTTAGTTTCTCCTGTCTCTTCCCAAAAATCTCCTCATCTCTTCCCAAAAAATAAAACTCTGTTTCCCTGTCAGCAGTTTGTTGTTTCCCCACGTGATCAGGAAAGGAAGCAGTGGTCACAGTGCAACATTCATTCTGTCCTTTAATTCAGATTTAACTGCATTGCTTTCCCCTCTGCTCTCCTGGGAATGCTCTCCCATCTGCCTCTCTTATGGGATCTGGTGTTTTATTCATCTCAAAGGCCCTTTAAATGTTTGTGGATTTTTGGTTGGTTGGTGGTTTTTTTGGTGGCCTTTTTTTGTTTTTATTTTTGTTTTTTATTTTTTTTTTTGATTGGTTGGTTGGTGTTTTTTATTTGTTTTGGTTGTTTTGGATTTTTGTGGGGTTTTTTTGGTGGGTTCATTTTTGGTGGGTTCATTTTTGGTGGGTTCATTTTTGGTGGGTTCATTTTTGGTGGGTTCATTTTTGGTGGGTTCATTTTTGGTGGGTTCATTTTTGGTGGGTTCATTTTTGGTGGGTTCATTTTTGGTGGGTTCATTTTTGGTGGGTTCATTTTTGGTGGGTTCATTTTTGGTGGGTTCATTTTTGGTGGGTTCATTTTTGGTGGGTTCATTTTTGGTGGGTTCATTTTTGGTGGGTTCATTTTTGGTGGGTTGGTTGCTTGGTTTTGGGTTTTTTTGTTTCTTTTTTTTTTTTTTTTTCCCCTTTTACTGTTGGTTACTCTTGGGTTTCCCTATTCCACCACTGATCTACCTCCATTCATCCCCATTTGGCAGCAGAAAAGTAAATGGCAAACTAGTGCTGTATGTCTGGAATGCTTTTGAGGGTTTTTTTTGTTTGTTTGTTTGGGCTTTTCTTGTTTGCTTGACTATTGTGTTATCAGATATTTGCTTTATTCTTCAAAAGTGCCTTGCCCAGATCAATGTATTATCACACAATACTTTTTTGTCAGTGGAATCTCTGCACCCTTTGTTGTTTGCCTTTCCATGGAAATAGGTCCTGACTGTCAGGTCCTTCTGGGAAAAACAGGCTCTGGTGGAAGGACATTTGAAAGGACGTTTTTTCTCATTTGAAAACACGCCTGGACACCAAAGCAGTGACTGTCCAGGCTGGTTGTGGTAGGTGGTTACATCTGGGAAGGGTTTTTTTTTAACAATTTAATTTTAATCTTAATTTTATGTTATTTTTGGTGAAGATTAGCATGAATTTTGAAGCCCAGCTACACCTGAATCTAGATTTCTGCCTGCCAGCCGTGCTCCAACACCCCTTCCAGCTCCCTTAGGGATTTATTTCATCCAACTACCACAACTGCTAAGCTTTGAGGCAGACTCATGGCCTGGGGAGCAAATGCCTTCCCCTGAGTCCTTGAGGAGCTCTTGGAGCATCAAGGCTGATGGCCCAGCCAGACGTTGTCTCGGCCCTGAAGAGATCCTGCACTGAGATTTTCCTTAGGATGAATTCCAACAGCTGCTTTTCTATCAATTCTCATTTGGGACAGGTAGTGCTGGATACAGATATTTTCAAAATTAAGGCCAGACCTGCTTTCAGTTCCCAGCTCTGCTTTTCATTCCTTCTGAACTCGGGTAAATATGATGTTCTGCTTTTTTTTTTTTTTTTCCTTTTCAACATTTTTGGTAGAGTTTCTGATGTTATCTTTCCTCAGATTTCTTCTTCATGCATTTATCTAACTGACTGTGTGCAGTCAGTCCTGTTCTGCAGTGTGAGAGCTGAAGCACTGATGCCCCCAAAGCCATGGCTTTCAAAGCAATTTTATTCCCAATAGGATTGAGAGGGCACCCAGTGCCTCTTGTCATCAGGGGAACGTTTTGGCAGTCACTGGTTTGTGGTAATCCTGGTTCCTGAGGTGGTGGGGTCCCTCCCAGGAAAAACAGAATAAGTGTTGGGTAACCTTTTTTAGTGGCAGCTGAAAAATGACAGTGTGTGAGGTGGGTAGAGAGACATATTCCCAAAGTCTAATGCCTCAGTTCAAAATTACCTTCAAGGCAGCATGATGGATTGCCAGCAGAATTCAATCTTTAATGAGTTTTTCTCTCTGACTTCATAAAGCCCAATGTGGCTTAATGCTTTTTATCATCTTTGGTTAAAACACAGCATCCCTTTGGATGAAATTAATGTTCCAACTAGGAAGATCATTTTTTTTTAACTCACAGTGGGAAAGAAAAGCAAGGAAGAATTGAGATGCTTATTTGGGTTTTGTGGGGGTTTTTTCTTCCCTGGGGATGTAAAATAATATATTACACATTCTTCTTAGAGCAATAATTTTTATTGCAATGCACTCTCTCCAGTCGTGGTTCAAATCATCTCACAGCTACAACAATATTTTTTGTAATTCTTACATTTGCTGTTGTTATTAATAGGTGATGATTATTACTTGAAATCAAATTAAGGTGACATACTGACCTGCTAGATTGGAAACTATTTTCCCACTTTTTAAATTCTTTTTGTTTCTGGAGTTTGTAGAAAGGACTTGTGCTTGTGGGGAAAAAAAAATAAATAAAACACTTGCTAACAAGTAACCAGGCAACAGAGTGGTTCCCAAAATTCTTCTTTAAATACTAATCAGCCCTTTTGAAAGCTCTCTGGGAGGAGGAATAATACTCAATGATTTAAGTACCTCTGTGGGATTTCCTGGTGCTCCTGTTCACCTCAGAGGTTGATAACTGTGCCTTTGTCTCCCTGAACAGAGGTTTGGGGTTGAAGACCCCTCTTTTTTAGAACGAGTTTCCTGTTTTAGGATATAAGATGAAAGGCAACCTTGACATTTTTCCTTTGAAATCAGTGATGTCACATCCTCTTAAACCAGACACAAAGATAAGTCTCAAAGCTTTACATACTGTGCTTAGCAGCCTAGTACTTAAGGTATCAGTGCAATTGTGGGGAGAAATAATTTCTCATGGAGACAAAGAGATTTTTTTAAAAAGGTTTTCTGCTTGCAGGATGTTCAGCAGCTTATATTCTATTCATAAGCTGCCATTCTAATTAGTGTACCTGGTCTGTGAGCTTTTTTGTTATGCCTAATGGAGAAATATGACAGAAGGAGGGAGAATTGGAAAGCTAGCACACTTCCAATGAGTATTGTAATTAAATTCTCCTCTATCCCTGTCTTTGTGATGAGGAAATTTTGCTGAAATACTTTCACCCCTAATTAAATATTAGAATGTGCACAGCTTTTTTTTTTTCATTATAAAGTTCTTTCACATAAAGATGAATAATATTTGGGTTTTGATGGGAAAGGAAACCCCCTTCTGAAGTGTAGTCCTTTGCTCTTTTAATTCCATTAAACCTCAGTTCCTGGGATTGGGATGACATCCTGCTGATGTGCTACAAGCCTCAGGGGCAATTTGGGTGATGTCCTGTTAAGACCTTTTAGCCCTTTTTGCTTTGCAGGCCTGGAAGTTTCAGACTAACCCACATTTATCAGCCTGATAATTTGAATAACGAGCAGGGCTAATTTTGGCTGATCAGTAGTTCCTTTGATAACTTCTGATGGATGTTAGTCTCATGTTTTATAGCTACAAGTTCTTGAGTAAATGAATATTTTAGATGGGGAAGAAGAATGAGAGTGTGCATGAACATGAGAAGAAAGGAGACAGAGCTTGTTTATGGGAACACACTTTGTAAACAAGTAAGGGAAAAAAGGATTAATTATTCTGCACATGATTTCTCCCTATGAGACAATATTCTTTGTGGCTTTTTTTTCCCAGTCTAGCTTCCACAAAAGCAGCTGGGGGAAGCAGCCAGGACAGGTAGATCTCATTTGTATAAATATGACTCAGCCTCAGTTTTCCACTCTAATTCTCATTAGTTCTGTAAGAACAGTGGCCATTTCATGAGGTTCCTTAGCAGCTGTGTCACTGTCACCAGTCACCCAGCTGGTGTTGTGAGGGCTTATCTCACTGCTAGAAACCTGCTGAAAAGTACAGCAGGGCAGAAAAGGCCATGAAAAGGGAAATTTGGGCATTTGTGCCTCACTTGACACCTTCTGCGCCAGCCTGTTCCACCCAGGCAGGCAGGAAAACCCTCCACCAGCATCTTCTCCCATGCAGTTTGCAGAGAAAGCAACAGTGGGACAGATTTGTGCCAACTTGTTGCATCATAACCACAGTTTTTAAAGGCATTTCCTGAAATGTAGTGATATTTCCTATTTGGAAGCCTGAGCAAGTGACTCTTTGTTATACAATGACAGAGTAAACGCTGGTGAATTCATTTACAGGGATTATGAACAGCTTTTAGAGATGCTGCTCTGACATCAAATTCCTCCAAAACCCCCCCATTGCCACCACCCCTTGAATCAAACTCGTTGTAGTTCTGCCCTAAATCAAATGCCAGCACATCCTTTAAAACGTTCAGCATTGCCCTCAAAGGAGCCCAGATTTCAGGAGTATTCTGTGAAGTGCCTGCAAAAGCTGTGATGGAGATGGATAGAACAGTTTGGTGCAGAAGAAGCTGCTTTTGGGAGCCATCTGTGTTTTTACTGATGAGAAGGAATTTTAACTAATGAAAACTTCAGTGATGAATGTTGTGCATATTGCAGCAATTACACAGCGTGATTAGATTTTATGTATTAACATAAAGAGAGAGGTGGAAAAGCCTGCCTGGAACATCTGCCTTATCTTGAGATGCAGTTGAGTGGTGGGCTTTGACTTCTTTTTTTTTTTTTTGGCCCCCAGTTCTGAGTTGATATATCCCATTGAAAATATTCAGATCAGTTTTGAAGAAAAGAGCAAATGTGCCAGAATTGAAGTGATCTGTAACAATTAAGGTCAGGAGTGGCAATTATGTCCTCAAAATCTAAAGGCCTAGACTTTTTTTTTTTTTTTTTCAGTGCAGCTTACAAGAGCTTGTTAAAAAAAAAATAAAATAAAATTGTGGACAAAGGAAATCCTGATGGGGATTCCTCTGTATATATCACTATATTATATGTATATATCATTATATTATATATATAATCACTGTATTATATATATATATCTCACTATATTATATATATCACATTATATTTATATCACTATATTACATCTCTCTCTCACTATATTACATCTCTCTCTCACTATATTACATCTCTCTCTCACTATATTACATCTCTCTCTCACTATATTACATCTCTCTCTCACTATATTACATCTCTCTCTCACTATTTTTATATATATATCACTATATTTTTATATATATATAAAATAACTGCTCTGGGATGCTTGGAGGAAAAAAGCCCAAAAATATCAAAATACCAATTTTGTGTTGCAAAACTATATTTTATTTCCTGGGAAGGGGATGATGTTTTGATGGGTTAGCCCCTGTGTTGAGGATTCCAGTTTTTCAAATAGATCAGGCTTCCCTTCCCTAACAATTTGTGGAAATATCTCCCAGGTGCTGGGAACTGGTGTCCCTGGCCTGGGAAGCTCTGGGGTGGGATCTCAGCTGGGTTGGTACCTCAGGGATGTAGAGCCATGAACTGCTCAGACAGTCGAGGAGAGAGAAAGGACCCTGATTTCATTGCTTGTCCAAGGAGTGTAGATACACATGTGGGTGTTAAAGAATCCCATCTTTCTTCCCTACCCTCAGTGTGGGGGTCCTCTGGCTGCCTTTATCTTCCTGGAAATGAAAAAGGAGATCCTTTAATTCCTTTTTTTAACCTGGATGTCATTTCACAGCAGAGATTAGCTCAAAGCTATTTCCACTCCCCATTCCCACCATCACCTCATTTTTTTAATCTCATCTATGATGGCACAAAACTGTAGAAATACTATCAAAAGTCCCTGCAACTAATTTCCACTTGTCTATGACATGTTATTTTGGTTCTTGGTGATCTGACCCCAATACACCATTTCTTTGCTCTGTGTAACCCTCTGTAATCTATTGCTTTACATTAAAAAAAACAAACAAAAAACAAAAAAAAACAAAAAACAAAAATCCAAAAAACCAACTGCTCTGTTCACTGAGTTTTCAGATCAACTTGCCTGAACATGAAGCAGAAAGGGGTGAAATAAATGCACTTTTTCAGCCTTGAGCACCTGGAAAATGTTAGATGTTTAAAATCTGGAGCTGAAAAAGTAAATATTAAGGATTGATTCTTCCTCTGAGCTTTTGTGCATTTACATTATTCTAATTTTTCTTTTGGGGAAATATTAGTTGTTTTGTTTTGTTTTTCCCCAAGTGAATATCAAGATGGATTTGAAAGAATGCAAGTCAAAGACATGACATTTAGAAAAGGCATCAGATACACTGAGAGATCTACACGAGGGTGCAGGTTTGCTCCATCCCATGACAGCTCTCCAGGATCCAGCCCTTTTCCTCATGGCTCTGTTGCACTTTTGTTTCTTGTGAGGTGCAATCAAGAATTAAATCCACTTCCATGGCAACTGGGTGTCCTGAGCATCCTAATGTTCAGAATACAAGGATACATGTCATTAGTATGGCAAATTCTCAGTAACAACATGACATTATCAGAGTCTTTCTGCTCTTTGGATTTGTTTTCTGCCCCACTTGAGTCGAGGTGGTTCTTCACAGGAAACCTCTTCTGGAAGAAGCCAGAAATAAAGCTAGAAAAAGGAGGGAGGCTAGCAGAAATAGCTTTTATTTTCCTTTTTTTCCCCATGATGACAGGGAAGGAGAAAAAAAATCAATAAGTGAAATGAAAATGAATGTGCTGGCACAGTGACCTGGTCACTGCTGTCTAAACCCCAGCACTCCCACACCTCAGACTTAAGGGTTTGGGTAAACACAATTACCTCAATTGAGGCTCACAGATTATTAGGGCTGTGCGGGGAGGTTGTAACACAGTCGTTAAAGATGAAAGGTTCTTTTCAGAGCTCTGTTAAGTTTTAAATTGCACCCTTAGAGACCAAGAACGACCTTTTAGTGAGTTTTGCCAGGGAGCAGTGTCTGAAAGGTGGAGCAGCACGAGGTGGCTGAGCAACGATGCCTCGCTTGGAGGGTCACTTAGAATTTCAGGTTATTTCACCCCAAAATGGTTTTCAGTGCTCTCCTTATCTGGCTTATTCTTCGAAAAGAAAGAAATACAAAAGGGCTTCTGTTATATAATGGCAAGAAATGATTAGCCAGGGACTGAATAGACACACAAACTCACTTGTTCTAAGCTTGGTGTTTGGTCTGAAGGAACCTGTGCAGGTTGACAGGGAAATTTATGAGATGGCAAGGGAAGAGAACTACCCTCTTCTAGTGTTTTGCTATATGAGAAAGATTCACTAGGATTGGAACTTAAAGGGATTTTCAATAATTCTTCTTCTAATTCTGCCTTTACGTCTTCTGCTGTTGTAAGTTGCCAGAACTTTGGGGAAGACAGTGAAATACTAAAATTCTCCTGAAGAAACTACCCCTAACAATTCAGCAGTAGAATGAAGAATAAGTATAGGGAAAATTATGCTTTATAGAGTAACCATACTGCAGGTTTTCAAGCTTTTTATACTGAATTTTATGAAAAAGGGCATGTTTGGGAAGAGGGACCTCCCTACTCGTGTTATCAGGATGTTTTGAACTGAAAGCATTGCATTGCAAAACCTTGCCTTTATTTTGTGACTTGTGGTTTTAAGTTGGAAGAAATTGCTGTGGATGTTGAGCTGTGAAAACAAAAAAAATCCTCCCAGGCCCATTTTTGGGGCCGACACTCTGCACTGGCTGAGCTTTGTCTGCAGAGCTTTGGGGCAGCACCTTGACATTTTCCAAGAGTGTCATGAGCACTGTGAATACATTTTCTCCACGTGAACTCTGCATCTCTAAGCAGCTCTGTGTGCAAACCACTTAGCCAGCCATTGAACTGTCTTGTTTATACTGGATAATGATGCTTTTAATTAGGAGGCACAAATATAGATGCCCTTTGAAAAATGTACTCTTCAATATCAAAGAAAAGCAACAAATGCATCCCTGTTTGTTGTTGCCAAAATGAGCCTGGATCTGTGTTTCACCTGCTTGTGTAATGAAGCTTTTGGAGTGCAAGTTTTCCACAGGATCCAGAGCTCCTCACCCCTGTGTGTGTGGCACTGGAATACCTTGAATTGAACAGATGTGATATATTCCAGTGTGCTGCAATGTTACATGAGATTAAAGACAGGGAGTAAAGGTACCTTTCCAAACTGCAATCATATGAAGTGATTCCCAATGGAGAAAACAGTCAAATTAGAGGCAAAGCAGAAGGCTGGATAGTCCTAAGAAGGCTGCAAGGGGATCTGAGCTACCACCTGAGTACAGGATCTTGATTTTTCTGTCTCAAACAAAAAAAAAATATCCCTTTCACCAGTGCTTGCACCAAAGGATTTTTTTTGTTTTGTTTTTTTTTTTTGTTTGTTTGTTGGTTTTTTTTTGTTTAGTGATCACATATGTGAGGCCAGGATTTAGAAATCTTCACTATTTCTGAAAGCCTTCATATGGGTCTGTTAATATAACTGTTTCCACATCTTTTATACTTGCATCCACCTCATTTCAGCATCTGGTTTCACATGGGCTGCTGGAGTTAGAGATTAATCCTGCATGGATTTTTTTCTGAAAAAAACCCCATGTATTTCTTCTCTTGTATTTTTGCAAGGAATAAATCCTTAATTTTCCAGACCTGGGGAACCCTAAATCCTGAAAGTTTCATAGCAGGGTGTTTAGAAAGACCTAATAAAATTAGAATAAAATTTTAAGGCTTAATATTTTTTTAGGATAGCAGAACTAGAATAAGTTTAGCTTTGCTAGTTTAGCTTTGCAGTGGTGATTAAATTTACCTTTACTTTTTAATAGATCTGAGGTTTTTCTAAGATGTGAGGAATTTAAAGTGAGTTTAAAGTAGCCTTGTTTTTAAACTAAATATGTTAATTTTGACCTTGAACTGAACCAGATTACAGTGAGTCCCAGAATTTGGACCAGTGAAGATTAGAGTCCCATTTTCCTGGTAACTTTGATAGTTTCTTGGGATGTGCTGCAGGAATGCAATCCCAGTGATTCTGTTCCACCCCTGGCTTCTGTGATTTGACAGGGTCAAAGCATTTGATGGCCTGTGCTGGAAAACACACTGTGCGAGGTAGTTTAAGAACTGAGGGGAGTCATTTGTTCAAATACAGAGCACATAAGGGAAAAACATTTGGCAGAGCATAAACAGATTTCCAAGGCCCTTTATAAGTATGTGAAGACATGTGCAAAAGAGAAAGCTGTTCATCAGCCAGTACCATGGGCCAGATTTCACAGAATATAGAATGTGCTGAGCTGGGAGGGACCCACAAGGATCATCCAGTCCGACCCTCAGCCCTGCACAGGACCATCCCCAGAGTCCCACCCTGTGCCCCAGAGCATCATCCAAACCCTCCTGCAGCTCTGGCAGCCTTGGGGCTGTGCCCACTGCCCTGGGGAGCCTGGGCAGTGCCAACCACCCTCTGGGGGAAGAACCTTTCCCTGAGATCCAACCTGAGCCTGCCCTGACACAGCTCCAGCCATTCCCTGGGTGCTGTCCCTGGTCCCCCCAGAGCAGAGCTCAGTCCCTGCCCAGGCAGTTGGAACTGCACTGAGGTCTTCCCTCAGTCTCCTCTGCTCCAGCTGAACACACCAAGTGCCCTCAGTGTCCTCACACGCCTTCAAATCAAGGCCTTTCCCCATCTTCACTGCCCTCCTTTGGACACTCTTTAATGGCTTAATGTCTTTTTTATGTTGTGGTGCCCCAAGCTGCTCCCAGGACTGCCAGCCTGATGTCACCCCAGTCACTGGCACCCTTTTGTTGCTCACCCATCGTGGCACGTGTTTGTCCAGCTGTGGCCTGGACAGTTTGTCCAGAAGGATCCTGGCACAGACAGTACCAACAGCTTTGCTGATGTCCCAAAAGATTCCCTCTCTGGCTTTCCCAGATCAGCCCAGTGGGTTACCCTGTCACAGGAGGAAATGGGGTTCACTGGTGCATTTGCAGTGTGAAGCTTTGCACAAGGTATGAGGGGAAAGGGTCTATTGCACGACTTCAAAGTACACTCTTCTTCCTCTGCTAGGAATTTTGGAAAAACAGTAATAAATAAACAACAAGTACTATGACTAAAGATGGGAGTCATTTTTTCCCTGACATTGGTGCTCCTTATTAAGTAAATGGTGGAAACATTTGCCTTCCTGATCACATCCAGTGCCTTCCCCCCAGTTTTCTAATTTCATTCCCTGCATACAGAGTGATTTCATCCAAGTGATCTTCTGTCACATTCAGTGGACTTGATTGTCCAATCCTAAGTGCCTTTGCCACTTTAGATTGACACTGGCTTTAAGTCAGCTGACTTCAAATCCAACTTCAGTCACTTCAAATCCAACTTCAGTTTGCTTCTCAGTGCCAGCCACGCTTCTCACACTGGTGACTGGACTGCTCATAGCCAGAGACTCAGACTGATTCATCCTTTATGCATGGCCATGCTGAGCCATTTCCTCACTCCTCTCCAAATTAATGCTAATTGCATTACACTGCTATTCTCACAAGAAAAATTAGTTGTATGATGCTGATAATTTCCAGTAAGCTAAAAGGCCTCACTCAAGAAGCAGGACTCCTGTGTTTGTACCCCCCCGAGCTCTACAGCTGTGTTTTGTGTCTTCTCAGAGCATGTTTTAATGTGTGTTGTTTTCCCAGAAACTGGAAAGTATGGAAAGGGCTGGGGGGTTGTTCGTTTGAGTTTTATTAATTCCAAGATATTAAAATTTCAGTGTACTCCTATATTTCCAGGAGCTGAGTCTTTGAGCAACATGCCTGACCCTGCATCCTACTGTACAGTGTTCCCTAATCTCAATGCACTTTTCAGGAATGTTTTAGAAGTGCACAGATGACCTCGTGGCCTCCTCAGTACCCTTTCCCCTTCATCCCTTTGACTCTGGAAAAGATGCCTTTATGGTTTATTTATTTTATTTATTGATCTATTTCCCTTTCTTCTACAAAGGCTACCTGTGTCTTTAAAAAGAAATGAAGTACATCCAGCACACTGGATGGTAAAGGAGGACTTGTTTTTCTTTTCTGGTAAAAACTTCTGCATGAAAAGTTTATCCATTTGTATAGTGGTCATAGTAAGGTGCAGGAACTGCCACCACCTGGAGAGCCAAGACAGGAAAAAGGAAAGGGATTGAGTAGCTGCTCCCTCCAGTAAGGAGCTCTCACACAAAGGCTGAGTTTGCTGAGAAGAGACAGCCCCATGAAGAGAGAAAAGCAGCTTTCTATTGGGAAGCCTTGAGGAAGGATAAAAGGCTATTCCAAACCCCCAGTGCTTGGGAAGGGTTAGGGGAGTGACAAAAATGGGTTAAACTTGTCTGTGGCCCTCAGGAGAGACAATTCCACTTGTTGGTTTAACATTGGGCAACAACCTACTACTGCCTTGCTTTTTACACACAATTGCTGGGCAATCCTGACAGAAAAAGGTTTTCTCCACCTTCACTAGATAGATGCTAAAAAAAAAATGCTGCTGCTCAGCACAGACATGCTCTGAGAAGGCCACCCTGGGCATGAAACCCTCAGTCCAGGTGTGGGGATAAAATCCAGACCCTACCAGAGCTCTGGCTTTGAAAGCAAGGCAAAAATCTTTTGTTGCCATTCCCAAAGTGTGGTTGTGCCTGAAGGCTTAAGAAACAAAGCTGAGGAAGATAATCCTTGGATCCCCATCCACTCTATGGTGTTGCTTGCCCACCAGATAAGGTTGTTCTCAGTTTGAAGCTGTAAAGGTTCCCGTTCTGGGAGATGTGTTGCCATGCCTGTCCCTCTGCCACGGGCTCTGCAGGGACATTTAGTGCTGTTTAGATACTTGACCTCAGCCTCCTGTGCTGGGCTGATGCTGTAGGATGGGGTATGGGGAGCAGGAGAGCTCATGAAGTGCTGCTTTGCTGTGTAATAATTTCCTGAGAGTCAGTACTCAAATCTCCAGCAGATTAATTTTGCACTAAACAACATCCTACTTGTTTGTGAATGAAGTCCCCCCCTCTCACTGCTGTCACTGTGCTGAACTTGCACATTGGTGATCTTTTCTGTCACCAGACAGATGGGGAAGAATGGGACAAAAGCTTAGGATGGGGAAGAATAGGACAAAATCTGTCTGGAAAATATGTTACGTGACAAAACTGATCTGGGAGAGCTCCAGTTGAACACAACTGTCATTGACTCAGACATCCCAGAGGTTATTTTCCTTATGAGATAATATAATTACAGGAATTACAAATGGAGAGAAACTACTGAAGTCATTTTGTCCCTTCCATGGCAACACAGTGCTCCTACATCCCTCTTCCCTGATTCTCTGCACATCTACAAGCACTGGATATTACTTTGCTAATATCAACCCTCAATCCTTCATCTGATCCTTCTGAATAACTATGAGATAAACAACGTTTAGTTCTCTGATAATTTGGGAAGGTTAACTAAATTAATTAGGTGAAATCACATAAGAGGGGGTTTTTTGGGTTTTCTGGGGGGAAGAAGAGTGCAGGGCTGTGGGCAAGGATGGTTGGTAAAGGTATTTGGATCACGTGTTATCTCTTGTATTTAAGTTCTGTCTCTGCAGTGGGGTTTGAAAGTAGACAAACTCTGCAACAGCCTTTTAGGGAATGGATCCTAAAATGAGACAGAGAGCATCCTTTCTAACTTGTGAAACTATAATCCCCCTTGAAAGGATCTTGTGCTTCTCTTCCTTGTGCCATGGAAAAGCCTAAATTACTGCATTCCCAGGGGAGACTTGCACTGCTGGTGCACTCTTTGTGCCACCTTGTTTCTGTGACCTGTGTGACCAATTCTGAGCAACCAGAATTGCTTTGCCATTTCATCTAAAACTAGGAAGACTTGGCAGAAACTCTTTGGGATCAGTCCATCAAGGTAAAAAACCAAACAGATTTCTTTCAGACTGTGGAAGAAGATGATGCTCAAAACCCAGCACGACTAAGACATCCAGACATTACTGCATATATTGGTGTCATAACTGTGCCTGGGGAAATTCAGTCTGGTTGTGATCACTGTGAGAGCAGCAGACAAGCAAAGCCTGCTAAATAACAGTAACTGAGCTCCAATTTGTGTCATCAGCTTCGAAAGCTTTGGCCTAAAAGGCTTATTGTGAGTTTTCCCAACCATCTCCAGTTAAAACCACTTGTGTCGTTTCATCTGTTTGCATTCACTGCGATTCCTCTTTATTTGTGAGAGAATACCCACCAGATTTCAGAATTTATTCACAGAATATTTATGTAAATTGTCTGGAGATGGGCAGTGTCAGACTCCACGGGGCATTCAAACCTCTGGGAGGGCACTTGGAGGTGCAGGAGGACACGTGAGTTGTCTCAAAATTCACCAGATCAAGCACGTTTATGTGGGGAGAGAGTGCTGAGCACAGGGGTATCTTCAAATCCCATTGCCCTCATGCAGTTAAATTCCCTGGGTGCTGGTTGGCAGAGCCTCACAAAGATTTGCAGCCTGAAACTCTGTCCTGGCAGTGCCTGGGGTGTTGTTAAAGTGCAATAATCCTTTCCTTACTGCTGTTGAGGTGACTCCTTTGCCCCAGAAGGATGCTCCAGGCCCCAGAGATGTGAACCCAGGATAAGTTTCCAGCCTCCTCCCTACCCTGCACATGGATCCCTAAATGAAACAGTGCTGGCAAAAACAACCACTCTGGAATTCTCCTCCTGGGTGTGTTTGAACACTTGGGTGATTAGACCAGCTGAGATGTGACATGTGTCTGTTCAACTGAAAACAGGTTTTTCACAGCCTGCTGGCCTTCAGAGGGAGTGTGTGGGCTGGGTGGATCACTATCAAACACGGGGTGCAAATGTTTGCAGTCTCATCTCTTTCCCTGGGAGGAGATGCTGTAACAGTAGTTAAAGTAAATTCAATTTTTCTTCTGCAGAAGGTTCATTACAGAGGCTTCTTCTTAGCACCTTCAGCTTTTTGCTTTCTGCCACAGCAGTGCAGCCTTTCAGATACTCCTCTCTCTCAGTATCTTTTGCAGGAGATAATGGAACCCTTTTTAATAAGGCAAGAAGAACCTTTGTATAATTTAGACTATTTGTGTCTTACCAACAAGTTGTCAGTTTCCTCCCATAACTCCTTCCACACCAAAAGCAAAGGTGCATCTTCTTTAAAGGACATGATCCTACCCCTTCCCTTCCTTTTGCCCTGCTTCTCTGATGCAGTAATCCCCCTCTGAACACCCAATATTAAAGGCTACACTTCTTTTATCTCAGTTAAAGCGTTTTCCATTAAGTTCTGGGAACCCTGCTCCTCTAAGTCCCTGCTTTACAAGCCCTGGCACAATATTTTGAGTTCCTCTGGGAGCAAATGAAACAACAAGGTGGATGTGAGTGGCACCAGGAGCCTGTGATGATGCCTGCTGCTATTTTGATAGGAACAATAGCTGGATATCAACAATAATCTCTGGGGATTTTTTCCAACTAATGCCAGAGATCTGGCACATAGAGTTGGGTAGATTATGCAAGGAAATACCTGAGGCTGCCTTTCTAAGGAACAAGTTTCTAGCCCAAGCTCTTCCAAGCAGGAATTTTCCCAACTTCTAAGCCAGTGTATTTTATAAAAGAGGAGATCTCTGCTTGTTTGCTTTTTGGGGGACAGGGGTGCATGAGTAACATCCTGCAAAGGTACAGGTGATACCCTAAGTCAGTGATCTGTGGGTTCCTTATTTTCTATTCAACCCTCTTGCACAGAGAACAGCCCTGATTTGTTGGGCAAAACAAGCAGTTGGGTTTTCTGGAGGTTGGGCAGCTGCAAAACCAGGGTTGACATGAGCCACTTCCTAAAGATTACCAATTTGGGTTGAGTTTGGGAAAGGTAAGAGGGAGTCTGGCCTCATAAGGGAATGAGGGAGTGTGGCATCATAGAAAGAGGAGGAAATCTGGAATAATGGGAGAAGGAAGGAGTCTCATCATAGAGATAACTGAGAGTCAGGCACCATGAAGGAAGGAGAGAGTGACATAAAATAGGAAGAAGAGAGCCTGACATCATTGAGGAAGGAAGGAGTCTCATCATAAAGGCAGGAGGGACTGTGGAATCACGAAGGAAGGAGAGAGTCTGGCATCACTGAGGAAGGAAAGAAGGCAGGCATCTGGAATCATAGAGGTAAGAGGGTTCCTGGCATTCTAGGTGTTCAAGGGAGTCTGGAATCCTATAGGAAGGAAATGGTCTGGCATCACAGAAGTAGCAGGAAGTCTGGAATCATAGAGGAAGAAGGGAATCTCAGAGAGGGAAGAGCAAGTCTGGTATCATAGAGCCACTAGATGAAAGTTTTAAAGGGTGAAGCTGGGGGGCTTCTGGTTTTGTGCTCACAGTCATGGCAGACAGAAAACCAATATCACTCTCTGGGAAGCTGAGCCTTTAGTTTGTTTGAAAAAAAACCCCTGCAGTTCTCTCCTGCTTGCAGGAGTAGAAGTGGTGGTGGTGGTTACCCATTATTTTTTTAAAGACTCTCTTTCTGGAAGGGATTAGGTGGCAATCCAGAGGGCTCTGCTGGAAATCCCCCTGTCCACACATGGGGAGAGAGGAGAAGAAGAAGAGGGTTGCCAGAAAGCCCAGAGCTCTGGTGCTGGGGTGTGGGATGCAGCCCTGCAGCCTGGGAGGTGCAGTGGGCACGGAGGTTGTTTGAATCCATGCAGGGACAAAGGCAGTCACTCCTCGTGTGTTGATGTCCCACCTTTGCACAGGTGATGTCCTGTGGGACTCAGGGGTCTCTTTGCAGTGGTTTTGGATAGACATGTCTTTTCCATAGTCATGGAAAAGTAGGGAGCTCAGGGAAATCTTTGTTCTCCCTGCCCTGCCTTTCCTATTTCTCCTGTGAGTTAATTCCTTGTATTTCCAGCTCCTTACACAGTGAAACAAATCTGGTTTTCCTTTTGTTTCCATCTGTTTTATCTCTCTTCTTCTCATGAATTAGCACAATACTGCAAAATATGGATGGCAAATCAAGCTGACATTGGGCTCTGTAAATGGGAAATTTGATCTATTTTGCTTAAAGAAAAAAAAAAGTGATAACTCAGACCTAAAAAAAAAAATGCTTGGAGAAAATTCCCTGAGAGCATTGCTTTTAGATAATTTAATTTCAATTTACAAGATTACCCTTCATCCCTGGTATGGGTTTAGTGGAAAATACAGATGAAAGAATTTTATAAATATTTTTTAAATCGTACATTCATGTCCTAATTTTTAACTGGTACTTAAATAAATCTCTGTCAACTGCCTTAGCATTGGATTTTCCAATCCCTTTTTGAGTCACACCTTTACCATGGAGCACTATTTGGCCCAAACTGGCATTATGGAGCAACATGGATTTCATGCTTGCCCCGTTTGCTTTGAATACCACAAACACAGATGAGACCTACGTGACACAGTCATTTTATACACAGTTTAATAAACAGATGTCTTCTCTGTGGCTTATTCTGCATCTATCAGGGCTGTGGCACAAAGTGAAGGTGAACTCTGCCAGGTTTCAGGCTCTCTCAGCTGAAGGACAGCACCCGTGGAGCAAACACAAAATCCCCCCCTCTCCAGCCCAGAACGCAGAAAATCTCAGCCTCGCACGGAGGCGTCATCCCTGAGCTGTCAGTGCTTCGTTGCCAGGCTTGTGGTTTGCTGTTCCCCATCGGTTTGTCCCTGAGGACTCTCCTGCTGGAGAGGGTGGGAGGAATTTTGGGAGGAGTGAGCCCTGACAGTGACAGCTCAGGGATGCCTCCCCGCTCACCTCCCTGGCAGCTGATGGGTGATTAGCAAACCCTGCTGCTGGTTCTTCTGCCAGCTCTTGTTGCTCTCCTACTCACTCTCATCATTGCCTTTTAATACGTGCCATTCTTCATCTTCCACCTGCATATCCCCTTCCTAAAACGAGCTGGAAGAGCTGAGCTTGTCTCCTTGTCTCCCCTTTCCAAGCTGCTCTCGCAGCAGGAGCAGTGCACAGCTAGCAAGGTATCCCTGTGTGTGTAGCATTCCCTCTAGGAAAGGTCACAACCCCCAAAAATTTGTTCCTAAATCATAAGAGGATGCTTGGAATACATTGAACCTCTGTATATTTAACCTGCACAGCACAAAAGGGGGGGTGGGTTCTCCTTTGCTTTATCAATCTCTTGTTTAATTTAAAAAGATGATTGTTAGGACAGTGGATCTGAATGTACTGGTCATCCAGAGGCTGAAGCAGCTGATTCTACTTAAAAAAGTACAGGGAAATATTTGTATTCTCCCTCAGGTTTTATCTGGGATAGAGTCAATTTTCTTCATAGTAGAAATAATAGAGGCTTTGTTTTGGATTTGTGCTGAAAGCAGGGTTGATAACACAGGGATGTTTCAGGTTTTGCTGTAATTTCACCATTTTTTAAAACACATTTACAGTTGGTATTAAGGTTTTTGACTTCTAGTGGGTAATTGGTTGAATTTCTGCTGTTTGCAGTAGTCAGTCAATGAGTCACACACAAATTGATAGATAGTGTTTGCCTCTTATTATCTTTGTACCACTTTGTTTTGATCCCCTGACTGAGAGGTTCTGGTGCACTTTGGTTTAGGGCTGTACTTGGGATTCTGCTGCTTGTTCCAGTTTTTTATTTACTCTCTACATCTATGGCAAGAGGTGAAAGAGGCTGGCCAGCACCCATCTGTAATTTTAAGATTACTGCATGCTGCATGTGGAGGAGCTTTGAATTAAAAAAGTGGGGTGAAATGATTGAAATCACAGAATAAACTGCTTAAATTCATAGAGTAGAAGAAGGTTTCCAGCCATCCCAAAGATGAAGTTCAAAGGGGTTGGGGGACACAACACACAAATCTCTGAGAAAAAGGACCTGAGATCTACACTAGACCTTCATAAATTTATGGAAAGGATTTTATAGCACAACAGAGAAATCCATGTAAATAGAAAATACAGCTTGTGGTTCATGTACAGGTATTTCTAAAGGGCTCAGAAGGAGACTGGTTTGCTGTTTGCATCATATTGATATTGTACTAATCCTGTGCTTTAAGCTTTAGCTGGTTGCTTGCTGAGGCTAAAAAGGAATATATTTTTCCTTGGGCCATAATTAAACCCAGGAGATAGTGGCACTTGTATGTCTTACTCAGTGACTCAGAGGGAAAGACATCACCACGCCTGGAGACCAAAGAGGCACTTTCCTCAGGTGAGACTGGCAAGGGCTACACAGATTCCTCTCTGGAATTTGGCTTTCTGTACTAAACTGGAGTGTGGTTAGTCCAGGTTGTTCTGGGCATTAAATCATCCTGTTATTACAGACAGTTAGAGAGATCCCCTAGTGTCCTTCCCATCCATTCCTTAGAGATTGGTGCTTTTCACCCTTTACAAAAGGTTGATTGCCAGGCACTGGTGGTTCTTTTGTGGCTTTTGAAGTTCTCCTGCTGGAAAAGGGCTGAGCCCCAACCCCAGGATGCCAGGGCAGCTCTGACTGCAGTGTTGCCTCTTCTCTGTCAGGAGTTGGCCAACCCCCTGGTCCACAGACCTTTTGGAAATTCAGGTCGAGATCTGTGGGTTAAGGCTTGGGCTCTCCTTAATTGATCTCACAGATTTAAAAGCAACAAACTTTATTATTGAATTTCCATTGAGCAGTGACTACTTTTTTTTTTTTTTGCTACTAGTTGTGGAACCTGTTCAGCTGTGTTTCTAATGAAAAATCCTTCCAAATAATGGTCAAAAGAGGATCCTTTAACCCTGGAGTATTTAGCATTGCAGATCAAGGAGCAAAAAGGCAACAGTGAAGGTCCAGACTCCCTCTGCTCTCAAAACATGACAATCTTTTTTTATACTCGGCACGTTTTATGATTTCCAAAAGTATTGATCAGCACAGAAGCTTTCTGAAAGGCTTTGAGGCAGACAGAGGTGCAGAGCAAGGGTCTGACAAAGGATAAAGATGCTGATGCATAAGGCTGGTCAAGCTGTTGCTGAGAGGCAGAACAGAAGTCATCAACTCTTCATGAATAGTTAAATTTTAGAAGCTAAGAAGTAACTCTGTTCCACAGCCAGCTTAGCAAAAGAACTGCATGCTGTGGGCTTTGCCATGAATTTAGCTGAATTTGGAAAGCGGGTCCCATGGTTGTAGTCAAGCTGTGCAAATACTCTGAGCACATTTAGTATATGTAAATTAAATTAATGTTAAATCACCGTGTCTCTGTGGCAGTGAATAATACAGAGAAGGCAAATGGGATGCACAGCAAAAGGAGGTGATTCAGCTGTCAGACTCTGTGCATGAATATTTCCCCAAACTCTTCTCTAAATGGAGAGATTACAAAAGTACAGTTTTACTTGAAAGAGCAAATATTTAATAAATTCAGAAATGGTGACACTATTGTGTTTCTGCTTAGTCCTGCTCTGCTCTAGATTCAGTGTTCAAACTTGATAATTTAGTTTTCTAAAATTAGCCTACCAGGCAATGCCTTACATTTCATTATTTTATGAATACTTCTTTAGACATTCCAGGCCATAAAAATCAGCCCCCCAAACTCCCACATCGTTCCTTCCTCGGGCAGATGATTTATTGAGATTGGACTTTTTTGGTGCGGGAAGTTCTGTAGCAAAGGATCATAATCAGTTTTTTCAAGAAGGATTACAATCTTGTCTCTCTGAGCTCTTGGTGAGGGCAAGTAGACACAAAACTGATGGGTTATAAATGGTATAACGCTGATTAATGCCAAGCTAAGGGGAAAAGTGGCATTTCAGAAGGATACAGACCTTGGGGCAGGTTAAAGGTGCTGCTGGGTGGGGGCTGCAGCTCTGCTTGGGTTGTTGCTCTCAGCAGCAGAAAGTGGCTCAGTTTTTGTCAGAGTTGTTGTGAGGGGTTCCTGTTGAGGTTTTTTTCTGTCCTTTCTTAAAACCAGAGGACCCTTAATATGGACGCTCACAGACTTTTAATAGGAGTGGGTGTGTGAATATAAATGATTCTCCTGCTGCTTCTTAGGGAAGGCACATTAGACTTGTGTTGTGTGAAAAGAGGAAGCTGTCTCTGGGATCATTTTTTAAGATAATGTGCAGTATTGATGTTTTACACAATTAGTTGGGAGGGAGTTACTGAAGTGTGCAAATGCTGTTCTAACTGAAGGGCTGCAGTAATCAGGCACTGAGGGATTTCTTCCCCCAGAGACCTGTTTTTTGGTGGTACTTCTCTGTTTTTAAGGAAAACTGATTGACAACAAAAAGCTTGGATAGGAACAGAAAACTTCAATAAATCAGGGTGTTCAGTTTACAAATGTTCATTAGCAGAAGGACATGTTGTGAAGTGTAATTACTAAAGGAAAAAAGAGGAGTTTCTGCCTAAAAAATACCCAGGTCATGAGACACAATCCTTCAGCCAACAGGAAGAGGTTTGGATCTGTGCTTTCCTTATTTTGTTCTGCCTCAGGATGGGGTGAGAACCATACTCCACCTTGCTGGGATATTGTGCTTTATATGGGAAAAGACATGGGGATATTGTGCTTTATATGGGAAAAGACTTGGGGATATTGTGCTTTATATGGGCAGGGACTTGTTGGGAAGGGTTATGGCTGGGTTGGACCAGGATGCTCAGTGTTGGAAAGTGAGCAGCCCTAATTAAGTCTGGATTGTCAAGTGATGGTCCTAATGAACTTTTCTATTAGTTGTTAGTGTGTTCTAGGCCTTAAATCACTTTTAGCCAGCATATGGCAAAAATGTGTCATAAGCAACTTTAGTGAGAGCATAGCTTGGGAAAAGTACCAAATTATGTAATTTAGAGCCAATGAACGTTACTTTCTTCATTAAAAATGTGTTAATGGGTGAAAAAGTGATGTATTGGTGGGGAGGCAGGATTTTTGTCAGCCACATACACACCCAGGGCTGTAAATAAAGTAATGCCTTGCTCTCTAACACTAAAAAGACACAAAACTATTGTTCTGTGTGTGAATGGATGATGCTTTAATTAGTGCTACAGCATCGTGCCTGTTTACAGAGCCAGGAGTCACTCATTGCTTGCCAGTTATTTGTTAGGTGACTAATGTACACAAAGGAAGCATTTATGAAAACATAACTGGTGCTGGAATGATTGCTGTTACAGTAGTTGGCAAGGGGCTGGTACAGAGGTGGGAGCTCCCCTGAAGTCAAGGGCAACACCAAAAAATAGTAGATGCCTCAGCGTGGTTGATTTAAATAGATAAGAACTGACATGAGAGGGAAGGAGAAGAGCTGAAATGGGCTGTTTGACCAGCACAGCAGAGACTGTGGAAGGAGCTGTTTTCCCTCAGGAGATGAAGCTTTGGGAAGTTCAGATTTCTGTGGGGATGTCTCAGCCACTGCCAGCAGGAACAGAGGAATTAATTCCAACGATGCCCACACGTTTCCTTTTAATGTGTTTACCAGCGTTCACCTTCTGCTCAGGAACAATCACACTGAAAAGTCTTGGCACACTAACCTCAAATTACTTGGAAATTTCTGCTCTGCAAGGATATTCTGTGTATTTCAAAGCTGACACTGAAAAGCAAAACAATCCCAAATGTGCAGCCTTTTCTTTGGGATGAACCAAGTTTTCTGCGTCGGTAAAACAAAAGCACTAGCGCAGGTCTTGTGAAACTTGGTCCCTCCCCTGGGAACACAAAGCCTTTGAATGCTCAGCTTTGCAGAGTGCCCATTAGTCACTGCTGATCTCAGGCTGCTGCACTCCTCAGAGCAAAATCCCCCTGTGCAGGTGTGCTGGGAGACCATCCATCTCAGCAGGAGATGCTGGGATGTTTTTCTGGCTCTGACACAAGAAGATCAGAGCACAAGAGATCTGCACACCCAGGGGAGCAGTGCTCCTTCTGGCATTAACCCCTCCAACAGTGGGGAGGTGGGTCTGGACCCATTTCTGGAGTGGGATAAGGGGGCAGTGGGAAAAGCAACTCGTTCAGACCTGGAATGTGTCACAGAAACTCTGCCTGGTCCTTAGCTGAGCTCACAGTCTGGATTTCACCCTGATGCCAGCAGCTTCCCCAGTGTCCTGTGGCCAGAGGGGTGCCCTGTATCACCCTGAATAAACAGGATGGGAGGTGAACAGTGTCCCCCTTTTAAAGCCAAAGGGAGGATTTCTACATTGACATCTCTAGCTACTTTTTAATTGCCTTTGTCTGAAAAGCGAAGGATTTCTGCTTTTCCCTGGGGCCCAAAAGTTCATTCCCCAGGATGGACCCTCATGGTGGGTGCTGGACTGGCAGTAACTCCAGTGGGGAGGTTTCCTTTGCTCCCCTGAGCGTCAGCAGCAGAGCTGGAGGCAAGCCAGGGTTGCTGGAGTGCCAGAGGGTGAGAGGCTTGGCGTGCTTTCCCTTGCTCAGGCTTTGAGGTCGGTTTTTATGGGTGGAAAACCATTTCTTTGTGTTCCCACGTGGTCACCAAGCCCTCTGTGAGCCTCTTGCAGCCGAATGCAGGTGACCAAGGAGCCCCACGGGGTGGGTGCCATGGAGCTGCTGCCTTTGCTGGCTGGGGAGGTAGAGCTGGGAATTACTGTCTCCCAGATCCACTCTGTGCCTGTGGAGCATGGAGGGGAAATATGTGGGGCATGCAGTGCTGAGGATCCTTTTCTTTGAGCCTGTAGTGGGCACAAGACCTTGTTGTCACGCTCTCCTTGTTTAGCTGGAATGGAAGATGCTCTGGGGTTTGATTATTTGTTGTGTGGATTACACACAACAGGAATGGGGAAGCAGTGAGATCCCAGGAGAGCTCTCTTTCGTGATGATTAAAGCAAATAAATAAAATTTGAGGTACTCTGTTCCTTTTCCTTTGTATTTTTTTTTAATTTCAGCTCCCTCAGTATAACTGCACTTGAAAGGATTGCGTGACAAGAGGGCAAACAGCAAATTCTTCCTTTCAGAAATGGGGGGAAGGTACTTCTTTATTTATATAGTTGGGGCCAGATTCATTCCTTTGATCATGAATTGCAGCTTGTCTGTTACCAGCATTATTTCATACTTCATCTTTTTCTCGTGTAGTTTCTTTTCCTTTTGATCTCACTCTGTTACTTCTGCCAGTTGTGCTACGTGAGAAGAATAAGAAAACCCCAGATCTGAGTTGGCACTGCAAAACCACATCTCTGCAACCAGCAAATTGCTCCTGTCAGATGCCTTGGAAGTTTGACCAGGATGCAAAAGCTTAGTGGTTGTGCTGGACAGTGAAATGAAGAGTTTCTCTGGCATCCATCTGGCTCCATCTGCAGAGCATTCCCCCTGCCCTTGGCTCTCTGTGCTCTGGGGCAGAGCAGGCACAAAAATCTGCAGCCTCTGAGCTCCCAGGAGCAAATCCCAGGGAGCACTGGAGAATTCTGAGCTTTTTTTTTTTTTTCCTCTAGGAGCTCTGGATGGCTGGAGGCTGCAGTGTGGATTTTCTTTTAACTTAGAGGGCAGGGCAAAAGTTTGCAGGTGCCCCTTGTGAAACCTGGAGGCATCAGGTGCATTCATCCAGAAGAACTTCCAAACTCCTCTTTGTAACATATTGTGGGAAGTAATGATGTATGTTTGCAGATCTCTTGAAAGGCCCAAAGGCATAAATTTATCATGAACTCCTGAAATTTGGATCAGGAAATTTACTCAATTGATTCAACAGTAGGTTTTTCTTCCCCACCCCTCCTTTGGAACTCCCACCCTCTGGAGGCAAATGACTACTTGAGAAACTCAATTTTCATCTTTCAAAAAGAAGTTTTCAAAGATAAGAAGATTAAGAAGAAAGAAGCATTGTTAGGTTACAAATGGTTATTTTCAAGCTGAGTCTTCCTGACCAGATGGAATTAGCTTTTTTTGGTTTTAGGGTGTCACAGGCTGTCAGTGCTGATCTCCACTAAAAAACTTTTCCTAGGAAAAGCAATTTTTTCTGGCAAGATTTGAAGCCTGATCAGTCCTATGTCAACCTAATTTTTAATTCACTTTCTTCTTGTTTATGCAATGCAATAAGTTGTGCTCCACACCATACTACTACTATATTGTAGTCATTGCATTTTCCCCTTCATGTGACAGATTTACCCAGTGTAGCCAGGAGGGTCCAGAGACAAATGTGGTGTGCAGGGTACATTTGCAATGCTTGAAGAATCCTCCCAGCTTTCACACCAGTGTGATAAGAATTGGAAATACACAGATGGTACATTTTTTCCCCCTGTTTTTTATGTCTTTGACTGGCTGCCTTGCTGATTCAGATCCCTTCTCTCAGCTGCAAAGATTTAAATGCAGAAATTCTCCTGTGCCTGCTGTGAATTCTGTGCCCTACCTGTGTCCCTTCTCCTCTGTGGCTGTGTGATACCCCGTGGCTGGGTGGAAATCCTATGTAATGTCAGTTGTAATGCAATTTTAGGAAAATCCTGCCAGTCTTTGCAGCTGCAGGTGACCCTGAGGAAGCACCAGGGTGTGACCAAGTCCCTGCTGCCCAAGGGCTCTCGGGAGAAGCCACAACATATTTTCTCTCTGGCCTTTGGCCCTTGGTGATGTTTTCTGTCTTCAAACTTCATGTTAGGCTTAGCTTCCAGGTAACTTATTCCCAGCTTCTTATTTTCACACCTTTGGGGAAAATGATGGATAACCTGCCTGTTCTCCTGCGTGTTTTGGCTTCGTGGAAAACGCCTCACTCCTGTTTGGTGGCTGTGAGGGAGGGATTTTTGTGTTTGCTTTTCTCTTCTCGTATTTATTTCCCCTCAGAAGTGAAATGCTATTTAAAGGTGATGTGCTGCTTTCCATGTGCCCTGTGCCTGCCTCGAAATGTTTGTAAATACAGGCAGAATTGTGTTCAGCTTTGAGCTGTGTTTATTTAATCACCCAGTAGCTCTCGTGATGATACAATATTGCAGCAAGCCCTGATCTGAGAGCTCATTAGTGCTCCAGGTAATCTGGGCATGCAGGTGGATGGACAGAGGGATAGAAGCAGGGTTTCTTTGTCTGTGGCTCTTTGGGCACTTTGTTGGAGTCTGTGTTACAGTGGAAAGAGAAGAAAGCAAATAGACCACAATGGGGGCAAGTAATTCTCCTTTAATGCTGGTGGAGGACAAATCTGCTCTTTTTGGGTGTTTTAGAAGCTGCAGCTGACCTGTAATGTGTCACTTATTGTTATTCCAAGGCAATAGTGATTGATGTATCTTTAGCTTGATGCCTTACTTTTCTCAAAGATTAAAAATGTTTGAATATCGATGCAGTTCCACAATTGAGAAAAGAAGGCAGTAAAGAGGAAAAATACAAGGGAAAGAAGAAAAAGACTGTTAGTAAAAAAAAAAAAAGAGAGAAAGAAAAAGAAAAATAAAGTGGATAGGAAACAGAAAGAGATCACCATTTCCTAATCCTGTGAGCAATCTGGTAGGAAAAGTCAGAGGCGATGGCTGTGACTCCACAGCAAGTGGAAACCCTGGAAGCACACGGAGGATGCTGGACAGCAGCACCTCTTGGCATCTCTGCATCCCTCACAAGTTCTGAAAATCCCAGTGATCTGGGGTTCTGCTTCCCATCCGAGTGATTTCAGGGTGCTTCCATGGCACCAGTAAACCCTTGGTGGACAGGGATGACAGGAGCCAGGATCCCGGCATTAGGCTCCTCCAAACTTGCTTATTGCTGAAGGAAAGGGGCACTGCGTGGGTTTTGCTCTTCCCCTGTGGGGCTGCTGAGCCTGCTCTGGGCTGGCTGGATCCCTGCTGGTGCTGGGAATCCATGGATGCACCAGTGCACTGGGGGATCCAGTGCTTCCCATCCGATGCCGCAGCCCGAGCGCCGCTCCGACAAGGGGAAAGCAGCTGCACCAGGGGGAAAACAGCAGGGCCAGCTTTGCATTCATGGACAGTCTCCACCCTTTGCTTATTTGCCAGCATCTTATTTCCATGGTTGGTTGTTTTTACTGTGCAAGTGAGCACCGAACCAGATCCCAGAGCGAGCCGCAGAAGGCTCGGGGTGTTGCTGGAGAAAGGGAAAAAAAAACCAGGCCCGGTAAAATAAACCAGATGCTGTCATAAAAAATAAAGCAGAAAGTCCGTTAAATGGAGCTTCCCTTGAAGAAAAAGGAAAGTATTTCATGCAGCACATACTGAATTCTCTGTGGTTTGTTGTGTTTATTCTGACCCGCGAAGCTGCCGAGGCCTGGGCCGGGTGTGGGTGTTGCGTGTGCTTGGAAGGGCTGTGCTCCCAACCCTGGCAAGCTGGATTTTTCAGGAATACCTCACTGTGCTCTCTGCCTTTCCAGGAGAGCCAGCTTATTGAGTTTTACATGCAAAGAAAAATAGTTGAGGAGCATCTAGTTTGAACTCAGATAATTTTTTTTCCCCTTTATTTTACTTTATATATATTTTAATAGAACAAAACTGCTTCTTGCAGTCTGATTTTTTTTTCCTTTTTCTTTTTTTTGGCAGAAAACCTACCAAGATAAAATTGATGGGAGATGGTGTGAGGAGTAGGCCAGTTGCTGTAATGGAAACCTTGCAGCTTCAGGGTAGGCTCTGCTCTAGGAGTCAGAAAAGACAAAGACAACATCAGGCTGTGGTGCTTCCTGAGGATAAATTTCACAGCTTTTCCAGAGGGTGAAATTCAGATTTGGGAGCGGTGTCTTGAGAAAGGCTAGAAGATTGTGAATCCTCCTTCTCTCAGTGACCTGCTGATATGTTCCAGATTTTGGTGGTATTGAGGATTTAATCCAGACCAAACCTTCCAGTTTGATGGATGTGTCTCTAGTATGGCACTGAATTACTTCACACTCAAGCAAAAGCAGCAGCAACTCTTAGTGAGCAGGAAAGGAGGAGGTAGAAATGGTTTTGTAGCAGTGATCCAGGAATAATACCAATATCTGAGCCTCTTTTCAATCACCTCATACCATGTCATTACTAGTTTTAGCTTTGTTGACACATTATTTTGTCCAGATATTCACATTTTAAGGTCTTTAACTCTGTCTTTTTTTTAATTTTTTTTTTTAACAGTCTGTACCATGTCTGTTATAACTTGACCCTGGTACAGTTAGCAGGCCATTGAGGATATTGCAGTGCCCTGGCACATTTGGGAATGTGTTTCCTTCTTTGTGTAGCACTTTTCAATAATCCCATAGGGGTACCTGCTTTGGATGTGGTTGGACTTGTGCTCTCACAGGGAAACACCATCAGACCCAAACCAACAGATTCCTGTTTTAGGGGTCCTCTGATCACTCCTTTTACACTTTAAGGGAATTAATTCCACAAGCTAAGGTGGGCCCTTGCACCTCATTCTCAAGAATTTTCCTAATAAGTTGATGTTGAAAAAAATCTTTCCTTCTTTATTTAAAACAAAGTGTGGTATATTATAACTTTAAAGACTGATCTTTTTATGACCCCACAAAAGGAAGATGGTGGCAAATGTCCATTCATTCTTTTTCTTGCACTAGTTCCTGACAGGAGGAATGCCCAACATGAAAACATGACCTTTTTCAGCTCCACTTAAACTTCCCTTTCACTGTAACAGATACTAATTTTCTGTGGATCAGCACAGACAAGGATTTGAGCAGTATCTAAAGTTCTACATCTGCTAGCAGTGCTGATCAGAGAACAGATTGGTTTATTCTGCAAAAAATTGAGATTTGGGGGGAGCTCCCCCTCCTCTCTCCGAGCATTTGCAGAGCCTGTGTGCAAGAATTCATTTTATCTGCATTTCAGACTTTAGAAGAAAATGTAATATAGTACATACTGCTTGAAAGATTGTTTTTGGTTTGGTTTTTTTTTTTTAAATTCATTTTGGAATATATCTTTCTGAAACATTTGTGATGGAATAAGGTCCAACTTCATTTTCATGAGATTGTTTCACTCTGTTTTCTTCCAGTGTTGGTAGAATTGAAGGAGCATTTTCCACTGAGAAAAGTGTCAGTTAAAAAATCCATTTCTCTTTGGTTCATGGGCTTAACCTTATCCACACTACCCAGGCAGGCCAGTGTTTCTGCATAGCCTTCATTTACCCTCCCACCACATCACAGACTTTCTCTGCTATTCTGTGCTGCTCAAGAAAAATTATCCTTGCCTCTGCTTACTTTTTTTTTTCCATGGAGCTGGAAATGGGCTCCTCATAATCTCATAAAGAAAAATACCTTATATCAGAGGGCCTGTGCAGAGATGGTGACTGTTGTAAACCAAGAAGTTGTTGCTGGTTAATTAAGTGTACCAGGACAATAATTGTGGTTTAAAAAGTATAGTCTTTTTTTGGTAAGGAAGGGTGACAGGGTGTCAGCTGTGCACTGTGAAATGACTGCAACTTTGCCCTGAAAAAAACTCCATATGGTGACTACCCCAGAGGAGGGTTACAAGTGAAAAATAGTAAGTTAAACACACCCAGGTTAGATTTGACATCAAGGAACCCAGCAAGGCCTAGAAAGATGCCTTAAAAACTGGCATGTCAAGACCAGATCAGAGTTTACTTGTTGTTGCCACCTTGGTTGGTTTTTTTTCTCTCTGTTCTGGTTAAGGATGTTCATGTTTAACTTTTCAGCTTGAGGTGAAACCATTTCTGACATTGGTGCATCAGTTCCCACGCTGGTCTTATCTCTGCCCAGCTCTTAATCCCTTTAATCTCCTTGTATTCTGAATAATGCCAAAAATTAGCAGAGTACCTTTTTTTCCTCCCTGCCTCCTTTTTGTTTTCCCTTTGCAAAACAAATTCAGTGCCTTTCATTCTGGAGGAATACTATGGGAATTATGTCTGAATCGAAACATTCCTCTTCTTTTTTCTTTTTTTTTTTGCTAGTATGTTCTTGCCAGTAGTTGTTTGTTTGTTTGTTTGTTGTGTGTTAATTTGGGGATGAAAGAGAAAAGCCCAGAGACAGCTGGATATACATTAATCTTAGCTAAAAGCTTTTCAGCAGATTAACCCTGGAAGGCGAAAAGGATGTGAACACAGCTGGAATAAATGATTGTTTTCTACTTCACAGAAATATCCATAAAGCTCTTTATTTGGGGGATTCACACTGAGTATTACAAAATTATCTCTTTCTGCCTTTTTTCCAGACTTCCCTTTATAAGCATCCCAAGACTAAACTTGCTGTATACACCTGTTTCTGCTGAGCTGATGAAATATGTTGCCCAAATTCTTCCCCTGCCTCTCCTGGGGTATCAGTGGTAGCTCTGATTTCTTAGGGATTTTTATTTGTTTATGGTGAATTTTCTGGGAGTTCATTAGAATTAGGACTAAAATCAAGGACTGTGGGGCATATTCACAGTTTGGTGCTTGTGCCACCAACCTTGTGCCTGTTGTGTCCTGTGGTTTTCCTCGTTTTGTTTGGTCCTGGAGGGCAGGACCAAAGTGCTCACGGGGGTAAGAGGAGTAATTTCTGAGCATCCAGCACAGAAACCCAGAGAGTCAGAAATAAAGAGCCAGAAATACAGAGTTAGAGCTTCGTTTTGGAGGCAGAAACTGCAAATAGGAAGAGTAAAGTGAGGAATTGAAATAAAACATCCACCTTAGAGCAAAGTCTCTTGCTCTCCAGATGTTACATCAGACACAGGAGTGCCAGTGCACACAGGCAAGGGAGAGGAGAAGGGTTTGGTTCCTCTGCCATGGTTTCTCCACAAGGCATGAGGAGACCACCTCGTGTTCCCATTGGCTTTGTCCCAGGAAATTTGACCAGGAACCAAACCCAGATTCAGTCAACCTCAAGCTGCCTTTGTGTTTGGTTGGTTTGAGCAGACACATGTTTGGAGGAAGGAGGGAGGGAGGCATGTGTAAGGAGCCAGGTTGTTGGCTGCTTCCACTGAAGTGCTGGATGTGCAGCTGGAGCTGAAGTGCTAAAAAACCCCTGAGGAAACCTCCAACTCCAAACACTCCCCCCCACCTCCTGCCCATTGCTTTGCTCCTGAGTGCTTCTACCTCCTCTTTCCCTGTTTGAGGCACTTCAGTTGGCTTCCAGAAAAGTTCATTGTGGGGGAGACTCTTACAGCAGTTCCAGTTGTGTAGAAAAGGCAGTTTTCAGCTGAGGATTCCAGATTCCAGCTGCTCCCAGTGCTGCTGTGACAGTGTGTGCCCTGATGGATGCAGCACCACAACCTGAATGTCACAGCTGGGCTGGGGGGACTTTGCCTGTGGGGAGGAAGGTGACACTGGAAAAGGGCACATCAGTGATAGAGAGGATGCCATGACTCCTTCAGCAACTTCCTGATGTGATGTGAGGGATGGATTTGCATCCCTAGAGTTTGGAAGAGAGATCTGGACAAACATACTATAAATTAAAGTACTGCAATTTATTTTTTTTTAACCAGTGTCTGACTGCAAAATCCCTCCAGACTCTGTCTTTCTCTGCATCTTTCTTCATCATAGCATCTGAAAACTTGGGAAAGGTTTCCAGTTTGCTTCCTTTTGTTAGGGACCTGTGCTGGTTCTGGTTGGGGCAGTTAATTGTCTTCCCAGGGGCTGGTGTGGGGCTGTGTTTTGGATTTGTGCTGAGCACAGTGATAGTCCAGGGGTGGTGTTGTTATTGCTGAGCTTGCACACAGCCAAGGCCTTTGCTGCTTTTTGTGCTGCCACGCTGGTGAGGAATTTGGGAGTGCTTGGAAAACTGGGAGGAGACACAGCCAGGACAGGGGACACCAAGGGGATATTCCAGACCATGTGACATCATGCTCAGTGTATAAAGTGGGGAGAGGAGGAGGAAGTGGGGATGTTTGGAGTGATGGTGTTTGTCTTCCCAAGTCACTGTTACATGGGATGGGGCCCTGGAGATGTTGAACACCTGCCCAACCATGGGAAGAAGGGAATTAATTCCATGTTTTTCTCTGCTTGTGTGCTCAGCTTTTGCTTTCCCATTTTAAACTGGCTTCCTCTCCACCCTTGATTTTCCTAGTTTTTGCCCTTCTGATTCTCTCCCTGATCCCACTGCTGGGGCTGTGAGTGAGGAGCTGTGTGGGGTTGGCTGCTGGCTGGGGTTAAACCACAACAGGACCTTGGGTGGTGAGAGCTGAACTGTGCAGCACAAGGGCTTAGAGAGAGATTCTCACAGCCAAAAAACCCACACAGCCTCTAGCTGTGGTCTGGCCTTGGGGCCATAAAATGTGTCTGTCCACATCCTCAACGACAGATTGGTTTCTCAGAGCATATTGCCAGGCAGACTTGGAGAGAGGGTATTTTAGATAAAAGTGATAAAGGAAGTATTCTGAGATGAACATCCAGGGGTGATCTGTAGTTTGTTTTCCAATAGCTTGTTGAAAAACAAAGGATAACAAGAAAAAAAATTAAATTTTTCCTGCCTGTGTGACATCATATTTCCTGTTGAGCGAAGTGTTTTGATGAGAAATATTGCAATTGGGTTTTAGCTGATTCCTCAGCATCGTTTTGGTAGGGATTAACCACTGCTGCTGGCTGAGGATGAGTGAGCCAGAGCTCCCACTGCTTTCTGCTGGAGCAGGCAGGGGAGGGAATGTCCCCCTGCTTGACAGACAGTTTATAAAAACTGGATAAGTCTTCAGTATTTTAGAGATGGAAATTGTAAGACGGACTGTTATGACACCTGACTAAACTGCAGCTCCTCTGAGGAAGCTGAAGCCCTCTCCTCCTGTTTCCCAGGAGCAGAGCACATGGCACAGCCACCCCCTGGCACCTGGACACCCCATCCTGGATATCCAGGTGGTTTCCAGGTGCTGTCTGTCCAGGTGCTGCTTCAGAGGGGCAGTCCCTGGCCCCCCCTCCTGCTGCTCTGTGCAGAGCACTCTGGGACCTCTGACTTGCTGCCTTTGCTGCTGCTCCTTTAAGTACAGGGGGTGCAAACTCCCTCCTGATTTCCCAGTGAAGACAGAAGTCTTCCCCATTGTTCATTTATCACCATTATAAGAAATAACTTGAACTCCCTGGGGAGAGGGATCTCAAAACGTTCCTGTAACAGGGGAAGTTCATCACAAAATTCTGGCTTTGGTTCCACCATAAACATTTATTTCCTTTGTGCGTTTCAGTTTATGGGAAACAGGGAAGAGAAAACTTAGACCATCTATTTTATTCTTTCCTGGGGTTTATTAATCACCAGAAAGCAAGCAATACTTCCTGTAGAGTGTGGTTGTTATTGCTTTGTTCTTGCTTCTAATATAAATATTTTTGAGATGTCCTTCTAACCGAATATGTTTGTGTTAAATCAGGAGTTCTGTTTATTAAAACCAAGCTTTCCCTTATTGAGTATTGTTGTAGAATTAATTATCAGCCCGTTACTGAGTTCCTTTCTTTTCCAACAAGGGAGGAGTAAAGCCCCAGACACTGGGAATACATCAGCCCACAGCAGTTCTCAGAAAGCTCTGACTGAGGCCTTAATTTGCTGTTTTGTTATGCACGTGCCTTGACCCAGAGATTAGATGAAGGCATTAGAAGAAACCCCTCATATTTACACCCATATTTACACCCTGCTGGGAGGAACTGTGCAATATTCTGCAGGGTGGGCAACTTTCTTGGTGTCCTCCCTCTGACACAGTCTGTGGCAAGAAACAGCCCAACTTTTGCTTTATCCTGTCTTCTGCAAGTGCCCTTTAAACTCCAGGGGCAATGCCGACCTGCTAAACCTGGTTGCTGCCAAATGTAGTCCACCCAGGCTCTGGGATCTGTACCTTGGAGCTGGAAGCACATAGAAATCCATCTCTAGTTCAGCTAAATGGCTTCAGGTGCAGCAGGGTAAGTTTTCTGGATGAGAAACACAGCTACTTGCCTGAAACGGGAAAGAAAAAAAATAATCCTGCAGCTGCTTTGGTAAAAGCCTCATGTTTTTGCAGGGGGGACTCCCATGCCATCCAATTTTATATTTTCCCCTGAGTTCTATGTGTCTTTCAGTGAGTAGCACTCATTTTCTTATGGCAGTTCTGGAGGAATTAATGACATGACTGAGGATTGAAGGGGACGGCTGAGATGGCACAGCAAAGATGAGCCGAAGTCCATCAGCCAAGCAGGCTGGGGCTTTCTGGGTCTGGGCCAGGCTTCCAGACACATCCTTGGGGTGTGCTCACACCAACTGGGTGAGTGGAGGCTACTTTTGATGCGAGGCAGGCTCTGGATGTTTGACTTTGAGTGGGAGAGGCTCCTGGCTGGGCTGTGTAGCTGCTGCTCGGGCTCTGCAAACAGCTGGGCTGGCAAGAGGGGCTCGGCTTCCCTCTGGCTTACAGGGGTCCCAGCTCACAGTGAGCAGGCTCTCAGTTTGGCCTTCCTTCAGACTCTGCTATTTTCACCCTGCTCTGCTCCAAGGTGTATTTGCCAGCTGCCAGCTCCCCGAGGTTTGTCTCCTCAGTTCCTCTCAGCAGAGCCCGGGCAGCAGCAAAGCCAAAGCCCAGCCCCGTGGTACAAAGTGGGCAGCACCAGGACAGCAGTGTGGGTTTACACAGCAGGCACAAAGCAGGCTCTTAAAGTGTTTAACCAACCACTTCCCTCCCTCAGGGCATGCAGTGTGGAAATCTGCCCAGAGCATCAGGCTGCAAGTGTTCTGCAGCAGGGAATGGGAATTTTGCACCAGCTGGGGAGAGATGGCGAGTAAAGACCACGGTCCAGCCAAAATATCCTCTGTTTATAACTGCTGGGGAGGAGACAGAAAACTGGATTTGCCCAATTTGTTCATTCCTACCACCAACAGGGAACGTGTGGCTCTGCAAAAGGTTGCTGGAAGGTTTAGTGCATATTTATGTGTGTCATAGCTGGGGAGAATGGAGATTTCTTAATACTGGTGGTTCTTCTGTGTGTTAGCATGGCCTGCTTCCCTTTGTCTGAACTCTGGGAAATGGGAGGAGGAACTGAAAGAGGAAATGCAGTGTTCAAGTAGACCAAGTATTCCTTTTTTATTTCCATCCTGAATCAGTTTTGGGCACTTCTTCTGAATGTCTGTGGTTTCCCTTCTGTTGTTTTGAGGCTGAAAGACCTGAGAAAAAGGAGCAGGTCCCCAGCCAAAGCCATCACCTGCAGCCCAGGAACTCCATAGAAATGTGACTGTGGCTTAAGCAGTGCATTTTATTTCTGTGGGTAGTATAACAAAACACAAAATCTGTGAGACTCACAGTATTGTGGGATTTCTTTCTCTCGGGTTTGGGGCTTTTGCCTTTTTTTTTTTATCAGCTAGAGATGATTCCTGTAACAAACACCCATGCAGCTAGTGCAGAGAAAAGGGAAAGGCTGTGAAATGTCTGAGCTCCTCTATCTGCATAACAATAGCAGAGACAGCACTGGGATGCTGTGTCTCCTCACTAGATAAATTCCCTCTCTCTGGTGGCTGCTTCGAGCACATTCATTCAGGGAAAGAGAAGGTGTGGTTGAAACGATAATGGGAGTTTATACAGCAAAGCCCAGCTATCACTTTGTCACCAGGGGTGGCACTTCCTACCGTGCTCCCACCTGCCCCAGCAGCATAAATTCTTCTACCAAAATCCAGGCACGCTCCAGAAAGGTGGCTTTGCAGTGAAGAGTTTGATATTGCACATTAATGGCATCAAACGATGATGTACTCGATTCCTGGGACAGCAAATGCTGGAGAAGAGAGTAGGGGAGCAAAAAACTCAAGTGGAACACAGCTTTTTTTAGATGCTTCTAAGGTTTGGATTGTTTTCAATAGCCTTACTTAAAAAAAAAAAAAAAAAAAAGGCATTTTACAGCAGTTACTATAAGGCAGTTAATACAAAAATTAATTAAAAAACTCTAAGTAATGAAAATGGCTTAAATTAAACCTGGAGAGTAGGTGGCCATGGGGAGAGTATTCTGAAATGTTACCTAGATCAAACTTTTTTTGTTTGTGTGTTGTCAGAGCCAGGGATTTAAATCCAATTGTCAACTGTCAGTGCCACAACAAAGCAGCAGCTATTTGTGTTCAGGTCCTCATGTCTGTCCCTCCTCCTGGCCCAGAAAGTGGCCTGAGACTCCCAACATCTCTTACCAAAAACTTCCCCTCAGCCTCTTCATTTCAAGCCTGCTCTGCCTTTAGTGCCGGGGGGTTTTTTTTGTTGGTTGTGAAGGACTCAACAGTGAGGCAAAAAGCTCCTTCCAGTGGGACAGCACAGCGAGTTTCCCCCTCTTCAGATGACTTTTCAGTTCTTTATAACATCCTACTGATTCCTCATTACCCTTCCAAATAAACACCAGTGATGGAATTGCACTTAAGGATGAAATGGCGAATTCCAATTTGAGAGGAGCTCGAGGCTCTGCACAATTCAGCTGTTCAGAGAAGACAGTTAAAGTTCTGACTGGGAAATTCAGACCATTACATGCTTTACACACGAATGCCCACACATACCTGATGTATTAGTGTGTTTTCCCCCCACGATATTTTTCCATTTTCTGCACAAATTGAATTAAAGGTTGAGAATAACTTGGGTGAGAGCCACAGGGGTTTGTTTTCTTGGAAATAAATATCAAAACTTGGGTATCTTTTCCTTCCTTGTCCTTCTGTACATGTGAACAACCAGCAGATCAGGGCAGTCTCTGCTTTCTAGTCAGAATAAACAATTTAAAGGAACTGGCTGTGATGCTCCTGCTTGTTTTAGTTTGGTGATAATGGCTTGGTAATGACAGTCTGTAAGTCACTATCAGCATTTTAACATCTTCTATGGCAATTCCAGAGGTATTTAATTTGCTCCTTGGTATATGAAAGCTGTTCCTGCTGAGCATAATGTGTTCAAATATAATTCTTACTCAATTACTAGAAGCACACTGTAGAAATTGTTGAAACTTGGTAAGGGAGCTGCAACACACCCAATATGGCCATTTACCATTTCCCTTCTCATTTGTCTTGCACATTTAGCTGTTGTCACAACTGCAAGTGCAGTTTGAGAAGGGGTTGCAATTATTTGTAATTTTACATATTTATGTGTTTTTAAAGCTGCTTTTTGTCCTCTTTCTTTCTGCAATATGTCTCCATAAGTCTTAGCACAGTGGGATGCAATTATGGTCTCTTACTGTTGCTAAACCCCAAAGAATTACTGAAGTGTTGCTGTAATGAAAATGATCCTTTTCCACTTCTGAGCTGACACACCTTGTTATAGAAGCTGCAGGAGAGAACTGTGGAACACGAAATAAATGACATTGCAAAGGATTTCTCATCGTTAAAATCTGCCTTTAAAACTTCTGTAGTTTTGACTGGTTTGGGTACACTTCTACAGCACAGTCTGAGGTCAGTGATCTGTTACTGAAAGAATGATTTCTAACGTGAAAAAATTTTGTAAAATGCCAGGATTTCAGTGGCACACCAAGGTTTTGGGATGAGCCAGGGAGGACCAGGGCTGGACAGGAGAAGCTGAGGAAAACACGCTGGGGAAGCAGCAGGACAGGGAAGAGAAAGAACTGTTTCTGTTGAGGGAAGGAACGGGTTCCAAGAGGTGAGAATCCCCTCTGGAATCTCATCCCTGCCTGTGCTCTGCGTTGGGACCTGGGCACCCCAAGTGCATGACTGACATTCCCCGAGGAGTGGGTGGAGGGAGGCACAGCCTGAAGTATCAGCAAAGCTGCCAGCAGAAAGCAGCAGTCGTTTGCTGGTTGTTTTATCTGGGTTTGTGTGTGTGTTTTATCCAGCTGGGTCAGAACTGTTCCTTTTTACCGATGTGAGAGCTGAAATGTCAGTCCTCGGTGTTGTGGGAACATCTGGAATGATTCCTGTAAACAACAGGTGACAAAGGGCCTCCAGAGAGCACAGTGTGTTTAGGAAACCTAAATCTTTCTGGAAAATCTGTCCAAATCCTCCAGCCTGGCAGGAACAAAAGTGTTTTTTTTGTTTTGTTTTGTTTTGTTTGGTTGGTTTTGTTTGTTTGTTTGTTTTTTGGTTTTTTTGGGGTTTTTTTCTATGGATTGCTGGTCCTGCCTTTTTGTACAGAGCAAGTTAAATTGTGTTTGCCTCAGGGGGGAGATGGACCCACCATAACAGCCACGTGGGGATGGAGTTCTTGGGGGGTGCAAGTCAAAATGCTGCTTTCTGTCTGCTCAGCTGCAGTTTCTTCTCAGCTTGCCTCGAGTAGTGGGAAGATTTTGTTTATTCCTTAGCAGCCTCTGTTCAGTATCTCACATTTCCCTCTTAAATATCTGGTGGTAGAAACTTCTGGAAACGTGATGCAGACTAAAGGGACTGTGTATTTATTTATGCAATGGCCTCAGCCATGTTTTTGTGGTGTGGTTTGGTTTTTTGGGGCCCTTTCCCCCTGTCTCCCATCCAAGCATCATTCTGTGTATTAAATACACTATGGAGTACTGGTGTCTGGGGATCTCCCTGCACATGGAAAGGAAGCCATAGATTTTGGAGCTATTGAAATACAGGGAAGCTCAAATCTCTACAGCTATTCCAGACAGCCTTTGAAACACTAAAGCAAGTTTTATTACAGAGATTAGTTTACATTACACTCATTTATTAAAACCTAAGGACATCTTTATAAAAACTACTGTATATAAAGACAAGAGCAGTGCAATAGCAGTGTAAAACACATTTTTGGTTTACTTGGCAATCACTTTAGAAAGACAACATGATTCATAATATGAAGTCAGAGAATGCTGCAAAAAATAGGACAGGATTAGATCCAAAACTAGATTAGCAAATCACTGGACACTGGCACGTATTGATTTCAAACATCAAGTGTTATGTAAACAGTATTATTGTCAATGTATTGATAAAGAGAAATCACTGCAACCCTAGAATTTCTAGTTAGCTTAATTAGCCTAAAATTTGTCTGCTGACTATTAAAATAGACTATTGTACTGTATATATTCTTAGTGATTTACTACTTTTGTAAAAGGAGGACTAGAAGAAATGCCTGTCTTGCAGAAGAGGATTGTTTGAGGCTGAGAAAAGATGTTTCTTCCTGGCGAGTGGCTGAGGTTTTGTTTTTGCTGCTTTATACCTTTCATACACCATCACTGGTGGTGAAATGGAACTGACTCTAAAAAATCATTTTGACCTGTTGCTTCTTCAAGTGGACAGTCCTCATACAGAAATTACAGTAAAACTATAAAAACCAGTTATCTAAAAGAGCTGCTACAATATGCTGAAGTAGACATTGAGAGGCCGGATTGTTTTCACTCTGTTTTTGTAAAATTGATAACCAGGCACAAAAGATGGTTAATTACAACACCAAGTCCTGCACAAGCTTTATAACTTATCTTTTTATGTCCTACGTTATACACAGCAATTATTAAGAAGTTGGACACTGAGTTCTCAGTAAAACTGAAGAGAGAAAATGAGTTGGACAAGGAAGGAGGTTTCTGGAGCATGAGGGTCATTAACAGCCACTGAGACAGACAGCTGTCATTGTAACATAGGCTGTAAATGTTAATTTTAGATCCCTTATTTTTCCAACCAGATCAGGATGGACACGGAGGAAAATATATCTATTTTAGTGCAGATTCTTTCTTACAGAGAAAGGTTGTGTTTGAACCGGTCTCTGCAGGAAAAAAGTGAAAAGTTCATTGCAGTTTATCTGGTTCACCATGATTTTGATGAAGTAAAAGCAGGGGGTATCAGAGCCCAGCTACAGAGATGGCTGAGGTGTTGAGGGGACTGTTTGTGTAGCCAGTACTCTTCTACAGTGTCCCAAACACTGAGGGAGAAGGGCAGGTAGGGAATCACATGAAGTGCACTATTTCCCTGGAGTTTAAGGCCCAGCTAGCATTAGTCTTACTCAGGATCTTGTATTCTGCTAAAACAGAGAAACTATCAGGTGATTCTAACAACACATTTGGTGAACTGCAGTTCACCAGCTACAACAGGGATTTATCCATAAATTAACTGGGAGGCAAAAGGAGAATTTCAGCCAGAGAGTATCTACCTTCTATTAACCGGCTCTGTATAGAGCATAAAAGAAAACAAACAAACAGAAAAGCACATCCATTACAAGGTATACGTGTACTAGAAGGAAAGCATAAAACTGCTCAGTTATAACACACAATTCCCAGAGGGAAAAAAACCCTTACAAAATACAGTAAGTCACACAAACCAGTATCTAATACAAATTCCTCCATGAACATAAGCTTTTTGCAAAGCTCTCTGTGTGGCAGTCTTCACCTCACAATGGTAGTAGGTGCTGGCAAAAAGGGAAAAAAAGCCAAGAGTTACTGCAAAGTGCCCAGGTGAGACTGATTACTCTAGATATGCACTTTTTTGGGTGTAGATATGTGGTTTTTTGAGTGTCTGCAGGGATTACTGTCCTTGAAGACAATGAGGGAGTGTGGAGAAGGTGTGATGTTGGCAGAGCCATGGATAGCATTGCCTCCAGCTCCCTGGTTTCCTTTGCTTTCCTTGTGGGCTGGCACTAAGAGCACCACCTTCCAGCTCACAGGATCAGCTCTCCCACCCCCGGGAGCACAGACCCTTGCCCTGCAGAATCCCTCATCCTCAAGGAGAGAGCATTTTGGACTGTCTGCCAGGATCTGCAAGGTACTTACAGCATGTCTTTGCTGAGGGTCCTTTTTGCTCCCAGCCGAAGTGCTTTGGATGGTTCTGCAGTGCCCTGATGGACATATTCTTTTTGGAAGGGTTTGCAGTGCCCTGATGACATATTCTTTTTGGAAGGGTTTGCAGTGCCCTGATGACATATTCTTTTTGGAAGGGTTTGCAGTGCCCTGATTGACATATTCTTTTTGGAAGGGTTTGCAGTGCCCTGATGGACATATTCTTTTTGGAAGGGTTTGCAGTGCCCTGATGGACATATTCTTTTTGAAAAACTAGAAGAATCTCTGCGGTTTAGTGTGAATCAAGGTCTAAAAAAATACCGGCCCTGTTTTATTTGAAGTGCTGTGTCACTCACAGTGCCAAACAGCCCAGCTGCACTGGGGCAGCCCCTCTGGGGCTCTACAAGCTGAGTTGTTCACTCAGGAGCTTCTGTGATGAGTGAGAATGGGCCAGGCATCAAGCTCAGCTAGGACAGGATGGAGTCTGATGCCCCCAGGGTGGCACTCCCCCCTGTGGCATTTGAATTCTTTCTCTTAGCTGTGACCTGTCCTTGCTCAGTGACACCAGGCAAGTTTAGGACTTGGTTTGTTAAGAAAAGGGGCTTGTGCATGCTGGTATCCCGCTCAGATTTCGAAGGCTGGGCACTCTGGTGATCTCCAGCCTTGTTGGGTCCTCCAACACAACTTATTCCTGCCTGGTTTTAGTCATGTACCATCCTGCACTCCAGTAGCCATGAATTAGTTCAGATCACTCAGAATAGTGTCCCTTTTTAAGTTCAACAGGAGAATAAAATTCACTCAGCCAAAGAGGTCCAAAAGGAAAACTTGATTATTATGCATTGACCACGTGTCCCCTGTGTTGGCTGTACAGCAGAATGTATGGTCACTTTAAAGTTATTCAGATTTACAGGGCAAAATATTAGGCCTGAAGGATTAATTTGGCATTATCAGGGCTTTGTGTTATGACTTCCAGATGAACTCCTCTGTTTGGTTGCCACTGCCAGGTTCTCCACATATACAGCTTAAATAATTGAACTTCACAGGGTTTGCCCACGTAATTGATACTGGGGGATTTTAAAATAAGTCTGTCCTGTGGAAAGTTGTCACCCTATTGCAACCTGGTGACCAAGTACTTCTGTGGTAGCATCACTGTCCTTCTGGCTCACAAATGAATTCTTAGATTTGTGAGGTGTAAACTCTGAAGCCAGTCAGTGACTGAGAGAGTTGGACTATTGTCTTGTAAAGCAAAGAGAAAATGGTATTATTGCTTTTGAAATACACAGCTGGCCAATTTTTTTGTTTTGTTTTGTTTCTTTTTCATCTCCAAGGAGTGTGAGGGTGGAATTGGGTGCCTGTGTTGCTTCCTAATAAAGCTCCCCTCTTGAAGAGGTGTGTGAACCTGAACTTGAGATGTGCTCAGCTGCTTGATGTCTTAGCAGAATCACTGCCAATGATCTTAAAATGTGCATTAAGGTTGAAGCAACTGCTACCCTGCAGTTGCACTCACTGAAAGGGCTTTGCTTACCTTGCAATGCATATGGTAGGTATGGTTAACAGTGATGAGGATTGCCAGCATCTACCCCATTGTGACAAAATGCTCACCAGAGAACTTTGGAAAAACTCACATTCAGTATTCTGACACTTAGATTAGGCTCAAATGGCAATAGATGGATGGGGAGGCAAAGAAAAGTTATCTACCACAGGTTTGTCTTGTGATCTTTTTCCACCTTTGTGTGGATTTGCCAGAGCAACTTAATTTTCTTCCTATTCAGCATTTTCTCAAATATGGTGCTTTCTTTCTGAGATAATATTGTTGGTCTAGAACTAAAATATTGCTTACAGACTACTCTCTCCTGGAGACTCTTTCCATATCATTTCCTTACAGAAATTGTCTGAATGATGTTTGTCTTCAGGTGACTTGCTCCATCTTCCTCTTGTAGTCTTTCTCTCTCCTGCTTATCCCTAATTTTTCCCTCCTCTTGTAATTCAGTTGATTTTTCTTGAAAGCTGCTCCTTGAAGTCTGGTCCTACCTCTCCCATCTTGAGGCACATCAATATGATTTTCTGGAAGACATAAACCACAAATGTTTCATGAGCACACAACATCAAAGTATTTCCTTGTAAAGGAAAACTTGCAGAATTCTCAGTCGTGGATTTGATTTGGGGAGGCAAGAAAGAGGAAGGAAAAGCATGAAGGAGGTGTTAAGAAGCCTGTACCTTCCCTCATCAGTTCTGTTTGGTGCAGAGTGAATTTTGTGCTGTGGATAGTTGCATTCTCCTCTTTTTATTCTGTATAGTCAGGGAGGCTAAGCTTATTTCTCCCTGTTTGTATCAAGCTGAACAAAACACTGTTCTGAGGTCTGGGTGCATGTCTGAACTCTGGCCCCTGTTCCTTTCATATGATGAGAAAATGTGCTTCTATTCCACATATATGTGGATAAATAATACATTTATGTGCTTTCCTCACAGAAGTGTTCCAAGTTTTCATAAGTTCTTTTTGCTTGCAGTGCCTCCTGCACACAACAAATGCTTTAAATCTGCCCCAACTTCCCCTCGTGCAGAGTGTGTGTAACTGGCTCTGGGATCCAGCCATATATGAGGCTGAACTGGCTGAAAGCCCAACTAGGGGAAAGCTTTTGAGATCACTAATCATAGTAATAAATTAAAGAAATGCATCTGTTTGCTCCAGCAGGCAACTGGTAATGGTACAAATACAAGCTGTTGGGTATCCAATAGCAACAGCACTTAATTAACTTCTCCCACCAGAGTTCTTTGCATGATGGGTAATTCTAAATTTATGTGCTACATTATACATATTGCATTCCATTAATGTATAAAGTATAAAGGAACATGTGGCTCAGGCAGCAGAATATCTGTGGGAATCAGCACGTTTAGTGTTTCACCCATCAGAGACCTGAGTCTCAACTTCCACCTCAGCAAAACTCTTACTAAAATTGCAGCAATAGATGTGCTTAACAGTGCAAGGTCAGGTATGCAGTCACCTGGGCCGCAGCACAACTGTATTATCCTAATTCAGATTTAGAACTGTATTATCTTCATTCAGATTTAGGCACTTCTCACAGTACTCTCAGCCAGGGAGGACCCCCGGGCAGAAAAATGCAGTTTTCTCACAACTAAACTCTGAGGATTTAAGCCAAAACTCAGTCACATGAAACCTATTTCAAGGTTGGACAGCTGATTGCTTTCTAACAATCAAACAGCCTAGACAGCCTTATTCATGTCAGAAATACACAAAAATGTACATTGTTTTGTTCTGTCACTGGCCTTTTTCGACACTGGTAGAAATGCACACTAACACAACATGCAGACCTGCCTCTTGTGAGTCTGCAGGCAGCCTAAAGTTTAAATTGAGTTGTTTGTACCTAGAAGAGAGTCTCAGGAGACTTAGTTATAACTGATTTAAAAAATACCTGGGGAGAGAGAATCTGAAGAGCGTGAGAGCGTGTCAGGGCTGGGAGGCACCTACATCCTTCAGAGCACCTTCAGTTGTTTCTGTGGATTGCCTTGTGTGCTTTAGCTCTGATGAAAGGCTCCACCAACCTAAAATCTGCATAATTTAATTAACTGGACTGTTTGACAGGATGCGGATTTTTATTTATTTATTTATTTATTTATTTATTTTAATATAAATGTTTAGAGATGAAGCAGGTAGAGCAGCCATTTGGGTGCTCCAGGACAGTTTTAAATGTGTCAGACCCACCAGCCAGTTACTCTTGTCCTCTACTTTAGAGTCCCAAAGTTGCTCCTGGGCAGATCCTTCTTCCAAGGTTAATGCAAAATCAGAAGTGTCACCAAGCTAAAGTGAGAGTTACTGGAGTTGCTGGATCCAAAGACCATAAAAAAAGTTTATGGATGTTTCTGTGCTGCACAGAAGCTAAAATATCGCTCCTGTGAGTAGCTTCCATTTCCTGCCAGTTCTTCTCCCGAGTGCAGAAAGCCGTGGGAGGATGTGAACAGCAGAGCCAGCAGCACAGACCCCACTCTGCTCTGGAAGCCTCTCACAGGTGGGAAGCATCCACCCCGTGTTTTGCAAGCTCCTGGCTGAGCCTGGTGCTGAACCAACAGCCTCTCCCCAAAACCAAACCCTGACAGGACAGAGGCTGGGCTGAAAGGTGCCCTTCCCCCAGGGCGTGTGACTGATTGATGGTTGGACCAGGAAAGGTGAGAGGCACTGCTTCAGATGGCTGGGGTTCCACAGAAAACACCTGCATTTTCCTAAGAAACACAAATGCTGATTGCCACGTGCACTTAGAGTGTTACATTCCAGTCTCCCATCACACTGTGCTTGGCAGCAGAAACCCTGTGTTTGTCACTCCTGGGCACTCCTGCAGGATTTTAATGCCTTTGGAGCCAAAGCCTGGGCTTTGGAGATGGTTCACATTGCTCCTACTCACTAGCAAAGGTTATTGTACCTTTAGATTAGATGTTGGGAAGAAATTCTTTACCATGAGGACAGTGAGGCACGGGAACAGGTTGCCCAGAGAAGCTGTGGCTGCCCCATCCCTGGAAGTGTCCAAGGCCAGGTTGGATGGGGCTCTGAGCAACCTGAAATCGTGGAAGGTGTCCCTGCCCATGGGGGCAGGGGGGTTGGAACAAGATGATCTTTAAGGTCCCTTCCTTTAAGGTCCCTTCCAAGCAATTCTATGATTTCCACTGCCTGACAAGGAAGTAGCCAACTAAAATATTGCCTCCTCTTTCACAGCAATAGCTTTGTACGGTGGCTTAGTTCCACTGGAAAAAAATGACACCCATTAGTAGTGAAGGAATGATTCAGAGCCTCTGGAGCCAAGTTTTTTTCAGAGATTTCTGCCATTTTCTGACAAATGAGGTAAACAGTTGCCATGTTCACCGTCACAGGGCCTCTTGCTAAGTTGGTGTTCACATAAAAGCATCATCCATCACCACAGCCCCTTCAGAGCTCAGGTACACCCTGGGCCCATCACTTACAGGAATTGTGGCTCACAGTTCACAGCAAAGGGACCAGTCTCTGCAAATGTCCAGATCTTCCTCTGGCATAAAATTGCACTGGTCTGAGCAGACCTGTTCTGATCTGTGCCTGTCGAGGTTCTGCTGCAATGCCTTCAAATCTGGCCGTGCTGGCAGAGGGGGAAAAGCTTTCACTCTCTTTGTTCCTAGGAAAAGCTGGGATGCCAGGCTGACAAACAGCTTCCAGCAATAAGAAGCCCTTGGTGGATACACTGATTGTTACAGGCAATAGGAATGTCCTCCTTCCCCCAAAAATGGAAGGACAAGGGAGGACAAAGCACAATGCACCAGACTCTGTAAAAGCCTCCCAAGACTGAAAGGAAGGATGTGAGAAATTAATTGCAGGACAAGCACTAAATGAAAAGCCATTCAGTTGTCTGAATATATTTTAAACCAGAAAGAAATAGAATATAATCTAATCCCTCTGCCTGTGGAGTCTGCCAAAGAGCAGGGAGATAATTTTCATAGCTTGGCATCTGTACACTCCTATGGCTGGGTTATACATAGCATTTAATGCTACACCCAAAATGCACGTTGAAAAGTTGCTTGGGTTACCAAGTCTTAATACTTAAAAGTTCTGAAAGGCCAGAATGAACAGTGCTGGGGCAATCTCAATTTGGCTGTCTTGTCTGTGTGAGAGAAGATGGAAAGTCTCAGATTTTTTAGGTGGAGCTCATCATCTTTTTTTTTTTTTTTATTTTGGGAGAACATCAAAACAGTGGAATGATTCGGGGTTTTCTGATGTAGGGGAAACTTCAACAACAGTTTGCCTCAGGTTGGCTCAGCACTGAGGAGATTGAATGTTTAGGGTTTTTGAATTGACAAGGAGCACTTCAGCATTGAGCAGTGGCAGTGGGTGTTGCCATTTTCACAGAATCACAGAATATTTTGAGAGTTGGAAGGGACCCACAAGGATCAGAGTCCAACTCTTAATTTTGCCATAAGGATTTGCCTCTGTTTTCATCCCCAGTTACCTCATTTTTGGTGAAGCACAAATTCTCCTCTGGTCTAGCTATGAAATGCACCTACATGAGGTCAGATGAGAGGATGACCCTAAACAGTGGCCAGTTTTGTCACAGCCACTGTGGAAAAGGAGCACCCCCACTGGTAGCCATTGCTGATGTTTCTAAAATAATGGCTGGCTCAGGGAACACAGACATCTGGTGCTTAAGAGTTTAAACAAAACCCAGGCCCTGGAAATTTTCAGCTTGAAAAACAGGCTGAAATTTCAGCTCCAGTGTTATTTCTGCTGCAGCTGACAATCCTGCAAGGCTGGAGAGAAATGTCAAAATATGTTTGAAAGCGAATACCTCGGGGTGATGTTAAGGCTCAAACAGAATAAATGTGCAACACATGCCTGATTTCATCAGAGTTAAGCAACCCCTTACCTGCAGACCTCAGGAAAGGTGATGGAAATACCTGGGATGTGTTACAAGAAGCTTTTTCCCCTGGCAGGTGTGATCTTGGTCACTGGGGAGACACATAAATGGGATCAACTGAAAGAATCCCTTTGCTGAGCAGTCAGAAATGTCTGGGATGCTTCTCCCCATCAGCTGGTGGGAAACACCATGGGACTTCATAACAGGTCCATAAGGCCCAGGGGGGCACAGCACAGATGTAAATCTTGATCATATTCTGTGGGGACATTTGGGAGGGGTTCCTATTTGAGTGCATGTACCCACTGTATTAAGGTGGCAGCCCATTCCTTACCTAGTGCAGGTGTGGGTGGCAACTAGAAATGTTCTTGTGTGCTCTGGATTAAGCACAGATGGAGAACTGTGAACTACAGCTCCTGTGAGCCATGGGGAGCAGCACCAGAGTGCTCAGGAGATAAAGCAGTTTCTGTCAGTTCAAAAGCAGTTTCTGTCAGTTCAAGAGAAGATTTTTTTAGCAGGATTTCTCTGCCTACTGCTCATTTGGGTAACACAAACTGCCCTTTTGCTATCATGGCTTGGGAATTGTCACCTTTATTTAACACCATCAGATAAAAGGCAGGTGAGTTGCAACAATGAGCATAAGAACAGCTGGTGCTTTCTGGAAAGACAAGGTGTATTTACAAGTCTCCTGCAACGTGCCCTGAGCAGTGCTGGGATGTGCTGTGCACTTCAACATAAGCAAGGCTATCAGGACAAAGAGTGAATGGCCAATTCCAAGTAAAGCTGAAAGTGAGCTGGACTTCCTAATTCTCCAGACATTTACAGAACCCTCATGTCCCCACCAGGGTGCTCAGATGTGTCACCTGGGGCTGAAATTCATCTGGCTGACTGTTGCCAAATTTTCCTGGAGGTGAATACGTGGCAGCCACTAAACAGCTGATTGACTTGAAGCAAAATTAATTTGCATTGTTCACCAAGAAAACCCCAACCCTGGTTTGGTTTTGTATAGTTTGAAGTGTGCTCAGTTCCTTTCAAGCCCTCAAGGCATCGTGACATCACGATATGGATGTCACATAAGGAACTCTAGACTTATTACTCCACCTGAGACTGTGCTTGTTTTCATATAATTTTCTGACAACAGGAATGACCAAATAGCTTTAATTGCATTCCTATCATAGAGGAAGATGACTTGAGGTATTTAGAAACAGAGAGGCCAAGAGGAACTATTGCTAGAGGCAAGAGATTCCTGATAGCCTTGTGGTGGGGACAGCTTTTGCTGGGGTGGGTTAAAGATTATATTAGTCCCAGGGAAGCACCAGAAAGCCAAGTTTCCATAACTGATACTGGGAAAGCCAGCTGCTGACTGCTCATGTTGTTGCTCTGCAGGTGGGAAGAAACCATTTGGATCATCTGAGTTTCCTCTGGACTGTGCTCCCAGCAGTGGATTTGCTCTTGGGGCATGTGTTACCACGAGTGCTGAAGGAGGAACAAGGCAGGCTCAAGGTGTGACTGGAACCCACACAAAAGTGGAGGGGGGATAAGCTCCTACAAACCAGTCACCTGCCAGACTGTTCTCCTCCCTTCCACCTGGGAAATACAGGTAGGAGGAAATAGGCTTGTGCTTCCTTTCATTGCTCTTGCAGAGCAGAACTGCCAGTCTGTGTTAGGGGAGCTAATTGTCACCTCAGGGCATCACATGCTACAAAAGTGAGTGCTGTCAGCTGACTGAAACACTGGAGCATTGTGGAATGCATTCAAGAGTTTGAGAAAGGGCTGCTAGAAAAAGCTGTAAGTGCCCAAACTATGAAGCAGCACAATTTTAAAGGCATTTCCATTTTAATAGTTTGTTGTGAGTGTTGCTAAACCTGCCTTTTAAATTGCTCACTCCATTTCTTAAGAATCTCACCTCTTCTACACTGGTTTGAGGTTGTGCAGCTCCCATAAGGGCTGGGGGGGGGGATAAGACAAACTGCAGGTCACATCACTGCTGAGAGCTGCTCACTGGCTCTAAAGGAGCTTTGGGAACTTCGGGAATATCTGGTGTTCCCATTGGGAAGGCTGGTTTGGGCACTTGTAGGGGACAGGGAGCTGCTGGTGGATGGCTGTGGTGGTTGTGCTGCAGAGGAAATATTGGGGGGTCAGGGCAGGGCTACTCTCCACACCAGAGGGAACTTGAAGGATTTCAACTCCACTGCTGCTTATTTTCCAGCTAAATCTAAATCTAGATCAAAATCTAAATCTAAACCCCATGCTAAGACCTTTTCATTAACAACAGCCATGCCCCTCACTGGTGTGCAGGCAGCCACGAGACTGGGTTGCTCACATCAGTGCAGGGTCTCTGTTCACCTCTTTAAATTACTTTTAAACTCGATGCCGTGATTTTTGTCGCCAATGTTGAGTTCAGAGGTGGTTTTCAGAGGAACACTTTGTCTACAGCACACGTTTGGGCTTCCCTGGTTTGCACTTGTGTCTAGGGCAGTGCTCTGAGCTGGTGGGAAACAAAGTGGAACCAGTCAGGAATTGCCTCCCAGCTCTGCCCTGCACTGAGCAGGAGGGCCCTGCACCAGCACTGCTTTGGCACATGGTCTGTGGCACAGGGCTCATCACCCATGATCTGGCTGCTTTTTTGGGAAGGGAAGCTTGGGATCTGCTCGGATCCTGTCTCCCAGAGGGATGCAGGAGGAGACCTGGCACTTGGAGTGAGCCTGGAGAGCTGCTGCAGGCCAGGACTGGCCTCCCCCAGCAGCACTGAGGGTGTGAGAGCAGCAGCTGGCCCGACTTTTGTTATTAATGTGGTCCCTGGCTAACACAGCAAAGCTAAGAGAGAAATCTGGTTTCCTGCAGAGTTTCTGGAATATCTAGAATTGTACAAATTAAATACATCTTTTGTCCCATCAGCTGGGCTGGGTGGGAGGGGGATGAAACCACACAGGATACAATTTTTCTCTGTTTTTTACTAGAGGCCATATTTTACAATACTCACTTGCAAGGAGTAGTGATGTGAAACCAATAGGGTTGCTAACATAAATAAATATTACTTACTGTAAGTAATGGTTTCTGAAGTAATCCTGTGCTTCTGAAAGTGAAGTATTTTTCAATTAGTGGCAATGTTTTTCATTTGATAGATCCTGAAATGATTGATACTCCTGAACACTGTTCTGGAAGGTAAAAACATCCAGGAGAATTTTTGAGGTGTTTTTTTGTAGATTTTTTTTTAATGGAAATATGAAGCATTCAAAGTTCTGATTTATGAGTTTTGAATAGAGGGAACAGATAAAGGTTTGAGGATATAAATTGAAAGGTGATCACTGAAAAGCTGTATCCTCTCTCACTGAAGCATTGCAGCCCGACTTTCAATGATCTGAAATGTTTTCTTCCTCCTCTTAAGGTTATTAAAAAAAAATAACAAACTCAAAAAACACCTTGGGCCTTCCAAAGCATCTTAAAAGAGTGAATGGCCAATTAGAAGTTAAAGTGAGTTGGACTTACTCATTCTCCATTATATATAAATTCTTCATTACATATAAAACATTTATAGAACCCTCATGTCCCCACCAGGGTGCTCAGATGTGTCACCTGGGGCTGAAATTCATCTGGCTGACTGTTGCCAAATTTTCCTGGAGGTGAATACGTGGCAGCCACTAAACAGCTGATTCACCTGAAGCAAAATTAATTTGCATTGTTCACCAAGAAAACCCCAACCCTGGTTTGGTTTTGTATAGTTTGAAGTGTGCTCAGTTCCTTTCAAGACCTCAAGGCATTGTGATCATGATGAATATGGATGTCACGTAAGGAACTCCAGACTTATTATTCCACCTGAGACTGTGCTTGTTTTCGTGTAATTTTCTGATAACTGAAGTGACCAAATGGCTTTAATTGCATTCCTATCATAGAGGAAGATGACTTGAGGTACTCAGAAACAGAGAGGACAAGAGGAACTATTGCTAGAGGCAAGAGAGTATATTTTTGTCTGCTTCTTGAAGGTCTGGGGCAGGCATGTTGCTTTGGAAAGGAGATTATTGCTATGGGTAGTGTAATTTAATGGCAGGGAGTGGGGTTTAATCTCACCTGACTTTCCTTAGGCACCAAAATGGTTAAATGTCTTAATTTCCAGACCCCAGGGTCCTTTATCATCAACAGATAGCACTAGGCACCTCTGCAGAGCTCCTCTGGTCCTCCTGGGGCATCAGCCTGGGTGAATGATGCTGCAGGGACTCCCTTTTTGTCTTTACTGGCTCCAAAAAACCCCAGTAATTACTCAGACCAGGTGCAGGAGCCTAAAAGTCCCCTGCCTAACTCAGGGAGGGAGTAGTCCCACTGCCCCCAAAACCCAAGTTATAAAAACGTGCAGGATGGATTTTTGTTAACATGATCTTCAGCCTCACACTGCCACAAGCAAATCTACAAAATACAATCTCCCATGTAAATATATCTTCTAGGCAAATGTACAAACACACAATCTTCTCTGTAAATATACATATTTACAATCCAGTACCACCACGTGGAGTTTGAACTGGAATCTCCGTGTTCTGGTTAGAAACCTTCTTCCCTCGTATTTATTCGTGAGCAGATTTGATTTTTAACACATACAACAGACCTGCAACACACCAAAAGATTCTGATGGAAAACCCGAGGCCTGTGGGTATTTCCTCACACACAGCTCTGGAAAGGACCACAAACCCTGGAATATTTCTGTGTCAGTGGCAGGGACTGAATGATCTGAACGTCTCTGATTCCAGCTCATCCCAATCTCTCAAAAGCTGATCTTCCCAGCGTTCCAAATCTGTTCCCACACAGCAGCTCTGCCATATCCCAGATACTCAGGTATCCTGATATATCCCAGATACTCAGGTATCCTGACATATCCCAAACATTCCAGTATTCTGCACTTTGGCTGAACTCTCACCCAGCAGTGCCATCTCAGATCCAAGAGAGCACAATGGGAAGCATAAGAGGCTTTACAAGAACCTGCCCTTCTGTGCTAAAATCCAGGTACATAATAGGAGAGAAAGGCCTCCTTTCATGCTGACTGACAATCTGAATTTAACAGATGTGCCAGAAATCGAAGGCCAGGTTTAAAAAGCAAGCAGGAAAACTTACCATGGGATTTATGATGTAGCTTGTTGGGATGCTGCCATTCCCTGCTTACACCATCTCCTAATGCACCAAAAATATTGACAGGGATATTTAAAAAACTCAACCAAAGAAAAAACACAAACAGCAAAACCTTGGTATAACAGCAGTGCCTGATTCAGCAAGAAAAGCAGTTACAGAGTGTATTCTTTTATTAAGCCTAGTCAATTTTAATTTTTTTTTATAATTCCTTTACCATGAAGTGATCAATTTATTTATAAGTGAAGGTCATATATTAAATGGGTGTTTCTGGAAGCTCTACTCAGTGTAAGGGATCTTTACTTATGGGGATGGTCAATTCTAAGTGTTGTAACAGGTCTTAGCAACTTCCAGTTGAGGTTAAATGCAGGATGGTGTGGTTTGTAGCTTGACACTAACTGAGCTGTACGGAAAAATTAGTGAGAGAAGGAAAAATGTGGCCATAGGAACTATATGTATATGTATTATGCTATTTGCATATTTATCTATTTATTTATCTGGCCCACAGTTTCTGTGTATGTACCTTTTATATGGAAATTCAGCTTAAGTTTCTTGGTAAAATTCAAGTTTAAACCCCTGAGCTGAACAAAAGCTCAGGCCAACCCTACATCAGGTGAAGATCCTGCTCCTTTTACCATCTCTTTTTGCCCTGGAGCTCTTTGCCCCCTTTGGCATCAGCAAAATTCAATCTACTAAAATTGTTGCCTAGCATTTTATCCTAACAAAGGATAAAACCAAACAAACACTTCCATGGAAATTGAACTGCTGAGACTTGCTCTAAACATTAGGCTGGAGTGTTCAGGTCCCATTTGCAGAGCTTCAAGGTGCTGACTTCTTTCAAGGGCCACAAAGTCAAATAAAACTGAGAGCCACTGAGATTTTAGGGGATTGAGAAGCAGGACTCTATCTGAAAGAAGGTGGCAATGTTGATTTCCAAAGCAGATCAAACTGATATTTTTGTACCTCTGAATAATGAAAATATGAATACCTTGAGCTGGATCCCTATGAAATACTCCAGGCTCTCCACTCCCCTGGCAGGAAGGTGGGTGCTGCAGGGGCAGAGGGGGCACAGCAGTGGCCCTGAAGAGGACAGTGCCTGATCCCTGTGCCCTCACCCAGCAGCAAGGAGGGCAGGGAGTGCCCACCTCCATCCCTGGGGGTGCTGGAACTTCTCAGTCCCCACCTCACCTCTGCATTTCATCCCACTGAGGAGGTTACACCCCCTTTCTTTCTCCCATTTCCATTTTTCTCTCCTGATTATTAACAATTTTTTACAAGAACTGCTGCTTCCTCCAGGAGACCTGAAACAAGATTCATGTGCTGCCTCCCTTACCCTTCCTTGCCAGAGGCTCAAATTGCTCCAACTGCACAACTCCCTCTATTTAGGAGGGAGGAAGCTGTTTCAGCACTTGAATTTTGATCTCCAAACCTGGGTTTTAGCCCAGAGTGGTATATTTACTCCAAGTTAACTTGGCTTTTTTATTTACCTGTGCACAACACAGGGAATTCTGTCATTTGGGGAAATAAAATGTGTATTAATGGCATAAGAGAAAAAAAAAATAATTCTTGAAATAGTTATTTCTTTTACCAAAGAGCTTTATTTTCTGCTTTCACTTTTCAGTATTGAGGGTTAGTCTTCTGAGTCAGAGATCAAGAGAAAATATGTAATAATTGCTGTGTTGAGAGCCAAATTTCATTGCAGGATGAAAATCACTGTGTTTCCTGCAACTGTTCTTTCTGTGTATGATTTTTGTTTCCCCCACAACTGAATTTGTGTGGCTTTTCCAGTATGAAATTTAAAGCCGTTTTTTTTAAAATAACTTCCTGAAGATACTTCGAGAAAGAGCTTTTTTAACATTAACAAAATTATCCACAGTTAAATAGGAGTGAAGCCTTTGCAATTTAATCTGGTTCTGTGGTGGATCCAGGTAAGTTGCCTTGCACATAATCATCCAGGCAATAAATAATGTTTAACTTTGTTCACTTGCAGCTGGGAGCAGGAGGGTAACACCCACAACACCAGCACTGGAAACAGCACAACGGACTGGAAGGGATGTTGGAAAGACGATTCTTCCCTCTTTTCCTCTCTGCCTTTCCCATGTAAAAGGCAACAGGAGAAGTTGAGGTGTGTCGTGATGTGGAAAGAGAAGAAGCCAAGGAGCCTGGGCAATTTCAGCAGAGTGCAAGAGGCAAGAAAACAAATGTTTTTTCGTGGTTATCTGAGCTGTATTGCCAGTTCTGCAGAGAAACACGTTTTGACACTCTGGTGGAACTGTGACTGGTTTATTATTTTTAAATTGTCTCACAGCTGCAGCCAGATAAGTGTCTGCTGGGGTGTAAAATGTCCTTTGGCTGCAACAGGATCTTGTGCATGGCTCAGTGACCCCCGCTGAGCAGCATTTCTGGAGTCACAGAGGAAGAAAACCAGCGCTAGGTTGGCGTCACTGCACTGAGGTATGGCTTGGTTGGAGTGATAATTTATGAAGCAATGACATTTTTTTGTTGTGAACAATTATGGCTGCCAGCTGGTGGCTTATTCTCAGTTCGTTCTACGTCACTTTTCATTATTTGCTCATTTTTTTTTTGCATCTGTGTGCACGCTTCGTATTGTGGATCTGTTGTACGCTAATTTTTTCATGAGAGAAGCTTAAGCTGCTTGCAGTTGCCCAGTGGTGAGTGCAGTTATCAGGTATGCACCTTCACATTAGATGAGGGGCAGAAAGGCTGGAATAATTCAGAATGATGAATTCAACAACAACTATTAAATATACACACTCTAACAGAGAGTCAATTTTCTTGTGTCCACTGTAATCTTACATGGAAGAAATTGGAAGCCACAAAAATAATCTTCACCTCTTCCGTGCTACCACCACCAGTGGCTTTCTGTGCCCACAGAATGGGAGAGCTGAGGCTTTGGCAGGTGGTGCCTGAGATGAGACTTTGCCCAGAGACTCCCATTCTTTGGTGTGATTGTGCAGTCCCATGGCATCAGCAGCTATTGTGCAGCAGCTGCATAATCAGGCATTTATTGGAAGAGGTGGGGAGGAGGAAGGCCACATGTTTGTCCCCTGTGTTCCCTAGTGGCAGAGGATGATACAATTGGGAAAAAAGCATGGTGTGATTTTGGTTTTTTGATGTGCAGCTGTTGGTTCGTGTTTTCTGACTGCTCAGTTCAGTGGGACGGGATTGCAACGGTAGGAAAATGTGCTGCTGGGGTCACAACAACCCCCTGCAGCTCCAGGCTGGGGCAGAGGGGCTGGAAAGCTGGGAAAGGCCCTGGGGGTGCTGGTGACAGCGGCTGGACATGAGCTGGGTGTGCCCAGGGGGGCAAGAAGGCCAAGGGCACCTGGTTTGGATCAGCAATAGTGTGGCAGCAGGACCAGGGCAGGGATTGTCCCCCTGTGCTGGCACTGCTGAGGCCACACCTCAAACCCTGGGGGCAGTTTTGGGCCCCTCAGGACAAAAAAAGACCTTGAGGGCTGGAGAGTGTGCAGGGAAGGGAATGGAGCTGGGGAAGGGGCTGGAACAGCAGGAGAGGCTGAGGGAGCTGGGGGGGCTCAGCCTGGAGAAAAGGAGGCTCAGGGGAGAACTTATTGCTCTTTACAACTGTTTGAAAGGAAGCTGAAGACAGGTGAGGTTTGGTCTCTCCTCCCAGGGAACAAGGGACAGAACAAGAGGAAATGCCCTCAAGCTGTGCCAGGGCAGGTTTAGGCTGGACACCAGGAGAAACCTGTTCACTGAAAGGGCTGTCCATCCCTGGCACAGCTGCCCAGGGCAGGGGTGGAGTCCCCATCCCTGGAGGGATTTCAAAGCCATGTGGATGTGGCACTTCGGGACATGGGTTAGTGGTGGCCTTGGCAGGGCTGGGGGAACAGCTGGACTCAATGACCTTAAGGGTCTTTTCCAACCTAAGGATTCCATGAAAACTGATTTTGGTGTGAGTGACTCTTCTGGGACTGCAGCCTCACACATTCCCCACATAAATCAGATTTTAAAGAGCCATTCTCCTTAGGGTCCTCACTGTGGCCTTCTGTGCAGGATCTAGCTTCCCATTCTTCCCACTGTTGCTCATATTCCACAAGCTCCCTTGCAAGTTTTCAAAATCACAAATAATGGCTGTTTTGTTGCACCTCAAGACATTTCCTCGGTGACTTGCCAACTTTGAAAGAAATGCACACTTAGGTGAGATGAATCCCACTGGCAAACTTCACCTGGTTAAATGTTAGTGACTCTTACAAACTAATCTTCCAGCATGATGTCAAAAAATTAATCAAGATAAGCTTCCAAGCAATTCCATCCATTGAGAGAAGGTGGAATGAACAGCCTTCTGAAAAATGCCTCTTTCAATGTGCTGGTGAGGGTGCTTAAATAACTAGTAGATGTAAGACTTTTAAATGGCCCAGCTGAGGTTAATCCTGCTCTTTATCAACAGTCAAGATTTGTATAAATAGATCTTGCAGGTACTGGGTATTTTTCTGTCTTTGTTTGCTGCAGTCCTCTATCATCCGACATCTGCTCGCCATGAAGGATTTACAGGCTGAGTTCAAATTGCCTTTTAATGTTCTTTTAGCCTTGAGCTTCTTAAACTTCTTACAGTTTGACAGAAGTCAGATAAGCTCTGCAGCTCTTTCTGAATGCTTTCCCATCTGGTATTACAATTTTTCCTGCTCCAGGCCCTAGTGCAGGTGCTGTTTCCCCCCAGCAATCTCACTGCTAGTGAGATAACAGCTCCCTACTTCTAATTGGCACCTCCTCTCTATATAGTCCAGAATTCCATTAGCTTGGTTATTATCCATCATATTGTGTAGGGAACTGATGGTGAGTATTGTATTACTGGATATTTCAAATTTCCTCATGTGCTTCCCTGCAGCCCCCTCACAGTATGTCAGCTAAGGGCCAACTAGAAGAATCTTGCTCTTATTACAAAAGTATTGCAGAATTTAAATTTTTTTTTTACACAAATTACAATAATGGAAGTATTGTCAAATACTTTCAGCGTGGCCCCTCAGTAACCAGATCAGCTTTTCTGTCTCATCTGTCAAATGGAAGCACCAACACTTGAGTAGTTTGGCACTGTGGGGATAAATACAGCACAGGCTAAGGATATAATAAGGAATACTAGGGATTCATGGACTTTTATAGTACACAGGAGCAGCTCTAACTCCAGCTATGGCCAGCAGTCATGAGAACTGTCCCTAAGAAAGATAAGGAAATGTCAGACAATCCCCTGGATAATTTTTACTAATTCTGCTCTTTATTTATTTTATTTCTGCATTTATTTAACTAGAATAAAGGAAGAAACAAAACTGAGGCAGTGATTGCCCTCACAGGTTAAATTTATTAGTGTAACAAACACTAGGGAAGATTTGGATTACTCTTTTCTCTACCTCTAATGCTTAACAAGGTGTTTTTTCCTTATTATTTCACTTGTCTCTAACTTTTTCACAACATGTCCCTCACAGCCAAGTCTGGTTGTTGGGCTGCTTCAGGTATTTTTAGTTTTGCTTTACGTATTCCCAGGGCAAGTCAACCTCAACAAGTGAACCAAGCTTATCTTTTTTCTTCAGTAGCGTCACAATTAAGCAGTATTTTTAACACATCCACAGAAATGCAGCCACATTTAGTTGTTCATGCAAACACCAGGGCTCTTTTTTAATTAGGATGCCTGTTTTTGTTGTGCTCTGAGAAGCTTCAGTGAACATTAAAAAAAATATGGAGTCAACTGTCCTGTCATTTCCTTAAAATGTCTTAAAATGCAAATTAAGCAGGTGTCCTTCTAGTGGACCTTTTTCCCTTTCAGATTTGAACCCAACAGTCATTTTTCTGCCAGGTGACCAAATGCAAACACCTTTCCATCACTGCTTTTTTACTGTAAACCTACTGGGAAGTGAGATAACTTAAATTTATTTCACACATAACCACTTTTTACAGCTCTTTTTTACCCTCTTGTATACTCTGAGGTGTGCCAACTTCCTACCAACTACTCCTTTGCTGCTGCTCTGTGGGGACTCCACAGTTTTGTGCTGATTAAACTCGTTTCTCTCTTGTTTAAAGTAACGTGTCCCACTTTGGGATCACATTCTCACCTGGCTGGGACTAAAATTAGCAGCACTTCTAATTGTGTTTGAATGAAATGTCACATTCCTGCCATTTAATGCCTTAGGCTGGTTTAAGCATTTCCAATTTCCAAGAAATTTTTTATAGTGGATTTCAAAGTGTTTTCAGAGGTGTGTTTTTTTTTCCTGAAGTGAACTGCAGATGTGTGTGCACATGTATTTATGACAGTGTTGATCACATAATTTCCCCAAATCCTTTTTAAGTTCCTGGAAATTGTTTGCTGACTGGCATCAGTGTTCTCTCATGATTTAATGAAGAGTAAAATGACTCAAATTTGGATGCTTCTTGATCTATTTTGCTTCAGAGGCTCAAGCAGCCCTGTATCTGATTTCTTGCTAATGATGAAAAACTGACTGTGCCTGATTCCTGGCCTTTTCTTGAACTGTTCAGTGAAACATCATTATAAAAGTGAGGTCATACAAACACGTTTTAGCACTTTTCTGATGAAGTGACTAATTTCTTGCTGGGATTGTTTTGTCATGATCTAACCAGGGGACAGTGACAAGGAAAGCAATGATGTGGTGGATTCCTGACCTCAGCTGTCACTGAAAATAATTGTCTGCCATCCTTACCATTTACAGTCATGTATTCAGCATTAGCACAGAAGCTTAGGATGATTTCATCACTGAATTTCTTTACTATCCCATAGTATGCCATTATTTCATGTGGAAATCTTAGCATACTCAAAAAGGATTATTTATTACATGTGGCTTTTTGTTTAATGATTCCTATGAGAATAACAAATGTGTCTGTAAATGGTCAGCTTTATTACCTCCTTGTTCCTCCTTGAGTTAGGGGTTTATTTGTTTCTTGACATCCAAAATATTGGTTGGGAGTTGATTTTCCAAGCTGAAAGCAATGGGATTTTACGTCAGAGACTCTTCTCTTGTTGTTTTTTTTCTTCTTCTTCATCCTCACTTCAGTTAAAAGCACCAAGTGTACATAGATAGTTGTTTTGAAGGTATTTTTAGTAGTTCTCTGGGTCGTACACTACTGAAGATGGACAGTTTTCTGTCCATCATTTTCTCCTTTTTTTTGCCTTTTTCCCCCTTTTTTTTGGTCCTTTTTCTTTTTTGAAAATGTCCTTTCCTTTATTTGTTCCTTAGAAACAAATTGTTTCTTAGAAACTAACTGCTGCTGCATTTATGCAAACTCTTGCCACTTTGCATAAATGCAGTTATGCCTGTTTAGATCCTGAACTCCAGCTCCTGAACACCTCCCCTTTTATTTTCATTCCCACTGGCAATATCTTTGGCTGGTGCTGTTTACTCTCCCTGTCACGTGCTTGTCCACCTGCCTTATTTAGTCTCTGAAAAACTAGAAGCAATTAGTTGAATTTCATCCATGCAATAAAAACCTTTGGTCCCTGCCACTTAAAGCTGAGACTGTAATTTAATACAAGGTTTGGGAGCTACTCACTGCCTTATACCTTTGCTACTCTAGACCCAGCTAAAAGCATGTCAGACACAATTATGCTCATTTTCAGTTATATTTGTAGCCAGATATCTAAATCAGGAGTGGCTGTGAGCTTATTTTATTTTTCAGTGCATATTTAGGAGGTGTAAAACATGCACGTGCTGTTACAAGCACTGTGGAGCATCTGGCACCTCAGAGGACGTGAGAGGCAAGACTTTTGTAACCACCCAAACACCTGCAGAGTCTTTTAAAATGTTGTGACAGAGAAGATGGAACTGGTTGCTAAAGCTCAGGCTGTCACACTCGTTCCTGGGTGTGCTGCTGTTGTGACACTGTGCAGAGAAATTGTGGGTTTAATTGGAGCCTTCTGATTTCACACCCATTTTCTGCGACTTCGGTGGTTTTATTCTGGGTTTGGATGATGTAGATGAGGCAAATGATCTCGCTGCAGAAAAAAAACTCTGCTCAAAATGCCTGAGGAAATTTAAATATGGAAGTTGTTCAGTTCAGGAACTGCTCTCCAGTAATTCTGCTGGCTTTCAGTCCCCAGTGGGCAGAGCTGTTTTAGCCTTCAGACAACCTTTTAACTCCTCACTTTTGTCTTAATTACTGCTTTCTGATAATTCATTACCACATTTAAGCTAAATCCCTTCAACTGTACAATCCATTTAAAGACTTCCCTGAGTGTGACAGTCTCAATTCAATGGAAAGGCTCAGAAATAGCTAAATTAGGGAATTATCCAACAGCCCACATCCGGTGGATCTGAAATTAGGAACGTAGAGAAATAGATGATGTTGCAATATGGGGCCTATAAACCAAAAGAAAAGGAGAATAAGGCATGAAATCAACGTGTGTATTGACAAAAGATGCAGTGTATAACAATAGAAACAAAGGTTGTCTATATTCAGATTGAGGTGAATGGAAATCTTGCACATTGCCTTAACTTCCCATGCTAATAGTGAATTTCTAAATGCAAGGGAGAAGGAAAGCAAGTAACTTATGTATCTTGGGTTTATTTTTATCATCTGCATTTAAATAATTCAAAATCTCCCAGTTTATTTGAATGCTACATCACTGGGGCAAACCAACAAGACTCAGAGCTTGAGGTGGTTGGTTCCAAGCCCACAGTCAATTTGTGTTGTTGGTTTCTTGCCCTGATTTTAGTTGGTGTAAGGTTAATTTTCTTCACAGGGGCTTCTGTGGGGCTGTGTTTTGGATTTGTGCTGAACACAGTGATAATAACTAATTTCTGTTTTTACAGGTATGCAGTTCCTAGCAAAGAGATGATAATATTTAGAAGAAAATATATATTCAACAACAGCTGTTATTCCAACACAATATATTCTGAAGGGAATGGAGGCACACAGGTAATGGTAGATATTTCCTGACACACCTAATCTCTGTTACCAGACACATTCTCCACATGATATTAATTCCCAGACAGTTCTTTCCTAAAACTACTATGTAAGTATTCCATTTTATTTATTTTCAACTTTTAAAAAAACCCCAAACAACTACTGGTGCTCTGGTTTGCCATATTCAGTCTAATATAAAAATCCAGGTAAGGGCTGTAAATAAAAACTATGCTTTGCCCTATGATGCAAATTTTGCATCTTTAAAACACTGCCATCTTATTCCTGTTTAATGTATAGCAGTTTTGCAAATGTAAATTTGAGATTTTTTTTTTACTGTAAATAACTTGTACCAAGAGCAGCCTCTGCACAAAACCCTCCTGGCCACCCCAGTGGCTCGTGTTTTTGGAGGACTGTGGCCATGTTCACACTCTTAGAAGGTACTGAAGTAATTATTCCCCATTTCAAACTTTCGTATCAAAGCAAATTCTTTCCCACAGACTTTTTAGCCACCAGCAAAGTATTTATGTGGTTTTTGGTAGAGTTGCTGTGGACATGCTGGCTCCTAAACCCTGCCAGTATTTTTGTGGGCTTTTTTTTTCTCTCTTTGTATAGAAGTGCTTTGGGAGAGCTGTCAAGCAGCAGGTCAAAAGCAGCAGGCTAAAAACCATCCTACTTGTTGTCCAAAAGACAATGGGACTCGCAGGAATTCACAGTGAAAGCTGATTGCAACATCTAATGAAGGAAAGTAAAAGAGACTTGCCTTTTTCCAAGCCATTCCAGCTGTGCAAAGGAGATAATCTCTGGCTAACCCTGCTGGGCTGATACTTTTCCTGATTCTGGACAACCAGCAGGTTTCCCAAACTTTGAGTCCTGCAGCACAACTTGTATGCTCATAGGCATTGCCTCTGTGTGCTGTTGTGCAGAAAGGTGGGGAGCAGAGAGGCAAATGTTGGACTTCAAGACAGAATTCCCTGGGATTTGCATCCTTGAGGGAGGTGGGGAGGAGTTTAACATCACCAGAGCAAGGCAGAGTGAGCAGGTTCTCTCTCAGATGTGGGACACAGCAGAGCCAGGGAGAACCTGGAGAAACTCTGCCCACTCCTCCTTGCAGGTGTGACCTTTTTTAAGTCATCCTTAATTAAAAATTAATTAATTAATTAACAGTGTTCCCAGGGTTGGGAGCTCCTTGACTCGCAGTCTCTGATGGTGTTTGGGCTGGGAAGGTTCATCCACACAGGCCTCTGGGGAGCCCTCAGATGGTTTTCATGCTGAAGAAGAAATAACATTAGTGGGGCTGCAAAATCCACGCTACAGGGGGAAGTTACAGGATTCCAAACGGGGCTGGGTGTTCCTGAGATCAATGGTTTTCCTTCCTCTCCTTGCCCAGCACTGCAGAGCAGCCAGCAGAAGGTATAACAGACTCCAGACTTCTTCAGTTATAACAATATTGTGCCTGTACGTGGTCCTCTTTGTCTCAAGTAAATAATGAAGTGATCTGCTATGACAAAACATTCAAACACCTTGGGGCTGGTTCTACCCACTACATACCATTACTTGCTTGATTTTTCCTCTCTGACACACCTGTTTCAGTTTCACTGCCAATTCATGGCATTTAAACGAAGACAAGAAGAGAAATCATAAACTAAAAGCCACTTACGTAATTTATGTATTTATTTTTTTAATCCAGGAAGATCCCCAACTGCTTTACAAGCTGCAGGTTAATCCTGACATCCTTCCTGGGGCAGTTTCTTACTCTGTTAGTTCTCTAAGGATGCTCAAAGTCTTCAGTGTGGTTGAGATTCTTGCTGTGCAAGAATTATCCTGGAATGTGTCCTCCAGAATGGGCATATTTTTAACTGTGCTTGGATAAATGTAGCACAGGAAGTTACCAACTTCCACAACATCTGTCATCGTGAAAACCTGCAAACTGCTTCGGAAAGAGGTTTTTAAACAGTATTTAAGTTTTTACGCCCTGGGATCCATTCACATCCCCCAGGATTAATTTTCTATTTTCAAAATGCTCGCCTGTAAACAGGAACTGTTCTTATATCACCCCTATGTTACACATGGTATGTTTGTGAAGTGCTAAAGGAAAATGTTTATTTTTCTCTAGTTTTGGGACACGTTAAAAATGGCAACACAAACTGCAAAGTGGATTATTTGAGCCTGGAAGCCTGCTGTTACCAGAGCAGGTGTCACGATCTGGAAAAACGGAAATTCAGGTGCAAAATGAAAAAGGAAAAAAAAAATTACTAGACTCTGTAATTTTAAATCCAGCCATGGAAAATAAATCCAGTAAGTCCATTGCACTTCTTCACTGATAGTACAATTAGATTTTGAGCAGACAGTCCTGGGGTTGTTCATCAAATACAGACTGAGAAAACCAGACTCTGAAACCGAGCTTCACTTCTGTAGGGCAAAATTACCATATTTTCATGGCTATAACCTGCAGATTATCTAACAGAGGAATAAATAGCCAGGCAACCCACTCCCCACCGTGTTAGCAATTGGTGTAGTACACAAATCTGTCATTTTCTGAGGGAGCTGTTTACTCAAAAACCTCCTTTGCATGCTAAACATCTTGCCTGTGATCACCAGTGCCTATTGCTATTTTTTTATGTATCCAACTCACACTGAATCATCTCTGCACTTCCTTGAGTCTCGAAAGTTGCAGGTTATCAGTTTGAAAATATGGCACCTTTTGTAGTGTTTTACATGCTGAAATAAAAGGGATTTATAGGGTTTTACTAGGGAAGCATCTACTTCTTTCTTCCATCGAGCGACGAAAGGATTAGGGAAAAAGAAAAGGAACAATTTTATGGGAACTGGGGGGAGCAGAGACAAACAGTTCACTGGGAAAGAGGTGAGGGTTACTGGAGTGACTTATCAATCACACAGGATTGCAAACACAGGAAAAGGAGCATGTGGGATGTGCTCACCTGATCCTAACATACATTGCCCTCTTAACGCTTCAAGAAAAGCAGAGAAACAGAACAAGGGAAATCAGCAATAAAATGTGACCAGGAATCCTTCAAGAATTATTGGATAGCTACAATTTATAATGGTATGGCAGAATTACTAAGTGGTATAACCAGAATAATAGTTTTCATGTATATATGTAGTCATTTTTGTATATATATATACACACAAGTATTAAGCTAAAATACAATTACTGTGCTACAGATGTTTTTAATCTACATGGCAATTTTAACTGAAGACTCAGAAATCAATGTGCAAAAAAAAAAAAGCTGGAAGAATTAGAAGAAGAATAAAGGAAAGAAGAGGAAAAAAGGAGTGAAAAGAATAGTGCTTACAACTAAGCACAAGTGATTGTCTCTTAAGTAGCAGCCTTAGACTCTTCTGTTTGGACAAGGCCTACTGGAATGGTCCTTAAGCCTGACCTGGATACATCCAATACTGGCTGTGATGCCAAACAACCTCCTCTTTCACTGATCTTTGTCAAACTATCCCTAATGGCAACAAACCTTCAACTCTATTTGCTCCAGACTTACTTAAAATTAAGGGGGAATTACGAAATAAAAGGACTTTTGCTGTCACCATCCCACCTGCAACACAGTGACACCCAAAGGTTTCACACCGAGATCAGTGCTGGGGCTTCACATGTTCTACAGCTTCAGGAGTCATCTTCTTCACCCTCCTCATTTTTAGATCATTTTATTTTGCCAAAAGTCAGCACTCAGCCTTCTGGAACACTTCTAAACTACACTGGTGACTCTGTACTCTCTCTCTGCGTCCTTCCACATCTTTATGCTTTCTTGCCAAGAAATAAACAATCCCTGCCATTCTGGATACCTTATTCAGAGAAATGTTTTATTCAGCTCTTTCCCTTTGCTTTTGTTTTCTTTGGTTAAAAAAAAACCAGTCCAAAATAATTTAGTATCATTTTGTCCCATGGCTAGATAGCGTTTAGTTTCTTCTATTTATACTTCCAGTTCTGCTTGCTCCCATAGGATCTGTCTCCCATTTGATGTGGGTTGTTTGGGGTTTTTTTGGAGATTTTGTTTTGGCTTTGCAGAATTTAACTCCACAGTAGCCTACTTGTGTCACTGTCAAATGAGACCAAGCTATGGTTTTTTTGGCTGTGCATGTAAAAAAGACTAACCCGTTTTTTATGTTGTTTCCATATCTCACACCACAAACAGAGAGGATTTGTGACATCTCACACTGAAGCTCTTTCAGTGTTGCTATTTATACAGTCTTTTAAAACCAGACCAACAGATACACATAGTCTTTTCAAACCAGACCAACAGATACGCACAGCAATTAGTCTTTGAGACCAGATTAGAACTAATTTTATAATGGTTGATGCAGAACAAAGATTTGTATGACAGTAGTAAAACTGTTTAGCACTGTCTTAATATATTCCAGAGTAAGGCATTCCTCCTAAGTAGTAATTCTATAAGACTGTTCATGATACCTAGATTTATGTGCTAGCAATGGTGCTGTTCAGCCTGAATGTGCAGACCCTTCCAAAAACCAGGTGATTATTCACATTACAAACCAGCAGAGTCAAGAGAACATACATCAATGGTCTCCAATTACTCACCAGGCAGATGAACTCTGAAAAGACATCAGGGGTGGGCTTAAAGCATCTCCTTTTAGAGTGTGAACTGTCTGTGCTGGCTGGGGCTGAGTCTGTGGCGGGGGCTGTGCCTGAGCCTGGCTGGGGTCCTGAGCGGGGCTGATCCATCGGCTCTGTCCCTGGCTCATCCACTTGCCCTGGATCCCCCAGCGTGCCAGGTACAGCTTGCAAATGTCATAGTTCAGGGAGGAGTAATACAAAAGGTCCAGGATGAGCAGGATCACCACAAAAAAGCCATAGATCCACACTCCCAGCAGGGCGCTGTAGTTGCTGCGAGAGAAGAAACGGGACAACAAAAGGAGTTCTCTCTCTGGAATGGTCACTGGGGGGCTTTATCAAGGGGCTTCTTTTGTTAATTATACAATATATACCATTAATTACATAACAGAATAGATAAAATGATATATATTAGTATATTATTCTACAGCTATATGACATAATAGTAATATATTACATAGTATATATTCATATACTATATATGATTCATATACTATCATACTATTATACACGATTATAATATACTAATATTATAATATACTATTACATAGGACATATTAATATACTATATATTACTCATATACTATATATTATTCATATACTATTATAATATAGGATTATAATATACTACTATTATATTATACTATTACATAGTATATATTAATATACTATAAATTATTCACATACTATAGATTATAATATACTATAGATTATTATATCTCTATATATTATATATAATTCTATATTAATATAGTAATATTACAGTTGTGATTGCTGGGAAATAAATAAGGTACAACAAAAAAATTATCTCTCAGTCACTGTGTTATTTTATCAAGTTGTTTATATTATAATATATAATTATGTAATATATTTATATATTACATAATTATATATTATATGTAATATGTTACATTATAAATTACATATAAAATTAATTACATAATAGAATATATAATTAATATATATTCTATATTATACATAGCTATATAATCCATAAATACATAAATATTAATATTAAATAGTATCCATAATATACTATATATTATTATTATTACTCTAATATTATTATATCTCTTTATATTATTATATATTAATATAGTAATATTATAGCTGTAGTTGCTGGGAAAGAAAAAAGGTACAACAAAAAAAGCTATCTCTCAGTCACTGTGTTATTTTATCAAAGTTGTTTAATATATAATATATTATATATTATATATTAGTATAATATATTAGATATAAAATAATATAATATATAATATAAATTACATTACATTGTTATATATTATACATTACATATAAAATTATTTACATAATAGAATATATAATTAATATATATTCTATATTATACATAGCTGTATAATCTATAAATACATAAATATTAATATTAAATAGTATCCATAATATACTATATATTATTAATCTGTAATATTGTGTATTAGAGATTATTATATCTCTATATATTATTATATATTAATATAGTAATATTATAGCTGTAGTTGCTGGGAAAGAAAAAAGGTACAACAAAAAAAGTTATCTCTCAGCCACTGTGTTATTTTATCAAGGTTGTTTAACATATAATATATATAAAATTAATTACATAATAGAATATATAATTAATATATGTTCTATATTATACATAGCTACATAATCTATAAATACATAAATATTAATATTAAATACTATCCATAATATATATTATTAATCTCTAATATTGCATATTAGAGATTATTATATCTATATATTAGTTTATATTAATATAGTAATTTTATATCTGTAGTTGCTGGGAAAAAAGAAAGGGACAACAAATTATCTCAGTCACTGTGTTATTTTACCAAGGTTTTTTCATTAATTATATAATATATAAAAATAATTGTGTAATATAATACATAACTATACATATTATATAGTCTATATTATTATACATTGTCATAAATATGTAAACATAAATATTAATATATTAAATAGTATCTGTTAATATATATTATAAAATACAGTAATATATAATAGTATCTATCTGTTATATATTATTATATAATAATATAATATATTATTATATTATATATTATATTGTTATATATAATATTAATATATTAATATTGATATATTATATTGTTATATATTATTATATAATAATATAATTATAGATAATGTATAGAACATAATTATCAATATATAAAATTCTATAATATACACATGGAAACATTCACTGCTGACCTGCATCACAAACCATTTCTCTTACCAGATGTTTAATGTGCTTGAATTTGCTTTGGATATAATAATAATTACTACTGGATAAAGAAGATAACAGTAGAAGTGTAGGATTTCCAGAGGGGCTGCTAAAGACCCTCAGTTTCCTGGTAATAAATTTCGGGCTGGAGAACATTGATGAGATCATATTACACACTTCATTTCATAGGAAAATATGTACTACACTGAAATATATAAAGTGTATTTTTAGATAAAGGCCATGAAAATGATCAGCTGCTGACATGGAGCTGTAAAGCTCTGACAGGTGATTAAAGATATTAAGAGAAAGGAGGGGGAAACAGGAGGAAAAGGTATGAGGGGTCAAGAATTTGGAGATCAAAAAGGGGAAGAATTGCTAAAGCTCTGCTGGAGATGGAGTATTATTAAAAGAAAAGAGACTGTCAGGTGTAAATGCAGTTTGGACTGGAAACTGTGTGTGGGGAGGATGAGGTCAGAAGAGAGGAGGAGAAATCTGGGTAAGAATGAGCTTGATTTAAAAAAAAAAGTACAAAGTATAAAGCAAAAAAAGGCCAATTGAGACCCATGAGCTAATGTGGAAGTACCTGTACCAGAGACTGTAAAACAAGAGGAAGCTGAAGGGACATCAGTAAAAAATGCCCTTAGGACAGTCTTAGAGATAAATTCTATCAGAGTAACAGGTGGACACCCCACAATCTCCACGGACCTGAACTCACATGAATAAAGAGAAACTTCTCCCTACTCAGAGAAACTCCGAGGGAAATGTATTTTATCAGAACATTGATCAAAACACAAGAGGAAAAAAGGCTGAGGATATTATAGATGCAAGCCAGAGAGAGATTTTGACATTTTAAAAAACATGTCCCCAGCCTTTTTGGATCAAAACATTTCAAGCCTCTGCTTTAAAAACTTCCACTTCCATTTCAGTGACTTTCATTGTATGCTTTAAAAAAAAAAATTGAAAAAAATCAGGATTTGAAATGAGAAATCAGGTAAGAAATCAGAATTTTAATTTCTGTGTCTGTCAGCACTTAAGGAGGTTGATTTTTCCACTACACAGATGTAACACCTTTAAATAAAGTTCCATAGCAAATGGAATGTAAGTAACAAGAGGAAGGAGCTGTTAATGGATCCCTTCCTGTCTAACTTTAGGACCATACAAGACTAGAATTAAAAAAAAAATTAAAAAAAGAAATAAAGCATTAAAATATAAGAATTAAAAAAAAGGCAGTAAATTTCCAGGAGGATTGGAAGGAGACAAAACATAAAGCTTCTGAAAACCCTTAACTCCAAAGTCTTTGCCTCTACTGCATTTGGTCCATAGTAAGAATGGAAATACTAGAAAACTTTTGTTTTGGTTTTTTTTCTTGGCAACAATTCGAGAGGCAGGAACATTTCTTAACTCAAAATGATTTTTTTGGTGTGTTTTAGGTATTTAATTTCAATCATCAAAATTTTGATTAGTGAGAAGTCAGAGGTATTTTGAGTGTTCTGATTTAAAGTGACAATTCATTAATCATATTCATCTGCTCCTCCTAAATAACATCTGTTTCTCACAAGCCCAAAAATGAAAGGCTGCTTTATTTTAAATAACAGACAGTGGGACAACAGCACTATCAAAAGGGCCTTGTGAAAAATCACAGGCAAAAATAGTAAGTAGTAGGTTTAAGTACACAGAGGGAAATTCCATTCCTTGATGTTTTTTCTGTTTCTCAAACCATTAACATGTAGAAAATGTTAATTTTGCTGATGGCTACTAATTATAGTAAAAACTGAAACTGTCCTGCAAATGAAGATGTCTTAATTAGAAAATAAACAACCTTATTGAGAATAACAGTAAGACCAGATACACAGAAGAGAAAAAACAGGGTAATTTGTGGACCCACCAGAAAAGCTTAGGGGCTCATTATTTTAAGTCACCTTTTCTAGAAATAGGATGATATACAGAATATCCATGGACTAACCTCGATACAGAGCCCACTTGTGCAAATGGAAAGATCTGCTCTGACTTCAGGGAGCCTTGAACTGGGCTCTCTGAGAACAAGAAATACTTTTGCCATCCCTCTCCTCCTATTCCATCTACAGAATCCTGCATGGAGTTCTCTAAAATCCCTACACACAAATAAAAACACAGGTCCTTTTATTACTATTTTTAGCTATATGATTCCTTCCATCTAATAATTCACTTTTTGAGGCAGATGACGAGCTGGTTATGACCAGGCTCTGTCTTTTTAGTAGATTTTCTTGGGTTTTATGTGCAGCACGTTAGCAGAGAATAATTCACGTGGGAACTCAGGTTTGAAAACCAAACCAACAAATCAAAACAACTGTGAGCTGAATTCTACAGCTGCAGAATTTAAATGTGGGCAGATGGGCATGGAAAGGGTTCCTTTCCCTGTTCCCCTTAAATGAGGCTGTTGCTCCCAGTAGTAACAGTGAGTGTTGCCCCAAAGAAATCCAAGTTTATATCTTACCAAACACCTTTGTACTTCTAGCATTGAGGAAACCAGGGTGGGTTTTGCATGTACACTTTAAATGGGATTTTTCCCCCCCTTTTTTTCTGGACTGAAAGATAAGGGAAAACCACGGATACATTACATACTTCCATAACACAGTTCCAGTATCAGATTAAGGACCCCTAGAATAGTAGTACTACTGAGAATCCACCAAAACATCCATGATAGAAAATCTGAGAGATTATGAAAAACATTGTGAATATGTTTTTAAGAACAGTTAAACAACTCCTTAGACAGTTTTAAGGCATCACAGAACTTTTCTTGTCTGTTAGACATCATGTGTATTTCTGTATTTAATACTGAGAGAATTGTTCACATTAAAAGTATTATAAACAGATTAATCTGCACGATGGCAAAGACTTAGAAAACACAGAAATCTTTTGTTATAGTAATGGGAAACTGTAAATAAATGTGGCTTTAGTTGTATTGTGTGACTGCAGAAGACAAACACATCTTTACAGCTGTGCCATGACAAGTCACTTCACTAATTTCTTCCCTCAACTGTATTATAAAACAAGAAATTTGTTTTGATGATCACAAGAATGGCTAAGGGGAAAAATAAACCAAATAATAATATTGAAATAAACCAAGCAATAATATTGAATCACTCTTCCCTACAAACTATAATCCTTTTTTTTTTTTTCAGTTCAGTGCTATTCCCATATCCCAAATTATTCTCCCCTGCTACACTACAATAGGTTTCATCAGGATTTTTTTTCAGTGGTGTGTGAAATTAGATCTAAACAAGAGCTGACTTTGTCACTGTAAACCGAACCCTGGATGTATTAGAATCCAAATAAAGTTTAGTTATTGCACTTGTTAAATAAAGTCAGAGTGTGTTAAGTAAGAAGCTTCTTGCAGTGTTTTTAATGCAGGCCTGTAGGATTCACTCCTTTCTGCTCCTCCTAAAATTACCAGGAAGTTTTCTACCCATGCCACTGAGCTCAGGGTCTCACTACAGTGGTGAAGTTTCACGTAGGAAGAAGCAGCCCTTCATTTTCCTGGTCCTGACAGATTCATCAGAAATGAGGTTTCAGGGATTTACACAAGGGCAATACTGGTTTCACTCCTGCACTTGTCTAAGCTACATCTCCAGAAGCTTTTTATCACATTTAACATGATTTCACCTGCCTCTGTGAAAGATCACACGGAGCTAAAAGTCCCCAGGAAACTCTGGACTGAAGACTTTTAGGGTAAATATTCTGCAGGTGGTTCTCAACCATGAATCTTAAAAAAAAAAAATAATACAGAGGTACCTTTCTCCATCTCAACTGAGTAAGATGAGTTGGGGGGTTTTTGTGTGTGTGTGTGGGGGGGGGGTTTAAAATCTAAATGAAAACTAATATAAAACACTATGCCCTCCACACTACAGGTTGCTGGTGGAAGGCAGAGCAGAAGAGCCTTACCTTAGTAAGCTCTGCCCATGAGTAGCTGCTGGGATATTGGGAAAAGCCTGAAGTACTGCCTTTCCACTTGTCTGGGCTGCACTTGGGCAGTAACACCCTGAAATCTGAGATGACTGAGGCTCTTTTTATCACCCTGAGCATGCAGCAGGTTTTGGCTCTGTCTGCCACTACGTGGTTTCTAAGGATGATAATGGTTTGCTGACTCCAAACTGGGCTGATCTGCACACAGGGAGTTCCAACTCCTGTTGTTACATCAGTATTCCAACACCACAGTCTCCCAGGAGCCCTGCACCTGCTTCCACAGGAAGGAATGACAATGCACAGACTGACTTTTGCACTGCAAAACACCAAAATCCCTGTTGTAAACAAAAAATCCCCAGCCTGGCATTCCAGTTGTCTTTAATCTGCCCCTTCCTTGCCCTGGAGGAGCTGAACACCAGAGTAAAATGGCAGGGGAAAAGCAGATAAAGGAGAATTTAACCTGGGGGTTTACCCCACATCACAGCTACCCTCTGCACCAAAAGAAATCACAGCAGATTAGCTTGGCCTGAATGTCAAATACCAAACAGGGACCAGACCACAAGTGAAGGTTTTGTCCCTGTAAATACCTAATCAGTACCAAAGATCTACCTTCTACTTACCAGTTCTTCAGGAAAGAAGAGTGCTGACATTTATCTTGGAGGACAGCCCCCAGCAGCACATGGAAGTATCCCAGGTAACAGGCAGGGAGACCACACAACGCTGGTATATAAGCAAATACATTCTGTTCCCCAAGGTCAGCCATTTGTTACAAGGGATTTATACTCAAAACATCACAGATTCAAAATAGTGCACTTGGGCTGATATGGAAAATGTCAACTCACTCCCTCTCTCTCCCCTACGAACAGCTTTGGGGTTTATTTTTACTGATGTACATTTAAACATAGTTCAGATCAAATTAGGGTCAGGGAAGAGACTTTGGTAACTTTTAGATGTAACATTATATCTGTTGCATTTACATGCAACTTTTACATATATGCTCTCCTTGCAATGTTTACAGCCCACGTCAAAGCAAGGCAGGCAAAGCTGAAATATCCTTTCTTTCAAGGAAGCAAAAACCTCTTAGTAATGTTTTTCTGTAAATTCAATTACTCTGACTGCTCCCATCATTAAATGCACCTGAGACCACGTGATTAGACCAGGACCAGTTTGGTGAGGAGAACTGTAAAACTCATGTACTTACTTGTGCATGTATCCATCTGCACTCCCCGTTAAGTTCATCTGCATGACAGTTTGGAATTCTGTCTCATTGCAGCAGTATTTAAACACTGTGTTGTTATGGTGACAGCAGAAGATGTAGGATTTATTGTCAGAGAGCCGGGGGCAGTGGAACCCAAAGTGGTAGCGACCTTTGTAGTCCGTGTAGGGCTCGCAGACCCGAAAATGTGCAGACAACACTGGAAAACCAAGAACAACATCAGCTCTGTGAGTCACTCGTGTCAGCTGTGTGCTATCAATAACAGTTTTTCAGGCTTAAACAGCTGGGGTTTGATTTCTGAAAAACATTAATACCTCAGAGCTTTCAGCATCGTAAGATTTAGTACATAAAGACCACAATATTTAGGCTCTTGTTGTATTTTGAATCTTATTGTTTAAGGGAAGAGGAGAAGTGCCCTCTGTGCTTAGAGGCACAAAAATATTTAGGGAAACATTTTCATTTTGCTGTTCTAAATATAGGGGTATCCATAACACTCCATGATGTCCATGTCTGATTCTCCTGGGATGACTTAATAAAAACAAAAAGGTCTATATAGAAACTGCAATACAAGTTTGCTGGCACTTGGTTTACAGTCACCAGTCCTGACAGAAAACATCTTCTCTATCGTAAAGGTCATTCTTTGATAAGGATTAGTCTGTCAGAAACAGTAATTAGGAACAGCATAACAAATCTGAACAATTCTCAAATTGCAAATAGACACAAGTAATAATAATACCTTTAAAATACTATAATACCTGTAAAATACTACTAATAATACCTTCATAGGTGTTCCTGAGAGTTCTTACATTTCTCCTTTAATAAGTTCTCAATTAAAGAGTTTATTACAGCTCTGAGAACACTTTTTTTACAGCAGTGTGTCACACTGATTTCACCATCGCTTTTACTGATGGGGGGGAAAAACCTCTCCATACATTTCTTTTCCAAAATGTAGTTCCATAAGCAACCACATGAGACCTCCTGGTTGATGTGAAGAATCTTTCAAGAGACAATATTTGGTTCCACGTTATGCCAACATTTTAACTCATTCACAATCTGTGTCATTAGGCCTTATATCATCATTTATAGCACATTTACCATATACACACCCCAAAGGGTTAAACTCTGAGGAAATGTGGAAGTCTCTTAGCAGTGAAATGCTTTTACCCTGAGTAGAGAGCAGAGTCCCAGCCGTGCTGGGGGCAGTGCAGCTCATAAGGTCACACCAATTAGCAAAGGATATTCACTTCACACTGACAGAATTAACCCTTGTAATTTGGGGTATGATTTATCCATCAGTTTTACCAGCACAAGAGGTTACAGATAATGACTTGCATGGATTTAGCTTAACTGTGCTGTATCCCACAGTCCCTGTTGATCTGTAATTGCATCTTATCTGCCTAATCCTCATTTCTTCCTATATTGCTTTAAAAAATTCCTAATGCTTCTGTTTCTCAAATTCATAAAATATATTAATTTCAAGATACATTTTAAGGATTGTGACACTGGAGATGACTTTTTAATTTCTGTGTATAGGGGGGGGAGCCTAGAACAAAAAGCTAAACTGAAACAAGGTAACTTGTAGTGCCCTCTGAGTCAAAAAGCATCCCCTTTAAGCATTTAATATTTATATATATATGTGTGTGTGCACACATACCTGGCATCATTCAACAAAAGAAGAAACAGTTTGTAGATTAATTCAGTCAGGAACTGACAGTGCTGTTTCTAAAGGAACACAGATGTTGAGAAAAGTAATTACATATTTTGCCCTGCCTGGGAAAATATGTGTTCCAGATGAAATTGGCCTCTGGTCCTGTCACTGGGTTTTACCACTCAGAAGTTTTGCTTGCTCTTCACTGCAAAGTGTTTTACTCAAGAGCACAGTGTGGAAGTGTCCCCTGATCCCTGAATGGTTCCTTTGCCCATTTAAAAAGGAAAACAAACTTCCCTGGGAATAAAAACTGAGGGAAGTGTGATTACAGACTGAAGGGAGAATTAAGATAACGTCAGGTCACAGGAGGAGGGGTGTCTGTAATAAGATGCAGTCCTAGGCACATCCTTAAATAGTAAAATGTGTGTCAGTGATTAAAATAAATGCACAAATAAGAGTGTAATGTGATGATTAAATTACATTCTGAACTCGGGAGTCGGTGTGTGGTGGATTAACCCTGGTAGGCAGCTGCTTGTCACTCCCCCTCTCCCTGTGAGGGAATCAGAAAGTGAGAAAACTCATGGGTCATTTAACAAATGAGTAAGAAAAAACCCCACAGCAGCATCAGCAAGTACCTGGTGCACACTGAAAGAACTTTATCAAGTTTTAATCTGTGTAAGTTCACCTGCTGTCTTTGCTTCTCTGTGAATCAGAAAGCCAATAAACAACGTGTGATTTTTTTTTTTAAGTATTTTTCCTGAAAATAACTTTGCTTAAATCCTGAGGATTAAAGAACCTTATTTCTATAAAATACTTCAGCTAAAAGTATTGTACCTGAAAGGCTCTTAAATTGTCTGTTTCTGGAGTTCTCCTGTGCAAATACTGTTTTTAAGAACTATTATTGAACAGGTAACTGATATGGATGCTCCTATCTCTGTTCCTACTGATTTCCAGAGGATAGTCTGTCATGCTTCAAAGATTTAAGCTCATCTTAAGATTTATCTGCTCTGCCTTAAAGGTACACAGCCAGAATACAACAAACTGCTGCTTCCCTCTCTGTTCACAGTTACACATCTGGGCAACACTGATCACATTTTAAATTTAGCCACTAAATTCTTCAAGCCCTGAGACTTTGAGAAGGGCTGGTCTTTCTAAGCTTTCCACTTGGATCCACAGAAATATTCCTGTGTGTGCATTTTACCACATGTTAATTTGCTGGGTGGACATTCATTTCCAACTTCAAAATAAAAATAATCTGTCACTCTTTGGCTTGTTCCTGTAAGCCTTGCTGTCATCCCTGATTTCACAAATGTGTTTCAGTGCACTAAATGACTAAGTATTAACATTGTTCAGGGGGCTTTTCTATCACTTGTACCCTTACTTCTGTTCCACTTGTGGAGCCAGTGAAAGTTATGCTTCTAATTGCTAAGTGGGGTTTTCAGCCATTCCTACAGATTTCAGTGTGAATCTTGGGATACCAAACACTTGGATTTACAGTCTGTTCATGTGGGGAACTCAAATGGAGCCTTGCCATTCGATTTTCACTTCAGCTCAGGTTAAAAATGATGTTCATATCACTCCAGTGAGAGCAGCATCCTTTTTTAAGCAGCATCTTTTTTTGACCCCTGCCATTCTCACTGCACAAAGCCAGTGGTTTTCTTTTATGGAAGCTGATCTGTCTTGGGCAAAAAAAACCCAACCAAATTCCATTGGCTGGCTGCAAAATGACAATAAATTTCCTCCTGTAAAACGTGTGTGAGTTAGCAATGACCTAAACCCATCCCTACAGATGTCAGCAGCAAAATTCCCCAAGGAGCCGAGTTTGGCTGCCAAGAAAGGCTTGTGATGATTTCAAATTAAGCCTCTACTCTACATGCTCATAATGGATGTCAGATAATAAAACACTTACAGCCAAGGAGCAACAGGAAGATACACATTTAGAAAGCCAATAGTTATCAATGTTAATAGATAAATTATGTAAGAAAAGCTATATGTAATTTGTTTCAAATAAACATATTGAATGCAATATGTTATTACCCAGAGGCAATACTTTTCTTCCAAGGGGAAAAAAATATATCACAACACTGGCTTTATTGTCTGGGTTTGAGGGAATAAAGGTGTATTATACCAGGGGTTGAATACATCTGTTTGCACACATGGTGTTATTACAGTGTCCCATTCAACCTCAACACAGGTAAATAGAACAAAGGTAAATGTTTGTATCACCTTGAGGAAAAGGGCTGGAGAAGTGGGATCTCAGGATGTCTCTATCAGAAGTCCCCTATAAAGAGTGGTAAAGGTATGAAAACTTAAAAATCAACAGAGGAGACTGGAGCAGCTGGCAAAGTTTTGTGACGTTTGATCACTTCATTGAAGTGTTCTTTGTAATTTACTTCATTCAGGCACCACAGAAACAGATTTTTGAGATTATTTTAGCCTAGCAAACAACAAAGAAGCTGCTACAACCCCTGTGCCCAATCCCAGTCCACAGGAGGAGGAGGGCAGATACAGAACTAGGGATGCAGCCCCATACAAAGGGATTTTCACTGCAAGGACTGAAGGAGAACAATGTTTTCAGATGAGAAGTAGTGTGGTTGATAATATTCTAACACTGTCAGCAAAAGGACTGTGTCATTTACAGCTAAATAACAAACCATCATTAGCAAGAATCAACTTGGACACTGCAAACAAGCAGTGGGCAACAAAATGCTTGAGCTAACTGATAATGAAGTCCTTACACAGACAGAGCAGGAACAATTTTCACTGAACACAAGGATACTTTAATGCACATGATGCCTGGTAAAGTTTTAAGTATGGTGGTCAGGGATGGGATGTAGTATAAGGGGAAAAAGAGCAGTGATACAAAAAAAATCCCTTTGGATTAAAAACTGCTTCAAGAATGGAGGATAAAAGACACTGAACTGCAAGTTAAAAACCTGTAGGATCAAATCTATTTGGACTAAGAAGCTTTTTAATTATTTTTCTAATATTCATTCATAGTTACAGAAACCCTTAATGTCATAAATAACTTCTGAAGAACAAATGCAACAAATAATCAGAGCACTTGACTCATTCTCAAGCTAAAAGCTGACACATTTCTGCACAAATCCATTCTGTGGCTTATTTATTATTTAATTAGCAATCCATCTGATCCTGTTTTGAAGGAAGTCCATATTAATTTGCAACTATTTTTTTCCCTGTGGCACACACCAGTAAAAGAGAAAGTTACCTGCTGACAAGAGTAAGGAGAGCAGAACCATCAGCACATTCAGGGACTGTTGACCACAACTTGTCATCGTTGGCTTTCATTGGTCCATTAGAAAATTACCTGTTTGACAAGATGCAAAAATCACATTTAAGTGTCTGCTTCATCTCCTTTTCATGGTTCAAACTTTTACTTCCTCACAAAGCTTTGGTAAAGTGAGATGGCTTTGCACAGTAAGAAAAAAAAAATAACACCCATATAATTTTTCTGGACTTAGAAGTGAAATAAATTCTCCTTTGTATGATTTCATTAAAATTCCTTTCTCATTTCACCACGAATATAAACAACTGTTTACTTCCTTTCCATTAACCCAGAGTGGAGATGGATCACACAAAGCCTTTATTGGATATTCACACCTCCCCTGTAATCTGCACTCAGCAAAAGTGTGCTGCTTTCCCTGTCACAGGAATGGGCTGTTGTATGAAGCCTCTAAGGACCAGAAACACATAAACAATACAAAAATAAATTGGCTGCTCTGAAAGCCAATCTGTTTTACCCCATTAGAGGGTGCAGTCGCTCAGAAAGTGGGTCAAGCAACTGAGATGGTTGGAAACACTTAAAAAGAAAAAGTCTTTTCATTAGAATCACAGCATTTCATGGGATTGTTATTTCTTATTTTTTTTCCTAGAAAGCAGGGTGAGAAGTGGTCTGGTTTGGCTGGCAAAAATCCTAATAGCCTAAAAAGGATCCTCACAGCTGGGTGAGGCCAAACACATCTTGTTCCACATTAATTCAGCATCACCTGCTGCACATTCAACAGCTCCAACAGAGACTCTGCCCCAAAGTAAGTGCTCTCACCAACATGGGAAGGATTGAGTGGTGCCCAATCCTGTTGTCACAACCCTGGATGTATGAACTCTTCATCCTGACCTCACACTGACATTAATAAATAGGTAATTTATAAACAGAATAAACAGGTGATTAATAACATAAATAAAATTAATAACACAACATAAAATAAAGAGGTAATTTATTGGTTTGTACAAGAACACTGGGAGCTTGGGCTACAGACCTAAAATAAAATATAATTTTAGTTATATTATTAATCCCCTATTTATTTCAGTTATATTATTAATCCCCTATTTATTTGTTCTATTATTTATTATTATATTAATTATCCCCTATTATTCAACAGTAACACAGGTTGTCCTGAGGACAACTGGCTTCTAGAGATTGTAGAAAGAGACAAGAATCTGAACAGCCCCCCTGTAATCCAGAAGGAAACAGTCAGTGACCTGCTGAGCCGCTTGGACCCCCACAAGTCTATGGGACCAGAGGGGATCCCCACAAGTCTATGGGACCAGAGGGGATCCACCCCAGGGTGATGAGGAGCTGGTGGAAGAGCTCGCCAAGCCTCTCTCCATCATCTACCAACAGCCCTGGCTCACTGGGGAGGTCCCAGATGATTGGAAGGTGGTGAATGTCCCACCAATCCACAAAAAGGGCCGGAAGGAGGACCCGGGAAACTCCAGGCCCGTCAGCCTGAGCTCAGTGCCCGGCAAGGTTCTGGAGCAGATCATCCTCAGTGCAGTCCCACAGCACCTGCAGGATGGACACGGGATCAGACCCAGCCAGCACGGGGTTAGGAGGGGCAGGTCCTGTCTGACCAACCTGATCTCCTTTCCTGACCAGGTGACCCTCCTGGTGGATGAGGGGAAGGTGTGGATGTGTCTGTCTGGACTTCAGCAAGGCCTTGGACACCGTCTCCCACAGCATTGTCCTGGAAAAGCCACAGCCCATGGCTTGGCCAGGGGCACTCTGTGCTGGGTCAGGAACTGGCTGGAGGGCCCAGAGAGTGGTGGGGATGGGGCTGCATCCAGTTGGGATCCATCACCAGTGGTGTCCCCAGGGATCAGTGTTGGGCCCAGTCCTGTTTAATATCTTTACTGATGATTTAGATGAGGGGATTGAGTCCACCATCAGCAAATTTGCAGCTGACACCAAGCTGTGGGGGAGTGTGGATCAGCTGGAAGGCAGGAGGGCTCTGCAGAGGGACCTGGCCAGGCTGGATCCATGGGCTGATTCCAACGGGATGAGGTTCAACCAGGCCAAGGGCCGGGTCCTGCCCTTTGGCCACAACAACCCCCAGCAGCTCCAGGCTGGGCCAGAGGGGCTGGAGAGCAGCCAGGCAGGAAGGGAGCTGGGAGTGGGGATGGACAGGGAGCTGAACAGGAGCCAGAGTGTGCCCAGGGGGACAAGAGGGCCAATGGATCCTGGCCTGGCTCAGGAACAGTGTGGCCAACAGGGCCAGGGAAGTGATTCCTGCCCTGGACTCAGCGCTGGTGAGGCCACCCCTGGAGTGCTGTGTCCAGTTCTGGGCCCTCAGCTCAGGAAGGCCATGGAGGGGCTGGAGCAGGGCCAGAGGAGAGCAACGAGGCTGGGGAAGGGACTGGAGCACAAGTGCTGTGAGGAGAGGCTGAGGGAGCTGGGGGGGCTCAGCCTGGAGAAGAGGAGGCTCAGGGGAGACCTCCTCACTCTCTGCAACTCCCTGACAGGAGGGGGGAGCCGGGGGGGGTTGGTCTCTTTTCCCAGGCAACCATCAGCAAGACAAGAGGGCTGGGTCTTCAGCTGTGCCAGGGGAGGGTTAGGTTGGAGATTAGGAAGAATTTCTTTACAGAGAGGGTAATCATTGGAATGGGCTGCCCAGGGAAGGGGTGGATTCTCCATCCCTGGAGGTTTTTAAGATGAGACTGGATGTGGCATCAGTGCCATGGGCTGGGAACCACGGCGGGGTTGGATCAAGGGTTGGACTTGATGATCTCGGAGGTCCCTTCCAACCCAGCTGATTCTGTGATTCAACGATTCTATTTATTTCAGTTATATTATTAATCCCCTATTTATTTCCGTTATAAATAGGTGATTAACGATATAAATAAAATTAAAAATCAAATCTAAAATAAAGAGGTAATTTATTGGTTTGGACACTGGGAGATTGGGCTACACACCAGGTGGTGCTACTGCAAGGTGGTGTGGTGAGTCTAATTCTTGGGTTGTTAACATCATTCTAAGGTATTTAGGAAAAAAAAAGGAAGGAAAATGGCAATTTATGTAAAAAATTCCACTGTTTCTGACAGCTCAAGAGACACATTTTGCTGACTGTTTATGAAATAAATGCTGGATTATATAAATATGTAGTTTACTAGTAGGGGTCTACTAAAATCTACTGAATCAGATTAAAACACCAAGACAATTGCACCTGATGTAACAAAAGGGGAGTGGGGTGAAAATTAATGTATCAGGAGTAACTAAATCCTGAGTACCACAGATGGATAATGGAGGGGAGACACAGAGCTGGGTGCAAAGTGCTGAGAGGCCAAAGATTTCTCCCACAAAATGCCGTGTGTGGCACAAGCAAATCCACTAAAAAGTCATCTTGGCATGTGAAAAACAGAGCACAGACCTAAAAACTTTTGTACAAGAAAACGTGATAGTTTACACTGTTATCTGCAAGCCAAACCACTGCATTGTAACCTTAAAGTAAGCTTTCAAGGGAAAAAAAGTTAGAAACCATAACACTGTGAGGAGAATATAAAAGTGCAATGAACTGTGAATGCTAATTAAAAATACTTCTCATCAGTACTGTTTGAAAAAAGCTGCCACCTTTTTTTCAGAAGGAATATCATATTAATTAAAACACTGAGCAGACCTAACGTTGGAATTGCATTAAAAAAAAAATAAAACTGAATATAAGCCAGAGGTTGAGAATGTAGGAGTTTGACCAAGAAAAACAGCTACAGAGAACATGCTATTGCCAATATTGATAGAAATAAAAGGGTAGGATATTCTCCTGAGTGAACCAAACCTGCAGGAATTCTGGTAGTGATTCATTACTAAGGCAAATCTTGGCTTTTGTAGCAGTTAATTAAAAAGAGATCAATAAGCACTCCTGTTGTGTATCTGGGAAGACAAAGATGTTTGCTATAGCTGAGACTATTAAATATTTCCAGATCAAGAGTAATTTAGGATGACATTAATGAGTTGACACTAAGGTTCCTAATTTGATATCTGCAAATCCGTGTAATTTGTATCCAGTTATTTCAGCAGAGCTGGATGGGGAACATGGAAATCACTTTTTCAATTTTTTGGGAAACAAGGGCAGCTGTCAGAGAACCTGAAGAAACTTAAGAACCTTTTTAGAAGTAAATGAGATAATCCAGGTAAATTACAAGCATGATGTGGATCTAGAGAAATTTAATGGAATGGTTAATACAGAATCCAATTAATAAATAATTAAGGAGAGTAATATAATTAATATATATCACTCTGGCCTTATGGTAAAGTTAACTTATTTCTCTCTGGGTTGTTGATTAAAGTAGATTAAAGATAGTTATAGTATAGTAGATGTCTGTAAAATATCTTACTTAGTAGCATGAATTTGAGCAGGCAGTGAGAATGAGGAAAAAAACCACATCAGTTATGGAAGACTAACTCAGATTGGAAATCAGATGCACATTTTTTGGAAGGCACAATCTTGTTAGTAATTGAGTACATCCAGCCTTACTGGCAATTTCTTAATCAGCGCTGTAGGTAGAAATCTAGAAGGGAAAAATTTATTTCAATTACGTCCAGCAGAACTGGCAACGATGAAATTGGCATTTTAATCCAAAATCATGGGATGCTTGTGTTTTCTGTCAGCTGGGAAATCAGAGGGAGGGACTAGAACCTGAGAGACCTGCACACCAGTGGCCAGGAGAATCTGTGTAAATAAATGCATGTACACATCTATCCATATTTGTGACAGCAGGGAAACGCTCCAGTTTTAGAACTGCTGTTTCAGTGATCATTACACTGAATAGGAGCATTTTTGGGAGGGTAAAATATAACTAACTGTTCACTTGTTGACTGTTCTGAGGGTTTCTTTACATGCTGCTGTCTGGCTGAAGCAGTCATGTTTTGTGCAGTACCAGGGGGATGTCTCTGAGCTGTCAGAGCTGGAAGAGACGGGCAGGAGAACTGGTGACATGGTAAAAGGAAAAGCCTAAATCACACAAGGCATTCCCTGATGTTAGGCCATGGAATAGAGAAGGCAGAAACACGGTAATCAGCAGTGATCTAGCTGAATATTTATTTATTGTTATTTTTAAGCAGCTCCATGGTACTTAGTTGCCAAATGGGGTTAAAACCTGACACGTGTCTCCTGTGAAACAGAAGAAATGGCCCTCACTCATGTTTTTTAATTTTTTTGGCTATCTTGTCATGGAATAAGGATTATGTTCAGAATATTGCTTTCCCTCGCAGAAGATGCAGCAGTGAAAGATTCAAAAAGGGAGCAACACTCAAAGGAAAGGTGCTGTAAAATCATGATGAAGGAGAGCAGATGTTAAAGGGAGACAGAGCAGGTGGGTGGCTTTTTGTTTCTGCTGGTGAAGAGCCTGTGACTGAACTGCAACTTCTGATCTCACCCCCAGCACAAGAGCAGAACTGGTTTGCCTTTAACCTCCCTCCTCACCCTCTGCACCTTTGGGTGCAGAAACCATACAGATATATCAGATCATTATGCAGATTTTGCTTCTCACTTCCACACTGTGACATTTTAGCTCTTACTCTGCTCCTACATCCACTGCTTTGGTTATCCCTGTAGCTCTATCTAGCTGTCTCCTCTTGAAGGGAATCAGTGAATCACTGGAAAGAAAAGCTGCCAAGAGAAACAACCATTTCATGAGGTAAGATTTTGATGTAGAAATTATTTTCCCCTGACTCTGAAGGAGAAGAAAAGCCATGTTTGGAAGAGATGATTGAAAAACAATGCACATTTGGTATTTTTTTTTTGGTTGTTAGAAAGAACAAAGGGAGATAGCAAGAGAATTTATTAAATACATCAGTGCTGCCTCACAAGTTTGTTCTCTGCAGAGACAGAAAATGGGGTGATGCAAGAGATCATTTAACTCATCTTCCTGCCACAGATTAGGTACACCTAACCCGTTCTTGGCAGAAGTTCACAGAATGTCCACCACCAAAGTGGTTTTCTGACCTTCTCAGACAATTCCCTAGAGTGTTTCTCCAACCTAGAAAGCTTTCCCCATGTCTAAACTGCAGCTCCTTTGCTTGATTCAGGCCCATCCCATCCCCAGTGGAGCTGGAGAATGATTTACATGCTGGTACACTGGTTACACCTCTGCACCAGTCTTTAATTAACACACACAAAGTGCTATCACATCTTTACTCACTCTTTTCTCAGACTAAAAACTTATACTTGTTGTAATCTTTCCTTAAACCTCCCCCTTGTTCCACCTCTATACCTCCTCTTGTACCTGCCTCGACCCTTCATGGCAAGGCTGTGCCTGGAACTTCAGTGTCATTTTGGTTCCTGTTGTTCATATTTCCTTAGTGCCCCCAAAAGTCCTAATAAACATCTCAAGAGCTGCCAGCTCTTCCAAGGGAAATACAAACAGAGCATTGCAAGGTGCAGATAACCACAGAGCTCCTGCTAATTCTCACAGTTGACTCAAAAGATAAATAGGTTATTCCTGGAGAGGAACATCTACACACAGGCAAAACTACACAGGTAAAAATGTGCCACCACACGGGACATAACTGATGTCCAGCAGTCCTTCCCACTTCTTCCTCCAGTCTTTTGGGACATCTTTCACAGATTAAATGATACCTAGAAAAGCTCTGGTTGCCATAGTCCCTTATTACCCACCCTCACTAACCATAGACACACGTTTAGTTTTGCTGCACTTCCTACACCTTTGGGACAAAGAGGGTCAAAGCAGCAGGGAAGTGGCCTCCTCTCAACCTGTTTGCTCATCTGGAGGCAACAGAAAACTCTGGCTGATTGTGGCAGCAGTGGGGGAATGAATAACACGATCACAGTGCTTGAGAAAGCTGTTCAACATCAGATGGAAAATAAAAGGCTGTGATCCAAACCTAACTCCTAGTCCAGCTCTGTTCACTTCTCACATTAAAGCAGGCTTAAAAATGCATCCAGTATGTGTTCATGGACACTATTACAACGAAATTACAGCCTTATTACAAAGGAAGCAACAGAACTGGCATGAAAGAAAACCTGATTACTAAGGAAACGTGGTTTCACACTGCAATAACCTCAAGAAAATGTTTATGAGAAACAGACACCAGTTTTCAGCTCGAAACAACTGAAACAACCTATGAAAAGGAACTGGTGATAGAAAACCTTTTGAATTGTAATGAAGCACTAACTTTACTCAGTGTCTCTTCCTTAAAAACATCTCACTGCACATATGCTTTAATTTAAGCATGTGTGAGTCTCTACACAACCACAGATAAAGCATTTGCAGTCAGGGGTTTAGTGCTGCTAGAGATGAGCAAAGTTACATTACACACTACCTCAGACATGAAATTCTTCCCTTCTATTTTATAAATTTTGAAATTGAAAATGTGAACTGTTCTGTTCTATTTCCCACCCCCATGTTTACTATTTCTCCAAACAGCTATGAAGAGACAACACCCATGCATCCTAAAAAATAAAGCTCTTAAGTACAGCCTGAAGACCATCCTGTGAACTTCAAGCTGTCGTTAATAGGCCAAGAAACCTGTCCAAAGTGACACTTATTCATCTCCTGCCTCTTTTAGCCCTTCCCCGTCTCACCCACACCTCTGGTGAGCTGTTGGGACCTGTCCCACACCCACATCACCAGCATCCAAATTGGAAATGGATTTTAGCAGTTCCTACCCTGAGTATGATGAGCAGCAGAATCTGATGAGGAGCAGAATCTGACACAGAAGTTAAAGGATCCCTTTATTGCAGGAGGATTAATTTTAGAGAATCAGTAACATACTCAGACCTTATAATCACAAAATTTAACTGATGAGGAACCTCCCTATGGTAGCACAAAATCTTCGTTGACAGCCAAATTCCAAACTGTCTCCACAGCACAGCTAAAGATATTAAAGATATTACCATAATGCAAATAAACTTCAGCTAATCAAACTCTTGCTGTGATTCACTATGTATTTGCATTTGTTAGGATAAGTGTTTGATTTCCCAGATCTATTGCTGATGAAGGTCAGGGAATTTTAGATTGTTGTCCATCCAACAACTGGCCCCTCACTGTGTACATGACATTTTTTTGGGGAAAAATACCTAAATTACTTTGGGGAGACTGTCAGCTTTGTGAAAATAACAGCTGCAGCTGGGATGGTTTACTGCCACTGATAAGTAACCTCAGCTACAGGTGATTTTGGGCAACCAAAATCTACAATCTGTGTTCCTAAAACCTGTGCAAAAACTGAGAGCTTCATCAATGAATTAATAAATCCAGTAAGATGAAACCATCAAGTCTGGTCTAGTCATGGAACAAAGTAACCTGAAACAACTGAATTTCAACTCTGAAATTATGAGTGCTCTTGGTCTCCCATGAGAGAGGAATGACAAGGAAACACACACAGAGTTTTGTAATAATTTTCTAAGAGCAGGACAGGATACATTTTTAAGTGGTTACAAATCCCTACTGTTAATCAAAGTTATCATTTCAGTTTTAAGAAATGCAAAGCTCTTCTCTAAGGAAACTTCTGCTTGTGTTTTTTGAGCTACTTTCAGTATAGAACCAGAGCAAATGTACCTTAATTTAAAAGATTACCATCTCCAAATCTTAAATTAATAATGTAATTTCTACTGGTTTATTTGAAACAGTTTGTCCAAGTAATTTTAAAGATGTTATTGAGAAATAAAACGAGTTTTGATGGTAACATTAGAGGTTCTATAACAGCCATGTTTTAAAAAACTCCATCTCTGCATTACTGCAGAGCTCTAAAACCTGAGAATTTGTGTACCTACAAACAGGGCAGTAAAACTGGCTAGTATATTTTTATTATTCTTTTGAGAAAAAAAGTAATATATCAGCAATTTATGTAGTGAAAATTGTGAGTAAATTTTTGATTTCACCAATATGTCATCAGCTGTATACATACAGAAATTAAGAACTACCTGTAGTCTCTATGGGAGCATTTTAGACACATTTGCCTTTCAGAAATGGCCTCTTCTGCAAAATAAACCTTCCTGTGCAAAGTCTGTGACGTCCAAATTTTGTTTCATTCTCACATTCCTGATCATCACTAATCAACATCTGCATCTAATCAGACTGGTTTCTAATCTTCTGTCACTCTGGGTTTGTAAAACACTATTTTGTTCCAAAGTGACAAAATATGAGGATTAAGTCAAGCAAAAGTTAAAGTCAACTCAGAACAAACACGTTAATTTAAACATGTCAAATTCAAAGGAATTCAAGAATTCTCATAAATACCTTTTTCCCCTCTTCCCATCAACTTTAGAAAGATGTTTCCTTTTACAAACAGAAATTATTACTCCGTTCCTTTACAATCTAATTAAACATTCCAAGTCCCTATATAGGTATCAAATATTTTAGCTCTGGCCTCCCACCAGACATCAATCCTTGCAAAGTTATTACCTTGAGCACGGCCTGTCTTACAGCACTAGAGCTTTCTAAAAGGCTCTAAAATTACCTTCTGGTCATCAAGCATTGAAATAACTTGTGTTCCTGATCAAAAATGTTAGGTTATTTAGCATATTTTAAACCCAGGATGCATTACAATGGGAAACCCAGCTAATTCCCAAATGAGGAAAGGGTGCAACCCCTGATTAACAGAGCAGTGCTGGGAAAAGAGCTGCCACTTGGGGTTAAACCAGAAAACCACTTATTTTTTCCTCCCTCAGGAGGCTCATTTAACTATGCCAACATGATGTGTGGCTTCTCTGACACAGATGGACCCGCACTGCAAGGATTTTGGCAGCGTTATCCCGACTTTCCTGAGGAACACATCTCAGTGTGCACAGCGAGGCAGGGCTGAACGAGAACTGAAAGCTGGGCAGGCTCATCTACCCTGGGAAGAAATAGAGGCACTCTCCAGTGCTAAACTTGGTTCATCTAGAACCAGCTCAGCTGTTGACACACCCTTGGTGTTGGCAAGGACAAGGCTCAGGAGAAATAAAACGGCCCAGGGAGTTCACCTGAGGTGAACTGGCAAAATTCTGCACCTTGTGAGCAGTGCTGGTGGTAACAGGATGGGTTGGCTCGTGGAAAAAAACTGTTCAAAAGGCAAAAACTTTTTCAGTTTTGAAATCTGAAACTAGCCATCAGCGTTCCCTGAAGAGGCAAATAACTCTTTGGATTCCAGGAAACGTTTTGGTCTCAAACCTGGCTCACCCTGTCGTTAAAGATAACGAGGAAAAACACCCACCAGAGTAAACTGAGAAGTCACAGAATCAAGAAGAAGGGGACCCACAAGGATCATCAAGTCCCAACTCCAAAAGAATTTGCCTCCCTCCTTAAAACATTCCAGTGTTTCATATATTGAAATGTTTCTCGGTGACATCACAACCAAAGGCTGATCTCAAAGCAGAACACACCAGGGTGAGGAGCTGCCACTGCACCAGCTCAGGAGGAAGGAAACTCTGTGGGAGCCTTAACCAACAACTGCTGGAAAGAGAAAATGCACTGCAGAAGGTTGGAGCAACTTCCTTTCCCCTGTGCCTTTGAACACACCAGCCATTTTTCACTGCTACACACTCAACAATTCCATTAAAAAGCTGGTTTTTAGAGCAGCACGTGCCTGTACTACTGCAGCCATCCCAACTCCCGGCCATTCTAATCAAAGCCCCTTACTTTCAGAACCCCGAGAACACTGAATTGTTAACAAGAACTTCGTGTTGAAAGTTATAAGGCAGAAGAACCAAGGAAAGTGCTGGTGAGCCCTTTGTCCTCTCCCCTGAGGCAGAAATACTTGCAGGACAAAAAAGGACAATTTTTAGTAGTCAGAACAGCAGGTGTGGAGGTTGCCAAGCAGAAGGAGAAAAGGCATGCAGAGCTGCAGAAAAGTGGCTTTCAACAATATATCTTTTTCTTTTTTTTATTTTCCCCCCCCAGAGTGCATTTTTGGAACTCAAAAACCAGGTAAAATAAAGCTGTGCTGCTGGTGGTGACATCACACCCATCACAAACTTTGTTCCACATCCTTTACAAGATGTAAAACCTGCTTATTTTATGCCTGGCTTGGGGTTTGTGCAGATCTTATGCTGTGCACAAGTAGGTGTGAGAGAAGCTCCATGAAAAGACTTGTATAGAATTCCAAGAAACTCTTATTTCTTGCCCTCCCATGGATCAAACACCCCTTCTCATTGAACCCAGTGGAGCTGAGCAAAATTACAAACATCTACCAGAAGCATTAACTGCAGATTGAAACCACAGTTCATTTAGAAGTGGCTTCCTTTAATATTTATTTATATTTAGATGTATTATCTATTCATAGTATATGACTATTTATAACAGTATATAAATTTATACAAAATACAAATATGCAAATACCAAAATATAAATATATTATCTAAATTATAATATTTGTATTTAATATTTATACCTCTGCTTACTGTGTAGACATATATCAAACACACAGAGCAGAATAATACTACAGTACTACCTGGGAACTTAATTATGACCCACATCAACACCACACTTTGGCTCTAAACAGCCCCCAAGAAATGGCTCCCACCTGAAACCTTTGCCATTTCTATCCCTGTAATTCCAGGAATACACAGAGAACAATCTGACAGAGCTTTCAGAAATGGTTCCTCTGAAGGAGATATTTATTTCCCATTTGCCTCAGAGACCACAGAACACAGCAGATTTGAGACCTGCATATCAAGTTGTAGATTTAATGCCCTAAACAAGTAAACACTGATTAAAAATGCCATATGAAAACCGACCAGGGTGGGAAAAAAAAAACCATTACCTATGAGAATATAACCTTGCTTGATGTTTAAATCATTTTTATAAGGTTTATATACAAAAGAGAGCATGGCTAGGGAATTCAGCTTCATAACTTAGACCTCTGACTGCTACTTTCCAACTTTACTAGCACAGAAGGCATCACTTTCAAGTAATTTTAAGGCATAATTATGCCTGAAAATGTGTACTAATAAAGTTGGAAAGTGGCAGTCAGAGGTCTAACTATGACTTTCTGACAGGAACTAGATGCCAGCCACTGTATCTTTGAGATACTCCTACAAAGTCTCTGACCCAGGGAACTTAAAAGAGAATTATTTAACCTTTGTATAATTAAACAGACACCTCAACTCACTGAAAGATGAAAGGGTACAGGGATACCAATATGACTTTAAACCATCCTTGCAGAAAACAACCTTGAGATATCTCCACACCCACAGTGAGGAACAGGTCACAATTTGGACACATTAAAGAAGCAGAATAAGAATGCAGAGTTTTAAATCACAAGGATTATTTTCAAACTGAGAGGCTTCATTTCTGGAAATTCTGGCTGAATAACTGCAACAATCACGTGCATTACCTCGTTGAAGTCGATGTAAAGAACCCCTTATTCATACAGGGAACAGTCTGCTCTTAATGACCCATTCTCTGGGGTATTTTAGCAATATGAAATTAGTTACATTTGGTAAGTGACAATTTGATTATCCTATAATACAGATATTTACAGCTACTTCACTTGAATGGGGAACACAGAAAAATGATCATAAAACCAAATCATGAAAAAACATAAGACCAAACCAACAAAGCTGGTGCTGCAGCATCAAAGGCAGGGGGGGCACAATCTGCATGCAAATTTTATGAGCAGAGCGTTATTTTAATCCTGGTATCTCAATGCATTCTCAAGGCCTGTTCCCAAACGTGGTATTTATTGTAACAACATTTTTTTTTTACCCTCTCGTCTAATAAAAATATAATCCTTTTGGCAGCTGCCACAGATGCTCATTCTGCAGTGATTTTCTCTTCACTAACCATAAGGCCTTTGATGCCCACTCCATAATATATTTATCATATTATGGATGAAGTCACAGAGCTCAGACAATCAATTTTGTGTCTTGGGACAGCAAACTGCATCCAAAATATACTGAACTGTGAAATCCTCAGAGCTCATATGTAGCTGAACTGAATCTAATGGAGTCTGGGAAGAGCAGAGGGGCTTTTTATATTTAGAATTAACCCACTTCAGCTATGGGTTACAAACCTGAATTCCAGACTTCCCCCTTTTTATGGAGAAAAAAATGATTGACATCTGCCTTCCTTCTTCTACCTGGAATGACAACCCACAGAGACACCTCTGGACAACTCTGGGGGAAAGACAGCTGTTATTTTAAGAGGCAAAGGATAGAAATGAGGTATTTCTATCTCATAGAAATGAGATAGAAACTGAATGACAGTGTAATGAAAAATGGGGTTGTCCAAGTAAGGGAATAGGAGCCAGATGCAGACATGATTTCTCCCCTCCTGTATAACCTTATTCTATTTCTTCCCATCTTTCAGCTGCTTAAATCGTTATTTAGTCCCTCCAGCCAAAGAGGGGGGAATAGAAATGACCAGATGGCTTCTGAAGAACTCCTTCTGCTGTTGAATTTTATTCTGAATAACTGTTTTACTCTAAAATCCTTCTCTACCTCTCCATCATCTCTAAGTTCGTTGACACATAATCATTTCCAGCCAGAAAGTCAAAGTCAGCAGTGCATTCCTGAGCTTCCTTGGTAATCAACTGTCTTCTACACTATTAAACATATTGCTTTGGTTTGTGGCACTTCAGCAAAGGTCATATATCACTCTGCATTGTCCTTGGTGTCCTATTTTTATTCTTCAAACAAATCTTTATATCAGTTACGCCCCTCTCTCCTGAAATCTTGTGATTTAATACCTGGAATTCAACATCAGTTAAAAGGGTAAGCACAGACTGCAGCCTAGTTTGGTGTCATTTGTGTGATGTAATTACATCTAGGATTACTAATGTAGGTCTTAAACACAACCATAAATCAAATAAACTTTTAAATATCTTGTCAAGAAGTTCTGCTTTAAGAGCATAATCTGGATTTGTAGTTACAGCAGAAGGCAGTAAATAAACACTCCCCTCCTAAGAAGACTTAACTAATCCAAGGTCTTTCCTGCAGTGATATAATTTATTTCTATTCATCATCTTATCCATTTTGCACTAATAAAGATTTCATTGTCCTGGCCACAATACTGAAGGTTTTCTAAGCATTGTAAACTTGCCAAGTCAAGGAAGTCATGTGCCCAAAGAATGGAATAACACCTCATTCCACATGCATGAGACTCAAAACATGAGACTAATTACTGGGAGTGCAAGAGGGCTTGGGTTTTTGGGGTTGTTTCTTTGGTTTCTCAGCCTAGTTTTTTCTCCTTTCTGGTAGCACTATCAGATGGCTGTACTTTATTTCATACCATATCAGCCACAGGTGAAATCCAGTTTTCCTTCTGCAGAACAGATGTTTGACAGGGGGCAGGAGCAGAAGTTTGTCTTAGAGATAAATTTCTCCTATATTCCTTTAATGAGGCTAACAATGTTTTGAAGAAAAATTTAATTGCTGGAAAATCTTTATGCAATTATCATAACAGTGATTTATGACACAGTTATTTCATTGTTTATATAAATGTCTGCTCTTCTCCAGAGCTCTTACCAGCATGGTTATCTTTTAGCTCAATAATTTCTATTGATTAGCTATAAATAAATAATAAATGATGGTTCAGCTGTTGAATATTCCCTTATTTTTGTCTTACAAAGGGCATTGCTGTGTCCTTTTGCATCCCACTTTCCAATAAACAGTTTCTAACTTCTCAGATTTCTTGTTAGAACAAGTCTTGTATCACTTATGTGAGAAATTCAGGAGGAGCTCAACAGTCTTGCACTGGGAAGCTGGAAATATCTTTTAATAAGGCTTGGATCATAACACTTCTTTCAAAGATGCACTTAGAAAATGAAATATTATTGAAACACCAATTAATTTGAAGGAAATATTTTAGATTAGACTGATGTTTACATAGCTTAAAAATTGTGTTTTCTTTGAGGAGGTACAGCACACTAGCTCAGAAACCCTATCAATCAGAAACACCATCCAGAGAATAACAAAAATTATAAAAGTTTAAAAGAGGCCTTGTTCTTAACCTGCTATATTTCTAGCTAAAAGTTATTTATTCTCACAGAATGCTTTTGGGTCATATCTCTTTTTTTCCCCAACTGCTGTCTTTACCTCTATTGTATACTGAAAATGCCACCAAACAAAAGGGTAAAACTGCAATTTCATCATAAGCTCTAAGCATGGCAGCTTCTAAAGGCCTTTTAGAACAAACGAATCTCCAAAGCAAGTCATGCAATTAATCATCTTCCTTGTACTGTAAGGTAATTACCAGTAATTGGGAAGGCCACTCTAAATTACAGAAATCTCTCAGTCTAAAAAGAAAAGCCCAGCACTGATTACAAAAGGATTTAAGAGAAAAAAAAAAGATCCCACTTAAGAAAATGTTTCTCAGTTAATCAGCCTTGGAGCTCGGAACTGCCACTGTGGGCACCACGTTCCATGGAATCCTTCCCAGGAAGGTTCAGAGCCAGGCTTGGCACCTGCACTGTGCCTGCCTCCCAAACTGCTGCAAACTGCCACACAGGGGCTTTTCAAAAGAAAACCAGGGTGAAACATGCTCAGAAACAAGAGCAAAGGGTCACCTGAAGAAGGGATGACCTTCCTCAGGAAGTCACGAGGCAGCAACTGGCACTGAACCATCCCAGTGTGCTCCCCTGGCAGGGCACGGCCATTTGGTAATTAATAAAGGCCCAAGCTGCAAAAAGCACACATCTGAGAATCCCTAGAGCATGTCAAAGTGTAAGCCTGTTTGTTTAGCTAGGATAAAAATACCTGGAATCCTCAACCAGATGAAGGAAGCCAACAGAGAAATGCAGAAGGCATCGCTTCTAAAGGGAGCAGAAAGGAAAACTGGTATGGAATGAAGACAAGACAATTAATGGTAACAACATGTCATTTGGCTGAGAAGGGTTCATTTCCCCACAGCAGCCCCCACAGTGCTGGAAAGGTGCTGATAACACTCCAGTGTGCTGGTCCTGCTGGGCAGGGCTGGCACAGCATCAGCACTGTCCCCACAGCATTCCCTCCATCCAGGGACTGGGGATGGGCAAGGTCCTGGCACAGGGCACAACTACCCAGCTAGGGCAGCTGACCCAAATGCCCAGAGGGATGATCCAGACCACGAGATGTCAGCTCAGACAGAAAAGCCGAGGAAAGGGGGGGGCATCCATTATTCACAACATTTGCCTTTCTGAGCAGCTGCTCCTCCTGCTGAAGCCCTGCTTCCTGGGAAGTGCTTGGACATTACCTGCTGATGGGAAGCAGAGAGTAAAATCTTTGGTATTTTCCTTTGCTTGTGCTTTCACTTCAGTAAACTTCCTTATCTCGACCTGCACGCTATTTTCCATCTTATTTTCTCTCCCCTGTGCAGCTGAAGAGGGACAGAGTGGCTTGGTGGGCACCTGGCATCCAGGTATTGGGTTTGCCTGGCAAAGCTCTGGCAGTGGGGGGATACAGGGGTGGATTCTCTGAGAAGCTGCCAGAAGCTTCCCCCATGTCCAAGTGATCCAATTCCAGCTGGCTCCAGGACAGACCCACCGCTGGCCAAGGCTGAGCCCAGCAGAGGTGGCAGTGACACCTCTGGGATAACAGGTTTAAGAACACAAAAATTATTTGGCAGAAGTAATTCTGGCCCTAGAAGTGAGGAGTGAGAATATGTGAGAGAAACAGCCCTGCAGACACCAAGGGCAGTGGAGAAGGAGGGCAGGAGGTGCTCCAGGTGTTGGAGCTGAGATTCCCCTGCAGCCCATGGGGGGCTACAGGGGAGCAGAGATCCTCCTGCAGCCCCTGGAGGAGCCCACCCCAGACCAGGGGGATGCCCAAAAGAAGGCTGTGACCCTGTGGAAAGCCCACCCTTGAGCAGGATCCTGTGCCAGGCCCTGTGGAAAGAGGGACCAGGATGGGACAGGTTTACTGGCAGGACTTGTGACCCCGTGGAAGGGACCCAGGCTGGAGAAGTCTGGGTGAAAAACTGCAGCCTGTGGGAAGGACTCAGGTTGGAGAAGTTGGTGGAGGACTGTCTCCCATGGAAGGAGAGGAATGGGGCAGGGGAAGGATTCCTCTCCCTGAGGAGGTGCTGACCATAACTTCCATAACTCTCCCTGCCCCACTGCGGGGGAGGACAGGGAGAACTGGGAATAAAATTAAGCCCGGGAAGGAGGGAAGGCGTTTTTAAGATTTGTTTTACTTCTCATCACGCTGCTCTGATTTGATTGGTAATAAATTCAACTAATTCCCTTAAGTCGAGTCTGTTTTGCCCGGGAGTGGTGAGTGATCCCTCCCTGCCCTGCCCTGCCCTCACGGGTCCTCTGTTGTGTTTTCTGCCTCTTGCCCAGCTAATCAGGGCAGTGATGGAGCAGCTTTGGTGGGCACCTGGCATCCAGTGGTGGAATTAAATCGACTCCTGAAGGTCCCTGACTGGCTGCTAAATGTGTGCAATGCAAGGCAAAGAGATGCACTTAAGGAGAGACCTGTGAGGACAATATCAGCTCAAGGAACCTGAAACGAGCTGCTAATAAAGCCCTGTCTCCACTGCCACCGTGTAACACAGAAGAATACCCACGTGAAGGGCACACAAAGCATTGGCAGTTAAAATAATCCATTTAAAAACGCAGGCAGTTGTATTGGTGTGGCCACCCACAGACATCTTCACACTTTCTGTGGGAAGAGAGCCATCAGCATGTTTTTTTGAAAGCAAATATTGCTATTAAAAAAGGCAGGTCTCCCACAGAATTAAAAGGTTTCAGAGCACAGCTTTAACTATTTATATTGAACCATATATATATTTATGTCACCTATATTTACTACTAAAAGCCAGACTGAAGCTTTTTTGCTTTTAATAAAATTTATTACTGGAAATAAAAAAGTCTTTGTATATTGTGTATAATACTTATTGTTCTGCCATGCAAAAATACTGCTCAGATTGTTCATTCATATGAAGATAAATGTGTTTGTTCACCCACTGGCTCAGTGCTATGAGAAAATTAATGCACTCTAAAGATACCCATAGTGTAACTCAAAAGATTAGTACTCTGATCCTTCAGATCCTTCATACTGGAAAAAGGAGATCAGAGAATTAAAGAAAGCTGCTTTTCATCAGGAAAATCAGCAGTTTTACAACAAAAAAAAAACTCTACTAAAGACTAAAAAAAAAAATCAAAGATCCTACTTCTCTTAATAGACTTGGACCTCTTTGATGTCTCACTCTTCTAAGATTCAGCTTTTTAAATATAAATATTATTCTGTCCTTAATTATAAGCAGTATGACTTCTGTTCAAACACTACAAGTTTTACTTCTGGAGAACAAGTGATGTGAAAGTGATTTCCTTCGTTATTGGAAAGATTTCTGCAGCGTTTTCAGATAAAGTATTTTCAGGCGTTCATCTGAAGTGACAAGGAATATTCTTGGATATTAATATTCTTTTCCTCCTGAAGTATTTTTAAATCTGACAGGTTTATCCATATTACCTTAACAAAAAGGCTCCCCATTTGTGTGCAGCAGCTTGTCTTTCACCCTTGGGATACTGCAAAGTCATCACTGTGCTGGTCCTTTTGCTCCCCCCCAATGATTCCATGTTGGACAAAGTCAGAATATTTCAAGTGAGCAACACCTGAAACATTCTTGGTTTTAACTGAATCACAGAAAACTTGCCTCTAAAAGTTTATTGTTCCATGTACTTCACAGTAAAATGGAAGTGGCACTTCAGGCTTTTCTGCTTTGACTGTCCTCAGTTGTTTGTACTAAAATGATTGTAAAGGACATATGTGATATGTGTGACACAATACACATGATACATGTGACATATACCACATGACATAAGACATCTCAGATGTAACAATATGATACATTACATATGTCATAGATAATAGGATATATGGCACATACAATGTCACATGATATATGTGATATACGTGAAAGATATAATTATTAATAGCATATATGTGATATATGCACACATATATACGATATATGTGACATATGGCACACATATGAGAGAGATAATTGAGATGTGATATAACAGGACCTTGGTTTTTGATAGATCCTCAAGGGATCAGACACCAGACTAACCTCACCTGTTATCTGGACTTCTCGAGTATTGGAAGGGCACAGGACAGGTTTAGAAAAAGAGGTGGCAGAACCTTGTGCAGTCCTGACCCCTGAACAACCAGGAAAACAATGATTTTCATTATCCCAACACACACACTGCACGTTCAGTGTAAGGAAAACTTTAAATATCGGCAAGTTCTTGAAGATGTTTCCACTTAATAGCTTGATCTTTTGGATTAATCTAGAAATTGTAACACCTTGTCTCAAGCTGCTAAATGTGACATATCTGGTTTTCAAACCCACTCAAATATGCTTTAAAACCTATTCCAAAAGCCTTTTTACTGTTTTTCAGTAAAAATCACCTATTAAGTATGCTGAAACATAGTGCACTATATAAATGGAAACAAGAAACTAGTAAGAGTAGGATATTAATAATAAAAATGAGGAGTGAGAAGATGGGCCAAGAACTGAGAAAGCTGCTTAACAAGAGGGTCCAGGAATGAGAAGGATGGTGCACATATGAAGCAAGTTTATGCAAAGCACAGGCTGGAGCCCAGCAGAACAAGTACCTGTCTCTGGGTAATAAAAGCACATTTCTTTCAGATGTTTAGGAAACTGTACTTAGTCAAAACCCATTAGCACTTGCTCACTGCTGATAAATGTATTTTTGATAAAGGTATTTTGATAAAGGTATTTTTGAGCACTGTAATGGTTAAAGGAGTTTTCTGTCCTAAGCACACTTTGAAACTAAAACCAGTTGTGCAGAATGAAAACTCAGGGCCTGATGCAGCTCTTTTAAGAACCAGCATGGCTAAGGAAGGGCTGAAGTGGAAACAACAGGAAGGATGGTATTTTTTATTTCCACAGTAATCATGGTGTAATACTTCATCAGTAATGTTTTAAGTCGCTTCCCAAACTACTTGGAACACTGTCAGTTTTGTTGCCCAGTGCCTCAGATCCAAACACTGAGGGAATTTCTGCCTCGTTTTAGCCCATGGCTCTTTAACTGGTTCCACACAATGGGCACCTTGGTGGGATTTTTGCCAGCTCACATCCCCTCTGCCTGGTCTCCCACTTCCAAAGAATTCAAAGCTTTACAACCACGAGTGACCAATGAGAACAAGCAGAATTTAAGAACCTCAAAATAAATAAATTATGTATTAATATATTTAATAGATCACTGGTTAAACCATACACAAGGCTTGAGTTTTCTGTGCACTGCAGCTCTGTTGTCTCGGTTTGCTTTGCTTGTCCATCATCAAAAGGATGGACTGAGTGTTTATCCAATAAGTGACACTAACACAGGGATATTGGGATTATTCTGGGTAAGTTTACATTACCTAAAGCAGGAACTACCTCCTGGCCCGTGGTGATGGATTGATTAGCTGTGGTCACTGGTCTTGCTCCCCACCTCTAGACACGGCTTTGCAAATCCCAGATCTTGGGGCAAAGACTGCTATGCCCCATGCTTCATCTCTAAAATCAAGTATGGAGTGGTATGAAGGATCCCTAAGCAGGAATTCCCCTGGGAATACATCTCACCTATCCTCAGAAACTGTCTGCAGCATATAGATCTGGATCTGCACTCAGCTCAACGAAGAAGTGCAAATCAACATGGACATCTCCATTTGGAAGACAAGGACTGTGCTGCTGACTCCACTGAGTGAGGGCAGGTGGAGAACTGCAGGAATAAATACACCCAGATCAGTGAGTCACCTCCTACCTACCAGCACTGAGCACCAGGGAAGTGGGACAGTTTTGGGAAACCTTATTTTTGCCAGCAGTTGATTGTCTTTTAGTCAAATATGACAGAGAGGGACAAGTGTGGAACATCACTGGAGATAAATAAGGGACACTGCACTGGCAAGAGACCAGGCTGTAACTACAACCTACAACAGAAACACAGAAAGAGCACTGGAAGAGGCAGCCTTGAGCTTTCTTGGGGAAATGGGGATGTGCCAAGTGAGGAGAATCCAGCTGTGCACTGGACAACAAACTGCAAAGAACCCAAACTGTTGCAAGCAGAAGAAATCTGATACTGAAAGGTCAACTGATAGCAAGACAACTTCTTGCCATGTGAAGAACAGCTGCAGTGACTGCAAGAAGGATTATGTTACTTAATGAGAGCACATAAGAACCAGAGCTTGCATAACATGTCGGTAAGATCACTAATTCAAAAGTATTTTATTTAAGAGTTAGGTACGAGGTTTTAGAAGAAGACAAGCAAGATTATCAGCCTGAAATCAAACTGGCTGTTTGTTACACTTGTATTTGGCATACCAAAGTCACCATGGTTAGCCAAAACACGATATCCAAACTTTAAAAATAAAAAACCCCAGGGAAAGAGGTTTAATTGAGGTTCAAGAGTACTAATAATGCTGATGCCTTAACCTAAAAGAAATTACTAGAGAGTCTAAACAGCTCCAGAAAGAACTAGAATTCACAGAGTAAATCAAAGCAAGAAGGTAAATTCCCTAAAAAATAAATAAAAATAACATTAATACCACATTTGGAAATGGAGGCACCTCACACTGTTCAGGTGACCACAAAGATGCCACAACCAAAGGCTACAGCAAATATAGCTCGATTTCCTTCAGTATGTGATCTGTTATTGTTTGCTGTTTATAATGTTCAGTGACTGTTCTGTCTCCTGGAGATAAACTCACCAGCTGGGGAGTATTCCCCCTAAGTACTCTGTCTAGGCACACTCTGTGACTCCACAACGGACCAAATTCTTTTGCAACACCAGTAACAGAAATCTGTTTTCCCAAAGATGTAATGATTCCCCATGCCCTAACCAAGGTAAAGTCACCAGGAGGAAAAATCCCTAAAAATCCAGTGACTCCCTGAAAACTTCGCTCTTTTCCACACGGACAAGACTTCTGGTTTATAGGGGAAGGAAGATTTTACAACTCTGAAGATTTTTCTTCTTGCTTTGTGAGGAGAGACCTCCTAAGACTGCTTTACAAAAGGAGCTGCATCCTTGACAACACACACCAGATCTGGTTTTAAAGCAGTCTGAATAAGCACAGGGAATTCTGACCACTTTGAAGGTCCCTTCTCTCAGCACCGAGGAGTCCAACTGCAACACAGTGAGCAAAAACCAAGTGCCACTCCTGCCTCAGAAACTTCAGAGCTGTACAAGAAACGTAGCATGGAATCACAGAGGAAAAACTGCTTTTCTGCTGAGCTGCCAGCTGAGGAAACCCAAAAACCTACAGACCCACAACGGCCACAGGGCAGGCATTCCATGGATGTTTGTGCTCTCAGCTCATCAAGCACCTGACCACATTGTCACCTTGCTGGCAAGATGCTCTAAGTTAACAGATTTCTAGTGGAGACCAACCTTTATCTCTTTTTTCTGATTCCAGGCCATTTTTCCTCTCCCACCACTGCCCTTGATGCTGAAAGCTAGTAAGGCAGGCCTTCCACATTCCTGCTGTCACTGCTGCTCCCTGACCTGGCTGTCAGGCTCTGCCCATTAAGCCCTTCAAAGACTCTGTGTTAGAAGGCAAAGAATTGCACAGAATTTACAGACTGTCTTGACCAAATTTATTTCAGAGAATTTAGGAGTCCCAATTCCTCAAACCTGTGACAACTCCCAAGACACACACTCCCTCACACTGAGCTGACTCCCTCTCCAAAGCACCCACAGCTTGGCAGGACACTTCCCTGCCTTCAGCCAGAAACCATTCCAGTGGGATCCACCACTCACTGAGTAACCAGGGGATAAAATGGAATGTGAAATTCATGTTGGCAAATGCAAAGTAAGGCAGGGAAGAAACCCCTTCCCCTCACCAGCTTTGCACAGTGGTGTGCTCAGCACTGGGTGGGCTACTACATCTAAAATAAAATTGTGCACATCAGTTCTATGCAGATGGTGATTTAGAACTCAATAGCAAACAGAATTTCAGAAGCTGATAAAAAAAAAAAAAAAGGGAAAAAAAGAAAAGCTCATTATACCATGGCACTAGTTTATGGTTTTTTCTACATCTCCAGAGCTGGAAAGGGATCAGGAGGGGGATGAAAAGGATAGTAAGAGGTGTGGAATGTTTGCTGTATGCAAAGCATTTAAACAGACCAGGAAGATTGAGTTGGGAAGGAATCTCATAAAAGTCCATAAAAATTTTCAAGCAGTGTTGACAAACTGAACAGACGGCAATCATGCATCACCTTTGATAATACAAGAATTACAGCACTACCTGATAGCACTTCCAAAACAAACAAAAGGAGGTGGTTGTACCCCTCCCCCAGTGTGCAGTTTAACTGGATTTCTCCCTATGACAAAAAGCTTCCTTATCTTTTAAGAACAACTAAACAAATTGTATGGATAAACCCTCCACCAACAGCTGTTAACCACAAAACTGGGACTCTACTGACAGGCTGAAAGTACCTGTGAGGCAGAAGCTGAGAGGAAATAAATTTGCCCTATGTTTACATAATAAAATACACAGCCCAGCCAATATCAGACTTGGCAGCAAGTTAGATGGATGCTTAACCTGACCCAAATATCCACTCTGACTCCCTTTTTTGTGTCATCTTTCCAATCCCAAAGAGTCACACCAAAGTCCAGTCTCCTTGCCCTGTCCCTCTTCCCTGCAAACACCTGTACAAGAACAAATGAAGCATCACTCGACCAGAACAGATCATGACTTGAAAGTCACCTTTTGATGGCCACAAAGATCAGTTTTCTGAAAGCTTTTGGTACTGGAAGACATTCTCCAGGCTGTCTGAAAGTCTGCTTCTGGGCAAACACAAACTGCTATGGCCTCAAGTGCTGATGTTCAGCTCCAGGAACAAAATGTCACTATTTGATCCCTAAAACCCACTCTTCTCTGTGCCTTCCTGAAGAGCTGACCCAACTCTGAATTCTTCAACCACAGAATAAAAGGAAGTCACAACTCAGGGTCAGGGCACACAATCAAACTCTTCAAACACACTGTCACACCTTGAAAGCAGAGTCATGTCAAAGGCCAAAGCCACTGTGCTGATGTGCAGTTAATTATTGTCTGCAGACAGCTCATGGCTGGAAATTCAACACTCAGCTGCTCTGGGCCCTGCACAGACAGCAGGCAAGAGCTCCAGCAGCCCTGTGGTCAGTCTGCCTGGTCTGTGGTCACACTGCTTAGTTTGTGTCCTGAACAAGGTCTTCAGAAAAACCAGACTCGTGTGGTCCTTAGGCTGTTTCTAGGAAAGCAGGTGTTGCCTTTTGTTGGCACACTCAGACAGAAATGAGATTTTACTTCTATCTTTTCTCCTTTTTAAGGACTCTAATACTGCAGAGATATTTATGCCTGGCTTGTGTCCTGCTGACCTCTTGTGTTTTGGGGGTTTTGCTTTCTGTTGTCTTGTGCTTTGTATGGTGAAAAATGAGGAAGGGTTGGTGTTCTGGTGAACTTCAGTTTTGACCAAACACTGGTACAGCATACCACTAAAAAAACCCCAGAATATTTTTTTTAAATTTTTTAAATGTTAAGTGGTACTTCACTACTTCTATCTTAAAGCAGCATGTTCTTCAGACATTATTTCATCCTTCTAATCTGTGAGAACTGCTCCTAACTACTCGTGTCTTTACATTTTCAGAGATCCTTCACTCTTGCCATAGAACAAATTCAGTATTGATTAGGTGCTCGTTACGTATTTTAATCATTGAACTTTCTGCTTTGTCTTGCTGGAAATTCTGGATCCCTTTCAGAGGGGAAGGCAGGCAGAGATCCTGATGAATTTCCATAACATCCATCATCACTTGGTGCTTCAAAATTCAGGCTCTGTACTTGCTGGATCACTGTTTGGTTTTGTCATATATAACATTTTTTAACAGCAGCAAGCACTTCAACACATGGCCTGTTTTCCTGGGTCTGCTCTGCTGCTCATAGCAAAATAATTTAATTTTGGTCACATCCTTCCTCCCCAAATAAACAAAACCATCATGCTGATGGATTGCACTCAGCCTGGGATTATAAATAACACGTGAGACCTGAGAGTTATCTATCAAAAATACTTTTCCACTTCATATTAACAGCACTTTCTGCAAGCAGATTGACAAAGTTTGTGATTCTGTGATAAGCACAGCCCGTATGGGCTCAAGAATTGAAGATACCAAGTTCCTTGAGGACTGTGTCTTAGCTTTGTTTTTGAGAAAAGGACATAATTAATCTACTCTCTTAAAGCTTTGGGGGTTTTGTAGTGGTTTCCTACACTATTTGAGTTTATGGAAATCATGGAAAATGCTCTTGTAGAAGAAGACAGGACTTCTGAGGGCTTGTGATGATGAGGACCCTAGAAACCAACTGATCATACCATGTGTTCAGCATCTCAATTTGCAGGAAAAGACATGTTCTTTTGGAGGGCCACTCTGTGCCAGGTACAAATTCCCCATAAAGGCTGTAAAACTGCCTGGTGGGGTTTTTTTTATTTTGGCAGCTGAATTAGAAAAAAGAAATAATTAATGTTTGAATGAGATAAACATTTATTTGGTTTTGATGCTCAAAACTAAAACACCACAACCTTTACTTCATACACCACAGAAAGGAAAAAAGCAAAGGAAAGAGGAATTAGGCTCAGGAAAGAGGAAAAGGATTTTCCAGGTTCTGATCAGCACTGCATGAAACAAAACCATTTCCACTGCTCCCAGAACCATTTCATATGGAAGACATGAAGGAGGAAAAGGCACAAACACTGTTGAGATAGGAGAGTGGTGAATTTTGGAAGTTTGTAGGCAGCTGCTGGACACCCAAGCTGTATCAGCCCAGTCCAAGCCAGCAGTAAACTGCAAAACACAGTCAATCCTGACTTTGGTAATTAATTAAAACAAATTACAAGACTTCCTTAATTCTTGGCCTGCCTAAAGAAATCTTGTGCTTTCTGGGAGGCAGCACAGCACAGGATGTTTATGAAAAGCATGTTTGGGAGCTCTTGCTTGATGCTTTAAGGTTGGACTACAATTACCACTGATTGAAGACTGTCGAGTTAAACTTCAGAGAAGAACAAAAGAGAAAAATAATCTCTGAAATGCTTCAAACTGTGAAACCTTGTGAATATATGTATTCTGTATTTCATTCCCACCACTGCAGTTAAGTTTAGAGTAATGTCAGTTCAATACATAAAGTAATAAATTTTATTCTTTTTAGTCCTCAGTCATTTGGACTCATGTTCATGCTACTGAGAATCTCCCACTGCAGTCAGAAGATTTAGGGAGAAGTGCACAGGGATGCACTGATCCTGAGCCTGGAGGAAGTGATGCTGGAATATTAACCAGCTCTCTCGGATCCTTCGAGAGCCCTGAGCTGTGGGTGTCAGGGTTGAAATCCCCCCAGAAAGCCAGGACCTGTGATCCTGAGGCTACTTCTGTAATTGTCTACAGAAAACCTCTTACTTACTGATCAGGTGGCCTGTAGTAAAACCCACACCCATGTCACCCACACGAGCCCATCCCTTAATCCTGCCCTGAGCTCCTGACTCGTTCCTCACCCACTCCTTGGCAGAGCTCAATAAATTCCAGTTGCTCTCTCACACAAACAGCAGCTCCAGCACCTGGCCTTGCTGCCCTGTCTTTCCTAAAAGGAATGTAGCCATCCATGACAGCAATCCAGTCCCAGGAGCTGTCCCAGCACGTCTCTGTGACTGCAGTGAGGTCATGGCCCTGATGATACAGAGCAGAAAGGCAAAAGGGCTGTCATTACTGCCAGTTCCCTTCCTCATACATTTCCCATTGCTATATTCAGCTCCCTGACCAGGAGTGCATCCCAATTCCTGCAGAGGAGACTCAGAAGGCTCTGCTTTCACAATTGCAACCCTCAGGCACATGGGGCCACTCAAATAAAATGGAATTTGCCCACAGACCTATAAAAGTCTTGAAAACAGTTATTTCATACAAAGAAATATTATAGCCTGTTCAGTATCTCTTCACCTGTTCTCTTCTACTCTGAAACAAAAGGCAAATTGTTGCAAGATGAACTTGTAATTTAATCACTATAGTTCCATGTGTGAGGCTCCTACAAAGTAATGGCTGATGTGAGCTGGTTTCTTCTGTAAACTTTGTTTCTGATGGAAACCCTCTAGAGTTTCAAGGGAGCTGCCTGTGAGTGACACAGGAGCTGGACAGTGAAGCCACCCTGAGAGAACAGGAAGGGAACAGAAATGGGAAGAAGTGGGGAGTGACTGAGCCTGATTTTGCAGCAGAGATGGTGACCACAGTGATCTGTGCCCCCTGCTGCTCTTCCAGCAAGAGAACAACTTGAAGACTGGCACAAATCACAGGCTGGAGGAGCACCAAGCCCACAGGAGCCTTTCCATGTGCCACCTGCCCCTGAAGGGCTGTGGGACAGGACGTGGCTCAGTGACCACTGCACGGATTCACTCAAACCCAGAGGAGAGAGGCTGCAACACAGAGCACTAATTAACAGCCTCCAACTTGTGTATATAGAATCTCCCTGCATAGCTGGCTTCAGTGATTGTTCACTGTCTGGCTGGAGTCCAGGTTTCCAAACCTCTGCCAGCAGCATTTCTAAAAATGATATTTCAGCAATATCTTAATCAACAAAACGCTGCCACGTCACAACACTTTACAACAGGGTCACAGTGAGCTGCTCTTAAAACTCCACACATTCAAAGGAGGTAACAAGCATGAATGGCTGCATTGAACTGGCTGCATAAAAAACGGTTTCAATATCGAGATGAACCTTAAAAGAATGAATGTATTTTTTATATTTTATTTTCTGCCACAAAACAGCAATGAAAATCATCCTGGGAAGATGTTGCTCAGGTTTCCATCCATTTCCAACAACACACCCCTCCCTTTTGGATGAAGTTTTTCAGGACTATGAAATTTTGGGCTGACACCACTCCTGGACGTTCTTGTGTTCTCTTTTACAGCTTTCAAGGAAATAATTCAAAATGTTTTTTATTCAAGTTCTGCAGTTTGGGACGTTCATGCCCTGAGAAATAGAAACATTTTGTATCTTTGGTCTATTATCTTGGCAGCTCTCTGTCCAATGACATGCAAGACAGGAACAAAGAACTCAACCTGGTATTGTCCTAGATTAGGACAATACCACTACTCTGTTTTTTAATGTATATTGAACACTTATATTTGCTATTCAAGATAAGTGTCTGAAGTGGACACAGTTTTCCTGGAAAAGTTTTTCTCTCTAAAATTTTCCCTGTATTTTTGAATGGTAAAGTATTAATTATCTGAGAAGGGACATCATGGGAAAGCATGCCAGCCATGTGCTTTACAAGACAAAGCTTTTAAATAGAAGTGTAATTATTCAGCAGGGGAGTAGGTGAAGAAGGATTTAACAAGTGTTGATGCTGCTAAGACACTACAGGGGAAAAAAAATGCAATGTCCCAGACGTTCAGCACAAAAACAAACCGGTCAGAGATGGGAGATAACCAGAGAAAATGGTATTTTCTGACTACCACGAGCTGAAAATTGTGTGAAAAAGCAGCCCTGGAGCTCTCATGTTTGGGAATGCAACACAGATGGCAAATGCACCATCTACATCTTCCCACCACTTCCTTGCACTTTGACAGCTCTCTTTGGACAGAACAGTGGCAAAATTAATGGAATATACGGATTATGGAAAGCAAGCAAGGAATCACAGATATCTGTGAGCTACATTTTGGAAACCACTGCCTCAACAGGCTCTAGGTAATTCATTTCAACCTCTCCTAAAGAAAAAGGTTTCACTGTAAAGTGACACATAGGAATGGTAGTAAAAGTAAGATGAGGGGTGGAAGGTCCCCACCTTAAAAATTAATACCCAAAGGAAGAAGAAGAAGAAGTAGTTTTAGTTAGAAAGTGTTCTGGCTGGAGCAGAAAAACTCAAAGCAGCAGAACTGCAGTCCCAAGTTTCCCCTGGTAACTTCCAACTCCCTGCTAAGTTCCAACTTCTTCAGGTAAATTGAAATCCCACAACCTTTCTTTCCTGCTCCACAACGTCACACTCCAAAGCTTCTACAGCTCCATTCCTGGTACAACCTGAGGGGCTTGAATTGCATCCCTCAGAATAAACAGGATTTTGTCAGGAAGGTGCTGAAGCCTCTGGACAGAAGAGCTGCTAATTCTCCCCAGTCCTGCCAGGAGTGCCCTGGGATTTGTTGTTTGCAGTGCCTGGTCTGCAGGCACGTTGCTGTTCAGAGCTCTGAAGCCTCGAACAATGTTCTGGGTAACATTACAGCCTGGTTCTTTATTAGGAAGTTTCCTTCCAGCTACTGAAGTATGTTTAGGAATACATCTTGTTCCTATGGAAATCAGGGAGCATTCTGCCCTTGCCTCCAAACAGAGCAGGAACAGACTCCCTGTCTGCAGCATCAGACATCCTGACATGAAGTGAGAAAATCGGGTGGGCCTGCTAAGCCTCACTGGGGAGGAAAGGTCAGCCTGCAAACCCTGGGACTCTGCAGGAGGAGCTGGCAGGCTGCTGGGGCTGCTGCACATGCAGGGGTGAGGCTTGTCCCTGCCTTATCCCCTGGGAACATCACACATCTGCACCCGGGCTTCCCCTGCACAGCCAGGCAGAGCGTTATCTCCCACAGAAACCCAGCCTGGGCAAAGCAGCTGTGCTGTCCAAGCTGAAGGGAAAAGGCAGTGCAGAATCACTGCCTGAGGTGCTGCTCCACTACATCAGTGCTCTGAGCAACAAACAGAAGAGCAAGTCCCTTGAATTTACAAGTAGTTTCAGCTGATGTCTCTTTTCACCTGTTTTGCAAGCAGAAAACACGCCCAGGTCCAAAACTCCCAGAGGGACAAGAGAGTTTGTGCCTGTGAACTTGCAGGGGTGTAACATGAGGCATCTTAGAGATGTCTCTTTATTCCCTCTGGAATAAATCTTTTAAAACACTGATTTTTGGGGGGTTCTTCTCAAAGTTGGGCCTTAAAAGTCTAAGTAGTTTTGAAATGACTGTACACAGTTTCATTAAAAATATGGTGAGCGAATGAAAGGTCAGAAAGGAGCTTTTCTACACCTTCACATTTAAGAAATCTCACTTTTTAAAAGTTTAAAATGACTGAAACAGAAGAGTTTTACTTTACCACTCATATACAAAAATACATTCTCTGTTTTATCATAAGTGTAGCAGTCAAATTCTGGTGAAAGATGGAAGTAAATCTACCAGATATAAGAGAAAAGATCACTTTAAAAGTCAGTTTTCATCTGTAACCTTTCCTAGGAATTCCTGCCTCAATCTAAAAGACTGTTTTATCAGAAAGCACCAGTATTGATTAGTAGAGTGATGTTGAAATTAAGACCAAACAAAACATAGCTGAACCAAGTACAGCACATTTTGAAGTGTAAACCCTTTGTAGTAGTTTATGAAGAACATAATAGAGCTCCCAACTGGAATAACACCAAAACAGCTCTCATACCTTCCTAACATCATTACTCACTCCTGTCAAATGAAACTGTGTATTTTAGAAGCTCAAAAAGTATACCTGGAAACTTATCTGCCCTTCTCCCTCCTAAAAACACTGGAGGAAAAAAAAAGGAGAGAAAAAGAAAATCAAGATGCCACTTTGGATATTTAGTGCTGGTTTTTGCTCTCCTCTTGCTGCCAATAGGTCTATTTTAAATTCGTAGCTGCCTTATTTTTACATCCAGAAGGCCAGTACATTCAACCTGATAGCAAACAGGTGTTCAGGAAAAGCAGGAATGAGCCATTCTTTATTCCCAAGTCCTTGGAGTACAGATCTGGGAACTTTTTGCTCTGAAAGCTGTTTTCTTCAAATATATTCAGTAAAAGGAGTGTTAAGGAACCAGCACTGGAGGCAACTCCTCCTTTACACCCTCCCACTGATCTGCAACCACCTCAGTGCCTCTCAGACAGTAACTGGGGATCATGCAAAGATCCCAGTGACCAACACAGCAAAAATGTTGGCTATAATTCCATGTTCTTGTGCTGCACTGACATTTTTCTGCTCTGGCAGAGATCTGTCTGGGCACAAGGTATGCACAGGGCAAGACTCTGCCCTGGAGATCCTACACTCCAAACAGGCAACACTGAGTGAGGAGAAATAAGAGGAAAGATGACCAGGGAAAAGTTAAAATAGAGGGACAAAGTGGCTTGTCCAGAGTAGATCACCTACAAAGAAAGGAGCTCAACCCCCTCCACTAAATACTGGTCCTGCATCTTACTCATCCCAGTTGAGGGACTTCCAACACCACAGAAACAAACAATATTAAGCTTATTGCCCCAGGAGAGCAAAGTATGAGCAACAGGCACATGAGCAATAGGCAGTACCTTGAATATAAACACCACTAGAAGCATTTCTGTTTATGAAAATCAGTGTACATTATAGCCAAGTTACTTTGCTGTAATGCTGAGTAAAATACAATGTAAACCAATATAATCATCCGTATCTGCAGATTTAGCCTTCATGTCTATGTACTTTTTTCCACTCCCTCAAACAGAACACCTTTATCACTGACAGCTCATATACTCAGCAGCCTTCTTACAACCTTAAGTGATTTTTGTTCTGAAGAATATCTCTATAAGTAATGAGGGTTTCTTAGGAATTATCTTTCTTACTGCCAGTTATCAGTCTTAAAAAATAAAATTAGGATTAGTGTTTCTTTTCCCTCATGGCAACCAGGGTCTGAGAATTGAACTGGAATATCTGTTTTTCTTAATAGCAGCTGTAATAAAAGACTGAGCTTTACAGAGGACGTAAAGCACAGAGTAAAGCCTAGATAGATCACTTCCTCTCCACCTGTATTGACTGTGCAGCACTAAGTAGTAAAAAATTAATCATTCAGTATGGAAATTTAAGTCCATGACAGCCAAAGGAGACAAGATGCTGACTAAGATTTCTTTCTTTCTCTTCATGGGATTGTGGTGGAACCACTTCACTGGGAACTAATGGCTGTTAATGGCCCTCAACCCACAAGGAGTATTTTTGGACAGATGTCTCGCTCTCAAGTTGCTAAAAACCAGAATACAAAAGTCAAGGTCACAGGCCTTGATTCTTTAGGATGTTTAGGTAAAAGCTTGAAGTATGATTTGCCTACTCTAATGCACCTGGAACAAGGCATGTTTTAGCACTTTGCTGGACTGAGCTGAGCCAGGGAGAGACTCTTTCTCACACTATGAGAGAGACAGTTATTTTATAAAAGCTTATTCACTTAAAAGGAGTGTTTCAAGAGAGAAGCAAAATGTGTGCTTCATACTGAGGTTCCCCTACTATTATAACTTCCTACTCCTGTAATCTAAACCAGTCACAACTGAGCATCTCTCAGGCAGTATATTAGTTTGGAACTGTATATTCTTAAACATTTCTTACACACAGTGCTTCTCAACAGAACACTATAGATTAAAATGTTTCTTGCAAAACTAGGCAAATTGGTAGAACAGTTTCAGATGTTCAACCTAACATACAGTTCAGTTCAAAGTGGGTGTTTGCTTGCTCTCAAGAAGCACTCAAGTCCCTCTCATGTTGCAATGCTAAGGCAAGTGATCAAGACTGTCATTCAGTTTTACAGTCTTGTCTTTCTTTACTCTTGCATCTTTTCACTTTTTTCAGTAGATATTCCTACAAGTCTCAGACTCTCCTTTTGACCTGACTCTGATGAAGGTAACCCAGGAGAGCAGTGATTGGTAGTTAGCAAAAACATGATTAGAACCACTGTTTTCAGCTGGGTGATAGCACACATTATCTGAAGAGCCAGCTGTGCTGAGTTAAATAAAGACTGGAGTTAAGAAGGGGAATTTTCACCTATACCATCGGGGAAATGGGATGGATGGGATACGTTTACTCCTGAAACAGAAAATAATATACTCATAGGGTCAGTTTTAACAGTGCTCAATCTCAGACCAAGTGTTTTGTTTGATTAGCTCAGAGCAACGTTGAGCAGGGTGGGATATGAAGAACTTAAGAGACCTGTCAAGGTCACAGCCCGGGAAGGTGACAGAGTCACAATAACTCACTACTGATCCCCAGCTCTGCTGTAGCAATAAAGCTGCAATACTGTGCTCCCCAAAGGCTTCTGTGCTACTGAATGATACACAAACAAAAAGATAGCAAACATCACACTCTTTTAGTGTCTTAAGGAGTGCTCTGACAAGTCTTAGTCTGAGCTCTATAGCTAAAGGAGGCAAAGCATCAAAACAAGCACTAAGAAATCTTGTATCGCTCACACACTTGCTTAATCCCGTTCATGTACCGTTAATTAAGTCTGGGGAAATAATTGAGCGTTAGAGGAAAACCGAACAGGGGCCACAGGATCACACAGGGTTTATTTGTCTGTTTTCCTCCTCGGTGACAAAACACGACACTACTACAAACAAGCCCCATGAAAAGAAAATAAATAAATAAATAAATCGGGCAAACGGATAACCCCGAAGGTTCCGAGGGGTCCCGTTGTCATGGAAACAAGTCACCGCTAATGAGCTTTCCGAGGCACCAGTGATTAATACCTGAGCCCCGTAAATAAATATTGATCCAAAACGCAAACACACACATAATCAACCAGCTGCCAGAAGCCCGGAGGAGGGCACACAAGCAGGACAAGCCATCCCGCTCCACCGGGATGCACAACACCGCCCCGGCCCCGGGAGCACACAAAGTTTCCCAAACGCGGATGCGCGGGGTGGGGGTGAGACGGCGGCGGCCGCGCATCCCAACGCGGGCCCGGGGCTCTGCTCCCTTCCAGGGGCTCTGCTCCCTTCCAGGGGCTCTGCTCCGGGAACCGGGCACGGCACCCGCAGGTCTCTGACGATCCGCCACAAGCCCCGCACAAACCCGCGCCTGACCTTGCGCTGAGTCGCTCCCCGGGCACAGCCACTTCTCCCAAGAGTTGCACGGCAAACCCCCGAAGGATTCGGCTCCGTTGGTGCTGCTGTGAGCCTGTGCCTGTTCCTCTCGGCTGCTTCAGCCCCGGCACCGATGCACAGGAGCCGCCGCCGCCACCTCCTTCCCCATCTCGCCGCTCTGCGGCTCCCCCACCCATCCCCTCCTGTCCCCGCCCGCTTCCCCACCTTCTCCCTTCCTCCCCCCGCCTCCGCTCCAACCAGCTGCTCTCCCTCCACCTGGGCCGGCTCTCCAGGTGCCTCCCGCTCCCACGCGTGTCCCTTTCCAGCAGCTGGATTCGCCGCTTTTCCCTTGCCCCGCACGAGAACTTCCCCGGGCCCCGGCGCTCCTCTCCCGCAGGGAGCGGGATGCTCTGCTCGGGACATCGCTGCCCGGAGCCCTGCCCGGCCCGGGGAAGGGCAGAGCCGCCCGGAGGTGGCCACTCGCCTCGGGAAAGCCCGGCGGCGTCCTCCGGGGCTGGGGGGTACCGGCAGCGCTGGCGGCATCAGCGCTGGAGGTGGCACCTGGGGGGGCGCGGGGCGCACCCCTGCCCTCTTCCTCTCCTCCTCCTCCTCTCTCGGGGCTTCCCGGGGAGGTTCGCGCTGCTCGGGCTCTGCCGGCACTGCGCGGCCGCTCCCCGCCCTCCTGAGGGGGCTGGAGGGATGGAAGGAGGGATGGAAGGAGGGATGGACGTAGCGGGGAGCTGGCAGGGCAGGTGCGGGAGCCGTGCGGGGCCCGCGGATCGCCCTCCCCGGCCACGCTGGTCCCTGTCACCGGCGAGCGGGTGGCTGAGCCAGGAGGCGACAGTGCAGCTGGTCCCCGTGCCCAGTGTCCCCGTGCCCAGCTGTCCCCGTGCCCAGCTGTCCCCGTGCCCAGCTGTCCCCGTGCCCAGTGTCCCCGTGCCCAGTGTCCCCCTGCCCAGTGTCCCCCTGCCCAGTGTCCCCGTGCCCAGCTGTCCCCCCCGGGGTCCCAGGGGAGCTGGTCCCTGCCCGGCTCCCGGCCCGAACACCGACCCGCGCCCGCCCCGCTCTCCTTCTTACCCCCCCTCAGCCCCCGCATCGCTACGGCGGCACCGCGGATTAACGCGTACTTTCAATTTTAAGAGCATTATATTAATAAACAGCGCTTCGGCGATTTTAAATTACTGTGGGAGCACCCAGCAGCCCAGTAAGAAACGATCCCCGCCGGGGACGCTTTAATCGGAGGGATCAGAGAGCTGAACGCCCTCCTGGCTCCCGGTTCCTTGGGAAAACGCCCTTCGGGAGAGCCGGGGCTGCCCTGCCCTGCCCTCCCCGCACCTGCCCGTCCGTCCCGCACGACTGCGGGAGCGGGGCAAGGAGGGAGGGAAGGAGGAAGGGAGGGAGGGAAGGAGGGAGGTGTGAGCACCGCGGGCATCCCCGGGCTCAGCCCGGGAACGGCCCCAGAGCCCGCGTTCGGCGTTCTCAGCCCAGACTAAAGCAGCCCCGGCCGGGCGAGGGCTGTCCGTCCAGCTGCAGTTTAGGCACGGGACTAAGCGCACGCCTTGGAGCGGCGGAAACCTGGAGGGTTTTTTTTTAAGCCGTGACGCCAAGACACACGCACAGGCAGAGCAACGCGAGCCCTCCTGGCTCAGAGAGGACTCTGAAGCTCGTCTGCGCACCCGGTGGTCCCCGGCTGCTGCAGCAGCACAGCCTGCCCCTCCGGACTGACACCGAGATGGGAACACGCTGGTTTGCACGCTGATTTGGACGCTGATTCGTACAACGATTTGAGGGCTCGCCTCTCAAAAAACACGGCCAAAGCTTCCCCTTCTCCCCCTCCCTCCCTTTGCTTCACAGCCTCGTAGCCCAACAGGTGGTTGTGACCTCAGAGAAGGTCTAAACCAATCCCAGTAACGTCTATAAATGACCTCTCTCCTGAATTCAAATTCTAATAAAAAACTGGTTTTCATTTACATTTTAATGCAGAAATCATGCAAAGCAGGGAGCTCCACAGACACTGGTGCAAGTGTGATGACTCATGCCCACCACATGTACATTATTTATTGTCTGAGAATGGAACTATGTTTAAATTAGACTGCTTGATAACAAAATCTGGATGTTCTGAACTGCTTCCCTATAATTACATTCTGGAGGAAGTAAAGCATCATTTCTTAACCCTACTCTCTCTCCCTGACACGTTTTAACTCGGAATCTCGCTTGAAAATCCATGTTTTGAATATTGAAGCAGGTGAGCTGCACTTTCTGCACAGGCCCTGCACATGGAAAGGAACCATCACAGAGCTACTTCTTGGATCAGGCAGGAATACAAACTGTGACTTTCTCCACATTAACAAACTTAGCCAGTTGTTTAAAAGCCATAAGTTTCAAACAGAAATGAAGGTCCCCTGTCAGCTTGTGCCAATTCCTCATACTGGGATGTCTCATTACTCGGCCACGTAAAACTAGGCTACGCTGTCCCATTGGGGCTCATTCTGCTACAGACACCAAATAAAACTCCTTGTGGCTGTTATTTTTCCCTAAAATAATCACAGAGCAGAGAAACGGTGAACCACCAATTCATTTGTTTCTTTCTTATAATTCTGTAGCGCTGCTGATTCCTGTGTTTCACTGAACCCTGGGAGTACAAGGGCAATGAGCTGTTCTGTTCCCTATTCTTCATTTGTGGGTTTGTGGTTGGGTTTTTTTTTTCTTTTTAAGCAGATGGTATCAAGGAAGCTCTTCCCCCACATAGACAAAGATTCAAAGCCATTCTTGTGAGGTGCTCAGGATTAAGCTACTCCTTTTTTCTGTGCTTCTCTTTCTATTTGAGTGACAAACTCTCACCCTCATCCACTCCATTGTTAAGAGTGACCAAAGGAAAAGCTATGAAAGTCTTCTTTAAATCTGACACAAATGATCCTGTGTTATCCATGCCTGTTTCCTGAGGAGCAGACATTTTTCCAGTGGATATATGTGTGAAGGGAAAAGAGCAGGAGGGAGGGTGTTTATTTTTGTTTGACTTTTTGGAGGAAAGAAAGAAAGAAACGCTGGACTTTTAGTGGTTTTAGAGCTTTCAGTTGGTCAGATCCCAAACCCACAGGGCTGAAATGCAACAAACAGTAATAGGAAATGCAAATTAGGACAAGAAATTAAAATTAAATCCTGATCAGTGACTCTGTCATCCCATGCTTATGCCAGATGCACCAACCAAATGCTTGTGTCCCAATAGCCTCATCATCATCTGCTTGATGTTTTATGGCTCTTTTGCAGTAAATATAAAATAAATTTGGTCTTATATTTCAGGCAGTTAGTAGACACTTCTTGTGTTTTTTAAATAGTTGCAATCTTCCTCCTCTAGCACTCCTCTCTCTCATAATAAAAGCAGTTTAAAATCATGACTTTTGTCACAGTGTAAACTTGAAGTACATAGCTTGGAGAGTGACACCAAACAGAAAATGAGTGATTTATCCATCACTCTGGTTTAAACCAGTGCTGGAACTGGTATTAGGACCAGGTGTGCTGAGCATGGCAGTGCTCCAGATCAAGCCTATACTACTTCAAGGTTTTGAATTTAAAGCTTTATATAAAAATACAAAAGATGGTTAGAACAAAGCAGCGATTGCTTGTGTAATTGTGGTATAAAGAAGCTTTGGATGGGAACCTCCTTTGGGCCTTGGGATGATGCCACAGTAAATAATATAATCGTGAAAAAGACCATAAAGCCACTATTCAAAGAATCCCTTTTTCTCCCCTCTGAAGTCAGTTGTGAACTATTTTGCAGTTCACAACATCTGAGTAGCTAATTTCCTATTTCAACCCTTACAGGGCAGCTCTGCTGGCTCCCAAAACTAACTTTGCTCCCACAGAAAGTCCCACTGACTTCAGCAAGGCCAAGATTCCACCTTGGGCTTTACAGAGCAGAGTCTGTGCTGAAACAACCCTGTCACAGGCCAAATGCTGTAAGAATTCACGTGCATGAGTTACACACAAAGATAAGCACAGGTCTAAGCCTTTGTGGGACCCCAAATTTCTCAGGTTTCCATCACCAAAGATTGTGCTTTGCCAAAGCCAACAAGGCCATGTTGTTCCATCCTTGGAATTCCACACACTTTCACCTTCTGTATAACTGTTAACATCCAGTTTTTCCTAGGCAAGGTCAGGAAATCCTAATAATGCATTATAAGCACAGAAGTAACAGCACACCTCAGTATCAGGTTCATTTTTGAAATGGCTAATTCACCTTTTAATAATTTTCTATAGCTTTCATTGGACTATTATGATATGAAACACACACTCTTCCCACATAATATTCAGAAAAGAGAGAGTTTTAAGTATTGTCTCAGTCATCTGTCATAGCTCAATTTTAAATATTATCTAGGGAGAACCTGCATGGATTTTCCCCTCTGGGAGGGCTCTGCCTGCTAACAAGGTGCACCAAAGGCATTAGACCCTTCCAGACGAGAAGTGTTGACATCTGGAGGGAATTAACAATCCCAGTGCTGACTGCAAACAGGGCAGTCCAAACTCAGGTGGTTTGGACACGGCCCTGGCTACCACATGGTCCTCTAAAATTGCCAGAGATGGTTTTCAGAACTGAATGTCAAGGAAATGAGTCAGGGACAAGCTTTACTGTGCTGTCCAGGCTGTAGATGTGGATATAAATATCTATGTTTCATTTGGAAGGAAAAAAATGATGTTTAAAAAGTGGATGAGAACCAAGATACTTCTATAGACATTGTTGGAGCCATGAGTTTGAAAAGAACAAGCTACAGCATAAATACTAAATACATTAAATGTATTGTTTGCATCAGCTGGAGTTTCCAAAAAGAAAAAAAGAAAACAAGAGAGACAAACCAGTAGTTACTTATGGCAGTGCAAGGACTTCTAGCTGTGTGATTTATGCACACATACAGGCACATGCAGACAAATATATCTTGACTTTCAAGCCCAATCCAGGGAAGCAGAGTGGGTCACAAGCAGAGGTGCCTCTCCCATGGCAGCCCATGGTAAAAGCTTGTGCCAACAAAGCCACCCCAGAACACACAGCAGTGTGTGGGATTGGCATTAATCCTGTTAGCAGGGAGGGAAGGACATTCACTCCTCCTCCCACAGAGCAGCCTACTGTGAGCTCAGGATGCTCTCTCCTCCCTTGGATGCCCCAGCAAGCCAGACTGCAGCACCTCTCTCCCACTCACACACACTCCCTGCAGCTGCTGCTCGGGAGGGAGACACTCAAAGGCAGCTATTTTTGTGTGAGCAAATGAAAATTAGGAGTTATTTCTCTGTGTAGACAGTGGGTTATGCCCCAACAGCCAACCTTTAAAACCCATTAACACTTAGCACAGAAATGTTACACCAGGGGGTGTAACATTGTCCCTCACCAGCTCAGCGAGGCCACCCCCAGCCTCTCTTTTCCCCCTTATCCTTTAGATCCTTTTTGCTCTTTATCTGATTGCCTGGGAGAAAAAGTAGGATCATTCCCAAAAGGTTAACAGGTAACAAGGCTGTTACCATACACTTGTAAAGCAGAGAGTGCAGAGCTGGAGTAGAGTTCCTGCCTGACATTAAAAGCTAAAGGACCTTTACAGTTCTCTGTGAAAAGACAACCCACCCTTCTGAATCATTCTGTGCAAGGCAGAGAAGTTATCAGTTCCAAAACACTCAGAGTTGGATGGGACTCTATAACTTTGTGTTGGTGGAGGGAGGAAGTGGAAAGAAAGAGGGAGGATTTGGCTCTCCAAAATCCAAGTGGATCTTTGTGGCCACAGTGTCCAGCCAAGCCCTCCAGCTATGAAAAAAAAAGAAAAAAAGTTGATGCAGCTAGATGCAGCCTTTGGAGCTGGATGTGGAATCCTCAATAAGAGAAAAAAAATAGTGATGGAAGAACAATTGCAATGGAAGTAGATTTATGCAAACCAAATGGGAAGTGTGAAGGGAAAAGAGAGCAAACGCTGGGACGAGTTTTATGTTCTCCACAATTTACTGCTTAAATTATTGTACAATGCCTATCAGCTAATAGTTTTTCCCCAAGTTCAATTTTGTCACTGTTCACTTTCTGTCAGAGATTATTACACAGAGCTGGATTGTTGAACAGTGGCTACATTTCATTCCTAATATGGCTGCACTTCAGGGGAGGGATTGTTACTGCTGAATTGTCTCAGTTTTTAAAGGAGTCCGAGGTCCTTGACGTGGAAGGAGCTCCACAGATGTGTGATGAGTGTATTTTACTGGGAAATACTCAACCAAACCTAACCATTGGGGTGGCTTTCCTTGTAGTTACAGCACAAGGTTCTTGGCAGTAATTTATTTGTTTTGATTCTCTGGGTACCCTTGACAAGTGGAACGTGTTTTAGTTTAGCTCTCCACAACATAAACACAAAAATATCTGCTCTCCCAGATGCACTGGGGAACATATTGTTTGTAAAGTATTTTAAGGTTCTCCAAAGGACAAGGAATTTGTATTGTTGTATTTTGCTTACTAGAAACCAGCAAGAGCTTTTCCACAGCTCCTTCTGTCGCTGCCTGCTCCCATCAGGGGGTTGGGAGGGTGGGACACGTGGAGACACGTGGCACTGACTCATGTTCACGTTTGCCAGCATAAATGACCTTTCCAGGATAGACTGTTTAGAGTTTTGATGGCAATATAGGTTAACTTTGGGTTCACTGGTCCCTTCCAGTCCTCTTACAGCTGTAGGACATTTAAGGATCTGACCCAATGAGGGAGAAAAGGAAGGCTGCTTTTCTAAGGTTTTATTTTGATGGCTGCATGAAATGAGATTTCCCCCTAATCCCCCGTGTAATTCATTCCCATAATCTCTTTGTAGGCACATCAGTTTAATCCTTGTTATTACAGGGAGGACCTAAAACATTGCAAGGGTCAAACCATACCATAACACAGCAGGGGCCAAGATGTTGGGTCTGCCTACACTTTATATATAATAAAGATTTACATCATTTAGATCTTAGCACTTTACTGGAAATATTCCTTGCAGTAAGTATTCACAGAAAATTTAAAAAAAGGGAGGGGAAAAACAAAAAAAAGAGAGAAAGTATTTGAATGAGAAACATGCAGTGCAACCCTGAGCCAGGCCAGCAAAGAGTTTTTTCTGCTGCATGGTAATGAACTGCAAAAGCTGGGGGAAAGGGTTTTTAATGTCAGTGGAGCCCAGAGATGGAAGCACAGTTTGCAGAGTTGTTTATGGTTTCCTTTATATTCAACTCCATGGATTCTGTTGGTGCAGAGCAGACACACAGAGGAAATAATCTATTAAACCCTAAAGTAAATAGGTTTCTCCTGCACAATATTCCAAGGTCTCAGGTTTTAGATTGCCATCCTTGGGCTGGGATTTGCATAATGTTAATGTGCCTTTGCTGTTCAATGGGCACGGCTTCTAATCAAAATCCCCTGTGTATTAATAAGTGATTACATCCAGGACAGTATTCCATCCTCCTGCTTAGGATTTCTTACTGACAGACTGGAAAAGGAAATTTTTAACTCCACTGTAAAATCCTTCTCCTGCCTGAAATGGAAACTGGGATGGTCCCCTCCCCTATGATGGGATGTTTGTCCCTCACTGTGCTGCTGAATCCTCCTTTCTACACTTACTGCTGCAACCAGAAATACCTGTGAATACCAGGATACCAAACTGCACCACTGCTGGCACCAGGCTCTGGGTGCTTTCTAGAAGGTCTCCTGAGCTCATGCAGTGTTCTCATTTCTCTGTATGCACTGTATTATACTCCCTTCAGTATTTTCTCCTTAGCAAAAGTGGCCACACCAACCACAGGCAGTTTGGAGGACAGGTATTTACACGTCCTCCTGAGTCATCTGTGCCCACATCCTTAAAACTACTTAAGCATCAGAGTAAAACAGCTACATATCCATGAGGATCTGGGTCAGAGATGGATTAAAAAATGTTATCTTCACTTTGAAGTCCAACTTCAATCCAAATGTGCTTGCTCCATGCTGCTCCTGCCTTTCTTGCTTATTTATACCAGAAACCTCTTTGTTAGTGAAAGAAGCAGAAATAGGTTACTTTGATTTTCAGTCCCTAAACCACGAATTCTTGGGCCACTGTTTTCCAGAATTTTCCACATTCTGAGGAAAATAATATCTTTGTGGGGGTGGCAAACCTACATTAAGACACCACATATCAGGGACAAAAAAAGGAATAAACCATTGAGACTGGTGGGTAAGCCCAGGGAGATAGCAAGTAGAGGTGACCTGACTTTTTTTTTTCAGGATGAAATACATGAAACAGTATCACTGTCTGCAAGTACTAATAACTGGCCATCTTATGTCAGAATATTAAGCTTGCACTTCCATAATTTTCATAAAAATAGAGGACTGTTCTGCATGCTGCTTTGGGGGGAAATTTTAACTTCTCTTGGCTAAAGTATCTCTTTTTTTCTTCCCATCAAAGAACATACATGGAATTTTAAGGGATGAAACAGAAAACACCAGTTCACAGAATCCCAGGATCAGTTAGGTTGGAAAAGGCCTCCAAGACCATCAAGTCCAACCTGTGACTGACCCCCACCTTGTCAACCAGAGCAGAGCACTGGACACTTGCAAGAAAACATGTACAGATGAGTAAATAAAAAGAGGTCACAAGTATTTTCAGAGCTATTTCTCAATTTTGAAGATAACATTAAAAAACATAACCTTCCCCCCTCCTCCCACATGTCAAGAGCTTGTCTCAGCCTCCTGAGGATCAAAAATGAATGGGAGAGATTGTAGAATCCAGGTGGAACATAATAGTAGTAATAATAATAATAATATTTGTTGGGTTTTTGTCACAGTTCCAATCATTTTTGTCTGACTCTTCTTGTATTTTTATAGTACTCTGCATCTAAAAGGATATTGCTTAATCAGTGGCTGTCACTGCTTTAATTATAATAGCAATATTCACTCTACAAAGCTATGTAAATCAGGCACGCTCACATTCTAATCTAGGATTTCCACATTCCATTTATTTCCAATATTCTTAAGAATCTTGTGAGACTTATTTAAAAACTGTCTCCGTTCTCCTCTGCTGAAGAATCACATCTGTCTGGATTTGTCCTGCATATAAACCAGCCTGGCCACCTTCTCTTGGGCTGTTAGGGATGGGAACAAGGACATAAAATTTTCTGGGAAATTGTATCTACCTGCTCATTTTTGCCTTCAAAATGGTAGGAGGGGGAAAAAAAAATATCACACGTCATTTTGTGCTTTTTCCTTCATAGTCAAAACTTGCCCAAAGTTTGACTGGACTCAGCAGAGCTGCCAGAGAAATACAGACTCTCCTGGCAATGCCAGCTGTGCCTGGAATCACAGGGAAGACTGAGGAAGGGCCTTTTGGGATTTGTTCAAATGGCCAACAAGAAAATAACTATCAATAGCACATTCTAATAATAAACCTTCACGTGACCAGAATCTTTATCCAAATGCTGGCACCTTTTAATCACATGCAGTTGTGGCAATCCTTGCAGTGTTCCCACAGAGAAGATTCCCACTGGAATTAACAGGGATTTGCCTGAAAAAGGATTGAACAAGTGCAGACTCACAGCCCAGCCCGACAAGCCTTTTCTCACGACAGCATCCAGTTAAAATGAATGAAGTAATTTGCTCAGGATCACCCAGGGAAGTGATGGGAGAGGCAGAGGTAGGGCTCAGGCTACCAAGATCCTCGATGTTACAAAGTCAAAAATACTTAGAAGACAGAAATACTGAAGAACTGTGAGAAATGCTGCCATTAGTTGAAGTGGCTCCCAGGCAATCTGTCTGGGCTCATCAATTTACACACACACACACACATATATATATTACATATATATCACTACTGAGATATAAATCCTGCAGTATTTTTAACCTCTCTCACATGTACTATGATCAAAATGTGAGAGTATCTTATCTTCTGTAAAGGAAAATAATTAGTTCTTAACACACCAGCTGGACTCAACCTCAGTTCTCTCCATCTACAGCAAATTCCAGCTCCCCTCCACATCTCAGAGAGCCCACAGATGAGCTTCATATGCAGTTGGCTGGGCCTGATTTTACCCCTTGCCCAGCTCAAACCAGTAAATTATATTCTGACTGTGACCAACCCTCCTCCTTTCTCCAGCTCACCCTGGAAGCAGATGAGGGAAGGTGACATCCCTTCTCAGTCTGGCTGAGAAAACAGCTGTTAAATCAACATATCATCACCTGTGGTGTTAGATTGGCATGAGGGGAATGAGGAGGATGTAAGGATTTGGTCTGTTATTTATAAAATATACAGGGTTTATTGCTTGTGTTGCAAACGCCACACGGGAGTCAGTAAAACAAGGAAGAGTTTCAGAAATCTAATTTGCTTTTCATTGTGTATGCTGTTTGATAACCTTGTACCTTTCTTTCTGTTTGCAATAAAAATAGTTACTTTCCAGTCATTTTCGTTTTAGGTCTCTCTCTGGCACTCACACACCAATATAACATTTGAATTGCAAACACTGGGAGAAATATTTATTAAAGATAGTCAGTTCCTCTGGATTTTATGTATATATGCATCTATATCTTCCTAATGTTTTCAGCTGCTATGAGAGTTTATTCTGTCTTCTGGCAGATGGCTTTTAACCAGCTCTGTGTCTCTAAGTGAGGAAGAAGAGAGGAGCAGAGAAAATAAGTCAGAAAAAAAGTACATTTAATGTACTTTCCTGGAAAACTGTTCAATCACAGTTTTTGAAAGGAACATCTGAGGACTGTGCAAGAACTTCAATGCTCAGAGAAAGCTCCCCCGTGACTAGACACTCACTGAGACCTTGTGTGACTCCCATGCAATTTAAATGATTAAATGAATTCAGGAGGAAGATCCTCTGATGGAATTGCATGCTCTCCTGTTTTTCCAGCTGCCTGCCCTTCTCCCAGCTCACCTCACCGAAAATGAGGAGATTGCTTGCTGTGCTCCATTACACTCCAAAAGGAACAAGGAAGGGTGGCTGAACAAAAAATATAAAACACACCAACACATCTGCAAACACTGTGATGGTGCCACCCAAATCCCTGAAGCCCAGAATACAATATACTTCCTCCACAGTGCCAGCTGCTCGTGGGAACAGCACAAGAGGAACAAAAAAACCCCCACATCCCCAACATGCAGCAGAACAAATCCACACAGGGCACTGAGAAAGGCAAATTGGGTAAGTCCCCTGTGGGAAAAACAGTTTTCACAAGCTTCTTCCACGGAGAACATGAAGTGTTTTCCCACTGGTGCAGGCACTGTTAACCTTTCCTGCAAAGGATTTTCACTCCCTTGAGCTGGAGTTGCAGAAATCTGTGTGGCTGTGCGGGTGCAAACAAAGGGAAAGGTCCCCTGATCATACTGAGACATCATGGCACAGAAATAAGAGCTAAAAGCCTCATCTTTCTGCTCATCTTTACAAGCTGCACTTCAAACCCACTTTTATTTGCTGCTCAGGAGATGCTATTTCTTTTGTAAGCCTGTATGTGCTTCCATATGTGATTTGTGTCTGTCCAGAGGGTCTGTCTTATCTTTCACTGAAGCTGGTTGGAGATGCACCAATCTGGCATAAACTCAGGGGGTTTCTCACTTCCATAAATTCAGGATTATGGTGGCACTGCCTGTGACATGGCCTGGCAGTGAAACCACGTAAGACACAGGCCATATATCCATATAACTCCATATAGAACTATACCAGGGCAGTGAAGATCCCCAGCCATCCTTCCCCACTCTGTGACCCTCCTTCAGCCTTGGTCACCATCAGCTTGGCTCTCTGATTTCAGCAAAGATACCCATGAGAGATATTAACATAAATAACATCAGAATAACGCCCCTTAATTACTCTCCCTGCCTATATTTTCCCTCTACTCCTTTGACAAAGAGATTCTAGCTTTTTTTTTTCCTTAAATAAGTTGATAAAACATTATCAGTTTAGGTACTTTGTGCTTGATGAGCTGTAAACTTAAGATGGAAGGGGTCAAGAATCCAGATTTTGTCTAAATGTGTGTAGATCCACGTGTCCCAGTGATATAACACAACACAGATCCATTGCTCTCAGCCAGTGCCTTGAGAAAGGACTTCCTAATTTCAAACCCAACAGACTGTGCTCCTTCCATTGAAATCCAGGAGGATACTGGTTTGAACAATTGCAGGATATAGGGCTTGCAAGTGTTATTTCAGCAGTAGGATACCCCATTCTCCCACTATTGCTGCATTCATAAACTGAAAGCAATATTTTCAGTGTTACTTGCAGACTAAATCATGATAGATGTTTTAATTTTGAGGTTGCTGTGCTGAATTGAGTCATTAATAGGATTTTCCCCCTCTCTGTCTCCCCTAAACAATGTCCCTATTTTCCCTTCACAATAAGTCTCCTGACTGCATTTTCAACAACGCCAGGAAGAAGGGAGCTTCTATCCTTCATTACAAAATGCATTCTTAAGGTTAATTTCTTTCCTTTTTATAGGACATGCACATATAACTCTGTTGAAACACTATTTGAGCCTGGAAAGAGCCAATTACTAATGTAGAATCAGCAGGGACACCCAGAGGCTACACAAAATCCCTATTTTTTATAAATCATACTCCTAGTTCAGTGAGTCTGGTGGTTTGTCTCCAGGAGAAACTTAGACCATGTACTTCACCTGCAGGCAAATCTTGTTGCTGGTCTCATTCTTTTTTTTTGCTCTTGTGGCAGCTTAAATTGGCTCCACCATGAAAACTGAGCTGTGAATTCAACAAACAGCCATGGCTGGTGTTGGGCCTTTCACCCCCCCAGGAACATACACGTGGTGAATTCAGGGGCTGCAGTTCACTTGGACTACCTGGGACAAAAAGCTGCTATTCCCTCCTTCACGAGGAAAAAAAGAATTGCTCTGCCAAAATGTCAGCTTGCTGCAGCCTGGAAGAACAAATGCTCTGTGTGTTGGCAGGCAAACAAACCTCACTGGCAGCCAGAGAAGGGAGAAGGGAGAGAGGTGGGTTTTGTTGAGCCCACGAGGTGAGCACGCAGTGTTTAACACAACTTTCCGTTTCCATTCTTCCATGGTAGAGAGGAAAAGGAAGGCTTTGGTCTGAATGAAGCAATTTCCCTTTCACTTAGAGAAAAATTAATAACTGACTTAATTTACTTTCCTTTATGTAAGATGGAGGTGCACCTGAGAGAGTATTTTGGTGTCTCCTTGTCAGAGCACAGAGGAGGGTGCTATGTTATGACATAAAAACAAGGCCTTTGTGCTTGCCCAGGAACATGACACTGTGTTAAATGAGAATCCAATTCCTCCTTGATACTAAAAAATTGCTGAACCCCTCCCAAATTATAAATGTGGGCAGGAGCACAGCTCCTCATGCATTTTGAGACACTGTTCATTTGAGAAAGTTGACTCTGTTCTTGACATTTGCTTTTATATTCATGGCACTAAAGCTCTGGAAATCTGTCGAGGCGGTTTCTTAATAGTTTGGCTTCCAAAAAAATCCGAGAACATCCAGCCAACTAAACAGTCCAACCAACAACATATGCCAACTTCAGTGCTAATTGCTTGTTTCAAGCCAGCCCAGCTGAGTGGCTGCTACCTTACATTTTCACTGAGCTAAACTCAACTTCTAGCTTTGATTTTTTCAGTAACGCAGATTGTAAAAGGAATAATTTGGAATTACTGAATATTTTGGCTGAGCAGAACAGAAGTGCTATCTTTCATTCTTTAACCCCCCCCTTTTTTTATAAAGTTAAACGTTGGCAACTTCAAACTGATTTTGAAGGCAAAAGTGGAAAAATCTTGTTTGAATTGCAGTGTATTGATATTTATATTTCCAACATTTTTTCCATTTTTAAACCATCAGCCAAATCAGTGAAGAACTGTGACTGTTGAACAAATGCATTTTTGGTAAATAAATCATTAGTAAAATTTATGAGTCTGATTCAGTCCACTCTAGATACTGTTTGTCATAATTTTCTAAGACCATTCTTTGCTTGGAAATATGGCTCACTTTAATCTGTTTGTAAATCCCTTGAATTAAGGAAGTGATTGATGGGTAGTCACTAATATTTCCATAATTGCTGCTACGCTACAGCCCAGCATCCCACTGGGCCATATTTTGGGCAAACAAAGCAAATCTCCCTGTCTAGAATCACCCACAACAGGAGTGGTTTAGAAAGAGTAAAGGAAGACAACACCAAAATCGGCTTTTTGGAAGTTGAGGGCTGAAGCAGAGGCAGAGTGAATGGTTTTGCAAGAAATCTGTAGAAGAGATCAGAAGCTGAGCCATCTCCCAAGGTTCCCTGTGGTTCTTTACTACAAGACAATCCTTCCTGGAAAGAAAAGGCAAACCACACTGGTTATTTCCCCATTTGCTGAGCTCAGGATGTGGGGAAGCTGCGAAGCCAAGGATCACCTCAGGCTCAGGGAGCACAGCTGCTGCAGAACTGGGCAGAACAAACCAAATGAAACAGCACTTCCCTCAAAGAGCTCATCATTTAGGCACTACTGGCACCTCCAGTACCTGAAGTGCTGAAGATTACAATTGAAATCAGGAGTGTAAAAGCAATGACACGTGGAAGGCTTCATTACTTTTGCAAATAGTGACAGGCTCACAGGGATATGAGGATCTGAGTTTTAATATGCTGCTGAGAAGGTCTGTGTTTATATTCTTACAGAAGAAGTTATTTTTGAAAAGACAAATGACATGGAAATATGAGAGAGAGAAAGAAAAGCTGTTTTTCTCTTAACTGGCATGCAAATGAAATGGTACAGTTGTTTTTTAGGAATATTTGTTTGCTAAAAGTAATCCAGCTATTTAGGAGAAAGGGAAAATCCAGAGAAGATCATGAGGCACAAATGAAGGGAGGGAGATTTAGCTAAATTCTCAGCTTTCATTTTAATTAACAAGAAAATAACCTGGGAAGATAATGCTCTTTGGATTCTGAATCCAAGGACTGTCCCCTCCCCCCCTAAAAAATCTGAAATCGTTGCAGCACGGACTGTGTTTAAATAAATTTGAACTAGAACACATTTAGCTCTTCATTAAACTAACTTCTACTGTGTATTTATGATCATTGGTTAATGACAATGAACTGAACCACATCAGGTATAGATTGCCACAGAGAAACTGTGTGAAAAGCTGTTTCAAGAAAGCAGACACTTTTCTGTCAGGCAGCAGCTCACACTTTCTGCAACAACTTACTTATGCACCAACTGCACCTCACTGGCAACACAAGATCTGCAGTAAGAGACGTTTCAGGACAGCAAGAGCCTTTTCCCAGGAGGAAGCAGGAGACTGGTCTGCTTAATTAATATTTGACACCACCGAGCAACTTTGTTCCCAGTTTTTTTAATTGAGTGTTACAAGGGCAAGTGGACAGGAAAAGCTCTTCCCTTTCCATTGCTCTACCAAAGACTGGTTACTTTCTCATGGAAAGTTTTTCCATGTGTTTGCAACAAAGCAGGAAGGTTTCTAAAGAAGAGAAGAAAAAGGGTGAGAGAGGAGCTTCAGAAGAGCCAGGGTCTGAAAGCATTCTCAGCATCCTTTCAGCTTCCATGAAAACCCCTGATTTTGGTCATTCTAAACCATAAGAGTTACTTAACAATAAAACTGAATGCACATTTGTCTGATTTTATAGAAAAAGTGTTTGAAGGAAAATGAATAAGGGGCCAAGAGCTCATTGGTGCTTGATTCACCGCAGTGGGATTTAATCTGGATTCACAGGGATAGTCAGAGGTTCCAAAGGAAGTTTCCAGAAGGTAGGAAGGCAGGCTGGGTGCTGGAAACCATCACTGGCAGTGTTTCCCAGCAGGTTGCACCACCACTCAAGTCTGGGTGAGGCAGGTACAAAGTGATGAACTAAAAGCCATCCTGAGGTCCTTCTGCAGCTCTATTTTTGTGATTTGGGACCGGTCTTTGCTGGTGAGCCTTCCTTCTGTGAGCTGTACAAGAACATGTGTTGGTGTTCACACACCACTCCAAGGCTTGCTAAAAGGAGCTGGCATCACTCCCGGGCAAAGCTGGGCTGAGCTGAGCTGGCACTGCAATGGAGGACCTTTGGAGAACACCAGGTTGCTGAGAAACCCTGGAAAAGCTGGCAAATGGCAGAACTGATGTGTTCAGCCATGAGACAGAACACCATGGCTGCAGTCACTTCTGACTACTGCTCAGGACATCATCATCATCATCATCATCATCATCATCATCATCATCCTCCCGGCCGTACTCACAGCTGGCCAAGCATTTCTGGCTCCCTCAGCTGCCTTTGTGATTTAATGGATAAAAACACTGTTCACTCTTTCTGTCACAGCTTTGTGTGTGACTGAGAGCTGGCTGCTGGGAGGGAAGGAAGGTCCACAAGCAGCTCTGGGGCAATCAGAACTGCTCCTGGGTTTCCTGGCTTTCTGGGAGAGGGTTTTCTGTTGACAGCCTTGGCTGTGCACCAAGTGCCCACGTGAAGAGCCAGGCTAAGGAAACCACACTGCTTGTAGCAGAGAGACAGGTGTCTGAATTAAATACCTAGTTCAGGTACCTGAATTAAATAGCTGTCTGGTTTACACCACTATCTATTTACACCACTGCTCTGATATAAATCAACAAATGCAATGAACAGCCAAGCCTGAGACCTCCTCATCGTGTGTTGGTGCCCACTGTCAAACTGGGGCTGTGCCCCATTTCATGACAAGTTACTTCTGGGGTGAAATGTCACTCCTGCACATTAAAAAATTTTATTTTGGAGGGACTGGAGTGAAGCCTAACATGGTCCTCCCAGACAATTGTGATGGTGTGACCACTAGTGTTTAGATGAAGAGCTGTGCAGTTGGTGCTTTGTGACAATCTCAAGAGAAATGGCCAATAATCAGTGAGAGAAATAGAGATGGACCTCAGTGTGTAAATCTGAGGGTGCTTAAACAGGAGTCTTCTCATGTGCAAAATGATGGTACTTGAACATCCCAGACAAAAGAAGCATGAAAGCCTCACTGAAAAAAATCCCTTTTGGGTAAACCACCTCTGAAAACAGTGCACAAAGTACACATGAATCATCCCTTCACCAAAAGAAAACTGAATTGGTAAAAATCTTGAGAAACTGCATTTAACTCTCACAGTATTTGTGTGGATATTGCCAAAATTGAGAACCTAAAACTGTTCTTGTTCCTCTAAGGAAATTCTTGAGGAGAAAATTAAAATTCATAACAACACTTTCTAGAGTTCTGCCGCTTGTGGTAGAAACAATGTTGTAAATTCTTGCATTCTTCCAAAAGGAGAGCTGAGGTTACTCTGTCTTACAAGTAAGAATTGTTAAGTGCTCATTTTTAAGAATCACATTCCCTTAGATGGCTTACAGGAAACCTCATTTATGCATCTGCTTTTTCTTTCCTAGGAAAATGCAAAATTAAGTCATCATGACAACATTTTATTGTGTACAAAATTAGCTTGGTTACTAAATCAGACAAGAATTCCAATAGAAACAGATATAACAATAGTTTGGAAAATAAAGTCCTTATGGTTCCTCCTTCCTGCACTTAGAAAACGAAGAAAGATTAGCCCCATATTATGGCAAGTCCTGTGTTGTTGGCTGTATAGTGCAAAAATGGGGATTTTAAGGGATATAATCCATGCTCCATTCTATTAAACTTGTTCTGCTTTATCCTGACAATGTTCTTTGTATATAAAAAATATCTGGAAATTGAGGATCCCAAGCATCTGTTCTTTATTCTTGTTTATTGTAGATTTTGATTTTATGTTCATGTCACAGCAACCCTGACATGGTTTTTGTGGGTTAGGAGCTGGTGCTGATGACTTTTCACAACACATGCACATAATAAAGCTCTAAAAGGATACAGGGTACAAGGATAGTAAGTTCTGTTCCTACCTAACTTGAGGCCTTGACAAGTTAGACACTTAGCTGACGTGCTTAAATTAGAAACAAGGTCATGTCAGGCTTCCTACAGAGTCAATCCATCCTTCCTGAGGGAGATGCAGCCCACCTATGGAATGAATCACCCACTGGAGGTGCCAGGCCTTCTCCCCTGGCTGCAAAGAGACCCTCCAAGTGACCTTCATCCAAATATAGATTCTTTAACCCAGGTACCTGAAGTTAGTTTAGAGGAACCCAGGTAAGTTTAGATGAGAGAGGGGGAAAAAAAGGCAAGATGACATGGGAAGGCACGCTGTGTTTAAAGAACCACACTTGGCGTTTGAAGTTTTGATAAGAAGAAAACCTGAACACCTTAAAGAACTCCTGTCCCTCATTCCTTGTGTCCCATTTTGGCCTCTGACCTTCCCTTCCAGTAAAGAACCCGAGCCAGCAATAACCCCCCCCGCTCCCGTGCTGGTTTAAGGGGGTCACTGGCTCAGGAATGGAAGGCCACCTGTCCTGGGTGAGACCAAAGGGCCATCCCTGCCAGTCCCCAGTCCCACAACAGCCAGAGTTACTGCCCTGCAGAGTTACTTTCCTCTGATTTAGATGTTTTCTGTCCCACAGGAGGAATCCTTGATGATCCTCCCCTCCTCTGAAACCCCTAAAGGGTGAGGACTTCACTATTTGGTGCAAACTCACAAGAGACTCAAAGTCTTGGGGAACAGTGCCTCCTTTTCCCCTTTTCCAGGCTCAAGAGGACACAATTGTCCAGCTTGAAGATGTGGCTTAAAACACAAAAGGCCTCATAAACACCAATATTATGGAATAATGACATTGAAGGGAGAACACTGATGATGGATCAAGGGCAAGAGCTTTGTAGCCAGCTGGAGAGATGTGAAATCCAGCATACTGGAGGTCTTCAAAAGAGGTCATTCTGCAACTGCCAGCGTTTCTGAGAGGACAGAAAAAAAGCAGCCTCTGAAACTATGCCTCTCCCCACTACTTGAGGAAGTTTTTACCCTGTTGCATAAAAATTAAAATAATTTTGATGGTTTAACTGTCTTCTAAACCAACAGTGAGGGCTAAACTTTAGGAACTGATTGGAACATTTTTCAAACTCCCCTTTAAAAAAAGGGAATGCAGTCAGTCAGTGATAAAAAAAGAAACTATGTTAGGGAACACAGCGTGTTAAGACAATTATTTTTAAAAGTTTAGGCAAAAGACAAGCAAGAAGAGAGCTCAGACTTTTTAAGGAAATATGCTAAGCAGGGAAGACCATGTTTCTCCATGAACTTTTCAGCCCAGCTGGAATTCCAAGTCAGTTACAAAGTGCAGAAACCAGAAAAAAGTTTAAATACTTGTATTATTTTGTTTGTTTGTTTTCACACCAAGTTCCTTCTAGTTGTCTGCTCGTATATAAAAACTTCTCCAGCGGCTGTGACTAACGCCTCTAGTAACCTTTTCCACTCCAAGCACAGGCTTTATTACCTCCTGGAATGGGTATAGCAAGTTTACTGCATGGTTGAAGGTGAAATGGTGCAGGAGGAGAGCAAAGCAGTACCTAATTCCAGAGGGCTCTTCTTAGGGGAGTGAAACAGTGGCGTGAAGGATGCATTTGAATGGTGTTCTCAGTTCCAGGAGGTGTGTTGCTCCTCCAGCCCTGGCAGGGAGTTAATGAGGTGTTGGCAGGCACACCTAAGTGGACACATCGATCCAGATCCTTTGTTTGCAGACACTGGCTGTTATCTCAGCACCAAAGTGCCCCTCAGAGATGGTTGCCCTGCAGGGAAGCACCGAGTTGGCTTTTGGAAAGGAGTGCCTGCACACCCCCCCTCTGTGCCATCCTGCCTGGATCCCCAGAGCCCGCAGGGACGGCGATTCCATGGAAGCATCAGAACAAGCTGCTCCTGCAGAATGGCCCCGTGTGACACATGGGTGACCTGATGATGCTCTGCTGGGGAGCACTGAAGGGAAACACAGATAAAACCAGTTCCTGAGCTTTGGGGTACTGGGATTCCTACCCATCTACAGCTTCTCTTTGTCTTTACCTCACTACCTTTAATTTTTATTTTAGTCTCAAATGCTCCCCCTTTGCTCAGACCCATCTCCTCTCTTTCACAGTCCCAGTCCCTTCCCTTGTTTTCTCACCTTCTCCCACTCTGGATCTGAGATTCCCTGTCCCAATTTTCTAATGGGAGCTCCCCAAAACCATTCAGATCATGTAACAACCCACGTAACAACGTGGCACATGACACATACCAACAGGAGCCTTAATAGGTTAAATAGGTTTACAACACAATAAGTTTATTTTTCTTGTTATTTCTATCGGACTTCCAGATGGTAAAGGGAATCATCTTTTCATGTAAAGTCTCTTTGTGAGGATATACAGCGTCAGATGTCTCAGTTCAAGCCTAAGCCTCTGTTACAAGTACTGATGGGCTGTATTTAGCAATCTTATTAAGAGGAAGCAATAATAGCCGGGAATAATTTGACATCAGGTAAAACCCATCAAATTTCTGAGTTTCCATTTCCTGGGTCCCTGTAAAGTACCTGCTCTCCTGCCTTGACTGAAACACCAAATGATCAGAGAAGCTGCTGAGGGCTGGAAAAAATCCTGACCAGGATGTCACATCTACTCACCATATCCCACCCCTGCCTCCACCTCAAATACGTGTTTTGGGGTGCTAACTGATGGGGTTTTTAAATCCAAATTGATATTTAGGAGGAGAGGAGGTTGCAGAGCTTGGTGGTGCCCTCAGGGCCCTGACATCAAGATGAAAATGGATCATTGCTGATCTATAGAAATATATATTATGTATAAGCCTTTCCAGGTTGGTTTTTTTTGAGTTTTGTGTTTGTTTGTTTTTTTAATATATTTTTTATATCTATACATTAAATTACACACATGGCTGCTGTGATTGCTTTAGTACTTTGGGGGTACATCTGACCCCCCCAACTCCTGAACCAGCCAAAACCACAACAGTGCTGGAATTATATTTTGAAGATGTACAGGTAAGTAACATCTGGAAGTTCTTATATCCAGAATATGGAGATTATTTGTACTTTTGCCACTATGTGGGTTCTGTACTTGTGCAGATTTCTTTCTGCTTTGCAGTGGCTTGGTAATTTTCTATTTGTCTCCTGTGTTGCTGCAACTGTTCTCTCTGACTGAGCATCTGTAACACCCTGAATGGAAACACAGCCAAGGCACTGACACTCTGGGGATTAAACACTTCTGTTGGAGACATTCTTCAAGAATTTTACAGAGGAAAATGATCCTGATACTGAAAAATAAAGAAGCTTCCCCCCACCCTTCAACCTATAACATGGAAAGTACCAGATATGTCCTACCAAAAGGGTAAATTAGCATAGAGAAATCTTAGGGGACTTGGAGAAAAAACTACAGATTCCTGTGTTCTGACTGGCTTTGCAGGCTCTATTTCCAGATGCACAGCAAGCCCTGGCTAACAGCATCATGATTTCAGAAAGTACATTCATGTCAGGCTCAATTCCTCCTTTATGGATGGGCATTATTTCTGGGAATTAGCTGAAAAAACCAGTCATTTCTCAGCTGATTGAGGCTGAAAGGGCTGATTAAACAGCCCTTTTGGGTAGAACAGTAGCCCTCTATAATAAGAAATGGTAAATTATTAACATCATCCAAGGATTTCTGAGGAAATGAAAGATTTATTTTTTTTTTTTCAATTCTCAGAACACCAGGAGCACACTGGTGGGGTGGGGCTGCTTACCCAAAAATTGCCAGGAGCTAAGGTAGCACAGCACAGGCACTTTCATCACCAGATGAGAGGGCAGTTAAGAATTTCAAAGCAAGGAAGAGCCTGGAGGAGGTTTGTCGCAGGGATCAAAACGCTATTCCTTAAACTTCTTTTTCGTAAGAGGCACTTGGGAAGTTGGAGAGTTATTTTTGGAGAGTGACACCGAGGAAAGCCCTAATGCTGTGCTCCCCAGCTGAAGCAGAGATGCCATGCTGTGGTTTAACTCCGGATTGGTGTCTCTTCTCATCAGCTCCAAACTGGCACAGACAGAAGGAGCCACAGCGATGAGCCTGAAAATGCCTTGGCACTTCATTTGGCATCCAAATCCCGTTGGATTTGTTAAAAACTTTGACAGCCATTGACAACTTATTTGTACCACTTGTGATCACAATGTGATATTTTAGGCTTACTGGTGAAAAGGGGGTTTATCTTCCACCATCTCCAAACTTCAGTGTTTCAGCCCGTGTGTAATTCCAGCACTCAGATCTTGTGCTCTCACCAGCTTCTCACATCGTGAGCCAAAGAATCTCTGACACCTTCATTATCTTCAGAGGCATTAAGCCATCATCACATTATTCCTGTCCATTTGCTGCTGAAGCAAAAACTCTGAGAGCTCATCTACACAGCAGACATTGCAATGGGGCTTAAATGAATAGTATACACTGGCTGATACCCCGTGGTACAGATACACAGCTCTGCAAACCAGAAATCCAGCCTTATTATCACTTCAGTCCCTAAAGGAGTCAATATTGGAGGCTGAAATTAATCGGGAAAAATGCGAATTGTTGGAAATCTTCCAGCAGTCCTGCAATGGAGAGTCCCTCTCAAAGGAATCTCCACAGGGAAATGAATGCAATTAAGGACCAATGTAATAAACTGCCAAGAAATCTTAACTAGCTACAGAAGCCTTATTTAAACCCTGAGTTCCCCCAGTGAGGAGAACAGGGAGTGTCATCTGTCCCTGAGCTGCTGCAGAAAAGTACAAAAGTGAATATTCTACATAAGCATCTCTATATTTTCTGTTGCCTCTCTGCAAACACCCTCCTAACTTACTAAAAATAAATTAATAACATTTATAGAGGTCTCCTGTGCAGTTCTGGTTAGCGCCCTGTCTATCGTTCAAAGAAATCCAAATTATTAGAGGCAAAGTGGCAAATGTGTTCTCCCTTTCCCAGTGCTAAACAGGGCTCTGAATTGCTCCCTTTCCTACTGTAGCAATAATTAAAATTAAGAAACTAGCTCAGATACCGGTGGACAGCCACAGGTCCCAGGATGCCCTACAACATTTTGCTAATGAGCACCAGCCTGAAGCTCTTTATGAAAGCAGGTCATCCCTTGAAAGGGGGGCAGAGCATGTGTTGTAATAAGAGACTTTTTTTATGGCTCACAGACCGAAAATATAAATATCAGCTTTATCAGCCACTCTGTGGAGTTTGAGCTGGAAAAAGCCTTTTCCCTAATGCCACAATAAACAAAGCAGGGCAGTGGTGAGAGTTGCCTGGGTCTGTCCAGCAGTCAGGCAGCTGAAGGAGCAGAGAGAGCCCCAGGAACCAAACTGGTCCTGAGGAGACAAAGGTGTGCCGAGAAGCCCCACTGGCTTTGTTTATTCGCTGGAATGTCTCCCATGACTTTGGACTTTGGGTCACCATGACTTTGGACTTCCACAGCTGCAGGGATCATCCTGCCTGGAGTGGATGATTTCACAGAAAAGAGAGAGCCCAGAATAGAAAAAAAAAAGGGGTGTTTGGCTGTTCCAAGAGAACAGACCAGAAGGAGCAGCTTTCCACCCCAGAGAGTAATGAGAGAAATTCAAACACACTCGGAGGATGCAGCTGGATACAATTGTTTAAGAACCACGGAGAAGGAATTCCAGCCTCCATTTCCCCCCCTGCCCTTTCCCCATTAGCCACATCTCCTCTTGTTTTACAGCTGTACCACTCCTCTAATGCCTTATGTCTGTGCTGTACTGTCTGGCCCTGTGTTGTCTGCAGTTTGACAAGCTTTAAAACTGCCTGATTGCACAGTTGTAGCTGAGATCCCGGGTAGCATGCAGCACTTGGGAACATGCCAAACAAAAGGTGCTTTCCATTTGTCTTTATGATTTTGTAGGGGGGGAAAAAATAATTTAAAAGTTTTCCCAAACAGTCCAGAATATCAGTTCTCCGAAGAGAATGACATAAAGCTTGTTTACCCCTTAAAAAAAAAAAAAATCAGTGTGTGCTTTTACATAGAGGGAGATGCTTTGCTTCTGGTGGTGAAGAGCAGCAGCATGAACAGGCAGGATGGCAAGAGCTGGGGCTGGAACAGAGAGGGAGGCTCAGCTCTGATCCTGCGGGAGAACCTGCCCGAGGAGGGAGCTGTGTTTGACAGGAACAAGAGAGGGAGTTCTTTGAAAAGCAAAAGAAAAAGCCAAGGAGCCTGGAAGCGGTGGGATAAGTGCCAGGTAGAGACTAAAGACAATAGCAGGAATTGAGAGGAGGAGCTGCAAACAGGGGCAGGGGAGACACAGCAGCTTTTTGGGAAGACAATGCTCTGGAATGCGGGTGACTGCGTGAGAGGGCTGGGATGTGACAGCCAGGACCCCGCAGAGGGGCACACACAAAAATAGATGGGCTGGGGGAACAGAAATAGAATTGAGGGCTTGGATGAAAGAGGAGCTCAAAGTGCACAGTTGAGGAATTCAGAGAAGGTTTTGCCAACCCAACAGATAATAAATCTGAGGCTGACTGAAAGAAAATCTTTCTACATATTTAAAAGTCACAAGAAGTTTATTGTCAAATTAACCATGGAATTGTATTCTGAAGCAGGAGTTCCTAAGGCTTCTGCTCAGTAAAGCCTCTCAACCATCTGAATTCCTTGTGGGTCACCATCTGAATTGAAAACATATTTGATCTGAAAATTAAATTATTTCCTAGACTATTTGCCACTGCCTCATGGACCAGTAGTCTGAGAATTGTGCCATTTTTAGAGACTCCAGAGGGCACAAGACTGAAGGAGGAGGTGGCAATAAACGTGGGATAAGGAGAGTTGGCTGTGTCCTGCTAGGGGAAAGGAGTAAGATCTGGGACTAAAAACATAGGGAAGAGGAGATGAAAGCAGGGCAGTGGGATATTTTGATTTGAGAGACTGAGCTGGTTGGCCAAAAACGCAGTCAAAAGACAAGGAACAAGGGATGAGGAAAATTGGGTCTAAATCAGACAGGGAGGAAAAGCTCAAAATAAGGGGAGGGTCTCTTCAGAGGCTGCAGGGATCTGAATCTCCATAGTGATGCCAACAAACAAGAAATTGGATACAAGCCTCCATATTCAGTAATGAAACATGCTCAGTCTGGTTATTCTCTTGGTCACATTCCTCCAGTGTTTTTATATTTTACCAAATATAACTGTAGCCAAGCAGATTTTAGGAAAGTACCCTCAGCAAATCCAAGCAAATTCCAAATTTTCCTCCTAAAATCTCAGAGCATTTGGATGCCTGTGGCAGTGTTATAGTGAGAACAGTGTGCTGGGAATAACAGCCCTGAGAGGGCACTGGCTGGCAGACTTGGTACATCTCTGGTGTGAGCTGAGGGTCTGGCATCTGTTTTCTCCTTCCCTTCCCGTGTTTTTACTGAAATTCCCCTTAGAGTCCCTACAGAAAACAAGGGAGAGCCCACCACAGACAAATAACACATCATTATACCACAGAAAATATTCATTATGAACCAAGAAATCTGCCCTGCGGTGGTTATGAAATAATGAGTATGCACAAAATTAATTGCTGTTGGATGTATAAATTATTCCAGATCAAAGGGGGTGTGAAAGGCCACACTGCTGCTGATTTTTACTGAATTTCTGACTGGTGTGCAGGACACACAACACTGATGAGCACAACACTAACAGCAGCATTGCTGTAGCTGTAATTGTCTGCTGCTGCCAGCCAGGGAAAGTCTGCAGGGAGCAAGAATAGCTTTTCTTTTTAGAATAACGGGCATATTTTAGGGGGAAAAAAGTCTATACAAACCCATAGACACCTGGGGTTTTACATGTATGGGTCTATTATGGGTGTAAATTTGTGATATTCAGATAAGACATTGGGAACTGGGGACATGCAAGTCTGAACTTTTCCTTTCTTGCTGCCTTTTGAAGGTGTTGATGAAAATGAGTCACACGTAGAAGAAACAACATGAATTCTGGATAGGAAACCAAAAATCAGTTCACTAAAGGATAAACACATGTAGAAAGATGAATTATTCTTCACACAATTTTCAGAAGTACAAATGGTTGGAGCTACAACCCTGGGACTGATGTTATTCTGTCAGGAACAAACTGAAGACCTCTGTCATCTGCAGCCATAAATTCATGGAAGCACCAATTTCCTAGATACAATAGAAACCCCACCAGAACATCCTGGCTAAACAACACAGGGCCGTTTTTTCTGACTGGATTTAAAATTTCCCTTGTTTGTGTTCATAAATCACACTGAAAAGCCAGACAAAGAACACGACTGCTGATGTGAGGAGCCTGTGCCACTGCTGGCACCACCAAAAGACTCTGTGTGGATTAAATTAATCAGGTTACTCTAAAACACAAAAGAAATCCCAACCAATTTGGAGAGACAAATCTCACTGAGGGAGAAACATGGCTCCATGCAAGAAAATATATTATCCAAATCCATAACAAGACCAAGAATTCAGGTTGATGTTCAGCAGTGCAGCTGCAGAGCTATGCTGGCTGTTCAGTATGAGTGCCAGAGGAGTTCTAGTTCCAAATAAATCAATATAATATAGGCTTTGCCTGCAAAAGAAAGTGGTAGTGGTTTCACTAGGATTGTTTCTTTAAACCAATTTCATTAGACTTGAAGCAAATCCACATGTGGAGACAGTTAAATTGATTTACAACTGGCTTGTGTTGATCTAGCTTAATTCAAAGGGTGGAATTTTATGTGGCAGCTATACATTGATTTAAGTGCATCTGCACAAGACTGCAATTCAATTCAATTTGAACAGACTTAAAATAAGACTTCAGTTAAGCCACTTTTGCAACACTTTAAATAGCAGGTTGGGCTGGACTGGACTAAGTAAACACACACTGAGGTAGATGACAGCAACTTTCCAAAGAGTAGGAGATTCAAATCAATCCAAGTTAATTTTATGGAACAGACCTCAGGCTGCCTATTTGTACAAAACTACAGGAATCAACTAAGAAGCTGACTTGAAAATTTTCTTTTTTGACCCATGATCATTGCATTCTAAAACTGACCCTACTTTTAAAGGGATGTAACCAATTTAAACTTCTATCAATCCTCTCTTTTTTGTCATTATTTACTTAAATTTTACAGGTAAGTTCAACATTCCCCCATTGCCACAAGTTATGGAAAACATATATTAATTATTCCAGCAGCCTTGAAGGACACTTAAAACCCACAAGTTCTTTATCATCAGGATGTTTTCCTACAGTGCACAGAAGAAATAAATGAGAGTTTGCTAAGATACCAAATACCTTTTCTTGTCAGTATGTTCAAGTCATGCTCCAGAGCCAGTTTTTCCGTGGCATTCCCAGTGGAGGAGGGGAGCAGATCACTGATTCCCATCTGCTCCCAGTTCTGCAGTCAGGTGGCAAATCCTCATTTTATTTCAGACCTGAACAGAAGGGGAAGAAAATACCAAAGGGAAAAAGTGAGTTCTCCAATATCCTTTTTGATAAGCTGGGTTTTGATACATTTTTACTTGAAGTTTTTTTTTTTTGCAATGCCTTTGACAGATGCCAAAAGAAACAAAGTGAACAACACTCGGGATAAATATCAGTACAAATGAGATTCATTTATTTGGTGGAAGCAGAACTGTGGTGATAGGGATTAACCTGTTTATTAGCTTTAATAATAGAACATTTTTGGGCATGTCCCTGCAACAACTAATGGGGAAAACACCACCAATCTATAGTCATTTTATGGGTGAAAACACTTATTTTGATGGTGTTCTTCACGGGCCCATTTGTGACATTAGACATGAAGGGAGTCAGGAATGTTAATGTTCTTGGGTAAAACTCAATTGGGTTCCTTTTGCTGGGAATTTCTGTGTGCCATATCATCTGATTTTTCTTTCTTCTTTGTCTTTTCGTTGTTGTTAAATAACAGCAATTAATGGCACGTCAGAAGGCAAAATATTTTTATAGCCTCAGAGATAACTCATCTCTCACAGTCACGACTAAATGACACGTGGAAAGGGACTGGCCTTTGAGGCAAAGCAATTTCCACTGCTAAAAGTGGAATTTTAACAAGATGCTCTTGTGAGGCCCCTTCCAGCACATTTCTGGAAAAGGCTTCTCGTGGCATTTCCAGTCCCCCCAGCAAAAAACACTTCTGCACTAAAGAGGCTGAGGCAGAAGAGCTTTTAGCTGCCAGCCAAGGACACTGCTAGTGCTGCCCCTTCATGGATCTTGGATGACCCCAGGGCTGTTCCAGACTCCACATCCACACAGAAAAAGAACAATGTATTTACTGTCTGCTCAGAGGAAAAGAAATCTGTAATTACTATGTGGGCAGTGAAAAGATGCACAAAGTCTGTCTAATACAGATAAGAAATTAAAGGCTCGCTGGGAAGTGTTATGCTGAACTTTAAAAAACACTCAGAGAAAAAAGAGAGGAAGGACAGCAGAACTAACAGGGTGTGCTGCCTTTCTGTCAGTCTTCTGTGGTGTCCAGTGTTGTAAGTATATCTAAAAAAATAAAATCAAATGTACCTCCTGATCCCACTGAAGTCAATGGTAAAACTCCCATTAACTCAAACAAAACCAGAATTACTTCCACAGCAGCCTTGTGTGCTTGTCACAATATACTGGTCAGTATTATACTCTGATATAATCATCATTAAAATGTGACTGACCCTGGAAGTTTTTCACTGTTGCCCTTTTTACTCTCATTCTGGTTTCCAGAGATGTGGTTCCCCTTCCCACACATTATCATTTTCAGACTAAGGCAGTACAGATTTGCTTGAAAATCAAAAGGCACAAAAAAATTCTACCTTAATATTATAGAATGTTGTTCAGATAATAGTTTCAAGATGCAGCTGAATAGAAACACAGTAAAATCAAATGGAAAAAAAAGGGGCAAGTTTAGAGTGACCATTTCTACCTGTGGCCTCCAAACTGCTATAGCAACATAAACTATTCCTAACAACCTAGAAAAGACTAAGTCAACATAAATTCACCCTGCACTGACCATGGAAGCTTTTGAGAATCCAAAAATTCAAAGAGGTTGAAAAGTCAAACATGTCGAAACAATGACATTGCTAAACTTGCTAACTTGTGGACTTAAAAAATGAGGATTATCAATGTTTATGCAAAATAATTTTAAAAAATTAGTAGCAAACCATTTTAATGAGGGAGGTTAGGATTTGGATGCAAACCTGTTCATTCAAGGTACTTTCCTCAGGCTGAAATCCAGGTATGATTGGTAGACTGGGAACCTATGTGAGGCTGGATTCTATGGGGTTACTAAGATTTTAGGCTGGTCCCCTAAGGAAAAGACTCTTCTTTACTCATAGTTTTTGAGTGCTTGCTTATTTTGTCTTTCCACCAGCAGCTTCTGAGCAGCCCAAGCTCAGCCAAACTTGACCAATGCTTAAATCCCTACAAGTTTTGTAAAAACAGTCAGGTGAAAAAGAGCAGGGCAAGGGGGAGAAGCTGCACTTTTACTTTGAGTTTTGCTTTGCTTGGCACAAAGAATTCACAGAGAAAGCAAACCCACCAAGTGCCGTTGTCTTCAGTCAGCCCTCAGAGTCACTGCAGGACACTAACCCATAAAAATGCAGCTTTTATTACCTCTGGCAGTCCTGGAGTGATTTGTTCTGAGAACAGATGTAACAATAGATGTATCACTGATTAGGAGGTTTTGCTGCTGTCTCAAGGGTGTTCAGGACTTTAACCTCCCAGGCAGAGGGGAAGATCAACAGTGCCCACGCTCCATCAGGAGCAGAGGATGCAGCCCAGAGTTCCTGAGCTGCAATCAGGCTGGGCTGACAGAGCACACAGCCCTGAGTTTGTAACGATTTCAGGACTTGTTGATTTACCCAAAAGGTTGAAAGTTCCCTGACAGCCTTGGTTTTGATTAGGATGCCAGGCTGAAAAAAAATCTGTGGTAATATATTGGAAAACCTCAGGCTTAGTTCCTGCTGCAGTGACTGGATAGGTGCTCACCCTGCTTCAGCCTCATGTGATGTCAGTGCTTATGTTCACTTATTACAACAACACTTTAAAATCATTAAAGCCAATCAGTTCATCTCAAGTAGGAATGACCAATTTAAACAACTGAAATGACTGGATGTTAACTGAAAAAAACTGCTTTTATTGTACAGATAAATTTTATACTCAAAATAATTTTTAAGCAACTGGAACTGAATTGCAAAACTGTTATTTTCATTAGGTGAGCTTAATTAGACACCGGGAGCTGAGGAAGTGAGCTGAGCTTTCTGAGCAGTTCCCTGCTGCACTGCACAGCATCTGCTGGACCAGAAGCATCATGTGGCAGCAGAAGTGGCTGAGCTGATGCCAGGGCCCAAAAAATGTTGCTTAGCAACTTCCCGGGGATGACTCTGGCAATTAACTCTCTTGTGTGTCGGGTGTGAGCTGCTGCTTCACTCAGAACAGGAAAAGACAGAGCAAACAGCCCTCCAGAAGAGCCCAGTAAAGCTGCATGTGCCCATCTGCCACGGGACTGCAGCCAAAGAGCTGGGAAAGAAGCCCTTGTGCAAGAGCTGTTTCTTAACAAGCTCATTTTTTGGACACCCTCGTTCTTTCCATGCAAGTACAGTATACTTTTGAAAGGGATTAATCAGTACCAAAATGTGCACACCTGTTGCAGAACAAGAGCATCTGCACAGGGCACTGCTTCAAAAATGGCCTTTTCAGTTTGCAATCACAGCTGGGTCTGAAATGACTTTCAGCAGTGAAAAGCCCCCGTTTAACCTGAGCTATTGACCTGTCCACAAAACCATTTTGTTTTGCCAACTATGTACATTTTCACTCTTTGTTTGAAACCACATTAAGTAGTGCCTTAGTCTGAGTCAAGGTGTCCCAAGATACTGAGAATGAATGAACCATGAGTCAGCTTTCTCATCTTCAAGGTGGTACCAGGTTGCTCCAGAGCTGGGCCATAATTACAGTCCTCTCTCCAGCTTTCCCCCTGTTGCTTCTTAGAGAAAACCACCCGTGTCCCAGTCTGTGCCCAGACCATTCTTTAAGGTCTCAGCTCTGCAGTGAGCTCAGAGTAGTTTTATCCTTCCTCAGGTGGTGGCAAAAGGCAGTCAGAGGTGAGCCCTGCTCTGGAAGTGCTGAGCAGTGACATTCCCTGTTTGGTGGGTGAGAGGAAGAGGAGGGGCAGGGACTGAGCTCTGCTCTGGGGGGACCAGGGACAGCACCCAGGGAATGGCTGGAGCTGTGTCAGGGCAGGCTCAGGTTGGATCTCAGGCAAAGGTTCTTTCCCCGGAGGGTGGTTGGCACTGCCCAGGCTCCCCAGGGCAGTGGGCACAGCCCCAAAGGCTGCCAGAGCTCCAGGAGGGTTTGGCTGATCCTCTGGGGCACAGGGGGTGACTCTGGGGATGGTCCTGTGCAGGGCTGAGGGTTGGACTGGATGATCCTTGTGGGTCCCTTCCAGCTCAGCATATCCTGGGATTCTGTGATCATTCTTACCAAGTGCCCACAGCTCTTGACCCACACATTTATTTTGTCCTGGGCCACAGGAGGTGGAAGGAATGCTGGAGGTGTTTGGGTGCATCTCATTAATTTCCCTCAAGCTTTCATGTGAACCCATTGGACTGAATTATTTAGGAATTGCTGCCTTTTCCCCTACCATGACAAAACAAGGCCCCAAAAACAAGGCCCTTAAAAAAGGCCCCAAAACAGTGGCAGATCTTTTATAAGGGGAAAAAAACCCAAACAGGTATTTCCTGGGTGCTTGAAATATGGTTCTTTAAGAATGCTAAAAGCCAACATTTTGCGTGAAATTGCAGGGAAGGAAAACCTGAAAGTGAATTTACATTTTTTTGTAGTTAAAAAAAAAAACAATCCCTGAAGGACAACCTCTTTTCCTTCAGTGATTATGACAAGTTACAGTTCCCTTTCAATCAGGATGCAACAGGTTTAATATCACTTATGTAAAAACTGTGGAAAGAATTTGATAACGCACCTCAAAAAAATCAACCAGCTTGTTTTGTGGCAGTCAAAAATAGCTACAGCCTTTTCTGCAATTCAAAATTCAATCATTTAAAACATTACAGAGCCCTTGTCTTCAGACTTCCCAATCAGCTCTTGCACAGGAACGAAGCCTCATTATTGCAACCACTACTGTTGTCTGTGGAGTCAAGTCATTCAAAAAGATGATTTCATGGTGGAAAAGCTGCCCTAATGACAATGAACGTAATTCTGAACATTATTTTGTTCCATGAAGGACTTTTACAAAATTTACACTAACTGATTTTTAACATGCCAGTGATTTTTGATGTACCAGCCACAGAAAACATGCAGCAAATGAAAATGCTCTATGAAGATTGTGCATTTACATAGGGAGTTTACATTTGATTGGGAGTTAAATATGTATAACCACTACTGTACTGGTTATTTCCTTGGCAAACAACTTTGATTTTTTTTTCCCCCACCATCTTTGACAGTGAAATTTTATCATCTATCATAAATTGATCAAAAATGTGTAATTTCTATTGTGGAAGTTTCAGCAGTTGAGGGAGAGTGAGTGGATATGGGGGAGTGCCAAGAAGCAGGTGGATGCACTGAATATTCACTTTTGGTTTCCAGGCAGTGGCATCTAAGACACAAACTCCCACCAGGTTTGGGCTGCAGACATCCTACCCAAGCTATGTTGAACAAAATTGATCCTGAAAGTCAATTTTTCAGCTATTATTAAAGTTCTTGTTTTCTAAAACATCACTCCAAACAGATATGAAAACCTGTGTCATTGCCACATATCCATCCTCCCACCCACACACTGTCTATCTAGGTATTATGTTATCTGGCTGAAAATTGAGTTAGTTCCCAGGTTGAATGAAGTTCATAAAACTTTCAGCAAAACTGGGCTGGATTTTATGAGCATGAAGCCACACTGCAGCTTGGGAAAGGGATCGGGGCAAGCTCCCTCAAATTGCAGCTTCCATGAAAATCATGCAAATTTTTGTGCTTTCATCTGTGTCTTGCTTGCAATTTATGAATTTTCTCAACTTCTAAATCAAAGGTAGGGTGAGAACCTGCTTGAATTCAGTAGGAGAGCAACATGTCCATGAGATACTCCCTGGTCCCCCACAGCCCAAGGAACACTTGAGACCCAAATGTGTTTACAAGTAACAAAGAACCTTGTGTTAGCAACCAGGTGAAAATTAGGGGTAGGAGGCAAGGGATTATGAAGGGGAAATCAAAACACAATGGGCTTAAACTGAAACAGAAAAAAGCCCGTTCAAACCTAAGGAAATATTTTTTTTTTACTCTGAGGGTGACTGAGCACTGTCACAGATTTCCCAGAATGGTTGTAGAACATATGCTGTAGAACAGAATATGCTGAGTTGGAAGGGACACACAAGGATCATCAAGTCCAACCCTTATCCCTGCACAGGACCATCCCCAAAGAGTCACACCCTGTGTCCCAGAGGATCCTTGGAGGTTTTAAAACCCCAGTAGAACACAGTCCTGAGAAACCTGCTCTAGTTCCCCCTGCTTGAGCAGGGGTGCTGGACCACATGAGCTCTGGGGGTGCCTTCCAACCTCTTTCCCTAAAGGAAATGCTGGTGCTTTTGAGAAGTAACTTCTCTAGAAGCATTTCTGGATAAGGACAAGGTGTGTGTCTGTTACTAAGCTTATCTCCAGGTGGAAAACAGGAACCCTTTTGTATGTCAGCATTGCCAGGACTGGAAGTGCATCACAGAGTTCACCTGCACCTTGTACAGCTTTTTATCTCAACACAGCTTGCAGTCTCACACTGCTGATTTCAATAAAAACACTCCAGCCATCTTTAAGAGCCCTCTTCACCTTTGCTAATCAGATTAGGAGGCATGTAATTAAGTTTCAGTTCTTACAAGACAGAAGATTGAAGACCCCTTCTAGAGCACTGATGGGATAAGGAGTCAGAAAACTGTTTTCTTCAAGTGTATTTGGTGGAAGTGCAAGGATGACACTGAGGGATTATACAATATCACATGGAATTATGGAAAGAAACTCAGGCATGTGCCATTTAAAATCTGTCACGAATGTTTCAGGTGGCTCTGAGATCATAGTGCAGCCCAAGGAGTTGGGGGAGATGCACCACCATAAAATCTAACAAAGGATCAAGCTAATACTCAGGATTGCTTTTAGGATGCATGGAAAATACTTCCTCTCCCAGCAAATGATGCCCTTTGGGTGTGAAATGCAGCATGTTGGCAAGAGAGGGAAAAGCTCCTGCTGTCTGTACCATGCATGGTGTTGCTCCTCTGTGAATGAGAGGGTTTGGGCTGCACAGCCACCAGTTTGGCAGAGCCCTCACCCAGAGAACCCTGTTGTACTGTCTGCAGAAGGGGAATCTTTTCTCTTGCTTTCAGTAGCCACCAGGCCCAACTCCTCCTAAATAAACCCAGGAATCAATACAGTCTCTGAAATAGCTTTCAGCTCTTGACTTCATCTTGCTCTGTGTCAGGGGCTCTCAAACTGTGATACACAAAGTGTTTCCAAGTGCTGTGCCTGTGTTCTGCTGCAGCTGTGGCAGCTGGAATTGAATCCCAATTCATTTAACAGCACAAAGTGAAAAGCCTGAAGTGCTCAGGCAGCTTGGTGAGGCTGCACAGCCCTGCAAGAGATGTCCTAGAAAGAGCAAGATGCACAGAGAATCAGGGCTGGGGGAGGTCTCAACCCTCTGCTGTGCTCAAACACGGATTATAGGACGAAAAGGTTTCCTCTGCTCACCTGCACAGCTGCTGCCACTGCTGGCAGTGGTTCCTGTCACTGTTGGGAATGACAAAATCTGGTAAAAGAAGGTTTGGTCAGAATTACTTGTGACCACTGATATGAAATGGAGGCAGCATGAAAGACGGCGAGTCTTAATGAGTTTCCTCTAAGCACCTTCCATCTCACACATCCCACATTAATGCAGTGTTTAAAATTTTATTTCCTTAAGTCAGTAATAGAAAAATTAATTTATGCATTATTAACAACGTAACTTGCCTTTCAGGAAGGTGAACAGAGCTTTCAGAGGCTCTGTTGCTGAGGCAGAGACAGCAGCGCTACCCAAGGAGGGAAGTATTTGGGGCCCTTTCTAAAACCTCTCAAGTGTTTCTGGACACAGCTTCAAAGGATTTACTACTGGGATGGCACCTGTCCAAGCTGGGGGGAGAATCAAAGTGGGGATAAAGCTGGCTTTGGTGTTCAGGAGGGGTTAGAGATCACCCCTCAGTCCCAGCACGTTACACAGAAATGTGGCTTATATGGCACCGTTTAGGTGAAAGGGAGTCCTCTGGGACTCATCAGTCTAGACACAGCAGGCCTCATAACATCTAATTGTCACACAAAGCACCTTGCTCCACAGCAAAGACACAGAGAACAGAAAATCAAGCTGTTAGAAAATCTCCTTAAGCTGCTAGGTATGTGTGAGCTTAACTGTGTGGTGTCTGATATGTGGGAGGCTAAACACTGAACTGGACACCAACCAGTCTCCATTTGTAGAGAGCTAAACTCCATAAAAACATTAAAAAAAAATCAAACCCCACAACAACAACAAAACCCCAAACAAACAAACAAAAAGAGGTAGGGACACCTTCCACTATCCCGGGTTGTTCCCAGCCCCATCCAACCTGGCCTTGGACACTTCCAGGGCTGGGGCAGCCACAGCTTCTCTGGGCAACCTGTGCCAGGGCCTCCCCACCCTCACAGCCAAGAATTTCTTCCTGATATCCAATCTAAACCTGCCCTCTTTCATGTTTGTTTTCTGTTTGTTTGTTTTTAATTATTACTATTATAGGGTAAAGGAAGACAAATACTGAAAGGTTCCCACTAAGATTTGTAACAATATAACTGTGGACATGTGAATATTTATTATATTATAACACATACAATAAATAGTATATCATAAATATATAGTAGGTATTATTACAATATGTATTATATATAAGTATTATGTATTTTTATAAATAAATATATATAATTATGCAGAGACCTGTAATAGTTACCTCAGCACAAAACTGCTAAGACAAGTGGTCATATAATTCAGAGCAAATCAAATACTGAAATTTATGTCACTGCACATCAGCTGGGCACCATGGTAATTCATAGCCCTTTTTTTTTACATATGCTAAATGAGTGCTTAGTTCTTTTAAGCTGATTTTGCTTCTTGGTTTGGGTGGATTAAAAAGTTCCTGAACACAGATGCAAGCAGAAATTCGTGAAGCTGGGTAATTTAACAATTGTAAGTCATAAAGCAATATCCCACTTCTCTTGTCCTATCAGAGTTGGGGTGAGGTGACATTAGTGCCAGAGGAAAAGTATAGCTTTTGCAGAGTTTCTGAGGTAGGGACAGGGGTGTGCACCAAGTGGAACAGAATCAAGCCTCCTCCTTTACTGCAGAAATAAATAATTACTGAACCAAAACAGAGAAGGGCAATTGCCAACGATCACGAGAAGGATTATTTTAATATGGAACAGAGCACTGCTAAAGTAATTAAACAGCGTGTAAAAGACCCTAAAACTCAGTAGGATTTCAACAGCTGCACGTTGGCAAATCTATCAGCACCACTGCTGTGCTTTCAAGTCAGGCCCCACCAGGTCCCAAACTGTTCCATGGTGCTGCTTTTACTGCTCTGCTCTGCCACTCCCTCCCCGTGGAAGTGTCTGTGCCTGCCCCAGGGATAGTTAGTGCAGCCCTTTTGTTTGCTGCCCCCAAAATCCCTTCCCACCCTGCCACACGCTCACACAGGGCACTCTGCCTCCAGCTCAGAGGTGTTTGCTTCCAAGCAGGAGTGGAGGAGAGGGATGGGAGCGTGTGGCAGAGCTCTGGCAGGAAGGGAAGCTTCTCTGCAAATCACCATTTGATAAAATATAAAAATCATTTCCGAGTGGCAGACCCAGAATCCAACTCACAACGCTTAGCCCAGTATCACCATCCTAAAAATAAAAAAACAAAAAGGCATTACACAACCTGAATGCAAGAAGGCAATAAAAATACAGCTTGTTTTTGTGATGGCAAGGTCTTAACTCACTTATTCGGGTTAGAAGCATCATGTGTTGAACCAGATTTCCTTCACTGTATGGCATATGTTTCCTATGAGCTACACCATGGAAAATTTTGGGGATATTTTTTAGTATATTTTGTGGGTATTTTCCAGTATATATTGTATGAAGCTTCCATCCTATTTTTTTTTAAAATATTGTATGTATGGGTGGGTTAACAAGAGATAATACCCAGCCCTGCATAGAGGACATTCATTCTTGGTTGAGTGTTCACAGGGCCCAGAGAGGATGCTCTGTTTCTTTTCTTTGCAGCTATTTGTGGAAAAGGCAACTTGCTAAGGGTTAATTAAAAATCAAACCTGGGTAAATTGATATGCAAAGGAGCACCCAAAGCTGTCCAGACATTTCCAAAGAGGTGGTAACAGAAATGATTGGCTCCCTGTGTTCAGCTCATTCACAGAGACACAGGTTCTATAGGTGATGTTACATTATCAGCATCTTCCTAATTAAATTTCAACAGCTTTACAAGGCTATTACTGCTCATAAGATTCACTTCTAAACCCTGGAACTTTGCTCTTCTTAACTGCCTTCTCTCTCATACTTTTTTAGAGAATTACACTACTAATGATGGGATTAGTATTAAGCCATTTCACTACAAATGGGTTGGATGTACTGCTGATACCTTGAATTAATCTGCATTTGGCAAGCACATCCCTGCCCTTGTCCTGCTTTCCAGAAGAAATTTAGAATGGCAGATTCATTAGATGCCATAAATAAAATGTCTGCAAGGTTAACCTGTGAGATAGGAGTGGTTGCCTTTTATAAGAAGGGAAACTCAGCAGACATTTCCAACTCACACAGAAATTAGACAAAGCTACAGGGGGGGGTTGTGTTTGCTTTTTTTCCCCCCCTCCCACCGCTTTCTAGTAACTGCAACAATTGCTTTAATTCTGAGAGCTGAGCAGTGCAGGTGGTAAAAGTGCAAAGCCTCACTCGTTCACCTTTGAGCTTGTGAGATCTAGTGAGTTTGGCTTCGAGAAGGCCTCACCCTCCTGGTTTGGCTCATCTTGGTGCAGCTGGGACTCCACTGACCCTGGTGACACTGCTGAGTGTGTCATCAGCCAGTCACCTGCCCCTTCCCACGCTCCCACTGCACGTGGAGCACAGCTCAGGCTGAACCACATCATGTTTTCCTTTCTGTAAAGTGGTTCTATGGAATTGGGCAGCGCTAAAACGAGGTGAGGGGAAAAAAGGCTTCCTGAATCATCTACCCCTTTGCAGCACAGCTGGTTAAATGCAGCCTCCAGCCTCCTGCTTGGCTTGGAGGCACCTGCAGCTGGATCCTGCACTAGGTGGGGGAGCTGATGGAGATGCTGAAGGGATAAGAAGTGCTGCTTCCAAGGAAGAAACGCACCCTGCGAGGGGAGGTCGGGGGCAGGATGGTTTCCATGACTCACCTTTTGATAATGGTTCAAAAGGAGTGTCTGGGGACTTGTTACTATTATGGGCCGGGTTATTGGCCACATAAATCAACCAGAGTTCCTAGAACAGCGCCTGACCTGTTGCAGGAGGTGTTACACTGCCTGAGCAGGGGCACAGGGAATAAGGGACATTACTTCAGGCTTCTGCTTAGCTTGGAAGTGAACTGTTGCAGACAAGGGTGGGGGGGGGGGGAAAGGAGAAGAAAAGAAAAAAAGATTGATTTTCCTTTTGGCAAATATTTGGCTACAAGGATCTGCTCATCTGTCATTTGTCTTGCCTTGAGAATTGGCCTTTGCAGAAGGAAACAAACAAACACTGCTCTACTGTATGGCATTTGGTGTTGGCATAAAAGCCTTGCTGAGGATAACAGACATTTATAGAGCAATTCATGACTTTAAAATTATCCCCCTTTGCCTTTGCTTAGCATTGTTTAATCTAATAGCTTGCATTTATTTGAAATGGATACAGAGTGGATCTTGCTGCTGGTAGCTCCGTGAAAAACTGCTGTCTGTTAGGCAGACATCACTTTTGTGCATTTAACATCCTCTCCAGAGGACAGGATTTCACATCAACAGCTACAGGCAGACTGTGTTCCTCCCCTATTCCTTAGAGGGGGCAAAGAATGTCTGCACCTGCACAGGTTCCCCAAAAGACTCATGTAATTCCCCAGAAGAACCTTATACACGTCACTGCCATCTCCCCCTGTGTGGGAAACAGAAAATGGGTTGGAAAGAGAAAATATAAACTACTATACTTGATCCTGTCCAGCTTGTTCCTGTTCCCTCAAGGGTCACTGCCAACTGCCAAGGGTTGGTGTAATGCTGCAGCTTCCAGAAAGCTGCTGTGTGGACAGACAAATTCAGGGACACGAAGGCAGCCCACTCACACCAAACTCCCTGACAGCTCATCCTTCACATTTCCTGCCACCCACTCACTCACAACACTCCCTGCTCTGCCAGCACAAACATGGTGAGACAGGGAGTCGGGCTTTAATTGCCAGGAGTCTTATCCTGTGGGTACCTTCTGGGAGATAACAACTTCACAGCCAACTCCTGTGAAGCACAGCTAGGACTTGGTCACCACAGAGAGAGAGGAAATTTCTGTATCTCTTGGAATAATTTAATTCTTGGTGATTCTTCAGCTAAAGTCCATTATCCTCCAGGAAGAGAGAACTTGGACAATTAATGTCCATATTCTCATCTTCACCATCCCCTGTCTTGCCTTGCTTCAGCATCACAAATAAATGGATAATTTAATTCCCTAGCTGACAACGCTCAGAAGAAAACTCCAGGAATAGAGAGAGTTATTTATGCCTGAATGTAGGGCTCACATTCATATTTATGTAGCTGGATAAGCATTCTGACTATCAGGGTTATTATCACATCAAGATTTTTAAAGGCAGCTGATCCAAATAGCTTCCACAGAGATGTCACTCAATCCCAGCTCTTTTCTTCTGGGGTCCAGGAAGCCTTCATGATGCACAGAGTGCACCTTTGTGTGAGCTTAAATCTTAAAGAAGGTTTGTTTCCCACCAAAGCAACGTGTTTTACTGACAACCAGTGAAAAGCCCAAGATTCACAAAGCAAATCACTATTTTCACGTTGAGTTCCAGGCTTTTCTCCAGGCAGTATTAACTTCTGAAGTGCAATAAAAACCCTTGCAAAGCTGGGAATACCCTGACAATACCCTGACAATCCAAGCAATACCCTGACAATCCAAGCAATACCCTGACAGTGAGAGCTCTCATGACCATAAGTCTATTATTACATCGTTCACACTTGTCTAATTACTTCAAGGTTTCAAAGGTAAGAACTGGAGTTGTGGTGTGAGAACAAGCTCAGGCTCAGGGTGAGGTTTTGGTGCTTTCTGGCAGGCAGGTTTACTGTGTGACTCGGTGGTGATGAGTGCCCTCAATGGGGAGGTGAAAACATGACCCAGCAGTGGCCCCCCAAAAATGGAAACCATTTATTTTGGGAACAGTTGTTTTAGGAAATAATAACAGATACTCTTAAATGAGCTGTTTTCTAGGTTTTTTGGTAATAAACAAACACTCCAACACGACTTTAAGAGCAGTTTAGGGATTTTTTTTTTTAAGGGTTTGAAGGCAAAGCAATATGTAATACCACAAAATTTTGTTTTCAGGTGATGTTAAATGGACTGCACCCCTTGAAAACTCCAGAGCTAACAGGGGAACACAAACTAGGCAAGACTTTGGGCACGAAAGCTCTGCCTAAATTCAGAGGTGGAAGGAACAGCCTTTAGAGCTAAACACAACCACCAAGTGCCAATGCAAGTGAGCAGAATTCTCTGTGCTAGGCTGGGTGTGTTAATTGTTTAGACAATGAAATAAAAGGTGTTTGGCACCTTGAAGTGACATTAAGGAGGGAAGTGTTGGGCTGGATAAGGGACAGGGAAGCAGCACAGCTCCACTGAGAAGGGATGAGACCACCAGTGGCAATTCCTGGCCAGGTTTTCAGCAGGGGGGCTTCCTTTTGTGAGGTTCAAGGATTAGGATAGGTGACATTTTCACAGCAAGGCTCTTAAATCGCCAAGTGTCCAAACAGTTTTCATTGTGCTTTCATCCATCCCCTGCTAAGTATGAGCAGCAGGGGGGGAAAACTGCCTCCGTGTAGGGAAGGAGAATAGCTCAGCACCTGCTGGGCTGGAAAATGCAGCCATGAGGAGCCTAAACGAGTCGGCAACAGGAGGACACCGTGACTGGTCCTGCAGCATAAACTCAGCTGCAGATAACGCAGCTTCCCTGAGGTATGTGAGGTTCATGAGCTAAAACCTGGCTGGCATGGGAGGTGTTGTTCAGAAAGCCCACAAAATGCAGGAAAACTGGCCTTGCTCTCGGGGAAAACAAATAAAGAAGGTGAAAGCAACAATTCCAGAGTATTCAGGACTAAGAGAGTTGCAGATTTCTCTCCATAGAAGCTATGAAAAGTGTCCAAACCTATGAAGGCCAGCCAGTACCAGCCTTGCCCAGCCAAATGCACGTTGCCTCATGGATCCAGAAATGTATTTTATCCAGAGTTATGGTGTCAGCTACTGGGAGAAGGCACTGCAGTCAGGTGTGAGGAGCAGTGTCTCCACCAGCACCTCTTCACAGCTGCTGGCATTAGAAAATGAAAGAGGGAGAGGCTGCTCTGAGCCAGAAACAGCAGAGCCACATTAATAAAATACTTCTTTTCATCCAGTCAATGAACCCAGGCAAGGCCCTGCATCGATTCCCCACCCCATGGGTTAAATTCCTCTCTGCCTGATACTTTATGCTGCCAAGACATGCCCCGAGATCTTAGAGCTGACCCTGAGCCAGAAACCTCCTCAAGTCCTTTCCAACTTAATTTTCCCCGTGACACTGTAAAACAACCCATTTTGAATCCTGGTAATGAAAATGCAATTTTCTTCCTGCCAGGAAAGTTACTTCCTACCAGTAAAAAAATCTGTGCTGGATTTCTGCTGCTTTTAACTCTGAAGAGAACACTTCTCACAGGATTAGGGCAAAGCAAGGCTTTTTTATCTAGAAGTCAGATTTTGTGATACACGGTAAACACGTTCCCTCTGTGGGGAATTAATGTCATTTTGATGGGATTACTGAAGGAAATAAATACTTATGCAACAGAAGTGAAGATTTTGACCATTAGTTTCAAAATGACTACAAGAAAAGGGTCTAGTGATGGATTATATCAGCAAGTGTCTGGGTACAAGCCACATAGCAGCAAAATGCTCCAGGATCTTAATTGCCAGAAGTAATTTTTGGTTCCAAGCAACTTCTTTTCCCCCCTCTCCTTTCTTTTTAAAATTTTCTCTGTATGGGAACTGGTGTATTGATATTGAAAACTGTCATTAATCCTTTTCTAGGACATTCTTCAATTAAACTAAATATAGCCACAAAAATCCTCTGTTAGATAAGATAATAGGGCACTGCAGCAATAGTCCACCAGCTGTTAATGAGAGCTGTTAACTCCCTGAGAGAAACAGAGGGGCTGGCACTGCTGCACTGTTAAACCCTACAAGGACAGAAGTACATATGTAGACCCAATTAAGAGAGGGGGCGACAGCAATATAAAAATATATGGTGCAACACCTACACAAACTTCTGAAGGTCAGCACGGCTCGGGTGTGGCTTTAGAAAACATAATGTTGGTGAACAAATTTGTTTTGTTACTGTTTGGTTAGTGCTGGAATTGTTTTTGTTTCTGTTGGTGAATTCCTGAGTTAAGTGAAACACCTGATTTAGATCAGAGGAGATGCTGATTGTTTGCCTTTGGGAGAGGGGGAACGTGACTGATAAGACACTTTTCCTCTTGAGGAAAGACCCAAACATGGTGGAGGAGAGTGTGTGGGTGAGCTCACAGCACCCAGGCTGTTCCTGGGGTCTTGTCTGCTCAGCCAGTGTTTTTCTGTTGAAAATTATAATTATACTGCTGCTATTCTATGGAATTACATGGTATGTACACATAATAGACTGAACACAGTCTACTCACACAGTCAGAAGCATGAAAACTGTGTGAAGATGACAAGAAAAGAAAGCAAGGAAGAGGAAGAGAAAGAAATGCATGGGTGTAAGAACAGAGAAAGGACTGTGTAGTGCTTAGCATGAATAAAGAGCCAATAAACCCATAACTGTACCAACTTTTCTTTTTGCATTCAGGTTGTTTCATTCACCTGGGCTACCAAACAGTTAAATCTACATGTAAACAGCAGGAACAGCATTGTCTACAGAGGAGATGAGGGAAAGGTGGTGAGTGCTGCACCTGGACAAAAATTGGATGAGTCACCAGTACAGCAGTTTGTGTCACTGTGCTTTGCTGTGCTGAGAGATAAACTGAAGGCTTCAGCTCACTCAGAAAATGCCATCACTCTTCAGGAAGATGCCTCTTGCTTCGAGGTGGTCTTTCATTTGGCAGAGGATGGAAATTCAACTGTGACCCCTCCTTTTATTTGGAAAGTGGGAAGAAGTGAAGTGGGAGAGCTGGGTTTGCAATTAGTGGTTTATTTGGTAGCACTTCACTGCTGCCACAAACTTATTCCAAGCTGGGACTGCAAGTTTAACAGGCTGGAATACCTGTCTGAAGTGCAGGGATCTCTCTCCTCTGACTTATAGCCCCATTGGGATTACAAATATGGCCCAGTATGACTATGGGAATACCTGCCCAGTGGAATTCAAGCACCAAGGCACAAAGCACCTCAGTCCTGTAGATATGTCCAGGTAAGAGGTAAGAGTGCTCTCAAAAAATCACAATTTTAAACTGCTTTAAACCTGCAGAGCTCAGGTAATCTGTGGTGACCTTTTTTTTTCCTGAAAAGGCCAATGTATAGGGATGAAATGAGGGCATCTCAGAGAGATGTGAGTAACCCATGTGAGGAAGAAGAGCTAAAATTGAATGAGCAGAGGGGAAGGAAGAATAGGGTGGCTGTGGGCTACCATGACTTGCCAGTTCAAAACTGGCAATTCCCTTCAGGTAACCTTAATTTCCCTCTGTCTACATGGTCAGGGAAAGCTCCCCACGCTGTCCCCTTGGAGGAGCCTTCCCAGGAGGGCTGTTCTGCCCTGCACAGACACCTTTGCCACCACCCCTGTGAACGGAAAAAGGAGGCTTTCCATGTCTCACAGTCACCTGCATTTGCTTTAGAAGTACATTGCCTGGGGACTGTGCCTTCAGGAACTGCTGCCAAAAAACCCAGTGTGCTGACTCAAGCCCTCTAGGTGCACCCTGCTGTGTTAATGGGGCAGGAGAAGTGTTGCCTCCGAGGTCTGGCAGCTCCAGGAACAGATGGCAGGGAGGTGTGGGCACGGCTGGGAGCACCTGCACTTGGCAGGGCTGCTGTCTCAGGGATCTCTCTCAACAGAGCTCATTCCTGCTCTCCCCTGCCCCATTTCCTACTGGAGCAAACAGAGCCATTATGGAGTTTATGTAGAAAGGAGATTTAACACTTGGACTGGTACTTTTCTGCTTGAAAAGAAGGTGGTAAACAGAACAGAAGACCTGAAGGCACCAAGAACACTGTTAGGGGTAATTCTGTCACACTACTTGTTCTTCCCAGGCTTTGGACAGGACAGGACTGCTGCCCACATCTTACAAGAGAATATTTCACACAATATATCTGCCAGATTTAACTTGCCTTCTCAAAAGAATAAAACAGCTTATGTGCAGTAGGGTTCAATAATCTCAGCTGAATGTCTCTTCATTTATTTGAACTTTGAGAAATGACACTTAAGACATGTTTCATTCCTGGCTTTAAAGAGTCTTTGCAACACTTTAGATGGAAATTTCAATGATACAATCCTCAGTTGTCATGTCATTGTTAAACATAATGGTGCCTTTCCTCATAGGAAAGGTGCTCCATCCTTCTGATCACCTTGGTGTCCCTCCTCTGGACTCCAACAGGTTGATGTCCTTCCTGACCAAAGAAGTGCTGGCTGAAGCTTCATTTGGATGCAACAGATTCCTCTGAGGAGTAGCTGAGGCAAGCAACTAATTGCATGTGCCAAGAAGCTGAATTAAACTTTACTTCCCAGAGATTCTCAAGTGTTTTCAGAATCTTGAACTACCAGATAACTGCAAAAATGCTTTGTAAATAGTGGGCATCTCTTATCATAGCCACTCAGTGCACTGTTATTTTTAATAACAATGTAAAAACTGAGGAATGTCTCATTGCAATTTCTATTTAAAGTGTTGAAAAAACTCTTTAAGGTCAGGAATGGAATGTGCCTAAGGGTGTGTCTAGATATTAGGAAGAAATTCTTGGCTGTGAGGTTGGTGAGGCCCTGGCACAGGTTGCCCAGAGAAGCTGTGGCTGCCCCTGGATCCCTGGAAGTGTCCAAGGCCAGGCTGGATGGGGCTTGGAGCAACCTGGGCTAGTGGAAGGTGTCCCTGCCCATGGCAGGGGTGGAATGAGATGAGCTTTAAGGTCCCTTCCAACCCAGGCCATCCTATGATTGTATGATATATATCTGCAGATACTTCTGTGTACAAAGGTACAAATAACAGCAGGAGAATACCAGGACTTGAACTGGCACTGCTTAGCTTGGAGCACTCATCAGTTTTTATCAGTGTTAAGTTCATTCATGCTAAAACACTGAGTAAATGCCTTGAATTATATGCTAGGAAAAGAAAGATTTTTAAAGTGACTCAAAAATTACACATATCTTTGGTCTAGATCAGGACAGGACTAAGATGAGTCTGAGGAACAGAACTCTTCAGTCAGATCATGACTTTTTTTCCCAAAGTCACTTCTCAGAATATAATTGTACTTTAAGTACTATTCAACCCACTTATGTTTCACAGTTGTAAACCATCTCTTGGGTGGTTTTTTTTTATTGCATAACATTTTGTGGCTTCCAGCTTACACTTCTCCTTGACAGCCTGAACTTATATCAAAAGGACCAGATACTTATTTTTTTTTTTCTGTGGGAAGCTTAGCAGTGAAGTGTTCTTGCTTCTTAAGCTCTGTCACTGACAATTACTGGTAAACAAAATCAGGAAAATGTTGACTAGTCCAAAGTTCCTTTTCCAAACTACTGGCTGCAGTCAAGAGATAATTAATTCACTCTATGGATTCAGAGCTCCTGGGGAGGGGGTGGGAAATGAGAGTAAGTCATTAGCAAGGCTGTTCATGCAAATTTCTAATTTCCCAGCACTGCTTGATAAGAAGTACTGCACACTATTAGTGACCCGAAAAATATGTCGCTTATAAATCTGAAATATTCCCATTTAGCTTTGGCTTTAATGGCTCCTTATTCCTCAGCATCATTATGAATATGGAAATAAGAAAGCAGTTTTATATAAGCATGATTTATACTGTATATGAGCGTGATTTATGCCACCTGAGCACCTTTTCCAGTAGAAACAGTGGAATTTGGTAGAATGAAAAAAATAAGGTATGTGGAGGTAGGGAAAAGAAGCTATCAGAAAGAGGATGTGCTGTGGCTTGGATACGTAGGGTTGAAGATTCTGTGATGACAGTGAGCAGTAAAGAAGCTTTTTAAGGCACTCAGTAGTGTTACTGCACCCTGAGCACCCTATATTAGACTTAAGGACTTTATACAGCAAAGGGAAATTTGTGTAACACATATCAGACAGCAGAGGCTGAAGGAAGCATTTCCTCTGCTTCCCTAAGCCCTGTTTGATACAAACAACATTTTTTGCTGGATGAAAACAGGAAGTTTTGAGAATTACACAGCACTGGACTGAACCAACACTGAGTGCTTTGAGGGACAAAATACCTCCTGGATGCGGGATGACTTTAAAAGAGCTCAGCTGAGGAAGCTGCAACCATTATTCCTTTTTGGTATTAAGACCCTTATTGCTGCCCTGGGAGCCTGTGGGTGGTTTGCTGCATATTGGAGTGTCTCCATTTAATTAAGGGCTGCACAACATCGGTACAACTGAGAGGAAATCTCTGGCCTGAGATCCTGACTCAGAGCACATCAATGCCAGGGCAAAGACTCCCATCAACTCCGATGGCTTTGAAAAAAACCTTCCTGAACTTGTCAAAGAATTTCAAAGGCACGAGACAGCTGTACTTTTGCTCTTTAAATCACAGAAGTGGCTTTTCATTGAAATGAAATCCCCCATTCTGCTTACAATATACGTCTCAACGCTGTCCAATTTCCTTTATTCTCAATAACTACTGGTACAAGTGAAATATGGAAGAGAAGTGTATCTACGAGGAATGGAAAGCAGTTATAAATTGCCATGTGTCATAACAGAATGCAACACATCTCCATCACTTAAAAAAAGCTTCTTGACTAAAACACCGTGTTAAAAAAAAAAAAAGTGGCAAAGGAAATAAACCAAATAAAAAGATGATACTTGGTTAAAAAGTCTTTTTCAGTCTGAGTTTCCTCCTTTTTTTAAGTTCTTTTGTCAGTGGGCTCAGAGTTTTAGCTAGTTTGAGGTTTCATAATTTCTTCTAAACATTTTTTTAAGTCATATATAAAAAATAAATAATTGGTTACATGCTTTTGCCAAGAATAACCAACAAATGGTTTTATGTTTGTTCCTTTCTTCCTCCTTTGCCTTAACCATCTATCTTTTGCTAGTGTAGAAAATAGAAGGGGCAGGGAGAAAAATAAATAAAAAAAAAAGCCCAAACATTGAAACCCAGACAGGGAAAATTACTTTTGTCACTTGTGTAGGAAAATGCAAAATGATTACAAGGTTTCCATCAAATGACATTGAATGCTTCGGTTCAAATGCAGTTACCACCTGTCATGACCTCGGGTTTAGGAGAGCCTTTTTGATTTATGAACTGCAAAGTTATTCACTGAAACAGCATGCAAATTTTACAAGCCCTGAGAACAGAGAAGTGAACAGAAATGTAAAATTCAGCTCCTGGGTTTGCTGGGGGTTGTTGGCTCGGTTACAGCAGCGCTGGGGGCTCCCTTTTGGCTCTGGGCAGTGACCCTTCCATGCTTTTACAGATTCTCTGGTGATAAGAGGTTTGAGCTGGTTGGTGTCAGAATAAGCCAGTACTTAACCCAATAAATCACTGTTTTCTTTGCAGAGGAAGAGCAGTTTGTACCAGTCCCCTGTCAGAAGAAGAAAGCCTGATCCACAGGCTCTGGGGACACTGCAGTTGTTGCTCCCAGTTCTCACACTGGACTGGTCCAACAGAGCCTATGGAAAATTGCTCCTTGTGCTGAACTGGCCAGAGAAGGGACTGCTGCAAACTGCTCTTCCTCTGCAAAGAAAACATTGATTTATTGGGTTAAGTGTTGGCTTGTTCTGCTGACACCAAGCACCTCAGGGACTGCGGGCAGGGAGAGAGAGCATTAATCATCAGGACAACGAGGTGAAGGTGTTTGTAGCTCTTTTGTGAACTGAGCCAGAGGTCTTTTTCCAGGTACTGATTGGAGCAAACACTCCTTTGTAGTTCTTGGCTTCTCATCTTTTGTTCTACCTGAGGTTCCTGGCAAAATAAGTGTCAAGTTTGGCCTCTGTCTGAGGAAGTTACCTGCCACGCAGTATCTCGGGTCACTGATACAGTGAACAGAAATGAGATACAAATCCATGAAGAAAAAGTTTCTACTGCCTTGCTAGTGGCCTTTTCACATTTTTTGAGCTCTCCAACTCGTTCAGTTCCTCAGGGCATAAGCAGAAGGCCTGTCTGTCTTTCCTAAGGGGCTCCTTAGCTAAGTCAGGTGGATTGACAGCACAATGTAGAATCACAGAATTATTAAGGTTGGAAAAGACCTTCAGGATCATCGAGCCCAACCCTTAACCAAATACCACCATATATTATAGACACAGGAGAGGGTTTCTGGAGGGTATCAGTCACAGATAATGCATAGTTTTCAGTATAAACATGAACCACTGCTGTTGGGGAATCACCCCCCACGCCCTCAGCAAAATCACTGTGATTGCAAATACAAAGTCCTGAGTGAGAAAAGACAAAAAGACAAGGTTTGGGAATACTATATATGATTATTGTAAACATGATTGTTATTTAACCCTGCTGATGATAAACAACATTTAGCAGACAACAAGATCTGGTGCATGCAAGCAAAGCCCGCTCTCCCCACAGCTTTATCTCTGAACACTCTGCAGAGGGGGAACATACAAATGTTTCCATTTCACAGACAGGGGAATGGGCACCTGGTGAGGTGCAGTTGGGTATCAAGCTGTTCAGCAGACAACCCCAGCATGAGGAATTACAGTTCGTGCTTCTTAAGGCAAATTTGACTTTCTGTCCACAAGGTATTTCATTCTCCATTTAAGTATATTCCTCTGTAAAACACACATTATACTGAAAAATCCGTATTAGGGCAGAGTAAAGAATTAAGGGGAAAGACAATATATTGCTTATATATGCTGCAGCTGTAAAAAGCTTGCAGGGTATACCCTTCTCTTGGTACATATAAACACTAATGGCATTCATTAACACAGGCTCTGAGGCAGAGTCACAGCCCCTGAAACGAGGAGAAAAGGAAACCCTTGATTTTCATGAACTTTGCATTCAGTTCTGAGAGAGACTGGTTGGGTAAAATCTCCTTTCTCCTCTGGCTGATGCCCAGAGCCAGCTGAGGGGAACCACCGACCTAGCAAAGTCGTATGAGGCAAAACCTCCCAGGGAACCAGGCTGAGAAGTAATGCCTGAAAGGCTTCTTCTACAGACAGAACCTTGTTTCACCTGTGCAACTCACCATTTGCCTAGGAACCAAAATGTTTTTAGAGGATAAAGAAGGTATGGCTGATGAGAAACCAGACCTGAAGTTCGTGTGTGTGATCTGATGAACTTTGCTTTAGGGGTTTGAAAATGCCCAGATGTCACCGGTGCTTTGGTTAAAAGCTGCTGTCTGAGCCGTGCCAGGTTATTTTGCTGCAAGGTAAATGTAAAAGACATCCTGCAGAAGGCTCCTTAGCTCAGCACGGAGCGAACCACCTCCTCAGCACTGCACTATTCACAGCTCAGGGAGTCAAGGGCAGAGCAAAAACCAGCTCCTGCATCAGGTTCCCCTGGCACAGGCCGGGGCAGCACTGATCGCTCTGCTTTGCCAGACGGGTTTCTTTTCCACAGGAAACGGGGATTTGCTTTCCTTTTTGGCAGTTAACAGGTGCTTAAACTTCTAAAGTCTGGTTCCTGCTGAACGCCTTCAAAAGAAGCCGAGCAGCCACCCTGGAGCAATGTGTTGACGTTGTAAAAGGCTGTAGGGATTTATGAACAAAAGGAAAAAGGAAGGTTGTTGCTGCACTGCAGACAGGTGACAATTAAATCATTTTAAACACCAGCTTGATGTGCTGTGGAAGGCATTTACCATGCTATTCCTATCACGCTAAATACCAATTAAAGACTTGTATTTCATATGGTTCTCCCGTACCGCAGCACTCCCCCAACCCCTTTTCAGTTTTTCAATAACAATTTAACACCCTCATGCCAAGCTGGGGGAAATTATCTTGCAGCTGCAGCATCTGCTCCCGAGCTAAGCCTGGTATGAAAGCCCTGTCTTCCTCCCCTGCTTTGTTAGGCAGCTAAAGGACTGTGGCATCTCTCATTTCCTCCCCAGTTCTCAAACGAGAGGTGTTTGATTAAGATAAACGGGTGTTTGCACTGTTTTAATGAAAAAAAAAACCCACAGTGACAGAGCTCACTTGTCTACTACGGGAAACGTGATCCTTTGCTGTGTGGAGAATGGAAGCACGTGCTCGTTTGGAGAGAGGAAACTTCGGGAAAACAGAAGCAATGCCACCTTTTTGCAGCTGGTTACAAAGTATTATGTGTGATAATCTGCTCTTCACTTATACCCATGTAAATGTTTTGCCGTGGGTACTTTTCAGTTCAAGAGAGGCCACAAAGCAAGGCTGAATGCTGCCCCTTATACTGTTTTTAAACCTGGAATATTATCTTTCTCGGGTAAAAAATAATGCTTGGCATCCATCTGCCAGTGCCTTGAAAGAACATATTTTTCCAAGACTAACTTTTTAAGTCTTTTAACTTTTAACTACTTTAGGTAAAGCCTTAGGCTGGCACAGTTCCTGATCACCTGTTTTTTTTCCAAAGCAAGCAACCCAGCCAGAGGAGGCTGCACATGTGGCTCCCAGCAAACAGAGCACACACTTGTGCTGTCAGAGCATCTATTCATCCTCGGATAAGAAGCCTCACACTGGCAAAATGCTGAGATGTGGCTTTCAGGTGAGGAGATCACAGGCCTTTTGTGTCCCTGCTGTGCACTCCACACCACTTTTGTTTTCAGATACTGTCTTTAATAATTTGGTATTTCTTCTAATCACAGAGATCTCTTTCTGAAAGAAAACCCAGCTCAGTATTGGTTTTGGTGATAATTTCTTTAGGGAGAGGTTTAATTAGGAATGCATTAACTATTCTTATGCTAACCAAGAGGTGTCCTAACCAAGAATAGTCAAAGCCTGAATCTTTTGCAACATTTGTAAAAAGAATGAGACATCTTAGGAGGGAAAAACCCCATGAGAATCATAGAATGGTTTGGTTGGAAGGGACTTTAAAGCTCATCCAGTGCCACCCCCTGCCATGGGCAGGGACACCTTCCACTAGCCCAGGTTGTTCCAAGCCCCGTCCAACCTGGCCTTGGACACTTTCAGGGGTGGAGCAGCCACAGCTTCTCTGGGCAACCTGTGCCAGGGCCTCAATACCCTCATGGTAAAGAATTTCTTCCCAATATCCCATCCAAACCCACCCTCTGTCAGTTTGAAGCCATTCCCCCTTGTCCTGTCACTCCAGGCCCTTGGAAATAGTCTCTCTCCATCTTCCTTGTTGGCTCCCTTCAGGTCCTGGAAGGCCACAATTAGGGTACCCCAAAGCTTCTCTTCTCCAGGTTGAACAATCCCAACTCTCCCAGCAGAGCTGCTCCATCCCTCTGATCCTCTTTTTGCCTCCTCTGGACTCTCTCCAGCAGCTCTATGTCCTCCCTGTGCTGTTCCCCAGGGCTGGAGCAGCTCTGCAGGGGGGGTTCTCAGGAGAATAATGTTTTGCTTTTATGTCAGATTGGATCTGGGTTTTGTGAGTAAGAGGTAGAATGACCTTTACAACAACTGCAGCATTATTTTCAACATTCCACAATTATTTTTTTTTTTAGCCTTCCTTAAATAAGGATGGGAAAAAAATAGATTAAGAACTAATCTTCACAGCTTGCTTTCTATTAAATCTGTACACAACAGCTCACAGAAACCCTGATCCTTCAAGAGAATTTCACGTGTAGATAATCTTGTAATAAATTATGTCCCATTATGAAGTTATTTTCTGTATCTATAGTCATTAGTAAAACACAGCTGTAAATAGGTATAGCAAATTAGGGCTGGTTAGGCAGCATCCATCTTTTCCTCTCCTCCTACAAATGCTGTTTGTGCAAGCTTGAATGTTTCAATGGCAGAATTTTAATTTTGCAAAAGGGGGGAAAAATCCTTAAATATTTAAAAACAAATACACTGGTGAATAGTGAGCAGCTGATGAACTGAGAACAACATTTCTGAGAATTCTGTCACTTAAAGTGGAAAAAAGTCTGGGTTTGGTTTTTCTTTCATCAGCCCAGGAAGTTGATCATCTGTTTGTTTTTCAAAGGCTGGCATTTTTTGTAAGATATAATTCCAGAATTTTTTATCACTTTTAGTTGCAACAGACCTCTTATCATTGGCTGATTCTCCTTACTCAGGACTATTCTATAGTACTTTTCATATTATTAAAAGAAATTAAGTACTGAAAGAGGCTCCCAAAGAAAGCTGATTACAGTCAGCTTCATCCTTTCTAAGATATAGGGATGTTTAAAATATCCTTTACTTATATTATCTCCTTTCAAGTTCCTGTAACTGTTCAATTATACTAATTTCATTTACATTATGGTATTGTTCCTATTTTATGAAAACCTATAATTCTATTTCATGATCTCATATTAAGACTATTAGATTTATCTTTGCAGTTCCATATTACTACCATGAACACACAGCACCTACAGCCTATTTTCAGTTCTTTGTACTTCTCAGCATGTTAGGAAGGCAATACAGACATTAACATCACAAAAAAACCTCCTGCCTCCAACATACGTAGGTATTTTCAATGTATATACTTCATTAATTGCTAAATTAGGAAGACAGAGACAGACATGTTATGTTTTAATTGCCTTTCCTCAAGATTCCTGCTATACCAAAGCTATTCCTGTAAGAATGGAAATATGGTTCTGCTTGTAAGAGACCTTGACAGTGAGAGGGAGGTGGAGCTGGTTCTAGGAATGAGTGTCACCTTGGCACTGGTTAGACACTGATTGCCCTGTAAATCCCAGCTCTCTGGCTCTGTCCCTTCTTTTCCATCTGCTTGTGCATCCCTAGGGAAGTTCTGGAAGTCCTGCAGGCTCAGGCATTGCCACATCAGATTCAGTAAATTGGTTGTGTCAGATTTTCAAAGATGCCTCAAAATGGTGACAAAATCCCCTTGTTCTTGGGAATCCCACTGAGCCACACGAGGTGTCCTGAATGTTTTGAGCCTGGTTTCAGGGCCTGCATTGGCACCAACAAACATCTGGAGCAGAGGGGGTGGATGAGGACCTCAAGGATCAGAGGATGTGGTGCTCACAGCACAGCTGCAGTTCTCCCTGTATTCTGTTCAGATGTTTTTCCAACAGGAATTTTGGGAACACCTCAGGCAGGTGCAGTTTGTGTTCAGGGGAGGAGGAAAGTTCTGCCTGTGAGCTGTTCCTGGAGCATGGTGGGGCTCTGGACAGGTTGGGTACACAGCACCACAGCAAAGACAGATTGGAATCTGATGACATAAAGCAAAATATATTCCTTATCCTCCTTTTTTTTTGCTACTGGCCATACATTTTCCTTGACAATGGCCTGTCTCATTGCTTATTCAACAGCCTGTGTTCCCACACACACACACTTTTTATTGAAATCTTCCTCCCCTCCCAGTTGCCCTGAGCAGTAAGTTTGCAAAGGACCCAGCCTGGCATCAGCATGATTTTATTTTTAAAACTGTTTCTTTTGTGTGGCTTTGGATTTTCCAGACAATGTGCTTGAGGGAGGTCGGCTGAGCTGGGCACTTCCATTTTTCTCTCAGGCAATATTACCATAAGAATCATTTTCCTTTATCTGATCTTGCTTAAACTCATGGTTTTTAAGGCAGCCACTCTGCTGGTGTGAGCTGAAACCCTGTTACTGGAGGCCAGTTCAACTTGTGGCTTGGGAAAATGAGCCCTTTGATTCCTGAATTAACAATCTTTCCAGGTAATCTGGGGAGGAATTTTTCCTACTGTAAAGCAGCTCTGCTTTGCCTGGTCTGGTGACACATATAAGACATAACAGCAGTCACTAAAAAGACTAAAGCACCTCTAACCTGTTTAGTTGGTACTGACATGTAAAGACAACAGGATATATTATCTAAATCAACCCAGCCATGTAGCAAATTCAGTGAAGGAATTTATTGCAAGTCAGAGTGATTATCTACTGAAATGAAACCGGGATTTTTTCCCTTGGAATTGGAATTGATACAGATACTTGAAATGTTAAAGGTGCCAATAGCAGTGCAATGTTAACATGACTTGCACCTGACTTTCCTTATGTCAGTAAGTTGAATGGTCACTTATAATAAATATATATAAATATATAATATGTATATTATTATTAATAATAATAACAACTATTATTTATTTATAATAAACAGTGGTAGGAGGCCCTGACCAGCTGCAGAGTCCCCTGAGCTCACTCCTGCCTGGAAAAGCTCCCACCCCAAAGGGTTTGAACTTGAGCACCTGGAGGGTCTATCCAAGTACCATCTGCATTTTCCTGACAAGTGAGTCACTCAGAGAGAAGATACCAAATTTCTGTTCATCTGAGAGCTGATTCCAGGGCAGTCAAATGCCAAAAATGAGTGTTATCTTCTCTGGCTTGGGCCAAAGTGGGTGACTGCAGATGATGCAGCACAGGCAGGACTGGGTGGAACCTGCTGGTCCCAGTCTGGTGCACGGATGTTGCAGTCATTCAGCTGTTCTTGGATGTCTGCTCCCTGTACTGAAATTATTTCCCCCCCTGTATTTTTCCCTTCTCAGATATTTGCATCATATTGTATCCCCTTCACATTGTTTTCCCATTTACAGTAAATAAATGCAAATCTGACAGATTCATCTCACAGATCACATTTTAAGCTCTCATAAATCTAAGTTGGACATTTCCACTATAAAGCATTAATATAAGTTCCCTTTCACAGACAATACTCCAGGCTATAAGCACAGAGATGGTGGATATGTCTCCTTCTGGTACACTATCATTATGCTGACAATTTAATATAGCTTCTTATAATTTGTCTCTTTCTGTAGTGCCAGTTCCTACATGCACAACTAATTTTCCCCCAGCAGACACCACTGTGGGGACCATCATTTCCTTTATCCCACACCCAGGGGCACCTTTCCACACCCTGCTGTTGTGCAGCCTTTGGCTCTGTTCCCACCAGAAGAGCACAGCACTTGGCCACAGCACTCTCCCATTAAAGCAATAAACCTTTTTTTTTAATGTGCCCTGCTGAGGATGAATGAATAAACGAGCAGCCAGGAATATCTGACATCCTAAAAATCCCTGGAGACAGGATGCTGGGCTCTGAGAGGCTCCCAGGCACAGTGAGGTCCTCCCTGGAGGATGCTGTGCATCCTCAACCTGAGCCACCTCGATTTGCTTCCCAACCAGCACCTGAGCTGAGGTTGGTTTCAGCTTCTGCTATGGTAAACTCAATTTAAAATATACTGTGGTGGCTTTGGAAGTTGGTGGCTCTTCCTCACAGGGAGCTGCAGGTGCTGGAGCTCCCAGTTTCCTTGCAAGGCAGGCAGGAAACCAGCAAGGTCAAAAGCTGGAGCTGCTTTTGGGGCCTAACATATCGACTCCACTTTTTAAATATGGTCTTTCAAACATGTAGGACACAAAAGAAAACCTCTGAAACAGCTTCCTTCACCTGAACTCAGTCTGTAATAACCACAGGGTACCTTAACTGCATTTAGTTATTTAACATTAAGCGCAGGATTTTGTCCATGCCTCTTTAACCAGCTGCACAGATGTGCATTTTGTCAGTTTAGAAGTACCCAGATGTGTAAATATGTGATCCACTGGCACTCTCAACTGACTTGATCACTACAAATCAAGCTTTTAAAATACCAAAGTGGTGGGGGAGAGCAGACACTCCAAAACATAAATTTTAACAAGCCAGACCATGTTTATTTTGTACATTTTGTAATTTCCAACAAGCCAGACCACGTTTATTTTGCACACACACTATTTCCTAGCTCTTTGTGGCCACCAGAAGAGTTCTCTCCATAAATGTTTGGCAACCTGACAAGGCAAGTGCTGTTTGCCCTGTTCCTCTGAAGACCTTCCCAACCCCAAGGCACTCTGTTCTCTGTCCCACTCCCATCTCCACTATCAGTCTTTCCTTATTTATAGGTGGTCTCAGCAAGTCCTTTATCAACTCATCAGATTATTTAACTGGTTTTGGTACATTACCATGGAATTCTGCAGCTTCTTGGTGCAGGGCCAGTTTCCAAAAGGCACATTGCCAGGGGAGGGCTGTTAGTGCCATGATCTCTATTGGGGTTATAATCCCAATTCTACAAAGAACAGCTCTTTCTTAAATGAGCATTCCTTTGCTGGGCCAACGGGCTTTTATACCTTCTCTCCATGCACAGCAGCTTTAGGGACATGTTATAAATGAAAAGCAGATACAACATATCAAAAGACAAAGAGTTCTTTTAAAAATACATCGGGGGGCCCCCTAAAAAGCCTCGAGGTGCTGAATTCAGTGTGTACACTGCAGTATTACCTCCATGCTTAAAGATCCTTCCAGTCACTTTTGCAAGCCTTTGGCAGGAGGTTTTACAGCTATTTAAGAACACCCTCTGTATCCTCAGTCACCAGCATTGAGTAGCTCGTGTCAGCTACATGCTTAGGATGGAAAAAGGGGAACTCTGGCACAACCTGCACTCATTTCATACCCCTTGCAGCTGCTGAGCAGCACAGGGAAGGCACAGGACAAAAAGATTAGCCATCATTATTCCATACACTGCTGGATGGAGCCACTAAGCAACCCAGTGAAGATATTTCCAGGTCCCAAAAGCCCCTGAGCCTGGAAGTATTACCTCAAGTAAGATGAGTAGCTGAGAAATAACACCCTCAAAGAGTGTGTAGAGATAATACTGCACAAGAGATTTGTAAAAGGTTCCCTTCAACACCCAGACTAAACTTGCATACAAAGTATGGCTTCTGGAAGGGCCCTAAGAGCTGCTTAATAGTAAGTCTTGCTTCTGCTACACTCCTATTTGCAAGGCTTCTAAGGAAAGCTTGCAGTTTATTACTCCCAGGCATCCTATTTATGTCAGCAGTGGGCAGATACAGCCAGTCCTGTGTGCATCTCATTAAAAGCCTTTAAAAATACATGAAGAACCAGAGAGAATAAAGGTCAAGTAAATAGCTCTAACAGGACTGCATAAAATATGTGGCATTAAACATTAAACCCGGCTGTTTTCTCAGCGCTCAGAACTGTTTCTCTATTTCGTGTTGTCCCTCCACAACGTTTTAGGAACAAATTTGCTTTGTGTTCTGGTAGGTGAGACGTTGCAGATGTGCTGGGAGTAGCTAAGCAGAGTGGTAACAGTGGAAACCTTGGTGATCTGTCAGCTCCCATTACTGGGTCACCCAGCGTTTGTCCCCTCCTGGTGACACTGAGCTGCATCCCAGCAGTGCCAAGCACAGAGGCTCACACTTTCCCTGGGGTTTAAGTGACACCAGCAAACCAAAACCACGTGCTTTGCAACCAGAAAGGGAATTTTCAGAGGCCAAGGGTGAAAGAGAGTTTCATTTCTCTTCATTTCTGGCTTTACTTTGTTGTTGAAACCACAGGGGAGTCCCAGCCGTTTACACTTTCAACTCCCTTCAAAACATTTAATGACAAATAAGAAAATACTGAGTAAACAAGTCTCTGAATTCAGTTGCTGGTTCTTATTTTTGTTTTCTCTTGTCACTACGTAACATCACCAAGACATGGTGACCATCTTGCCAGTTATTCAACAAAAATACTACTGTTTTCAAGGTAACAAACATTTCCCCCCTCACTCAAAATTCTATGGGTAAAACCCCCAGTAATCTGAAAATTCTGGCTTTCTTAGTTGTTATATCCCCTCATGATCTGGATGTCACAAATTCCTGATATTTTTTGTCCGTACCAAAATTGGGCTCGTGGTACCCAGCATGGACAGAAATCTCACTCTGCACCCAGAAAATACAGGTTTAAAACAGGAAGATGTTGCCTCAGAGAAGTTACAAACTTGTGGCTACACTGTTTAACCTTATTTATGGCATTGTGCATTTGGGGGTTAGTCATTAAATTTAAATGGGTGGTTCAACAAATGGGTTGAGAGAGAAGGAAAATTGCACAAAAATTATATAACCACATTTATGAAAAGTCTGTCATATAGTCTATCTCCCCTTTAGTCTGTTATCATCATTGTCAGGTGGGCTATTTTGCTTTATCAGATCTGTATTTCCATATAGGAGCTCTGACATCTAATTTTAATTACCTCAGACAAAGAAACCATGCCACTAGATAAGGAAGTACAGCTTCAATCCAAATTACTACTAGGTTGTTCTGTATGTCTTATACTAAAATCAGAGTCTGAAGTTACAAATGTTAATGCCAAAAAAGGGGGGAAAACTTGAGCAAAGTTTTCCATGCAGGCCTTAAATATTCAATATCCATGAGTTTCCTAAAATGACATTTCTTGCAACTAGTAAAACCAAACAATATTATTCAACTGAGTCCTGACCCAGCCCTCCAAATATGCCTGAAATGCCTGAGTTTTGGGCCAAGCTATTGAAATTTATTCAGCTCTGCTTTTGGCATATGTTAAAAAATGTATTTGAATAATATTATGTACATTTACACCAGGATTACAATATTTCAGCAGACAATAATTACAGTGTTTCAGGTTAAACCCTTCCATGGTGGGGTATGGAAGCAGGGCCCCAAATCCTATTTCCTGGTTGATTTGGACATTCAGGTGCCAGAGTCTCACTGAAAATCAGCGGGACCCACAATCCTTGCAGGGTGTCAAAATATCAGTTGCTTCTGGGAAGAATGAAGGAGGAAGGTTATTGGAGACATTTTTGAAGAAGTCTGTGACTAGGACTTAATTTTTTGCTGAGTGCTTAACCTTGGTTTTTATTTCTAGCCCTTTTTTTTTTTTCTGTTTCTTTGTGGTGGCAAAGCCTGTGGGTTTGCATGAGAAAGACAAAAGGAACCCTCAGGATGCACAAGGCTCTGCCAGGTGAGCTGTGAGTGGTTCAGGGTGACACTGATAAAGTCAGCAGAAATGAAGCAGTTCTTCTCTCCAGAGCCTGGTATTCTAGTAAACAATCTTTAAAATTTAGCCTTAAGGCTAAATATTGAAATATTAGCCCAGAAACTGCGTGGCTAAAGGGGCAGGTTCCCTCCCAGCTTTCATTAGAAGGCTGGTGACCTCTGGCAGTGAGGCTGGAGAGAAAGCTGGATAACACCTTAGCCCTCAGCAGTGTGATTTGCCAGGGCTAATCAGTCAAAACCTGCATTTTCCTCCTTTTTTTTTTTTTCCCTGCACTGAATTGGAGGTTGGAAAAAAGGGGATTGCTAGTTTTATGCCAATAAATCCCATTCTTGTCTAACACAGCTGGATTAAACGCTCTTTGAGCTTTATGATCCGGAATTACTGTCCCCTAGCTATGGAATATACGTCTTGATAATAATTCCACAGATTTTATAAGCCTCTATCAGGGCCTCCAAGCAGAATGAGAATTATAACCTCATCTGAAAAAGAGGATTATGACTACATCCTCCCCTGCCATCACAGAGGAGCTGCTCCCTGAGGACTCACAAGACAGGGCTCGGAGATGCTTCATTCCATGGAAGCACTAAGTCACAGTGACACGAGTGCCAAGAGGAAGAATCACACCAGGTTTTCAGCCTGCATGCAGAACAGACTTGGAAGCAGCTTCCTCCCAGTTACCAAAAGGGATCCACAGAACAGTGTCAGGCTGCAAAGTCCTCCTTCATTGTCGAGCTGGTCCCTGCACACGGTGACCAGCTCAGGCACCAGCTCGTGGGGGCTCATTAACTTGTTTCGAGGTGATGCACAGCTGAACCATTGTTTAAAAAGTAGAAATAAAGCCCTTTCTGTGACTGTGTTACCCATAAATCTCTGGAAAGCCGTGAAAACACTCCTCGGGGACAAAATAATTGCTGATGACTCAGTCAGCAAAGTGACAGTAAAGGTTAATTGTCTAGAAAAGAATATTTCTCTAATAGAGTTGCAGTATGAGGAAGCTAGAGACAGAATTTTGCAATTTCTAGAGCGTGTCAGAATTGAATCAGACGACTTTCTAAAAAGGTCAATATAAACCAGAAACTTACCTATTAAAAATATTGAAAATCAAAGAACACAAAGACAAGCTTTTTTGTAACAGAGAAAACAAAAGGCACTGATGTATGGGAATGGAAAAGGACTTTATAAAGAACCTGGGGGACCTTCATGAATAAACATAGAACCTTTTAAAAGAAGCTCTGCACAAAATCTAGCCACAGGTTAAGACCCCTTTAACAATTAAGTAGCAAGGAAAAAAGAAAATCACATTTGGTCTGAACAGACTGCCATGTTCAGGAGCAAGCAAAGCCTTTTTCTCTTCCTTTTTCTATTTTCTTTTAATTCATCTCTCCCTTTTTAATTAAACGCTGCTTTAATTTCTCTTTTTCCTTCCACCTTACCCTTTTACCCAAAACCTGCTGCTGTGTGTTTAATTCCTCTTTTCCCGTTATCCCAAACCCATGCCATGTGTCTGTATCACAGGGCAGGGACTCACACACCAATTTCCATGCCAAGTGTGTAGTTTGCTGTTAAAACTCCCTGGTTGTTCGTGGACCCTCTGACTTTCATCCTTCCTTTTGACTCATGAGCATTTTCAAACCTTAAGGGTGGGTCATTTATCACGCAGACCAAAAAACTGATGTGCCAGAGTAACTTGGAAAATCTATGTATGGCTTACAGATTTCTGAGAAACCATCAGACAATGGTCAAGAGCTGACAAGCACCAGCTTCTGAAATTCCCTGAGTGAGCTGAGCTGATAAAGGAAGGATTGGCAAGGAGTGAGAGCAGAAATGCTGGAGGGAGAAGAAGATGGACAGAGCAGCTTCAGAGCTGAGAGGAGAACAAAGAGCTTTCCAGGAAGGTGGCCTGACCAGGTCACCTGGGCTGGGAGGGACTGAGCACTTCAGAAGCCACCCTGGCCGTGCAGAAAACCTGTGGATTGCTCTTGGTTGCTGGAACCCACCCCAGAGAAAGCTCCAGGAGCCAGAGAAGATTAAAGGAGCAATGCACAAAGAAAACTGCCCCCATCTCGAGGCAGCAGGAGCACTCCAGGAGAAATGCCTGCGCCCTCCAGTGCATCTGCTTCCCTTTGAAGTTTGCCTTTGCACAACCTTTGTGCTTGTTTGGAGTCTACAGCTGCTGCACAGAAGTCATGCCCTTTTCTAGGAATACCAGCACATCCTAGATACAACAGAAGAGTGGGAATTCAGAACTTAGCCTGCCTTTCTATTGATTTCCTACCCATGAGAGATACTCAGTTGCCTTTCTGATTGTCTCGGAGCAGCCACGTTCCAAGGAGTTCTGGATCATCTCCAGGATCTCTTTGCCACGTGGAAACAGTTAATTTAGAGTCCACCACTGTCCATGTAACACTAGGACTGCAGTAAAATAGACCTTACGGGGTTAGGACCTCTCAAAGAGAACTGATACTTCTCCCAAGAGAGATGCTGTGACTGTGTGCACCCCATATTCAGATTAAGCCACAAAGTGTTAGAAAACAAGGAATGTCACGCTGCTACTGACATCTTTAACCCACTCATGACTCAAAATCAACAAATACAAGACAGAAAAAAGTTGTATTTTATTTACTGAGCTGCATGACTGTTTCCTTAAAGCCTTAGACTCTGTATCCATCTCTTCATCCCAGTGTTGACTGGAGGAAAAACAAGGAAAATGGACCCATAATCTTAGGATTACCACAGAAGAATCTAAGAATTAATCATACAGTGATACAAATCAGCAGCAGCAGACCAGGATCAGTCCTCAGCACATGAGGTAAAAGACTTCCTTAAGAACTCTGCTTGATAGAGGTAAAATAAGAAACTACAAATTTCAGTGAGGTGGATGAGGTGAAAGATTTGGCTTAATTTGGGCCTAAAAAAACCCAGTATTGATATTCACTACTAGATTTCCAAAACTTTGATCAAATCACATTTCTGGAGTCAAAGACATGGGTTTCTGATGTGAGTCCTGGCAAAACAACAACAACAACAAAATAAACCAAAAAACCAACCAACCAAACAAAAACCTCCAAACCAAAACAAACAAAAAACAAAACAAAAAAAACCCCAGAAAACCTCTCTTTTTTTTGGATGTAGTCCCTTCTGTTCACATGTTTAAACACTGCTGCTGACTCCCACTTAAAATATTTCTTACAGTTATTGACTTTAAATGCCTATGTACACTCCCAGCTACATTAACTAAAATGAAATATTGAATCTGTGTCTTTGGTTGCCAGGCATAACATCTACTAAATACAGTGGACAAGTTTCAATACTGAAGTAATATTTGCTGCTTAATAAAAGTGAAATTGGCAGCTGATAATTTATGTTCTTTGTAAGGAATCCCATAGAATGAGGTGCTTTGATGTGGCTCAAATGAGGAAAAAGGGAATGACTTCAAGTCAATTATATCAGCAGCTTCTTTAAAGCACTAGAAAATTTGTGGAGATTATTAATTAAGTTTATTTATACCTCCTCCCCCTCTCCTTCCCCCTCCTGCCACCTTCACCCTGTGCAGAAATGGATCAAAATTTCATTGCAATTTTACTTGCTCATTAAGCTTGGAGTGAAAATGGACACAGTTTCACATCATTGAGATGTTTCACTGATATTCTTGGGCCAATTCAAATGGTCATTTCAGTCCCCAGAGCAGGAGAGAATCCCACAGATAAACTGGAACTATAACATGTAATGTGCTCTCATTGATTTTTTTGAGTCAGTTAAATTGGTTTGTTTTTTATTTCATGTGTAATGAGTGGGTAGGTTAAAAAAAAACTACCATATTTTTTCCAAGCAAATTACTATCTCAGGCTAATCACATTTATATGATTTGAATGAAATGTTCAATATTGATGGTAGGTGATTGTTTTGCATTGCACATTGCCCTTAACACAAAACAAATCTGGCAAGAAATCTTCTAAGAAATGTTTTTCAGCAGAAAGTTTGTAATCATCAAAGCCAAGGCTTTTCAGAAGGGAGATTTGAACCAAAACATCTGGAAAATATATGTTTATCCCAAAATTGTAAAAATGCCTTGTTTTAACATTTGTCTAATTAAGCCTTTTAATTTTGCTTCAAAATTGCAGTGTGCTGCTGTACAGGTCACAAGTGTGAAAATAATCTATGTAGCTGTTAAAGAACTTATGTTTGGAAATGAGTCTTCAGGTATCAGTGATAAAATCAGAGCATGAGCAGGCAACTTTTGGGATTGGAGGGAAAAGGCTGCTGAGGATCAGAGAGATGGGAATCTGGTAGAAATTTCCCCTCACGTTACCTGTGCACACACAGCCACAGCAGGGGAGGCTGTTCATTTTTACACATTAAACACAGGGCTTTTTTTGTGAAAATATGCTGTTTGATCCAAAGGATCCCAAGCCTTTGCTCAAAGGACTGAAGTCAAAACAAAGCCTTCTAATGGATCTAATTAAATATTATTTTTAAAGCATTTTTGACAGTTTTCTATCCATTTAAAGAATGTCTCTCAGTTCTATTAGCTCTTGCTATATGTTCATTTGTCATTGTTTGCCTGTGAAACACCTCCTGAAGTCCTTACTTTTGGGTAAAGACTGTGTTCTCTTTTCATTCTTTAAGGAAGAAGAAAAAAGACTGGGAGAAGGAGGGAGGAAAAAAGGCACCACCGTTCTGCATATCCCCCCATCATCCCTGTCTGGAACCCCCCAGGGATCAGACCTTTGGCCTGGCCAGGAACAGCACAGAAACAGCAATAACAGCGTCTTTCACATGCAGGTTTTTGTGCTGCCAACATAAAACCCCCACTGCACAGCGTGTGACGTTTGCTATTTTTGCACCGTGTTTTCATCCTGGAGAACACCTCTGGAAATGAGGTTGGAGGGTGTGTGCAGAACATGCTGAATAATAGGAGGAGGAGGAGGAGGAGAACAGCCAACCTTCCCTCTCGTGTGCTGACACCGAGCAGAAGGAACCCAGCTCTGAGTGCCAAATCACTGCACAGAGTAATTAGCACCTCGGAGTTTAATGCCAGCCCGCACAATTAACCCTTCAGGGTGTCAAACAGAGATGAGCTGTGCCATGGGAGGTGCCTCAGAACTCCGGGAATGCTCTGAAGGGCTGCAGACATCAGGCAGGAGCTCTGGGAGATGGGTCTGGAGCTGCAGCTGGTGCACTGCAAACAGCGTTAGCTGTCTGTGGTTGGGCACCTAAATCCCTCTCTTCTCTGGTTAGAACAGCAGACTGATGAATCCAATGAAATAAATTAATTTTGCTGGGTGGCCCAGCAGTTTTCTGCTCCCTGGTGCTGGCTGTGAACTGGCAACTAAGTTTTCACCCAGACTTCCCACAGCACTTTTAGGAATTACTGCACAGGTGGGGCACAGGGACAAAGGGAGAAGCCGCAGCTTTTATAGTCACAAAACTGAGGCTGTAACAACACTATAATAACTATATATATTCATCACAGCATCGTTTTAGTATTAACTAGATTACAGTTAATGCTACAGTACAAATAAATGAAATGTCAGTATTTTCCAAACCCTGCAGGTATCCCCCCAAAAGAACCACCACAGAAGTGCCCCTCCAGTGCTCTGGGAGGATTGCAAAGCCCAGGCTCAGCACTGATGCCAGTGGCCTCATCCCTGCAACACCTGCCATTCCCTGCTCCACACATCCCCAGAATAATGAGGCCCATCATCTTTTGATGAGACTGTGGGAGTTGATATTCCCAAAATACAACATTACACTATCAGATAATCACTACAAGTTAATACTGCTCCAGGAAGGCTATTTCTGTGAAAGCTACTGGGAATACAATAGCAACACAGGGAAGTCAATACAAGGCAGGATCTCTGTTTCTGCAGGGGATAAAAAAATGTGATTAGGGACAAACCCAGCTAGGAACATTAAATAATTACAAGCCTGCTTTTTTAAGGCTTTATAGACCTACAGAGCTGGACTAGGAACAGAAGCCAAGACAAAGAATATCTTATCTTACCATGTGTGCCACGAAACCACCTACAGAGAAAGGTGCAGCCAATTTGGCAAGGACTGGTATCTTTGTACACACTGGACATTGGAAAATACACTCAAGTGTCTTACAGCAGCACAGAAATGGGGTCAACATTGTTTCTGGCAATGCCTGGAGAAAGGATGTGACTAACAGCAGTAACTGAGAAAATGAAAAGAATCAGAAAGCATTCCTCCTTTCCTGGATTATCATAATTACTTTTCCAACAGCAGAAAAATGTAATTGATAAGCAACTCTGGAGATAATTGGAAGAGGTAAAAGCATGGTTCAAGTTCTGCTGGTAGGATTTAACCATTTTTATTCAGCTTGTCACACACCATTAGTGACCTGGGCTGATCTGCAGACAAAGAGAGATGTAAAAAGATGCAAACACAGAATCCTCAAAGCTTCCACTGGGAGAAGGAGGACTCAGAGTTCACTGTGTTAATGCATTATAGAAGACAGCTAAGCATGTTTAATTAAATCTTTATGAACTGCCAGGATTTTATGTTCTGACATAATCTTCTGGTAAGGAATTTGGGGAGGGTTTTTTTTTCTTACTGCTTTTAGTTAGAGAGCAATTTAACAGCCAAGCCAGGCCCTCCAACTGCTGCAAGTACCAGTGGCTGCTGGTCTACTTCACTTTGGGAGAAGGTTGGTGTTGTTTGGCAGGTTCTGTGGCTTTCCTGAGACCTAACCTGATGTAGATACAGAGCAGCACAAACCCCACTCTGTCCCAGAGCTTGTGGCCTAACTTTGAGTAGTTACACAGGGAAGCATAAAACCAAGGAGCCTTCCTTCCAATCTCCCAGATTCTCTCAGCTTGCAACCAGGAATACTGGAAGTCAGGAATAAAGCATGGACCTCACTGCAGGGCTCACTGCAAAGCCAAGCAGGCCCCTCCAATTTCTTTCACAGGACAAAAAGGATCAGAGACAGAAATTACAGGCAGCCTTTGAGCACATTAACACATCAGTTACAGCAGCAGGACCACTGACTGTCAGCCAGCAGGAAAGGGTTTATTCTTGCCTGTTCTCCCAAGTGTATTTGTAACCTGGAATGAGTTGTTCAGGTTTTGTAGAAATTCAGTTTAAATGAACTGTTGTGATTTAAAAATAGCAAGACACAATCTATGTCCCAATGTGTATCATAAATCTACTGATTAATGACTCTGATAGTATATTGAACAGACTAAGTCTAATACATGAAAGCTAAACTAAACAAGCACCACTAACTCCTACCAGAATTTAAGATCAGCCTTGGTAAGGTCTTAGTCTCATCTATTTAAGTATTTCTGCAAAATCCAGAGAGCATTTGTTAAAATTTTTAAACCTTTGGTAAAACTATAAATTTCTGGTTGTTTTTTATTTTTTTTTTTAGTAAAGGAGGCACCTTAAAATTCTGTAGTACTTACATGTATAAAAGGCATAGAACTCTGAACAGCTTGGTTTTTCCAAAGTCTCTGAGTGAAACATATATGACAAAGAAACCCCCTTAATCTCACAGTAAAACCCTGGTTAAAACTCTAAATCTCTGCAATTATGAGTTCCTCGATAGATCAGACAATCTGGCCATTCTAAACTTATTGTCATAAACCCCTATATGCCTGGAATATTCTTTAATATTTTGGCTGGCATTTGCTTACTTAAGAAAGAAAGAAATCTAACTTTCTCCTGTCCAATTTAAAGAAATCTGCTTTCCTATATAAAGCTTGAATTATAATATCCTTTTCTCAAACAAAAAAATGCAATAACCCTTAGCTTTCTTCAGTCTTTATCTAGCAGAAGTATAATGATTTACTGCTCCTACTTTATATATAAACTCAGCACTTGACTTGGCCAAGGACATTAGACAGAAACACTTGAAGTCTGAAATTTCAAGGTGTTTATTTCCACAATGGGCAGCTTTTTCTCTCTGTCTGAAGAAATAAGTGAGTGCAAGGTGTTTCACTTTAAGATACATTTATGTTTTACTGATTGCAAAGCTTAGCTCATGTCTTGCCTCTGAAGCAGAGGAAATATTGCTTTCCAGGTAATTTCATTTCTAATGCTGCCTATAAAAGGGACATGGCAAAGATTGTGCTGGGAAAATGTTCTGTTAAAAGCCAATGCCATTTACAAAAGATCAAGTGCTGCAGGTGAAAGCTAAAGAAAATGGGATTTAAGAGTCAGGTTAGTTTATGTAGAGCATTATTTAAAAAATTACCTGTACAGCAACTCTGTTGCAATGGGAACAGAGAAGCTGTAAAGGTCACCAATTTCATCCTGTTGAACTATTTGGGAGACGACTCTTCCAAGCAAAGCTCACACAGTAATTTAAGGCCAATTTTTTTTTACCCTAAGCAAGGTTGGTTCTCATGCAGGCTACAGGCCCTCCTGCCTCCAGGGAAGAGAGGAACCAGGATCCAGGGGGGCAGGATGATCTCCAGACCCAGCAGTGTGCGGGGAGTCGAGGGTCAGCTTGTCTTTCAAGTCAGTTGGTGTTGGGATAGCAGGAAGATGGATCCCCAAAATACATCTTTGCCCCTGCACAAGCTCTGCTGCCTTAGACAAGCCTGGGCACCCCAGCGAGCCACCAGTGAGCACTGGGAGGTGCAGCTGGGGGAATGGGGAGAGGTCAGCTCTGCTTTGAAGCACATCCCCTCAGCAAGTCCTTTGAATGCTTTTCTGCTGAAACCCCAGTGCAGAGCTGTTTGTGTGGCACTTAATTATGGTTCTACAGGACACAGGCTGAGCCAGGAGCTCCCTCAGTTGTTCTGTGGGCAGGGGGAGGAAACAACAGTGATGTATGATCAGTACTTCAAAAAAGGGAGATAAAAAGGCAATGGACTGGGAACCAGCTAGATGAGGAAATGCAGGAGGGAGGAACTGCTCTTTCCAAGTAATTGTTGTGATTGTTGTCTCCCCACACGAATTCTCCCAGGTCAGTTTTATTTAAAAAACAAGTGCAGTTTTAGACCTTCAAAACAAACTTTTCTTCAGGAAAGACTGAGTTCTCTAGTGAAGGAAGATCATTATAAATTAGTTCAACCATTATAAACTCATTATAAATCAGTTCAACCAATATTTATCAGTGCACTGAGGAGAACTATCAATAGCCAAGGAGGTGAAAGAGTGGGATGTGCTGCAGCTGCTTTGCCTTTCTGTGGCCACACTGAGAGGCTGTAAAACTGCCCTAACCCCGGGCTGGTGTGAGCTTACAGCTCTCACACATCACCAGAGCTGCACAAAACAAGAGGATGGTGATAAATTCAGCTCAGTGCAGAGGCTTTAAACCTTAACAAATGGATGATGGAAATTAAAATGCTGTGAGGCTGATGCAAAGCTTTAAAGAGGGGGAGACAAGGACAGTAATCATGCTTTGCTTCAAGGTCAGCTTGCTAAGCCATGGAAGTATCAGAGAGGAGTTTTATGCACCCTGCCATAGCAGTGATTTAAAAGAAGTATAGGAACCATATGCTGTAGCCACAGAAAGGTGGACAAGATGTTTTTTCCTCCTACCTTCTGCCCAATTCTGTCAAAAAATGTAGTTTGAGGACCAATTTGCCTCATGCCTTATTGACATTTGTTTCAAAATCAGCCTACAGACATCATGTAAACAGGACAACTTCACAGGAGGTCTTTTCTTTCAGGAATTCTTTTAGGAACATTACATTTAATATCCCTGCAACTGATTACTGGTAAATACCAGTATTTATCTCTCAGACCACTCTAAGTCAGGGCCAGAACTCGTTAAACGTTAATTTTAAAACCTGTGCTCTAAGCTCACGCCAAGGGTCTCAGAGATTACTTCCCCCTCTCCTTTATTTTTATAGATTGCTAATAAATTCCAAAAAGTACAGGAGCAGATGCTTGAGAATACTCTAAAAAGCAACACTAAAAGAAAAAATCAAGACAAGGCTGCAGCTACAGATGACATGGGTATCCTTCTAATGCAAAATTATGGAGGAAACCCCTCCCTGTGTTTTTATCACAAATCACACACGTGCCAAAAAAACCCCCCAAAACCAACAAAAAACCAACCAAACAAAAACAAAACCAAAAATAAAACAAACAAACACACAAACAAAGAAAAATTTAGGCTGAGTTACACTAATTAAAGTGGAGGTGTGGTCTTAACTATTAAACTGAATCTTCCTTGCTGTAAGGCCTGTTAATTTGTAGCTGATCAGTGCCAGCAATATTATGGTCCACATATATTTTGCAGAAGAAAATCTGATCACTGGATCCTTTCTTAAAATGTTATATTCTGTCAAGTGTCCCACGTGCATATTCCACAAAGAACCTTTGCTCATTCCATTGCTGCCCCTAAAATATCCTGGCTTGCTGCGGGTTTGGAGGGAGGGTGAGGATTTTACAAACCTGAGTTTATGTCAGACAACATTTGAGCCAGCACAGGCCTGTAGGATTGGGCAGATGAAAAGATTTACCTTTGGAGTAAACAAGCACTAGAGCTTGTTCCTTTTAACTGGCAAAGAATGCAATAAATGGCAACAAGGGTTTGGGAACAGTAAATCCTGTGACAACACTGCTTTTATATGGAAAAGGGCTGAGATGGGCCTTAATGCAGAGCTCTAAATTTAGTCAGCCTTTTGTTTTCTATCCAGTTCTGCTTTACCCACCTCAATAATCTACAACCTGCTTGTCTTTAATAAGATATGCACAAAGGAAGAAGTGTTGCTGAGAAACACCGATCCAAATCTGAATTTCAGAAAGGCTTTCACTGAGGGTTTTCTGTGCTCCGGGGTAGAACCAAGAGTAGGAGAGGACTAGCCCTCCTAGCTGAAGAATATAACATCTAAAGACAGTTTGTTTCCATATTTTTGGGGGTTCTGAGTTGTTTGGTTTGGTTTTTTGAGGGGATTGGCGAGCAGGAGGAGGTTTGAACTAGCTACAAGGATATACATATTTTTATGTCTTGCAGAAAGGGAGCTGAAAAATTATCTTTTCCTTTGCCTGTGGAGTTTTTGGTACCACCCATCCACGTGGGGTCAATGTGAGAGACTTCTGAAACCATGAAACCACACTTGCTAAACTGGAAAGACCAAGGTGATGTGCTCCTTTCTGAGACCAGAACCCCAGCCTCAGGAACGAGATCAAATCAACTGAGCTGTCAGAGCCCACCACAATTTCAACAACTACATCTATGTCACACCACTGGACTTTTCAAGCAGCCTTCATAAAATTCATTTCCACATCTTCAGCTTCTGGAACTCTGCTCTCAGACTGATTTCTCACTTGTAGCTCCTTGAGTTGTTTCTGTTGCTGCAAGAGTGTGTCTGAATTAGTCACTTTGTCACTCCAGAATATTCTTCTATAAATTTTCATGCAGGACTCCACATGTCTAAAGGTAATTTTTTTTTCTCTTTGAAACCAGCAGACATCACAAAGCTTGTTTGAAATTCAAAATCCCATCAAGTATTTACTTTTTGACTCTTATTAAATAGCTAATTTCCACTTCACTGATCCTCCACACTTTTTCACAGGTCCAAGCCTTCATCTGCCTGGTAGGTCTTTCAGGAATGTTGTGGATCAAAGGGCACAGACTTACAGTGCACTTGAAATTTTAGCTCTCAAACTTTCAGAATTTGTAACAGGCTCACAGTTTTTATCCAAGGCCTTTCACTGAAGCCACAAGAAACTTGTGTTTGGTGCTCTCCATCCCTTGAGAAGGAGCACATGTGCTGCTGGACATTCCCTTCCAGGATGACTTCACAGGGCAGTGCACAACCAACCAGCCCTCTGTCCCCTCTTTGGAGCCACCTTGTCCTTAATCCCCACAAATCCAGGCACAGCAGGAGCTGCTGAGCAGCAAGACTGGAGCCAGCTGTCAAGCTGTCAACGTGACAAGTCACTCTGGCCTTTGCAGAAGTTCTTCTCACAGGCTTAATACTCAGAAGTCTGGCTCAGTTCAGGGAATATCAGGATGCACTTCTTTCAAAGCAGAGATTTTTTGTTTTTTCCCAGGCTGGGGGCACTCAGCACAGGGTGGAGGGAAGCAGTGGCAGAGCCATTCTCCAGCTGCCAAGGCAGTTCTGTCTCACCACTCTGAGCTCCCCCCCTTCCTTCCCTGGCTCTCTGTGGGCAAACACCTGACAGGTTTATCTTCAGCAGCTCAAACTCCTGTGGTAGCACCAGCTTCCCCCTTCTCTCATTAATAACCCTCAGACAAATGAAGCTTTGCAAGTCTGTCATTTATTTCACACTTGCCTCAGGTCTGCTGCAGCTTTTGAACACATCAGTGGGCAGATTGCTTTGCTTCAGCCTGGACACCCAGCCCTGGTTCCTTCTCATCTCCAGGGACATTCACTGACCCTTTCCAGAGCAAAATACTCAATTTTTGTGGAACAAACCTCCCTGCAGTTCATGGCTGAGCTGAGTTCTAGCAGCATGGTTGTGCTTCATGGATAGGTGACTCAATCAGAGAGGCACTTTTCTCATGGAAAATAGTTTAGTCATTATTTCTACTAGTTGTTTCACTACTCATTTTATTCTGCTTGTAGGATCCTTCATAATTATTTCAGGTGGGGCATGATTGATCTGGGTTATATTTGTTAAGCTATGATAGATTCATGTTTCAACAGCAGCATCGCTGAAGGTTTCACCCAAAGGCCACTGGCCTTTTACACACATCCATAATTAAACTGCTATGCAAATGTGCTCTTTTCCTACAAAAGGGTGCTTCTTTAACATCAATATCTGCAAAGTGATTGCTATTCAGCTATTTAATCCCTAACCTTGGGTTTCAATTCACAGAAATAATAAGCGACCATTTACTAATTTGTTTTCAAGTACCCGTTTGTTTATTCAGAAGGGTCAATATTTTTAGGACCTTAAACCTGGAATCGATTTCCTGTGGGCTCACATCTGCACTCAGGTAAAGCCTGACTGATTTTGCACCTGCTTCTCATGGGAAAAAACTCTACCTTGCATTTCCTCAGTACCATGAAGTAGTTTTGGGGGTTTGGGGGTTTGCTGTTTGGGTTTTTTTGGTGTGTGGGTTTTTTGGGTGTGTTTTTTGTGTGTTGGTTGTTTTGTTTTGTTTTGTTTTTTTTTTTCCCCTATGTATTTTTGATGTTGCTTTTTGTTTGTTTTCTTTTTAACTCTTAGTCCCCTAAGTTTCTACCTCACTTGGACATTTAGAAATGAAGCAGTGCTACTTACACAAAATTATAATGAACAAATGGAGGTTTTAGACCGTGGCCCAGAATCAAATCCAAATGGATTCCTTCTCACTCTCCCCTACATGAATTATTGCTGCAGTACCAGTGAACAATAACAAAATGATAGTTTATTCATCAAAGAAATCAAAGGCTGTAGATAAAGCTTGAAGTCCGTACATGAAAGATGAGTTGGTTTATATGTAATATTCACTCTGTGCCATGAGGGATGACACAGCTCTAGACCAGCTGTCAGCAGCTTTGAAAGTTGATCAAACTGATTTTACTGGCTTTTTTTCCAGCCAATTTGCAAAGCTGGGGTGGTAAAACATTGTCAGCACCCACTGGTGGCTCTGGTTTTAACTATCAATAAAGTTACTGTTGATGAAGTCAAAGTTGTTGCAAACTATAGATTTGCCTTGGATAGGAAGCAAAACATGTCACAACTAAATTGTGGGTGAGTAAGGTTCGTAAAAAAAAACCATTCAGGATGCAATAATTAGAGCAATCAATGCATTCTGATTGACTGATTAGCACCTTTCTCCTGCCAGTGGCAGAAATAACCTTCCTCTATAAAATCACAAACTCGTTCAGATTGAATTGGGAGCAGATGGGAAGTTGTTTGTGTCGGTGGCATTTCGGTTCCTGAACACCCTTCACACCCGTGAGGTGCTGCTACATTGTGCTGAGATTAGAATAAAGCAACAAAATCAATCTCTCCTCACTCCACAAATACAAAATCTATCAGCCAAAAGGTCAGCCTGGCACACAACAAATATTGACAGCAAGCTTTCCAGGTGTCATTTCGCAGCGTTCTCAGCACTTGTAATTGGGGCTGGATACAACCTCATTCAGAAAATAACTCTTAGTGAGAAGAGACTTAACTAGGGCTTTATATGGGGAGATCAAATGGAATCAAACTGTGTAAACTCATGCATCCCAAACTAGTTTCAGCAGGCTTTCAGCTATCCTTTACAGCAGGATTTGGACCACTAACAAATTCTGAAATGAAACACAGCCATCGTGCATTTGTCTTTGTGTAAGTTGCTCTGAATAGATTGATCAGCCTTTAAGAGGCTGAATTTGGACTTTGTACATTTAGTTTATATTGACCTGTCCAGTTTTCACTGAAATGGCAACAAACATCCTTTTGCTTTGGGAAATATCCTAACAGGAGTTTTGCATGTGTTGGTTTTAGATGTCCTGTTTTTCCCCACACGCAGAGGAAGAAAATGAACACCTCTAAAAGTGCTTCTGTTACCTGGAAGGCAGGTCCTTGTCTCCATGTGGATGGTGGTACTGAGTTTCCCACAGAACTACCTGCCCACTGGGGTATTAAGCACATGGATTTCGACCTAAAGCTTGTCTGTTTTAACTGGTCCCCATTTAAAATCACTTCCAGCTTCTCCTTTAGATGCAGAGCTCTAAACTCTGCAAAGGATGTGTGTTGATTCAAACAAAGCTGCATGTGGGTAATTCTCCCACAAAACTCACTCAAAGGAGCATCCCAAACCCCATTCCATATCCGTGGAACAGCACTTTTAAAATAGTGATTTTGTACACGATTTTACATCCTAATAAACCCAGGGAAGCACTTTGCAATAAGTGGGCAGACACTTCATACAAAAGGCTAAAAGTTAAGGGCTTTAAAAATCACAGGGTTGTTCATTATAGAGCCCTGCTGTGTGAAAATTCTGTTTACTGGCAGTACAATCTCACTGAAGTCCATGAAGTCATTTGAACTCAGCATGGCCAGTGGCTCTAAGTGAGGAACATAAAGACATTGTTAAGATCTGGGAAAAAAAAAAAACAATGGCCCTGAAGGATTGAGATGTGATGTAATCTTAAAAACACCACAGTGCAAAACAGTTCAACTGTTTGCTTTAGAAATATATGTAAAGAATGGTACAAATCCATCTTTAAAATATTTTTTGAAACCTTTTTTAAAATACTCTCCATTTTTCAAAAATCATTTTTAATCTATTTCATATCTTTATATATATATTATATAAAATATTATATATTTACATATAATCATAGTTTTAAAAATCTATTTATTTACTGATTAATCCAAGAGGTTTGTTACTGATTTCTGGGGTTTGGGAATGCTTTCTGAGCCCTTTCATAACATGTTGCTTTAGAGTGCTTTCTACAGCAGAGATAATATTTCTCAAAAGGTAAATATTTAATCAAGGGATTTCTCCTCTTATCAACCCTCTGATAATATTTATTGAATATATTACTTTGAGCAGCAATCTAGAGGATTTTCCTTAAGTTGCCTTGCATCTAGAACCTTGCTTCAAAGGAATACACCCTCCTGCAGTGTCTGCTGTGTAAGAAACAGGTGCATTAATCAAACTGACAAACCATTTTCAGCATTATTGTTCAGCACAGCACAATACCAAGTGCATATGAAAGATTTACATTTATCTCTCTCCTGGCACTTGTAGAGGACTGAAATACTTTTACTCAAGTATGGCCTTTTTTACTTTTACGGGCTTCACTGAGAGGCAAGAGAGGCTGATTCAGGGTCACTCTAAACTTGTTTTGGAGGGGTAAAAAGAGCACGTTCTGCACACTGAATTTAAGTTTCTCTCTCTCTGAACCTAAAGCAACCCTAAGGCTTTTGTGTCCCACTCTGGACAGGGTGGAATTTGCTTAGAGGGATGGCCAAGAGGGAGCCAGGACACACATGTCAGGTCAGGCTGCAAGACCACACCCCCTCAAGGAGCCATGGTAAATAAATTTAGCAAACAAATTTGCTGTTTTCTCCAGCATTTTAGGAAAGTGCTGCAGAATTCAAGCTTATCTTGCCTCACCATCAGGAGATGCTGTTGTGCTTATCTAGTCCCTGGGTGTTCAGAATAGCACAGGATGTTTGTTTTACACACAGAAACTTTCTGCAGACTTGAACAGTCTAAAACTGTTCAACTCCAAGAGATCTAAAGGACCTCTCCATTCTTCACATCCTGGTCTGTTAGAGGAGGCTTTCCCAGCTCTGACAACAAATACCAAACTGAAACCACCATGGAAGTCTTGATTTCACAGAATATTCTGAGTTGAAAAGAGCTTATCCTTGTCCTAGCAGACAAAGACAAAAGATTGCTTAATTACAAGGAACCCAAATATTTACTGCTAACAAGAATATTGACTGTTAACAGCAGCTTCTAGGGAAAATCCGTTAAAAAAACCCCTCAATTAAGAGGTGAGGTTTGGAAAAAGAGGGATTGGCTGCATTCTGGCCACAGTTCCCTTCTCCTCTGCAGGCTGCAGGAATGAGCTGCCCCAGTGCTCTAAATTCAAACTGCACAGGTAAGGGCAGGTAAGCTCAGTAGTGCACATTTATGTATGAACTTAAGGGGGGTGGACTAGATGACCCTTGAAGATCCCCTCCAACACAAACTATTCCATGATTCTTTGAAACCAACAGCTAAGTGTCTGCCCCAGTTCTCGGTAAACAGGGGGCACTCTGCAGTCACAAAGTCAGGGCTGCAAAGGAGGAGAGCTCCTCTGAACTGGGCTCTCACACCATCCCTTCCTGAGCTCTGGAAAGGACTGCTCTGAATTTAACGAGGAGCCCGGCCAGGACTGGGACAAGGAGCATCTTTAGAACTCACAGGCCTTTAGAGCTGAGGTGCTTTTCAGCATGAAATACAGGGTAGGAATGGAGAAACACTGGAAGCTTTGCATCTCTGTTCCCAGTGCTTGGGAACAGCACACAGCCCAAGTGCAATCCATGCATTTTTCCACCCATCATTTGCAATCCATGCAAGTTATTAGCTTTGTTATATTCCACCCCTTCGTACAATAACCCCTCATATAATGCCAGCTTATGTCAGTTAAACCAAAGTAGCTGCTATTACCATGGGATACACCTGTATCAAAGCCAGCTGAACTCCAGTTTTGCCCTCAGGCACATTTTGCAGCCCTTAAAAAGCAAAAAAGCCCCTGGAAGCCACAGTTAGAATAATTCTAGTCCCTGTCTCCATGCACTGCACGGGGTGCACAGGGAGTAAAATGCAGAATGTGGGATTTACCAGCTTGGAAGGAACAGGGTTATCAGCTCTTTATATACTGCATATATTGCAGGAATTCTGCCTATTTCAATGAGCATTCCACTACTGGATTGTTTCCAGGTATTTCTACCACCCTAAGGCTCGGAAGCCTGCAGGCTAGAAAACCTAACATTTTATTCACTAGGTGTCAAAATAATTTGTTTTGTATAAAAACCTAAGAGGCTGGAGCAGAAATAGGCTTGTTCACTACCTAAATGATTCTGGTTCTATTTTTTTAATTCCTAAACCAGTCTGCTCAAAGCCATTTACAATTGACTAATAATTTGCATACTCAAAAAAGCTATTAGTGAAAGCAATGTAATTTTTTTCTTCTCCAGTGCCCCAGCTTAGTGTCTAATTCAGTGTTTTGAACAAACTGAACATTGGGTTGATTTATGAATATAGAGAACATATTTCCTTTTTTTTTAAATCAGCTACCATTAAGCTGAATTGCCTAGCAATGAATTTAAATTAAAATGACAACAGCCATATTTAAATTTTATCCACACATAATTGTGTTGAATTAAATAAATATTGCATTTTATACGATGTGTTGGAACAGTTAAAGTGTCTATGAACAGAGACAAGTAGTGAAGACTGATTATTTAATTAATTCAGTGGTCTTTTCTATGAATTCTAAGTCTTTTTACAGAAAAATGGTCAACATTAATTCTGCTAAAATAATTTCACTGGAAGAGTAAGACTTTCAGATCTTACAAGATCCCAGAAATGTTTCATTTCTCTGGGATTTAAGAGTAAGTAGCTGCCAGTAACTGCTCAGCAGATGTTCAAAACATGCTCAAATAGGTCCTTTGATTTCCTCCCAGAGGAGACCTGGATACAGCTATAAACTGTTTTTCTTGTCTCTCTTACTGAAGAACAGAAGCAAAGAATTCGTACAGATCCCAAATTTCCACCTTCCCCATGTCATTTTTTACCCAGAGTTTTGAATAGTGATACAGTTACAGGTAGAGATGCACAGACCACTTCCTCTTAATAGCAGATTAAACTCTGAATATGTGTTCCAATATAGATACTGAATATTCCCTTTCCATGAACAATGAAGTGAGCCTGTTATCCCCTCTCTCCTCTTCTCCCAGCTACTTTCCTTTATATGGCAAATACCTGTAAAGTATTACCCTTAGAGCATTAGGATAACCTTCTGATCACTTGTGGGTGAGTCACCTGAATTTCAGTCCCTGCCCAACTAAATGTGGTTATGCAGATATAATTTGGGCTGTGTAGTCTCCTCTTGGAGACTTTTCAAGATCTGACTGGATAAAACCCCAGAGAGTTCTGATCTCAATGTTTTGAGATCATCTTACAATGTTTTGAGCAAGAGCTCGGACTGAAGACCTTTCTTTCACCCTGAATTATTCTACGAGTACCAGGTCACAAGATCAGCAAAAGATTTAATGCTAATGATAAGAGTGTTTGGTTATTAGGGCATTCCATCCTGGGAAATTGATAATAAAAGTCCTTCAAGCAGGAGCAGAGCATGTCAGCTCAAGGCTATGAAGCAGAGAGATGGATGAGCACTTGTGTTGCTCCAGCGTTTCTGGGACTGTCACCCTGGTCATCTCACACTGGTATCTTGGTAACTATAGTTGAAAGCTTATAAACACATTTAAGAACGAATTTTAAAAATAAAATTAAAAAAAAAATCACTTTTCAGTTTGCTAAAACCTTCTTCCCAGTTGTACCTCACTAAAGCTTCACGTGCCCCATGTTCTCTGCTGAGGATGCTGAAGGACCACTTCCCTCTGTGAGGAACTCCTGGAGCGAACATAATTTTCCATTTATTCCCCACTCAGGGTTGCCAGCAGTGCCAGGGAGAAGGGACTGCTAATTTCCTTGAAGCCCTGGAGCTCTCCATGCTTGAGGGCCATATTGTGTTCCTCACTCCTTTACTAGGGGAAGTCTCTACCTGAACAACAATTTTACCTCATAAACATACCAGGTGCTTATTTCTGATCTCTGCAGGGAAAAAAGTCCTGTAATCCCCAGAGCAGGATGTTTATGCTCATACTATTTTAGAAGAGCTTATTTGAGGAAAATAGCAATATCATGACAAAAACATTTCATCTACTACTGTCTTTTCCAATAAAATATTGTGAATATCCTTCAGTCAAATGCCTTCTTTCAGTTACACAGCCAGGTGGGATGGTAAAAGCAGCAGTTATTCTTAAACACCTAGTGCTTTCTAAAATGAGTGAAAAGAGACTAAAAGATAAGAAAAAAATCATTTTTCAGTAGGTGAAATAATATTACAGATGAAACATGGCTGTAGTGAGCTTTTCCTACTTGTACTTTATATTGGACACAAGTAACAGAGTTCTTGGGAATGAGCTGCTCATCCTTATTAACAACTTAAACAGGGGTTTAAAGGGCTTATCTACAATGAATTATTCAAGAGCTTCATGAATTAACTCCTGAGCTTTTCGTGCTTTTTCACCACAGCACTGGACCTCCCAGTCAGGTGAAACAACATTATTAATTCTCTAAATTTGCAGTGACACTTTTGGGCCTCTGTGAGCTTCGAATGAAATCTCAGGCCCAGGTAGACAGTGATTCCAGTGAAATTCCTGTAAGTTCCCTCCTTATGCACAGGACATTTTTCCTCGTGTGTATAACTCCAAGGCACGCTGCACTGTGTCAAAGAGCCAAGGCAAAGTTGGAGGAGGTGGATTTTCTTCATTTATTAGTGCAGCAGAGCTTCACCTCCCCAACCAAGATACTGGCCATCACTCCAACACTTCCATTCTATTTTTTCTTCAAGTCAGAGGAGGTATTTAGAATAGTTACATACAGCACTTACACACTGAAGAAATGACATGGTAACAGAAAATGAGATATTTCCTTCAGCATAACAAACTGGCAAATTTGTAGGTTCTGAATCCTTTAAATCACCTTTCAGGCAGACAATTGATGATACAGAACACACAGGGACACAAATGCTGCTGTTTGACATGCAAGCCTCACACACAACACAGCTGAAGATGTTTAACTCCTGTTTATTTAACTCCTATTTACCATCAAAGCATTTTTATTAGCAGTGGTTTACAATCCTAAATATTCCCCCTCTCAAATGCAACCTAGTCCATTCCTTTAACCTCAGTTACTACAAATCCAGTGACTTTGTCAAGGGATGAGACAGCACAAAAAGGAAGGCAGAGGGGTTTTCAAGTAGGGGCAAATATGCCAAGAATTATGTCCAAAAGTGTTCCCAGACAGGTGTTTCACTTTTGCTTTTTGGAAAAATATGTACTCCATTAAAATTTGAGTTTGCTGTGTTTCAGTGGAGCTGTCTACACTAAGAGCTTGAAAGAAATTAGGTAGGGTGGTGTATAATAGTTAACAAACTGGTAAAAACTTTGCCTTAGTGGGCAAGGAGATGGGATTTTTTTTTTAATGGCATCAATTCACTGTCTTGAACTCTGGAATTAAATGGCATTGAAATTAAATAATTCAACTGCTTTGATTTAACATATGGGCTAAAATGGCTTTCATTACAAAGGTGATTACTGTATAATAGGCAAGAAGCAAAGGAAGGGAGACGAACAGTGATTCATTGAAACAAAATTAGATTGAAAAAGTCACCTTTTAGCAAATAAGACCATTATTCCAGACCCTGTCAGTATTTGAACAGCTTTGACCCCATGTTCTGCAGCATGAAAAAGTGTGATTCACAGGGAACACCCAGGAGCACCACACTTAACAGTTATTTAATGCCTGAGGAATGGTCCTGCTTAAGTGAGCCAGTCTGTACTATTGAAGTAATTTATACATGATAAATACAACACCAGGACCAAAATTATCTGTTACTGAATCTGTACAGAAAGGACACATTATGTTTAGGTAATAAAATCATATAAGTATCTTATTCAATGCACAAATCAAGTGACTGTACATGGCTTGTGACAGATCCACATCTCCTGTTAATATCCATAAAAACCTCATTTGTTTGATGGAAGAGAATTCTAATAAACACAGATGAAAGATAAACAGGAGAAGGTTGAGTGCCATGTTTGTATCATGTATATTGAGATGCAATCTTCTCATTACAACTTGCCTGTTATCCAAAATAAAAGGACTCACTTTCTGTATTAATGGCTAAGGCTCTTTCTTCCCTAAATTGATAATGTGACATTTGAGATCTGACTTAATGTTTTTGAGCTAGTATTGAACTATAGGAATGAGGAATATGATGTGCACATACACACAGAAAGCAAAAGGAATAAAATTATGAGCATATGAAAAAGGTCATCTACGAGAGCAGCATCCAAAGATGACATCAGGGCTCTCAGTGGTTTTTCCCTCCCCATCCCTGGCAGAATAAAAGTGAAAGTGCAAGTCCTATTTATCTGGAGTAAACATAGTAAATGGCAAAATATGCCAAGGCCAAGTTTCAGATAGTAAATGACTGCAGTGATCCAAAGGTTACACTCTTTGGGAGGAAATGGAGATCCCTGCAGCTGGAAAACATCTCTGTGGAAGAGAAGACATGGAAGGGAAGTCCCAGCTTCACAAAGGGCTTACCACGAAACAGGAGTGATTGTACTTTAGAAATGTCCTATTTAGAACAGAGAAAATGGTGTGTGAATGTCTGCTCAGAGCTGACCCAGAGTTCTGAACAGAGCTGCCTTCAGATTCAACAGGCACAGAAGAACAGATTCTCCTGGCTTGAAACATCCCCCAAACTGTAAAGTTCCTGTGGATACTGAGAATACTAGAAATTACAAGGTTAAAAGGAGAAAGCTTTTGGTACCTCATCCCACCTCTGCAGGCCAGGTCTGAAGCACTGCCAACTGAAGTAAGCTGAAGGAACTTTATCTGCCTCAGTCTGAATGCTCAAATAAACAATTCCTGCTGCTGTAAAAGGAATCTGCATGCTGGAATTGTGGTGGGTTTGTGATCCAACCTAATTAACAAGGAATCTCAGGAGAAGAGAACACTATACTAAAATGAGGAGAAGCAATCTGAAATACAAATCACTTCAGAATTACTGTTCAGACCATCTTCTAAAAATCTGTTGGGGAAGGGGAAAAAAATTAAGTATCCAGTAAGATTTTTAAGGAACCTTAGAAGACTTAACACTACACCTAGAAAGATAGACAGTTCTCCTTTCAATAAAGCCTTTTTACATTAGCAGTAAAATCGAGATGTTTTAGCAGCAGCTGCCTAATAATCTACCCTAGTGTGTGGTCACCTGGACTTGCTCTAAGTATTTTAGGAATGTCACATCCTAAAGCCAAGATGTGTCCATGTTTTATTTTGTTTGGTTGGTTTTTTGAGGGGAGGGGGTTGGTTTGTGGGGTTTTTTTTGTTTATTTGTTGTTTGTTGTGAGTTTGGTTTTTTTTTTCACAGCTTCTCTGTAGACACCAAAAAAAGAAATTCCTTATCCCTCTCTCACTTTAGAGGGCCAGTAAAATTAAATATAGTTCTAATACTGCTCTCTAACAAGTGAGGAGACTTTAGGCTGTTCCTGATGTTTAGATCCAGTAACTGAACAAAAACACAGGGGAGATCAGAGAATTTGGAAGAGACAAACCTTGTCTTTGAGGTACTTCATAATTTCTTGTAGCTGAGGCTGCCATTCCAGCACTTAAGGCCCAAAAAAGGAAGCAATGTATTAGAAGTAACACTATCAGCACCATCATTATTTTCTGTATAAATGACTGCAACATTGGAAAACATCAAGAAATAATCTTAGAGTTCATCTTTTTCTATTGAAATTGAATTAATTGTGCATCAGGTTATTTGGGGAAGGAGAAACTGGTAAAACATACAATGAGAGACCTTCAGGCAGGAAGGGAAGCAAAACTAGGAAGGGTCTTTATGGCAGAAGGGTCATAAGCTTCATACAGCTTTGTTTGCAGCCTTTGTGCTTTCAAACAGCCTCTAAAAGTTAAACACAAAGAAATGGCTTCTTTAAAAAGGAAGAGTTTCTCCCTGCAGTCCTATTCAGCCACCCTGTTGTGGCATTTGTTCTGAATAGAAACCAGGTACACAAGGCCAGCTACAGAGAGCTGGAAAAGATACTTTCAAGAAAGTGTTAGTCATTCACTTGATTTTTTTTTTAACTTGTCTCCAACTTGGTTAAAGAAAATCCTTTGCTTCATCAGAATAAGCTTTTACTGTGGTCACCTTCTCCAGGTTAAACACCAGAATGGGTGAGGTGAATAAAAATCACTGTTGTCAGAATTGCTCTGGATTTAGTGGATTTATCACTGGAACACCCCATTTTCTGCCCCAATGAGAGCATCAAAATGCCAATAAATCTGAGACTAATCACAGTGAGATCTGATACAACTGTGGGCCAAGAGCTATGGACAAATCTTTTGTGACAAAAACTATCTGTGCACCTCTCTTTCCAGCAAGAGGTAACATCATTTGGATTCTGAAAAGCTACTTGCTTTGACCATGTTTTATGAAGGCCCATTTACAGTATTATAACACAACAGAAAGGATCTAAAACATGCTGTAAACCAACTTTCATTTCAAGTCAATCTTCAGTGCTTTGTCAGGATAAATCAGGACCAGTGCACAGGAATGAGGCTTTGGTCTTATGCTGAACGACTACGTGGGGTCAGATATTATCCAATTCCAGATTACAAAGTAATTTGGAATTGAAGTGAGCTCAGGTTGTCTGAAAGTCCTCAGTTGTTTACAGGAAGTTGCTTCCCTTCCTTGCTGAACACAGAAATCAGTTTTTGTTATCATGGTTACAGGACCATCAGGAGAACAGTCCCTGTTCTGCTCACAGCTAATAAAAGTGCTTTGTGGTGGCTACTTCAAAGGAAAACAGAGCTTAAAGACAGGGGGTAGGATTTGTAAACGGGCATGGAAAGAACGGGTTTGACTGAATTGCAATGACCACTGAGTCACAAAGCCCATGAAAAGTCACAAAGCCCATGAAAAGTCACAAAGCCCATGAAAAGTCACAAAGCCCATGAAAAGTCACAAAGCCCATGAAAAGTCACAAAGCCCATGAAAAGTCACAAAGCCCATGAAAAGTCACAAAGCCCATGAAAAGTCACAAAGCCCATGAAAAGTCACAAAGCCCATGAAATCATATGTGCATAACACCTGAAAGCTGGTGTGTGAGCTCTGCAACACGGGATGGAATGGTAAAGTTTTATTCCCATTTCTCCACCATAGAACCTGTTGAGAGGATCTCTGTATCTCTGGCACAAACTCCTATTTCACTTGGAATCATTTCACTTCATTGTTTGCTGCTCACAGCAGAGCTAAGTTTGATGGCCAACATCAGAGATGAGCTGAGGACATAAGTTATCCTTGAAGCATTCAGAAAGCTACCCTGGAAACACAGCAAGTTAATTCCCACCCAGCAACTCTTTTTTTTGAGCCCCATTGTGGAGTCAATGGTATTATGCTACACTTAAGAAGTTAATCAGTATCAGTGTACCATGGACAAGAATTACTGCAGGGAGGCATTTCTGTTGCTGACAAAATGTATTGAAACGATCTGCAGCTCCACAATTAAAACCTAGGCTTTAGAGGCTCTGTGAGTGTTAGTGTATCTTCAGAGCACTTTACAGATCAATCCTTTTCAGCATCGCTCCAGAAGTGGAAAGAATTACCTTTATCTGATGGAGAAAGAAGCTGCAGCACAAAGACACGGTGAGTCATCTGCCAGTTAAGTGCCTGGATACCAGGGGCATGATGCCAGAGCAGAGAACAAAGTGTCCAGAGCAGATCACATCATCTGCAGCTGGTTTCCAGTACATTAATCTCGTCTCCTTGCTATATTTAATCTGTCATATATTTGTTCTGTTCACCATTTCCCATGCCTGTGCTACACTGCCATTCAGTCACTTCCCATAAATGCATCTCCTACCTGCTTCCCTCCCTTCCACAGGACACTTGGTTCCCCTGCTGCCCATTGTCTCACACTGCTGGTACCTGAGAGCTGCAAACATTTCCAGCTCCCTGTATCCCCCTGAGCCTCCTTTTCCAGTGAGTCTGGGCAGTCAGGCTGCTTTTCATTCCCAGTGACTCTGGAACTCACAATGGAAAGGGGCTGAGCACTGAAAATGGGCTCTGCAATCCCTTTGCTCCTGAAGGATGGTGCTTTCCACCGAGCCTGCAAGGGCACAAACCTGAAGCAATGCTCTGCTCCTCACCAGAGCATTGATCCTTCAAGTCTTTCCCATATATCACCAATCTTCAAAACACTTTTTTTTTTAAGTAGTCAAGAATCCAATGTTTTCTAAGTACTCCTGCTAAAGCCACTGTTCATTTCACACACCATTTTTCCTCAGCCACTAAAATTTAGACCAATTATATGCACAGTTCAAATGCTGTCCTCAAGTACCTAAAAGGTGCCCTCTATTTAGTGGCACAGTAACACAATACCATCAAAATCAATAAGAGCTTCACATGCAAACACTGTGGAAAACAACCATTTATATTTATTTCTGTTCCCAAGTATGGATTTCAGAGTCTAAATTTAGGCACTCAGGGAGGAGAAGGGACAAAGATAGAAGACAATATGCCCTGTGTTTCCTGCCACCTTCCCAAGGCCAATCTGATTTAACAACTCTAATTGCCACCTATTCTACTTAAATCTGGCTGAGATTGCTGTGTTTAGGTTAAGGACACTTTGGAAGATAATCAGGCAGATTCCCTTTCCCTTTTCCATCCATGAACTGGAAAAGGCCTTTTGTTCTGAGGGATAATGGGATCTGAATGAGTAATACAGTACATAATATGTACTTCCTACATGAAGTACACATTAAACAACAACGAGCTGCCTTCCACTACCCAGTTCCACCTCTGCTTAAATCCTGTTACAGCCCCTCGACACCCAGAGAATGCAAGGGGTAAAAATATACTCAATATGTTATTTTCTCTTCTTCAGATGCCTTAGTTCCCTGTCTGCAAGGTCCTGTGGTATCTGTAAGATCACAACAAACCTCTTGTTTAAACTCACTGTGTCTTAGAGGGGTTCTTCCTTCTGGATATTGAGTTTTTAAAACCTCTGCAAGACAATTTTTCTCTGTGAGGATAAGGTGACCCCGAGGTTTAACTAGCTGAGATGTTACATATGATTTTATCTAGCAAGTATTAGCTAGATTTTTTATAAGTCTACAACTCTTTCAGTCCTGGTAGACTTCAGATAAACAGGCATATGAAAATTTTATTAGCATTCCACAAGTGCTGGATTTTGTACAGTTTTTCCCTAAGCATCTGGTCCAACATTGTCTAGAACAAGCCCACACTGATCTTTGCTGTGTCCTTGCTCACAGGACAGTTTATGGGATCTCAGATTATAATCCAGACAAAGCAACAAATCAAACACTGGACTGAAAAGTACCTTAATAAAAGCTAGTAAAACAACAGCAGTTTAGAACAGTTCATGATCTCCAAGATCACTGAAGGTAACCCATCCAACCAGAAATATGTAAAGGCAGCAGCATTATCAACTTGTTCAAACTTTTATTTTGATTTAAAAATAGTAGCAACATCCAACATGACGGCAGAAAAAAATTTGGAACAATTATATCCTCACTCAAACACACCCATTGTACAACCATGAAAATGTCAAACCAACTCATGTTAAAACACTTCCCTACAGCTTTACATTTCATTACAGTGCAGCAAAGAAATCCCTTCCTGCAGTAACTGCAGTGGTTATTAGTATGTTATTGGGGCAGCTGCTGATATAATAGTGTCATGCTTCTTAACTCAGGCTTCTGAAGCTACGAACAATGCATAGCAATAACCTTTACATCCCATCTCAGCACAGTAGCAGGTAGTTACAGGCAAAATTAATGGAGGTAAGTGGCAGTGGAATCACTTATCCATGCTACAGTCACACACACAGCTGAGCTTCTCAAAGGGCCCTGGCACAGAGGACACGGGCAAGAGCCTGCCCTTGGTGAAATCTCTTTGATGTCACTGGCTCTAAGGTTTTCTAAGAGTCCAGTCCTTCCTACAGTGAGGAAAATTTGTCCTCTCCCCCTAAAGCCCCTGTCCCATTGTGACCCCTGATTAAGTGGAGTCCTGACAACCTTCTCATTTGCCAGGCCTGCAGTGACAGACACATCCATCTTCCAGGCCTAGAGCTGGCTGGAAAACACTGGATACTCTGCTATTCCCCACCTCTATTTTACACAGGCACTCTTAGCTCAACACTTCAGCCCCATTGCCTGCAACCTACACGATTTTTGGCTTCAATATTTGGGTGTTTGACTGCACCACCTGCAGAAGGTGGGTCTGGGGTTATCACCCATTGATAAGAAAACTGACCATCATCAAGCACAATAAAGGATTCAATCCCAACAGGATCCTGATTCAGGAATAGTATTTTCTACACGGGTGGAGTTTTGCAAAACAAATTTTCTTTCAGGATGAATTAGCAGATTATTTAACCAGCATGCAAAAATATAGACTAACACCCACACAGAAGTGGAAAGTATCTTCTAAACCATCAGAAGTATTTTGCTATGTTGAACTGCAACTTCAACTGAGAAGCTGCTGAGTTTGACTTTACTGAGTGGGTTCAACACCATGATACTTGCAGACCTCTGATGTTTAGCACAAGCTGGAGATTTTTACCCCTTCAGCTCCACTCCTGCAGTCCTTTACTCCTGCTCTCTCCCTCCCACCACTAACACACCTCAACTTTGTCTCATGCACCACCATAGTATATTAACAGGGGGAATAAACAGGTTCACAGGAGGCAAAATGGGATGCAGAGCTCGTATTTAGCTGATCCTTTACAGCCTCCCAGGGGCCACGTGACTAATGCACCTCACATTTTTAATTGTCTGGAACTCAAAGCCCAAAGGCTTTTGCACTGGCCATGCTTTACCTTTATACTCTGTTAAGTAGAGAAAGCATAATAAATCCGTGCTGTGAACTGTCTACTAATGTAGCTGTCAGAATAATGATTTCTCTCTTTTTCATCTTCACAGCCAGGCAGTTCAATCCTGAGTTAGAAGAACCTACTTGCAATTGCTTTGGCCATCATGGATTTAGGGAGAAGTTCAGAGGAGAAAAAGCACATCACATTTGCACCCTGGGTACAGAAATAATGCTGGATGCCCCAAGTACTTCAATAAAATGATCTGCTCTTTCACAAGAAAATTAGGATCAAAAAGGATGCTTTTGCCTTAAGCATCCTTTGTGCAGATTGGGGAAAGAATCCATTTAGACAGGAATTAATAGCTGGATATGTCCCTACACCATAGCATGAACAAGCTCCCACAGCATTAAGTGAATCACTCCCATCAACCAAGACAAAAAGAGTTTCAATAGAATAATTGTGTCAGCTCACAGTTCATGCAGAATGAGCTGTATGAGCATCACCTGCAAAGACCATCCCTTAAAAACTGGGAAAGTGCTGATCTGACTGGAATGAGGTGACATGGAGACATGGCAGAGGTGCCCATCTCCCCTTGCCCACAGCCTGACCACTGTCCTTTCCAGAATGCTGAGGGGGAGCCCAGTGCTGCTCTTCTAGGAATTAAAGCTCTTTATAAGCTCACATTTAATATTCTGAATATTCTTCTTTTATAAACTCTAACATTTCAGCATCTTATTTTTTGTGTCAGCTCAGAAATTTGTCACTTCCCGTATCAATTTCAGTTGTTTGCTGAAAAGCACATCTCAAACATACACAGTATAATTATGTGGACTAGAAATACATTACAGCAGAAATCCTAGGGAAGTGGCACTTGACAAAGATTTTTCCCTGAAAAGACAGCATTTAAGACCGTGCAGATGGCATTCTGACAGAGAAATCTAGATTACTTTGCTAGTCAGATTAAAACATTTAAATCTTTAATTTAATACCAGCAACTTTTCCGTGCATGGCTTAAAAGTTTTATTTTTTGGCATGTATTAAAGCTTTCGAGAAAATCCACAGGAATAACAGCTCAGCCTATTATTTTTAATGCAAGTTTCAACATTCTGTCAAAAGGCTTCTTTTTGGCAACAAGCATTAGCTAGATTATTGCACATTAAACGACTGCTGATGAGCTGAAAGAGAAAACGTGTTGCTGGGTATTTAAGAATGAGCAATATTAGCACCTTAACGGAGACCAAAATTAGTGCTAAGCAATTTTTACCTCCAAGAAGGTCTATAAATAACATTACCTGTTAGCAAGTCAGTTGACAGCACTGCTGAGTCTGAAAAAGCAAATAATAACAGGTTTCAAAGCAGCTGCCTAATGATCACCTTATTCCAAGCTCCACGTACATGCAGATCTGAACGAGCATCACCTCACCCAGAGCAGTTCCCTTGGATGCCAGATCCGTAACACAGCCCAAAATAAAGTCTTTGTCCCCTAAAGTCACCCAAAGCACCACTCCAGCTCAAAAACCCAAATTAAGCCTCAAACGCAGGATGGAGTGACAGGAAGCCCTCGGTAATCGGCCATCAGAGCATCACTTCGCACTGCCTTAATTCCCCTAACTCTGAGCGCTCTGACTGCTCCCCTCCTTGGGCTGCCTGAAAAGGTTTATATTTAGCACACGACCCCTTCGCACACGGGGATTACAGGAGGTTTTCAGATCGACAATTGCAGCCTGTCAGCGTTCCTTGGCACGGCTCGGAGCCCAGTTGTGAATCTGAGGGGGTGGCTGTGTGGGGGGGACTTGCAGCCTTTCTTTCTCCTTCTCTCTGCAAAGGTTTGCAGCGCTGAGACAGGGAGAAAAGGCAGCTTTGAGGTGTATATTTGCCCCGGAGCACAGCGATGGAGGGTGATGGCTCTGAGGGAGAGCTGTGCATCACAGTGCTGACGCTCGACAAGCCCAGGGCTGCCTCTAAAACTCCCCGCAATTTTAAGCAGCAGTGTTTGTGAGCGCAGGATGTGTTTATTTTTTAAGCCAAGAAATGGGTCACGGCTCATCAGCTCCTGGAAGTTTTCGTGATCCATCCAATCGGGAGCTCTGAAAACAGAAGGACTTCTGAGCCTACCAAAAAAAAAAGGAGCATTTTAAGCATAAACTCTTGAGAAAGATCATCCTGCACATAATGAAGATAAATACGTAAGAGGCAGTTAAATAGATGCCTGCTTTTCAAAGCCTAAACAGGTGGTTCTGGAGCACGACAGATTTACATCCCACCTTCACAATGTAACTCCCAGTTCACTCTGGTATTTTGAAGACAACTAGACCCAATGTTCCATCACATCAAAAGGTCTGATCAGACCTTTTAAGTACAGAATCTCTCCTGTATTGCTTTAACTTGGCAGATAAAATTTTCCTGACATCCAGCAGAAGCTGAAGTTAGATATGTTCAGAGAGTAACTGTGTAGTTTTTCTTTAATGTTAGTTACAGTGAGGGAGGTTAGACACTGCACTACCTTAAGGGACAAAGCACATTCTTCATTGCCTGATATCTTGGAAGGCCAGAACATGTTTTTTCACATCACTCTATAGCTCTGATGGCAAGAGGGGAGGGCACAAGGGCCAGGTGCTGTTCTCCTTGAGCACCAGCAGGATTTTGGCTTCTAAGATCAAGAGATGCACTTCAGATAACAATGCTGGCTGGGAAAAGATTAGATCTACCTAATAATTTGGGTGGGACAAGAGCATCTTCAACAGGTTTGCTGGAAGAAGGCTTTAAACTACTGCTGGATGAAGAGCAGAAAGCAAAGAGAAGGAATAAGAAATTGAGAAAAAGGGGGTGCTAGAGGAGGGTAGTTTTTTGGTTGGCTGATTCCATAGTTTGCTGTGGAAAGAGCTACATTAGAGAAAGTGCTGCTGTAGTTGATGCTCCCAGTAACTGCACTGCAATGGGTCCTGCAGGTCCTCTGTGGGAAGCTGCTGCTCTGCAGTCCATGGGAAACCATAACAGCTGATCCCACACATGAAACTAGGATGAATCTAGACCAAAAGTCACTTTTCCTCCTGCCATTTCACCCTGAAAGCAGAGAACACCACTCTGGCTTCCTGAACGGGAGGCTGCAGACACAGCAAGGAAGGGATCTCCCAGAACTGTTCCCTTTAGAGGAAAAAACATTCCTGTCAATACCTGCTAGATGCAAATACTGTGTCAGTGTTTCTAAGCTTAAAGGCACCTAACTGTATATTGCTTTACAGCTTAAGGATTTTACCCTGCCTATGGCAAACACTCTGTTCTTCCAGCTCTTTTTTTCTTTCCTCGGAACGCTAAGCTCGGGCTGGAATTCCCAGAGTCATGTCACTCATACAGCCTTTCATTTTCCACAAGCTACCACGCTCAGAAATCCTTCCCCCTGTCATTTTCAAGCCATTAAACTGCCACTACAGCGATTCAAAGTATTGCTTTACAATCCTGTTAAGGGATTATGCAAAAGCCTTTTGGCAATGCTTAAGGACAATACATCAGGCTGCAATATGAACGTGGATATGAGGGAGAAAAGGTGGGAGAAAAGCAGGAGGAAATTGCCTTGTGCTAGACATGAAAGAGGAAAAGCTGTCATCCCCTAAGCCTAGGCAAAGGGACAACATAAATGAACACAAGACATGAATGAAACTGCTCCCAGCTGAAAGTGGAGGGTCCTCCAGCATCTCCCAGTGGGTGGCCCCACCGGTTTCAGTGGTTCCTCCCAGCTCAGAGAACCAACAGCCTCATTTTATCCCAGCACTGCCAGAATTGTTAAACAGGCAAGACTGAAAATTATGATAAGGCTGATGAAAATATGTGTAACTTCTTTCCAACCTGCCCACTCTGCAGCTCACACGTGGCCGAGGCACTCGAAGTAAGTAACGTGAACAAAAAGAAAAGGCTGCTGAGAAATACTTACCTTGGGAAGGGAGTTTAAAAGATATATTCAGTTCTAAGTGCAAAACCCAGAACTCCTGTCAGTGGTTATGTATCTCCAAGCAATATTTTCAAGTGCAAGCCTGTCCTAGTTCATAAGGGATGCTTCTTCTGAAAATATTGCCAACATTTATAATAGCTGCAGCCTCTCACCATCTATAGACACAAACAACTAGGAGGTATTCTAGAATCCCTCCTCTGTTCCAATGAGAAGAACATGGCTGGATTTAGTCACTAATTAAACACCTAAAAGGAACTAAGATGTTTAAGATGTTTCTTGATGACAAGGCAGAAATAAAGAAGGGGAATAGTAGAAGGGCACCTGTTTTGTTAGGCTTGTTAAAAACAGCTTAACTACATCAAGGTTAATTCATTTTTTACCAATAACCAAATGTTTTAATACTTTCTGGAGAGATATGCAAACTGTTTTAGATAAGTTTCCACTGACTGTGCACAGGTAAGTTGGATGCTCAACTATTTTTCTGGCTCAGTCCACATAATTCAAGATGGTCAAGTAGAACAAAAGGGGGTAAATCTAATTTTTATGGAAGACACTTGCAGACAGGCATCTGCTAAATTCTCTTTTCACTAATAAGGTTTAGAATGAAGTGTCTTTGCAGGTTTAAATAAATAGCTTTTTGTTATTACTCAAAATGTAGTTGTACACTACTCTTATTCAGTGGAACTTTAATGTTCCACTCGTGTCCAGAACTGGGTGAACCAGCCAGGAAATTACTTCCCTTCCTACTCAAATCAAGTTTGAAAACCAGGCTCAGGCTGAACCTCTGTGAAGGAACCACTGAATCCACCTTCCCATGTCCAAACAAATCCAGCCATTTTGTAATAACTTAAGAATATCTGTTGAGAACAACACAGAGCTTTATTTCCCCTGGAAGCAAACTGTACAAACCTGCACAAAATGTACCTTAAATGACAGCTGCCAATAATGGTCTGGTAGAGGTTCTGTGCTGGGACTTCAGCAATCAAGGTTCACTTTCTAACTCTTTACAGGGTCCCAGCTGGAGTTTGGGCAAGTTGCTTTCTTGGTTATTGTTCTTTTCTAGGAAGACTTATAAAATCCAACCCTCACCAGCCCTCTTGCCTTGTCCAAGAGACCTTGCAGGACTCTGTTTAAAGTTTTTGCTATTTGTTTTTATTATGATAACACAAAGAGACCTGGCCTTTCCAGTCCAAAGCAATAGGGGATGAAGGTGAGACTTCCAGGTTTGTTTTTTTGTCTTTGTGTGCTCACAGGGGTGGCAGGGTCTGTGTGCACACTTAGTACTCTTACTGCCCTGGAACCATTTTTGCACTGAACAGAAGCACACACCAAATGAAAATTCGTGTTTGAAAGATTGGTTTGATCTCACTTCAGCATTTTCTCCCATGGCAAGCAAGAGGAAGGGAAAAAACCCACCACTAGTTTGCCTCCATACAGTGTTAGTGACGTTTTCATTAGAAGTCAAACCTGTGAAAGTCTCACTTTCTGTATGTAAACAACCAGCATTTCTTTTAAGAGTCACTTTTTAATTAAATACAGTCCCAGCTGTCATTTCTAGCTATTTAATCACAAAGAGGTTTCCTAGGAACATAAAGCTGGAAGTGATGAAGTTAAATTGGGTCCTATATTTACAAGCATCCCCTTAAGCAAGCAGATTACCTGCAGCATATACATATACATATATATATATATATATATACAAGCTGCTCCCTCTTCAGCAACACAAGTGTTGCAGGTCAGCAGCATCACCAGAGGGCCCAGGGGAAGCTGAGCTGGTGCTGTTTTCTTTCCTTTTGTCCCTTTTCCATCCAATTCCAGCTACAAAACAAACATTTTTCAGTACAGTTTGAGGCACCAGAGGTGACAGCTCCTGTCTGCATCCATCAGCCTCCCAGTTTGGACACTCACTCCAGACAACCTCACTGCCTTCTCAGGAGAAGGAAGGGGAAGCAAAGCCCATCAACTCTGAAACAAGAAGGGAGGGTTTTTCCTCTTCCACCACAGAAAGTGCAGGAGGATTAACAGGAGCAGGACCCAGGACATACAGGTCCTAACACTGAGCACCATCATCATTATTTACCATTTCCCAACAAAAAAAAGATTTAAAAATGCATTTGTTTTCCACATTGAACCAATCTACAACACTGAGGAGATTTAAAGACAATTTGAAGACTCCAAAGCAATTGGCTGCAGCAAAGGAATATCTCTAAGTCAGATATGAAAAGTGAGGAATACGACTTTCAATAAAAAATCTTGCCAAATAGGAGAACAAAACACCAAATTGTCTTTTCACTTCTCTTCCTTTCCAACAAAATTATCCTCTGCCTCTTGAACCATCCTTACAAGTATTCTGGTTATCCTGAATTAAAAAAAATGGAGGAAGATGTTTGTTTCAAAACTAGATACTTGCAGCAATTTCTTTTCCAGATTCTCCTGTCTCCCACATTCATTGTGTGTATCCTACACCTTGTGGTGGGGAGGGTGTGCATCCCCTTGGCTGCTGTTGGTGAGCTGAGGGGAAGGAGGGTGCCCAGGTGCTTTTCCTGCAAGCCCACTCCTCTTCCTCCTGAACATCCCAACCTTCTTCCACAGGTCTCACAGGCTCCTCTTCCTTTTTGCTGCTTTAGGTTTTTACATGAGCCAAAATGTCCAAACCATTAGTTTTCATGGCTTTAAGTGGCATATGGTACTGGGTACCTCGGGCATGCTGGGAGGAGAGCAACTGTTGTCAGATGGGCAGGCACATAAATACTTATTCAGTATTTATGAGCGTTTTTTCAGCAACACACAGCTCAGGAATGATTTCAGAGCCTGAATCCCCAGTTTGCCTGTTGTTTCCAGTAGCTGGAGGACAGATGCTCGGGAAGACTGGCAATTAGCAGCTGGAAGGTGGCCAATGTTATTCCTATTTACAAGGGTGGGAGGGAAGATCCAGGAAATTACAAAGTGCTTCCCTTTGTTAAAGGCACTCAGATGGGAAACAGAACCCCCCCTTACACCCCAGCTCTGAAAGTCAAGCATTAGGTTCAGCCTAAGGCATTTTTCAGCTCTCACTTTCACAAGAAAACACAGATACTTGCAGACAAGCTCAAAAAATAAAAATCAGTTTTATCTGTGGGACTATTCCTCCATGAGCTGGTCTCATCCAGGATTCACATCCAATATCCTGACCTGGACATCAGGACCGGGTGTTCAGATGAGAGACAGAAGCAAACACTTAAGTTTTCCTGAGTTGAACTGCCTCCAAATGGGCTACATTTATTGTCTATTTGCTTGGCATCTGCACAATGTGTGTGGAGAAACAAAATTAACCTCAGTGTGGCAGAAACACATGTAAGATTTGTTCCTGATTACCATTCCTGTTATGTTCCTAAGGAGTTCCTAATATGTACGGATGTAAAGAGTTAATTTCCCCATCAAAATATAGCTTTAATAATATCTTTATAGCTCTAATATTTATCCATGACCAATTTCTCTTACTGGGCTATATTCCACACTTTTATATCCACTGGAAGAGAGCCTTGCATGCCTGGTTTAGTTTTTGACTATGGCTGTATCCTCACAGTGTTCTTGCCTGTAGACAGGCTGATGGGGTGGTACCTTTAATAACCAGGCTTAAGGCAAGGTAGAAATTTATTCAAGAGCATCAGAAAAATCCAGATTAAGCAAGCTGTACACTCTGCAGCTGTCAGCCCTCAGCACTGTGGGGATGTCATTCCTATTCCTGTGTCCTTGAGACAGTGTGTGCCATCCCCATTTGCTGTATTCCTACTAATGCTATCCACCCACCCAAAACACACTGCTTTATTTGTAAAGGTTGGTAGCAATAATAAGACATATTTCACTGGCTGGCAGACACTATCTCTTAAGACAAGTTGAGGAAGATTTTGCTCTTCCTGCTGTGCAGCTGTGCCTGCACTTTCTGAGGCTCATGGATGGAGTTAAAGAGATTCAGCAACAAAATTCAGCAGCACTGCCAGTGTTTAGAGCTGATGGTAAGTTTTAGAGATAAACCAACTGAAGTTAATATTCATTCTGTGGTTTGAGATAACTCATGGGCCAGCTGGAACTTACTGCTGGGCTTTGTGATATTTTAAGCAGCAAGATGACACTGATGGTACCTTTACCAAGAGCTCAGAACACACCACACACTAACCCTCACAGAAATTAACTGCACAGTAGAGCTGCCAAAGGTCTTATTAAACTTTTTTTCCCCAAATGAATACCTACTCCTCTCCAAATGTAGTTCAAAATCAAAACTGACAGGGAAGGGAGGAAATGTGACTTAGCAAATTCTACTGAGGAGAGAGGAGCTGTTCCCAAAGTACAGGGTTATGCCTGCTCCAGGGGTGGAGAACTGCATCAGATGTACAGGTTTACTGTGGTCACTCCCACCCATTATTTGACTTGTCTCTAAATTGTTCCTTTTTCAGGATGTATCTAATTTTGGTACAAACGTTCAGCAAATCGATCATTCTTTTTTAATCCCTGACTTTTCTCCCTTCTGGCTGTTCTCTCAATAAATTTTGTCACAGTATTTTGAACAGGAACCTATTACTCCTTTTCCTTTCACAGACTTATTCTTTCGCTCCTGGTTTTGTTCTTGAGTTACTTTGGGATCATCTAACACCTTTTCTTGGGTCAAAGCTCTCCAGTTCATTCCTCAAGAGTTAGAGAGGAAATCATTGGACACTTTCCCACCTCAGACACCCCCTTCTGTCACATTCTGTCAGACTAACTGAGTTGCCAGCATCCAAGGGGATAAGGATGGCAGGAGCTGTGCAAGATCCACCTGGATGAGGATCAGACTTTTCCTTGACCAGTGACACTGTTTCAAGGTCACTCTGTGAACTGGCTCACTATCAGAACTGGAATCCACCAATTCTCAGGGCACAGTGGGAGACCATTTTTAAAATACTTCTCTCCTGAACAGAAGTCCTTCATTTGTTGATTTTCAAAATTGCAACAGCAATTCTTACACATTCCCACATAGTTCCCACAGAAGCTCTGTGTAAGTCACTAGAATACCCACATCACACTCTTCCCTTACAACACTGGTTTCGTTATTTCTCCTGATTTAAACAGAAGCCAGACCCTGCCATTGCTGCTTGCCAAGTTTGTTGACTATCCTGATCTTAAAGGCTGTGAATCATTCTAGATAAATTAAGTTGCATGTCCTCCTTCCTAAAGGAAACTGTTCAGGCTTCCTGAACTTCCATGGGCTTCACTTGCTGTACAGTAGATGGCATAGATACCTTAGACCATCATTTAATCACCATAAAGTGATTTGTGTGAAGTTTCACACAAATGAAAAGATTTAGGCATGAAATTTAACTTGTATCTCCCCAGATCAAGAGAGGTTGTAAAGATGCTAATTAAGCACGCAGGGTAATGAAACACAGAAGCTACAATTATGTATTCAGCTGCAACATTTTCATGGGATCTCTTGGAAAACACCACACCATTCTCCACTTAAAAGAAGGTTGTAGTGAGAGTCTTTGTGAAGTCTCCTCCCTTCTCTGTGGAGACAGATCCCCTCCTTCCTCTTTGAAGGGGGACAAAGTTTTTTCCCCCAGAAATACACAAGTTATTCTTCTCTTGACGTGTCAGAAGAGCCTTAGTTCTGCCTGCAAAGGAGGTGAAATCTCTGCCTCATCCCACACACCAACAAGTCCATGTCAAGTCTCCACCTGACTTTCAGCAAAGCATCAAAGCCAAAAGTTTAACCCTACACTTAATTTGCACTTCTGTGGCTGCACGTCCAAGTTTGTGGCCTGAAGACACCTTGAAGATGCTGTTTTAGAGACTCAATCTCACATCAGTCAAAGATCAAACTCCCAAGTAGGAGTCCTCCACCACTTACCTTTACAAAGCCTCCCAACAGCCAAATCTCTTGTGCTGTCCTACCAGTCCCCTCCCTTTCCATTTTAGAAATTAATTTCTCCCTGTCTCATCATACACATCATATTTAGCTAATATTTCCTTTCTGTCAGGTCCCCGTGGCAATAGATCTTACACTGCTGTCAACCACATATAAAATATTAATATCCTATTATAGATTTAGTTGAGTCAGATGTCTTTTCTGCTTCCTTTCATTTAAGGGATTGGTGGGAAAGGGTGTCTTGGGTTTTTTCAATACCAATATCCCCAGGGAATGAAGCAATACAGACACCCTCTCCCTGCCACTGCTGACAATAATTACAGTTAGTCAATCTTACTGGCACTTAATGTTCAGAGATGGAGTATTCACCTGGAAAGGGCCTTGAATTGGAAAGATTCAAGGGATTCTTTTTCCCTGCAGGACAGTGAAGTATTTGGTTCTTCCCACCTTCAAGGTTCTTTAGTAGCTCAGGGAACTAGTTGGTAAAATAAGCACAAAGCAGACCTTGAGCTGGCCCTTTAGTGCCGTGGCAGGACAGGAATCCTTTGTTCTGCCAGGTTTTCTGGTGTGGAGAAAGGGGGCAATCAGGAGGTGACAGCAGGGTGAGGGGACAGTGTTCATGCACAGCAGGGATCCTCTCAACTTGGGCTGCCAAACCAGAAGGATGAGGGACTTTGAGCTTCCCCCTCCCCTGCAAGGCCTTTCTTAGAGCTTTTCCTTGGAGCATGGGGAGAGGGGAAGGGAAGCAGGGCAGCACAGCACAAGCCAAACAAAATCATTTCTTTTCCTTCCTGGAGCACTGAGGCTTTTAGCTGCTGCATTCAGAGGCAGAAGCCTTGTCCATCCTCTTTCCCATTTTCACCCTGTTAAATAAATTTATGGGGGGGGAAGAAATTCTAATTTTCCAAGTTTGTCTGAGGTAGGAGTAGGAACTACATCCCTTCTAGGGTAATTCTGAGCCTGCAACAGGAAATAAAGCAGCCCCTCAACAGGAGCAGAGGCAAACCCAAATACAGGTTAATGAAAGGAACACATACAGGTAAAGAGACCTTGTGACACAACCTTCCTGCTTTCTATTGATTGCCTAAAACCTTAATACTGCAATAGCTGCCTGCAAATCCTCCTAGAGACAGAAATGAGATAGGCTGGCCTGAAGCACAGCATTGACAGGAAGCAAAATGCAAACACCCTCAGCGGCTTCCACAGCTGGAACTCAGAAGTGCACGGCACTTAAAAATCTTTTTCTTTTCACTAAAAAAGGCTGTGCATGCAAGGGAATTACTCGTGGCCAAGTCAGAGTCAGAGAGAGCTTCTAGATATAACTGTAGAAGGGAAAAGGGCAATTATTTGAAGAGAAGCCTTAGTGGCTCTTGTGTTGGTTTTTACTCCCGACCCAAAGGGCAGTCACTTCCTAATGAGCCTCTGGCATGATATAACAAGATAACAAGTGTTAAGATGCCATGTGGATGCATGTGAGACAAAAATAATCAATGTTCAGTGAGTACTTCTGTGATAAAGGGAGACAAAAGAAGCAAATAATGCACATAAATGATGTGTACCCCTTGCTATCTTACCGAAGCATATATAGTATATAATATATAGTCACAATATAGATATATTTTCACATATATGTGCACATACAAAGTTGAAGAAAGCCTCCCTCTGTGACAATTCAGGCCCACATGAATCTCAAAGGCAGCTGACAGACTTGTACACGTGGATCCACAACCAAGCAGGAAGGACCTCCTGCCTGTAGCTGCACTTTGGGAAATACAACTGCAAGGAAGTCATTTCCTTGATTTCCTGGGGCTTCAGGAGGCAGGACCTGCACAAACCTCAGGCTGATCTCACAGCTGTGTGCACCTGGACTGTATTTATTAATACAGCCCAGGACACTATTCCTCCTCAATGGTCTGTTTCCATTTTTGCCTTAGAGGATTCCCATGAAATCCATAGAACCCCAGCCCAGTATTCAGGCATTGTAGCAAGGAGACATATGGAGAGAAGGAGTGTTACATTGGAAGCTGCTTTTTTAACCAGACAAACACACCAGCTGCTTTTAAAGCGCTCACAGGTTTTAAGAGCTGCAAATAGTCTCGAGATGCAGCTCTTAAATAAAGGGAGTGTGAGCAGGTGGTCAAAGTTCAGGAAAAACTGCCTTTGATCCTTCAGCTTGTATCATCTGCTTATTTCCATAGATGTGAACACTAGAACATGCACAGTATTATAAATAATTGAAAGTGAGACACATTTATAATTCTTCTGTGTCTGGAGTCAGAGTTCCCCGAATTGGCTTTGAATTAGTCAAAAGGAAAAAAAATTAACCATTTATACAACCTAGAAGAGTACTGACGTGGAGACAGTTTTTAGAAACGGAGCAGAGTTCTGCAGAGGGAGAAATCTCCACATGACAGATGGATCCATTATCACCTAATGTGCCTCTGCAAGGCACTTGGCCCGGGGTGGCACAGGGAAAGAAAGAAAAAGGGGAATAAGCACAAGTAAACACAAAACCTGCTACTACAGACAAACTGAGACCATGGACACTATTTTTGGTCACAAAAGGGATATACTGGCACTTTCTATCAGTGAGGATGAAAGCTCCACGTTGTCATTGCAGTGAACAAAGATAAAAACCCCATAAAGTCAGAAGTGGCAGGAAACTAAACAGCTTAGCAGGAAAAAAGACAGGAGCAGAAGAGGCAAATAGACAAGTAGTGTTAACATAAAATAGTCCAAAAAATAGTGATTGACAGGAGTGAGGTGCTCTGCTCAGAGAAGGAATCCAGAAAACAGCAAGTTACCATTCCTTCACTGCAATGAAATAGGACATCCCAGAACTTGAATCCAAGAGCCCATCACTGCACATCAAACCAGGCAGAGAATGAGTGTTGGGGGCTGGAATTAGATGATGTTCCAGGTCCCCTTCCAACCCAACCCAGGCTATTCCTGCTTGCTGGGTAAGCATAGGGGGAAAGTTTCAGTGCTGATTAAATAGCAAGGTGCAGATGACCATGTTTTCAGGGATTCATGCAGCAAGATAGGACTTGTAGGCACACAGTGGCTGTCAGTGGGAAGACATGGCCACCTCCTACCCCAAAAACAGCACAGAGGGAGTGCACCCATGCCTCAGTTTTGGCCTGGGCATGGTTTGCATGTTCCAAACCGTGGTATGAATGAGGTGGAGGAAATGCAGCATCATCTGTTTTTATTCTTGCTTTGGGACAGTCACCTTCAGTCAGACAACTACTGATGGTAAAATCTGCAGCCAGTCACATCCTGTGTGCCAGCAGTGGGGCAGAGACACAGGTGTCTCCTCCCTGTGAAGCTTTCCCTGCTGATCCCAAACATCCCTCCCTGCTCCCTGCAGAGCGTGTTAACCTGACTGCAGCTGCACACACCAGCTCAGACACCTCACTGCAACCCATCAGGGAGCTCAAAAATGACAGAAGGATGGGTTCAGTTTAGGAAATGAAGCCTTGATATCTTTGCATCACAGGGCTCCCTCAGATGGGGATTACTTCACTTCTGTCCTTCCTATTAGACTCTCAGTAATTTGCTCCCACACTGCTTCAGACACCTCACCTTCTCACAAAATACCTGCTGTAGGGTCAGAAGTCACAGGGAAAATGAAGTCACAACAGATTTTACCTGTACACCAGCTGTAAAGTACAGCAATCCAACAGCTGTGCCTGCACAGGGAGCAGGAATTTTTTTTGAAGGACTGAAGAAGAGCATTTACCTTGAAAGGCTGCACCTGCTCTCATTAACAGGCCAACAGACAAGAGAAACAGGATTAGGCAGAAATCCTCCTTTGTCCCCTTAAGGTAAATTCTGCGACTACAGTGATGCAGTTATGAAGCATTATTACTCTAATACATGAGATCCATAATAAATTGAATACTGTAGACATCCTGAAAATTGCACAGAAATTAAATGCTATTTATAAGTCCCTTTTGAGTCTTGTAGCTTAAAACTGAAAAAATGGAGAAAATCCAATTGTTGGTGAGAGTGGGTAATTACTCCTCATGAGATGGGGATCCAAGTCCCAGATGGTTCTCTAGATTCATGTGAAACTGGAGGCTGCTTTTAATTCAAGGAAGAGCTTTCAGTGGCAATGCTTGCTGAAGTCATTCCCACTCCAGGCATCCCAGTTGTGCCCCTTGGCACGACACAGACCTGCCTCAGCTTGAGCAGTCACATCGTGAACAGGGTCAAGGAACTGATCCAGGAAAACAACCAGGCAAACGTCAAAACATTATTGTGGATATCAACTTTGTCAAGAGCAATCTCTGAACACCCCCCAGTTCTGGAGAAACCAGGCTGTTAACTGTGATAGTCAAACAGACAACTCAAAATCCCAATATTTCACATCTTCAAATACCCTCTTTTCACTCAAATGAAGTTAAATTCTAAGCCTGATCCAGGCCACGGGGAAGCATCCTCTGACTTCAGAGCTCCAAGTTCAACCTCACATCTATAGGGGCCATTTGTGGTACATCAGAAGTAGATCCACACAAATTCCCCTCTTCAGCTTTCAGGAAAACCCAGAAGCATCCAGAACCTCAGAGGGGAATAAAACAAAACAGGGAAATTTGAAATAATTCAGTTAATGAACCCAAAAATCTCCCAAGGGCATTGATGTGGTTTTCTTTAGGCTCTTGCTTTCCCAAAAGGATAGTTGGACATAATTGTCACAATCACACAAAGTTCCCATTTAGACAGAACAGGAACAGTTTGCATGAAAATTCTTTAAATTCTAATCAAAAGACAGAAACTTCAGAAAAATATTCATATTAGCAGAGGATGGCTTATTGAAAACATCCTTGTCCCTTGCCATAATAAAGCTTCCTTGGACACCACACTTTAGGGAACCTTAATGAATTTTCTACTGCAGTAGCTTGTATGAACAAGTCACATTTTTCTAAATTAAAATTGAGTTTCTGGGCTTCTTTACAGTTTGAATATGCATTGTAAAGCTGCTGGGTAAACAGTACTTTGAAAGGTTGTGACATGCTGTGTACTACCAGCTGAAACAAATGGACCCAGACACTGAGATCACTTGCCATCTAGCCAGGAGGCAAATCTAAAAGAAAATGCAAATATCAGAGCATGGGGCCCTTATATTTCCTTAAAGCAACCAAGTGCTCATCCTCAAAGGGTAAGATAATCAGCTTTCAGATTTTTTTTGTTTAATCAATATTCAGAGTGTTTCTTTCTGCTCTGATTTTTCTTTTTTTTAAGACTTTGGTGGTCTCTTTATTCAGCACAAACCACCCTGTTATAAGGAACTCCCACTTCCAAAAAACCCAAAGGCACAGCTGAGAAGAGGCCATACAGGTAGTTGCCAATTTATTGCTCTGAAAAATTCTGTGGGATACCACACACAGGCTGGATGCTCAGTGAAACTGGACCTAAATTGCATATCCCAATGTTTTGTTGTATTGCTGGGAGGGGGGCAAAGAACTGACATTTAAAAGTTCCAAATGAGAGGTTGCCAGGCATTCCCTGTGTTCACTTTTATGGAAGCTGAGCTGCATGCACTTGAAAATAACTGAGATGCCTGACCCACCATTCACATGTACACAGCTGCTGCAAATAAAGAGCTCTAAACATAACAGGGGGATGGAGAGGAGCCAGAAAAGCCAACAGTGTTCTTCTTTCCAGCTAATGTTTATGTGCATTGTGTTAGACAGTGACCAGACTCCTGCCACGGACATCTGGGTGCCTGTAAATGCTCTGCTTGGGCAAGTGCAACGGGAGTTGCTTCAGCTGTGAAACCCACCCAGCCACTGAGAACCTTCTCAGATGAAAAACAACTTCCTAGGCTGCTTTCAGTGTCCAAGGACGTGGCAGGTTCACTCAAGAAGCCACATGTCCCCACAGCCCAAAGGACTCGTGCCAGGTATCTTCAGTGATAAAATAAAATTCAGTGTTTCTCCCAACCTACTTCTTATAACTCTGAAAGGGACAGACCCTGGATATCTACCCCAGAACACCTCAGCTGGAAGTGTTCTCTGTCACAAGCCCCCAGCTGACACAGGTGGGTAACACACTGCCAACCCTCAGCCAAGAAATCACAGGACTAAAAGATGCCAAGGCCTATTTTGTGTCACTGAGGCAACAGTCACGTCCCTCAGCATTTATTCCCCCCTTTGCCATGGGGCAAGGATCCCCTGGAAGAGCCTGATCGCACTCCTGGCACAGGCAGGAAGCAGCACAGAGGAGCTGGGTGCTGTAACTTTTGGGTGCTCTGAACAGCTGAAGGTCAAGCCTTCATTTCCCAATAACCTGCAGCTGGTTTAGTGAGCCAGAAAATTGGGCCAGGTATTGATTGGATTAGTGTGTCACCTGGATACTTCAGGCTTAGATCTTCAGAGAATAGCAGGTGAGGGAATGCATAATAAAAAAGAAGCAGTTGAAAGTGGATTTGTACTTGGTTGTAGTTTTGAGACATTCTGAGTGTAGGAACTTCATTCAGGCTCCTATCCTTTTGAACGGAATATTTTCAAGAAGCATTCACGTTAAGGAAAGCTCCAGAAGAAGAGTTAAATAAATTTAATGTGGCTCCTTTGTGCCCAGTTATTAGAGACACAGCAGGTACTGTTTCTTCCAGAGGACCCCTAAGACTGAGCACAGTGGATGGTTGGTAAAGCAGCCATCCAGAATATTCCCCCACACTGAATTAACAAGGCAGAGTTAATTTATTGCACAGGATTTGGATGATTAAATTATTTCCTGACAAGCTCACCCAAGGACTTGGCAGATATTAATTTGTCTTCACAAAACCCCTGTAAAAGCAATTTTAACCACAGAGTTGGTACAGAAAGCTGTGGAACAGACAAATTTAGAAGGCCAATCTGAGATAGACAGTACTTTCAGCCACCTCAAAAAAAGTACAGTTTGCAAGAACCCCTACAACAAGAAATCAAATCCTGGCACTGTCTGACTTCACATTCTATCTGTGTTTCCAGTTAACCTTCTGCACTACTTCTTCTTGCTATAAACACACTTGATCTTCTGCTCCAATCTCTCCTTGAGACTTCTTTCTTTTCAAGTCCTAGTTTTAACCTCCCCTGCTTTATTGCACCATCCCTGATCTTCCCCATTGACTGGTCTGGACTCTGTTCTCCCTGCACAGCAGCTCCTCATTCCAGAATCCCTGTTTAGCAAGATCCAGCAGCCTGTTCCCTTGCTGTGCTACAGGAAGAGCCAGACATAAGCTCAATCTCATTTTTTCTGGCTCTCCAGTGCGTTTGCTGCCTCAAACCCCAGCTTGTTCCCCAGGTACCCAGCTCACCACTCACTGCCCTGCACTGGCAGCCAAGGGCCAGGGGTGAAGAAAATCACTCAGGCACACTGATACAGCACCTGCTAACCCAGCTGCAGCTCTCCCTGGAGCCACCAGCATGAGAATATGGCAGGAAAAGTTCATCCCTTTCTAACTAAAGCATTTCTCTCAGGGTGGTCTGCTCCACACACCCTCATTTTCACATCAGTCCCGCAGTTGCACCGAGAGACTGAGGACTGGCAACAAACTCCACCACACACACCTGCCTTTGTGCCACCTGGAGCTTCACAAACACTTATCAGCCACTCTGAGTACTCAAACAACCTAAAACCTCCGAGGTTCACCTTGCTAACCCAGCAGTCACACACGGGGGCTCACCTTTGCTGGATTTGGGGCACAGAACCAGGGGCCTTCTCCACAGGGCAAGGCAGCTCCCGAGGGCTGCACCCTCACAGGTGGGCACAGGAGCACAGGGGCTGAAGGCAGCAGCCAGAGATGGAAGGGTCCACCAACAAACCCACAGCCTCACGTGAGGGGGTGAGCCAAGTCCAGAGAGTCCAGCCAGGAGCAAGCAGATGGATCCAAAACCAAGGCTGGAGACAATTCCAGATGAAGAGGCAGCAAAGGCACAGAGTCCATGAGAGAGACACTGCTGAACACGAGCACACCTGAGCAGAGCTCAGACTGGGGCAGAGCTCCAGTGGGGCTCCTGTGCCCCTGGGTGTGGGCAGAGGTGCCAGGTGAAGCTCATCAGGGCAAATGATGATTAAGGCCAAGTGTTAAAACCTGGGGAAGCCCCCGGGCCCTGAGGACAAGGGGCAGAGATGCCTCAGCTCCCCCGGGGACATTTGGGGCAGGTGTCCTGCATCAGCCTCCCAAGGCTCACTGCACAACAAGTAATAAATGATTGTGCTGTTTCTGACCTCCATTGCCACCTCCTCTCCTGAACAAGGGAAGCTTAAACCTCAGCCAGGGAATTTCTTTGGTTTCTGTCTTCTGACAGACTGACTATCCCCCACCTCCCAGACTAGCAAAGCGAAATGGAGCAGTTCCTTCTGAGAGGGAGAAACACTGCTGCTTTTATGCAGGAGAGCCAGCTAACAGCCTGCAAGGCCTGAATTACAGTTAATGACCCATATGCTTCTCTAGCATTGGGCTAAAATCCAATATTTATATTTTTAAGAGCTTACCAAATTGATCTAGATGGAACCAGGGTGGCTGGAAATGATCTGGAATTTAAATGGCTGATGTTCCTGGGAAACTGCATCAACATTTGAAGCCATTTTTGGAGAAATACTAATTAAATTGCCACATCTCTTCCTGGGGAGGGATATCATTTTCCCCTTTTTCTCCAAATACGCTTCCAAAGTTTACACTGACCATCTTTCTCCTTTGTTAGGAAATCTGTTACCCCACAATCAACAACTGCAGACTGGTGGTTTGGCTGCTGCTCCTGCTTAAGTGCATCCTAGACTTGTTACTGAGTTACAGAAGGAATTCTGATCAATTATTCTTGGCAGATACAGGGAAAGACAAACCTGCTGAATTTGTTTCTAACTTTCCTGTTCTCCTTAGTTGTATCTGATCTAGTGCAGTGGAACTTGCTGGCAGTAGTAACACCCTGCTTTCATACAGTACCTTTGTCTTTCAAAGTCAAAGCTTTAAAAAAAAATATATATTCTTAAAGGCAAATGAAACTGTTTCACCAAGGTCACAGTGTGTATCACTGGCAGGGGGAGGAAAAGGATTTCTGAGTCCCAGAGCATCACACATTTCAGAGTAGAGAGGGAAATCATCAGTTCAAAAGGAAATATCACTCACCCAGTGCTGAATTAACTTAAAGAGGAGCTCCCAACACTTTCTCTAACATGTAGGTTTGTTTAATCTCCCTGACTTTACTAGATGTTTTCATTTACTTTTAACTTTGTCCACTCTATTAATAAATGAGTAATCTCAAAGACAAGAGTAAAGATGAAAAAATAAAGTTCCTTATGGTCACCAAACTCATCACATACAGTCCTTAGGCACAAGCATGGTGCTTAAACAATATTTTGCCAACAAAGCAAAATGTAGATTTCCTTTTAGATTTGCTTTTCATTACCTGGATTAATACCTCAATCTCTGTGCCACCCCCTTGGGAAATTTTCTCACGTATTTCAGACTTATTTGAAAGCCTTGGTCTGGAACCATTTGGGGGTATAAGTAAAATAAATGAGAGTCTCAACTCAAAAAAAATAGTGTCTAATGTGGTTTAGGAGCTACTGAAAATCATATAATGAAATAGACTTTAAAAATGTATAATACAGTTTAGAAGCTACTAGAAGCAATGTCATAAAACAGACTTTTCAGTAGTGTGGCTGGAGGTTAAGACTGAAACTATGCCATGCTCTGGCTCCACTGGAATCATCATCTGACCTTCCTTCTTTTGGCTTCTCCTCTGTTTCATTCCCTCTTTCTCTAGGCTGCTATTCAGGGCAGAGCCAGTTCCTTCTTTCCTGCAGAGCACCTGACCCAGCAGGACCATGGGCTGACCTGGGATACTGGGCTTCACACCAGAATGTTCCAACAGAACAACTCTCACCTTTTATGTTTTATCCATCCATGGAAGTTGAATGATTTATGGTGTCATAATCCTGCATTCTATCCACAACATCAGTTCCACTGCAAGTCCTTCCTATAAAAGGCTGCTTGGTTGGTGGGTTTTTTTTTTCAAGCTTGCTTATTCTTGCAAAATGTTGCCAATAAATGGTAGGTTTCTGTAAATAAATAGGATTTGTTCTTATGGGGACCTCCTGCAAGTACACCAATGAATACTGAATTTCACACCTCTGGTCCCTGGCAGTGCTTCACAATGCCTGGCATATATTTACAGAAGAGGCTCTTGTAGACAATTAACTTGAGCTGTGCAGTATTTCCAGATAACCTGACTGCTCTGAGAGGTCCCAGATTAAGGCTGAGTATCGACCAGCAGGGCTGGGGAGGTGCTCTCAGCACTTCATTCTGTTTGCAATTGCTTTTTCTGTTTTGTTTGTAACTCCGAGCAGGACTGGAGGACAAACAATGTATCACTTAAGGACAAGAGGACACTTGAATACCTGAGTCTACTTCACAGGCAGACCTGCATTTATAAAGCTGGACTTTCCTCAGGTCCTCTCTTGGCAGCATTTTAAGCATCTGGTTCAGGAGAATGAACATGTTCTGCCTCTTAGGGCTGTGTTTAATACTGGGCTCAGCTCATACTTCAGCAAATCAAGGTTGTACAACAGGAGAATTGCCAGGGCTGATTTTCTTCTGGCATCAATGCACACAAGTGCACAACCAGCAAAACACTGCTCACATCAGGGGGTTTGATCCTTGTGTGCACCTGAGCAAACCACGGGAAAATCAAGTTCCCTGGGCAGGATAGGGAGATAGAATCCCAGTCCCTTGCTTATGTGGGAGCCAGCTTAGCCAGAGGGATACTTTTTACACCGGGAAGTTCTCAGGCAGCGAGAACAAACTCTGTAGATTGAACAGCTCCATCAGAGTTACCCCAAAATAACCCTAATTTGCATTTAAAACTTGAATAAAAGAAGCAGTTTAAACCCAAGCTTTTGGTCCCCCTACCTGCCCCATCCTACCCTCAACATCCTCATTCACCCCTTTAAAATGGTTACGGAGGAGACTAAAAAACACTGAGGTGCTCAAGAGAAGAAAAAAAAAAAGTTAAAATGAAGCAATTAGTGAATAAAAATAAGAAGCCAAAAGTGGGAAGAGAGCTGCACAGTGTCAGTCTGAAGAACTGCCAGGGAGAACAGGAATGAGAGATTCTCAGTAACTGAGGACACGGGCATGAAGGAATAACAAAATACTTATTTTTAGTCACGTCTGCATGTTGCTTATGTAAGTGATCTTGTACCAAACAAGAAAGGTGCTTTGAAGTGGAATTCCACATAAAAGAGATTGTAAAGATTGGCAGAATAATGGCATACCTAGTTATTGCTTCCCTTTTTGTCTTTGCTAATTGGTGTGCTGCTCAGGGTTGGAGCTAATTCGGGTCACAGCAGTACCAGCATCGATCTTACAGCATCACTTTTTTACAGTTTTTGTAACTTTGCAGGAGAAATAACAATTCTGCAAGACCTGTGTGTCTTGATTTCTCTAACTGATGAAAGCAGTGCAAAACCAACAGGGAAATCAGGGGGGCAGCTGGGACCAAGCTGAAGATTCGAGACACTCAGGATTATACGACACCCCAGAAGTGGGGAGAGTGGAGCACTCCTAGAGAGACAGCCAATAATGGGGTGCCACAGTTTTGAGATTCATTCATCCCTGATTTGTACCAGTACAGTCAAGATGGTTCTCACACTGTAAGCCTGAAGACCTGCAGTTAAAACCTGTGAATGTCACGAAAACAGAGAGGGTTTTCATTCCTGATGGAAGTTTATCTGTGCTTCTCTCAGCTGTATTCAGGTAAAATCCTATCAGTTTTTTATGTTGGGACTTAATCACCCAATAATTTCAGTGGATAGCTGGAAATCAGAACAGGACAAAAATGCCTGGACCCCTCCTTTGGACTTTGTCACAGAGAGACACCCACTTGTGAATGCACTGAACATTTTGCAACCCAGGCATCCCAGGATGAGGCAGTTCCACGGGCACAGCTGTTCCACTGGGAAGAATCATTAGGAGCAGCTGGAAGTACTAGAAAGTGAAGAAGCCAAGGAGAAGAGTGTGCTCTAGCAATGTGGAAAATGATCTTCAACATTTTGTATAATCGTATTTTCTTGCTAAGTTCTTTTAAAATAAATATACGTGCACACACACAGACACTTCCCACCTATAGGAAGCCTCCACAGGAATCTTTTTGTGTAATTATGCCTGAACACGTTTTTCTTAACATGTATTCAATGATGTTTTATGCAACACAGTAGAAGTAGAGCAATATTAGACAACAAGTGGCTCAGGCAGATCCAGCCATTAAACTGGCACTGAACTCAGAGTGTCCCTCAATTGGAAATGTACACAAAGGGCAGTATCCTTTGGTACATATTGCACATATAAATAATTTTTAATATTTTTCTTTAATTTGGGAGGAGGGAGTCAGAACTCTGCAAGAGCTGTGTGTCTTATTTTCTGTAATTTTGGAAAACACCACAAAAGCAACAGTGAACCCAGAGGGGCACCTGGAACCAAGCTGTAGATTTGAGACATTCAGGATATTACAGAGTCAAACACCACCAGGAAAAAAAATGGGAGAAGATGAGGGAGAGATCGCTGAAGTGCTTTATATGGAGATCATACATTAACCCACCTCAGATTTTCTGGCTTTTTATGGATCTCTCTGGGCAAGGAAGCAGCTTCATGTTTTTTCAGAGATAAAATTTTCCTGATTATTAATTCTCTTACCTTGTTCAGATGGCTCTTTTCTCCTTCAAGGAAGGATCATTATTATTGTTCTTTAAGTACTAACACTATGCTTGGCCTGAGACAAGCTGTCCTATGAAACTAGGAATTTGAATAGGTGGATTACATAAATCATGTACAAAATACCTGCCCTGGGGGATGCCAGAATATGAGGTAAAGTGACCTTAGCCAGAGTCAACACCAGTATTAAATTTACAGCATTGCAAGCATTGTATGTCAAAAAAGTATATAAAATACTACCTTTTTTTGTTTTTTTTTTTGTCTTGAAGCCAGTAACCCTGTGCAAAAATACAAGATTAAAGCTGGAGATTCAAGCATTTTTGAAGAAATGTAGTACTTGATATCAGCCAGACTGCTGCATAATTCATGGTCACTGATTTTCATAAGATGACCCTTGTGTCAAGCTTGTAACTGCTGCATGGAGTTCCAGTCTGACAATTACAGTTCAGGAACACAGGAAAAGGAGGGAAAACAAGGCATCTGAGGCAAGGATATGCTTCCTGCTATGCCAGCAGAGCAGTTTCTTTAGTAAATCAGCCCAGAGGTGAGAGAAACCCCTCTAGTGGAAGCCATCCAGTGCTTTTCTGGGAGCATGGATTGCAGCACAGCAGGTTTCCCTCCCTGCTTCTCCTGCTCAAGAAGTGTGGAGTGTTTTGTGCTGTGAACATGCAAAGTGAAGCATTGCCCAACCAGCACACGCAGGAGAGCAGAGGAGAAAAGAAAAAATCACCCAACTGTCTTACAAAGGTCTCCTTTGAAAACAGACCCCGTTCAAACCAAGAACAACCAAAGGAAATTCAGAAATAAGGCTGTCAGACCTTCCTGGGCTGACTGATGATTGGAAGGAGACTGGGGAAGAGCCCCGTGGGTGACACTTTCACCTGTGGGGTGTTGGGTGTTTATGTTTTCCCTGTATGAAACAGGGAATGGGACTTTCCACCTCGATGCTCAGCCTGTTCTCTCCTCTGTCTTTGCCTTCCATAAACCTCTCTGTGGGGTCCTCACAGTTTTGATTTGGTCCTGGAGTGTTTGGTAGGTTTTATGGAATGTCCCACATCTTATCACGTGTCCCATCTCAGAGCAAGGCCATTCATTTCCAATTAGGCATTCTTTAAACACAGACCCACCCCAGCAGCTTTGCTCCAAAGCAATCAGGAGAAGGAAAAGCAGCTGACAAAACCTCAGGATGTTCCCCTGGAAGGAGTAGATGGGGAACAGCTGTCACTGCTGAAAGTGAGAGGTTAACCTGACATAAATAACCAAAGGGAAGCAGTGGGGAGTCCAATCAAGGCTGAATCGATGCTCTGATCTTGCACAGCCTGACAAATCTGTCTTGCTATTTATGGCTTCGTTTCTCCTTCTCTCTCTGGGATTGCAGGTGGCAATTAGGGGAGAAATTGTCAGAGGTGGGGTTTTTTTCACCTTTTTGTCACTGTCCAGCTCGTGAAACCTGTCAGAGGTTGATGCTGAATGAGGAAATGCAGTTAATCAGCTGGGATTTGAACATAATGCCAACAGCTGCACGACTCAGGTGTTGCATTGCTTTGACCTGTATATTCCCTGTAAACTCCTATAAAAGGCAAAAGGCATTTATACCCATTTCAGAGAAACTTTTCATCCAGAAACTTTATTCTTGCCACTTAATAAATCAATTCCTTGTGCAATGAGACAAAAGCTGTGGTCTCAATAACACGTAAAAATAAGAAAACTGAACACAGGCAAAGCTGTTTTTCTCTCTGTAGGTAAATACTTGTGCTGTAAAATCCCATATGCATATTCACAATAGAAACCAAACAGAGCTCAAAAAGTCACTTTATGAGACCATCTAGTTCATCTTTCCACTACGAGAGGCAGACAAGGCCTTACCTGAGACTATAAATCAGAAAAGCAAAGCACAAAAGACAAATTTTATCAAGAGGTAAAGAGCCTTTTGGCATAAATGATATTTTTGCCATACTGAGCCACAGAAAAAGCTGTTTCCTCAACCCTGTTTGGAGAAACACTGAAATCAAACAGCATCCTCAAAGCACCTTTTTGCTCTCTTCCTAGCAGGTGTCTACTTGTTGTTTTCCAGTTCAGCCTCACTGACCCACAGGTAAAACTGCTGAGATTCACTCATGGTTTCCAAGTGTGCCAATGCTTTTCCCAAACACAAAGACAGAGCTGTGCACAGACTTTTCAGGAAGGACTACCCAGACAGGGGCGTCACTGCATCATCTCCTGCTGGAAAAATACCTTTACAGAGTGGGAAACCTATAACCAATCACTAATATAACATTTTCCCTTGAATGTGTCTCCATCCTTAGCAGAAACACATCTTCTAAAGGGTAAGCACTTGTCAGCACTTCAGTGAACAGCAAAGGTAAAAACTGTAAGGCAGCAAACTGAACATGTTTTCAGGTGTCAGAATTGTTTTACTTTCAGTCCTGAAAGGACACAGGTAAGTACAAGCCTTCAAAGGTCTGTGGGAGCCTGGCAGGGAGAAATAGTGAGTATGTACATGTGTGTTCACATGGGGGCAGGATGGAGAGCAGGAAAGCTCTCAGATGTCTACAGCAGAAAGAGAAGCTGAATTTGGTGTGAAGGATCTCAATAAAGCTCCTGTTCTATGTCTATCCCCACAGCTTTTAGACTTGTAATTGCTCAGAGCAAAAAGCATTTTCTCTCTCCTCTTATCAACAGCTGACCTGCAGCATCCTCCCCCTTGGTTCTGCTTGTCTGAAAACACAACCATGGGGAGCTGGGAAGCACAAATTAATGTATTTGTGTGGCATCAAAGAGCAAGACACAGGGGAAGGGTGATCTGTGTGTGCTGGTTAGAGGCAGCTGCTGTTCTGATGGCTGGGCTGGCACAGGCACCAACAACGACTTTGGGTGGGTCTGGGAAAGGCAGTTCTTACCAGGTGAAGGACACGAGGCTCAAAAGGCAGGTCAGACCAGCACAGAAAATAAGAGCAAACTTCTTCTGGGAGCCAGAGGCCAGAGGCCAGAGAAAGAATCTTTGGTCTCTCTGTGATAAATGCAGCTCATCCTGACACAGAGCTTTAACCTGCAGTGTCACTGAGCCATGGAGTCAGCACTGGGGGGCTGGTGCAAGGTTCAGGAGAGACATTCCTGGCAGATCTCACTTTATTTTCCCCAGTGTGAATAGGAGTACAAGGCTGCCAGGTTCTGAAAGTCAAGGCTGTAAAACATTTCAATTTTTGATTATCACTTCTGACCCCCACTCACCATATTATTGTCAGTGAGCTCCACATCATGACTTCCACATGTCCAGTGTCACTCCTGCCATCTCCCTTACTGAGCCCTGCCAGCAATGCCACAGATATTCTCCAAGATTTTAAATAGATATTCCTGCACAGTGCACAAGTAGTGACCATTTCAACAACCTGCTCCTTCCTCTTCCCCACCTCTGAATAAACTCTACTGGGTGGGTGACCCCACATGCACACCTCAGCTGTGGAATCCTTCTTGGGCAGAACTGTGAGAATAAACTGTGCAAGGTTTGCCTCATGGTATCCCCCTGGTTCTCTTTCTCCTGGATTTCTTTTGGAGTAACCTCCCATTCAATACCTTTGTTCTACTGCTTTCAGGAATTCCCCATCCATTTACCTTCTGATTCTCCTTATTTTGAGTTGTTGTTTGTGTTTGTTTTTTTTCCTTCTGAAGGGGAAAAAAAAAACTATAAGCCTTGGAAGAAGCTTTTTTCTATTACCATTTCTACCCCTTCTGCAAATCCTTATTTAAAATCAAATTAGTCTCTGAGAAAAAAATCAAAGAAACATCTTTAAATTCCTCTGATTTGAATGATCAAACCAACTGTGGGAGGTTCTGGAGCATGGAAAAAAGAAAGACCTAATTACAGCATGAGATGAGTGAGATGGGTCAAAAGGCATATCAGGGAAATTGAGGGAAAGAACAAGGCAAAAAAATGAGTAAGTTGAGCTGAAAGGGAAGTGGGGATGGATGGATGGAAAGCTGAAACTACTGGCACAGTATCAGGGAGAAAACCTCAAAGTTCAGAGTCATATTTAAGCATTTTGGAGCTGTCTGGAGCCTAAACATCCAAACCCACTGAGTTAAGTATTCCAATAGAAGACACGTTCCCTGTGTAATTGCAAGTGTCACATGGGGAAAACGTGACTTCCAAAGTAATAGCTCTTGTAAACCATTTAATCTTTGCTTTATTAAAGGCAAAAAGAGGAAGAAGTAAAATGACTGCCAGAGAAATGACTCTGTTGTAGGTGGCATTTAAACACCAGGAGCCTCCTGGATGAGTGATGTGTATATTCCAGGACTGCTGCTGAATAGTACAAAGGCTATTTCACACTTCCCTGACCTTTTTGCTGAGGGAACTGCTGGTTTACTTCCCCATAATGAGATTTCTTTAGTGCTTAGAAATTCAGATTGAGTTGGGAAAGCCACAGGAGCCTGATGTGAGGTGTTTTTACCAAAGGAATTATCTTTGCATTTTATAAGCAGGAGATCAATATTAAATTAGCTCTTGCATTGAAAGAATGGGGCTGTTTCTTTGCAGCAGGCTATCACTGTGTGTCACATAAATCAGTCTCTTACCATCAGGAAGATGCTGTAAAAGCAGCCTGGAAAAAAAAATAAATCCCAAATGATCCTTGGTTGTTTTATCTTTCCTAGCAAATAAGTGAAAGAAATGGACTTTATCAAAAAATAAACTACAGCCAGAAGGGAACACTGACTTAATTTCTGCCTCTGCAACTTCAGCCCAAACACAAGCTGCCAAAACCACCTGGAAGTATGGAATGATGCCCGTGGATCCCCACTGGACACATGCTGGCAACAGAGAATGCCAGCAGATCCCCCCTGGCACTCCTGTTGGCAGCCTCAGGTGGGAATGGTCTCTTCTGTCTGCAGAGCTGGGTGTTGTGTCTGCACACAGATTATCTGATTTTCCTGGTGCCTCTGTTGTGGGCTGGAAAAGATGCTGTAATAAAGGTACCAGTGACAATAACATCCATCACTGTGTGATTTTGAGGTCATTTGCTGTGGGCAGCTTACAATTAACCTGCCCTGTTTCTCACCTGTAGAAGAAGGAATTTCAACTTCCTTAATTCTTGCAGGTTTTGTTAAGATTTAGTTCTGTGGGGATTGGGAAGCACTCAGGTATTATTATGAGAAAATCCACGTAAATTCCAAAACGCTTCATTTCACACACTGCTGATTCCTGCTGTTTGTTCTGCCCCTTTCTGGGAAAAATGCACCACTGAAATAAATATATTTTTCAGTGAAGGAGGTGATTTTCCCCCTCTGCTTTGCTCCTGTGACACCCCACCTGGAGCACTGGAGGCTGAGCCTGCCCAAACCACGCTGGAAACTTGTTCAGAACAACCCCCAGGGAAGAGCATCCCTCCAAACACCAATCCATCAGTGACACAGCCAGCCAGGTCATAGGTGGTCACCACAAAAGTGTTTGCAAATGTGTTTTAATTCAAATCTCTGTTAGACTCCGCTGAATATTTTATGAAGCCGAAAAGTTTTAATTATCTCTGAAAAGCAAGATTCGCTTTTTGACTTTAACAGCTCCTGTTACAGAGGATTTCTGAAACATGAGAGCTCCTGGCAGCTTGAATTACCTGCTGGGTTTGTAAAATCATCAGCTCGAGCAGTTAGAAATTGCTGCAGAAAGTTCTTGGATGTGCATCCGAAGGTTATGTTTAATATGGAATTTGGCTTGGTAGGGCTAATCAGGAGTGAAACCAGAGCTTAATTCTTATGAAATTCAGCCACCCTGGGTGACACTGTGTGATGGGATAATGACCATGTGCAGGTTTGGAATCCAATTTTATGGCTGCCACAGGAATGAGGAATTGATGCCCAAAACCTGCCCACAATTGTTGGTGCCCATAAAGCTGCAGGGTCTGGGCCTGGGGCCCACAGGGGACCAGAGAGGGGCTGTTCCTCAGGGGCTGCGGTGACAGGGCGAGGAGCAACGAGTACAAACTGAAAGGGGGGAAATTTGGGTTAGATATTGGGAAAAACCTTCTACTGTGTGGGTGGGGAGCTCTGGCACAGGGATGATCTGGCTGCCTCCACCCAGGGAACTGTGGCTCTTCTGGGAAGCTGAGGGATCTTTGCACTGCCCACAGTTTCAGAAATCCTCTGTAACAGGAGCTGTTAAAGTCAAAAAGCGAATCTTGCTTTTCAGAGATAATTAAAACTTTTCGGCTTCATAAAATATTCAGCAGAGTCTAACAGAGGTTTGAATTAAAACACATTTGCAAACACTTTTGTGGTGACCACCTGTGACCTGGCTGGCTGTGTCACTGCTGGATTGGTGTTTGGAGGGATGCTCTTCCCTGGGGGGTGCTCTGGAAATCGGCTCCAGCACCTTGTTCTGAACAAGTTTCCAGCGTGGTTTGGGCAGGCTCAGCCTCCAGTGCTCCAGGTGGGGTGTCACAGGAGCAAAGCAGAGGGGGAAAATCACCTCCTTCACTGAAAAATATATTTATTTCAGTGGTGCATTTTCCCCAGTGCCTGCTCTTTGAGGCAAGGCTAATTAGGCTGAGTAGGGTAGCACTTTAATTAAGCTCTGCTGATCCAGGAGCTGAACTTGCACCTCCTCCCAGCGTGGGACCTAATTCAGGGCCTTGCAAAGTGATTAAACAAACTAATTTCAAGCTATTTCCTATCTACGCATTGGCATAGGTACATACATCTATCTGCACTGATAAAACCTCGAGCTCTCAGATTTCTGCTCACTGACATTATTCCAGACTTTTTGCTTGCCTAGGTTGGATTGCAGCTCCCCAAAAAAAGCCCCAAAAGAACTTTCATTTCTGAACTAACAGTCTCGGGTCAGAGTGGTTCACATAAAAACTCTATAGAATTATCACCCAGAAAATCTTGCCCAGCAAAGGGAGTAACCCCAATAAGTAGGTTTAAGGTGCAAATCCTGGGCTTGATTTCCTGTCATATGACCTTTATTAGCTTCAAGGGATTGCTGCCAAGGCAAACCTTCAAAGCTGTTACCTTGACAGGTGGCATTATTAAAATAACATTCACTCAATGTTGAAGAATTCCTTCTAAGAGAACCTGGAGGAAGTGGACAGGAAGAGGAAGCCCAGTGATGATCCCTGATTCTGCCTCTTTAATGGCATATATGTATTTTCCTAAGTGATTAAGCCCCTACTCACAGTCTGCTTTCCCACATTTCCAGACACCTATACAAAAAAGGAATGTATGTGCAGGACACTGATAAAAATTATCTGTTCCTGCAAAGGAGGCTCAGGGACAAAGCTCCATGCAGAGATCAGACAGATCCACACTATGACAGCAGAGAAGTTTGCTGTGCAAAATGACAAAATATTGTGGACTGAGCTTACTCTCAGATTTAAGAAGGAGAAACTGTTTACAAATGTACACATGATGGAATTTTAATGCCTTTTACTGGAATTCATTAATCTTTTATCCTAACAATATATCACAGAGTGACAGTCAGTCAGAGGCATCCAGAGGAACTGTGATAAAACAGGTTTGTAGGTCAGGAGTCCCAGGGAGTCTCTGAAAGATCCCCAGGAGCCCAGAATAATGGATTATCCTATTTTTCTAGTGGAATTTGGCCCAAGTTGGAATGATCTTATACCCTCTATGCCTCGTGTCAGTCACTCCCATTATGAACTTCAGTAATAATAATAAATAAATCAAATTTTTATTTCAATTCCATAAGCAAAAGAAGAGAAATATTTGTATGCATTAAGAACAAATTATCTCTGAATTCCTTCAGCTCCAACTAATTAATGATCTTGGAGTCTGGCAGCACTGGAAAGACATTCCAGTAAAGGCAAACCTGGAATCTGGCAGCAGTGGTGGGACTGGAAACTCTGTACAAAAAGGAAGAAAAAAAACCCTAAAATGTAGAATATGAATCACATAACAGGGTCCATTTCAGAGACCTCCTGGATAACACTTAGAGAATTAGTGATTTTTAGCTCTGTCTGGTACAGAATTCCCTCTTCTAAAACTCCACTTGAAAGTTCTAAACACCAGCTAAGGAGGTAGATGTGACCAGAGGAGGAATCTATAATAAAAATACCTGGCTGCTGATAACCCTCAAATAACTGGTTTGGAACACCTAGAAAGGCAATTATACAGAGAGGAAGGAAACCTAAGTTACAGCAGTCAGGTGGGGGCTGGATGGAGCAGCTGAGGACATGAAATTTAATATTTCTTTCCAAACCCATCATGTGTGAGGACCTCTGAATTATCATTCCTTTCCCTCTTAGCATTCCAGAGCTTTTTGGGAATGCTGCTGCAAAGTGCTGTGACCAAAGCAAAGGAAGAAGACTCACCTCTATCTGAACATTTTGATGCTCTTTATTACCAGGTGCCCAGAAGCTGAAAAATTCCTTTATTGTGCTCCACTTTCAGTGGCACAGGTAGATGACTGACCATGACACTCTGTGGGTGCATCAGAACTCTCTGAGTAGAAGTCTCACTGTCAGGGGTTTGACACACTGCACAAGGGAAGAAGGATGGCCAAGCACTGGGAAAGAGCCTTTATCCTCCCTACAGAGGTGCAGAGAGGAAAGCATTCCATGGCAAAGCCCCTCATCAATAACCTGAGGGCACACTTGGCCCCCTGGCCAAAGCTGGAACAGCAGGGGGAGGAAAGTCTTTTGAACAAGGCACCGAAAATACGAAGGAGCTCTGAACAAAGAGTGAAATCACAATGCTGGTGAGGTCAGTGGAAATGTTTAAGTTTCATTTCAGGCAGGATTTTGTGTCACTCTCTGGGGCCTTGGCAAACTCCACAGGTGAACAGCTAATGAATGGAATACACCTCCACGAGCAACACAGAAATTAAAGGCAGATGCTAAAAGAAGTTCTGTCAGACCCAGAGGAATAAAAACGTTTTCATTAAATAACCTCCCCATTGGAAACCAAAGGTAAATATAATGACGTGTATGGATCTTCTGTATTAATTTTCCAGTTATTCAGATGGCTTTGCTTTAACTCCAAATATCTAGAGTTCAAATGTTCAGGCACTTTCCAGCTTTTATTCCACTGGCACGTTGTTTTCAGTTCTAATAATTTAAATTCACCCTGTTTTGTCTGGACCTGCAAGTAATCTAATTAGGGAAACACAAACAACCCCAGCCACTTATATAACTTAGCAACCATCACCACAGCCAAAGTTCAACCACTCACAACGAATTTAATCACAAGACGTTGCCACGGGAAAAAACTTGTTTTGAAGGAACCCACAAGTCACTTCAGACATCCAATCTCGGCCCTTCATCATCAGCTCCTAACGGGAGCAGACACAATCAGACTAATTGTTCATTATGAATTATTCACTCAGCCCTGCACTGGCTAATCTGCTGCCAAGTGATGGTTAGGTGTGAAAGGAGGGAGAAGTTGGGCTCGGTGGACTGAGTCACTCCAGCCCTTGCCCGGTTTGTTGTGATCTCTGACAGCTTCACTTCGGAGCTGCAAACTGAGCTGAGCCCCCACGCACAGCCCCTGGAGGGGACACCACCAGAAACTCCAGAGTCCAAACACGTTAGAGCTCAATAAAAATGGGCATTAGTCTGCAATTTAAAGGATAAATTGGCTTCAGAGGATATTCTCTTTTCTCCCTGCCAGTGATGAATAGCTACTTTTCTTATTTTCCAGCAAGTTGCTACTATTTTTTTTGAGATCTGATTTGAATTGAGAACTACCACCTCCCAGGGGATGAGGAGCAGAGCTGTCTTCTCCAGGAAGACAGTTGTCAGAGATCAAGTAACAAGCCCTGCAGGCGCTCAAAACAGTAGAGAAGACAGCAGATCAACTGGAAAACACTGTTTGTAAATAAACTGAGGGGGCTATTTATTTCATTTATGCATATAAATCATCTCATGTGCATATGGAAATGAAAGAAGTAGTCAGATCCCTCTGCAACGTGATCTTTCACAGTCTTGCTACAAACTGGGCTCTGTGAGGTTTGTTCCCAGTCACAGGTCTTTGTCACTTTGTCCTTGAGATGCTGAAGATCATTATTAGAGACTGACACACCGAACTCCAAAGTTTCCTTGGAACACACAATAAACCCCTGAGGCTTTATGGAACACCCAAGACTGCCTGGAACATCTCACATGACACAGGCAGTGGTGGGCAGCTGATAAGAGAATTCACCTCCAAGTTCAAAGTAAACCCCCCCTTTCCTCTGACCAGGGGTGAAAGCAAACTTGAAAATGTCCTGGTGAGCTTTGGTTTTTATCAGCTGAATGGCCATTTCACCACCCAGAGGGCAATCCTGCCTCACCCACTGCTCAGAAGGTTAACAGCAGATAGAAAGCAGGGTTGGCTAAATAGAAAATATTCTTCACAAAAATTTGCTCGGTTTGTTATCTCCCCCTCACAGAGAGCGGAGGGAGCCTGGAGGGTGCTGATAAAAAGGGCTGTGCTGCAGGGATGAATGGAAAGGTGCTCTGCCCAGCCTTTCAGACTTGTCACTCAGGCTAAGCAATTCACTACAGATAAGCTATTTCTGTGGAGGCCATTGAAAGGGGGATGCTTGAACTCTGATTTTTCAGGAAGGGTAGAGAAGAGATTTGAGGCACATTTGAGGAAGATGTGGACTGAATGCAAACTGCGTGGCCAAAAGTCAAGGTGTTGTTTGTATCCTCACTACTTTCCCCTTTTCAGCAGAGACCTCAGCTCTTAAATGAATTAATCATTTTTAATCACTCCATACCAAACTGAAGTGCTCATTTCCTGAAAATGCTATGCATTTTTAGTGGCACAAGAAAGGGTTTTTTATAAAGTGTATCTTTCATAAAGAATACACATCATATATTCTAAAGGACTTGCAAGGGTTTCACAGATGGGCTGTGATACAATTTACATGGCATAATGAATTAAAGGTGAATTTTGCAAACCCCTGCTGCACAAGAACCCTTTGCTGGGCTCATCCACTGCATTCAAAGCACTGAGTAGAATTTAAGTTGCTGTCTGTCCATAACATATGAAACACTTATCTCCAGCAATTGTAAAGTAGCAAAGCAAAGTCATTTCAGATTGTTGTGTTTTACCACAGGAGTAACCAGATCCTCGGGGTAACAACAACCAAGTTGGTATCACTAGAAAAGGATCTGACCTAAGATCCCAGCACCCTGGAGGAAGTAATATTGAAAGAATCCCTTCTGAATGCAGCCTCCCAGCAGCTCTTTAAAGGCATTTTCACTGTTCCTCTGAAGCTGCCTCAGGTTGCCAACAAAATAAAGGACTGTGCACACTCAGATGTATTAAATTTGTTTATTTTCTTGGCTATTCTCAGCACCTACTGCCTGTTCTGAACCTGCAGGCCATGACCACCTTCACTCAACACCTGCTGTTCACAGACATCCAAACCCCAGCCTTCCTCCACCCCCCTGAAGTCAAAGACCAAAGACTGAATTTTGGAGGGTGGGTTTAACCAGCCTTGAAATGATGTGCTAATGCCCACGGGGAAAAGATTCCTGAGGCAAAGGTGACCATCATTCCTATAGTTCCTTTCTGCTTTGCACAGGTGGAAAAGTATGACCTAAGAACCTGCAATGAGTCAGTTATGTTATTTTTTTCCTGCATTTCCTTTTTGCTTCTGAAACTTCCAACTCTTCACAAGAAAAAAAATATTTCATCCTTCAATTTTATTTTTTTTCTGCAGAAGGCAAAAATTCTGAATTTAGCAGAACAGTTTCTAACATCATAATGTCTTTTATATCCAATAACAAAGAATTCATTTTAGATGATGAAAAGTTTCGAAAAGGAGGGGGAGAAATGGAGCTTCCTAGTTGTGTTTCAGTGGTCCTACCATAAGTGTATATAGGCACCTCCCAGTCTGGGCTCACAACCATTCTGTGAGGAAAACGAGCATCAATTTTCACATATAATAACTCACAATTAGGGACTCAAGACCCAGAGGAGATAGAAAAGTGTTTGTGTGATGTAGCTTGGCCTGCTTGGTCTTCCTGAATGCTCAGCACAGAGAGACAGCCTTTCCTCCCTAAGGAAAAACACTCCAATGAGGATCCTGCTCTGCACTGCCACTGGAGAAACTCCTGTCTCAGGGATTATTCCAGAAAAATTTGTGCTTCCTGAAGCTGGCACTTAAGCCAGGTGCATAAATCGAGGTGTGGAGAATGTAAAAATGCCAGAAATCACCACCCCAAAGCTGAGAAGTAAGAGATGAAACCAAGATTCCTTTGTGTGTCCTCTGTGTGCCTGGCTTGGCTTGCTGGCTCTTTTTGCAGTGTTGTCTGTCTCCAGTGCTCAACAAGGCCTTGGTTCATGTGCAATACAAATAATAAATAGTGGACCTGCCAAAGCAGAAAATTCTAATTTTTAGAGATGCCAGGCAGAGAGGAGTAGCAGCAATCCCAGATTGGTTAGTCCCAAGCTCAGGAAGATTTTCAAATGGAGAGATTTCTGAAAAACCAAATGTCTCTCCTTTGTGACTTTGTAGAACTTATTTCTTGCTGTTCCTGTGCTTCTGTTCCTACAGAATGATGCAGAAGCAGGGCATCCTTCCTCTGCATCCTAAAACCTCCTAGCCCTTTGGGAATACTCTGGATGGCTGGCAGATGGTGGGCAGTGACAGTGGAAGTGTTGAAACAACTCTTTTACAGGCTCTACACACAAAGGTACAGACAACAGAAATGTTGTGCCTTGGAGGTTTGCAACGTTTAGATCATGGAAGAATAGCCATCCATTTTCAGGCAATTATACCAATCATTCCATTATTTAGTGTTCATTTTTCAGTGATTAATTTATGTCTCTGTTTGTAAGAAACTGTCTAAGTAACAAAAACAAACAATAAAAAAAGGCTCTGCAGGGAGTTTTGCATGAAAGTCTGTTCACAGGCAGAACCTGCAGAGCCTTCTAATCTCAGGAGCAGCTTTGGTCTTTCAATTATTTCACTGCTAAACAGGAAATTAATTTTCAGTAATTTTATCTTGCACAAAGCATGGTTGAATTGGGTTTTTCTCAATTTAAAATCACACATTAATTCCTTTGTGCATCGATAGAACTTTGGGGGTTTGTTTTGGCTTTTTTACTGGTATGAATCTATAAAGCAATTTTCAAGTGAACATGTGTCGAGTGCCTTACAATGGATGAATTAGAAATCCTTGGAGCATCCAAGTCTGTGTGCTAAATGACTGCTTGAGAAAACGAAAGTTGGGACGAAAAACTGAAGAAATACTGAGACTTTCTGATTTAGTCTAAGTAAGCTATGATAACTCACCCATTTGGGACTAAATGAAGGCACTGAAGGTTTAAAACATAGCAGGAGGAGCTCATAGTTAAAGAACTTTACATGAAGAACCTCCCTAGTGGTTCTTCCACCCACGGGCAGGTACAAGAGCTTTATGTGGTTATATCACAGACACAGTAACTCACCCAGCTTTTGACAGCAGCAAAGCATTTCCTCTCAAGGATAAATTCAACCCCCTTAAAAACTCTTCTAGAAATTTCTTCCCAGGCTCAAAATGCTGTTTCCACCCTCCCTTCCCACACAGAATGACACTGGTTTTCCCAGAGGAAGAGTCATACAAGCTACAACTGTCTTTCCAGATGGGTGGGAAGGGAATATCAAAATCATCTGGCTTTGCTGGTGAGCCCAAGTGTCTCTTCACTCTGAGCTGCATTGACTGGCACTGCCACCCTGAACTGCTGCTTGCTTGGAGGCCAAAATGCAAAGCAGAGCCATCCAAACCAGGATGTCTTTGGCATGTTCTCAGAACAGAGCCAAATCTCTAAATTAAGTGCAGGGCAAAGGTGGGACGGCTTCCTCACAGAGGAATAAAGAAAATTAGAATAAAAAATGATATAAGAGTTTCCTTTTATATCTTAAACAGCGTCCAGAGCACATAATTCCTTCTCATCCCCTCCCCAGAGCCAGGCATGACCCAACCCTCTGATAATTCCTGAATAATTCCCCTACCCTATATAAGACAGTTTATAAGTGCCAAAGCACTTTGCTGGTATTACCCCATACAGATTTGTTCCTGTTTCTCTGGCCAAAATCCTGGTGGCTTCTTGCCAAGAAAACCAAATGAAACCTGACAGGAAATGGTCTTTTGGATTTACCAAACCTGAGCTGAGCTCACCTGGGCTCTGTTCTTTCTGCCTGGTTGCAAAAGGAGAGAAGGCTGACAGAAAACACCTGAGCTGAGGCTCTTCTTTGTTGCCAACAAAACAAAATGAAGCCTCCAAATTCTGGTGGCTGGGCAGGGACTGTATTAATGGATCTGGACAAATGAAGTGCTTTGTGGGAAGTCCTCGAGCTCTCAGGCCCTAGCTGTGCTTAAAATGGACACTGCATTACAGAAATGTTAGGGTTTTAGCTGATTTTCAGATGAAAGTCAGTAAGAGGGTGGGGGGTCCAAACTTCTTCATTAACTGCTCAGCACGCACTGCTGCTGCATCATTATTTTGACATTGGGAGCACTACATGGAATGGAAAAGGAATATTTCATAAGACCTTCAGTAGCTAATGGACCTGATTGAAAGATATTTCCTCAGTCTTGCTGCCTGATACTTTTTCCCTGCGTTCTGGGGGGATGTTTCTTTTGGCTTTTGTAAGCGTAATTTCAAAATTCTCTTTTGCTGTAATTCAGTATCAGAGGACATGACTCAATTTCTTCATTGTAACAAATCCCCATCTAACTGAAAAGCCTGGCAGAGATACGTGCTGCTCTAAACAAAGCAGGTGATTCTGAGCTCACCTGCCCTTCATTATTTTCTTCTTATTATTCATCTATATCAATCCAGAGGAGAAAGCTTTGAACAAAGGAATTTCAGGATCTTAAGATGCCTCACACATAAAAACAATTGGATCCAGCTGCAAACTGCCATTCAAGTCTCCCAGTTTTTCAGGTTCCTGACTGATTAATTAGAAAGTCAATTGCTTGATATTTTTACCTGATTGTGCTTTCCTGATCTGTTGGTACAGACTGTGCATCAGGAGTTTAAAACCACATCCCTGCTCCTTCCTCCTCCTCACTGACTCCACTGATATTTTGCCACCAGTAAAACACATTAATTACTGAATTTTAGCCAGAAATTTCATTATTTCACATCTTTTATGATCACCATAGGGTTTTTAAAGCTGATTTTTACAGACAAACACAATTAGATAGATCAGCTCCTTTTTGCACGTCAACAGCAGACAGGAAAAAAAAAATACGTGAATTGGAAGAATTCAGCAGAGTTTGACAGTAAAAACAAAGAGTTGCAACAAAATTTATCTGTGATTGGGAGGTAACTTAGTGTTGCTTAATCCACAGCAGAGGGGTCTATTAAAGGCAACCAGTGTGACAGGTCAGAGGTGGGACACAAACCCAGGCAGTGGCACTGGGAGATGTTCCCCTCAAAGCCAAGAGACCCCAAATTAACACTGGGTTCAGGCACTCTGCTTCCCAGAATCCAGCCTGTGTCACACATTGATGTACAATGGCTGATTCTTGTCAGGATTACAAACAGCTTGCGTTGAATTTATTAAAAGCCATCTCCTGGGGTCTGTCAGGAATGGTTTAAGACAATCTGCTGCTCACACTACCCAGCTTACAGCAAAGAGGTTCATCATCCTAAGGCAAGCACACAATTTTTCAGGAAAAGAGGAACAGGCACTATTCATAAGGTTTTGTTTTTCAGTTATAGGTGGCTGAAAAATGAATTTAATATAAGGCCCTTCTTTCCATATTTGCTCCTTGGCCATAGGAATCATTTTATTTTATTTTGTTTCTACAAAATATGCTGGCTGACATTGTTTAAAAGGGATTTTATGGGATCATATTCTTGCCCATGGCTTGTTCATTAACTGCCTCTGGCCAGCCTTGCTTTTGTCATCCTTTACTTATAATTTGCTGTTTATACAGCACTGCTACCATTTTAAATCCCAGGGTGTTCATTTGGTTGTCTCCACCATCCAATCACACTTACAAGGGAAAGAAAAAGGACTTGAATAAGTTTTATAGAAGGGAAAATTCATGCAGACAGAGTCATCTGAGAATTCACAACACTTCCAGGGCAAACACATATTGGCATGATTAATTTTAAGTTTCCAAATGAATGTTATTGCTAAAAAATTGCAGCTTGTATGAATATTCATGGGAGCAAACAAACTTTCAAATACCAGACTGAACTAATTTCGTTAGAATGTATTTTCATAATGGCATTTTGAAGTAGTCTCACAGCTCTCATGTAAATTATTTCATTTTTTAAGCGTTATTAGTTCCCTCCCCATCTGCCAGCACAATGATCTGTCACTGATACTCTGAATAATACCCAATAAATTTACCATGATAATGCTTAAAATACATATAAATAAGAGACCTGCATATATTCTACAAGGTTAGGTACGGATAGCAGAATCATCAAGGCTGCAAGAGACCTTCAAGATCTAGTCAACCTAGAAACATTTGATCCAAAAGTGATTAATTTAACCCAAATGAAACTACACAACAGCCTACAACGGGGATAAGCTCCTGCTTGCTTTAATTCTACATTAATTAGATTTCTGTGGTATTTTCCAGAACGGCATTATAAAAAGTTACTTCTGCAAGTTAGCAACCAAAAAAATAGTGGTTACTCAAAAGGATGAGAGGGTGAATCATCTAATCCCAAGATAAAACCTGAGTTACAGAAGAGCTGCACTGTCAGAGAACACCCCCCTTCACAGTGAACGAGAGAGAACATTGACAAAGAAACTAAATAGGTGCAGAAACTGGTGTAGCCACAGATGAGAACTGAGCATTTCAGGCAGGGGATACTTGTGAATGTGGCAGAAATTAGAGCCTCTTGGTAGATATCAATTTGCTGGCTTTGATATGCTAAAAATATCTGAAACTGCTCATCCAACAAATGGTATCACACAATTCTATCACCATCAAGATGATGTTGGCTCCTTAGGATGTGGCATCTGGCAGATTAGGATGCCAGATGTTTTTTGTTGTTTTGGTAATAGCATTAAAGCCGCTTTTTGAACAAAAATTCAGGGCAGAATCGTGCCATATTTGTGCAGAAAAATGCAGATTACGAAGCTGGGAGACCTGACAGATCTGGGGGTGCCCTGTGGTATTTCTCAGTATCTGTTGTAAGGGGTTTTAGCAGTGCAGTGTGTTGTGTTCGTGGGAATTGGCCATGTGTTGGAAAAGAAACAGTAAGGACAGCTCACAGGGAGTGTTTTACTCCCCTCCTTTACTCAGGATGGTGTGAAGGATTGTAGGGTGGGAACAGCTTGGAGAGGACAAGAAAAGGAAAGAAGATTTGCCTTTGTCACCCTCTCCCAGAGGGGAAAAGCAGTTGTTTAGGTCTCTCACATTGAAACCATAGCAGGGGTTTTTCTGAGGAAAACCTGGATATCTCTGGGGTGATGAATCACCAGGGAAGACAAAAGAATTCACTTAGGTCTTGTTATCTGAAAATGTGCCTAACACTTGCTCCTGCCTCTGAATGAGCAGTACTTTGGCTAAGGCAGGATCTCACTGGTCACAGGTTCACACATGAAAAATTGCCAGGACCAGAATTCCCTCGGCTGACTGGAGTGAGGAGGGCAGAGACACAAATCACTACATTTTGGTTGAAATTGTGTTCCTTTTTCGTGTTTCCTTATCCCCTACCCTCTGGAAAATATATTTGAGTCTATTGAGACCTGTGTTCATTAATCCCTCATTGAAGTGAATAGAGCCAGAGTAAAATAGTAATAGAAATACATATGAATGACACTAAAGAAAATAAGATGGAATGGTTTCCCTCCTCAACAGCCCATTCAACACTTTCACAGTGACTAAGAACAAGTCTCTGACTGAAATCTCTGACATCAGTTCAGTGTGAACAGTCATTATTTAATCAGGCAGAAATGCAGTTCTGTTCTGACAGTGGACTTGATAAAAACAGCATCCCAGGTTTCCATTTCCAGCTCCAGTCCCTGTGAGCTGTTTAGAACAGAAATACTTTATTTCTCATCTCGTCTTACTTGCCTTGCCAAATCAGGCTTGAATCTGGAAGCCAAGCTTGGTTCAAAAAGGAATGAATTTGCACATAAACGTGGCAGGGAAATGCACCATCAAGTGTCAGAAGAGAGCTCTTCTGGAGGGGGAAGTAAAAATCCAAAAGAAGAGTTGGAAAAACTTTACAGCAGGTTCCTCTCTGCAGACACACAGATCCAAATAACAAGTGGAGAGTGCCTGCTTGTTATTCCAGTGACAGGTTAAATATTTATGATGTAGCAGTGACAGTTCCACTCATGTCAGTTGGACAGTTTCATTCCAGCCTCTGCATATATTAGATTAATGCACATTGCAGTCATTCCATGGTTTTCCTCCTGTCATAAGTCTAACACATTTTTGTCCTTCCAAAAATGATATTCCAGTCAGCAGAAGGTTTCTGCTTGAATGGCTCACCACTTCCTCACAGAGTTTAGATAAAATTGCCATTAAAAGTTTCAAAGGTCCATGGTCTTTGTTTCAATTGCAAAATACATGTAGAAAACACTACTGCTCAAGAAACAACTCTAAGAAGAATTCAGAGAAGTTTTTTTAAAAGCTGCAAAAATCACCTTTGTGCAAACGAGCACATTCATAAAACCAAAGCTTTGCCTGCTTCAAAGTCCAGCATTGTTAACTTTATGGCTGAGAATTTTTAAAATCATCTTATTTATCTTGTAGCAGTGGAGACACACAGAGAGCAGCAGAACAAATTCTCTACCCAGTGTGTCTCATTGAAGATACACTCAGGCAAAAATAATGGGCTACATCATACAATCCCCTCCTAAAAAGGAGTTTCACCCTAAGTATGCAAACATCCCTCACTTTCTGTGCCTACAATGAGAACTGAGGAGGTGCTGTGTCCCCTACTAACCAGCCTCAGGGCCCCCCTTCCCACAGGCTGCAAGAAGTGCTGTGGGGAAATTAATGTGAGTTCAGAGTCAGAAAAGAATCCAGTTTCTTTTTATTATGTACACCCTTGCTGGCTAAATAAGGTGCTGTATTGCAAGAGTTATTTACTGACTTTGAGGAAAAGGGCATCAAGGAGAAGTTGCCAGCTGTCCTGATTATTCAGGTGTTACACCCATTGCAGAAGCTGAAAACATTTTAACCTTCTTGCATATTCTGTATGCTCTAATATTAAGTACTAGTCAGCTGTTTAGCAATTGAAGCCTGTTCCACTGCAAACACTGAAACCTATTACTGTCCTTCCTTTACAACAGCTTCTTCTGTATCTCAGACTCAGTTATGTCCTTGGTTTTTCAGGGTACCTTCTGAACAACTGTCTCATAGATGCAATTCCTGCTTGGAATCTGCTGCAGTCCACAGGTGCAATTTTACACAACTGTTTCACTTCAGAAGTTTCCCAGTCTAAATTTCTCAGGGTTGTTATTTATTATTATTGTTGCTTATTTATTTATTTATACTTTATGTATCATTATATTATTCATACTTTGTAAATTTCTATTTTGTATCAATCTGTCTGTGTTATTCTTTGTATTTGCCCCCTGCTGAACAGTACCTTCTATTTTTCTTACCAGCTCTTTTATTTTATTACTGACTGGACTGCAGTCTCAGGCCTATGGAGGTCACAGCCAGAAAACAAGCAGGAATTCTGTAGGAAGTTGGTGACTATTTAGGTTGTGATATTACTCTGTAACAAATCAATACTTAAAATGAACTGAGCTATTTAATACAAGCTGGAATGGCACCAAAAGCTTCAAAACAGCCTAAAAAACTCCCACCTTCTAATCCTGGCTTTGCAGGGACCACGTGATCCTGGGGGTTATTGATATTTCCAGCTGTGAGAAATAGTTGTGAATTGTAGCCAAGCCACTACAAATGTGAAGGTCTTTGGATGAGGAGAAGCAAACTTATCAAACACTACTAAATGTTTAAATAAACTTCCACTTTGGGGAAACTTTCTCACTTCATTGGCATTACCCACTTGAAAATTATTAATATATGTGGGTTTTATTCTGTTTCTACTGCTATTTCCTTTAACAAACCCACCTTGCTGGCTCAGCTTTTCTCCCTGTTTTGCCACACGGATGGATCAAGGACCCACAGTTACTTACCTACCATAACAGGTAGCTTGGCATTTAGACGCTATGGGACTGAGATGTTAAATAAAATTAAAGGACTGAGACCTTCCTCAGACTCATAAACGCTTTAAATTAAAGACTATCCAAAAATGTGGCTGCTGTAAATATTTTTTACATCTTTAACACAAGCAAAATGAACCTGTTCATCAGTACAAGTATTGCAAAGCAGCAGGAAAAAAAAAAAAATCAGAGTTATGAGCAAGGTGGTTTTAGGAGGAAAATAAATCATGGCTCATAAAAATGCCAAGAGTGATACAAACATGCCAAAAGCAAGGAGGAATAGGATGAAATATGAGTGGGACACAGGAAAAACCTATCGAGGGGGAAGGAAGACCAAATCAGGATTGTTTCTCAGCATCATCTGACCATTTACTTTGCATGACAATTACAAATTACCATTTCAAAATAAAACAATTAATTTCCATGCACAGCTATAAATCATCAGACAAGAAGATCTCTCGCTTTCAGATGTGCAAGAACTGGATTGTTTCTTAAACAGAGATTGTCTCCCTCGCTGCCATTGAGTGTTTTTCATCCCAGGGCTCTAAGAAAGGTCTGGCTGATCTTGCTCTCTTGCCTGGCAGGAATACTGAGGTACAGCAAAGGCACCTCTGGGCAATTTGAAACTTTCCCCCAAAGTATTAGTTCCCACAAAAAACCCAGAAAAACTAGGATAAGAGTGCAATTTCTTCTGTCCATAATAAATTACAACTGGAAGAGATGTAAAGATGACAATATATTCTAATAGGGATTAGTTTAATTTATTGGATGTGAAAGGACAAGACAGTCTAAAATGTATTTAAGAGTTTGCTCTCTATTGGCCACTAGGTTCCCAGCACAGCAAGTCTAAATAAAAGATAAAATGTATTTTTAAAAGCATAAAAACAAGGCCATCTGTGAAGCTTATGCACACGAATTATGGAGAGGCAGCAAGTCACACACCTCAAGAGAAATTTGAACTCTGTTATCTTAACTGCAAAAGTATTTCCAGTGAGACAAATTAGCTTTATATCTCACAAATGCACATGCACACATGTATTTTATACTCAGTGGCTTGCATAAGTGTATCTACACCAACACTTTGGAACAGCAAGGAAAAGAAAACTTTTGGGATGCCCCTTCCAAATCCCTACTGTTGCATTTCTGTGGCAGTTCTTCCCTTCTGAAAGTCATTGATTAGTATGAAAAAAGGGAAAATAAAGGAAGATGGTGAGGAACTAATTGGGCTGACATTTCACAACAGTTTTATTTGTCTAGCTCAGGTCACCATCATTGCCTTAAAGCAGCAAGACAGTCAAATCACAAGGAAAAGCAAAAATGCTATTTAACTGACAAAAGGGCAGGAGTTCGGGCACTTCTTGCTAATTGCTCTTCATCTCTGGCATTTTTTGCCTGTTGAAATATTAAATACACCTCTTGTAAAGATTCGAGGTCAAAAGGACATTTGTCAATATGCAAAAAGATAGTTATCTGGTCTTTTAATCTACATTGACAACATAATCCAATAAGCTCTACAGAAGTCTGGCATCAACCCTTTGCAAAAAAATAGGTCTATTTAGTTTAAATTGCTACACAAATAATTGACTTTAAGGATCACAGCTTGGGTCACAGAAACACGGTGATGACTTCTTTGGGAAGAACAAGTTTTGCTACAGATTTATTTAAAAAATTTATTAAAGAATCCCTGACATTTGTGTGGGTTAAGTGATAAAACAGATTACAGAATAAGAAAGTTTAAAAAAACTGGCCTGAGAATGCCCTAGGGCAGGGCACTGACAGCATAATACACTGACTGTCACTGGAAACATCTGAGTAGGATGTTAATTACTTGAAACATTGTGTACTTAATTAGTCCCCTGGGTCTTCAGGCGCTGCCTTTTGTCCCGAAGTCTGCAAGCTACTGCCTGAACACAGCGAACTGAACAGTTCATTGCAGCTCTAATTAACAGATCCTATACATAAACCAAGATTAGGGCCCTGACAGATGACAAATAAGCACAGACCCATCTCGTCTCTCCCAGGCTCAGTTCTTTTCCTCGCAGTTTTCCAAGGCAAACGCACTCCTGCCTGTTTTCAGCCCCCACGACAGCCGTGCCAAGTTTCCTTGACATCCCAAAGATGTCAGGGCGAGTGATTCCCCCAAACCTTTGTGATGTGTGTCGCTGCTTTGAGCTGTCTGATGGGCAGACAGCTGCATGCAGCTGTGCAAACAGGGGGCAAAGGGGGAATCAGCCTCGAACCACATTGCTCAGCTTTCCTCTCGCTCACTGTGCACTGAAAGGTTTGGGCTTTCTTCTGCCACTGACTTTATATAGACTTTATTCAATAAAATGGGTAATATTAGATCAAAATACGTATCCAGCTTTACATACAGACAGGTCAATAAAAACGCTTCTGCTGCTGCGCGTGATGATGATTAAACCTATTTTTGCCATCCTAACTATGACACCACAACTGACTTCTTCCTGCTCATGCTTTTAGAAGCCACAGAAGGCTACAGCTTTTTCTGTTTGTTGATAAATTCAAAAGGTGTGCAGAGCCTCCTGTACAAACAGTGCTCTTCCTGGTCCCTTCCCTGCAAACGGCATAAAAAGTCTCTCTTATGGAAATGACAAGTTCTGATTTCATGGGGCTTCCCTGATTTCTGTCAGAATCACATTATGTTCACCAACAGAGAGATGAAGTTCACAACAGCTGGTCCCACAGGAGCTCTACTTCACCTCTCTAGAGAAATATATATATTTTTTTGGCATATCATATACACTGTACAGAGGAGTGGAAGAAGTTCTGCAAGGCTTTATCTGACCTATTTGAGCTCAGTGAGGTTCCATGGGTGAAATCAACCTCTTTTTTTGTAGATGTACAACCCAAATTACCTTATACATATAAATCAGACCATATAACTTAGGAGCTGCACTCAGTAATAGCTGTACTAGTCCCAAGAGAACAACAGGATTGAACAAAGCCAATGCAAAAGTCAAATGATAAATGAGAAGAAAAAAAATGAGAATTGTTCTATTTGGAGTGGAAGATACCAGTTTTGTAACCCCTTATCAGAACCCTGAACAATTGCTGCAGTCCCACTAGGAAAATCTTGATTCTGAATTGCAGGAAGATGAAAGTGCCTGCTGTCAAAAGCAATGGGACAAGTCATATCACAAAAGAGGAGAATGGGAGAATGTATTTAGCAAAAGGAAAATCAATTAAGCCAAAGTTCTTTCTAAGCATTTGTCTCGTCCTCTAAAAGATTAAACCTTTCTTTGTTTTGAATTCGTACTTGTGGCAGGACGTGATTAATAAAAATCCACAAAGTACTGTAATTTTGCAAATACCAAAACTTGTAGTTTTAATTCCATATGTTACAGAATGTCAACTCCACCAGAACATCAGCTCCATTAGGTTTTGGTGTCTTAAGCATTTCTCAAAACTAATTGATTTTGGCTACTTGGTGCCTGGTAGTTTGGCCCTAAAAGAGAAGTTTTAAAATACAAATCCTTTTTCCTCCCAAAAACTCAAATGTTCACAAAAAAAAAAATGTTTCCAATGGGAAATTATTTGAAATTTCTCTTGATGGGTGCTAAATCTGCCTATTATTAGATCTTCCCACCTTCCCTGGGAATTTATTTATTCTGCCACAGGGCAATGGAGAGAGATGCCTCAGATCCTGAAAAGGTGTCCTTTGGCACCTGTGCTGAGGGAAAAGCTTAACCACCTCTTGGTTAAAGTACTTCTCAATGTTTTGCTACTTCCAGAAGGGCTTAATTTGGGATTAGGGGGTTAGAAGGACGAAAGAATGCTACCACCATCACTAAAGAGTAATTTGTCTTTTATAATCTCAAAAAAGGACCAGGGAATGTTTATCCTCCTCTCTTTTCCTGAGGTGGAAGGATGGTGACAGGATTATTGTTGGCTGCATTATCATACTCCACCACCCACCCCCGAGAACAAATGCAATTCTATTCATTGTTTTCCTTCCTAATTTTGCCTTTTCCCTTAAAGCAAAGCGCAAATTAAAGTATTCAAAGGTTGAACATAATGAGGTCTTATTCTCTGCTACCTGAAGGACATAATCACCACTTATTGGAAAGTCTGTCACTGACCAAGGTTTTGTTGCTATGGTGACTTCTGCCACCATTGGCTTTGGTGTTTGCAGTATGACAGTGTGTCAAAAGCTTTTACAAAAAAAGAAAACACACAAAAAACGCCACCCAGTCTCTCACCTTCCTGAAGGAGGTTTTCATTCCCCTCTCCCCTCATTACCCCCGTTTTCCAGGCAGCTTTTAAAGGAGGAAAATGATGAAAAAGTAGTTCTACAAATGTGATGAGCAGGGTAGAAATGGTTATATTGTTACACCCTAAACATTTACTACAAACCCTTTTTATTTTCTGATCTACATGACTGATACTCATTGGGAGATGTAGGAATAGTAGTCAAAGTTTTATGGCACTGTGACCATAAGCCCTGAACCACATCACCCAGTGCCAGATCCAGACAAGTCTCCAACCCCTCCAGGGATGGCAACCCCAGCACTTCCCTGGGCAACTTATTCCAGTGCCTGACCACTCTAACATGGGAAACAAAGGTTTTCTAATATCTAACCTGTCTCAGCTTAAGTCCATTTCTCCTGTGGCCCTGTTGCTGCAGGCACAGCAGAAGAGACAGCCCCCACCTCACCCTCCTGTCAGGGAGCTGGGGAGCCCACGAGGTGCCCCCCGAGCCTCCTTTGCTCCAGGCCAAGCACCCCCAGCTCCCTCAGGGGCTCCTCAAAGGACGTGTTCTCAGGTCCTTCCTGAGCCTCACAGCCCTTCTGGACACGCTCCAGCCTCCCAGTGTCCTTTTGAAAGAAAGGGCCCCAAAGTTGAATGTGGCACTCGAGGTGTGGCCTCACCAGGGACAATCCCTGCCCTGGTCCTGCTGGACACGCTACTCCTGACATGGAGCAAGATGCCATGGGCTTTCCTGGCCTCCTGGGCACACACGGGCTCATGATCAGCCCAGCCTGTCCCCAAGAAGGTCCCTCTGCCTCACTCACTGCCTGTGGCCCCCTGAAGTCATTTGTGCTGCAGCAGAGCACAGTGTGATGCTGGGAAAAGCCACCAAACTGCTGGGGCTGCTCTGACCAGCTGCCCTCAAAGCAGCTCCTCGGCTCAGCAGAACTTGGATTTCTTTTTCCCACGTTACCTTTCAGAGGTCAGCAGCCAACTTAGAGACAGGGGGAAGAGAAATAAACCCCGTACAAAACCCAAATCATCATGGGCAAGACTCAGGCTGGGGATTTTTCTTCTTTCAAGATACTTGTGTTGATGGGAAGCTGGGAATTTTTAGGATCTGGACCAAGCTAGTGAGTACATCTAACACCAGGGGAATCTTCTCAGCTACTGCTGGTGCAGACAGGAAAATCACTCATGTGGTGCCTGCTGGCACAGACTATACTAGACAATGTCCAAATTTATCCTCCCACTCTTAATAAAGTGAGGAGGAGGAGTAAAAACCCCTCCATTCCTGTTCTGGAAAATCTGATGGAAAGTTATTAAGTGTTTTCATAGGTTTCAAAATGACTGATGAAGTAAAAGGAAACACAGGATTAGAGAACAGATTATTCTCAGAGTGAGAGAGGTTAATGGAGAGTTCAGGGCACCTGGTATTAGATTATTTATTAATAACTCAATGGAGAAAACGGGGAGAAAACTGGCAGAGTGCAGGGCAGGAAAAAGTGAGGTTGAGAGGAGAGCAAAAAAAAAAATCTGCAATAATTATGCTGAAGAATTTAATATTGCTGAGAAATGTTATAAATATATTTATATTTATTATTATATATTTAATACACTGGAAAATATTCATCAATTAAAACTGATGAATCCTACCCTATGCAGTACAAAAATCACATGGAGTTTTTTGGAAATTATTTCTTTTTAATTACTTTACTGAAGCACTCTGTAGACATCCACTTTTTGGGATCAAAAAAACCGCAGGGTATGAAACAAAAGTCCCCTTGTTTTTCAGACATTAGTACCTGCTAAAGACCTACACACTACCACAGGTCCCAAATATTTATGTGGAGGCTCAAGGGAGGTATTAACTGTTGGTTTCAACTCCTAATTTACCTGGATTCTTATAGCAGATGAAGCAGAGCTGATAAGGAAAAACCCAACCAAGACACAGAAGCTCTGAGTGGGTACTCTCTGATACTTACACATTTTTCCTAAAGCACTGCCTTTATTCCATCCCAAAACTTTCCTGAAGCAAAAGTGTTTCAGGAAGAACTGACTGAAATGAAGTTTGGACTATTCATGTAGCATATTTATTTATTTTTTTTATTATGAATATTCATTTAAAGCTTCTAAAACCCCTTCATTTATATAAGGCTTGTCAGGGGAATATGCCTAAAAGCTGAAATTTATGAGTTCATTGTTTGAGTATTAGAGCTCTAGAGGGTAATCCAAGGTATTTTGTGGGTAATTTGTTATAAGTGATTATGCAACTCAGCTCAGCTGTTGAAATGAAGATTAAATGCTTACAGGATTTCACCCAAGGTCTTGGCTCCTAAAGTTAATGTTCTACAAGACCATGCAGACACTAAAGAGGGCAAGGATCTGCCTTCTGGGGAAAGCACTGTGTTTAAAATCCCTGCTTCTGAAAGAGGTTACACCCTTTGCCATCGTGACTTTCAAATGAGGATCCCCAGATCGAGCTGAGAACACACAGAGATTTCAAAAGGGACCTGGCAAAGGGGAACTGTAAAAGCAATTTATTCCCAGCGGTACATTTGCCCTACTGAGCCTGCTACTGAATTTTTTAGGATTTCACAGAACAAGAAAGATTGAAAACTGCTGGTTGAACAAAAGAAAACTAAGTAAACCTCACTTTCTCATCCTTCATATGTGGTGAACTGGCTTCCAAGATTATTTATTTGATCACCTTTCCAGTGATTGAGATAAGAGTATCCTCACCCTGATCTATCAAAACTGAAAACTATTTAACTTTGAACTAAAAAGCACTAATTCCAGTAGAAATCTTGCATTTTATAACCTTAGTAGCTACAAGAAAGAATAAGGGTTTTTTCCATAGATCCCTGTTCCTGTTTTTAGTAACCCAAATCTTCCTATTTTGAAATCTCTCCCAGTTCTCTGGAAAACAGTGGCTGTTCCTCAGCAGCACACCAGGAACCTGTGGGCTTTGCACTCTCTCTAATGCTTCCAAAATGCATTTCCTTCATCTCAGTTCCAGATTCGCTCCCACCTCTTTCTATCCTCCCCCTCTACTCCTTCCTTCTTCCTTTCCCAATCCAAGCCTGCAGCCCCAAGATCCTCAACCTGCTTTGCCCTAGATTACACCCCAGTATTTCCACTCCTTCAGTTACCAGAACAGAACTTGGTTACCCTCCACCCAATTTCTACTGAAAGAAGCCTAAAATCTAACTAGAAAAAGCAATATTAACACAGAAACTGAAATATATCAAACCAATAAACCAGGTACCCAAATAAAGCTCTAGTCAACAATCCATTGGGACAGAGGGCCCAAGTGATGGCAGGCTCTGCTCTCAGTGTCTGTAGCATCACAGTTGTTTTTAAACAGCAGACAAAATGAACACAGTCCAGGGGAATGAAAATTAATCACCAGCAGATCAAGTTCTGGCAGTGAAGCCAATTATATTACGTAGCATCTAACAGAGATCAGGGTAATTTGACATATTTGGGAATAAGTGTAAAACACTAGGATGGGATCCATTCCCAAACAGGGCTTGAGGAATTTATTCCCATGGGGAGTGGATATTCCCATGTCCCTCTGAGGCTTCCACATCAAACAAGCCCCTGGGAGTGGCCTTCAGGTGGCTCCTGACCCCAAGGAGCACAACAGCCCATCCTTGTTACCCATGAGGAGATGGTCAGCACTGGCCAAGGCACGATCCCATGTGTTCCATGCTTTATATTTCCCTGCAGTCCTTCCATTTCTCTGTGGCTATTGCCAAGCTACAGCCCAGTGCCAATTCCCTGGAAAACTGTGGACAGTGACAGGCTGATCTCTGCCCACCCCCTGTGCCACTGCCCCGTTACTGTCACAGCTCATCCTGTTCCCTCAGGGCTGTTTGGGTTTGGTTTCACTCATTCTCTGTGTGTTTGTGAGTGCTGACCTTCCTAAGTGAAGATGGTTTAGTAGGAAGTAGAACAAGTAGCATATACATTATCTAATGTATTTTTTTAATGTTTTCTGGGGAGAGAGTATCACATTTTCTCTATTTAGGGATTTAGGATTTCCAGGAAACTCCTGTTACTGTCTCAGCCTAACCAAGCCTTGGCTTCCACAGCAGCACCACCAAGAAGATGGTGTGAAGCACTGTCTGACATTCTAATCTGGCTCAAAGCTGTGAAATCATGCACCCATAGCAATAACTTTTGGTGTTACAGCTGTACTGAAAAATCCTGCTTTCACTGCCACAGACCAGCCACGCACACTTCCTCAAAGAAATGCCACTTCTAAAAGTGCTACTGGGGGAATAATAGTCTTGGGATTTGTATTTACTTCTGAAATTTAAAGCAAGTCTGAGAGTTTGGTCTCACAATATTGTAGGTTCTCACTCCTATAGAAACTAAGATACTCAGAATCTTACTCTTACATGAAATCAGAGGCACTGAGCAACTTTAAATTTTGTATGGACACTCCACCCTTTCAGACCATCTTTAAACAATGTCTACAGTGAAAGCAGAGAAAATCAAGTAGTAACTGAAGATGCAGCCACCAACAGGACTGTCTCACAGGCATCCATCTGACAGCTCTTTTTTGGCATGAAATTACAGTTAATTGAACACTAAAATATGTTTCTCTTTCCCCACACAATTTGTAGCAGACGATTATACGACTCTTGGACACGAACCTACACTTTTCAGTGGAAAGAGACTGGGGGGAACCTGTTTGTAGTTTTATCACAGGATGATTAATGCCTCAGCAGCACTTTTATACCAAAGCTGCAGAGCAGAAGCACCATGGATTTTACTGCAGCCTTACTTAAGAACAGCCATCAGCCCCTGCTCAATATTCTGGCTCTTCTGCAGCAAATGTATGGTGCCTTTTCTCACTTAATCCTTTATAGTCACATAATGCACCATGTTACTTTGTCTGCAATAAAAATCACAGGGGGCAGGGGATGTTGGTTTCTTGAAGCAGTGAGTCATTCAGAAGTTGCCATTTGGAAGCTTTATTATATCTTTTTATATTCTATATTGCATCTAGAATATACTATTAACTGTACATAACTACCTATAAAATATGATACTGTGTTTTATACCTACAGGGTTATATGACATGCAGAGTGGTGTAAAAGCCACATACTAGATTAAAAAGTCAAATTACCAGAGAACACAATTAGGATAATCTCAGTAATACTTCATGACCCAGGTTATAGTTTCAGATAATAACTTCTGAGACAGTATTTTGACAGCAGTACATAAATAAATGTTAAATACTCTTAATAATAGTACCCTACAACACACAGGGGGGCACAAGAGTCCGTAGATGACTAGATACCACATGAATTCCAGTTTCAGAATCACAGGTCCACCTTTCTTTTTTCCTTCTCTCTTGAACTTCCCCTGCCCTGGACAGCACTGGTTTTATCACCTAAACCCTCCCAGTTAAAAGGGAAGCAGTTTAGCTCAAAATTTTTCGTCCTGCTGCTGTTGGAGCAGAACGGGTTTCCTTCACTTTTCCTAAAACTTTCCTGAATTTTGTATGATAACATTTACATTTCACCTGCTCTCACCTCTACTGGTGCCAAAGGGCTCTGGAGTCTCTCAGGAGATTCTGGATCTTAGTGACAGCAGAGCTTTCAATAAAGTCCAGTAAATTCCCCTCCCAAGAACAGTGGAGAAAAGGGTAATTTAATTATCTCTGAGCTATGTTTGTGGGAATTCAAGAGCAGTTGTGTCTGAGGTGTATCTCAGGGCAAACGGGACTTCAAAGGATCCCATTCCAGCGCCTCTCAGCCCCGAAAAGCCACAGTAAGTCCTGCTCTCTCTTGCTTTCATGTCATTACTGGTAATGACCACAATCACAGGCTGTCCTTAAAACTCGTTAACTCCTCTGCTGAGGAGGCTGAACTCTCACCATTAGCCGGGCTGGGTCCGTGCCAGGGGAAAAAAAAAAAAACAGGAGACCGAAGGGTTGGTAGGACATGGAAACAAAAATGGGTCTCTATATAAGAATATATATACTCTTATATAGATACTCTGCCCCCAAATCAACCCCCACACAGGGTGAGCTCTGAGAAGCAAAGCACAAGCCGATTTTCTCAGGTAAAAAGCACTTTGCCCTTTCCCTGGTGGGTAAGTGCTGTCCCTGCCAGCACAAATTTCCCTTCCGTGCTGAACAGACTGAAACACCAAATGTAAGAAACCAGTTTCATTCGATTTGCTTTTACATCTAGAAAAAAGAGTGAATAATTAAGAACGTTCCTTTGGCTTTTCTTACCCCTCCCTGCAGTGAAATACAAAGGTGTTATGCCCATAACTCCCTTTTTTGCTTAGTTTCAGATAAGTCTGTGACACGAAAAGTGGGGACTAATAGTTTGAAAACAGAAGGTCTGGATTTTTTTTTTGGACAGTGGGATTTGCCTTGATTCCTCATCTTTGCCTTTCTGATCAAAAATATCTTTTTAAAACTCCTAAAGACCAGCTGGTTTCTGCTCCACCTCATAAAATTATGGGCTTGTTTTATCTGGTTTCTTGAGATGTAAAGGAACTTTCTTATTTGGCTAGTAAAATAAGTTACTAGTTTTATCTAGACAGATATTTAACTCTTCAACTCTACCTGTCTGTAATTACAGAGAGATAAACTCAGTCCCTCGTGGCTTCACCAGGGTCTAAAACTTTTCCTGTGTAATTCTGTTTTCACTTTTGCCCCATTTTTTAAACATTCTCCTTGTACTGATACCACGTAGCTGAGTGTACTATTGGACTCTATCTAGATCTTAAAAGGAACTTCAACACAATATTTTCAGCAATGAAAACAACAAGCAATAATCACATGTATAAATCTGTCTGACACTCACTAAAAGACCCTATGAAGTTACAGTGGCTTTGTCTGCCCCATGAGAGACACAACCTCATGTCTAACTTTGCTTTTGCAAAGACTTTTACAACCCTGATCTCCGAAATAAACAAAGTCCTGCCTTTCATTTTACCCTTTTGTGCAAAAGGTAATTTTTATTCTGTAACTCAACTCAGTGCACTTTGGGGGCATCTTGCCACAATGACAAATTGCAAATAACCCCCACAGACAGGTCAGAATCCAAGCTAAACTTCTCCCTCATGCTCCAGAGCCTCCTGGATTATCCCAGGCACGTCCCAGTCAGGAGTGTGCTCCTGCAGCGTGGGGAGCAGAGGAATTTCCACAGGGACAGAAATAAAGACTACAGCACTTATGGAACAGCTGCTGGGCCCCTCGTGAAAGCAAGTGGTGAGAAATAATTCAGGAGGAACCACGGGTTTGTCTCCCACGCACGATAGACTGAGCAGGCAGCACCAAGGGAGCAGAACCAAGGAGGAAGAAACACCCCGGGAAGAGAAAATAGCCTTATTTGCTCACGTTCACTCCGCCACTCAGGCAAAATTCGGAAGGAGAACAATGCTTCCCAGGTTGTTTACATACAGCCCGATTGTGGGTATCTTTGCTCAGAAGGACAGTCGTTTTCTCAGGACCAGAAGTTTATAAATTGATTTGTAAGTAAGAATCTGAGTATACAGAAAACAATGAGGAACTGCTCTCTGTGCCTTAGGAGCCCTCTTTAATTGATTTTTGTTTGCAGGACTGAAAATATTAGCAACAAAACCCCGAGGTTGCTATCTGTTTTCTTACACTGACACACACAATCAGGTCTTTTAAAGGAGTGTTTACTCACATCCTTGGAGGGTTGTTAGCACAGTGTAACTGCGGTGCACGGTGAACACTCACTCAGCGAGCAACTTAATTGTTTTATCTCCTCTCTTCTTACAAAGGAAGATAAATACTAGGACAGAAGGTGAGTATTTAGATTTAAAAAAAAAGGAATCCTGTGGCCCCAAACTGGCACTCACATCCACTTTTTTAACATACACTAGGGGAAAAGGCAGATATTTTAGCAACTCGTGTATATTTACTTAATTTGTAAGGTTTCAGAGCTTTTTAGCCATTCCTCACATGGATACTCCAGCTTTCCCCACACCTTGCAATCCAGGTGGTTGTTCCCTGCATTCCCAAAAAGCTTCTGTATGTTAATCTACAGAGCCCACCACAGAGGAGGTCAGAGGAAATAACAGCACTGTGCTGTCAAAAACACCGTGCAAAGCCTCAAACGTTTATTTCAAATATTCCACCTTAAGTTATTAGCACTGAAAGCACGTTTAAGACATTCAAGCAGCAAATTAGCTCCGTTGTGTCTGATGGAACTATTCATGTGTGCACATGTTATTAAGATAATGGCCTTAATTGCTTTTCATCATTTGTACAGTTTTACTGTTTGCACTAAATTCAGCTGTGAAAATGAAAGGAGATGATTTAGGCTTGATTTAGCTGTAATGCATTAGCAAAATGCTGGAATAGTCACATTGCAAGCCAGAGTGAAGACTTTGTACACAGTAAAAATATGAATATAGTTCATATAATTTATGGATATATTTCTATCCTAAACCCCAGTTTGAATCCTGAACTGGAACATAAACTTCCTTCCACCTCAATCAGAGCAAAGCCCCACATAGACACCACCTATTTTCAGTATTTTTTAAAAAGGAGACCCGAATAGAAGCAGAAATCTTTTCTCATTCTAACTTTAGGAAACGTAGTTAAGACCAGGTCCTGATTTTGAAAGCATCTGTGCATTGTTATTCACTATTTGAAAAGAATGTTTATTCCCATTTTTGTCCAGTAAAGGTACAAATTTTTCCTCTCTACCTAAATTTACAGATAGGCTAATTCTTCACTATAAAACGGTTTTAAAAAGATTTCTGCTCATTCTAAAGCACTTAGAGGTTTCCGAAAAACATTGCTAATTAAAAAAAAAAAAACAAACTCAGAAAATACAGATGAGAAGTAATTTCTGTGGTTGGTTTTTGGGTTGTTTTTACCTTTTTAGTGTATTTTTTTTACTACCCAGGCTTATCTTTAAAATCTCAGGTGCAGGATCCTTGTCTTAGTCTGTTTCTGTAAAGGACCATCTCGTAACAAACACTTCAGACTTAAAGCTGAGGAATATAAAAAAAGGGGGAATTTTTGCAGAGCTGTCTTCGATAGCACTGATATTGCCACGCATTCAAATATAGTTTTGGCACTTATTTTGGGAATTGCTCAGCTGGGATAACAACCTGAAGCATTTTAGTTGTGTGCCAACTACTTCAGAAATTTCCAGCAGCTCTTCTCACCCTGCACGACCAAGTTATAAACCCTGCTTGCTGGACACAGCTAAACAGTGCCATCAGCCTCAAGCTGCTTCTCCAGGAAGACAAGCAGGATTTGACCTGTACCACGGAGAGTCCAAGCTGGCAAACAGTTGCTGTCACTCTCCCAGTTGTCCAAGATATAAATGGGTGCCAGCTCACCCTCCCCCCCTCCCCTGCAGCCGGGATGTCTCGGAATATTGTTCCTGGCGAGGCATCCTCGCACAAACCCTTTGTGGGGGTGTCATTCACCAGGAGCTGTGCAACAGGCTCCTGTCCCTTCCCCGGCTGAAACCATTGCTGCCCAATGACTCCGGGAATTTGGTGTTTAAATGGAAGTTAAACAGCGTTCCCGCCCACTGGGATAAACCACCTGGGGACATTCACAGCGCAGGTGACAAACAAACACACACCACCGGAGAGAGAAAGCCTTGATTTCCAGATGCTAACAAGATGTGTCTGCTATCTGGGGCAGATACGGAGAGGACAAAGGGAGACGAGAATCCTCGGGCTGCCAAATCATTTGCCAAGAGCAGAAGGAGCATCCCGGTAATTGCTGCCACCAGCATTCCGAACCCTGCGCTGAGAGATGTGTCCCTCGCCTCGCAGAAGGTGATTTGAAGGCAGCTCTCTGGAATCTGGAATCACAGCTTGTCAGCTCGGGGATGAGAGAGCCCCGGTGCTATTGCCGCTTAATTGGGCAGAAAGCACCTTTTCAGCGTTTTGATCGCACCGCAGCCCCGTCACCCACCCCAGACCTCCTCTAATGACCTCACTGGGGAGGACCAGAGGAGGGGGAGTGCTCGTGGAATGCTGCTTAGGTGTTCATGAAAACATAAACTAATCGTATTGCAGATAACAGCAGCATTTTCCTCCACCCTGATTAGTGACAAGAAGAAATTTTGTGAAATGCATTCCAAAGAAACACGAGGAACACTATTAAAATGAAAAATGCTCAATATGGGGACCCTTAAGAGGAGAAGCCATGAAATCTTTCCAGTTATACTCTTTGTAAAAGTGAAATAACTCAGTTACTATTACCTGTTCTTTCAATAATCCACATATGGATAATATAATTTCACATTTCTCACCTAACTTCTGGCTTATGCTGCTTTAAAACCAATGCCCTTATTCAAAGAATAGACAAATCTTTTGTTTGGATGAAAAGGGAATTTGCCCTCCTTTTTTTTTTTTCCCACAATTTTAACTTTTCAAAAGGAATCAACAAAATATCAATGATGCTTTGTAGTATTAGGAAAAGTTTTCAAAATATGAAAACTGTGTTTATGATATAACAACACAAGCTGCTTAAAAGAAGGGACTCACAGGTCTGGTCCAGCCTGGACAGACACAGCATATGTTCTACCCACCACATGCTTGGGATACACCATGTTCCTGACACTCATACCTCGAAAAATAGCCCCCAGAGCTTGTGTTTGAGGACAACTTCCTCATACCATGTCTGCTGTTCACTGGGCAAACAGGGAGATGAATTAGGAATGTACAGGTCCAAATTCCCCCCCACTGCAAGCAGCAATTGTGGATTATTAATCCAGGGGATGAGAGGGAGCATCCTGGCCTGGTCTGCCAGGGATCTGAGAATAAAAGAGCATTAACAGCTCTGTGCAGGGGGTTGGCTTTGATCCCACAAGCTTTCCAATATGCTTCCTGTTATGTTTTAATAATTCCATACCGAGAAGATAGGCGTTTCCTAAGGGTGCTGGTTGACACAGTGGGAGTAGGGCTGCACAGCAGGAAATATCAGTATATTCAGTGTATCCACCAGGGCTGGACATACAGGGCAGTGCTGAAGCTCCACTTGGCTGAATTAAGATTTCCTCAGAGCTTAACAAAGGATAGCATTTAAAAAGGAGAGGAAAGGCAGGCATTTGCTATTTCACTCTTCCCCTGGAGACACATTTTGGCAATGTTTCCCTGGGTCTCCTCACTCACAGGTCATGTTTTCCAGTCAAGCACAGTCTTAGATTCTCTGGAGGCACTTGCCTTTGACACTTCAGCACTGGTTTCACTGGGTGACTTTTCACAGCCTTGGGCCTTTCTTATTTACTGTCCTTAAGACAGGATTTGTCACCCTCTCCAAACCCTCTTGTTCTGGGTCTGAATTTGGGGGGGGGGGGGTTGGATGTCTGCTCAGAGATGCTGCTCAAAAATACACAGTTGGTGGGGACTGCATCTTGCTCAAAATCTGGATTTCTGACTGGAATTACATTTTGAAATTTCTTGTAATTGTCAAAAAATGTTTGAAAAGTTCACAGAAGTATTTGGTTACTATACCCTGCTTAATATATTTGTACACATTTATACTATAAGATTAAAAAAAAAAATCTCTTTTAACACTTTAATTTTCTATTAGAAACAACTTCAATAACTTTATAAATAGTGGAGAAAGACTTATAATACCATCTGGAATTCTACCTTTATACATCTATGTACAGATCTGCAGCCTTCACACAAAAGAAAGGATTTAACACCACAGTTAGAACAGAGATAACTGGCAAGGCAAAAAAAACTCCTGGTAGCCAGAAATAACCAGGATTATGCCTGTTCTGAATCCCTGCCATGTACCAAAGAGTACTTTTATGGAACTGCTGACTTTTAGGAGCCCCATCACATCAGAGTCTTTCTGGCTGGTATATTTGTCACAAAGAGGCCAAAGCTCTGTTTTTGTTCTGTAGAATGGTTTTTGAGACAGTCACTCCAGACTCCCCTTCTTCCACTTAAAACTCAGGACATAAAACTTTAAAAAAAAGTCATTTCTCAAAAATCATGTCAAAGGAACATCCAGGCACTCCCTGTTGCTTTTATTTCTAGTTTATCTGTTTCTCCTCTACAGAACAGCAAGTCAGATTTCCTGTAATCTCTTTTCCAATAACTGAAAGCTTGGAAGTTTATTTTACTCTATTAAATATACTCATTAAGATATAGAGAGTTTGCACTCCACAGAGACATCTGTTCAGCTATTGAGTGAATTATTTATAACCCATTTAAAGGCAGTATTGCTATAAAATATTTAAATGTAGCTTAGCCTCTGAATCAAAGTCAATATAAACCAGACTATGTTTTCCAAAGGGAGTTCCACGTTACATAGATTCCCCTTCTATTCTGAAATTTTTCTGTTAGGATAATTTTTTTAGCAGGACAATGCCTATCTCTGAAGAGAATTAAATATATGTGTATCTTATTGGGGGAAAAAAAACCCTACAGCTGTATTAATAGAAATGCAAACAAACCCCAACAAAACCAGATCTGTTTACGCCCACACAGCATTTCACCACCACAAACAAGTTCCACAAAGAGTTATAAATCCTGTAGGTTTACTTCAAATGCACAGCAAATTATGCTTCATATTTGAGGCTTATTTGGGGTACTGACTGTGTTATTACTGTGCTCAAGAGAAAATAATAAAACCCATAATGGTTCTGAATCATAAAAATCCAAAATGTTTAATGGAAAAAGGTATGTTCCCACTCTCAGCACTTTAACCACTTAAATTACCAGATTACTCATGCAAATAGTGATAACAAATTAGGAGCAAAAGCAGATTTTGGAAATGTTCACTTTCTTGGAGGTAGCCAGGAAGATTTATAGGCTGCAAAACAAGACCTAATAATTGAGGGGCAGCAAAATGATATTTAATCTATTTGAAGCATTTAAGAAGTATAATGTTCCTTTTCTGTACAAGTACAGAGTCTCCAATTAGACAAAGATTCTACATTTATTTTGCTTGTGATTTTTCTAAATTCAAAGCCATGCATACACAAAGAACTTACCAAGGGCTCTTTACAGGTATATAAAAGGTAAATAAAAACACCTTCTCTCCCACTGGGAGAGCCTGTGACAGCGAGGCAGGAGCCACTGCTGGGATTGGATTTGTTTCAGGACTGTCCATCCCAACATACTCTGTTTGTTGAACATATTTACACTACTGAGACACTGTGTGTTTGCTTTTTTTGGTAGCTTGCAGCCTAAACATTTGTCACATGAGGATGCTATGGGGCAAAAGTCTATTAGACTTGTATTTCTTGAAGACTAGATCTGGGAAAAAAACACCCATCTCAGATGAAGCACTTGCTAAAGTGATTTTGACTTCACTGCTCCACAGAGGACATAAGTGACATTATTAATTCAGTCACAAATTTCCTGGAATTCTGAATGTTTCACTATGGAACCTTTATTTAGCATTAACAAGGAGGGTCTCAGCACGTGGGTTGGCTTATTCTTTGAGCTCTCGTGATGTTTTCAGTGCCATGTGGGCACAGGAGAGACAGCTCTGCCCCTGGGGTCTTGCAGAGCAGAGGAAAGGAAGGATCTGCACCTGAGGTGTGTGGGTATATTCTAAGCACACGAGATATCTTACAGTGCAGCTGGAGAAAACAGGAGACAGATCTAAAGCAGCACGAGGAATTTAAATTTGAAGGGACACAGGTAGGCAGGAAATGGCTGGAGAGACCAGGATTTGAAACTTAAAGGAAGAAAAGGAGGTATATCATGCCCAGTCCAAATTCTTTTAAGGTTTTGATTTTACAGAAACCCTAGAGTCCTTCATTCATTTACAGATAAAATAGTTGAAGAAGTTGATAGCAATTTAAATAACTAGCACAAACAGATAACACACGATGCCTTTTTGCCACGACATGTGTAATAAATATGCTTCCAATCAACCTAAACAGATAGAATAGACAATATTATTGTTTGCCAACATTATTATATTGATGTAAAATATACTAGACCGATTCAGTGAGATTAAACCGAGCCCAGAAATCATGTGAAATTGTATATTAGTTTTAACTTAGCAAAGTACAACATCTCTAGTAATGATCAAAGCCAACTGCTTAGAGCTTCAGTCTGTAAAACTCATAACACACAGAAAAACAGTAGAAAACAGTACTGGATAATCAAGAAAAAAAAAGAAAACAAGGGAAAGAGTTAAAGCTATGCTCACATTAGATAAAATTACTCATTTGTACTTCAGAAAGCAAGCTGAGCTCCTGAACAAGATGAGGTCAGTTTAAGAGCAGAGTAATTAGCACTTTAACAGCTACGTGTGATGGAGTGGAATCTCTGCAACAGAAAAAACTACACAACTTGAGAGGCTGGTTTGCTGCCAGAAACACAATTGTCACCAGGTGACATTTGTCTTCACAGGCAACAGTGCAAGAATAAGGAAGGATGCTTAAAAGTAGAATAAAAGTTGCTGATACAGCCCTGGAGAGAGCAGGATGAAAAACAATGTATTTTAAGGTTAACAGCCTGCACACAGAACTCACCTTGTTCAACCACACAGTGTTGCTGCCTTTTGAACTCTAAAATATCTTTGGTATTAAATAATATACTGAAGTCCACTAAAAGTTCATAAATGCATATTATTCTTATCCTGCAACAAACACATGGCAAAGCTGAAATCCATATGGAAATCACTGGGGTGTTAAGGAAGGCAATTCTTCAGTAAGGTTCAAATTAAATTAGGAAGTTACTTATGTGAAAACAGAACTTGTAGATAGAAGACAGAAGTCACAAAGGTATCAGAGAAAAAAATTAAAGATAATTCCTTGCAGAGAGAAATTGCATGAATGGACAAGTGTATTATGGGAATGCTTAAACTAATAATTAGTATTTGTAAATTCTTAGTCAATACATATATCCTTTGCTTTCTGATCTCACCTTCAAGTTAAAAGAGGAAAAAAAAAAAAAGGAGCAGTTTGCCAAATGCATATTCCACATTTTACAAACCATGGATAATTAAAAATATCTAGCTTAGGTTATCATCAAGGGAACTTGCCAGAAAAAGTCTCCATGTTCTAAGCTTGTTGAGTCAGAAATATGTCAAAGATTTTAGTAAACAAAAGATCAGATAAGATATTCAGATGTTTAAGAGGGAAGAAAAAAGTTGGAATGCTACAGGGTGCTGCTTGGTAGAGCCAAAATCTAGGCCTTGCAACATGAGGAGCCCTGGGAGACAAGACCTTCTGAAGGCAAAGAAGATGCTTCTGGGAAGAGAAAACAAAGCTTCCTTACGTGAAAAAGAAATGCAGCAAAAGACTGGAACCCTTGATCTATTGATTGCTGTGATTTGCTTTAATCTCTTCAACAGCTGACCAAAATAATCTGGTTATTTATCATCCAAAACAAGACAAAGGTTCAACCTGCTTATTGCTGGCCAGTAACAATGCAGTGTAAGATCCAGATTTCTTTCTAAGCATTTATTCTGGAGATAAGTAGAGCTGTGTTTCAGAGCTAATGTAATGTCTGCAAACATCATATCTGTGGAGAAGTGCTGCCATGCCCTGGGTGATGTATATGAAACCAGAGAAAAAATACTAAACACAGACAGATGAGCTGAATCCTGAACTCCTATGGATGTCCTTGGGACTTTGTACAAGTGAGAAAAGCATCCTTCTCAATGTCCCCTCCACCAGCAATGCAAACCCAGGTCCAACACTGAAAATGAAAATTCAAAGTGTGCCCTGAGCTCATATCCCGGACAATTGTGGGGATCTGATGGGTCATTTCTCTCAAATGGAATTCTTTCTCCCATCTAAGTTCTGCTTTCCCGTGGAACATAATGTACTAGTGTGTTGAGTGGTTTAAATTGGTTGCAGTATTACGTGGGGTTTTTAAGTGCAGCATCCTATGATGAAGGAGCCACTAATCTTTATAAGGATTTTTGTGCCTGAATAATTTTATGGATGGCAGTGGCGCAGGTTGATTTCCTTACCACATAAAATCTCACTGGAAGCCTCAGTGACTGGTACTTCATGTTCTTGGAGTGCCACCTAACTTACATAGACTGCCTACAGTTTTCTGATACTGTAGCAAAACCTTTTGGCATAGTACTGGTAATTTATTTCATTACAACTTACAATATCTGCTCAACACAGGCACAATGAGGAGAACAGAAAATTCCAAGCAAAACTTTGTTAAACACAAAAGTTACATTTGGGGGGGGAGGTATGTGTAGTGAGCTGAGCTGGCTGCTTATCCTCATTGAACAGCCAAGGAATTGAGCAGTGTCACAGAAAGGGCAATAAATAAAATTAAAATGCAAATTAGAATTAATCAAAGAATTCCCAAGGTCTGCATGCAATTTCAAAGTACACTCAGATTAATGTAGGATCTCTGCCCTTTCTGGCTTCCTTTTGGGAGTGGTGGGGGCCAGGAGCTACAGAGCTGTTTCTCCTCCAGCCAGCTTTTCTGTGGCTGACTGACTCCTGAGGAACACTCTTAATTCCAGCTCCCAGCCAGCCTGGGTGTCCCACAAGTGTCTGCAGAGGGTGGGGGGCTTGAGCAACTCTTACTGGGGTCCAGGCAGAACCTGCACAGGTCCCAAGGTCACGCTGACTTTCACCTTATGCTGCACTAAGGTGTCCTACATCCTCTTCTGGTTCTCTTGCATCACTGGGAAGCACCTTGAGCTCAACACTCCAGCATTTTCCCAGCAGTGACATGTGTTCCTGCTCTTTTCCCCCCTCTCTTGGAGGCCCAGATGTGCTTAAGGCCCAAGGTGAAATGCCTGCCTTTCACATTCCTAAATGCCTGCAAAGACATCCTGCTCATTACCTTTTCTTCCCTGGAGGAAGGGATAACAAGAAATTATTTCCTCCTGCTTCATTTCTACATTGCAAGGCTACAGCTGGCACACTGCATCTTTTTTTATTCTTCATTTTTCATCTGTGAACTCACTCAGGTGCCAGCCCACGAGAAAAACAGTGGAACACAAAGATACTGCTGAAAGTTTCATTCTATTAAAACTTTGGGAGGCAAAGGTAAATATGGCATTTCTTCTCTCTGAAAAAGTGGTGGCAGGATGAGATCCATGAACAAAGCTGCCATTGCTGACCTCAGCTCTGGAAGCTGCTCCAGTGTGGACAACCCACAAAGGGCAACACAGGGGAAATGAAAGAAGGAAGACACAAACCACCAAGGAGTCCTGGAGGGAAGATGGAAGGAGGAGGAAAGGGAAATGCTGCATAAATCCTTGGGCAGCACAGCACACCTCAGAATCATGGAGTACCTGTGGCACCCATTGCCAATCTTGCCTTTGGCCACAGAGGTCAGAACAAGAAGCAACACAGTGCAGGTGTGCTGAAATTTAGTGCCTTTTCAGCTCCTAAATACCTTGAAAAAGCACCCCAGGACAAGCCATTTTCAGGGAAGTCTTGTCCAAGGCACCACTACAGAAAGCACCCAAACTCGTGTTGAATCCTCTGATCATCTGGGGTGAGGAAAGATTAACACCAACAGGAAAAGGCACAAGATTATCAGGAGCTGGGCAGCCCCACCACAGCAGAGCACATTGTTTAGCACCCCAGACAGACAGAAAAGCCAAGGCCAGGAATAGTCACCCCTGCCTTCAGTTCATTATCCATAACCCTCATTCATACAAGGGTTGTGCGCAGAGAAAATAATTTAAGTTACAGGATAATGTTGGCACAGAATCAAAATATAAATAAATATAGATAAGAAACTAGGAGAGGTGTGTAACAGAGGAAAAGTATTTCTCTGAAACACTGTTCTGGCAGATGCTGAGAAAGATCTTTAGCCCAGCACAGTTTAAGATGTATTTTTGTAGCAGATAATGTATTAATACATGTCATGCCTGTGACAGCCAGTAAAGTGGACTCAGGATACCAGAAGGTCCATTCTGTACTAAATTCCCTCAAACAGTTGGACAGTATATGAGTCTCTCCAGTCCTTATCTGTATTTATTTGTCAAGTCAGCTGTATCTAATAGGGCACAATGAGGCTCTCACCACCACAGTGCCATAAATAACCTCAGTGCAGGAGCAATTCCTCACTGGAACAGAGCCATCCAAACTCCTCCTCGGGCTACAGACAGACAAGAAGCTGATTCCAGGGGCACCATCCTCCTAACAGCAGCTTTTCAGTGCACATCCCCACCCTGCCACAACACAAACAGAGCAAGCACCCCACTGGCAGGGTTTCCAGCAGCTGTTCTGAGGTCTTCCCAGTGTCCCAAGTTTTACACACCCTGAGATTTCTCACCTTATGTTTGCAAAGCAGGAGAGAGAGATTGTTCTCTGTCTCAGCAGGTCACTTCAAAAGGCTTTTAGGTTGGGAACAAGGCACATTAGAAACCTGGAGAGTGGGGCAGAGCTACTTCAAACACATGCTTTTCCCCCTTGTCTCCAAGCAGCTCCCTGGAAATTATATGGGAAATTGCACACAATGATGCTACTACTCCCTACTCTCTATTCAAAGTGGGGGCATCTCCCTGTTAGAAGGTGAAAATGGAATTGCAGGGAAGGCTGTAAACATGGACATCCCATTTTCTGGCATGCAGAGGGGTGGGGGGATATCCCTGGCACGTTGCAAGGAGGTGTTTTCCTTGCATCCAACTCGGCTTGCTTGTACCACATGAAAGGAGTAGGATCAGTCAAACTGCACGACTGACTGGCAGGGTTTGGGAGGGGCAAAAAAAAAGCATTACCAACTTCTGCAGCTGCAGGACTGGCACAGAGGGACAGGCAAGGTTCAGGAAGGTTTCCTGTGTTTCTAGTAATATTCCTTTCTATCTGCTTTATCCAAACCACATCAGTATGGGCTGCACACTTCAGGAGAACATTTCTTTCTACAGAGAACTAGGATGGCAGCCTACAGTGAGTCATTTTTAAACAGTTTAAGCCTTTATCTGTTCATGAGGAACATCACATCTTTGTATTTATTTACTAGCCAGAACCATTCATTTTATGGCTATTTATCTATGGAGATTGTTCTCCAGTGAGTTCATTACATCTGCCTAGTATTTCAAATGCCAGGTTTATTGGTTGTTGTCACTGGATACTAATTCTCTTAGCAATGCTCCTGGCTGAATGAATACTGCTGCTCTTAAAAATCTGCATTATAGGAGGAATATTTGCATACATTAAAGCTCCACTCTTGCTTCTGCAAGTATCTTTTTCTCAACTTAAACGTTTGACATTTCTGGGGACACTTTAACAAATAGCTCACTGTGGGGAATATTTAGAGGAAATAAGATGGGTCCAAAAAAAATGCCCCAGAAGACCCATCTTTGCTCTCTCTCCTGATCACACAAGATCAAAAGTAATCTGTTTGATCAAGAAACTTTTCTGAGATTTTCAGACAAACTGATCTTTGACCCTAACCAGAAAACACAGGCCTCCCTGCCGGTTTGTTGGGGTTTTTTGTTTGGTTTTTTTTAATCACAGGTCTCCCAATTGGTTTTTCAGTCTTCACTAGAGTTCAGTAGTGGATAACCAGCTAATTCAGAATTCCAAAGGATGGACTTGATGGACTTCCTTAACTCCCTTCAAAAGCCACAGAATTGAGAAGGTCACTAATCACATTGCTCTTCCTAAAGTTATTCTTCCCTAAGTCCATTTATTTTAGGTAGGGAAGGGGTGTAAAATTAGCCACAGTTTATTTACTTAGCTATGAGTGGTGCTAGTTTTTGATTTCCTTTTCCTGAAACTTTCCATTTGCCCCTTGGGCACAATTTGCTCTTCTTCAGACCCCCAGGGGGCCCCTCTTTCCCCTTTGGAGGCCCAAAGAGCTCAGGAATTCAAATCCTGACAAGAAGCAAAAGGTGAGAAGCATTTCAGTTCCACTAAAATGGAGCTGAGAAACATGTGGAACTGATTCAATTCAGATCTCCCTTATCTTAACCAACAGCCTAATACTTCCTATTGCAGGGAGAAATCATCTAAGAGGAGAAATCATCTAAGAGGAGAAATCATCTAAGAGGAGAAATCATCTAAGAGGAGAAATCATCTAAGAGGAGAAATCATCTAAGAGGAGAAATCATCTAAGAGGAGAAATCATCTAAGAGGAGAAATCATCTAAGAGGAGAAATCATCTAAGAGGAGAAATCATCTAAGAGGAGAAATCATCTAAGAGGAGAAATCATCTAAGAGGAGAAATCATCTAAGAGGAGAAATCATCTAAGAGGAGAAATCATCTAAGAGGAGAAATCATCTAAGAGGAGAAATCATCTAAGAGGAGAAATCTAATCACATTAGGATCTGTGAAATAATGACTTATATGGCCACAGAGCCATTACCTCACACTATCAATATGCAAAGCCTAGAGAAGCTTTTGTTAATGATCCCTATTGGGGGATTGATGGTCACACAAATGGTTGGCATCTGCTGTTCCAGAAATGAACTGAACTCATTTCATTCCATCTCTTGGAAGAAAATATTCTCCCCACAAGTATCAGACACCGAGTTTCTCTGCATTTCTCTCTCATTTTGCAGACTCTCATTCATTCCAATCACAAGCTGGGCAAACATGAGACTGTAAGAACACTTGACAGCCTTCGAAATTCAGGCTTTTGAGGAGCAGACACACAACAGAGGAGGGACTGACAATACATTGGCAAAGAAATGAGAACAGGGAAAGAGCAGGTAGAAATGGCAGAATGGAAGACACATTGATTCCTTGCATTTCCACTACATGTACACTGGAGGACTGTTTTGAAAAATCAGTCAGCTAGGAGGTGTTTTTTCTTTCTGGTTACCCAGCTAATTAGTACATAAAAATCTGAAGAACAGAGCACACCAGGAAGAGAGTGAAGAGTAATTTTGAACCAGCACACAGACAGCTCAGTTCCTCTCGTGACCAAAATCAGAACTCTTCTGTTCCCTGTTCAGATACTCAGATATCAAACCCTCCACACTGGAATCATTAGATAACTGCCACAGGGTTTAGAACAGTATTTTCAGGCACACACACTTTTCTGCATCCCTTCATGCAGGACATGATTAAAGAAGCACATTAGATTAAATGAACTGCACAACGAGACCACAGCTCCTGGAAAACTGAGTCCACTCATCCTGCAGTTAATTCTAAAGTCCCACTTGAACCAAAATCTTGGTTGAGACAAAGATGCAAACTTTCACTAATATCAACAAAGGTGAAGTGAATAAAGGTATGAGCCTTAATCATTGCTTATGTTGTTATTTATCTACTCTTAGTGACCTTGGGGTAGGAAAACTATAGACTTTTCTCATAAACCTCATATATGCTATTAAACACAAGAGCTTCTTCAATTTTCCAAGTGCTACAAGGAATATTGGAGCCAGGTTGTAACTTCTAGCTCAATGGTACCTCAGTCTGGCACCAGTGACTTCCACAGCAGAGGGTTTTAGGCAGATGCTGACAGACATTGTGGATCTGAGGCAGAAAAACAGCCTGTAGTATTTAATGTGGTAATGAGAAAATAATCTGCCCGAGGCATGAAATACAATTGTTCATTTACACTGAAAACATATTGATGCAAAACCAGCCATTACAGTCATGGATGAGAAAAGCAGTAAAATAATAGATCCAAATCTTCCACAAGCTACACTGTTGGAGCTTTAATATTTTCCCTAAGTAGCCTCTGGGGAAATATTCCCCAGGATGCCCCTTGGCAGAGGCAGTAGGTACAAGGAGGCAAGAGGCCTTCAAACACACTTGCAAGGGGGAATTTCCCCCATTCAGACTGACAAAATGAGTATTTTTTGCGTGTAGATAGAAAGCTTTGATGACCATGGCATGCTACAGGAAGGGAGGATCTCCCAGCATTTTTCTGGAAATTGTGTTATTTTTGTTGCTGTTTAAATGTTTATCCAAAGTGAGGAACTGAGGTTTGCCAGTGGCTGAGTTAAGCACAGGTTTCCTGAGTAATACAAGGGGCATGGATGCAGCACTGAAAATATAACTTCTTAGTCTATTAAACCAGAAACTGAGAAAGCTTGAAATACACACCTCAAATTTTCACAAATTTTCACACAGGAGAAAATAAATCAACCTGACCAGCTGCAGTGGCAAAGGAAAAGCAAAAATGAGGGGTTCTCTCTCATTTCCACCTTTTAAAAGCCAGATTCTTTACTGCAGCTTTATCTTGGATCAATAAAACAACAAACAGGACCCAAAAAAGGCAGAACCATGGCAGGCAGGGAGACAGGAGAGACTCCAGGTGAGCACCAGAAACAACCAGCCCATCACATTTTTCTGCTCTTCCACTGCAGCAGGAGAGCAGCACCTCTTTAATTATCATTCAAGCCACACTCTGGATATAAAGGCCCTCAAATCATAACACGGTGTATAAGAAATATAAAAGGCAGTTTTTATTAATTACTCTTTATGGAAAACTTCAGCCTCCCCCAGAAAAGGGTTATCCCTCTCTCCTCCCACCATCCCCATCCATTGCCTTTGCCCATCCTTATCCAAGAATTACATGACTGTAGCTGTTGCAAATTAATAACAGTGAGGCTTTTGCATAATATCTTAACTCCCTCTGTATTAAACTCCCACTGTTCATTGCCTTATTCCTTTCTGCCAGGTACTGCACAGACACACCAAAATTTCCAAGGAAGCTCAGCCTTCCTTTAGAGTCATTAAGGAAGCACAGATATGAGAAAAGATTTTTGACAACTGCAGCTTTAGTGTCAGACTGATGATTGTTTTCTATCCTCAAAATACTTCGGTGACTCAACAAATCTCTGTGACTTAAGTCTTGTATCTCTAAGTGAGCTAAACCACACTTGGATAAGCAGACTTGGACTTCTCTGTGTCCAGGAACAGGACTATCAAATGTAATTCCCTTAGGCAATAAAGTGCCAGGTAAGGTATCTGTGTACATCATGCTCTTTCCCTGGTCTCACTGACACTTTTGTTCAAAACACGGTGACAGTTCCTTTTAAAAACCAAATTAATTTGGTGTTAATGGGTGCTGATCTTCATCTCTCTAGTCCTTTGTTCCCCCTTCCACTCTGACACAGTTACCCTGGAGCCCACTTTGTTGGCCAGCATAAAGGAGATACGATTTACACTCCCTTTTCAGCTGGAGGAAGTGAAGAAACAACTGTCACCTTTATATCTTTTATTCCACCTTCTTATTTGAAGCTGCTTTCAGAAAAAAGTCACAGTGAACCGGCTGAGAAAAATTAAATGTAACTTTCTACCCCAAGGACAGTGGAACTCATCAAGGGAACAGATCAGACTTTTGTCCCTGAACAAATAATCAACTTTTGAACAACTACCTGGTCTACATCTTCAGGAACAAGTTCATTCATTAGCCTCAGGGGAAAGGTAGAGGCACTCATATCTTTATTCTTGCTGAACTGGGACCTAGAAATTATTATGTTTGAGAAGAGCAGTTTAAAAATAGCTCATCAGATGCCTCTCTGATTTATACCAACCCAAAATCTGAAGGGTGTTCAGCAAAGCTGCGTGAACTAGCCTGAGTTTACTTCTGGATTGCTGAAGAGACGAGATCCCCACCTTTAGAAATTACTGTTTCCTGGCAGTAGCATCAGGAGACCACCAGCAGTGCTTGTCTGGAGGCACTTCAAAGGCTTTTAAACCAGAATTTCCTTTAATTTCAGTGACATCCTCATGGTTACTGTGTAAAAACAAACTGTGGGCATTCACTTTCCAACAGTTTAAATTGTAAAATACTGGTGGCACAGAAGTTTTTTGCTGGACACAGCAGCAGAAGGTTGTGGCTCTCAGGGGAGACACCTGGTTAAAGTTGGGAATATCTGACAGAAAACCATTAGGTCTCGTGTCAGGCAATCAGGGATCCTGCAGAAGACCCACGGACATTGAACTGTTTTCATTATATCCAATATGAATACACTGGGCATTTTGGTCTCTTTCAAAAAAAAAAAAAAAAAAAAAAATCAACCCCAAACACAAAGAGTTTCCAACTTCTCCCTGCCTTGCAAGCTTGAATTCCCTGATGGCTTCCCCTATCCCAAGCAAATAAATTAAAATATGCACACCTTACAGTAGAACTTTGGTGTGAGATAAGGCTACAGTCCCAAAGAAATCCCAGAAATAATGTTCTTGTTATGAATATTCAGATTTCCCACTTCAGAATGAAGCACTTTATGAGGGTTTTTACATGTCATTTTTCCTTCCTGCAGTCTGTGCACCAAAGGTCACCGAGAAAGAACTGGTGGAGTTCAGAGAGCTTAATTGCCTTCAAGCTTTGATATTAAACAGGGTTTATCTGCAATTATGTTTGACTTGCAGCTGAACCCATTCATTAGATGCAGAGGAAGTTGTTTGTTTGATTGTGGAGCAATAAAGCTTCCACTTTCTTACCAGGGAGTCAACACCATTATCATTTGTCAGTATAATTTTCTCCCTCTGCAGAGCAGCAACAATGGATCTTGTTTGCAAAGTGATGGGCAACAGCTTTCCACCCCGGCAGGGAGCTGGGGGTGGGAACACTGCCCACTGTTTTCCCTCCCCCATCTCTGGATGCCTTCCATAAATAACGAAATTACATTTTTTCACCATCCCTGGTCGGCACAGCACACAAGGAGACCCCCCTGCCACCACCCCTCCTGACAGCCAGGATTCCCACCCAGCGCCTGAAGGAGCTGGCCCTCTGCAAATGAACCCCTGGCAACGAAAATAAAGAGCGTTTAGAGGTTTATAGGTGAGTTTAGAGTAGTTTGCTCCTCCCCCAAATTCCTACATTCAGAGAAATCAGCTTTCAGAAGCACCTTTCCACGTATTTTTTCCCCCCCTTAGTTCTTTTCTTGCTAGGACAAGAGTCATGAGAAGCCCAACTTAAATGAAACCAGATTTTTGGGTGTTTATTTCAGTCTGCCTTGTCCATTTTTTTCTTTCCCCCACCTTCTTTTCCACGCTAATTAAAGACAAAGGAAGTAAAACACTGAGAGGACTCAAGGCAAAAGAAAACAATTCTCAGAATCTTCCGAGAAATTCTTTTTGTGAAACATTCTTTTTTCAAGGGGAGCTGCAACTGAAATGTGGCTTTTAGAGGAAAGAAGGGGCACCACCCTGGGGAAAAATATATTGAAAAATAACAGATTTAGTGTCATGAGGTGGTGGTCACAGTGAGCCACCAGATCCTCATGGCTGATGGTTCTAAGAAAGCAAAAAATATGTGAGGGTAAAGAAAATAACTCCTCTGTTTGCCACAGAGAGATGACAAGAGCAACTGACTGTTTTTTCTTAGCTTTTCAGAAAGAAAAGCTTCATATTATAATAAAAGAAGGAGGGAGCACAGAGAGCTGGTGTCTGAATGGGAAACACTGAGTAATGGGGAAAGAAATAAAAGGAGAATACTGTAAAACCCAAACAGATATCAGTAATATAAACAGATGGTCTGAATGACTGAAGCTGCTCTGAATCACTCACTAAAAATAATTAGCATTTGGGGCTTACACAACAGATTTTCCTCCATTGAGGAAAACACAAAGTCAGCTCATACCACATAAGACAAACCAGTCAAAAAACTCATCCTTTGCTCTGAAATCCTTTCAGTTCAAGTAAAATATCTGAAATCCTCTTTCAGTTTAAGTGAAATTCATTGATTTAAAGCAGTGCAAATAACAATTGCTTATACTGACCCCAAAATAAAATATTTTGCTCTATAAAAGGAAATAAAACATGTCCAAACCTGATACAAATATCGAGTTAAAACTGGGAAGTTTAAACTGGAAGAAGGCACTGCCTTCATTTTTCTCCTAAGCAGAAAGGGTTATGCAAAAACAATCAATTTTCATAATCAACATTAGTTAGACATTGCATATTTTTTTAACCTTTCCATCTTTTAGTCTCTTCAAAGAACATTTGAGGTGTCAGTGACTCTAACACTTGTTATTCACTGAAGTCACATCTAGAGAAGAGCAATAATTGCAGTGGAAGGACAGGACATGCAGCACCCTGCCAAGTGACAAAGTTTTAGCTGCTAATATTAACGTTTTAGTACATATAATCAATTGTTATTTGCACATAATGGCTCTGCTTGGCAAGGTGACTTACTGGGCTGTGACTTGACTTCAGCAGAGAAATATTCCCTCTGCAGCAAACCAAAGAAACGTTTTGGAGAACTCAGTAGGACCAGCACTCATCCCTTGGGCAGAAGGGTTCTCAGGTGGAGTCTTTGCTCCAGAAATAAAATAAAGGGTGTGACATGGTGACACTTTTCTGCCTGCTGTCACTCTCTGATCTGGGATGATGGTACTGGTTCAGGAGAGTCTTTCCTCTGCTCACTTGGGGCTGGATAACTTAGACTACAGGTGGGGATTTAATTGACTTCATGCTCCTGCTCATCACACCAGCATTTCCACTGCTCAGCAAACCCTCCTGTCCTCTCTCCAGCTGCCAATCCTTTTTTTCCCCCCCTTCTGAGAATCAAACACCAAAACTTTCTGATCAGCTGGGGGAAAGTGAATTAAGCTACTTTCAAGTGTAATAAAAAACGTTTAGGTGGCTTTGTTCATTTGTCAGAATGAACACCTACCCTCTGCACTGCTTTCACTTTCATGTACAGTTCTGACAAGGGCTATAAAATTACCTGACATTTTGTGACATGCACACTGCCATTGCCACACACAACAGGACAAGTCAGGCAGCCAGGCTATAGCACTGAGAGCTGTTTGGGGCAGATTCTCTGTGCTAAAAGCATTTTTGTATGCAGTCCTGAGAGCAGAGACAGAAAACCGAGCCACAGAATGGCTGTTTCAGCTACAAGTGCTCAGGTTCCACATCAGATAGATTGTGTTTTGCTTTAAGCTACACAGGAGGGCAGAAGTTGAAACATGATGTTTTGTAAGCACTGAGTGATGCAGGAGTGTGTATATTTAAACAGACTCACAGTTATTTAGGTTGGAAGTGACCTCCAAGGGCGAGTCCAACCTTTGACCAAACACCACCCTGCCAAATAAACCTGTCTGCCTGTCCCCACCCGTCCATCCCTCGTTAGGCATCTGCCCTGTCAAGGGCAGCTTTTCATAGGATCACAGAATCAGCTGGGTTGGAAGGGACCTCCAAGATCATCAAGTCCAACCCTTGATCCAACCCTGCTGTGGTTCCCAGCCCATGGCACTGATGCCACATCCAGTCTCTTCTTAAAAACCTCCAGGGATGGAGAATCCACCCCTTCTGGGCAGCCCATTCCAATGGCTGAGCACCCTCTCTGCAAAGAAATTCCTTCTAATATCCAACCTAAACCTCCCCTGGCACAGCTGCAGACCCAGCCCTCTTGTCTTGCTGATGGTTGCCTGGGAGAAGAGACCAACCCCCCCCCGGCTCCCCCCTCCTGGCAGGGAGTTGCAGAGAGTGAGGAGGTCTCCCCTGAGCCTCCTCTTCTCCAGGCTGAGCCCCCCCAGCTCCCTCAGCCTCTCCTCACAGCACTTGTGCTCCAGTCCCTTCCCCAGCCTCGTTGCTCTCCTCTGGACCTGCTCCAGCCCCTCCATGTCCTTCCTGAGCTGAGGGCCCAGAGCTGGACACAGCACTCCAGGGGTGGCCTCACCAGCGCTGAGTCCAGGGGCAGAATCACTGCCCTGCTCCTGCTGCCACCCTGTTCCTGAGCCAGGCCAGGATCCATTGGCCTTCTTGTCCCCCTGGGCACACTCTGGCTCCTGTTCAGCTCCCTGTCCATCCCCACTCCCAGCTCCCTTCCTGCCTGGCTGCTCTCCAGCCACTCTGTCCCAGCCCGTGGGGCTGCCGGGGGTTGTTGTGGCCAAAGGGCAGGACCCGGCCCTTGGCCTGGTTGAACCTCATCCCCTTGGAATCAGCCCATGGATCCAGCCTGGTCAGGTCCCTCTGCAGAGCCCTCCTGCCTTCCAGCTGATCCACACTCCCCCCCAGCTTGGTGTCAGCTGCAAATTTGCTGATGATGGACTCAATCCCCTCATCTAAATCATCAGTAAAGACATTAAACAGGACTGGGCCCAGCACTGATCCCTGGGGACACCACTGGTGATGGATCCCAGCTGGATGCAGCTCCATCCCCAGCACTCTCTGGGCCCGGTCCTCAGCCAGTTCCTGACCCAGCACAGGGTGCCCCTGGCCAAGCCGTGGCTGCAGCTTTTTCCCCTCTGTTGCTCTGAGAACGAGGTGACAACACCCAGAGAAAAGGTAGTGAGAGGGTCACTGTCCTTACCTTGGCCAGGGATGTCCCCCCAGGCAGCACCACCCGTGACCCTTCCCAGCTCAGCCCGTTCCTCCTCCACCCCGGAGCTCCTGCAGCTCTGGGGGTGACCCGAGGGGCAACCAAAGGGTTGCCAAGAGCAACTGGTACCAACACAACACAGAACCTCTGCCCACGGCGTGCCAGAAGGTTCTAGATTCTGAGAATCATTGTGACATCAGGGCAGGACCCAGCCCTGGGCCTTGGGGAACCTCAGACCGCTGGCCTCAGCCCACGGATTGAGACCCCTCTGGAGACCCTTCCTGCCCTCGGCAGATCCACACTCCCACCTGCCAGGAGCCTGGGGGTGCCCTCCATCCCCTCATCTGAGCCACTCTACATTGGGAGATCACAGAGACACCATTTCAAGGCAACATTCTGAGTTTCCTGCATTGTCAGAGCCCCTCTGTAGGAAACCACCTTTCCAATCAGACACTGATTTATTACACAGAGATCCCTGAATAACTGTTTAGATCCACAAAACTCCAAGGCAGTTGTGTTAGAGCACATAAACAACCAGACAGGCTGTGCCTTTCCAATCATGATGATTTTTTTTTGCTGGAGAACAGGCATTTCAGTGCAATATCTGCCTCAGGAAGTCTCACTTCTACTGCACAGACCTGTAGCTCTGAAAAACATTGGAGAAAAGCTTTTTTGAAAGCAGGATACGTTGGCAGAGAGACTTATTTTTGTCTTGCAAATAGTCTGCAGGGATGGTTAAGGATTTATGACTCGTTTTCCACCTAAATAAAAGAAAATCTAACATATGTCTGTGTACTTGTCTCCTAGTTTGTCTCTGGAGGTTTTGAGTGTGACTTGCCATTAGTGCAGGGCAATGAAAAGAGAGAAAAATACACCCTCTCAGGAATGTCTTATAAGCTACATCAAAAAAAGGAAGGCTGTTTTTCATTCCTTATTTATGAAAGGAAGATAACAAGCAAAGGAAAACAGACAATGAAGAGGCATCTTCCTCCCACAACCAACTGTCAGAGTTGATGCCAGGAGAGGAATGACACTCATTTCTTCTTGCATCAGCTACTTTTCAAATCATATATATATATAATTCACAGATTAAAGATAAAAATATTTCTCATTAAACACTCCATGAAACATCATGATTAAGACAAAGATTTTCCACTCAAGTCTCTCTTCCACCGAGAAGAATTGTTATTTTTAATGAAAATTCCACGTGCACTTAAATGGTGCAAATTAATTACTGAGGACATTTTTTTCAGTGTTTTAAGTGGAAAACTCGAATTTAGACTATGCAAACCCACTGTGTAATACAATTTCTCAGTCCTAGGATTTTTATGGAATTATATTCATTGATTCAAAGAGATCTGATTTCGAAGATGATTTTTACAGAAACAGCTACATCAGTGCAAGTTCCAGAAGCAAAGGTACTCCAAGGACTTTTGGGATGTTATTTTGCTTAGGACTTAAATCAGGTGTGGCCAACCTGCCTGACCCCACGAGCCATTCATTGGCAATATGAAAACATTGCTGTCTTTCTGCAAAATATTTTCATTACAAATAAAAACACGCTTACTTCTACTTATTGTTGTTGAACTTCTCAGGTTATACAGGATGAATATATTAAAAAAAATACAAATATAAAAATAAAAAAAACAAAACAAAAAAACAAAAACAAAAAAAAAGGCCAAAAAACCCCCCCAAAAAAATAAAAAAAAAAATCAAAAATCAAAAAAAAAAATCAAAAAAAAAATCAAAAAAATTTCAAAAACCCCCCCAAAATAGAAAAAAAATAAAAAATAATAATAAAAAAAAACAAACAGGAAAAAAACAAAAACCCCCCAAAAAACCACAAAAAAAATAAAAAACCCACAAAAAATAAAAAAATACGCACAAAAAATAAAAACAAAACAAAAAACCAAAAACAAACAAAAAACCCCACAAAAAACCAAAGCAAACAAACGAAAACAAAAACCCAAACCCCAAAAAAGTAAAGAGCATGACTGAGGAAGGGAAAAGCAATTTGTGGAAATTATTAAGGAGGAAAATAAAAGTTCTTCCATGAGGGAACTGGGAACCACAAGCAGAGGGAAGGACACCTGGAAGGAAAAGCCATGGATAATAGTTTGAACTGTGTTTTGTGTGTGTTTGGGTTTTTTCAAATGCCTGATAATTCAGGTGATTTTGAAATAAGTGAAAAAAAGGAACTTCTACCACTGGAGAATGAAGGGAAAAAAGGCCAGGAGCTTAAGCAGCTACAGTTCTGCTACTAATGGGCTAAACAACTCTCAGCCCCTTCCAAAAGGGCAATTTGGAGCAGGGCTTTGGGCTGGGATCCTTCATCTCTCTGCTCAGTGCACTGGACCTCTAATCATTCCATATGACAGGAGACTGATGGTCCCATTTGGGTCGAGAATGGAAACTTTCCTTCATGTTATTCAAAACTGAGTTGCCATGCAAAGCCTCTCTTTGGACTTATTACAAATAAGCTTTTAAAGGATCATCTACCTCCAAATATCGAATTTGTGCCAAAATTTAAACCCCAAAGCTTTGAAAAAGAGAAAAAACATATATAAAAAAATACATTACACAAATCCACATGCAGCTACTTTTGAAGACAGGATCAGGTATAAGAGCTTTTTCTTCAGACTAGCACAGCTGATGCATTGGAATACTTTAAAAAACATATAAAAAATGTATAGGGTCCAGGTTGGAGATGGATTTTATTAAGGTGTGTTCATCTATGCAGCAAATGTGCTAAAAAATGAGGGATTTTTATTGAGCAGTAGATTGCCCTCACCAAATCATTTCTAGTCCTTTAGACTTTTTAAATTTTATATCTTTAGACTATTACTGTGTAATATAGATTGTATGTGCTGGGTGAGTTTTTACCACTGGTATACTCAGCTCCAAAGCAGGTTTTCCAGTGAATATCCTTCATTTTATGTCATAGGAAAGACAAAAAAAAGCAAATCAAAAGGTACACACACTTTCTCAGTTTTACTAAGAAAGCTTTTACCAGCTCAGGGACATCTGCTTGAGCCACCACCACTGTCACACCCAAAAAAACCCCAAAAACCTGGAGATATGTTTAAGAAAAAGATAATATAGAAACATCCAGTGTTTTTAGAAAGAAAAACATCTACAGAAACCCGTTTGCAACTCTGTTTTGTGCCGTTGAACGAGGATGTGAGAACCCTCCTGCTCCAGAGAAATTGGTGTCACAAAACTTATCAGTGCTGATCAGGACAGGGGAATTCTGGAGCACAACTCTTTCAGCAACACCCACAACAAGAATTCAGCTGTGGGGCTCTTGGAAGGATGCAAACAACTTCAACAGCTACAGGAGATGGAGTTGTTGGAGAAAACAAACTGTTTATATAAAGAAAGTACAAGGAAAATGATGTACAATTAAGGCTGAGCTACATATCCTATTATATCTATAATAGGATTACACTACATATATGTATAATTAGTTTTTCTTGCACATAAAGAGTCTGATTGTGCCCAGAACCACTGGGTTTGTCGAGGTCACAACCTGCAGCTGAGTACCTGAGTGTTCTGCAATCCCTCATCTAATCTTGGAAAGAAATGGGCTTTGCTTGAACAGGCTGAGAATTCAAGCCCTTGACCAGAGCACTGGTGAACAGGCTGCCAGCCAACAGCCCCAGCACGTGGCTTACAGGCAGATGCTTTTTATCTATTCAAATACTACAACAAACTCAGCAGCCAGCTCGTGATTCCTGTTTCACAACTGAAAACAGCAGATCAGAAGCCTCACACTTCAGTATTTCCTTCGTGGCTAAAGTGTCTTCCCTCTGCTCTCCAAATCACAGAAGGTAATCTCCAGCCTCTAACAAGAAAAAGATGTATTTTTAAGTTTAGAAAATAAGTTTATTACCTTATTGTTGATATTGATTGACAACAAATTGGCACAAGTAGAATTTTTTTTAGATTTTCGTTAGCACCTGGAAAAGTTGTTACAAGCTGGAAAAATGACAGTTTTGCAAAGGAAGAAGAACCTCACGTGATGATATTTTCTAGACCTCACATGGTGATATTTTCTAGACCTCAGGTACATCTGACAGGAATAGTTTCAAAATCATCCATTAGAGCTCTGCAATGAAATTAAATAACAGCATGAAAATAGCATGATGCCCTTACATCAACTGAGGAGAATATTCTTGAAAACTATTAAAGCAAGGGAAAACAATGCAGAAGTGTGACATGCTGGGGAAAGATGGGGGGAAAGGGAGGATTAATACATTTAAATACCAAAAATAAAAAAAATTACCAAAAATAAAAAAAATTACCAAAAATAAAAAAAATTACCAAAAATAAAAAAACCACCAAAAATAAAAAAACCACCAAAAATAAAAAAACCACCAAAAATAAAAAAACCACCAAAAATAAAAAAACCACCAAAAATAAAAAAAATTACCCAAAAAAAAAAGGATTAATACATTTAAATACATTAATAAGGAAGAAAAGTAGAAGACTTGCACAAAAAGACATTCTCTATCTCTACTATTCCTATAAATAACACCTCAAAAATTGTAGTCTTTGAAAATGTGAATAGAATAGATAAGTCACCAGATAAAGAAATAGAAAATAGGTAAATATGAAAGAAATTGTTTCAAGTATTGCATGAGAACACATGATGCAGAAAGAGGGTGCCTTCCTTTGCCTAGAGAACAAAAGTGATGATTAGGACCACTCAAGTGTCCTAATATTGGGAACGCTGGGACCCTGCAGGAGCCAGAAGTTGTAGGAGTTTGTCACATCACAAACTGTGTTATCTGTCATTGACACATGTGGGGAAAGGAAAGAAATCTGAATTTTGAACCAGAACTTCAGTGCCTGGAATTTTATTGCAATAACTGCTATTGAAGCCCTCCTGTTTAGCCATAATTAAAAATAGAAAGGTGGTCAGACTCCTCCTTTGTAGAGCAAGCTGAGCTCAGACTGGCACCTGTGAGGAGATGCCACCACCCTGTCCCCCTGTGCCCCCTCTGAAAAGCCAACAGCTGGCTCTTTTATCCCTTTTTTGTTTTTTATGAAAAGGAGAACAACGGTTTAGTCAAAAAGGATTAAGGGTATAAGTGAAAACAAACAATGAATTTAAACTGGCCTCAGGTTTTTTTCAGTCTGTGTAAATAGGACAATCCTGATAAAGATGGTTCATTCAGCTGATTGACTGAGGGCTGCTTTAAGGGTAACAATCCAAGGATGATGCAAAAGCTGCTGAACAAGATTCTGGCTCCTTAATACAGGAGGAAAACACAAAGTTTCCCTGCTCAATAGTAAAGAACTGCCAAAAATAGACTGGTAAAATAGAAATAATTAGTTAGCATGAAACTGCTTGCTTGCCAAGACATGGGAGTGACAAATGACCAGAACAACCCATGTGGGGCCAGAGCAGCATTCCCAAGGTCCCTCTGCCACAGAGCAGCAGCAGCTGCCAAGGGAAGAACACAAGCAGAGGATGCAGAAATATTTACACACACATAAATCAGTGATTCATGACTTCATCTCCTCACTTAATAGCCCCAAAAGCGTTTTGCTTCCTTTAATTTGTCTGAGGCTTGCTCAGCAAAATCACCCATATTTTTACAGCCACATATCCTGCTAATTCTGTGTAAAATGTAACATGATTCTGATTAATTTACACAAGGGCCAAGCCCAGCCCTGAGGCTCCTTGCAGAGCCTCCACAAGTTGCTCCTCTCTTCCCACAGCAAGTCTCTCTGTGCTGATCCTGCCTTTTATTATTTTGTGGGATAATTTATGCCCTCTCACAGTTGAGGTCTGTGTCTCCAAGGGGCAATTATTTTATTATGGCATAGATTTTATCCACAGTTTATTTAGAAACAAAAATGTTTCTAAACAAAAGTGTTATTACCATTTGGAAGGGGAGGGGCAAGAAGAAATTGTGTTAGGATGGTCAAACTTTTTTTTGTCCATTTCCTTCCAAGAGCTGGTTTTGTGTTACACAGTGGTTAATAAGAAATTATATTTATATACATAAAACCCTCAGTAGAACAGGCTGTTCTGTATTTTTTTCCTGTGCCCACACTCACTCCAAGACAGTTGCACATGTTCAGACAGACACAGTCCCTACACTGCAGCCATTCCCAAAGAAAAGCCTGGACATGCTGCAAACTGGCACTGGGGATGAGATCCCTGGAGCAGTAATCCCTGTTTACATACAGCCACTGAAGCTAAGAGAGATAACCAGCTTTATTTTAATCAGGAAACATTAAAAGTATAGGCAGAGTGGACATATTTATTACACAGATAAATCCCTCTGATGGATCCCAGAGACTGAGAATCCCATTACTGAAAGGACAAAAGAGGTCCTTGATGCAAGTAGGGCAGAATGTAACCAAGAATTAGTCTCCATTTTCATGCTTAAAGTCTACTACACAAACTTTTGGCACAAAAGAGACTGCAAACACCATAAAAACATTCCAGATATCCAGAACAGAATTCTCAGGCTACAGCTGGTCAGCACTGGGCTCAGAGTGGTATTAGGAGATATATTTTTCCTGAATAGGTTCATTCTGAAATAGCAATTTGCAGGAAACATTGGGTTTCATATATTGTTTTCCCTGTGGTATTTTGCTTTAGGAGATTAGGAGACAGCAGCCTTCTGTCATTTTTCAGGTGGAAAAGTTCCTGCTTTTGCATTTCAAACGATGTGGGTTTATCTTAAAAAAACCCAAAACAAACAAACAATCTATAATAGAAAATTAAAACAACAACAACAAAAACTATCTACAAAGTTTTCTGCATCGCAGGTTTCCACTGACTTTCTGGTACTTTCTGCCCCTTCTCCCTCACCTTTTTTTTTTTTTTTACTGCCTGGAATTCAAACTTTTCCTCTCTGACCCCCCAGGACCTGCACTGATGGATTTCAGAGGGTCATGGCTCAGACACCCATTTGCTACCACTTGGAAAGGCACAAATGTTTCAGCTCCTTAATCTCTTTGTGGTTTGAACTTTAGGGGGAAAAAACCCAAAACCATCAAATGGAAGAGATGGGAGTTCACTGAATTAGCAGATGAGCAGAAAATCCATGCCAGAGGACACTCATGCCTTTTTAAAAGATGAGGGACAGGTCCCAAGTCTCTTCTCACTAAGAAACTTTAATATTAAAGACCTTTTTAGACGTGTTTCCCAGTGATCCAGAAAAAGCCAGCCCAGGGAATCCCTGGGACCTGACGGTGCCACAGCACTGCAACAAGAAACTCAGTGAAAGTTTTGTTAAATCTGTGCCATCACCAGGAAACAAATACACATTGCAGCCACACAGCACTGGAAATGAAAGGATAACAGAGGATTTTCTGTGTTCAGTGCCAGCTGAAATATCCAGGCAAGGGCAGTTGCACAGGACCCTTCCCATTATCCCACCTGACTGGCAGAGGATACATCTGCTCTATAAACACTTTGTATTTTACAGCAGTAAGTGTATTAAGAATATGATTTTTCCACAGTTACAGCAAACTACAGAAGGCAAACAAAAAACATGCATTTTTAGGTCTCTGAAGATAAAGGCCAAGACAGTAAATTAATTCCAAACTGGGGGAAAACCCCACCAGACACTCAAGATGAAGTGTCTACTCAGAAGAATTGTATATTATAGAATACAGAACTTTATCACTGATAGTGTCCCTCTCCTGTGGACACTGTGCACTTGCATACTCTGCTTTTCATAATATCAGTATATTTATTAGAAATAACTCTTCCTTACAATGGATTCCTGTGCCTTTCTATTCCAGACCTACATGAACATCAAGGGATGATAGGAAAACAAAAGCAGCTATTAAAATATTAATGCATATCCATCAGGTAGATAGGGGAATAACTTCATACAGGAGAGAAGAAAGAGTGTAGCTCTGATTTCCAACCCAGAGGGGTTTTCTTGAAGCACATCTGTGCTTCTCAGAAGATATTGAGGTTCCAGGCCAAGGAAAACACCATGAAATCTTGGTTATAACCAGAATTTATGGTGCTTGATATCTGTACATGGGTTACTGGATACCATTGTTGAAGACTTTACCTTTAGACCAGACCATTTATCAAATGTAATTAATGTGTCAGACTTCAATTTGAAAACTTGGCACTTATAATACTAATTTCTCCATATTAGGGGGATTATCCACACCAAGTTTAGCAAGAGAAATGTCAGTGATCAGACCGACAATACAATAGCTTGGGTTTTTTGTAACTCAGTCTCCATATTTTACAGATAGTACAAGGCAAAATAAAACAAAACAGTCCCCTTTCACTTTTCATGGACCAAAAAATACTACAGAATTGAGCAGGAGTGTCACAGAGGGACTTTAAAAGGCAGTGAGTTTAAAGGAGTGCTAATAAGTCACAGCAGAAGTCTGCACTTACTTCAGTTTTCATCCTTATTCCCAAGATCCTCATTCAGACAGACATGAAATGGCTCAAATTTGGGCAAAACCATGAATGCTTTCACCATTATGGTGCAATTCCCACGTGGCATTAATTTGCCTCGAGGTTGGCACCCCAACCCAAACTCCTGGGACTGCAAGCAGGGGAGAGCCACTTCAGGTGATTGAAATGTTCAGCCTTCAAACTGAGCTCTGCAGAAAGCTTAGAGACAAAACTGCTATTATTTCATTGGTTTCGGGTTGTCCATTAAGGTTTTAAGTTCCAGAAATAGGCAAAATAATTTACATAGAGACTAAAAAGTTTAAGTGCCTAATCTAGTTATTTTTTAAATCTCTCTGAACACCTGTACCTACATCTTTGGGCACTCAAGTACTACTTAGAGGAGCAAATGTTGCTACTTCTTTGCAAAACAGTTCCCAGGAGCCTGACAGAGCCTGCTGGGCACTGCCAAATTTAAGGAAAAAAAATAATCTTAATTTACTTCCTGACCCTCCAGCACAGTTTTTTCATTTCCCTTTTCAGAAGGTCAGATGATGAAGAGCCCAAACAACTTTTCCAAGTCACACATGACCCTGACTGCTCTCAAGTGCACATTGTGCTCCGGGCAGACAGAATTTCTCAACACCTTTTTTTCATAAGGAGTGAATCTAATAGAAAAAACCCAGTTGAAATCCAAAAGTCAGTCATGTGCAGTATCCTACTGCATTACCAAGGTGATGTAATTACAAGTAGCATCCAATTCTCATGCTGGTTGAGAGTTATTAGTTTTGCTCTACTACAGTTTGGAAAAAAAATAATTAAAAAAAAAATCAAACTTCATTAAAGTGAAAATGAATTTCAAGGGGAGTGATTGCAGCTCTATTCATTTCTTTTCCAGTTGCTTTTAAAGACTCATTTACCAAAACTGGAATGAAGCACCAAATACTGTCGTGTTTGGTGTACTGGATGTTTCAGTGTATTCTTTCTTCCAAGGTTTAAAACCAGTTTTCACTGAATGCAAGTTTCCAAAAAACAAACCCCACCCTTTTCCCAGCATCTACATGAAACTTGTCCATAAAATTGTTTCTCAGGGATGGCAAAAACATGAACTTCATGGGGTTTTTTTCCTGAGCAAGCTGGGTTTCACTTTGGGCAGCATCTCCACTGCCACAGGTTTTCCAAGGAGGTTCTGTGGTGGGTGAAGCTCTAAAACTGTAGTTTGACTTCTACTGGGCTAGAATTTCCTAAACATCACACAAGTTTACTTTCCAGCATGAGAAGTCCCACGGAAATGGCAAGATACTGACAGAGTTTAATAACAAAAAATCAAGATTAATCTGTGACACGGATCCTTAAAGGCCTGAGTGGCTGCACAAAACACTTCTCCTCATTTTTAGTGTTGCTCTCAAAGTATGGTAAAACAAAACCAAACCAAAGCAATCCACATTTTAAAGAGCTTCATTATGGAGGAACCACTGAAAATTCAAAAGCAAGGAGAGATCAGTGCTTTGTGCCTCTCCTGGCACCTGGGGAGCCACTTTAAGGCCATGCACTGGGAGCAGGTTTTTATTCATAAATAATATGGAGCTGTAAAATAACTCCTGGATCAAACTGCAGCACAGCAGCAAATACATTTAAGGCAGTAAGTGCTATCAGAAACAACACCAAGATGGACTCAAGCCCACACACCTCTTACTATTTTTATTTACTTATTTCTGAGGCAATAGCTTCTGCCCCAACGGGTGGCACTGAAGAAAATTATCCCTTCATAGTTAAATAGCAAAGAAACAAAATTAGACCTTCTGGGCTCATTCTGTGCACACAAGGCTTTCAGTCTGTACAAGTACAGTGGTCTCCAACAGGAATGATTTCAGATTTCGTGCCATTAAAGCCTCATTCTTAACACTCTGCTCAGCTCACGTGAGCTGCATTTTCTTTATATTGATAAAAGCCATCACAATGTCCTCACCCCTTTCTTTAAAAAAAACAAACCACCAAACTTCCATTTGGATTGTGACATTTGTTGCCACAATCCCTGTCAAACACTAAAATTATCGTTTCAGCACTTATTTTTCAGTTTGAATGAAGGTTTGGGAGTGTTTTGGGGTTTCTTTTAAACTCCTTGCTTCTACAGGGATGAGCACTCAGTTTTTAGAGATGCTTTCTCCAGCTTTCATCTAACTAAAATATTTTTTCCTTCAAAGGCCAAGGAAAAGCCTCACTAAAGCAAAAGATGTTCATTAAACATCGTACTTATCTACATATACAAGTCAGACTACCAACAATTTTTTTTAAAAAAAGTAGACTCCTTTATTTCATGGCAGATCTCATTTAAATATGAGTCTTCCTGTAAGAAATAGTAAATGTTAAAGGCAGCATCTTAACCTTTCAAAATACATCTAATATTTCTGTTTATTAAATTTCTGAAAGTCCAGCTTTGCTTTCTTGGCTTTAAGCAGAATATATTTCCTCATTTTGAGAGATAATTAGCCTAAATATAGGTGTGAGTATATAATAGGTTGGTAACAAACTATCTGTCTCCCTCAAAAACCTACTGCTAAAGGCAAAAAGGGTTAAGAAATGACTGAAAGAGCTGCTGTGCTGTTTCTAAGCTTATGTAGAGAGTGTAACTAAGGCTGAAAGATGAACAAATTGAGGCTGGAAAGGACCAGAGCAGAGAATGACTTCCCCCCCCAAGAGCCCCACCCTAAAGCACAGCAGGTCCCACCTGCCAGCAGCAGGGGCTTTGATGGGATCTGTGCAGCAGGGCTGGGCTCCATAGCCAGGGAAAACCAAGCTTTTGAGTCGTGACAGATTTTCCTGCCATCACTGGGAGGCGACCTTTGCGCCCACAGCTCTGCAGCTCCATTTAACAAACGCCTCCTGAATTATAGAAAAGAGCTTCTCTCCCAGGGATTTGCATCCTGCAGATCACAAGTGCCTTGCCTTCCACTCTGAAGCCAACTTTGCTGCCAGGCACAGTAGTCCTGTGGAAAACCTCGCTGTGAAAAAGTTATTTAAAAAGGGACATTGTGCTTTGCTTGGTCTCTGAGCAGCCAGAAACAACAGCAGTTTTCTCTCTGACAAGCTGAGTACCACTCACACAAACTCCCAAAGCACACCCAGCACTGGCAGGGCTCAGGGAGTGGAGAGAAAAGCCTTGATGGGCAAGTCATTACTGCAGGCAGTGGACTGAACCCCAGCATTTGGCAGGGCCCCAGAAACCTCCCAGCATCTCACTGCCCTTCCTGTCCTTGCAGCATTTTTGTTCCCCCCACGCTGCAATATTTGAAGAAGGCACAGGTAACTAAAAGGAACTTGACCAAGGCCCTGCCTCACATCTGTACAGTCATCTGTCCATACACACGAAATTTATCTGTTTATATAGACAACTGTCTGTACTAAGCTCATTACTAGGATTTTACATATCTTACTTAAGGTAGAATGGCATTTTAACTATTTTAACTATAGGTGTAACTATTTGAACAAAAGTACCTGAGACTTGTTTTAATATTAGGTTTATGTACCTACTATTTGAACCTATTTCAAGCCCTCCCTTCATTTCCCAACAAATTATTGCCAGAGCTACAGTACATGACACACTATGAGCAGTCCAGTTTATATTCCAAGACTGCTTGCTTTAATCCGAGTTGAATTTTAATATGACCTGTTCTTCCTGAAGGAAGAAGACATGGATCAGCAGAAAAATTAAATCCCAAGAATAGGGCAATGAAAACAGAGTTGGTCTTCAAAAAGTAGAGTTGAACTTTCTGATAGAATTGCAGAAGTGTTTAGGTTGGAAAAGGCCTTTAAGGTCATCGAGTCCAATCGTTCCCCAGCACTGCCAAGCCCTCCACTGAACCACGTCCCCAGGCACCACACCTATGCACCACATCTTCAAACACCTCCAGGGGTGGGGACTCAACCACTTCCCTGGGCAGCTGTGCCAGGGCTGGACAACCCTTTCCATGAAGAAATTTTCCCTAATATCCCATCTAAACCTCCCCTGGTGCAACCTGAGGCCATTTCCCCTCGTCCTGTCCCTTGTTCCCTGGGAGCAGAGACCAAACCCTGCCTGTCTTCAGCCTCCTGTCAGGGAGTTACAGAGGATGAGAAGGTCCCTCCGAGCCTCTTTTTCTCCAGGAGGAGCTTCCCCAGGTCCCTCAGCTGCTCCTGGTGCTCCAGACCCTTCCCTGGACACACTCCAGCCCTTCAGTGTCTCTTGCCCTGAGGTGCCTCAGCAGTGCCAGCACAGGACAATCCCTGCCCTGGTCCTGCTGCCAAACTATTCCTGATCCAAACCAGGTGCCCTTGGCCTTCTTGCTCCCCTGAGCTCACATCCAGCTGCTGTCACCAGCACCCCCAGGGCTTTTCCAGCCCCTCTGCCCCAGCCTGGAGCTGCAGGGGGTTGTTGTCACAGCACCCAGCACTTGGCCTTGATGAACTTCCTACAACTGGGCTCAGTCCATGGATCCAGCCTGTCCCAATCCTTTCCTACCCTCAAGCAGATCAACACTCTCACACAAGGTGCTGTCATCTGCTGCCAGCACAAGTGATGGAGTGACCTTGTCCAGCCTCCTTTCACTGCCAGTGAAAGCCATTTGGCTCGTCCCCTGCACCACCTGCAGCCACCCCCGCTGTGTGCACCCCAGGGAGCAGCCCAAGCCCATCAGCTCACAATTACAAGTCATCAGCAGCCTCCACTGCTTCACTGCTCTGCTTTTCAGATGCTTCTGTTTGCCTGAGCACTGATGCAGTGCAATTAAAATGATCACAAGCAGGGCAAACCTCGATGTAAAGAGCTTAGAACACCCCAGCTAAGTCCAGCATTCTGCCCTGCATACTTCTCATGCAGCACCCCGAAATCAAGGGGGGACAGAACACCACCTTTCTCATGGAAGGTCTTTGCTTGCAGAAGAAATTGGCAATCCTAGTGCTCCAGTGATGAAGGATAATTAAATAAGTATTTAACAAGTATGGAAGTGTTGCTCTAAATAGTCTCAGCAGGCTGAGTGCTCACCAGTTCCCATCACCAAAACTGTTGTGCAGCAAATAACCAGAGCATGTAAGTGTTAGCTAAAATAGCAAAGCACAGACTTGGGTTTGGGAACTGGAATTAGTACATAGGTGCTAATGCACACACACTGGGGTGACATGAAAAGCCAGCAAAGGGCAGGGTGTTCTCTTTTGATGCCCTTTTCATTAAATTCCTGCAATGTCACCTAACAGGAGCTTGCAGCAAGGGTGGCACTGTTCTGCCAGCAAACTTTGGTTTTGCCAGTGGAACAGATTGCAGCTGACAGGTGGGAAAAGCCATCCTTGCAACCATTGTGCATTCCATTTTCTGCTGATTCTTAATTTAGTACTTCCATGGTTCCCAGGCCAGCACAGCACCCACTAATTGTGCACCTGAAGTTCCCTTTGCAGTAATGAAGCAAGTCCTGCCCCTTGGGCTTACGAAGGCAGCTGCCACAAAGGCTCCAAGTGAGTCAGAACAGTGTCAAAGTGACATGTGATTCTGTAAGGACCAGAACATTTTACTTGCCATCAACTACTGCCTCCGTCCTTCCTGCAGTTCCCACTCTAAATGCCTGTGGTGCAAGGTTTTCCTTTGGGATTCTGCTTTTAAAAAACAGTCAAGTTGCCAATCCAAAGTGGAAGCAAGATGGATATAAACCCCAGAGATTGTTATTTGGCCTCATACCTGATGCAAATATAAATCTAAAACCAGATATCAGTCTGGACTTCTGGATATCTACAGACTGAAGAGAGGATTTCACTGGTGATTAAGAAAAGCAGTGTCTGATCTCATGTGAGCTCCCTAATGCTGTCCTGATAGCTATTTAATAGACATATTTCTCACTATCTACTACTTTTTTCTAATTCAAGCCTTAAAACATAGATGTTGCAAAGTCTCTGTATTTGTCTTCCAAACATTGCTAAGGAGTCACACGGACACCAGGCCCTCAGAGCAAAACAGGAGCTCTGGTCCAGGATAGTCAGGTCCAAGGGCTGAACTAGGAGACAACGTTTGCAGAGCAACTGGTGCACATGTTGAAGGGGTCTGCAGGGTCAGGTGAGCTCTAGAGGCTCACATGTCAAATAAATAATACCAGCCTGGCTTTTAAAGGGGAATTACCTGTCCAAAACAAAGCATAAAGCATCTTTCTTCAGGTGCCACTTGGACTTCTGGGTTTCCTGCTCACTCACCCACATGGCAAAGCAGACACTGAGGGATCTGGGGTGAAGCCTGATAAACATTTACAGGGTTGGTGAGTAGCTCATTCCTCTGAACCCTCAAATGGCTTTTGAATCTTCACCAAATTTGTGTTCAGGGGTTGAGGTTCAGGGTTGGCTGGGACACTGTGCATTACAGGGGAAGTGATTTAGAAAACTGAGAAGCATTTTAGCAGTTCAGTCATTTCCTCTTAATGTGAAATCACAATCTCATCCAGGCTGGGTGTCCTACTAATGAAATGAAATGGGCACTGACTGACTCAGTCACTTCTGCATCTGTGCCGTCTCAGAGTGCATTAGCCAGCAGTTATTCAGTGCTGATAGCACCATTCCAAAAAGTTTACATCTTCTTTTTATATTCTCCCTCTGCATTAGTTTCTTGAAGGCTCATTTTAAAACAGAACCACTTCCAGCATTGCATGTTATTATAATATTTGCACTTGTGGTGGGGAAGTGGTTTCAAAATAAAAACACATTTAAAAAATAAACACTATAAATAAAACTACTGACAGCAGTACAACTGACATGAATCTCATTACTGCTGTATTTAAAAATAATAACCTGGTTTTTTTTCAGAACCAGCAGGCATGACAAGAGTGACACATCTGAAAGCAGGCCCTCTGTCCACAGCCAATTTGAGAAACATGGGGTATAATGCAACCTTGTTACCTACAAACATTTTCCAAGTAATTATTCCTGAAGCAGATCTGCATTGCTGTTTAATCACAGGTGACAGCCTTCCCCTGATAAGCTCCAAGCAGTTTGTGAAAGAAGCCTTTCTGCTTTAACCTGTCCTGAAGACGGGGAGGGTGAGGAGGTCAGAGCTCCCCTCAGTGGGGTTACACTGCACAGATAATTAAACCTGGCAGATGTCTTTGTCTTTACCACTGACATTAACTCACAGCCAAACTTCCAGCCAAGGATGCTCAGCACAAGGCTACCACCTGAGCATGTCAAATAACTGTCCAAGCCATTGAGCATTTACAGCTTTGCAATCCCTCAACCTAATTTTGACAAGATACCAGATGTCAATACCTTCATACACCAACAATGATAAAGTCTGTGCCCATGAGGCAGTCTTTGAACAGAGATGAGACTTCACATCCGACTTCCTTGGAATTAAATACATTATTAGGTGAGACCTGATACCTTTATCAGCATCTTATGCAAAATTCTGTATTTTTATGCCAGAAATATGAGATTAAAAAAGTATATGTTTGAGGTCTTCGTCGTTCCAGTCATGGAAAAAATTATTTCCATTACCAGATAGAAGTAAAATACATCAAGAACTTTCCACACATACCTTCCCTTAAGCTAAATATGCTATCCATTTTCTGCTTCTGAATCCAACTGAAATTAAGTGGGTTATCTGAACATTTCCACTTTTAAACTGAGGAAGGCCTCATCATGTGGATGGGATTCTCTCCCTGTTATATTCTGATAAGCTCCTTCTTATCCTTGCAGCAACAACCCAATATAGATCCTTATAAATATATCACTTAGTCTAGACAGGGTGCCTACTCTCAGGAACCAAATACCCTGAGAGCCACCAGCAACAACTTCCAGCACCCACACAGCTGTCTGAGGATGTCAGCAGGGAAAAAAAAACGGAGCAGAATTGCTCAGGGCACTGGAAATCATTATTGAGCAGGGTGTTTATATTTATGGCCCTGATTGAGAGAATACATTTATTTAAAATCAAGCAGAAATGAAGTACCTCTTCAAGCAAGAGTTACTTAATGTCCAGGCTAATTCTAGCTGGGCAGCTTCAGAAATAAAGTGGAAATCACACCATTTCATCCCAATTCCAATGTACAAATGCACCAAAGGTTATTGTCACATAACAGACTCAGATCCCAGTGAAAGGCAATGGACTTAAGCACAACAGAAGCTGTTGGCAGTGGTCTATAGTGATTTTTTTAAAAAAGATGTTGTAAAAAAAAAGCACTTCCCCTACCTCACAGCACACACTACAGTCTCCACATGAAGGCAGTTTCCTGGGATTCCTACGAGCCTTTGAGCAGATCTGTGTAAACATAATAAAAAAAACAGAAATGGGAAAAAAAAATAAAAAAATCACTGATTGTAAAAGAAGGGTAACAAAAGAAAAATAAATCAGCAGTCAAAGAGCTGGAGACAAACAACACGTGGAACAAACAGCAAAATGAATGATGCTGCAGGGAGTGTGAGGTACTGAGAGCACGGCAGAGGAGCCCCTCTGCAGGCCAGGGCTGTTGGCTCCTGACCACAATTCCACAGCTCGTCCCCAGCCCTGGCTGACAGCAGGGCTGGAATAAAGCTTAGCAAGGAAACGGGTGTTATCACCAAGACTACACAGCACACTCAGGGAATTATCTCCTTGGGCAGTCAGAGAAATTTTTATCCATTTCATTTGGCTCCAGACCCGGGCTGTAATGATTGATTTCCAGAGGAATGCTGCCAAATCCTATTGTTCTCCTGGAAACAATAGGAGAAAGCTTGAAAAAACGTCAGGGAGACTTTTTTCAAATGTGTTTAGATACAGGGAAACCCCTCAATGACTAGTAATCGACTCCTGGTCTGTCACACCTAAGATTTTCTTATCATTTCTTTGATCTGAAGATAACAAAGAAGCTTTTAATCTATTTTAACAGCTCGGTCACATTCCAAATCACCTGATTACTCCATAAAACTACTTTATCCTACAAGAAAACCCCCACAATCTTGCTCATATACCAGTTATTAATATGAATAAGGTTACTACCACACTATTTTATACTACTAGTATAGTATAAATTAATAAATTAATATAATGCAGCATTAATTATAATAATATATTTATTTATATTTATAAAAATATATTTATAATATATAAATTATATATTATAAATATATAATTTATAATATAAATTTATATTAATAAATTAATACAATGCAGCATTAAGTGAATGCAAATAAATTAGATTATTGTGATGGTAATTCAGTATTGTAGTTGAAGACAAACAAACCTATGGGATCAGCTCATACAACTGAAAGAATATACCACAAAAATGCTGGATAATTAACTGGTTATGGCCAAAAGGCCAACAAGAAATCCAGAATAAAGGCAGAGGATTTAAAAGAACAGGGTAATGTGTCTAGATTTAAATGCTTGTGTTACCAAAATACCATAATAAAAAATACCAAGCAAAAAAGAATGTGTAATGCTAGAGCTGGAGGAACAGACTGAGATGAATGCAAATGAAGGCATTCCAATTATCTTATTAAATGTTCTGGTTTAAATAGATCCTTGCTTTAATAAGTATTCTTACTATCCTCAGGTTTTAATTTTCCATTCTTAAACTTTGAGCTGGATTATCCATCAAGGTCAACTCAGGATCTATGCTTTAAATGGAAAAAAGGTATGGGGTCTGCCTGGTTGGTTCCCAGTTAATGAATTAAGTAACCCAAACTGAGCAATCCACTCAGATGACAGAACAGAACAGGTCATGACATCACTGTGTGGTTTATCAGCCATGACTGAATATTATCAGACCCAAAGAGTGAACCACAGCGGGGACACTGCCACACAGAGGGAATAAATCAAGGGAGCCTCCCACCCCCACCCCCTGCCCTTCTCCCTCCACCTGCACTGTCATGTTCTTATTTTGCTGTTTATCACCCCAACAATTCACAGGACTAAAGCAGAGTTGCAGCCTGATGCTGATGGAACTGTGGAGCTCAGCTGGGCAGAGAGGGCTGGGTTTGTGATGTGGCATCACCAAAAACTGTGAGCAGCAGCTGATCCTGTGTAGGAAGGAGAAAACTGCCTCTTCCTCCAGCTCCTGTGCCCTCAGACCCCTTTGGTGGCTGATTGAGCACCAAAAGTATATCCTTTCTCTCCCCTGAGTTAGTTTTATGTCTGCTCAGCTGTTTGAATCAGTTCAGGAGGACTGAACTTACTTTCTCTGAAGAAAGTAAACAGTGAGAACACAGAGCCAAGGAGCACCAAACACAGGTAAAGGAGTAGATCAGAAACAGAGGAACAACTTTTTGGAAGCTGTTTCCTGCTGCAGGTAACAGCAGACAAAATAGAATGGCTGCACCTATAACTGTATTGTTCTCCTTCCAAATTAGGAATGGAAAGATGAGTGATAAAAATCAGATGATTCAGACTAATCATAATTTTTGCTAGGACTGAGCTGGCATAAATTCATTTTTTCCTGAGTTTAGAAGCACTTAGTATCCATTTAAATGAGTAAACACTCGAGATTTCCATGAGCCAACAAGCCCTTTACCAAAACCAGGCTTGCAAAATAAACCCCAAATACAAACATAAGCCTGTCCAGTGTTTAGGTGTCTGCACAGAGAAGAGGCCAAGTGACACCTCAGTGCTCTTGAATTTTAAAAATTTAATTCTCAACCAAGCTGTACATCTGATCTTACTCAGATATTTCCACTTAAGTGAACATTTAACATGTATAATGGTATTTGTTCCACAGCAGTAGGACCTCTGAGCTTCAATGGAACACACAAGCATCCAACAGATGTCCTGCCAAACAGAATTCTAGTCTAAATCAAGTCTCAGCCCATGGATACAGAGGCAAAAGGACCAGAAAATAAAGATTCAATACTGCATTAGTCACTGCACTCAGTTTATCAGTGATGCCTGGTTTGCTTACAATGGGATGGGAGAGGTCAAGGGAAAGACAGGAATAATGAAATGTTTGGAGCTTCTATACACAGAACAGGGGCCTCCCTCCTAATTTGAGAGAAGAAAGCTAAAATAAGCTGAAATACAAAAATATAAAATTAAGCCAAATGTTCTATTATACTTAGATCTGCTGTACAATTGCTGTAAAATTGCACTACATTAAAAGGGGTGGAAAACATCACAGGTTTGACAAGTGAAGGCTCATGCAGTTTTAAAACCCTGGATCTACTCTGTTTCTGGGGGTTGCTTCAGAACAGAAAACACTTTAGATTTTTTTTTCATATATTGAGCTTCATTGGTTTTTCTGTCTTCAAAATTTTTCTTTAAATGCATATCACACAATAAAATAAATTCCTCATTAAACTTCTTTTTCTTTGAGATAGTCATTAATTTCTACAAAGGATGTGAAAATAGAGCCATCCAGGCTGCACAGAAATGCTTCCATGCAGAATTTAACTTGGGTTTGGGGATTTTTCTGAGCCTCCAGGCAGTAATTTACTGAGGTTCATTTAATCAGCTGAGGTGCTATTATGGGAACAACCAGCTGAAGGAAGTTTATTTCTAATAACCTTCAACAAATCCATCAGAGAATACTCCTTCACATATCCATATTATAAGTATTAAAATAGACAGTAATCATTTTATAGTTATACAAAATCCTATACTCATTCCTAGAGTTCTAGGACCAAGAATTAAAGAAACTCAGTGATGTGGTTCATTAAGTATTAAAGTGTGGTTCAGCTTCTAGCCTGGAAATTTAAGTTTTCACTAAAAAACCTCACAAGAACCTTATTCTGTGCCTGAATATGGTTTAAAATATAATACAATGTATGAAATTGGAAGTGACACACAAATAACTTTGCTTTGAACAGTTAATTGTCCTGCATTTTACTCCAAGATTCACAGCATGACCTAAAGGACAAAACTTCTTCGGCCCAGTTTCTAATTTCCTTTGCTTATTTAGGCTGAGACCTTTAGGGTATAGTTGAGCACAAGTTATCAAAATACAAATAAATATCAAAATACTCTGTGGCAAAATACAGAGTCCTGTACAGGGGCATACAACACACACACCAGTATATTACAAAGATGACTTTAAACTACCTCTTTACATCTGTTAGACATTCCTTGCCTTCCTTGTGATCCATTTACAACCAAATTCCCACTTAAAAATCAAAATGCTGCAGGGTCTAATTACCGAGGCTCAGATTAGTACTTATTATTCAATCATTCATCTGTATAGTTGTTAATCCCAAGCTTGGAGGTTTTTCACCCAGAAAAAAGAAAAAAACCAAACCCACAAAACAAAATTCAGATTTTAATTAGGCTATTTTGAATATTATTGAAATTGGAAATCCTTTTCTCTTGCAGCAAGTTGCTCTTTTTTTTTTTTTTTTTAAGAACTCTTTTCAAATAGAACAAAATCTTCCTTTCCCAAATTAAGATCAGCATCACTGGACAGTGATTCTACCCAGTCAGGCAGTGATTCTACCAAGTCAAGCAACAGTGCCACAGATTCTGCCTAAAATAAACTTACCACAACAACTTTAGGAAGTATGGGGGAAGCAGAGATGTCTGTTAGCACAGGACTATGCAGCAGTAAGAGGAAAAAACATCAGGAATGAAGAGTCCTTACCCAAAATTGCTGGAAGACTGTAAAATTCAATGAGTTAGCTGCTCCTTCACATCAGCTCATCAGTTTAGCTCTAGTGTAAATGTTTATCACACACAGCACTTGAAGAGCTCTATTTTGGTCCCCTGCCCCAGAACAGCCAATTTATAGTGGTGGGAGCAGAGCTGCACCTTTTCAAACCTGAGCAGCTTCAGCTGTGCTTGGTTAGTTCAGGTTGGCAGCTGCAGGTGTGGGTTTGCCCTGAAAAATCAGGGACAAAGTGGCTCCAGCTGCTCCCTGGGCTGGCACAACAGGGAGGGTGCTCGGGCACGGGCAGGGGCTGCCCAGGGAGGGGGTGGATCCCCAGCCCTGGAGGTGCCCAAGGAAGGCCTGGCCGTGGCACTGAGTGCTCTGGGCTGGGGGACAAGGTGGGCATCGGGCACGGGGGGGACACTCCACGACCCTGGAGGTCTTTTCCAACCTCAGTGATTCTGGGGCTCTGTGAGAATAAAGCTCTCGACCTCATCAAGAGATGCATCACGTCAGATTTATTTGTGATGCAGAGCAATGCAGATGTGCATGGGGACTCAGGTAAGCAAAGAAAATGTTTTTATAAACTTAGATGCACTGTAGTCTTAAAACCACTAAATTTGACATCAATGAGGATAAATTTGTCGACATAAACATAGGAAATGTATTGGAGCAACAAAGTGCCCAAATAATTCTTCTGAATTGTCTCTGTTGCATAAAACATCAAAATAATTTCTTTTTTTTTTTTTTCCACTTGGGTCTGTTACTTAACACTCCAGGAATGTTAGGTATTATTTTCTTCCATTTAACCTGCAATAAACCCCAGGAAAAATAAGGATTAAATGGAATGGAACATGACTAGCATTTTAAAGGCCACGGCTCTGTGAAGACCTGAAGGTGCAATGCTTCAGTTGTGACCATATAGATTGGTACGCACAAAAATTAATAATTTCTCCCTAAATAATTACTGGTCTTCTTTGCACAGCTCTTAAGAACTTGCAGTCTTCCTGCAGGATCTCCCTGGCTGGAGCACATGCCTGCTCTGTAAGTGTGACCTTGTTTGAAGAAGACATCATTTTCTATCATCACTCCCTCAGAATTAGGAATCCATAACCTTCTCCTTCCCTGCCAGTTATAAAAAGTGCCATTACAAATGGGTACACTCATTGTGTGTGCAGATTCCTTTTAATACAGTGCAATTTTTTATTCATACTCCATTTCCTTTTTATAGGCCGAGTTCCCAGCGGAGTCTTGCACTTCTCAGAAATATCCTTGCATGCTATACCAATCTCCTAAGAAAACCCAGTAAGTGGAGATGAAAAATAGTCTCTGCTGAAGTTCCTGCTTGGGCAGTGTGGCCTCGTGCAGTAGTTTTGACTACGCTGCTTTGGCAGCTGAGTTTCATCCAGAAAAGTGAACTTTGTCTTTTTTTGTTTTAAAAGGCACGAGACAGCACAAGTCTGGAGTGTGGGCTGTAGAAGAGGGCTCCTTTTGCCTGAGGACTGGTGTGTTAATTAGAAGGAGACTAGCACAGCAAAAAGTTGATTCCCTTTGCAATATGTTTTTGCCTCTCTGCTGCAGGAATCTGTTTTCACAGAAGCAGCTATTTGTGAACCAAGTTGTTGTGTTCTGTCAGGAAATCCAGGACTATTCCTGTTCTCTGATGGCTGCTCCTTCTGACTGCACCCGTGGCAGTTTGCCTCAGGATGGTTGTATCAATCTTTTGCACTAAGAAACATCCTTGATTTTGACTCCCCTTTCATCTCGTGGCACAAAGCCTGTCCCAACTTCAGGGGAAGTCCTGATTCTTAGCTGTGCTGTTCACATCATTAAAAAACACCCTCTGCTCCCTGCTTACTCCCTATTTTAACAAAGCATGAGAACAGTCCTACCAGCAGCTGTTCTCTCCTGTGCAGTGCTTCTCAGAAGGAGAAATAATGGATCCAGTCACCACCCAAACCTTGTGTACAGATGGCAGGGATTGGAAACACAGGTAAGGAACTCCTGCTTTGAGCTCTCCTTTCCAGTGGAGTTCAGGCACTTGCACATGATTGGTTTTTATAGCAGAGCTTTACATTCCTTTGTCCCTTGAAATTCTGAGACCAAGCTACATGATCGTTGTTCCACTTTCCTCTCTGGGACAGAGAAACCTTCATGAGCTGGATGTGGGAACCAGCTCTTTGATAAAGTGGGCAGCAGAAAATGGGAAGTTATAATTACTCAAGAGGAACCCCAGTTTTTTGTTAAGTTGTGATGGTCAGAACAGGCAAAGGTAAATACCTCCCCCTGCAAATATGTCTTTCCAGCATTACCTGAGCTCAAAGGTACTTTTCCTAACAGGGAGCAGGGAAAGGTGGAGTGACCTTTGAGATTAGCTCTAAAAAACTGCATCCCTTGCTTAAAGCAAGTCTGGAACCAGTGTTTAATTATATATGAAAGAGTAGGAAGGTAATGAGGGTTGTGAGATAAAAGAACTTACATTGCTGCACGTGCACTGCTGGTAAGACAGTAAGAGATACTGGCAGAGTGAGGACAAGTTGGCTTTCAAAACTCAGTCTTATTTTATTGGACTTACAGTTAGAGAACTGTAAATATCTTCAGACTTAATGATCAGCAGAATTATGAAGTTAATGAGGATCTTCAAATATCTCAGCAACGCATTAATTTTTCAACCTTAAATCATTCAGCTAAAATTTCCAATTATAAGCTTCCCAGGCTGAAATCCTGGCTCCAGCACAGTTAAAATTAGTTTTCTCATCGACTTTGACAGAATCTGGACTTCACTTTTTGATGTGTGTATTATTCCTGCGAACCTCTGTGTGTGCACACTTGTGTGTTTTAAACATCCCTGGTGTCACCAGGTGATTCCCAAAGACTGAATCTGCTTTAGAAGTCATGTAACCCATCTGTCTAGGACATAACTCAAGCCCTATATGTGATTTTTCTTAGGTTTTCCTAATGACTCCACTAGCAAGGCAGAGACCCAGATGTCATTCTGGAGCCAGCACGGGGTAGGAACAAGCAATCAAGCTGCATTTTGAAGAGAGATGCAGACCAGAAGGCTGGAAAGGCAATTTTGGTGATATTTGTCCCTGTGTTACTGACTCAGAACCAAAAAAAAAAATCCCCACAAGTACCCTGGTGAGTGAAGCATGAGAAAGCAATGAGGCCCTCAGTCACACTGGTAATTTAATGCACACTAAATTAGTTTTGATAGAATTCCTAGCTTTCCTTCTGCTTCTGTTTTACACAGTTTCAAAATCTGGACAGGAAAGTGGGTGGAATAGGAGAAATTAATGGCTGTTATGTCATCCAGCATTTTGAGGCAGGCCAAGCTGCAGCACTCGTGTGGCAGCCACCACCTCTTACTGATTCTGTAGCTTGGAGAGGCACAAACTACCCTGGACAAGGAACCTTCTGGAGACCCTCAGGCACAATCACCCTGCTGCAAACCTTCCGCTCTGTAAAGTCCAAGCTGCCCTGAAGAGCAGCAAAAATATATTTTAGCAAGATCAAGATGCCTAGACTTTGATCACTGCCCTTTTCGAGAGTCACATTTAGAAACCCGGATCTCAAAGTTAATTTGTTTGGGCACAATTATCAGTAAAAGCTCCTTGATCCACTCGAGAGCCTAAAGCAGCAGCATAAAAACACCCTTCAGTTCTCTCCAATAATAATTCCCTCTTTGGATTTAGTTCAGCTGAAATTCATTTCTTAGGGAAGAAGCTCCACCAAGAAAAAAAAAAAAAAAAGGAATTGTATGCTGAGGCTTGGCATGTCTATTTGTTTCCTAAGTGTATGAAGCATTCAAACAGATCATCAGGCTGCCTCCTCCAAATGTTTTCTGATGTTCACCAGAGTAGAAAGGACACAGCTGAGAGCTGCCAACCTTTTTTTTCCATATGTTGCTGGTGCAATGACTACTGTAAGTGCACACAGTTATTGCACATTTGACCTGCCTCTGTTTCTCTTCCTAACAGTGACAATTCTCTTTACAGGGAGAAAATCAGGCTGCTCACCATGGAAGGTATTACTGGGATGATGTGATATATGCATGACCCAGAACTCTCTGTAAGGGGTGCCCAGACATATCTGAGGTAACTTTAAATGAGATAGCTCAGGTACAGACAGCACAATTGCAGCAGAATGGAGCTCAGCACAGGCTCATTCACCCATTTTGACAATTCTCAGTTAGCTATAAAGCAAAAGTCTCACTGCCTGGAAGGCTGGCAAAGGTTTGTGTCCAGTTGTCTGCCATGAGAAGGGTAGAAATATGTATAAATATATATCTTAATCAGCTATACATATATATGCTTTACGCTTTTTTATTTACATAAAATCTATTTTCTTTATATAAAATCTATTTTCTTTATATAAAATCTATTTTTTCTTTAGGAGCTAAAACATTCACGAGTACCAGGTAAAGAACAGTTAGGATTGTGTTTTGGGTGAAGCACAGCAAGAGGCACAGACCATGAGACAACAGATAGGCTGGAGGTGTGCTCTTGCTTTCATTCCCCTTTTCTGCCCACTCCAACCCTCTGAGAGCATTTTCCTCAGTGATTTTGGCTGTGTTCTGGTTTAATAGCCAATGCCAACCCTGCTTAGCAGCAAGTGCTGTCCTGGGGGTGAAGAGGGGAGCATCCATTTGTTCCCTTTACTGGGGAATATCCAGCCTGACGTTGGCAGTGAGCAGCAGCCTCACCTGCCCTGTTTGATATATGGGAAACCAAACACTCAAGGAGCTCCTTCAGAATATTTATAGGCAAGAGGAACTCAGGAGGTGAGCCAGTGAGAATGGAATGCATATCAATAACTTCATAAACACACTGGAGGGAGAAACATCTTGCTGATCTTATACTGGGGACAAAGATCACACAGAAGCATGATTTAAATATTAAATAAGGAAAGGGGTTTTTTGTAATGTTAAACTGAAGGAAGGGATTAGTAGATGGCAACGATGCATTTCTTCTAACCTACTTCAGTGGAAATATTAAAAATTCATATTCAATGAATGTTGAAATTTCATGAATATTCAAAATTGCTGAGGATTTTTTTAAGGCACTAAAAAATAAGCTCTGTCTCTTTGCTTTCTGGTTTGGGCGAGTGTTTTCAAGGAAGTACAAAATCTAAAAAGTTTCCCAGACTCATAATAAATGTGTGTATAAGACACATTGCTAAGCATCCATACCCTCCTCCATGAAAATAAGGGGTGTCATTTTTAATTTCTGAGTAGTGCTTAACACAGCAGTGAAATGCCCTTTGTGCTACCCCTGTAAGAGCAGTGGTGCACAAAAACCTCAGCAGAAGATATCACCAGTCAGTCAGGCTCTTTCTTGATGGATTTACTAAATGACAGATTTAAGAGGTGGAATCTGCTATAAATCTAAAAAAAAAACCAAAACCAAAACCAAAAACAAAAAAAACCTGACATATATAATGCAGATTAAAATACTTTTCACTCACTGTAAAAATAAGACATTTATTTGCTTAACTTTTTCTATGCCAGGTGACATAACTCTACTGCACCGTTTGGCACATTGTAGATACAGATATATGAACAGAGCACCACAGAATAATGTGCTGTGACCCCATAGCAGTTATAAATTTATATAATCATGCCCTTTTTACCCAGGAACTTTGTGCTGAATTTACTGTGGTGCAGGAGCAGGGCTGTGTTGGCTCTCTCTGGATATCTGGTCACTTTTAAGCTGAAGATTAAACAAAGTATTCATTTTTTCTATCACATTTTCGAAAGATAGCGAAGAAGATGGGGGGGGGAAATATTTTTTTAAATGAAAGGATATGAGCTCCTAAGAGGAGCAAAGAGACATGGGATGACAAAGGGTGAGTGATGGAAAGGAAGTGCTTGGGGTCTGTCTAAAGAGAAAGCACCTTTTCTTCTGCAAGTGTGGTCTAGGTACTTTTTCCTTGTCACATTCATGTGTTTTGAGCAGTTAGAGATGGAAAGCAAATGCAAAAGAATAGAAACAATGCCGTGTTTTTGGAGCAGGAACCCATTCCCAGGGAATGGTCTTTCGTGGGGGAACATGCTGAGAAAACACAGTGACAATGACAGCATTTGGAGCTCAGGAATCCTTCAAATTCTATTCCTTTTGCTTTTGTTTTAACAGATCCTCTTGTAAATAACTGCATTTTGGGTCAGTAATTACAATGCGAAGCAATCAGCACCTTCCTGAAATTCAGTTTCAGAGAGATGCAAAAAGGGGGAGCAGAACTGCATTTAGGATTCCTTCAGCCCTTGCTTCCAGCTCTGCTTCTACACATTGATCCTCTGGGGCACTTCATTCAGCTCTCCCAGGATTTCCCACTTTCAGGAGACGTGGTCAGTTCTGGAGTTCAGCTGCTGGGCTGACTCCCAGGGTTTGGCTGCTTTTTCCTGCATCCTCATGCAGTGCAGGGTTTGAGTTCCACCTTTGGCTAAATGAAATCCTCCCTTCTGCTCTTGTTCTTTGCTGTGTCTGTTCTCTGATATTTCACCCCCAAAGCACTTGGTTTTACACACAATTTCTGAAAATGCTCTGTAAACAGATGCATCCAATATTATTATTATTTTTCCTCCAAAGAGCATGTATTGGAAAGGAATAGTGTCCCTGTGCCTTGAAAAGGATCATCCTTGTGACTCCACTGTGTGTGGCAATGCCAGGAACATCTGAGGAGCTCAGGTATTCCCAGATGGGAACAAACACACCAGGCCTCCCCTCGCTCCAGTTCTGGGTTCCTGTTACCACACATAAACCAGCTTTATTGCTGATTTCTACTGACTCAGAATCTGCTTACTATCAGGAGTTAACAAATGCAGAACTGCAATTTTAGCTCCACATGTAAATAACTTCATGGACAGCCTTAACCAAGTTTTTCCTTCAGCTTTCCGTGGAAGTTCCAGTTTCAGGAGGCAGTGTCCATACAACCATCCTCTGCAGAGTAATTAAGGCTAATCTGCTGTATTTAATTAAATTAAACTAATTTCTTCTCCCACTGGATTATTTTAGGGTATGACCAGATGCAAAGAGAAGGAAATAGCCAGATTTTACCATTTTAAACTGCCCTTCTAAAGATTTTCCAGTGTCAGACCCTCCCTGTCATTAACCAACCCCACACCACAAGGCTTTGAACTGCCAGCTCGAAAGGCTTTTTGAGACTTTCTTGGGACTATCTGTATTTTTCCATTTTACAAGCCTTTCTGGAATCAGTTTCTGTTTATCAGCCTTATTATAAGCAGCAGTCACATACTGAAAAATTTAGATTGCATTGTGGCGCAAGAGCAAGAAGAAAACTCACCCCAAAATAAGTTGGCTTCTAAACCATTGCAGCAGAGCAGCTGGGTTTTGAACAAACATGATATTAAAAGTTTACTACCTTGCTGCTTTCTGGACCAACAAGGGAAGTACTGATCAGCTTATTTGTAGGGTCAGGGAATCAAGCCCTGTTGCCAGTGATTTTCTGAGCCATCATGTGTAGCCTCCTGCTGCTCAGGCAGCCCCATTGTATATTCTCATTTATAGGGGATCAATTCTCCCTATTAACAGTTTGACAGGTGTTTCAGACCTTCACTCCTTGCAAAGACTGGAACATGTATTTTTTTATATGCACTTACTAGCGTGTTAGAAATGTAAGAATAGTCTCATTTTTTAATGAATGAAGTTCCACAAACTGTAATGAATAAAAGAACACAAAGCAGTGTTTTAAAGGAAGTAGGATTAGCAAATGCCTCGAAGCAGAATTGGGATGACACACTAAGAAAAAGGTGAAATTGTACTATGTCTGAATGTAAGAGCTAAAGTGATTTGCAAATATAGTAAAAGTGGAATTTACAATGACTTTTAAGGACAGCATTTTTTACCTCTCTCTCTGAGTGGACAATGGACATCAGCTTTTATGATAAATGTATGCAGATATCCAAAGGTTTAACCTGACAGTAAATCTTGTGAGTATGATAAGTCTGGTATAACTAAGTGAAAGTATATTGATTTTCCCCAACGTTACTTTTTTGATGAACCTGCACAAAACTGCCTTTATCTATCCATTAATAAATGTCTCTTGATAAAGCTGAAGAACATCAGAAGCCTGTTGGTAATTGAAAATATCTATTTTTCAGTATTCACACACACTGATGCTTTTGGAGCTTTTGGCCATCTAGTGGGATGTCTTATTTTACATCTCATTAGTGAAATACTACTTTTTAACCTAATTTGACATTATGGGGTAATTTATGTTTGATATTTAAAGACATTTGTCCTTCTGCCCTGGATTTATTTTATGTGACCTCTCTTGGAAATGAAAAACAAAGTCTCTAAGTCTATAAAAGACCTATAAAATGTATTTTCCTTGTTTATGGTAAAGAAAGCACTTTGTTGTGATTTCCAACATTACATTTAGACATCTGACATCTATAAACAATTATTAGTTTGTCTTGTCTTAGACATTTATGCAGCATTTACATTGGCCTTGCTGAAAGCAACACTAATCACTATGTGAGTCTCCTTTGTGAATTCCTGTAGGAGTGGGACTTACTTGTACAGTAATTCATTATGTCAACTGTCAGTCCTGTAAAAATCCTAATTTCTGAGTCATTTACAAAGCCCACTTTTAGTTCCTGTCGAAGATCACAGCCAGGAGAACCAGCCCTGGAGGTGCACTTGGTGGAGAGGTGGGGAGACCAAAGGGTGTATATGAAGGTGAATGCACTATTTTTAACAATAAGGATCAAATTCAACAGCTGATTTCTCAGAAAACACTAAACACTGGGCCTCTGAAATTCAGCAGCAGAAAGATAAATTCAAGCTTCTTTAAACATGTCCCGAGCTGGGTGGAAATGTTGTTACACCTCCCCAACCCAGTGAAAATAACTTAGTGGTGTTCCTTCAAGCAGATTTCAGGGAGATGGTCAGAAATATCTGATGAGACTGTCTGGCACAGCAGAGGCCTTAAGTCTTATGCAGGTTTTTATGAGTGGCCTGAGTATTGAGGGCAGGCATTTCTGTTCTCTGCATGTCCCTCTCCCAGCCAGAGCCTGAGGTGCTGTTCCACCAGTGCTGGGGGGCTGCAGACTGAGCCAGTGGAACGTGTGCTCCTCTGACCCCAGAGCTGAGCTGGACTTCAAAGGCTGTGGAAGTGTGAAAAAAAAAAGACCAATGGTGTCCCTCCTCCCTTGACTTGAAAATTAGGGAAGTAGATAAAGAGGCTTTTCCTCATCCTTCATCACTGTGTTTCCCCCCACATCCAGGAAAGGGCAGAGATTTTCCTTAGTTTGCCTTTTGTTGCTGCTGCATTTATAAAAACACTTTTTGTTGTCTTTGACAGCAGTTCCAGCTGGGCTTTGGCCCTTCGAATTTTCTCCCTCCATAAAGTCATGACATCCTCATAGTCTTCCTGCATTACCTGCTCCTTCTTCCAGAGGTCACAAACTCTCCTTTTCCCTGAGTTGCAGCCAACCCTCTCTGTTCAACCAACCCCAGCAGCTCATCTTTTCAGCTCCATGGTTCCCATTCTGGAGCCAATTCATGTCTAACCAACGCAGAGGTGGGATCTGTCTGCCCCTGTGCTGTAGGTGTTTCCCCAGGTACCTTCAACATGTGTCACTTTAGCTGTCCAATGCCATTTATCATCTTTTAAATCTTACCCATGCTGTCAAAATCTGTCAAACCACACAGGAAACATTTGCCAGCGACTGAATAAATGTATATTGCTCGCTGCTCAATGTATTCCGTGGACTCTGAGAATAAAATCCCCACAGCTAAAATAAAAACCAGGCTCAAGACTTGAAGCTGAGCTCCTAGTAAAAGGAGTTTGCTGTTAAAACTAAAAGATAGGCTGGGGACCTGAACCACAGAGCATCTTAAAGGAGCATTCTAAAAAGGGTGGAGATAATCCACCCTGGAATCTGAAAACTGAACCTCTCACATGCAGCTTAGTTTGGTTGCTGGTGTTTTCCCAAGGCAAGCAGGTTGCTGTGGTTTGGGGTTTTTTGCCCCTGGAATTCTCATTCGAGCTGACTGCATCTTCCCTTTCTCATTCCATTTTCCCCTTCCATGTTGCTAAGAGGTTTCCATGGCAATTCTAATATTGGATTAAGGAAGACATACTACTGAGGGTAACACATCATCTCCTAGCATGTGCAGACACGCTCAGAACTGTTACCAACGGGTGTCAGTGACAAAAGACAGCAGAGGAAAATGATGGAATATCAGCAGGCTGCAGGGAAAAAAGCAACAAGCTACTCCTCTGATCCTCTGCAAACAGACATTCACTGTTTTTCATGGAACTGCACCGATTTCTACTATTTGAGACCTCAGCCCCAGCAGATTGCAGTTGCACTAATTCCATGAAAAGCAATGGAACTGAGGTTGCCTGCATTGAAAACGCCACTGTCCACTGATGTCAGAAAACATTAATTCAGTGTCTCTTTGCCCTTGCACTGGAGACACTCCAAATGACATTCTTTCTCTTTATAATACTCAATATTCATATTTTCCTGCACGGCCTCTGACTGTGACTTGCAAGCAACTTCAAAGAGCTCAATAATTACAGCTCTTCCACAGAACTATTGTGCCTTGGGTGGGACTGATATTGTTCAAAAGGAATAAATGAATTATCATAAGGCTATCAACTAAATCCAGAAAGGGTAGTAAAGTGCAAATAACTGCCTCTTCCTGTTTGGAGGTTAATTTATTATCCCAAGGTGTTTTCTTGATTCAGCCTCCAAAGATGTGGCTCACTGGGCACCTTCATGCAGGTTTCTGTGTGCAGAAACCACCCCTTTTACTTGTCTGGCGTCACATCTGAGGGCTGGGCTGGAGACAAATATCTGGAGGTTCCATCTTCCTGTCCAGTGGGATCTCTCTCGTGGGGAGGAGGGATGTTTCTCTCTCTGGTACAGTCAGAAACTGAAACAAGACCAGAGATCTAATTCTCTCCAGCCACTAAACCTCTGTCTGACAGTCAGTGCAGGCCTGGTCCAGGTTCAGAAGAGGCTCTGTCAAGAAACTTAAAATTTTGAGGTTGGAAACTATCCATGATAACCCACAAACAGCAACAGTACACGTACTTTATCTAAACCAGGCAGTTCTGACTGACTTAGGAAATATATGGATTTTCTGGGGAGGGGGGGAAATGTTTAAATACTGCTCAAACAAACGACGAGTTAAAAAACTGAACGTTTTCCAGATTCACTTTTATTCTGTGTTTGGAGTCTTAGCTAAAAAAAAAAGTAATTAAAAAATACACTAATCCCCAGGATTGCCATGCATCCTGAAGAGTTTCCTTTGTGTCCATTCCTGCTGGGGAAGAGGGGGAGAATCAGTGGGTTTGCTTTTGCTGGTGATGCTTCAGGAGTTCCCAGGGGTGGATGTTCCACCTCTGTTTATGGCAGAAAATGCTGTCACCTCCTGTTGCCTCGCTGTTCATGGACACAGCCAGGCTTTTAGCTCAGCTTTTCAGCCCGTGTCACTAAGTATTTGTTTGTGGGCAGTCTCAGAGCTGTCTCAGCGAGATTAAGGCTTGTCCAGCCGATGGATCCCGGTTTCATTCCTGCCAGTTCGGGAAGGGCGGGCACGATGGATGTGCTTTGGTCCGGGTTTGTTTTCAGAGCTCTGATCTAAAACACCGAGTCCTGCGGTTGGGAAGACAGACGGGGCTCAAATGAGTAGATCAGCTGCTTTTCCGGGAAATATTTGGAGCCACAGCTCTACCTGCTGGAACGACGGGAGATGACACTGCACCGAGGGGCTGGGACGGGAAAACCGCCTGGATGCACCTAAAAAGTTCTCTTCCCTCCAGGATTCCCAGTTTAGCTTCTGTTTGCAACTGGAGAAAGTTTCACGAGGTTTTTGGGGTTACAAGGCATGAGGCTGGAGAGATCTCTCTCCTTTCCTTGCAATCCCTGCTGGAAATGCTTGTGCTGGGCCACAAACCAGCCTTTCTCTACTGGGGAAAATAAGTGAGGGGAACATGAAGGTTTAGGACCTGCTCTGCTTTCATCTCCTTTGAAATTTCTGGTACTGGCTGGTTAAGATGAGCTTAGTCAGTGGCCTATTTTCTAATGAACAGTAAACACAAAAAATTGGCAGGGTGGCTCATGGATAACATTTTCAGGAGCACGAGTTGAGCACTTCTAAACACTTCATAAGGTGCCACTAAGTTTCTATGAAGGCAGCAACAGCTAAAAATCTAAGTGACCCCTTTGGGGTTTATATAGTACAGTGATTTACATAGTTCTTTAATACTTTGTTTACTTTCTTTGATTTTGTTTGCATGTTGGTTTTAGGAAAAGCTTTGTACTTCATACCAGTCAGGTTCAAATTAGCCTTATTACAGAAGGAGCTTTCTCCAGAACTTATGCTAATTTTTTTTATTTCTGTAGTGCTTCTATCTAAGATTCTCAGTTCTGCTTTTTTGCAAACACTCATTCACAAGCCAAGCCATACTGTCAATGTGATCATCTCTATTATTCTCTTTCTGATGCACAAACCACCAGCACATCTTCCAAAGCTGGCCAAAACAGTAACTTATTTCACAAAGAACTGAAGAGAAAATAGATTTTAAAAACATCATCAACTCATTTGTGTGCCTTTGTTAAAAATGCATTTTGGTTCTAAGAACTTATTCTCTATTTCAAATTTTTATGTTTGCAATCAACATTATTTGCTGCAGTGCAAGGGATCTTTGCTAAGAAGCTTTTTTGCTTTCTGTGTTTTGTGAGAAAAAAGAAATGGATTTGTTGTTAGTTCTTTTTCCTCCTAATATTTCTGACACCTCTCCAAGACTGAACATGGCATGTAAACTCTCCAAACCCGCAGAATCCCAGGATGGGTCAGGCTGGAAGGGACCACAGTGGCTCATCTGGTCCCACCTCCCCACTCAGGCAGGGCCAGCCCAGAGCACAGGGCACAGGATTGTGTCCAGAGGGTTCTGGAATATCCCCAGGGAGGAGACTCCACACCCTCTCTGGTCTCTGTTCAGGGCTGGGTCACTGCCCAGCAAAGAAGTTCTTCCTCCTGTCCAGGTGGAACTTCCTGGGCATCAGTTCCTGCCCGTTCCTCCTGTGCCATTGCTGCCCACCCCCCCCAGCAGAGCCTGGTCCATCCTCTGCCCCCTCCCTGCAGCCCCTGACACACCCTGGGGAGGGCCCCTCTCAGGGTCTGCTCTGGAGGCTGAACAGCCCCAGCTCCCTCAGCCTTTGCTGCTCCCAGAGATGCTCCAGTCCCTGAATCATCTTCACAACCTGCAGGATCTGCTCCAGGAGCTCCATATCCCTCTTATCCTGAGGAGTCCAAAACTTGACACAGCACCCTAGAGGTGCCTCCCAGAGCTGAGCAGAGGGGCAGGATCACCTGCTGGCAATGATCCTCCCAATGCCCCTGGGATCCCTCTGACCCTCTACAGCTGTATCTGGTTTGCCAAAGGCTCAGCCCACATATATACAGCCCACAGAGAAGCAGCTGCTCCTCCTTGGGAGATGGAAACAACCCCAAGAACCCTCCAGGGCTGCTGCTCCTGCAGTGCAAAACCACAACCAGTAACTAAGTCTGAGGTGAGACTGAAGTGGAGCTTGATCAGAGACTCAGAAGCCCCTCTCTAATATCCTCTCCTGCTGGTTTGTGCTTACCTTTAGCACAAAGGGGAATTTGCTGCCTGTCAAGAGGGACAGTCAACGGAAGGTGGAAGGACACAGTGAGTATTTTTTCCACATTGTCATTATTATAATATATGAAATAGCAACTTGGGTTACCGTAGGAGAAGCTCCTTCAATAATGCAAAGCAATCAGCATCTGACAATATCATTCTAAAATACCTTTTCAGGCCTGGACCAGATGCTATGTGCATGTAGGCAAGGGCAAAGCTCATTTTTTTTCTGTAGTGTTGTTCCCAAACTTGTACTGTTCTGAGGACTGGGCTGTTGTGCTGAGAAGAGCCAATGCTCGAGGGCCAAGGAGTGCAGTCTCATGCTGAAGTAAATTCAAAGAGTGGAGCTTTCTATTCCTGAACTGGGACGGGCATCCCTCAAAGGGGAGTGATGCACAGGCATCTGGAGTGGGCTCTGTGCTGTCTTATGTGGTGTCTCTGCTGGAGAGAACCACCCCCTGCACCAGGAAAGGGGCTTTGAGCTTTTGCTTGACCTCAGTCCTCTGATGCAGTGGCCAAACGAGGCTCTTTTCCAAGGTTTTCATCTGTAGTGTCTATAACTAGACTCACACAGCTCTCCCAAGGCCTGCAAAATTGTCTCCTCTTGCTCCAACAATACACTTTTAGGAACAGCTCTCAGGTTTTTTTGCTTATGCTACATCTGCTTCTCCTTGGGTGCATCTACAAATAGAACTGGACCAACACTGCACATGATTTATGATTGGCCTCTGCCAATTTCAACTCTAACATCCTCCCAGGGGCATAAAAAGTGGCCTTAAATGTGTCCAGAAAAAGATCAGGTAAAATAACCCTTTTTATTAAGGTTGCTCGCAAATTAGAAAAAAACAATTCCAGCCAGAACAAGCTATGAAATTTTCATAATTTTATGCAAAAATACTGAAACTCTTGGCTCTCAGTGCAAGTTTTTCACTGGAAGCCTCTCCTTGTCTGGAAATTAGGAATTTCAATATGAAAAATCATGGTAAAGCAACATGAAGCTAAGGAGCAAAATACTGCCTGCCTGTGGTTCTCCCTGCTTCAGCCTCAGGGGCAGCAACTTAAAAGAGCAAAGGAATTTTGTTGGAAATAACTTATTAGAGTGGGAACTAATTTTCTGATTGTCATGGAAGCTAATAACAGGAAAGGGCTGCTTTGTTGTACTTGTTTGTCTGAAACTCCAGATGCCTCTAGGCATCTTTATTGCTCCAAAGAAAGCAATAATGATGATAATTAAAGGGTGAATGGATAATGTCATTTATGGCTGCAGATCTGCAGAGATCCCAGGACAAAGACACATAAATATACAAGTTGAAATGCGTGAGATGTTAAGATCTCAGTATGCAAGCTCAGAAAGTAGGGGAAAAATGCTGATATGCCCATCTGTGGTACTGATAGGACATACCACCATACATTTTAAAAACTGGGGAGTACCAAGAAAGAAAGCCACAGATTTTGGTCATCAAAACCCCTCAATGTTGCAGGACTTAAATAACATCATAAGACAGAACCCTGGAAGCCTTTGGAAAAAAAAAAACAAAAACAAACAAACAAAACCAAAATCAGCTTTTTGTGGTCAGAAGCATTTCAACAAAAGTTAAGCACCTGGTTGTGTTTGGGGCTGGGGGATGTGCTACTGCCTTTATTTTTTTTTTTAAGTGAAGATGGAAGTATAGGTGAAATCAGTGTTGTCTGGTGGGCATTGTGGCCAAAATGAAAGGTGAAGTAGGTCTGTTTTCATCACGACACTTCTCCATGTCAGCTGGTAAGAAAAAGACCTGACCAAATGCAGACGGGAGCAGTTTGGGAATCATCCTGAGATGTGCTCAGAAAGTTTCATCCTGACTTTAGACCAGTTCAAGTTCACCACTAAAGTTTTCTGGGACTCCTTTTGCATCAGCTGAGCATGATGGCAATTAATGTGCAGGTGGAAACACCTTGTGACCCAGGCAGGGCTGGTGGAAGGATGGGAGCTGAGCTGTGTTCTGCATCTTTGTCTGCATAGAATAGCACCCTTCTCTGAGAAATAAAGGCTTCTGTGTCTCTCCAATCAATTTTGAGCAGGTTGTTTTGAAGCAGCTGTGAGACTGCCTGGGGTGACTGTTTCAACACTGCTCAAATTTAAGTGCCTCACATCAGAATTAAAAGTGACCCCGTGCTATTGTGGAGTCGAGGGCTGGAATAGGAAATCCAAGAGTTCCCCTCTCTGCCGGCAGGGGAAAATGCTTTCTCATTTAGGGGAAACAGAGGGAGGGAATCGGGTTTCCATAGTGATCCATGAGGAAAGGACGTGGTTACCTGGTAACAGGACTGCTGAAAAAGCCTTCCTTATATTTGTTTATTGATGAGAGATCTAAGCCAGCTCTTCACTCACACAGCAGTCGGGGGGTTGGACCTGGAGCAGCTGCTCTGCACCAGGATTTGAGCACTGGCAAGTAGAGAGAGACACCACAAACTTTCCCTGGGACCTCTACCACCTAGAAATGACTGTTCCTGTTTCTAAATGAAGTCTCTGTTGTCAAAGGCTTAAAGAAAGTGGCTACTAATTTGGAATAGTTGCTGCAGTCTCTGCTCCCCCTTCTCTCATTCTGCTCCTCAGACACAAGCAACTCCTGCAGCACCTGGTATTTCCCAGGATGCGTTCACAGAGGATTAGGAAGCCAAATCCCTTTAAGGAGATGCCTGGAGCAGGTTCAAGAGCTCCCCAGGAGCCCTGAACAGGGATAGGATGGAGGCAGAGCACCAGGCAACAGTGTCATAATTTGGCCAGCTTTGCCCAGAAAAGCAATCACAGATGAATTATAAATCTACTGATTGAGGAAATACTGCCTGGGTAAGGAAGAGGAGGAAATATTTAGGATCATCTCGTGTTCTTCTGAGAGTGTTCTCATTCCCTGGGAACAAGGCCATGAAGATTGTGCTCAGCATTAACTTAATGCCATTTCATGTCAGTTCAGTTAAATCAGGAGAAAAGCTAAGCCTGTGATTATGAGTTGTTTTCACTTGTCTTCACTTGTTCTAATTCCAGTTTGAGACTTAATTCAAAATCCTGTCTTTGATAGCTGACTCTGAAATCCTTCTGGAACAAAGAGGAGAAAAAGAGAAGTCCTACCTGGCTGTGTAATGAGGAAAACTAATCAGACTGAGCTCTGGAGCACATTTAAGTTATTGCTCTAACATAGTCTTTTGTCCTGTAAATATTTAGTTCCTTCTTTGTTTATTTAAACAAAAACTCCACCACACAATGTCTGACAAATTCTTATGGCAATCACTTCTCTAGAGTGACTTTCTGTTCAAAATGGAAATATTTCCTTTTAGTTGCTTGAAGATATGCTCGAGTGCAAGCCTTCCCCAGGTCTGTTTCTTTTGGTAGAGATAAAAAAGATTTTTAGGTTTAGCACCAGCAGTGTACTTATTCATACTTTCAGATATTTTTACATATTTATAGATGTGTAGTTGTACCTTAGGAAATTGGTCTCCTGAATAGTTCCCTCAGTCCCCCCCGTGTGCTTAAAAGCTTTGTTAAGCTGACATCACTTTAAACAAAGGCCCTTGTTTTCCCTAAATGGTTTTGCTTCCCACATCACCCAAAGAGAGAACACTATGACTGTGAGAACTACGTGTTACTCCTTCAGAATCGCTGCAATCCAGTGATAAGGATGCCATTTATTTTTAATTTTTAATTTATTCAGTCTGCTGTTGAGTCATAGCCAGAGTTTGATTTTTTTTTTTTCTTTCAATGAGACAGATTGACAGGGATAAGAAAAGCACAGGTTCTGAGCAAAATAAGTAACCCCAAAAACCTTGACCGTTTTTACAGCCCCCCACAGTCAGTGTTCCATGTGCAACCCTCCAATGACCGTGTTTGCAAAGCAGCTGCCAGGTTGGGGGCAGGTTTAGTAACAGAACTCATCACCGGCATCCTCTGGAGTCAGCACACCACAAATCCCACGTCCCGAAGGCAGCTGGCGTGATGTGCTAATCGATTCCCTCAGCACAATGGCAGCCTCCGAGTTTAATCCCCAGCTGTTTCCAGAAATTCAGGCAGCAGGACAGCATTGGGGGGGTGCTCAGAGAGAGAGGATGTGGGGAACAAAAGGGCATTCCAGAGGGCAGGGCACAGGAAAACCACTTCCATAATTTCAGCTGGTAGCAAATGAAAAAGAACCCCAAACAAACAAACCCAAACCCCAACAAAGTTACATTTCTCTGACTGAATGACGAGAATACACAGAAGCTTCAGGTAAAATGTGCAAAGCTTCCTTTTAGGTGTTTCACAAAGAAATGGCCATGTTGCAAGAGGTTTTACTGTTGAGGTAGTCTGAAATCTGGCTGGGAAAGCTAATTCCTGGAAGAGTGAGGATTCTCTCTGCAATGTGTTCTCGACCTGCAGCCATCAGTTCTGCTGAGCTGGAACTCCTCCTTCTTCAACAACATTCCCACTATTGGTATTGACTGGGAGGGCTGTTGTGATACATAAATCAGCAACTGCTGCAGCAGAGTGAATAATTAGAACAGCATAAACAGGAGCTTCCTTCTTATGTGATCCATATTTATGGAAGAGTCAGTTTTCAAACCTCCTGACAGGCTTGTGTTTCCAAGCAGGGGTAGGGACTGCAGAGCCTGCACCTCCCACAAAAGGTACATGGCCTTTCTAACCAACCACTTTGTATGTTCAACCTAGTCCTGACAAAATTCCTTGCAATCTGAACCCCAAATCGATCTTTTAATCCCTCTTTGTCCTGGACAGCTTCAGCCTCATGCTGCTTTGGTCACCTCTTAGTAAGGCGAGTATTTGGCTGTGGAAAGGATGTGCTGCACAACAGAGCAGTGGGAGCAAAGCCAGTGAGGGAATCTCACTGGCTGTAGTGAGATAACCTGGGTGGGATTAAAATTCACTGGGAACCACGTGGATTTCAGATGTTTCTCTGCCACTCTCTGCTCTGAGCCTGAATTCCGTGCTTTTCCCAGGCAGAAGTACTCGTAAGATGCTGCACAAACATTAACTAAGGAAAGCTTCCTTTTTGCAGTGCAATAAGCCAGGAGATGGTGCCTGAAACGAGTCATAGGTGGTTCTAATGAATTGGCCTCAGGAGCACAATTTTCTGCTTTTGTTATTTAAATAAGTTTACAGGTCCCCCATGAGCAGAGTATCATAAGCAATGAAACAAAAGATGCTCCTGTGTGCTGTGCAAACACCCTATAAAAGAAGAGGGGAAGGGGAAAAGGGCAACCTGAAAAAAAAGTATCCCAATGTAATCAGACCAGATGAGTGGTTTTGACACGGTGTCAAGTAACTCCTCTTATTATGAGAAGATATTCAGCTATAATTAGGCTTCCTGTCACAAAGACTCAGAACTAATAACTCTGCAAATGTTTGCAAGCTGGGCTGATAATGTTCTCAGGGTCTCTGAAGGAGGTGCTTTACTTTCTGTCTGTTATGTGTGAGGACAGTCTTAGAGTTTGCAGATACTCTGCAGGGTCAGAGTTCTCTGGTGACACTAATTTCTCTGGGGATGATAACTACCTCCTCACAGCTGATTAACTTTCCTTCTTATGTGCTGTTATAAGAGTTTACTTTCTTCATGATCCATTTAGCTTTCTTTAAAAAAAAAATATCCAGATGTTAAATACCGAGAGGGAATAGCCATGAGAAGCTTGTGTTTGTGTCAGGTTGATTTGAAGGACTGCAGTTGTGATTGCACTCAAATTCTGCCCTCCAGGTCATCGGTGTGAGCCCCTGTTGTCTCACACCTGACACCTGTGAATCTCAGTCACTTCTAGAAGGCAAAACACTGTCTTTAAATGGTTTTTGACAGCATTTTTACAGGTGTGAAGCTCTACAATAAAAATAGATATGCAGGAGCAAAGTTCACATTCTGTAAATCACTTCATTTGAGGTTTTTTGGGGGTTCAGTTTGGCTCCATCCCATCATGGTGACAGCTCATACTTAGGAGTGCTCGAAATCTCAACAAAAGTGAGGAACAGCAGTTGATTTCAGCCTTTCAGCACACTGACAGGTCAGAAAACAAACACAGGAGCAACATATTCCATACTCTGTTGCTTATTTGATGGTCATTTCCCACATTCTTTTGACCACTCACATTAACACTGCTTCAAAGGGATATTAAAGTGAACAAGACAGAAGTGGATGAGACAGGGAAAGAGAGAAGACTCAATTAAGTTAATTAATGGCTGAAAAATAAGAGTAAAAAAAAAGAAGTTTCACAGTAAGTTGCAAGTGATACCAAATTCAGAGAGCAGATTGCAGGGAAATCTGTCCTTATTTAGATTTTAAGTCACCTGAGGGACACCTGAGTGCTGCTCTATCTTTAGCTCAGATTTTGCCAGTGATGCATCTCATATCACAAAAGATGTGCTCATATGAGAAGTAAAAGGATAATTTCACATAGAAATGACATTATTTATAGAGAACACCCAGCACAGGAGACAAATGGAGCTGTGGACACTTCCCTTCTTGACAGATTAGAGTCTTATGGTTGAACTTTAACCTAAGGGAGAGTGGACTATAATAGAATTTCTTGCACAACTTGGCTTAGGACAAAAAAACTTTGTCATGTGACCTACAAAGTAAGAATATTATAGTGAAGGCAGTTTTAAATGTAGAGCATTCCTGCCTATAAGCTGCTGTCTTAACATTGTTTTATTAACTGTGCTTCCTATCAACCTTGATTATATGGAAAACACACCAGAATTTATTATCCAAAGGGTATGAGGTCCAGGTGACACAATTTCTGAGGCACAAGGAATAGAGGAGAAAGAATGCCCTGTAAAGTACTTTTATGTGTGTATATATATATTTGAATTATTTAATAGCTGTCTAAGTAACGGGGAGTAAAGGGATTTGTGGTACAATACAGCAAAACCTTAGAACAAGAAATAGAAAGGCTTCCAAGTATTCATAAGGCTATTTCACAAATTCACCTCAGAGATATGGCAATTGTTTCCAAATAATTTAGCACACTCTGAAAGCCTGGTAACCTGCTGTGCCATGAGTTCATCCCCAGTGCTCAGTGTTGCACTACTGTAACACCTCCTGAAAATCAAAATGAGAAGTCTGCACTTATTAAAATTAAACAGCCATCCCTGGAGGTAATTGAAGGGCTGGTATGTGCACTCTGCAATTCCTCCACGGAGCTAAGAACTGGGTTACTACCCTACTAGTGTTCTAAGGACGGTTTTGAACAACAAAATAGATAAATTGAAAGGTAAGGAAATGCTGGATTAAGAAGAGAAGTTGACCATTATCATAATTTTATGATTTTCCTCTTCATTAAGTACAAATCTGAACACTGCCTAACAATTCACAGAGCTGTTAACTCAGATGATTTTAGCAGGAGCATGAATTAACTCCCTGAAAAGGTGTATTTATTTCCACTTCAATGGAATTTAACTTAGAGTGAACTGAAATCTTGTTACTGAAGCCTTCTCACAGCACTAGTGGAAGCAAGAAGGGAATGCAGCCTGGGTTGGTTTGTTTTTAAGGGGAAGTTCTTGAGATGTATTTAATACCTAAGGTAGTATTTTTAAGTCCAGCTGATGGAAATGTTTCAATTAAGAGAAATAACTCAATCCTAAAAGCCTTTCAACACAGGCATTACCTAAGACACCACTGAGTTTCAGCTGTGCAAAAGCTCTGGTCACCTCATCAGAAGATGATTCTAGAAAATATTTTTTTTATTTTGATAGAAGAAACATTTTAGTCTTCATCTATAAATAACTTAGTGCAGTTTTCAATTCTCACACAACTAATGTTTTTACTGGAAGAGAAGAATCTAATGTTGAGAATGCACTACACAGTTGAACGCAGAAGTTTTACCTTTGAACAGGACCACTGAATGGGCTTTTAAATTCTGTTTGCCATAGACTGCAAGATTCAGCAACTGAATGAGATCAATGTTGTTTTGCTGTTGGCTTCCCACATTTATTCCAAATCGTGCAACTAATTGTTTCCAGCTAAGCTTCATCAGGCTGGAAGCAAAACTGCCCCTTCCATTTTCTTCCTTTCTGTCAAAATACCTGTGCATGGTAATTTATAACTGCTGAGCTTCTCATTCTTGGAGTTTATATGGCTGTAGTGGGTGTCACAATAAATGGTGAATGCACATAAATCTGTTTGTTATAAAGGGGCTTAGCAGAAGAAAATCAAGTGTTTTATGGGGGAGCTTTTAACAGGCAGCTGCTTGATTTGGGGAAATTCTAATAACTTTAAGGAAAATGCTGAAATGAAAAAAAATCTGACAGAACTGTGCAGCTACCAAGCCTTTTACTGTCAGGCTTTAAAATTACCAAAGTCTTACTTTCCTCTTAATGCTGTCACAAACATGAATTACTGTAAACTTAAAGTTAACTTGTCATGTTCTGGGTCATCAGGCACTCTGACTCTGCAATGCTTTTAGCACTTCATTGAAATCACTGAATTCTGCCAAGCCTCATTGCCCTCGAGGGCATCAGAGAGTCACTGAGGCTGGAAAAGACCTTCGGGGTCATGGAGCCCAACCCATGACTGATGCCCACCTTGTTCCCCAGCCCAGAGCACTGAGTGCCACATCCAGGCCTTCCTGGGACACCTCCAGGGATGGGCACTCCAAACCTCCCTGGGCAGCCCCTGCCAGTGCCTGACCACCCTTTCCAGGGAGAAATTCCTCCTGATGTCCAACCTGAGCCTCCCCTGGCACAGCTGGAGGCCGTTCCCTCTCCTCCTGTCCCTTGTTCCCTGGAGCACAGCCCGACCCCCCCCGGCTCCCCCCTCCTGTCAGGGGGTTGCAGAGCCAGAAGGTCCCCCCTGAGCCTCCTTTTCTCCAGGCTGAGCCCCCCCAGCTCCATCAGCTCTCCTGCTGCTCCAGCCCCTTCCCAGCTCTGTTCCCTTCCCCGGACACGCTCCAACCCCTTCATGTCTTTCTTGTCCTGAGGGGCCCAAAACTGCCCCCAGGATTTGAGGTGTGGCCTCAGCAGTGCCAGCACAGGGGGACAATCCCTGCCCTGCTCCTGCTGCCACACTATTGCTGATCCAAACCAGGTGCCCTTGGCCTTCTTGCCCCCCTGGGCACACCCAGCTCATGTCCAGCCTCTGTCACCAGCACCCCCAGGGCCTTTCCCAGCTTTCCAGCCCCTCTGCCCCAGCCTGGAGCTGCAGGGGGTTGTTGCCACGGGATCAGGCTTTAATTATCATCCTTTCAATTAATGAGGGAAAGCTTTTTCTATCTTCTTGCAATAGTAGTTGTATAAACACAGCTCCCCATCTCATTAACTGCCTTAAGCTACAATATAAATACAAATATTTGATGGTGGAATGTTATTGTCTTATCTCTTCCTGAAAAAAGTAGATTGCATGATACATCACTGTCCAGTGGAAGCACAAACTGTTATTGTGGAGGAAATTAATTGCTTAATTCCCCTCTCTAAGCTGCAATCTAATTAGCAGAGTAGCACTAAGCGTTGGTTACCAGCTCTCCAGTATTTCTCCAAAATGTCTCTCACTCTATTTTGCTTTTTTTATTCACTCCCCAGAATGAACTCTCAATATCAGATGGTATTTAAGAATTTAAGCATAACTGCAGGTATTCTCTCCAGATTTCATATCAATCAAATTGTTCATGCAAGTGATCCTAATCCCAAGCTTATTTGTACATCTGGAAAATGTTTCAGTGTATAAACACAGTACAGACACGAAATACAGAAGGTAAAATATGCTGTGGTCTCAAAGGAAAACGTGCAATTGCTTTGGATTACACCTAGTATTTCATCAAATATCAAAAGTTCAACAAATTACATGATATGACTCATAAGTTCACCTTTCTTTGGAGAATCCTGTTAGTAGTCCCTAAATAACACAGTTAATTCTTTGGAATGTAACCACTGTGTGTTGATTTCTGTAATCCTCCAGCTCACTGCTGGTTTTCCAGCATTGCTGAGAGACTTTGAATGATAAAAGGGCTTTATAATCTCAGCAAATGTTGCCCAGCACATCCACCAGCAATATAAATCATCAGGTGTAAGCCCATGTGCACACTCTTTCTGCTGTGGATAGGATTGGCAAAAGCTATGCTGAGAAAACATTAGGAAAAATCCTGTATCAGAAATTGGTTAAAATCTGTATTGGTATTGCAGAACTAAACCAGGTTCAGAGCAACTCCCATCCTCTCCATTTCAAATCAGTGTTAAATCCGAAGAGCTCCAATTCAATCAATTTCCATTTTAAAAGCTTTCAAATAATTTCATCTCTGCAGGGTTCATTTCTTCCATGCCTTATATTTCAGAAATATTGATAACCCTACTTTCTTCTTTCTCTATCCTGCAAACCATTTTATGTAGAACATAGAATTTTCTCAAGACCTGAAGTCAGGTTTCAGATTTTTCTACTGCTGTGCTTCCCCTTGCCTTGTTTCTTCGCTGCACTCCTCAATGAGCTTCTAAAATTAAATGCTTTTTCTCTAATTAAAAATTAATCTTTTCGCTTTTCTCCAGAATAGTAAAATGACTATTTTTAGCACAAATTTCTCCCGTGACCTTGGCTGGAATTAGACAAATGGTGCTTTCAAATTCTATCTATAATTGGTTTAAGTTCTGATCTCCTCCAGGTGCTTTGCTTTCCTCAGTATCTCATGGCACTGGAGGGAAGTGGAATTGCTAAAATTAACTCCTTGTGCGCCTGCAGTCTGCTAAAGCAAATCAGAGGGCTTGGGCTTTAAAATAAGCCAATGTCGTTTATTACTTTTCAGAAAGAGTTTTCCTTGTATGAGCAGAGAAAAGATGGGGAGAACTTCAGAGAAATGCCTTATTATCACTTCACTAAAGCTATACTAGAACGTGTGGACAATGTCCCAAGTAAAGTTTGCCCAGAAAAGCTCAATTCTATTATTTCTTACAGTATGAGTGTTTGATCTTGTAGCTTCAGTGTTCTTTCAGAGCAGCTTTTCTTCTGTGTAGTAAAGACTGGACTGTTGTTAATGTTGACTTACTGCCCAAAGTTGTGTTTGGGCTTCCAGCAACAGGGCAGGTTCTGCTAAGTAACAGATTGCTGACAATCAGCTGCTGGGGTAATTTGCTCACAGAGGAAGGAAATGTCAACGAGCACTATGTTTGCATATAATTATGTTACTGTCTTTCACAGCATCCCCATGAGTGCTGTGTTAGGCACAGTTAATCAAATAAATCCCCGTTATCTAATTCCCCCTGTACTTCCTGACCTGGAAGTGTGTCAGTTCTGGAGCAAGAGGAGCAGGGGAGAGGCTGGGCTGTGCTTTGGCCTTTGTGCATGCACAGCACTATCAGCAGGTGCACTCAGATCAGCATCACTGTCCCTGGGACATTTCCTTAGGAAAAAGCTGATGAAAAAGAGACAGGTGAAAACAAATCATGTGCCTTTGTTCCTCAGCACGTGATGCCTCTGAATTTAGAGGTGGTAGAAGGGCTTGAGGACTTACTTGAATTCATTCTGGTCTGGCTGTATGGTCCTTAAACATAAATAAGCATGACACTTTGTTGGTTTTTCATGAGCACCCAAATTATTTCAATTATTAAATAGCATGGAGCCTGCAGGGAAAGCCCTGTGAGGAGAGGCTGAGGGCACTTGGTTTGTTCAGCTGGGGGAGACTGAGGGCAGAGCTCATGGGGGTCTGCAGCTCCTCCTAAGGGGCAGCTCCAATCTCTGCTCTCTGTGACCAGTGACAGCACCCAGGGAATGGCTGGAGCTGTGTCAGGGCAGGCTCAGGTTGGATCTCAGGGAAAGGTTCTTCCCCCAGAGGGTGGTTGGGCACAGCCCCAAGGCTGCCAGAGCTCCAGGAGGGTTTGGACAATGCTTTGAGGGACAGGGTGGGATTGTTGGGGTGTTTGTGCAGGGCCAGGAGCTGGACTGGATGATCCTTGTGGATCCTTTCTAACTCAGGATACTGTATGAGTAAAACCCCAGAGCTGAAGGAAAACACATTTCTAAAGGCAAGTCACACTCGTGAAGTGACCCAGCCTGGAACAGCAAATCAGTTAATTGGGAAGAGTCACTTAACCCAGGTGGCTTCAGGGACTGTGTTTGCTGGGTGGCCCCACAGGGAGTGCCCGGCTCTCCAGGCCCCTGAGGTGGATGTGGGGTGTGAGTGGTGAGTCAGCACCTGCCTCTCCTGGCTCTGCATCACACATCTCAGTGCTGTGGCCCTGTTCCTGGGTACCTTATGCACCCACAGGGCTGGGGGAGGAGAAAGGGGGTGCACATGTGTGTCAGGAGTTCAGAACACTGACCCTGCTTCTGGGGGAGAGCCAGCCCTCCCAGGGAGGGGGGAACACAGGGATGGAGGGAAGGAGGGATGGAAGGAGGGAGAGATGAAGGGGAGGGAAGGAGGGATAGGAGGAGGGAGAGAAGGAGGGATGGGAGGGAAGGAGGGATAGAAGGAGGGAGAGATGAAGGGGAGGGAAGGAGGGATAGAAGGAAGGAGAGGTGAAGGGGAGGGAAGGAGGGATGGAAGGAGGGAGAGATGAAGGGGAGGGAAGGAGGGATAGAAGGAAGGAGAGGTGAAGGGGAGGGAAGGAGGGATGGAAGGAAGGAGAGGTGAAGGGGAGGGAAGGAGGGATGGAAGGAAGGAGAGGTGAAGGGGAGGGAAGGAGGGATGGAAGGAAGGAGAGGTGAAGGGGAGGGAAGGAGGGATGGAAGGAAGGAGAGGTGAAGGGGAGGGAAGGAGGGATGGAAGGAAGGAGAGGTGAAGGGGAGGGAAGGAGGGATGGAAGGAAGGAGAGGTGAAGGGGAGGGAAGGAGGGATGGAAGGAAGGAGAGGTGAAGGGGAGGGAAGGAGGGATGGAAGGAAGGAGAGGTGAAGGGGAGGGAAGGAGGGATGGAAGGAAGGAGAGGTGAAGGGGAGGGAAGGAGGGATGGAAGGAAGGAGAGGTGAAGGGGAGGGATGGATGGAGAGGAGGAAGGAGAGGTGAAGGGGAGGGATGGATGGAGAGGAGGAAGGAAGGTTAGAGGGGAGGAATGGATTGAGGGAAGAAAGAGATGAAGGAGGGTCAGAGGGGAGGAGGCAGGAATGAAGTGGAGGGATGGAGGGAGGGACCCGCAGCCCCCCCGGGGGTCGATGGTGGGTCTGTGCCGCTCTCTGGTGGCCGCGCGCGGCACCGCCGGCCCGGCATCCCCTGACCCCTTATTTTGGGGTAAAATGGACAGAAGGGACAGAGCGTGCCGACCCCAACCCAGAGACATCCCAGAGCAGCGTTCTGTGCGAGCTCAGGGCAGAGGCGGGTGTGTGAGAGCAGCCACAGGGTCAGGGACACGTCCCGGGCAGTGGCACAGCGGGTGTCGGGGTCACCCGGGCTGGGGGGGACCGGCAGGGATCTCTGGAGATCAGCCAGTCCGACCCCTGCTCAAGCAGGGTCACCTGCAGCAGGTTGCACGGGACTGTGACCAGGAGGGGGTTGAATCTCTCCAGAGTAGGAGACTGTCCTTCTTCCCTCCTTCCCTCCATCCCTGTGGGATCGGTCACAGGTTGGACTCGATGGTCTCAGAGGTCCTTTACAAATATAGTGGATTCTGTGATTCAAACTGACAGAGAGCAGGTTTAGATGGGATATGAGGAAGGAATTCCTCCCTGTGAGGGTGGGCAGGCCCTGGCACAGGTTGCCCAGAGAAGCTGTGGCTGCCCCTGGATCCATGGAAGTGTCCCAGGCCAGGTTGGACGGGGCTTGGAGCAACCTGGGCTGGTGGAAGGTGTCCTGCCCATGGCAGGGGGTGGAATGAGATGACCTTTAAGGTCCCTTCCAACCCAAACCATTCCATGATGACACTACACGACCCGTGTGAGATCAGAAAGTGAATATCAAAAGCAAGGCTTGCCCAGGGATGGCTGAGGCTGAAGGGAGATGTGACATTCTGCTACAGACAGTGGGTCAGATTGATCAGAAGCTGCTTGCCCAGGCAAACCCATGGCATCAGTTCACAAGTACTCCGGAAAATCAATTCCTGCGTTCCCATCTTTATTCGGTTTCCCCCACAGCCACTAGCTGCCGCTGTGAGTAAAGCTCTCCTCGAGCAGCCAGCAAACACGAGCTGCAAACTGGCAGCGATGGAGAGCATTTCAATTTTTTTTCCCCCTCCAAGTTATTCTTCCCTCTCCTCTGAAAGATGCACACTGCTCCTGATATCTGGATTTTTCTAAATTGCCAATAAGGAGTTGCTGTTTTCTACCTTCTTGTGTGGTTAAATAAGACATGCCTGGATTTTCTACTTGAGTATTTTTTCCTAAGGTTCCACCACTTATTATTGAACTTACAGAGTTAGCAGGCATTTTTCCAAAATTCTTAAACTACCTTCATCCATGAAAATTTTTTGGCTGTCATTCACGAGAGATCAATAATTTCTATCTCTGAACTACTGAGAAAGATGGAGAAATCTGCCATCATTTTTAGGATCATCTCTTTTCCTTCCTGGTCAATAATTCTCCCTTTTTCACAAAAACTGAAATATAAGATGTATTTGCCTCACCTTTTCTAGGATAAATATTTTAAATTTTACTATTCTTTGTAAATCAGACTTGGAGAAATTTAAAATTTCTACATAAATTGGGTCAGATAGGCTTAATTATTCATTGCTTGTGTGATTTGTCTTGTGTGTTGCCTTGTTCTGTTAGTTCTGCTGAGGGGTTAGTAGAAAGAAAAGTTATCTTTGTGGGGAAAAAGATTTCCCCATAAACTCCTTCATTTTGAGTTCTCCCTGCCAGCAAGAGTGCCCCCATCCCATAATGGCTGGCTTTTCCACTCTGGGAATGATTGCATGTTGTAAGCCAGGAAATTCACAGTGCAGAATATTTATTTTTTCACTTTCAGCCTAAATATTGTGAAACATTGCACCTCTACTGCTGAATATTTACAGCCATCAGTTTGTAAACTGTCAAAACAATTTAAATTATTTAGAAAATGTCAAGTTCTTATACAGGAAAAAAACACGTAAAAATCCTTATTTTCAATTCCTCATGGTATCCCAGTAATAAATGCATATTAGCCCATTCCCATCTCTTCTAGTTGTCTTCTTTCCATTAATTCTCAGGTTCCACAGCTCCAATAGAAACGACAGATTGGGCATGAAAGCTGTTAAGCTTTTGTGTTTTTTCCGTATCCTTATAATTTTTGGTCCTAGAAATCTGAAAGAAACATCTGGTGTAAGTGTATTACTAACCTTGTGATATGACAGAACTGTGGTGCAGATGTTATTTTTACAAACAGGACTCAGGAATTAGGGATTAATCAAACCAAACGTGTGTTCAAATGTTCTCAAAGTCACCTCAGCGATGGTCCCAGACCCCTGGATTGCTGTATCTGCACCAGAATGCTGTTAAAACACTTGCAAATTACATGTTTTTCACGTTGGTGAGACTTGGGGAAGCAGAAAAAGGGGAGGGATGGGTGAGTGACAAAAACCTAAGAAAAAAGGGATGGATAGAGGGAAGGGAGAAGGAACAAAGCAAGGAGATAACCAGGGGATGGGGTAGAAAGTTTTCTTCTGAAATAAAAACCTGGCTGAAGAACTCTGCTGTCTCGATTTCACCTCCACCCCTCCTTCTCATCTTTGCCTGCCTTTTGTTTGTCCGTGGTCGTTGTTGCTGATATCCCAGGCAATTGTTTGAGTTTTCTGAGGTATTTGTTCCTCATCCAACACATGGGTGTCCAAATCACAGGATGTTTTCTGCTCTGTGTATAAATATTGCTGTGTGTAAGCCCGGGCTCAGAGGAGATGGTGGTCCAGACAGTGAGCTGGTACTAAGCCCAAAGTCTGTCCTGCCAGGCAATATGAACAGGGGATGGGGAGGTGGAGACATTGGAGCTTGTGGAGACCATCGTGGTCCATCTTTGCAGCCCCTGGGAGAGCTGGTCAGCAGAGGCCTTTTGGTTCTGTGGGATGAAAAAGCAATGAACAAATCTCAGAAACCGATTCAGTACAAAGTTCAGCCAACTGAGGAAAAAGGTGATTAAACTAGTCTTAAAACTTAAACTGTTCATTTTGGTCTCTGATACGGCAAAGGTTCCAGTTCAAATGAGGATGTTTTCAAACACCACAGCACCTGTCACGCCTCTGTTTTGCAAAAAAGCCCAAGTGGAAGAGAAGCAAAAGTGTCAATGACTTTTGTAGAGTATTTGATCTCTGTGGGATCCTTTGACTTGATTCTCAGTCAAGGATCTCATTATTTAAGTAAAAAAACACACTTGTTTAGCTTGTTATGTAGCTTTTTATTGTTTGCTCAATAATAACTTTTTTTCTTAGAAGGTTTGACCTCGTTCTTCTCTGTCATTGCATTCCACTGCTTGCTTTCTGCCATCTGCATTATTTTTATCCTAATCTAAATATTTAAGAGTAATTTAAGAGGACAAGAACAATGATAAGCATCTATTAGCTGCTTACTGCACTGCTAAGGCTTGTATGGAGTGTAGCAGATTCTTAAATATTTAATATAACTTACTCTTCCCTTTAACCATTCAGTTCTCTGTGAAGGATCTCATGAAATATGAATTATGCCTGTGGAATGTTTTGCATACCCCAGTGGCTGCCTCATTTCAGTCATATTCCATGTACAATTTCTAGGCAAAAAAAAAAGGAGGAAAAAGGTTTAGTAGAAGTTATTCTGCTCCTAATTGAGGTTCCCAGGTTTCCAGAGCCACTCCAAATTCCCTGCTAAGCACTGAGATCAAGAACTGGAGTTATAAGGAGCGAACTCATCGTGACAATTCCTGTGGTGAACCAAAAGATGATCAATTTAAACCCAAGAAAACTCAACCCCAGCTCTTAGTTCAGCCTTTATGATGGTGTTGAAAGGAGAATTTTGCAGAGGGTTGATTTTCCAAAGCAGTTCCTCACGCACCGTCAGGTACAGACCCAGCAGCTGCTCACGGGTGCCCCAGTTCCCTCTGCCCACGTCAGTGTTAGCCTGAGGCTCACAGGGGTGCAGGGAAAGAATTCCCTGGGGGAGTTCCATCTGGGAGAAGCGCTGGAGGCACCTGGGCACCACTTTGCAGTGGCTGAGATCAGCAGCAGGAGCAGGTGCTGCTGTCACTTGGTGACGCTCGGGCTGAGCTGTGGCAGCTGGGGACCAGCTGAGGCTCTGCCCTGCTGGGAGGCTGCAGCAGATGGAGGACGTACATGGCACTGCTGTCTGTGGGATGAACCCCATTCCAGGCATCTCAAATTCCTCTTCCCCCTCCTGCTCAGTCTTCCACCCACGCAGGGACCATGCCCGACTCCCGACACCCCTAAATGGCAGCCAAGGCAAACGTGTCTGTGAAAGGACTGAATTCCTTCCACTTGCTCCCCCATCGTCAGGTGCTCACGTTGGAGAACTTTTTGGGAGCCATGGATATCAAAGTATAAATTGCAGCCCAGAAAGCCAAACGTGCCCTGGGCTGATCCCCCAGTGTGGGCAACAGGGCAGGGAGGGGATTCTGCCCCTCTGCCCCTCAGGTGAGACCCCCCTGCAGAGCTACTCCAGCCCTGGGGAACAGCCCAGCAAGGACATGGAGCTGCTGAAGAGAGTCCAGAGGAGGCACCAAGAGGATCAGAGGGCTGGAGCAGCTCTGCTGGGAGAGTTGGGATTGTTCAGCCTGGAGAAGAGAAGCTTCAGGGTGACCTGACTGTGGCTTTTCAGTGCCTGAAGGAGCCAACAAGGAAGATGAAGAGAGACTATTGACAAGGGCCTGGAGTGACAGGACAAGGGAGAATGGCTTCAGACTGACAGAGAGGAGGTTTAAATTGGATATTGGGAAAACATTCTCCCCTGTGAGGGTGGGGAGGCCCTGGCCCAGGTTGCCCAGAGAAGCTGTGGCTGCCCCAGCCCTGGAAGTGTCCAAGGCCAGGTTGGACAGGGCTTGGAGCAACCTGGGCTGGTGGAAGGTGTCCATGCCCATGGCAGGGGGTGGAATGAGATGGGCTTTAAGGTCCCTTCCAACCCAAACCATTCTGGGATTCTATAAATTTGGGATAAATTCTTCCCAATTACATAAAGGAGCTGTTTTGATATATAAGGTTCCTAATGAGAGATTCTCCATATGTAGCATATCCCTGCCTAGGCAATCCATTCCATCTTACAGGTATGATATTTTTGTAGGGTCTCAGGTAATGTGGCAACACGAACTTTCCTTTAAAAACAAGATGTTTTAATTTGTGTGATCACAGAGAAGCTCTTGCTAATATGACTCTGAAAAGCTCAGAATTATGACCTTAAGTAGCAACCAGTTTGACTCCATTGTTTTCAAGAGGCCTCCTGTACCTTCATCCCTTTGACTTGGCAACGTGTAGTAATTCCTACTAATTTTTTTTTTTTCCTGTTTGATGTGAACAGGTCAAAATGAGGTTCTATTAGTTCATTTATTTATGAACTGAAACCTAGTGCAGGCATTATTTTTTTGGGGGAATACCTTGGAACAGCTTGGAAGAAATACTCTTTTCTTGGGTCTGTGCCAGAGAAAGATTGATATATGGAAGAAGTGGCAGCACTTCTATCAAAATATTAATGTATTTGCCCCCTCTCTAAAAGAACCCACACAATCCCACCCCTCTTCCCCACAGGTCTGTTTTCTGTTTATAGCAGAATGGCTGAATAGTAGAGAAAAAAAAGAAAAAAATCCTCAAAAAACCTTCATTTTCTGTAGCAGAACTGTTTGTGAATTTATGTTCCCACATTCTTCTCCCTTTCTCTTTCCAAAAGTACTTGAAACAAGACATAAATCAGTAAATATTTCCTCACCATTTTCACACCACCCAATTTTTAAGCCTTCCCAATACCCTTTTGTATTATAAACACACAAACTTCACAGTGCCTTGGTGAAGACAAACAGCTTTTTTAACCCTTTAAATTTCTCAGCAATGTGTATTTAACCTACAAGCAGGTGTGGGATTAGTGGGCTCACTCCTTGGACCAGACTTCAGAAGGTTCCTTCTTCGAAAATCTCTCCCACGAACTTTCATAAATACTATTTTCTGTAATCCAAATAATCTAATATGCATTTCATTGTACATCTGGGACATCCTATATCTTTAGTTATCATAACTCATGAGACATGAAAGCCCAGTTCCAGCAAGGAATAGAAAGAAAAGAGAATAATAACAACAAGAAGACAAAGACTTCAGCAGGTATTCAAATTATTTTACAGAACCTGCCATTTTTACTGAATTTTAGCAAATCTAAATTTTCTTTCTCTGGTGGCTCATATTTCAACTGGGTAAGGTGGTACTTCTGCCTGTATTGCCTTCTGGTTTTTTTCTTGGTTGTTTCTGAATTTTTTTGTATGAGAACAATACAGAAAATGCAACAAGAAATGCAGTGTTAAACACTGGGTGCCATTTGGAGGGTGCAGTATTTAACACCTCATATTAAAGCAAGTCAAAAAGCCAGAATAAAATTGAGGAAATCTCAATTTTCTGATCAAAACAGTTCCTATTTTTAGTGAAGCAAGTACCTTCTCAGTTTTTATTTTTACCAATTCTACCCAGTGTTATTCTCTCCATGTTTTTCTTTTCCTGTTTTCTATTTTTTTTGAAAGGCTGTTGTGGTTACTTTCCATATTCTATTTATTAATGATGGAAAATACTTGGTGTTTTCTCATCCTGACTTTGCACTAAGCTAATTTAAACAGGAATATATACCCAAGAGAAAAGCCGACCGAGTTTTTATCAGGGCACAAAACGATTTCTAGGAGTTTGGCAGACTGTACCTAGGAGGTTCTGAAACCAGTGAGAACAAAATATTCAGAAGACTTTAATTGGAAAAGTCATGTTTGTGTCTCTGTTTGCCCCTGTGGAATTTATTTTCCCCCAAGAGTTTTTGCCATCATTTCAAATTAAGACACTCGTACCACACGTGCAGTGATGTCCCGGGGGGAGATGGTCGTTCCTCGGCTCCTCCGAGGTGTTGGGGATCCCTTCCAGCTGCTTCGTGCCAGGGACGTGTCATTTAGTGCTGTCCTTAGTTTCACTGCACCCCAAACACATCTGTCTTGCAGATTGGCTTGGGGTGGAATCTTCATCCTGCTGAAGTCGATGGAAATGTTAATGCTGGCTGCAGTTGCAGCCGAGATCTCGGAGGACAGCACCGATCACGTCCTGCAAGTTTCTTCCCTGTTGCAGTGAAAGAAATTACAGCACATAGGAAGGCTCTCAGCGTTTTCTTGGATCACCTGCAACTTCCCTGGGCCTTTGGCATCCTTCTAACTTCCTCTTTCTTCCTCCATCCTGCTCCTTCCCAGGGATATTTTGAAGCATGCTGTCAGCAAACTGCCATATTTGCAACGGCAACTGCGCATCAGTGATTTCTAGGACAGATTTCATTCTAACTCAGGATAAAAATAAGATATGACTAAAGAGAGTGAGCATGTGAAATGTAATCTGTGTCTTACAGCACCTTCCTGGAGCTGTGATTCCTCCAACCTGTAAACAGGCAGCCTCTTGTACATTGGAGTGTCAGGAAGAGGGCAAGAAATGCAGTCCTGGTTTTGTGTGGGCCATAAAGTTCACAGCAGTGAAGAATGAGATGGTGAGAGAGTATTTCCAAGGGCCTGGAGTGACAGGACAAGGGGGAATGGCTTCAAACTGACAGAGAGTAGGTTTAGGTTGGATATTGGGAAGCAATTCTCCCCTGTGAGGGTGGGGAGGCCCTGGCACAGGTTGCCCAGAGAAGCTGTGGCTGCCCCATCTCTGGAAGTGCCCAAGGGCAGGTTGGACGGGGCTTGGAGCAACCTGGGACAGTGGAAGGTGTCCCTGCCCATGGCAGGGGGTGGAACAAGATGGTCTTTAAGGTCCCTCCCAGTCCAGGCCATTCTATGATTGTATGATTTTCCTATTGTGTTTGTCGTTTGTTTTTTTTTTTTTTAGTACCACTGTAATTCAGAATTACAGCATGTGACTGTAATGTGGAATCTCCTTCATCAGCAGATTCCACAGGCTTTTATGCTTGAAGCCAATGTGATTCCTTGGGTTAGAAATGGACAACTTTCCTGGCTCCAACACATCAGTAGCAGGGCTGGGAAGGTGATGGATGTGTCCAGTGCCCTGGTCCAGAGCTCTAGGCAGTCAGAGTGAACGAGTCAGAACGAATTTGGCTTTGTCTCTGGGCACTGTTTCCTTGTGTGATGGAAGGCTGACATGGGAACTGCATCTCTGCATGTTTGATCTGTAGTGACAGCTCCCTGTGCCATGGTCATTCACAGCTCTGAAGTTCCTCACTCTGAGTCTTGTGTCTTCATCCTTCACTGTCTTCATTGCTTTCCAGGGGTTGGGTTCAACCGAGCATTTGTGCCTTGGATTGCAATATGTGATCAGATTAAACTGGTTATATTTTTTAGGGATTGTACTATTTCTGGTTCTGCCTGTGCACATAACTGAAAAGTAAGATTTTGGAGAGATTTGAGTGCCCATGAACATACTGTGTGCAGCACAGGGCTCTCTGCCACCCTTCCCTCATAAGCCAGGCACCAGTTTATTTTAAAATGCCAGTTTGGCAATGCTCCTACAGGCAGCAAGGTATAATTGTTCCTTTTCACCAAACAAGCTGCAATATTGGTCTTCTTCCTAGAAGAGACCAGCTTACAGCATCCTAAAATAAGGTCATTAAAACTGCCAGCTTAGTTTTGCTGTAGCCTTGGGACTGACAATGCCTTAGGGCTGAGAGGACATGACTTAGCTCCTGCTTCCTAGAAATCACTACCAAAAAGTTGCCTGTCTGTTTGTCCTGCAGAACTGTCCTGCTTGCTGATAACATCAGCTGAGCACTGCAGTGGTCACTGATGCTCCAAGTCTTGGTTCCCAGACATCTGAAAGCAAAAGCAAGGAAAACACCTGGACAGTTTTCAGTGGAAAAGACCATTTCTGCTTTCCCTGAAGGTCTGCAGTTGGCCTGCATTTCCCCCCCTTGGCTTTGACTCCAGGACTTCAAATCATGATTTGCTTATCAAGATAAATTCTTGCACTCTGGAAATGCTGGAGTGTGTCAAGAGTTATCAGTGGTCTGACTCTCACAGCTCTTTCATATCAATTTTGTCATGTTTGCTCCGTTTGTTTCAAACAGTTCAAGTATTCATGAAGGACAATTGGGCATCTTGCCCTGGGAATGTCATCCTGGGCGTGAACAAGGGAAAATCTGCACTATAAATGATTCATTCTGACTCCTGCTACGAAAATGGCACTAAACTGGCTTATTTAAGGGTATCAGATGAAACTTTTCTGTTGCCTCTGCATTTCTGTGCTGGGTGTAGGTGCTGGGAAGGAAGGCACAATGCTCTTCAGTGGAGCTCAAGAGCATGAGTCAAAAGCCTTTAGTGAGAGAGGGCTTTTGTAAAATCCCCAGGGTAATTCACAATAGTTTTTCCCTTCTTCAGATCATATCTTTGGACAGAACAGTCAGACCTTGGGTGTAAAGCTTTTTTTACAGATACCCCTTTGTGTTCTGACACTGATTTGGTGTCATTAGGTACAGAGAGCTGTCCTGCAGTTCTTAAATTTTGGGGGGGCTAAAATAGAACCTGTAAAAGTGAACCAGAATGGGTTTGTTATTTTATTTCTATTTTACCTCTTTTTTTTTTCACAGAATCAGTTAAGCTGGAAAAGACCTCTGAGATCAGAGTCCAACCTGTGACTGATCACTACCTTTTCCACTAGGCCAGAGCATGGAGTGCCACGTTCTTTCTTCAGTATTTGATGAATTCCCCAGGCCCCTTGGTGGTAGAGGTGGTACTATGATTGAGACCCTTCTGTAGCTTCTGCTCCTCTTTTTCCAAATGTTTTTATACAAGAACGTGATAAATGATGATGCTGATCCCTCTGAGACCCATTAACATATCTGCCTGGCAATTCTGATAGTCTTCTGCTGGCAGCTTGATCTCTAAACAACACTCTCACCCATCTGTCTACTGAGCAGGGCCCAAACACGAGGATATCAGGATATTCTTTTCTACGGTAACTCTTCGGTGTGAATTCCTGTCAATGTGCTAGGTTAGGCTAAGTTACAGAATATTCTTGACTTTTGGGAAGGAGATCTTTTTAGGGCACAGAGTTGCTTGGTCTTTGCAAAGGAGAAGCTGCCAGGCTCCTCAATATCCAATATTCTGTTAACATGGGCCATAGCACTTTAGGAAAGATTTCTGATTATTCCATTGCCTTTATTACTCCCATTACTTACTTCTTTGCACGTAATTGCTGTTTTCAGCAGCAGCTGTTTAACCATCTGAATAATTTTATCCCAGCAGAAACCTATTTGGGAATGATCTTCTTTTTGCATAATCTTTCAGCAGGGCTGTGATAGTGCATTGTCTGTAGTGGGCACGTGTTTTGGGTTCCCTTGTGCACCCATCCTACGCCCCATTAGTGCCAGTTTTGCTGTTTTCACTTATTTCAGCTGTCACCACTAACTCCTGTGCTGGAAGCACTGAGTGAAATCCAGTCTCTTTTCCAGGCAGCCCGTTCACAATTTAAACTGCTGTGGGAATACTGGGGACGTGCAGTCTCATCATTTTAGCTTGGTTCTTACTTGGTTTCTTCTTTTGCATTGCCCTGGGGAAGTCTGTAGCTTGTTGTGACTACATTTGGACTTCCAGCATCCTGCTTGCTTGCCTTGTTTCAGCTGCTGTGTGTCCCCTGTGCATCATCACAACTGGCTGAAGGAACAAACATCTCTGCCTTCTCTGCCACGTACAAGTATTTTTGGAACATTTCTTTCGTGTCTTTCATGTAGTTAGAGTTTTTCTCTTTCAGCAGTACTCTGTGATGCCATTTCTGAATCCCAGGCACGCACTGAAGAGTCCTTCTGGCTTTTTTCTAATTTGGTGCCAGTGCTTTACAGTGAAGGCCAGTTGCAGAATCTATTTTTAATGTTTAACACATCCAAGAGTTCATTCTGTCACTTGCTCTGCTGCCATGATTTCACCTTGGAAAATACTACTGTTGTAGGGTGTAATTTGCTAAAATACAAGTTCAAATATAAGTGATAAAATATTCCTTAAACTTGAGAAACTTTTAATGTGACATTGATCCTTTGAAGGCAGTTTTAGGGAACTGAAAGCAGGAAGCCACAATTACAGAGTATTTTGCAATATTCACTACCACGTGTTGCCTGCTAATAGCAAGAGTAATAAATGGCATTGGTTTATAAAATCTGGGTGCCTCTCCAGATCTCATGACCTGAGGGGCCCTGTGATTTGCTCCAAATTTTACTGTGGTTGTTAAAATTTTGACTTTCAGTTCCACTGCAATGAATACCTTTATGTAAGAAGAGGAACTGAAGGTTTTCTCCTCAGCGTGTCGTGGGGGGAAGACTTAACACAAGTCAAAAATGTGCTCTATTTCAGCACTGTGGCATCAAGAACACTGTTCCTTGTGCAAGCTCCTGTTTGCTGGGTTCCACTGCTCCAGCCCCACTTATCTGCAGGAACTGAGTTTGCATTTTCTGTTTCCATGCAGCATAGGAAGGAAGGGGTATTTTTGGAGTTGTGTAGCATCCTGAATCGATCATTAAAATAATCAGGAGTCCTGGATTTCAGGTTTTCTAAGTGTGTGTTTAATACTTAGAAAGCATTAGTGGCCAGTTTGTCACTGATTTTAGAAAGGAACCATGTCGAGCTCTTATTTATGAATATATGATGTCATAAGGATAAAAATGTAATGCCAGCCCTCCTTTAACAGCAGACATAAGCAGGTTTGCAGGTGTGAGGGTTTTACACTGTTTCAGTGCATTCTCTTAATTCTGTGACCCTGGATCCAAGCAGCAAAAGTTCATGAATCCACAGCAGGCCTGGAGGGAAATGCAGCTCTACCTCTCTTCTTTCAGACTACTATAGCAGAGGAATTAAAGAGCTGATCAAATGCTCAGTGCTGTCAGTGGGGAAAAAAAAAAAAACCCACCCCTTGAGAAGACTTGGAATTCCTTTCTCTTCTGAGCAGGGAGTTTTCTTCTTAGCTTAAAAAATGTATTCCTTTTTTACAACCTGCAGTCCTGCACAAAGCAAAGAGTACAAGAAAATATTATTCCAGTCAGACTCAGCAAAACAGAGATTTTGGAGAGCTCAAGAGCCTGAGGACTACAAAGACTTTTTTTGACTTCTAATTTGATTAATGGACATTTTGGCTGCAAGTACTTGAAATGTGGAAAGCAGCACGAGATGAGATGAGATGAGATGAGATGAGCAGCTTGTAACGAGGTTCATCTGCCTGGCTCAAGGAAACATAACTTCCCAGAGAGCAATCAGATTGCTTTGTGGTTGCCCTGTAATTCTGGGGGGTGTCCTGATGTATCTAGAGGAGAGGGGAAGGAGGAAGTCATGCTGGCTACTCCAGAAAAACTGTTGTGAAAGGTGTTATTCCAGCAGTACTGATCTATCCCCAGTTCTTCCATCTGATCCCAGTGTCCTCAACAATTAGGGTGCACCATTTTTCTCTGCACAACAGTGGCCATTTCAGATGGAGTTGGATTGGAGCCTCAAAGGCTGCTTGGCTCAGCAGCAGCACTTTTTGAAAACCTGGGTAAGTCAGAATTTGAAATTTGAAAGCCAAAAGTAAAAATTTGTTGTGATTCACAGTACAACCCTAACTAAGTGCTTGCTTTTCAGTGGGCCCAGTACAGAAATAACAGATGAAAACCACACCACTTATTTCAGAGCCTCTACAGGAGCAAATCTTAGGAACTCTTTTCTCTTGTGTTTGTTAAACCAATTTAGAAATACAAACGAATCATTCAACCTCCTAAGCCAACCTTTTGCTATGGAAGGATCTACCAAGACAGCAGATTTTCCAGTGGTTAGTTAGTCCATTTTGAGATTTCAGAACTTCCTTTGGCAGAGAATGATGCTCTCCTGTATATGTTGATGGTGGGAAGTTTTGCCTGATACAATCCCTTAATTTCTTCAGTATGTTTGGTGCTTTTTCACTGAGCCCAGCAAAACTGTGGGTTTCTCACTTGCTTTTTTTTGACTAGGAAATAGGAGGTATCTCCAAACTAGCTGTTTTCTGATTTCAGCAGTACTGGTTTTAGATGCTCTGATTTAACTGGCTCTGCTGCACTGTAATTATCCAACTGCATTGTTGATTCACTTAAAAGAGCTATGATTAAGTAAATGTCTCTGAAAAGACATTATCACCAATTGGAGTAGGAGTAGTGAAGCCAATATTTTGTATGAAATAAATGTCACTTTTATTGGCCAGAAAAATACTTTTAGATTTAGGGGAAGCAAACACTGAAAGGATCTGGTTTGTTCAGGTACCTGACTTATACAAGAAAACAAAACTGGTTTGGGATTTCTTAGCTTATAGTTAGTTGTTGTGTTCTGAGAGCAAGTTTGTTTGGGTACCAGCAAGCCAGACCTGTGTCCTGGAAGCTGTTATGACAACATGCACCTGACTTCAGTGCTGTGCAAGGACAGACCTTCCCCTGAGGAGGAGGGAAGAGCATTAGAATTAAAGGAAAACAGACAGAAAATGTAGGGAACAAATAAGTCTGCAAATACAGGTTGGTTCTGTTTGGAATCAGGATGACTGAGCAGTGGTGTGAAATTGTCTGTCCGGATCACAAGGCACACGTGGGAGTGCAGAGAAAAGAGTGGCACTGCAAGCACTGGGAGCACTTTTTGCATTTGAAGAAGAGTTGTTCAGATGTCTGCAAGCACAAGAATGGGTTTTACTGTAGACTGCTCTGTTACTAAAAGTGAATGTTCTTTACCATCAAAAAGAATATTTTTGTCTTTGTGTTAGTAGTGGCAAACCCTCAATCTTTTCCTGTCTTTTTTTTTTTTCCAACTCTTTAATATATTTCCAGTCTGAATAAGACAAATATACATTTACTTCCAATGTCCAGTAAATAAAAATACCCTGAAATGAATGACACTGGGCCAATTTAACTGAGTTGAAGTGCCTTCCTAATGTGTCACCTGGTCTGAACTCACACCATGTTTAAGCAAAGCTCCAGGAATGAAAGGGCTAAGTAGGAGAAATATGTTGTTTAGGACAGAACCATGAAGCCAGGGCCAAAGGATGATGAGGATTAAGACCTGAGCATCCCCAGTGAATGCACCAGGATCACACCTGAAGGCTGAAGAAGAGCAGCCCCAGATCTTGACTGAGGGACCTTCCCTCGAGATCTTTGGGACCCAGGGCAGCAGTTAAGAAGTTGCAGCCAAACCTGGCAAAAGCCACACCACAGCAATCAAATCTGTGCAATCAGCACTGAGTGAGCTGCTGTGGGAAAAGGGGGAGGGGGTTGCACACCTTCAGCTGGGAAAAACATGTCCAATGCAGAGCTGGCTAATGACATGCATCAGTTTTTGTCACAGCCAAAAGCCTTTGGCTGCTTTGCATCTGAGCTGCTTTTCAGTGCCAGGAGGAATTCATGTGGTGCCTCTCATGGCTTGTGCCTGCACAAACAATACACCCAACATTTCAATGACTGTTAAACTGCTGTCTGAAATTTGGGTTAAGAATAGCAATTGTAATTAAACAAAACTTTGAATTAGAACTCAAATGAGGCAAAAAAAAGAAAAAAAAGGGCAATCCTTTTGGTAAGGAGTTGAATACTTTTGTTTCCTACTTCTGCTGCTCCCTTTAGCTTCAATTAGCTTTCATTCCAAAGCATTTTATACAATTCTATGTGAATGACAACCATCTGTATTAAAAGGTCTCAGGCTCCTCCTTCCACTCCCATAAAATTTCAGATGTTCAGTTCACTTCCAGCAGCAATGCCAGCGTCAGGCAAGCTCACTGTGCAGCTCCTCAGCAGATCAGCTTGGAATTGCCCACACTTGGGATGGCTTCTTGTTTGTTTGCAAAGCTCAGGAGAGCCCAGTTTCCATTCCTTTATCCCTGGAAGACTCCCTGCTCAGCAACCTGTAATAACTTGGGAACCAATTCATGCTCTCTTTTAGACCATTTAACATCTTTCATCCTGAAAGGTCCTGGAGCAGGAATGTCCCAACTGGCCATGGAGCTCAGGCACATGGATAGTCCTGTGTCAACTGGGACAAGTCAGTGGGGCTACAAGTACAGCCAAAAGTGCATCTGTGCAGAGCCCTCTGTGCAGTCCCTCCCCCCTCCTGAAAAGCAGCAGGACTATGACACGTGTGCAGCAGAAATGTTGTTAATAACTTTAATTAATGTTGTCAGATACATCTTTAATGGATTTGGGTACAGGAGGAGATCCAGTGCAAAGTGATCGGGGCCACAGTGGTTTGGTTCACATCTGCCTCCTTCATAAATGTCCTGAGGATCCTTTAGGGAGCACAAACCACAGGAACTTTGTGTCTCTTCAGAAGGTTTGGATCTCCTGAACCACAAGGCAGCTCCTCATCAGGCAGGAATATGACAACACGTTCTGCAGACAGCATATTTCAGTTTATTTGCTCCAGAGGGCCTTGATACAAACACATCCCAGTTTAACAGCACAGGGAAGACACTTTTCCACCCTGTCTGCTGCAGGACCTCCTCAAACACTGTTTGGTTTTCTTCCACTTCTAGACAGCCTTCCACGATTATTTTTCTGTTGGACATGCAACAATTTGCAGTGGATTTCCTTCCTTGACAAACACAGCAGCGTTTCTGGAGTGTGTAATGCAGATTTCCAAGGCATCAGGGGGGGAACTCCCATGGGGTACAGGCTCCTGGTATCCAGGCAGGGAGGAGAAAAGACACAGAGACACCAGAATCCTGATGGCCTCTTCTCTCTGTTGGCAGCTGGAAAACAAGCTGCACTTTAGTCTTCATGTCCAGCAGCTCCACTACTGCCAAGATCCCTGGAGAGACAGGGAGGAATCAGGCCACAAACGTCCTAACACTTCCACCATCAAACCCAGGGGGGACACTGTGGTTTATAAAAATAAATCCAGCTTTATGAGCTCATCTTAATATATCAGAACAAGAGACACAGCCATGTTTTTGTTTGTTTGGACTTATTTTAAATCCCATTTCCTGTTTTACTAGCTCATAAAAAAATCAAGGTCGTGTAGTCTGTGGTAGAATCTGACACAACCCCATTAATTGCAAGGAGGCAGCTCTATTTATGCTGCTTGAGGCTCTCTGGGCTTTTAAACAAGCTTAATGTGTCAAAGATTCTTGGAGAATACCTTGATGCAATGAGGAGAAATAGAGATTTGGGATTCATGGTGCAACTCTGCATGATAATATAACTCACATTGCTTTCATGTCCCCTAATACCAGTTTATTAAAAAAATACAGCTGCCTACATTTTATCCCTTCTCTACTTGTCACAAGGCAATATTTCATGTGTATTGATTATATTCAAAAAGTATCCAAGTGATTATTTCTCCTCCTTTACTATTCCTGTATTTCACACCCTGTAAGGCTTGATCTGAGACGTGTTTATTAAAAGTGACAGCTGGGAGCATAAGAACCTGAGCACAATGAAGACCTTATCTACCTTGCTGGCTTGTGCTCTGGGAAGTTCTGCTTCAGGCCAGGCTGCTCCTTGCAGGATTTTATCATTTGAAAAGTCATTATTACACAAATGTGTCCCTGGAAACACTGATAACAAAATCGGTAGGGGAAAAAAAAATAAATCAAGATTTAAAAAACGGGCTGATTTTTAAGTCCTTTTCAGCCTACAGGTTTTGAAAGGAAGTAATTTCGTGTGTCTGTCACAGTTTGCAAACATTTTCATGCAAAATGCTCTTTTGTCTTCTAATATTCCCTCTTTGATACCCTTTTTGTCTCTCCCTGTATCCTTTCCCAGTCTTTGCACATTGCTAAAACAAAGGAAAGAAATAAGGGGAGAAAACCAGGAAAAGGTGTAGAAAACAGGGTTTTCTGCACATTTTCTTCTCTCCTGATAAGAAAAGGCAGAAAATTGAGATGAAGAAGAGATAAAATGATAAAACGCTTTTCTCTTAAAAAGGTCTTTAGCCAATAATTTGCACATTAATAGTAATTAATTAATGGCATCAGTTCCTCCCACCATCACCACTGCCTCGTGGGCATACTTTCATTCTGTCCTCTCTAGAGGCAAGATGGGGGGAGAGTATGAGAATGTGGGGAGCAAAAAGCCTCCCTGGTGGATGTCAGCACTAGAGTTAAGCTCTTTTCCAACTCTTCCACGCTGGCTGGGAAGGCAGGTTAGGGGTTGGTGGCACATTCCCCTGAGGGATGTGTAAATCCTCACCTGCAGTCCTGCTTTCCCACTGGTGACAGCACCAGCACTTCTGTGGTCAGAGGGATTTCTGGCCAAATTAGTTGGGTACAAAAAGCTTTGTTAGGTACAAAGAGAGTGACAGCAGAGGGGAACTGCCATGCCCAGGGCCAGCCTGGAGTTGGAGCTGGTGAAGGCACCATGGAGGCATTCCCACAGGGATGCACCAAGGACAGGGGCTGTCCTGCTGCTTTAGGAAGGCAGCTGTGACAGGGGACACAGGGGGTCGTGCTCCAAATGCAAATGCTTCATTATGTTTTGAGTGGTGCTGTTCTCTCTGGTAACAGAGGCAGGTCTAAATCTGAAACAGAGCCCCAGCCCTCAGGGAAAGAGAATGGATACTCCTCACCCAGGGAACTGTGCTGGAACTGGAGGATGTGTCCACCACGAGCACAGTCCAGCTGCTCCTGTACTCCAAGTGCAGCAGCAACCAGATTGCAGCATTTCAGGGGAAAAAGAAACTTATCCAAGAGCCAGTTGGTTTGGAATTACGTGTCAGCACATAGGGAATGTTTTTAATTTCACCCTCTCTCTGTTACAGACATTACTCCATTGCTAAGCAGTACCAATCACTTCTAAAACATGAGCACAGCTGTGTGTATATCTGTGGATGGTAGGATGGACAGAAACAGGAATACTCCTCAGCTGAAGCCTAAAAGAGAAGTTATGTCCTCTCCATGTGCCCAAAATCGAGCACAGCTCCAGCTGGAAGAAGACAGGAAGGTCTGAGAAGCCTTTACAGTTTTACAGTCCTGGAGAGGATTTCTGGAAGGGCCCTGGGGGTCAGTGATAGACCTCAATGACCCTGAGCAGCCTCACCTGGGGCCTCCACCCACACCCATGGGTGCAATTTAAGCTGAGCCCTCGAGGCCTTTGTTCCCCTTTGAGCCACGTTGGAGAAGTGCTGACCCACAGCTGCTGCTCCAACCACCCTTGATCTCAGGGCATGGACTGACTTCCTGGCTTGACCTGGGACCTGCTGTGTCTCTGTGGACCTGCAGTTGCTCCTGGGAGAGATGGGCTCGCAGAATAAGGAGCGAGTGGCACAGGAGGAACAGCTCACACCACCACACCAGTGCTGCCTTGGACACCAAATGCTTCACCCAGACTGCAGAGCAATTAGTACCTACAGGTAAGGCTGGGAAAAGGACACAACCTGACGACAGCAGCCCAGAGGAGAGATCTTGGGGATGTTTACAGCTGCACTTGAGGAATTAGGTGTTGTACATTAACCTCTTTGGTCTCCCTGGGGGCACAGGAGCTAGGACTGGCTCTTGAGTAAAACATGCAGTTGTTAGAACTGGAATGTTCAGTTTAAGCTTCCCCAGACCTCTGGGTGAGACCTGAACCACTGTTGCATTAGTGATGCTTTAAAACTCTGTTGCCTTTAACAAAGCACTGGAAAAAACCCCTTGTGTTAAGTGTGCCCAGAGTACAGCTCACAAAGCTTCTTCCACAACTGACTTTCCTTCAGGGGAAGCCTTTCAACAGCAACTGTGGCAAGTTTTTGAGCCATTTACCTAGAAAAGAATGGTCGAAGGTGTTAAGGGTGGTTAAGTGCCAGGCACCTTATGGACAATGAAGCAAATGCAAACTGGGTATGCAGCTCCTAATTTTCCCCTATAAACCCTCCAGCTGATAATCCTGTGGTCTAACCAGCCTGCATTCCTTTCTGCAACCAATTCCTGCTTTTACAGAGAAAGACTCTGGAGAGCCAGTCCATGTGATACTCCCAATCTTTATGTGCAGTTGTTATGTCATGATGAGGCTTGACTGTGAGATCCAACAGCTCCTGTAAATGTTAACTCATGGCCAGATGATAGGAAATGTAGGATGCTCTCAAGTCTCATCTTAGAAAAAAAAAAATGGGCTGAATGCCTGAGTGATGAATTTGTCAGGTGTTTTCGCTGTGATAGCTCCCTTCCCACACCTACTTCTACTCCAGCCAGCTCTGCTGAGTATTGCTGACTAACTCTTGCACGGGTGACTCAGAAGAGCTCACTCTGGTTCAGTATTTCCCTGTGTAATTATGAAGTACCAACGTTGTTAATAATGTTGGTGCAACGCAGAAACATTCCCCCCATTCTCCATCTGTTCTGCCAGAACAAATGTTATTGCTACAAATGACACTTGGGTACCAAGCCCTACAAACCTGGCTGCTTTCTCGTGCCACTGCTGTTCGCTTTTACCTTCCAAATAGCTGCTGACACTGCAGAAGATGAAGGGAACCCATCTGTGTTTTGCAAGGCACGGGACCACGTGTGTGGTGGAGGTCAGCTGCAGGCACGCTGTGTGGCAGTGAAGGGGAGCAGTGAAAACAGCAGCCTCTGTGCTGTCCCACTGATGGCAGACATCACATTTGATGTCTAGCCAAACGCTCGTTCCAGACATTTTTTCCTGGGAGGAAGTGCCAATGACTGTTGGAGGCACTGTCAGAAAGGCAGGATGCTCCATCCAACTGGGAATGCCGGGAGCGCGGCACCGCTCGCTGTGAATGTCTGAGCAAAGGGACTGCTGGAGGAGAGAAGTGTAAAGCTGTGCTGAAATGAGCAAAGGGGTGAGGCAGAACCACACTTGTTCTGGGCTGCAGGACTCTAAATCTGGTGCCAGGTTTTCTTCTCCCCTCGTCTGAGTCCTGCTTTCACTCAGGAGGGCTCCTACTGCCAACACTTTTACCTCCTGAGCCTCTCTGTTCCTCCCTTTCCCCCCTGAGTGGAGCCAAGCAGGCTGCTCATCCCTTACAGCCCATCCATGAGCCACATGTTGCATCTCACTTGGCTTTTGGTTTAGGGAGCCAAACGTTTTGGCTTTTTGTTTTACTGCCCCCGTGGCCAAACTTTCCCCTCCAACAACGTTGCTCTCTGCCTTGGAAGAGGTGGGCTAAATGATTTTCCAGTCACACAGTACAGTGTAACACTCACAGCCTCAACAGAGAGCTCCAAAACCTTCATCCACAGCCTGGCCACCTTCAGAGAGCACCCAGAAACTGCACAATGTCTGAGGGGAAAAATGAGAATGTGAGGTCTCACAGGCACCTGTCACCAGTCCAAATGCAATGCAGCAGGTCTGCCCTCAGAGTGTGTGCTTTGGAGATGGTGCACAGGGTTTTCGTGGTGAGCAGTGCTGGAATTCACTCCTTTTGTGGGTGCAGATACAGGAGGGATGTCAGTGATAATCTGGAGCAGTTGATGCAATCACAGCCATACTGGCTTTGCTATTCATACCTTGCTATGTCTTGGGAATACTCATTCTGTGGGATGCAGGCAGACCACCCATTCAAAAATCATCTGAGTTTCAGCCAAGGCAGTAAAATTGAATTATTCATGACTGCTTGTCACCAGCTTTGCTTTTTGCTCACTTTCTTTTTTTTTTTTTTTTCCCTTTTCTTGGAAGAAAAGTGGATAAAGTCTCTTTTCTTTCTTCAGCACTCTAGCTTTGGGCTGCTGGGAATCTTCCAGAGCAAATCAACAATAATCAATGCAAAGTGAATTAATACAAGTCCCAGACTAGACAATCATGTGGAATTTATCAGGTATATATGGGTGTCTATTGTTAAGGTGCCTTTGTGATTTTCACTGAGTTTCCAGACTGTCCTGATGCAGCAATAATGGACAGAAAAATCAGTCTGACGAGAAAAAGGCATTTCTAGAAAGTTGAGGGAATTTTAATAAAAGAAAAAATATTTCACTGCACATGTTGCATGCAGCTCACTCATAAAACAGGTGTAGCAATTCACTTTTAATGCAACTCTTCTGAAATGCACTGGGCCTATAATTCTGTATTTCAATTTATAGATGAATGATACAGAACTATATCATCAATAACATGGATTTGTTATAACCATTATTTCTGTGACCCAAAACAGGGTATTTAATATATTTTATTACAAGCCATGGTCTTTATTAGTGTCTTTTCTGGGTGTGTTGTAGCTCAGAGTGGCAGTCTGCTGAATACAGGTTTTGATCACAGATTGCAGTTCAAAAACCTTCAGAATATTGGTGTATTGGTCAGTATAAGCATAAAGGTATCCCTCTCACCCTGCCAAAGCAAGGCCTATCAGAGCTGCTATTCCTCAGCAGTTAAATATTACTGTGAATAAAATAGGCAATTAATTTAATATTTTTTCACCTTTTCAACTTCAGCAGTGTGTTATGGCTCCTCCCTTTTGAAACCAGTTGGCATTTCACATGGGGGACATGCCTGCCCCTCTGAGTTGTCCCTGACAATTCACCTGCAATTATTTCATCTTTTACCTCTTGGTGATTGCAGTTGTTATTCCAGCCTAGTGTGCTCATTGCTTTAATTTCATGCTCATAATTTAGGTGCTGTTGAAAGCTAATAGCACCATCACTGCTCTGTTGTAAATAGGACAAGACATATGAGATGTCTTTAGGAGTTTATAATTGAAAATAGATTGACAGCCAAAGCATTGCATTCCCAAGTAATCCTTCCTGGCTTTGTTGGTTTTTTTTCTGATGGCTTCCAGATGTTTCACCAGCTGATTTCAGGGTGGAGCACTGGCTCTGTGGTTCAGAAGGACTCCCCAGGTCATTTCTGCAGTTCACATTGCCAGCCCTCTGTTCACTGGGTGCTGATGTCAAGGTTTGTACCCGGGATTTGCATTCCTGCTTTCACAGGGATGAAAGAGATGTGGAGCCCAGGCCACGGAATTTCCATTCCCTCCTTGGTTATCCAAGGGTGTGACTTCACAAGGGACCCTCTCTGATTTATGAGAAGGGCAGCCTTGTCCTCATCAGTAGCCTCACTGCCAGGAGATCACCTCCCTCATCTCAAAGCCAACAAGTTTCTTTTCTTGTTTCTGCAAACTGATCTGATTCAGCCCATGGCTGCAAAAATCTGTACTGGATGCAATGAAAATAGTGGGAGGACACAGCCAAGAGAGGAGAGACAAGGTGAGGAATCAAATTAAACTACACCTCTAAGTGCCACTAATAAAATTAACATTATTGGCAGGTTTAAAAGCAGTTGTTCTGATGAGTTGCTCCTAAATCCTTGAATAGGAAACTAGGAATTGGAAAAAAAATTAACAAGAGGCTAATGTAATTAACTATTTAATTCCTCGTAATTGTGTTCTGAAAACCACTATCTTAGGTCCAAGCTACAAGTAGACAAAAAAAGGAAAGGTGGTGTAAAGTGTATGTCACTTCTTTTTGGAGAGCTCATTGTATGAAATATGTATTTTGTTTAGGATTTCATTCCAAAGAGGGAACAGAACTTTCTCCACGTTGTAAAAAGCAGTCTTTTCTTTTGGAACTCTTGAGAGTTTTGTCTCAGCAAGTATTTCTGTTGCAATCTGGATTTCATTTATCTCAAACTTGCCTCTCTGCAGACAAGTCACCATTCCCTCAGGTCAGCTCTGTATCCCAAGGGATGACCAGTGCAGCTCTGCAAGCAGGTCAATGGCAGTGTTCCCATTCATGATCACAGTTCTTTGGTTTTTTGGTGTTTTTTTTTTTTGCCTAATCTAATGACAAACAGCTCAGATGAAGAAAGCATTGACTGAGGAGGGTTTGGAGGAGCCCTGCATGAAGTGATGTAGGTCTCCTAAAAATACATCCTGTTTCTTTCATCTGCAAATCTTCAAAAATCTGCAAAATCTGCAAAAAGAGGCAGGGTAGGAAGGGGGCTGCCTCAGAATGCCTGGGAGTGGAGGGAAAAGCAAAACCTGGCACATGTAAAGAACTAGGAAGTGTGGCAAAGATTTGGGAATGTCACTTGCCATATGTGCCTGCCAAGTAAAGAAATGCAGCAAAGTGTCTCTGCCTTGTTAGCCATGGGGTTTTTTTAGGACAAGTATCTTCATTGTATTTCTTCTGGTGCTTTTGTGTTTTCAGCCACGTGGAGTTTTTATTATTCTTGTTTTAGAAAATCAGTTATGAAGCCCATTGCCCTCACTGTTTACTTGTCTCCTTCCTTAGCAGACACAAATGCAGGTAACTATGGAGCAAACAATGGTCATTTCACTGGAATATCATCAGAATTTCCACCCTGGCTGCAGATGCCTTCAGGTCTCGTGGCCAAGCAAAATAGCCTAAGTTTTTGCAGCAACAAAATGGATCAAAAGGCCTCTCTTCTCAAGCTCACAGCTATTAGATAATCTAAGCAGCTTCTCCCATGTAATTTTTTTCAGTCTGTGACAAGCACAACATCCTCAGACTGGCAGAGGGTAAAAAAACTAACAAACCTATCCTGCACATCCAACCCAATTCTTTCTGAGGCCAAAAAGATGTAAAGATTAGTGTCAGGGATCCCAGCCAGGAACCTGTCTTCATCTTGTGCCCAGAATTGCCTGAAGAGCTGAAGGTGTTGCTTCTTGAGAAGGTTGGGCTCTTGTTTGCCCTAAGAATATTTCTGAATGGGGCTGTAACTCCCTGTTCTGTTCAACTGGGCAAGGCTGCCTGCCCAGCCTTCCTTCCCATGCTGTGTTTTCTCTTTCTTTTTTTTTTTCCTTTCTTTTTTATCTCCCTCCCCCTCCCAGTTATTGTTCTATTTTTGCACTGCCTGGGTAGCCTTGTAGAGCTTTGTCTGCAACAACCTGTTTGGTTTAACTCAAATGTTCACTAGATGTGCACAGGTTTCCCTGATAAAATACCAAATTGGACACACCATAGGGAGGGCCTTGCACATTCAGCTGTTAAAATACCCTTAGAAAGAAGACAACGTCTCAAGTGTTTGCACTCCTTTTTCCCTTTAAATTAATCAGCTCAATTAATGATCAGTGTGTGTTAATAGGCAATAAATTGAACAAAATAAAAATTCCCTGGGTCAAGGCTTTTGCCTGTGATCTTGCTGCAGGACCAGGAATACTCAGGTGAAATGGAAGAATGAAAGGTCGAAAGAAAAGCTTTCAGTAGGAGCCTTGGGTCCAAACTAAAGAATACAGGAGAGCAAGGAAATGAGGCAAGGGTGGTTATGGGGATTATTACTTTGTCTAGACCATGTATTTCTTGGCTAGGGCCAGGAAAAGCAGGAGTCCTGCAAGATTCATGTGGCATTTCTGGGTATGTGCCCGTGTGACTGCACCCACAGGTTTACACCTATAATCCATCCAAAAAGTAACTGTAAGCCAAACAAAAGCCAAACACCACCCAGCTCACTCATGTGCCTGAGGTTGGAGTGTGTTTAGATCACTGCAGAGCTGGGAGCTGGCAGGTGATGCCAGTGCAGCAGATCACCATTTCAGTGGTGTGATACCTCAGAAAGAGAAGTCTGTTGTCCAGCTCTGAGCTTTCTCTACTTCCAGTCACTGCATCCTGTAGAACTATTTGCTACTAGGACTGGATCCTTGTGGGTCCCTTCCAGCTCGGAATATTCTGGGATTAGTTTAATTATCCATCTGGTCTCCCAAGTCAGTTCTGTGTGGAGCTTGGTAAGAGCTGGTCATCAGGTCTCCTCCAGTGTGATGGAATGAGGGCAGGCTTCCCAGTCCTCAAGTCACCCATTTTATCCTCGTACCTTATTTTGGCTGCTTTGAAACGTGGTCTGGGATGAACTGCTGCCTTGTAACTGGGAAGAAGGGAAGTTGAGAGACAATGATCTTTGAACCTTTTCATTTTTGCCATTGTATTTGTCTTTTCCTGGGGGCTGGGTATTTGGAAAACACCAGACTCAGGTTAGAAATATCCATGGTTCTTAGACTTACTTGCGTCCTACAACGCAGGTATGTTTTTCTGAGGACATTTTTAGAAGTGGGTAGGCTTTTCCTCCAAGAACTTGGAGCTGTCTGTGTCTATTTAGTGCCTTAAAATGGTCCTTCGCAGCACTTGAGCGGAATATTTTTGGGAAAGGCTAATCAAATCAGCTGCTTTTGGCACTAAACCTCAGTGCTTTGAATTATCCCTTCCCCCAGCAGGAAATGCAGCCTCTGTTATTCAGTAGCTGCACAGGCAGCACAAGCATTACTCCAAATAGGAAAGCCTGGAGAAGCTGGTGTGAGTTTTCCCCTCTGGATACCTGTGCATGGCATGGGGCAGTGCTGAGCCAAGGCATTCCTATTTCCATGCAGGGGCCCACTGCAGTCAGTGATTCTGTGTTTATAAACTCTTTGAGGCATCAAGTCCACCTCCTTGGCTGTTAAAATATAGAGAGACCTCACTGCAGCCTAGGCTGAAGCAAGACTGATTTTTAGACATGTTCACAACGATGCAGCTGGGCTTCATCCTTCTGGATTCTTCTACACGGGCATGTTTTTCTGTCTGTCAGTGTGACCTACAACAGAAACCCACTGAAGCAACTGCAGAGCACGAGAACATTGGAAATATGTCAAATAATACATTTCTATCCTAAAGCTTTGACACATCACGTGGTGTGTATTTGAAAAATGAGGTGTTGGGGTTTTAAGGCTTGTTTAAGTTAAACTGCTGGGAGAAAGAAGAAAGGAGTAGAGAATGAAGAATTAAAATTGGCTGTTTTTGGAGCTCTCCTGAGCTGGAATGAGTATCAGCAGTATGATACCTGGAGTACAGAATTGCCATGATCTTATTGAAGTAGAGGAGCTTCACCCAAAACCTCTTGAAAATGTCACAGAAGTCGCATTTCCTATTCTGGTGTGTTGTCATGAGTGTGTCCTAGATGCAGAAATTGTATTTGATCTCTGTTTTCTGTGCAGAGTCACTGTGGTGGGAGTAGGATCAGTCAGATATTTTGCTCTGTGCTCTGTCTGTCTGTCTGCACCTCCCTCTCTCACACTCTCTTTAATCTCTCTGAGCAATTTTCTCTCCTCCTGCAGGGGCGACTGAAATGATCCTTTGAAGCAACGCAGCTTTGACGTTTGGAAAAAAGATAAATTCAAAACCGAAAGAATGCTCTAATTAAGCAAAACATCAGTTAAAGCTCAAGCAAAAAATCTAAGATTATCATCAGTTCTTTCATGTAGGCTTGAAAACTGCTCAGTGTTAGCAGAGGGGCTCATTAGAGGGTGCTTGCACACGGTCCAGATGATGGAGCAGAGACACCCATGAGTGATGTGCAAGATTGGATGGAGGGCAATTAAATATCCACCACCCTTCACATAACACGTGTTGTGATCTACTGCCTTAGTTCAGGAAAAGAAAGAGAACTTTCGTCTACATTGGGGCCATAAAACATTGTGTCAGAAGGGGCTTTGTATGGTTTTAGAGTGAAAATGGGCTAAAAGTGGTGTATGCTCTGAGAACTGAGCCCTCTGGGTCCACGTGCTTGCACATGTGTGTGCTTAGACATACCAGTGTGATTTAACAAATATATGGCAAGTTTCAGAAAAAGATCTTCTCAAGGCTGTGGTCTTTTGTTCTTCCACAGCGTTGCCCCCTTTGTAGGTGTGTGGCAGGTGGAGGGAGTTCTGAAAGCACAAACTTCACCTGCTTTTTCCTGTCTTATGGCCACCTGGTATAAAAAGCTGAATTTGGCTGTTTTGAGTGGTTCTGCACACAGGATTCCCACAGCTCATTGCTCCAGTTGTGGGCAAGGCAGTGATAACTTTATATTGTGCAAACGACGCACAGTTTAACGGGGAGATGTCCTGAGTTTAACTTTGGGGAGGGTGTCAGGGCCAGCAGGTTCAGCCCTGCAGTGCCTGAGCCAGCCAGTTCACAGAATCCACTTCATACCAGTAGTGAGATACAGTTAAAAAATGAATAATTGTGGCGTGCCCACACACCGCCCTTCGAGAAGCTGCTTAAGTGGAATGATATAAATCATTCGCATTGTTTTACTCACTTTCCTCTTCTTTTCTGCTGAGTGAGGAATAATTTTCTGCAGTGAGGTTGTGCACTGCTGAGTTGGGTTTTTTCCCAGATGCTTTCTTAATTCATTTAGTGTTGTTGGGTGAAAATGCTGGAGGAGCAAGGTGGGTGGAACTCACAAGAGCCCCCCATTTCAGCCCCCCTCTGAGTTCTGGGTGTGCCCAATTCCTGCCATGGGTGGTCTTCATTCAGTCATAGGGGTTTTTTTTTTGCTCTGGGGCTGCACACAGCTAAATGCATCCTTAAAAATATGACCACAGTGGGAAAGCTGCACAGCCCCAGGAGGAACAATGGATTAAATGGACCCAGAGGCAGAAGGTGACAGCACTTTGGCAGGATTAGGAGTTTTACTGCCTGCATTAAAAACGTGCTAGTGCAGGAGGAATAAATTGTGTGGGGGTGGTCCCATGGTGTGAAGAGTTTTGCCTGCAAGAATCTACAGCCTTTACCTTGCAGTGGCCATTTGGGGCTGGGGAACAGCTTCTACCCACTTTGCAGTTGTCCTGGTGGTGCTCCAGAAATCTCCACAGTGCAGCTGAGATGTAGATGCCTGGGTGGGAATTATTTCCTCAGGCACAGGTTAAATAAAAGTAGTTTTGGGGGAAAAAAATGTGCTCTGAAGTACTAATATCTTGAATTGCTAGCAGAACAAGGAAGAGCCTGTTCTTTACTCCTTCAGTCACCAGGCTGTTGCTGACAATGGTTTTGGCATGCACAGCACACACACAATGACTGCCCATACATTTATGCAGCCTCCTGTGTGATCCTGCAGCCTTCTCTGATGCCCAATGTGACAGAAAATAAGATCTAATAGAGTAATTCTTGTGTTCCTTTACTTCCAAATACATGTATTTTAGTTTTCCATCACTCTCCCAGAACATTTGCTGGCAGCAGATATGGTGATACCCTTTTAAAGCTGACTCCTCTGAAAGCTTCCATCAGACCTGACGAGGAGTCTGTTCCCTACAGATATTTGTTGGGGCTTCTTGGCTAGAGCATCTTCCCAATCTTTTGACAAATTCAATGTCTCAACACTGTGAATCTCACACCCACCACCCCCAAAATACTGTCAGAGCAAGTGGCTTTCTTTAGAAATGTCCTCTTTCCAAGTTTGGGATGCTGAAAGTTCCCCTTCAGATTGACAAAGTCTAGCTTGTGGGAGGATCTGGTGATGTCCTCTCTTCTTATCTCCATCTGCAGCATAGCAGTTGTTCCTGCCCTGCACCCCTCCTGCCTGCCTGTGTGTGTTAATGGGGCTGGAAAGGCAGTTTCTTGGGGCTGGTCCTGGGAGCAGGACCTTGTGCTGGGGCACCTGCAAAGGCTGGGAAGTGAAGTTGTGTCACCTGGTGATCAGAGTGACAGATATTAATTGCCATCTGCTGATAACAGTGACAGCTCTCTGTGACATGGCATCTGCTTGGCTCTGCGGATTCTCCCCCTGTGAGGAGAGAGTAGCTGGGTGAAGAGCTCTCTGGAAGGAGGGGGGATGCTCCTTCCCTTAGGGAGCAACTGAATGTGCCCAAGGGAAAGAGAGATTTGGCTTCTGGGGTGGATCAGAGGAAGCAGCAGCGAGGCAGCAGCTTGAGCACAGGGAGGACACCAAAGGGCTCTGCTGATGGGAGAGAAAATGTCTTAGAGCTGAGTGTGCATTGTTGCAACCCACCAAAAAAAACTCCCAAATAAAGCTTGAGAGTCTGCCTTGCTTGGATACAATGTGCAGGGGGAGATTTGTTCATAAACCTTTGAAATAAGTCCTCTGTCCAAGTGACTCCTGGTCACTTTGGCGTCTTCTGAGCTAAAAAGGCAACAAATCAGGTTTTTGGTGTAATAAAGACTGGCTTTTCCCAAATTTGAATGCCTTTTAGGTTGTCTTTGAGGAGCTCCCTGTGAAAGAAAAAGTCAATAGATCTGTATCAAGGTCTGGGCTAGTCTGGGATCCCATCACATGGTCCTGTGGTTTTCATAAAATGAATTAGCAATCTGAGCCCACTGAATCAGTTGTAGTAGTAAATGACACCTTGTTCTCACGTTACCAGACTCCACAGAAAATCCTGGGACTGAATCATTAGATCCCCACGAATATAAGGTGCTTTTCCATCCCTATTGCTTGGGGAGAAGGAGGGGGAGTGTTTTCTACCCAGTGTTCACAAACGTGCTGGTGTCCATTAAATCCCCCCTGTCCACGTGAGAAAGAAGCACAGTAAAAGGGAAGTAGGTACTTCCCACAAGCAAAAAAAAAAAGGCATTAAGGGTACACAGCTGAGCTTGAAAAAATGTTATACAATATCACTTTGAAACCCTTCAGTGGGTTTGCAGCTGGTCTAACCAGTCTTCTACATCATGGAATCTTCCCCTACATATTATTCATTAAACAAAGGTATTTATTAGAGCAGCACATGGCACAGATAACATCTCTAGCATGGGGGGTGGGGGAGCTCTAAATATTCCTTGGAGCACACCTTGATTTGGTGTGAAGGGCAGGTTGTGCTCCTTCAGTGGCAGGGACAATGTATTCCTGAGGAGAACACGCAGATTTTCCACTGCTGGAGGAGTTGGGAGCCAGCAAATGCCCTAAAACTGCTTCCACCCACCCCACCCATCCTTGGCTGTTGCTCTCAGTGTGCTTTTCCACCTCATTTTTCGGCGTGTTCCAGTTTGGGGTTTTGTTCAGCAGCAAAAGGAGGTTGAAAAACTTGGTTTGGATGAAAGCAGGAAGGGTTATTACACCTGCAGGCTTGTGTGCTTTGGGTGCCTGATGATGGACAGCCTGCAGCACAGGACTTTTCCAAAGGAACTGAGTGGCATAGGCAGTGTTCCTGAGGCACACGGGCCTTTCCTCCAGCTGTTTGCAGAGCTCGGGCATTTTTCTGTGCTGATAAATGTTTTTCTCTTTTAAACGTCCTTGAACTGACTCTCTTCAAGGTATAAGCAAGAAAAAGTCCTTAACAACTGTACACTGCTCCCTGACTGAGGTTATTTCTCTCACACAGAGCTGTTCTTTGCCAGTGTCCTGGTGTTTGATCAGGCAGCATGTTTTGCTCATGGCAGCAAAACTGTCCTTTAGGCAGGAATGCCACGTAACTATCTATATATGTACTTATCCACATGGATGCACCACTAAACCTCTTGAAAGTAGAAAACTTGCAGACTTTGGATGCTGCCTAAATGTTGAGCTACCTGCTGACATTGCTTTGTACAAATCCCAGACTCTTCAGCCATTCCCTGAGAGAGGTGATGCTCGGGAGCAGCTGGAATTTTCTCAGTCTGCCTTTACTGCTCCTCTCCCTCACGGTGAACTGTTCAAAGGTGTCTGTACTGATGCCTCACTGCTTTTTGTGGGCAGTAGAGGGCCAGCAGCTTAAACTCGGAGAGCTTCTAACCCTCAAATATATAAGATTTGAGTTGATCTGTATCTGCTGTTGGAGAAAGGTGAGCTGCAGGTGCTGCTGCAAACAAGTGTTAGCCAAAGAATAAGTGAGGTGGAGTGGTCTAAACAGTCCTGGGCAGCCAGTCATCGGGCAAGTAAAGTATCTGGATACATGAAGAGAGATCAAACACTTTTATTTTTTTATTGGGAAACAGCAGTGGCTGTGCAAAGACAAATAGGATACACTGTTGGAATCTTACAGAAATTTCAAATCTCTTTATGGTAGTTTTTTTTTGAAGAGCTGTTGCAACAGTGGGTATAAGGGAGCAAATATGTGAATTTATAACTTTATTACTTTTAGTCCAGCATCAGAGTCATAATGTTATTTATTAAAGTCATTTCCATGTATGGATATTGAGGAAGATATTATTCCCTACAGCATTACTAATGTGCTGCTATTAACACTTAAAATCTATTATATAGGGCTGCTGTGAGTTTGATCTTCAGGGTATTAAAAACTGTACTTTAAAAAGAAAGAGACTCTCTCAAGGAAGAGAGTATGTAATAAACTCAGCAGTGTAATAAACAAACTGTTTATAGAAACAAATCAGAAAATATAAACTGAAAAATATCAAAATGAAAATATTTTTGTAAAAAGCTGAAATCCCTGCAAATTATATGTGTGGGCTCTTTAGCCAGAGACATCTCATCTTGACAAAGACCATTAGCACTTCAACTTTTAATCATATGAGGTGCAAGGATCCCTTTTGCAATTGGGGAAATGCAGCCAGCCCTGGCATGGAGTGTGGCAACCACTAAGTAGCAAGGCAAACAGCAGTCCCAATTGATTCATCACCCAAAATCTAGGAAAGGATGGCCAGAGAAGTCCTATAACCCAATTCCCTGATCTGCGTGAAAAGTCTCAGCCTGGGTTTCTGATATTTGAAAATTACCCAGCCCTGGTTAGTTCACAAGAGAAGATGAACACAGGAGGAAGGATCATCTCCTGCTGTACTTCCATGTAACTCATCAGAACACTTGGAGATATCCTGAGGCTGGAAAGTTCTGGGACCTCTGAGAAGCAACATGAGATGGTACTTCCCTGATTTGCTACGTGCCCTTCATCAGCTCATACCTGCTTTTACACCTCTCCTGTTGTAAGTGCCCTTAGGTGTATTTTGGTGTTTTACCCATTTTGCCAAATAGTTATCAGCATCTCAACTGGATGCTTTGAGAGAGCCAATTAATTAACATTAGTGAAGCATTTGGTATTCTTGGATAAAAGACATTACAGAAAAACAAATTATTACCCCTTCTGTTGCAAATCAAGATTTCCACTCTGTTCCTAAACACTTGTATTATCTAAGGCTGATAGCTAAAACCAACAGCTCATAAAAAAAAGAAGTAGTAAGATACAGTTGCCTGAGGGCATCTTTAATTAGAGAAGATCTTTCCTTTTCAGATGAAAAGACATCTACAGTGAACAATTTCACCAGCCAAGAAACAATAAAGAAAAGGCTTCCCATGATAAGTTAAATAGGAGCTAATTACTTTGTGGATAGAGGAGGGAAGAAGCCTGAGATGAGCATCCCACTTGTAAGCCACTCAGGTTATGAAGGAAGCCAAAGACCTACAGCTCCACTAAGAACCAGAAGTTAGAGGTCTTTATCTCAGCTGTGCTACAGTTGAGGAAGTTATTTAATCACTTGGCTTCCCAGGTGGGTTTCCTTTTCCACTGTCTGCAACTGTGCCTTTGTAGCACAAACCCTGTTTAAAATGGTGTGATTGTGGTTCCTCTTCACTTCCCCTGAGCTTCCCATCCTCAGCTCCTCTGCCAAGAGCCCCTGGTGCCACTTGGGGACATGGAGCAGCAGGGATGTGTAAAACAAGTGTGCACACAAGCCCAGCAAAGTAAATCCAGCCTCCTGTTAATTTTAACCAGCTGGTGAAAACTGAGCTGTCTCTGCTCTTGTCCCTTCATTGTTTAGAAAAAGGACTGGTTGTGAGTTCCTGTTCTTGCAGATGGAGGGACATGTGTGCCTGCAGTAATGTCTGTGGAATGAGGCTGCCTGGAGTGGCCGTGCTGTGGCTCACAGAGGACACTCTGGCAGGGAGTGCTGGGAGTTTTCCACAGCCTTTACCCGCTATCAGGACATCAACCTTTTCCCATGAACTCATCCTTTCTGCCGCTCTGTGGTTTCCTGTGCTTGTTCTGGGGCGAATTTCCTTCCATCCACAACTTTGTCGTGCAGTTTTTACTTCAGGAGGCCGGAGGTTTGCCTTGATTTGGTAGCTGTGAACTGCTGAGGACACACAAAAAAGCACTCATATCTATCACCTTACCTTTCCCAAAGCCCTACGTATTCTTTCTGCTGCCACAGCTGAGACATCTGAAAAATGTGCCAGTTCAGCTTATCAGGCACCAGGAAATATTTGCTGAAAACTAATTTTACCAGTCTCCTATTGCTTTGGCAGCCTGAGAGTGTGAGCACCAGGGTCTCCAACAACACGTGGAGGACCAGGTTTCTTGCAGAGCTGCCTTGGAGCTTGGCAGCCTGGCTGAGCACAACTTCTGGAGGTGCTCTCACTGCTCACCTCAGCCTTTACTGTGCCACTCAGGATCAGATCCGAGCAGAAGACGTGAGTCTTTTTCTGATGCCACTGGATTCCTCTGGCTGTTAGCAAATTATTCTGACTGATGTGACTCCATCTGGCACCAGGATTAATTTGAATCCTGTGGAGTTTTGTGCTGTTGTGAAAACTTAGCTTAACTAAATATTTCTCACAGCAAGGTACTGTAGTGGGGTGATATTTCACTTACCCAGCATAATGTGCAAATTAATCCTGGAAAATGAGGCTCTGATCCTGCAAGAGGTTCCTAAGAGAAGTTTTGTTTTCCATGCTAGTTCTGATGGAAGCCAGCTGGGCTGTGGAGAGGTGCAGAGAGGTTGCTCATTCAGCTGTGGCTATGATCCTGGTAGTCAGCATTAGAATTAATTGGAAGTACCAATTTCTCTCATTTTTATGCTTTTTTTGTAGTTTTTAAAGCAAAGCTTTTGGAAAACTTCCAGAGAGAATGTAACCTGCACATCTCTGCTTTGTTGAATAAACAAATGAATGTATTTGAGGCTTGTGATGACAAATTCAGATACCAGTTCCTACTAAAAAAAGCCTCTCTCAATAGTGATTCTGTAACACTTGTGGATCAAAGACTCAACTCAGGTTCCTTTGCGTGTTACATAATTGTGTTTTAATCATTTGGTTTAGATTTTTAAAACAGACACAACTTAAAAGAAAACAGTGATGAAAATGTCTCTTCCAAGGGCTTTAGTTTGTCCTCTGGACCTACTGTTGGAAAAAAAATGCCAGATCTGGAGAAGAAACTGCTCCCTGATTCTAAGATTAACTCTTCTTTGCATTCAGGGACAAGGGCAGTCAGGGACATTCCTTTCATTCCTCCACAAAGACTAGAAGGGCAAACTTGTGTTCTCCAGATTTCTGGGTCAGTGAAGCTGATGAAAAATCGTGGCTTTTTTAATGCTGGATTATATCTTTATAGGCTACATGACTCTTGGCCTACTTAGTCACGAACTTGGTGGTTTCACCATTTAATCACAAAAGGCACCATGAATTCAGCAGGTATGACAATGACCCAGTGACAACTCACACACTGCTGCTGTTCTCTTTGCAGTCAGAAAATAAGACACCAGGGCACTTTGTTGCACTTCAACAGCAATTATTTCACCTGAAGGCTGCCAAGGAGGACTCCTTTGTAGAATCCTTACTTCTCTTCATCTCCTCTTCATTCCTTCACCAGTGCCACCAATTCAAAGTCATTATAGTTTGAACATAAACTAGATCAAGTCATTATAGTATGTCACTGATGTCCAGCTTCCTCTGGAAGGGGAAGGCTGTGAAGCACAGGCAGCCCCTTCTGAGATCAGGAGACTCCATGTGTTGAAGCCTATGGCACTGTGACATGAAATTGTGTCATTAACACCAAACATTTGAGCTTTCTTGGCACTGTCACTCCCTCAGGCAGGTGGGAAACCAAAGCAATGTGCCTGCCAGATACCCCAACCGAGCTATGATTTGATGTGGCTGGAACTCGAGGTGGAACTGATTTGTGTAAAGCTTCCTTTGGTTTGAATCCCTGTGGGGTGTACTTAAAATCCCGTAAATCAGAGCAAATCTATGAACTACAGCTCTGGCAAAAGCACAAGTTTTTGCTGTGGATCTCCCCACACACAGGTCCATGTGCTGACAGAAGAAGGGGTGATGCTTCCCAGTGGCCTTCCAGCTCCTCTGGCACTGGAGCAGCTGGAGCAGCAACGTGTCTCCTTGAGTCACACCACCTTTGCTGGACCTTTGTGTGGATGTGCTCCTGCTCCACCTGCACCTTCCTGGTAGGCATGACGTGTGTGTGTGGCTGCCTGCCCGCTCCTCCCTTGTTTCCCTGGCTGCAGCAGGGAAAGGGCCCCTCAGCTGGGCTGTAAGAAAGATATTATCAAACTATTAGAGAGTGCCCAAAGGAGGGCAATGAAGGTGGTGAGGGAAGCTGTGTGAGGAGTATGAGGAGCTGTATGGTGTGTTCAGCTGGAGCAGAGGAGACTGAGGGGAGACCTCAGTGCAGTTCCAATTCCTGGGCAGGGGCAGAGGAGGGGCAGGGACTGAGCTCTGCTCTGGGGGGACCAGGGACAGCACCCAGGGAATGGCTGGAGCTGTGTCAGGGCAGGCTCAGGGTGGATCTCAGGCAAAGGTTCTTCCCCCAGAGGCTGGTTGGCACTGCCCAGGCTCCCCAGGGCAGTGGGCACAGCCCCAAGGCTGCCAGAGCTCCAGGAGGGTTTGGATGATCCTCTGGGGCACAGGATGTGATTCCTGGGGCTGGTCCTGTGCAGGGCCAGGAGTTGGACTCGATGAACCTTGTGGGTCCCTTCCAGCTCAGCACATCCCGTGATTCTGTGACAAGCCGGGGCTCCCCGACAATGCCGGGCCGGGCACAGCCCCCGCTGCCGGCCGCGGGTGCCCGGGCGTGCCGTGCCGGGCGGGGCCGGGCAGATTGGGGATGTCTGCGGTGCTGCTGTATCGGCGGGTCCCTCCCCGTGCCCCTCCCGGCGGCGGGGGCGTCCCCGGCCCGCCCGTCCCCGCCCCGCCGGCGCGGCTGCCGCGCTCAGCATCGCCGGAGCCCCGAGCAGCGCTCCCGGCCCGGGGACACGGCTCGGCAGGGCAGGGCAGGGCAGGGCCCCCGGCGGCCCCCGCACCCTCCCGGGCCGTCAGGAGGGCGCTCCGGCTCCTGCCCCGGCGGCGCTGCCCGGGGTCGTGCGCGGTGAGTGGGGCTCGGGGGGAAGCGGGCGATGGCACCGCCGGCTCTGCGAGCCCCGCACAGCTGGGGGAGGCAAAGAGGGGCTGACCCTGTGCCCCTCCCCGCCGGGCACGGGCTCGGGGAGCGGCCCCGGGGACCTCCCGGTGGTCGGGGTGGGCTCAGGGGGCTCCGGCTTTGTTCGCGGCGGCGGAGCGCAGCCCTGGCAGCGCTCCCGTGGTCCCCGGGGATGCTGGAGCTCGGGCGCGCAGGTTCTGCTCCCTGCGTGAATATTCAGTCGGTGTTTGTGCAGACGCTGCTCTCCTTCTCTTCCAGTCTGAAATAGCGATCTCAGGTAGCTGGAGTTGGCTCCCGATGTGATTCCCGGGGGCTGGGAGCTGTAAGCCTTGTTCGCGCAAGTAAGACCTCTGTGCCTGAGCGAGATGGTTTTTGCAGGATGATTTTGCATGTTTCCACCCTGGAGTGCACGATCTCCGACAGCTCCTGCAGGAGATGGGCTTGTCCCTCTCTCTGTGTGTGCGTGTGTGCGGTCCCTGTTAATTTTGGCAGCTCGTAAGCGATCGTTGGTAAAGGTCCGGCGTCTTCGTATTCTTCAGGAATACATTAAAGTGGATGTGTGCCAGTGTTTTGATATTGTAAAAGCCACAAGAGCCTTAGAGAAAGGTTCGAGGAAATGATTTAGCTCTTCTGATGTTCATCGTTTCCAGGCAGTGTACTTGTAGGCATCTCACGGTAAATTGCAGGAAACAATGTGTTTACTAACACGTTGATGAATAATGGAAAGACAGGTCTAAAGCTAAATGTCGGTGCTTCATTTAAAATAAATACTTGTAATTTGTTCTGTCTCACGCACCTATTAGCTTTTAGGGAAAAGACGACTATTAGGTGGTGATTGGGCAGCTTTCTTACCACTTGAATAAAGTAAGTAGTTCAGTATAGGAGAGCTGTAGGATAATGGACCCACCTGGCATCTAGTGCAGAGTTGGATGTGGAGTTGTGGTGCTGCCTGGCAAAACTGTTCTTTGTAACTTCTGTAGCCAAAGTGGACGGAAAACTTTGTTCTGGGAGTCAGGTGAATACTCTTGATTCTTCTGGGATAGGCAAGTAATATGGGACTTACTATGGAACACATATGGACAGGGGTTTCATATTTATAGCATACACCATTGATTGAATGACTTAATACTTCATCCTTTCTCATCGGTAATCTAATTAGGGGAAGACTCTGGAAGGAATATGGAATTAAGACACATTCCCATTGGATGCACAGTAAGAAAGACATTACAGAGCAGACAGTGTAAGAGGAGTTTCCAGAAGTACTTGCTCATCACCCGAGACAGAGCCAGGTTTCAAACACTCCAGAGAAAATTGCTGGATTTTCAGGCCTTTCTTTTCAGTTTTCAAAGTCTTATATCCAGAGTGCTTTGGGGGACAGTAAGGGAGACATATCTGTGTAACCCAAGGTCTGAATCTTCAGTGCTTAAGATCAAGCCCTGAGCACTTAAAAAACTCTGAGCCTTGGGTTGCAGTCAGACCTCCTGCCACTTCCATTCTGGAGGTATTTCCTTTTAATTTTTACAACAGATAGAATTATAGTTGTAAATTCTAGCTGCAATAAAGCATGCCAGTAAAATTGCTTTAATTTTTTTTTCAATATAGAAGCCATCAGGATTAATGAACAGCTCTGTAAATGCATATGAAAAAAATGCATGATCAGTAACAGAACTCAATGTGGCACCTAATTTCAGAACAAAAGTGATAGGTAGTGGCTAAAAATAGTATTTCCTCTTTCAACAATAGAGTTAAATACTGCAATGGATGTAAACTGCAACAAGGTGGATGGGTCCAGAGCTGGAGGTTTGATCACTTGTGCCTGCTGACCGTTCGACCTGCTTCTTTATGATCCTTTAAAGTATCACTCTTGTATGTGTGTTTGGTAATAAACCACAAATGCAACCCAAAAAGCTGGTGTTTAAAGGGAGGACTGGAGGTTCTGCTGCTGCAGCACGGAGGCACTGTAATTTCTAGAATGTGTTCTGATGCCGTGGAGCTCAGCACAAACTGCTGAGCCGTGCCCGGGTCTGCGCGAGCGGCTGGTCCCACGTGTGGGCAACAACAGCATCCTCCCACCAGCTGGAAAACCAGGAGCTCTGGTTCTGATCCCTGAGCCTGTTTGAAGTGGTCCAACGTCACTGCTCGAGAGATGCCTGTAATAAGGTCAGTGAAAAACTCGCCTCTCCAACAGCCCTGTCACAGCCTCTCAAGGAACTGTTGAGTTATGAGAGCTGGTAGTTATCTGCTTTCATCTGTGGCCCGGGACTCATTGACACTGAGCACAAAGAGCAGGAGCAGATGACAAATCCTTGGCCAGCAGCACATCCTCTGCGAGGTGTTTGCTTCTCCCCTGGTTCCTCAGGATACCACTGGCAAGTTTGGGGTGTGGATAGAACAGTGATTAATTATCTAGTGCTCATTTAGCCCTTGGAAGATGGAAAATACTAGGTGGGGATGATTTGAATCAAGTGCTGTTATTCCCTGCTATTAAAGAAATTGCTTGCCTGCTCTGCGTCTCAGGTTGGAGTCGTAGGCGATTTTAAAGCATTATTTAAACCGTGGTTTAGGTTTGTTTAGATTTGTTTTAGCAGAGGGGCCTGGGAAAGTCTTTCTGTAGGAAAAAATAATAGGTAAAGATTTTCTTGTTTCAGCCTTGTTCTTTTTTTTAGTAGTTGCAAGATCTCTGTGTTAGGGAAGGAGGAAAAGGGAGTTGAATGGAACCGAGAGGGGAGCTGTTGTGTGAGGTAAAATTCTGATATTGTTCTCACATGCCACCCTGCAAATACATTTGCATTTAAAATTTCCAGGCGAGCCGAAGCGTAGGACCGGTGCAGAATGCTAAACAAAACCTGACAGCTAACTCTGAAAACACCACACAGCCGGGCTGGGCATTCCTTTGCTTGGACAATTGAGTTGGAAATCTGTTTCTTTTAATGATTATGGATCTGAAACAAAGACAGAGTCTGACAAAAATGAGATGTCAGTTCTATTCTGAGCTGTTTTCAGTGGCAAGATGTTTACTTTCTGTCACGTTTCCCTGTGACTGTTTGAAAACTCCCAGGAACTGTAAACCCCAAACCCCTTTCTGCCCATCAGATAGCCACAATATCCTCCTTTGTGTCCCTCAGGCTGAAATTCAATCTGCTTGGGAGGCCGAGGAGTGGTTTGGGGCACAGTGGTGATCCCAGAGGTGTTGGATATCACCACAGAGGTACCCTTATGTTGATGGTGCGAGCAGACAAAGCAGCAGCTCTTTTGGGGAATGTGGTGAAGCTTCTCCTGTACCAGAGTAAAGCATTTCTGCTCGGGGTGGTGAAGCTTCTCCTGTACCAGAGTAAAGCATTTCTGCTCGGGGTGGTGTGATAGAGGAGCTGGGGCGATGCCAACTGAGGAGGGAACAAAGCTCAGTGGGTTTTACCTTTTCATGTGTGAAACTCGTGTGTCTGCAGTTATTGGCAATAAGCTGTCCCTGGGCAGGCAGAGCACTGGTGCAGAACAATCTGAGGAGACTGAGGAGTGGGACTGGGAAAGGCAAATGAATGATGGGTTAAGGTGTGAACGGGGTGTGAAGGAGCACCCCCAGTCACAGGGCTGGAACAAATGGAGGGCCCGTGGTCGGGCAGGGCTGCAGGGAAGCAGTGACACCACACAGCTCACTTGGCCGTGATATTCCAGTTAGGAATGGAAGGATAACAAGCTTTATATGTGCAGTGTGGGTGCATCTGGCCCCCCGGCTTAAATATGGGACACCTGCCCTTCCAAAGTTTCTGAGGGAAGGGAAAGAGCTGCTCAGGAGAGCAAAGGGGCATTTCTGGAGAGTGATTAAAAATGCTTAACATAGATAATCTAAGAAGCAAAGACACCAGCACTTTCAGGTGTGGGTGCTCAAAAGATAATCTCTTAGCCTTTGCAAGAGGGTGCAACTAGATTTCACTTAGAGAGGGTAACTTGAACATCAAGACAAGCTGCTTGGAATGAAGCTAAATAATCTTCCCTGAAAAATGCTGGTTGGGTTGTTGGTCAGGGCTGTGTAAAGCTCCCAGAGAGCCCTGGAAGATGTTCTGCAGGGCTGGTGGCTCAGGGTCACGTCTCCCCTGGCCTAGTCCCGGGGGTCAGGGTGGAGGTTTTGGAAACAAGGCTCTGGAGTCAGCAGGGCAGCTCCTCTGCTCAGCTGCCCGCTGTGGTCTGCTGGAAGGGAGTCATTCCCTGCTGCCTCCTGTATGGAAGGAGATGGACTGGATGAAGGAATAAATATTATTCCATCCTTAGCTGCCGATCCAGGAGATATTTGATCACTTATCTTGCTGGCAGCTGACACTTGGGCCATTATAGTTTAAAACAAATGCCGTTCTGATCATGCAGGGAGGGAATATGGGAGTAGGGAAGGGATGGAAGGCACTCCTGGGGTGAGCTCAGCAGGCCAGGCTGGAAATATTGCTGGGTTTGCATTGACTCTGTTAATTTGTGTCCTTGGACCCATGTGGGATTCTCCTCTGGAGGAAAAGTTGGAAAGCAGCAGGCTTGGGGTGTTTTCCTGCTTTACATTCCAGCCATTACTGGTGGGAAAAAAAAATTAATGGATATTCTTGGATATTCTTGCTTCTTCCTTTGCTGACACAACACTGAGTTCTTGCTTAAGTTAAAGGGTTGTGCAGCTCTGCTGAAGTTGTAGGTGATGCATAAAGGGATTGGAAGGGCTGAGGGCCATGATCCAAAATGTGGGAGATGCTGCAGCTTTGGGTCAGGCCCAGCAGGTCTTCAGTCCAAGGTCTCACCTTTGCTTGTGTTTGGAATGAATCACTTTCTTTGGGGTTGAGTTATTTTTTAGAACGTGGTTCCAAGAATATAAAGATGCTGCGATTTTGAACTTAATTGTTTTGTTATGGTGCTGCTGTGTGCTGGTTTTCTGCTTTCATATTCAAGGTGGGTCAGCTCATGAGAAGCCTGATGGGACCCCTGAGTGGTTTGGTGCCATAACGTGCCATCTTTCCTCCACTCGATTTCTCGTTGTATCCCAGAATAAACCAGAGTTATATAAGTTAGACATGCTCTTCCTGCAGAACAGGTGCAGTTATAAGGGCTCCAAGATGGTGTGTTGTTGCTAGATAGGGAGGAGTATTTTTATTCTGACTCACAGTGGCTGCTTTAAAAGTTGGAGACTGTTTGTCTTCAGCATGAATGGTTTATTGGAGGGCAGGCAGGGAAAACATTGAAAAGCATTTACAGAGCTGGCTTAAGGATGAGCCTCTTTTAATTAAGTGTAACTTGAGTCCCAAAATTTCCTCATCTGGTGACTTGGTACAAGATTTTCACTTCCTGTGTTGTCCATTTGATGTGGAGATTTAGAAGAAAAATGTGAAATTTTGTTGTCTTGGTTGCAAAGGAGATCAGAAAGCTGAGAGAAGTTAAGTGATCTTCCAGAAAGTGTGTTAACCCAGCTTGGATGTGCTCATCCAGCCTCTCTGTAATCCAGTACTGCTGGTTTTCCTTTCACCACTATATTAATTTTTCTTTCTGTAAAATATTCTGGTGAGGTTCTCTCCAGGAAGAACAGAGGGCCACTTCTTATTCCTTTGATTATCTACTTATATCCTGATCTGTAGAAATACCAGCAAACTGCATTTGGTGATTTTTCATTGATTACAGTGAGTAAATTAATTTCATATCCAGTTTTCCCTCTAAGAGGAAGCACCCACTGCTGTCTGCATAGGTGTGACTTGGGTTTGTAGCATCAACTAGTTTTTAAAAATATGGGCCCTAAGGATCCTGCACAGAGCCTTGGTGCACCCCTGGCTGCTCTGTGGTGGTGACCACGACTTTGTGCTCGTGGGTTTGTTTGTTTGTTTTGCTGGGGTTTGTGGTTGTTTTCTTTCTCCAAGTTTATTTCCATTTTTGCCCTGGAGGACTAGGCAAAGGCTGCTGTCAGTGGGTTATCAGACTTAACAGATGATTGGTTTGGCTCGGCATGACAAAACCACTCCTCCTAAATAAAGTTCCTGGTATGAATTATCCCGTAGTGTGTCCTATCAGGGAGGTCTGACTCACTCCAAAGTGCCAGGAAAAAGACATTCTTGTAGTAATTCTGGCATCCCTGAAGACAGAAAGTATTGGAAAATTTGAGAGTCTCATAAAATATCCGAGCCAGTTTTGTATAACTGAGAAGCAGCTTGGAAGGTTCAGATAAGAAGCCAGATGTTGGCCCCAGCTAGTGAGATTTGCTTGCATGGCTCACATTTGGCATTACAGCATCCTTCCCAAATTAATTCTGTAATGCGTAATTCCAGCACGAGTCGATTTTCCATTTTATTCTGCATGACTTTTGTTCATTTATCATTATTAAACAATTTCCTGGAGATACTCAGGCTTAAGTGTGTGTTTTGTATGACTACCAGAATTGTCTACAGTTACACAGACAGGAGAGAAAATACTAATCCAGATTAAAAGATGAATTTTTCCCATCTGCAGCACTGTCTATACTTTGTTAGAGTCATCAGGGACTTCTCAGTTTACCTGAATATTTGATTTGAAGAATGATCCCCAGCCAGGAACAAGATGCAAGGTTTATGCTTAGCATCTTCACATACAATAAATTCTTCTGCTGTTTTTAGGGTCAAGTTCTTAACATTGGTAATACACTCCTGGCGTCATCCCTTTTGACTTTTTTTTTTTTACTAGGAAAAGAATATTTATTAGCTGATTTAAATTCAGTTCATTTCCCTTTCATGGAGCTTTTAACAATGTTTAATGAGAGATGCAACTGAATTGCAGATCCTGTTATCTCCCCCTGAATACTGTTGAGGTCTTTCCTAAACTCCCATGAAGGTTTCTTGATCGTTCTCATTTTAATCCCGGCTCTCATAATTATTTTGTAGCACATGGGAAGTTCTAGATGCTAATAGATGCTAATTCTGGTAGCCTTTGTCATGCTTATTTAACAAATAGTTCCAGTCCCTCATTTATCTGCCTTAGTTGTTTAGTGATGATTTTTTTTCTGCCTTTAAGCCCCTGGGTTGAGGCACCAAGACCACCCTGTGTTAGGCAGAGTAGAGACACGAAACTAAGCGCAGACCCTGCCCTGCACGTTAACACTTGCTTTTTATGACTAAATGAGGGGAATTCCTCTTCATTACCTGGTACTCAGACCTCTCCAGACACTCAGTTGTCTCTTTAGCAGCATTTAGAAAGTAAATCTCCAGTTTAGGGGGAAAAAGAACTAAAACTGAGCGCCACTCTTGCCAGAACAATCCTTGTGCTGCTGGAAGCTGTAAGAATTTAAGTTCGTAGAGACTACCCATGATCTGTGTGTTTAGGCAAAAATGTGGTGCTCCTTCCTCTCCTTCCTGCTTTGATTTTCCTCTCATTCAAGCAAGGGGGGTGATGAATGCTTGGGAGGAATGTGTCCCTCCTGTTTGTCTTCTTTGCTCGCCTTCTTTCAGCAGCTTCTCCATTCAGTGTTAAACAAAACGCTTAAAAAATAAAGATATTCTGTTGTCAGCCCTCGTCATGTGAAAGAAGGATGTTCTGCTTCCCCCACAGGTGGGCAAAGTAGAAAAGTTCCTTGCTGGCCCTAAAATGTGGTGGCAGGAAGAATGAGAAAAGCAGATTGAAATTGCAGATCACTGCTTGGCTGAGCACGAGCTCCTGTGGCTGGAGCTCTGAACCCTTTGGAGGCTCCAGCCTGGAGTGGGTTTGGTAGGCAGCAAAGGTTCAGAATTAACTGAACTAGGCTCCTTCCTAAGCGTTCCTTGTTTTTCCTTTGGTTTTCCATGCAGGTGCTCATCTGCACAGGGATGGATGTGGGTGAACATGCAGACACATGGTGGGTGGCAGATGGCTGAGCCCCTGCTCTTGAAACAGTGAGCACCCCTCTGCAGGTTTCACATGTCCTCCCTAGAGCCTGCTGCAGCCTTGTTTGGGGAATTAAATGGAATATGACTCCTGGAAGGACACATTGGGTGTCTGGGTGATGTCTTTCTTATGCTGACACAGCTGGTGGAAGAAGTGTGTGGGGCTTGCCCTTCCTTTGGGCCAGGAAAAGGCACGTCCAGACAGACCCTGGATGGCCCCTGTGGGGTGATCCCATCAGCATCAGCTGCTGGGAGGGTTGGCTGTGGCTTTGAACAGCTGGGACACATCCATGAAAGCTCCTTCCTTCATGCTCTTACAGGAATGTGGAGAATGCTGCAGGGTCACAAGCCCAGTGGAACAGCTGACAGGCACATCTTTGGGGTTCCTGCTCTCTCAACCTGAGCTTTCCAAAGCCTGGCAGGATATATCTGATACCTCAGATACATTCTGAGTCCTGAAGACCTTAGAATGGCTTTTTATCCAGGAGCCCTGCTGAGCAATGTTCACATAACTGGGGGCAGGATCCCCCGTGGTTTGAGCTTTGGGTGTGACCCAACTCTCCACCACTGGATGATCCCATATGAAGTCCAGAGGTGGGCTGTGGTTTGGGGTGGCCACAGTGATTAGGAGAACTCCTGGAGGGGCATGAGGGAGCTCAGGCAGCCATTGCTACTGCTTGGGCTGCCCCAGAGCTCTGGGCACACATTCAGAGACCCCAGGCAGAAGCAAATAAAAGCCATTTGCTTTGGTTCCCCCCCCCCCCCCCGAATTTTTATTTATTTTTTTCAACCTCCTGCATCTGCTGCCTTGACAGTGTCCTGCCTGCCCCTACAAATGAGACAGCAATGGAGCAGATTTGTTAAGCTGATAAAGAACAGGAAGAAACTGTGGATTTAGTGGAATTTGAAGACAGTTCAGGCCACTGAGCAGCCCAGCATGGTGTGCTGGAATAAAGTGCTGGGAGATGATGCCCTTGGTCAGGGTGAGCAAAGTCACAGGGGGTGTTTGAAGTGAAGAGAGACTTGCTTATGTTTTAAAACCACCTTGTTTTGCTGACCACAGCAAAGCCCCCCTCTTCCTGCTGTGGGAACAAAACCTTTAGCATGCTGGTGCTGCAGATCTCAGACCAAGACTCAGTTTAGCTCCTAATTTATTGTGTTTTTTGCTTACTGAGAGGAGGTTAAATGGATTGTGGTGCTTTGGGTGGTGACAGGAGATGTCTGGGAATGGTGACTCTGGTGTTGCAAACAAATCTCAGTGCTCATGTCTTGCTTTGCAGGTGGTGAGCCAGGGCTTGGACTGTCGTGCTGCAGGGTTGGGGAAGTTCTGGAAGGAATTATAAGTGCAGGGTTTACATGAACACATGTGAAGTCAAGGGATGCCCGTGCATTTACAGTAGCCAAAGGTTTCTATTACTTAGCACTGAGTTTTTAGCTGTAGCAAAAGTGTAAATGTGTCAACTGGCATGATCCAGGAATTAATGGACAAATACATCTCAGGCTTTGCTGTGACTGAACCACCAGCCATCCTGCAGGAAGAGCTTTCAAATCTCACTCTGCTCGGGCCATGGGCAGGGTTTCCTCCCTCGATTTCTTTGCAGCTGGTGAGCCAAACCAACCTCACACCTGCCTGCCATTCCCCCCCAGCTCTGCCAGTGCCAGCCAGCTGTGCAGCAGCAGTTGCCTTCCGTCTGGGGTGAGGACAGATTGCCAGGACAGAGACTCAGGAAGTAATTAGAAGGAGAATTTAATTTGCTCTTCAGGCACGTTGAGGTCTAAGTAGCTCTCCTTCCCCCTCCCCGACCAAAGAATTGGAGGGGGGAGGAGGTGGAGAAAAGAAAATTATAGGAGGGAAGTAGAGGGAGGAAGGAATCGAGCTGTGTCCTCACCATCTGTGCACTTGGGCTGGTGCAGCTGCTCTGCCACTGACACGCTGCTGTGTCTGAACCCAGCCCAGACAGGCAGATGACCCGTGTTGTGAGCACAGATCACCGAAGATTAATGCTGGTAAATAGCCTGGTCACAAAAAACTACCCCAAGGCAGAGCCTCCAGTGGCTTGAAACCTTTAAAGGCTTGAAACCTTTAAGTATCCTCTCCCTTTTATCTCGTTTCTCACTTCTCTTCATCGAGGATTTTCTCAGAATTCGGGAGCCAGGCAGAATTTCAACACACATGGTTTTTCTGGATGGAATCCCATACCTCTGAATGCAGCACAATCAGTTTTGGAACATGAAAAGGTTATCTAGAAGCAAAGGGGAACGGCCAGTTGGAGCTGTAAGTGGGACTACTTCAGTGCTTAAAATGAGTTAAAGATGGGTTTAAATGCTTCATTAGCTCAGGGCCTCCATCTGCTGCCTGGGGCTGCCCAGTGTGTGACAGTCCCAGCTCGGGGGGCGTGTGGACAACGCCCTCCTTTTATTTGAGAGGAGAATGCACTCTGCAACAAGTGCTGTGGAGAACAGGCAAACACTGAGTGCAGGGTAACAGACCCAAAACTAACCAAAAACACCAAGGGTGTAGTGTGCTTTTGTGCATGGCTTCAGGTACCTCTGTTGGAATCTCACTGGGCAGGCAAGAGGTGTCTGAGGGGTTCCCCCAGCACAGGGTGTGTGGAGTCCACCTTTCCTCTCCCAGAGCCACAGGCTCTTTGGGGTGGTCTCATAACAGCCTGGGTCCTGATCCAGCATCTGTTGACAGCAATAGAAGAATACCTTGTGTACCCAATATGGAAAAATCCAACACAATGCTACTTCTGATACTCCTCTCCTGGTGTTACTAACGATGACAGAGATTTTCCAGAGATTAGTCACTGCCAAGTGCCCCTTCCCGAGCCTGAAGGACCATTTGGGCAGTTGTTAATCCCTGAGAATAGCTCTGCAACTGAGTTATTGCTGAAAATCTGGATATTGTTTGGATGCTCAAGGTGTCTCTTGTAACTGTTCAGAGGTGATGATGAGATGACAGTTTTTACATCCCTGGTGTTTGCACTGTAGCACTATAAATTAGTGATGGCAGGACACAGAAAGAGGAGTTGGATCCAGGTGCTTTTTGTCCTGTAATGGCTGCTACTTCACTTTACCTCTTGTTTTTGAAGTCAGTTTAATTCCCACAAAACCTTTCCCTCCACGGTGCCTCCAGCACACCAGGTCCTGACTTTGCTGCACAGTTTATCCAGTGATGGAGCATTGATGGAGCCAGAAACTTGCCAACTTCTGTGTAAATCCAAGCCCAATACATCTCCCCAAACTTTGTCAGCTAAGAGGTGAGGGACCTGCTCTGTCTCCTCCCCCAGTAATTTATCCTCTGATATCCAGGCGTGTCATCCTCACTAGAGAGGAGTCAAATACTGCTTTTATACCCTTTTCTCCCAATATTCCCCAGGGGCTCAGGCAGCAGTGTGTGGCAGCAGATGCAGGCTGTGGAGCTGTATTCTCATGTTTCTGGGTTTCCTCAGGAAGCTTTTGACTAAGCAGCTGCTGCCTCGTGCAGAGTCACGATCTGAGTCTGAGAGTGTAGTAGAAACGTCAGAGGAAATATAAGAAGTTGCTGCCTGCAGCTATTTGCTACCTTTCTTCCAAATCTGCAGGGCTGGTGGAGCAGAAAGGATCTCAGTATTGCATCTGGCAGCTTCACCGGATCCTCACCCCCCTTGGCACCACTGGATTTGCACAGGGACAGTAAAACACAGCCCAGGGCCACCCTTGCTTTGGCAGAGCAGGGAGGGGCAGGAGGGGTAGCAGTGTCATCATTTCTTAAATCTCTCTTTGCAGGCTGGGAAACCATTTGTAATGAGCTTAGGATGAGCTGCCTACTTATTATTCTTATTAATTTTTTCCCTGTTTCCCTCTCGTTATTAAATGCAAGTGACAATTACTTCTGCTTTCAGGATTCCTGACTGTGGAGTGCTGTCTGTGTAAGGATTGGACTCTCTTTTTATCCTTTTTTTTTCCTCTTTCCCTGCAGTCCTAGCAGCCATGGGAATGGAGGATTCCAACATTTCCCATTCCTTTTGCCCAGCCCGTGCCACCCAACCACAGTTTTTCTTTGCAGCCCAGGCCTTGTGAGCATCTCTTGTAAAACTCCACTGCAGGTTCTGCATATGTCTCTAGTCTGGTGCCAGTGCTGGCTCTGTGATCCCTACAGTGGCCATGAGTGACCCCAGCTCTGCTCTAAAAATAGACCTGTGAGAGGTGTGTGCCTGAAGGGTGCTGAGCCAGCAGCTTGGTGTTTTGAGTAGAGATGCCCAGGATAACGCTGGTGAGCCTCAGAGCACGTTCAGCAGAGCCTGCAGATGTGGGAAAAGGGGCAGATAAAGTTGTCAAGGGGGTTTGTGGGTTGGGACTTTGTCATTCCTTTTTTTTGCCACAAATCCTTGCTGCCTTGGAAGTCACTTCTGGCTCTGCTCTGCTGTCAGGTGCCTCTCCCTCCCTCTTCTGATGCTCCATCCAAAGCTGGCCGTGCCAGGAGCCATGGGGTGGGATGAGGAGGGTGAGATTTGTGACTCTCAGTTGCCCAGGATCCACCAGTCTCTTAATCTCTCTGTTGTTCCTAGTAGGAAGCTGCTGTCTGTGGCAGATGTTTTTCAGGTTGCTTTGTGTGGTCTGGCAGCTCTGCAGGCAGGGGCTGGAGAGGGGCTGGGGCAGGGTGGCTGTGGGCAGGGCCTCCCCCAGGTGCAGGAATTGCTTATAAATAGGGGGGACACGTTGAAATGTTCCCTTTTTTTGTTTTCCCACCTCCCACAGTTCTTGGGAATGAGGAAGGAGGCCACTGAGAAATGTTGGCATTTCAGTGGAAAGCAAAGGCAGCTGAAGTGGAATGCCTGCTTTCTTTTATTTTTTTGGGGGTGGTGGGGAGAGAAATGCTGCTGCAGAGATACTGCAAAGCTGCTGTGCAGAGAATCCTGCCTGGATTTGTTCAGTTCTCGAATTGAGGGGTAAAGCAGTTTGACAGTTCCTGTGCCTGAGATTGCCTGAAGTGACTGAGCCAGCAAAGGAGACCCAGCAGGGGCTCAAGTGAAATTCTTCCAAAATGCTCTCGTTTACACTCAGTGCTTCCTTTTCCAGTAAAACCCTTCAAATGCTGCTTCAAAAATTCATGAGTTTGAGTGCTTTAATGGAAGCAAAGGAGAGACTTTTCTGTCTCATCCTTAAAAAGCCTGTGGAAAGTTCAAAGGGAACTTTTAGTGTTTAGTTTTGCTGCACTCACCCATCCAAGAACTCTTCTCCCTGAGTTAACCTGAAGCTTTAATGCTGTGTTGAAATCACTGTGGGATGTTGACTTTCACGTGAGCCCTGTAAATGGGCAGCCTGTTAAACAGGGCACCAGTGTGAATTTAGTTTAAAATGATACATGCTATAGGATTTTCCAGTCTTTTTCCTGCTGAAATTGTTGAATATTTTACTGTGATTTTCATTAAGGCAGAGCCATCCCTGGAATTGTTCAAGAGAGACTGGCTTTACATTTTCAGTTTTGTTTTTGGTATGTTCTAGCTTTTTCTTTGTCACCACAGAGTTAAAGTCAACACTTTTTAATGCAGAGCTTTCTGCAACTTTTTCATCTGGCTTCTTTCAAGAGTAACACCAAGGGTTTTCAGGAGAAATTGTTGCCTTTAGGTTTTGATCTTCATTAGTTTATGTCCTCGGAGATATAAAAGCAGATTAAGTGTCACTATTGCAGCAGAAAAGAAACTCAGCAATACATGCAGCAGAAATGGGCTGTCAGCAAAAAAAAAAAAAATCAGCAGTGAGAAGTCAGCCTTAAAAACAATCTAATTATTTGTCTGAGGTACAATGTTGCCCCAGGGAAAGTCAACAGGAGCTTTTCTGTGGCCAGAACTCATCAGAATCCATCCTTTAGTTATAAGTTGAAGCTACAGTGTGAGCTTTAATTCCATTAGAGGAAATATTTTTTTTAAAGGAGAAAGATCAAGGAAGGAAAGTCCAGAAGACATAGTGCCATCTTTTTATATCTGGCAAAAAAAGGAAGAAAAAGTCCTTCAGAGGTTGAAAGGTTTTGGGAAGCCAGGGATAGCACAGGCTGAACCCTGTGGTTCTGCTTGTTGGGACCAGTTGTAGACTGACCAGTGAAATGGCTGGGGAGGGGATGGCCAAGAGCACAAAAGGCCTCTTGCTTCATAGCCTGAAATAAAGCTCAGCAAGCCCAGAGGAAAATCTGCACGTATGTAACCAAGGAATGAAGCCAAGAGCACAGATGGTGCATTTTACATTCATGGCTTTGCACTTCATTCTTCATGGGCACTTTTTTTTCCCACACTTCTGGTTGATGGGGCTGAGCTGGTGAAATCCTGAAAGAGGTGAGCAAGCCTTTGCAGTTCCCAGCCATGGCCGTGCTGCCCTGTCACTGCAGCCCCAGAGTAAAACCTTCCAGTAGGAGAAGGTCCTTGCTGGTGCTGCCGTGGGTTTGAGCAGCCAGCCCTGGATCACCCGCCGGGCTGATTGGCCTTTAATTGCAGTCACCAGTGCCTTGATTCTTGGCTTGGACCTTTGTAGTCACTGAAATTATAGAGCTTATTTGCTGGCCACTCAGGGCTGGAGTGAAAGACATGCACAGTAATACCTGAAATTAGAGTCCGTGTGACCGATTCCTTGGGCTGGAGCTGCCTGAGCAGTGGGTGATAAGTGGGGCAACTCTGTCAGCTCCACTGAAATGCTGATTTACAGCAGCTCTCCTTGTCAGTCCTGAGGAGGAGCTGACATTCCCTTCACTGAGCAAGCTCACGCTGTGTGAGAAATCAAATTTCACCCGCAGTCACAAATAAATTAATTTTAAAATGCAGTCACTTAGAAAGGGAGGGCAGTTGTATTATTTGTCATGCACTTGTGAGGAATGATCCTGCGTTTTACCCTTTGTTTTTTAATACTCTCTAACATTTGGACAACTCTCTACCAGGAGTAGCATTTTGGTTTTGAACAAATTCCCAAACAGCTGTTGTTTTTTTTTTTTTTTCAAGTGGCATCAGCAGCCAAGAATCATCTGCTGCATCTTTTCCTCCTCTGCCTCATGTGTGGAACATCCCTGGAAATGACACTGCCCTGTGGCTCAGAGCAGCTTGAGATGAATCTGGACTTTGTGGCAGCTTTAGGGTCCAAGACCCTCCAGAGTCAGGTTTTTTTCCATGCTGGACAGGAGGTCTCTAAAGCTACAACCTGATGGTTTTGCCTGCAAAAGTATTTTGGGTCCTTCCCAGTGGTTCTCCTCAGAGACTCGTGTTGCTGCTTTCCCCGTGTTCAGGTGGAGGGGTGGGTAAGCAGTGTGTGCCTGAGGAAACTGGAAAGCAGTTCTGGAATTCTGCCTCTGGGAGATGCCTGGTTTAAGGCATGGCATCAGTACTTGATAACAAATGAATTCTTCATTTGCTTTATCTGCCAAAGTAACGCACTGATTGCTCAGCAGGAGTGAGGAATATGCTTAATTACAGTGTACAGCAGCATCATGGGTTGGTTTTTTCAGGCATTTTCTTTTTTTTTTTCCCCCCAAACCTATAAATAGTTTAAGATATACAGGATATTAGATGAAAGTAAGATAAATGTAATTCACAAGTTTTTAAAAAATCATAATTTATCCTTCGTGCTTGCATTGGTGGAATAGCTGAGCTTTGATCATCAAAGTTAGGTTGGTTTAAGTAAAAACGGCAGTGGAATTTCATTCTGAAATGACCCCCTTAAATCCTGAAGAATAGCACTGTGATGTAGTTTTATTATCCTGACTAATCAAATTATCACAAGTTATAGGCAAAATGGAAGATTTTTTTTGTCTGCTGGCACAGAAATGTCAAAGCACGATCTCCAAGCAAAACAGTATTTCCATATCCATAGGTATCCAATCTTCTGGGAACTGATTAAATATTATTGCACTGTCTGTCCATAATATCTGTCTAAAATCAGTGGGATTTCTCATATACTTTCAAGCAGAAAATGATGAATCTTGTTCAGTTTGCCTTTTAACCAGGGAGGGGGGGGAAAAAAAGCCAAAACTGATTATAAGACTCACAGAATTATTGGGGTTGGAAGGGACCTCTGGAGATCATTCAGTGACACAGGAACTCGTCCAGGTGGGTTTGGAAAGCCTCCAGAGAGGGAAACCTGTTATTTTGGGTGTGTGCTTTGAAAGGATCCGCTTCCAGCTGAGATCAGTGGATCTTTTGGAAGCCCTCAGTGTCCTGACCACTCTGGGAGTTGCCAGGCACTGCCAGTATAAACCCAGCTCCATCAACAAAGCTCTACCCTGATAGATCTTGTTTGCTTAAGGCAGTTTTCCATGTGCTGGTGCCACATCCAGCTGTGTCCACAGGAGTTTTTGCTGGCCTGGTGTGCCACACCCAGCGTACCACGCTCACATCTTGTGCTTTCGTCTACATCCCTCACCTCAAATCCGTCCAGGTGTCACCTCCCAGGTGCCACTGAGAGGTTGCTTTCCCTGCCTTGCCCCCAGGTGCCCAAAGCAGCAGTTTGTGGCCCTGCATCCTGCAGGCTGGGGGTGATGGCCCCGTTTCTGCTCCCGGCTGAGCTCCTGAACACGCTGCAGGCAGAAAAACCCAGCTCCACACAGCTCTGCCTCAAAGCAACACCTAAAATGAGTGGTAACAGAGTGAAGCTCAGACAAAAGGTGGGAGTATAAGGGGATTATTCAGTTCTCTCAAGCACAGCAAAGATTAACCTTAAAATACATATTTTTGCACTCAAGCTGTGACATCCTCGGGAAGTGGGTCTGAAACGCCACGAAACGAAAGCAAGAGTGGTTTGTGCCCAGGGTGAACTGAGCCAAGCAGGACAGCTCTACATTTCTAGTTAAATTTAGCAGTGTGTTACTAATGCCTGTGCAAAGTGCAAGGCATGGAGAGCTGTACTCAGAATGTGGATGCATGTGAATACCACTGTGTATATGTATGTATATAGGTATGTGTGTGTATAGAGTTTTTTTCCTAAGAGTGTTTGATATTTATTGATTTAAAAAAATATTTAAATTATGAGGATGTTTGTATTCAAGTCACATAATTCTAAATTCTTTGCTGTACCAAGTTACCCACTCTGGTGTTTTTGTTGTGTTAATAGTCATCTTAGAGAGGCACTTCAAGACCAGAGCAGGGCAGGCAGTGACATTGCAGCCATAATTTGAAGCCCTAGAGAAAGAATTTCCAGTATTTCCAGATGATGCATTTCAGACTTTTGTGGGCCTTCCAGGGCAGCTGCTCTCCAAAGCTGATCACAGCAGATCATGCAGCATACTTCCAACCTCTTCATGTCACCTCCTTAGTGCTGGAAGACAGAACCACTTGCACTGTGTGTGCTCTTGGAAACTCTCTTACTCCTTTAGTGATAAGTGTAGCTCTCAGCATTGGTGCCAGTTAATTGCTCCCCCCCAAGAAAATAAAACAAAGGGGAAAAGTGCAAGAAGAAATATTTGTGTCAGTGATGAGGTGGAACAGCACTGATTATCCTGCTTATTTTACTTCTTTGTGTGCCATTAGGGGGTTATTAGTGCACTCTTGAACCACATTCTAGAATAGCAATATTTGCAATGCTGCTTTTCTCTTCATCTCTTGTTGCAGAGCTGCCTTTTTTGCCAGGGGCTGAATTTTTTTCAACCAGTTTGTGTTGCCTGTCAAGAATTTTCATGTGACTCTCGGAAACCTGCTGCAAAGTCTGCCCTTTTTGCTATTCAACCCCGTTTTCTTCTCCCTTTAGCAGGTAAGCTCATGTTTCTGCGACGTTATTTGCAACTGGAAAACGTTTCCAATTTCAGACGCCTGCAGAGTTTTGTTGGACTCAGTAGGGTTAATGCCTCTCCTCCAGAATTTCCTCCAAACCCACTGCCATAGGGAAATATGTGAATCACAATGCAGCACTCTGGGGTTTTTAGCATCAGTGCATGTCAGCCTGCATCCCTCTAGCTCTGGTACAGCTTAAAAACATGGTGTGCATGGACTTTCAGCTGGGAGTCTATTTACAGCTGAATCAGGATTGTGAGCAAGCCATACAGAAAATTGCTCGAATTTCTGCTGTCTGAGAGGAGCCTCTAAATAACTTCCATGTCCCTGGGGGGAAAAAAAGCCCTGAAGGGGAGGGCCAGGGTGGGTGATGGGAGAGCTTGGGTGTCACCCAGCACGGCGACCTCGAGCTGCAGAGAGGGTTGAGATGCTGTTCCCCGAGATCCCGGTGAGTGCTGCAGGAACAGATGAAGGCTGGCTGTGCACTGGAGCATGGGAGGGATTCTCCAGTGACCTGGGGATGATTGATGGTCCGTGGGTGTGGCAGGAAGGGGCACTGAGCAGCCGAGCAGGAGGAATATCTTCCCCAGCTGCAGCTGTTTCTGCAGAGGGGCTTGGAAGGGCCCTCCAGAGTTCCTTCATGTTCCTCACTGGAACTGGAGTCTCGTTTGAGATTGAAGGTTTTTGGGAAGGAGGAACTTTTTAAAGATTTCTTGAAATGGCTTTCAGTAAATGCTGGTAGTCATCAAAGGAGAGAGTGTGCATGGGGGTGTGCGAGTGCACTTACGTGAAAGGAAAGTAAATGTGCCTAATCTGTCTTTGGTGTTGTTCTGTTTTGCTTTTAACATCATTGTTGCATGTAGTTATTTTTTTTAGAAATCTCAGAAAACAGTTGCCAGTTTCCTCCTCCAAAAGAATTTTCTTTCTGAACGTATTGAGTGGTTTATTCTCTGTTAAACACTTACTTTATTACTAAGGTGCAGGATATAATCTCTGCCACAGCTTTTTCCCTGTGTTTTTTAAGGAAAAAGGTCTTTTCTGAAGGGTTGGCTCTTGCAAACTTCTGGTTTGATTTATTTGGTGGTAGTGGATGCTTTCTGCCCAATCTATATCTAGTGGTGAATGATGGGAATTCCTGTTCTGTGCTACTTTATTGCAGTGCTAGCTGGATTTTCCTACAGCATTACTTGGTCTCATCCCAGGCTTCAAGAGTGAATGGTCCCCTATAACCTGCAGTTTGTCAGGGCCTTGCATGGCACTCACAGAGTCACAATTTGGGGTTGGAAGGGATAATTAAAGATTATCTTGTTCCAACCCCCTGCCACTAGACACCTTCCACTAGCCCAGGTTTCTCAGAGCCCCATCCAACCTGGCCTTGGGCATTTCCAGGGACGTGAGCAAGGCTGGGACCTACAGCAGAACTGAGCTTGTTCTGTGACCTGGGCACAGATGTTTCAAAGTGAGAGAAAAAGGAGAGAACTCATTTTGACTTGAGCTGCACTTTTTTTTCCCTGAGGGTTTCCAGGGTGTTGTTCAGCTGCTGCTGCTCTGCGTTCCCTGGCAGGTGGGTTAAGGGCATCATCAGTAGCAGAGAGGGGGCATTGCACAGGGGGAACCTGATAGTCCCAGGTCATCAAGAATATGAGTATGGGCATTGCTTTTCTCCTTATTCCTCTGGAAGAGGTGAGGGAAGAATAACCCAGGCAGGAAATCCCTGCTGTCCCGACCCACATTATTTCAAGTATACCCCGAAAATTTCTGCTCCTGAACTTAACAACCCTCTCTAAGACAAACACCCGCATCTGCTGTTAACTCAGTTACCAGTCTACCAACTGATCTGTTCCCAAACATGAGTTCTGTCAGCAGCAGCTCCAAATACAGCTCCTGGGAGGGTTCAGCCCCTGCCAGCAGAGCTAAAAGCTGCTTTAATGCTTCACTGAAATATTTCAGAAAGCTCACTGTGAACAATCCATCTTTGTTTTGTTCGTTGTTCAACTTTTCATTCTCAGTTTTCTAAATAACTGCCCCGCAGAGTAAACAGAGAACACACATGTAAACCTTCTGTTTTTAGCAGAGCGTTTGCAAACCATCCCACTGTAAACTGTTTATAGATTATTGTGTAATCTGTAACTGTACCGTGATGGACAGTCAGACTTCCCACCATGCAAGGAGTCATAATCAAATATCATCCCTTGAGCAGCTTGCCACCACCCTGACAGAGTGTTTGCTGCCTGGAAATACCAATTCCTTCTGAAAAAAAACCCTGCCTGCCTGCTGCAAACCCAGCATTTTATAATCGCTTGGGGTTTTTTCATTGCTAAAGCCATAACTTGCTGGCAATATAGTAAACCTTAAGTGATGCTTACAGCTTGATTGTATTAAAATTTTATATTCCAACAGTGTGCATAAACCCACAAGTACTATTTGCTCTTTATTGTGGTGTGGTGTAATTTAAAGGTCTTAGGAGTCTGGCCCTACTGTAACAGAGACCATAGAAAACAGGTATTGAAGGTGTCAGGCCCCCATTAATTTACATCTGCAGGCCATGGACTCTGTAGACAGATGTACAGAGGTTTTACTTTCTGGATGTGCCCTGTATTGTTCCATGGAAATGTCACAGGTTTCAAATGAAGCACATACAGAACCCTTGGAATGGCAGGAGCCTAATCAGAAGCAGCAAAATAATAGGTTTGCCTTCCTCACAAGGGGACAGAAGTCAGTAGGAGAGTGTTGAGATAATAAAAGAGGTTTGCTGGGTCGCAGGGGATAAGCACTCATGCTTTTCATAATTAGTATTTTGAGAAGTTCCTGGCAAAGTTGTAACCCTTCGTTTGCTCCCTTTTTTTCTTCTCCTCCAAATACAAAGAGGAGAACCTGGCAGTATTTTTATTTATTGTTTAATTCTTCTTGTTCACTGCTGGGGGGTGTTAACTCTCAGCTCACCTCTCCCCTAACCCTTCAGCTGACTCCCTGGCCAGGCTGTCCCACGCAGGCTGCAAACTTTGTCCTTTTCTCTCAATCCCTCAGTGCCTTTGGTCAGCAGCAGATTCTTCTAGAAATACTGATTTAATACTTCCCAACTTGAAATACCAGCTGAGCCTGTAAACCAAAGATAGCTCTCAAAGATTTCTTCATTGAGGGTCAGGGCATGTGCTCGAGGAAATGAAACATTCATTAGTTGGACGCCAGATTATTTACACTTGTGTAATGATCAATCAGGCAATAAGAGGCTGGGGATGACATTCTTCTTAGCTAATTTTAGATATTTACAGCTTGGGATGCCATATCCATATCTGAGCTGCTCACATTATGTTCTCCCTATAGTCAGTGGAGAGAAGAGGCACATCCCAGTGTGCCTTCCCTCGCCCAGGCTCAAATGTCCCTCCTGGGATGTGCTGAAGTGCACCCTGGACCTGCTCGGTTTGCTCCAGCAGTGAGAAATGGGTTTTTCTGCACACCTCTACTTTTGAGACCCACTTCTGATATCCATCACCTCACTTCCCAGTAGTTAGTGCTAAATGAGCTTAAGAAAAATAGAAGAACAAACTGGAGGGGCCGAACTTTATCACGGGAGTGTCTTAATTGGACCTTTGAGTTCTGACCTCCCAGGTCACTGCACTGCTGTCACTGCAGTGATTGACTCTCTTCACAGCTCTTGCAGAGAATTTAATCAAAAGGAAGGAATTATTTCAAATATTATTTCCACTTTTATTCCAGTTACTTACTTGCCATCTCACTAAAACACAGGCAGAAGTGAAGTGTAGATAAAAGCGTAAATATTTTATCTGTACATCTACTTATCTAACATTATATAAAATAACTCAGTATAACAGCTGAAGACTTACATTTATTACATTTAACTTTGCTAAGTGAGGGTGAAAATAGGAGCTTGCATTCCTCTTTCTTCCCCAACTCCATGCAAATGCAACCCAAATAACTGTCATAGAGCTGAGCAGAGGAGAACAGGTCACCTCAACGAGGCCAGAATAATCTCCCAGAAGTTAAATAATGAGGATTACCAGAATAAGGCCTTAAAAGGTCATGTGCCTGGCACCAAAAAAAAAAAAAAAATCATAATGTGGGCTTGAAAATCAGTTGGGGTTTTTTAATGTCTTTAGAATTTGGGTTCTGCATTTGAACTGAAATGGGAAATTTAGTTTATGCACTGATTGACCTTATTTTAAAATAAGCAACTTGCAGTCTTAAAGTTCTGTCTACAAACATGTCAAGAATCTGATATTTTTACAGTATCTTTTTCTCGCTAAAATATACAAAAATCCGTGTTTCAACACCTAGCATTGATAACCAGGTAGCATTTTTTAATAAAGGTCTAAGAAAAGTGTGACATGCAAGTGGGTCCTGATCATATTTTCATTAAACCTCTTAACTAGGACTTAACAAAGTATCTAATAATGTTGGATGCCTTTGGTTTTGACTACAAAGGTTTAGTCTCTCATAGGGAGGGACAGTTTTACACTATTAAGGATTCAGCCTTTAAAGATTAAGGCTCCTATACTTTGTTAGTTTGTTAGTTTGTTAGTTTGGTTTGGTTTTTTTTTTTTTAACACTACTGGGTACCAACAGTAGAGTTGGGAAGCCTTTAAAAAGAATGCTTCAAAACATGTGAACCAAGAAGATTTTTTTTGTTGAAAGCATCAGATTGAAAACAATGCACTACAAACTAACACTGAAACTTTTCACTCTGTCCCAGCAGAATAAGTTTAGGTGCATTTACATTTCTTCTGACACGCTGAAATTCTTGCACTAAACAAACCAAGGAAACCCAAATGGAGTCAATGAACCAAAAACCTGGATTCAAAAGCCATTTGTATTTATGCCAGTCTGAGTCAAAAGTTCAGTTCTGGATACTGTCCTTCCTCAGAGAGTCCAGCTCTGGAGCCCAGACTTTCTGTTGGAACCAATCTCCATAACAGATGACTCATAAAACCAACATAATGACTTGCACATATGTGCACACACATATCTCCTGTTTAACATGTGGAGTATTAGCTGAGAGCCAGGATCATTTTAGATTTATCTTATGAAAAAGTGATTCAAGTCCCTGCCCTGTCCTCCTCCCTTCTCCTAGTCTGGTCAAATGTTTGTGCTGGCTCCTATTGCTGCACAGACAAATATTGCAGAAAGGAACTGCCTTATTTTTTTTCTTTTGGTTTTAGCAAGAAGATAAAAGGTTTGGTTTACTTTTTTTCATCAATCAAATTAAACAGATGGCTTAAAAATTGATGCAAACAAATGGCATCCGAAGTCCCCTTGTGCATTTTGTAATTGCACCCAGCTGTGATTACAGTCCCACAGAAGATATTTTTGCATTTTCTTTTCTTTCCCTACACTTCACTGGTGATTCACTCCCTAGAAGGGATTCACCCCTTTTAGGAGAAAGAGAATTCACTGGTTTCATGACCTTTTATTTCTGCAGTAGAAATGGGTGAACTCACTTGGAATAAATACGAACCAAGCCAAAACATTACACAGGATAAAATTAATTCCAAGTCTGACCTTTCCGAGACTGAGGGGGGGGGAAAGGGAGATCCTTTTTTTTTTTATTTATTTCCTTTTCCATCTTTTGACTGATGCCCCTCCAATTTGCAAGTGCTAAAATATCCCAGCAGGGCCTGAAGCTTTAAGGATGCAGCAGAGCTGGAAGACTCGCAGTGCCACTGCTCAGGTATGTGCCAGGAGCAGGGGGGGGAGCCCTGTGGAGAACTGAGCAGAAGTGTGAGGTGAGGAGGTTCCAATTGTTTGCCAGGGTCACAGAGTGCCCTGTGGGAAGCACCTCCCAGCCAGGAGGGGTGCTGGCCTCAGCTTTGTCCCCTCTAAACCGGGGGTGGCTCCCCCAAGCTCCCTGAGGGAAGAGGGTGCCAGGGATGTGTCCTGCCTGTCGTGTTTGCCCTGCAGCCACTGCCCCTTTCATACCATCTGGAAAGCCCAAAGGCAGACACCTTTTATAAAAAACCCCACAGGTGACAGAGCAGAGGTCGATTTATAAGTGTTTGTGGGAGTTAAGCTGTTTAACCCTGCGAGGGGCTCGGTTAAAAAGTTAAAATCTTGTTAAAAGCAACATACCAGGGAGCAGGTGCTCACAGCTGTTAAGGTTCAGGTTTTATTGGGGGAGTTTCTGTGTTTTCCAGGGCTCCCTCCCCATGCATCTGAGGGATGGGGACACAGCCCCAGCCCAGCCCTCCCGAGTGCCCTCATCACCTCAGGTATCGTCACACCCAAACCCGGCACGTGGCTCAGATGGGCCTGAAATAAAATGTAAAAAAAGTAGGCTGACACAAGCGGGTTTGGCAGATGTTTTTAAGAGTCAGGGTGAGCAAAGGCTGCAGTTTCTCCTGGGGCCCAGCTTTGTCCACCCTCCTGTGATCCTCCAGTCACTGGGAAAACGCTGAGTTGTGGAGTTTGGTGTGAACATATTTGTAAAGACTAAAGTATCTCAAAAGGACTTGAGAGACAGATTTGAGTGTGGAGCTCACCACTTCTCCACTCATGAGAAGTTTTCAATTTATTTATTTTTCCAATGACATTCCCAAAATGGAATGTGGAAGGAAGGAAGCAGTTCACACAAGTGCTGGATGCAAGCCTGGCATTGACTACCTGGCCTATGGGGCTTTCTGTGTGAAGGAGCTGTGCATCCTAGAAACATGGCTTTTGGTACCAGGATCTCAGCAGGGCATCTGGGAGCCTTGCTCAGGATTTGAGTCCTTCAGCCTTTCTGTTTTGGAGTGTGGGAGCTCAATCTGGCCCTGGGGCAGCCAACCTGAAAGACCCTGCGTGGCTCACAGCTCCTGATGCCAGGAAGCCTCAAACCTTTATGGTTTTCTGAGGGAGACCAAAAAAAAAAGTTTTAAGTTTTCTGTAGGTTTAGAGAGCTTGAACTGTTTTGCAATGGAAAATCACTATAGCCTGAGTTTGGAGAACAGATCATTTGAAATGATTAAATGAAGCCTGGTGGACACAAGAGCTGGAGCAGCAGGACTCGTCAGGAAGGAGAGACAGGGACGATACCATAAAGCTGAGGAAGGTGCACAGACCTTCTGAATGATGCTGTGTTCTTGTCCTGCATCCCTCAGTGGCTTGAGGAGGTTGGTGTTAATGCTGGTTTTAGGGAGTTCTTTGACTAGTTATCTAGTTGTTGCTGCCTTGTGGGGAAAAGAGTGTTTTCCTGATGGAAACGTAATGGAATTTGTCTTACCTCGTTGATAATGAGGCATTCCTTCATGGTGATAGCTCAAACGGGGATGTTTGATTGAAGACTGAGACAGGCTTAAGAGCTGGAGTGAGAGTGGAAGGAGTTTTTCCAAACCTTGGTGCGGAGTTTAGAAAATTCCATCACTCTGCCTTTTGAGATCAGTTATTTCACAGAGCACCCTGAGAAAACACTCAGGACATGATACATGCTGAGAGGTCGTAGTACTGGCCCTGCTGACCCGGTGAAATGGGGATTTATAGGTACAAGTGTAAAATAATGTGTGCAAAGAAGCCTTTTTTTACTCTTGCTGTTCCCACTGCCCCATGTCTCAGTCTGCAGGGACTGCCTCAGCATGTTTGGATGAAAGATGGCAAAAAGGCCCCATTTTTATGTTCCTAATGAAAGGCTCCACCGTGCTGCATGCTGCAGAGCCAAAGTGCATGGCGAGTTGTTGCAATTTGGGAGTATCTTTTAAGTCTTTCTGGTGAATTTTGCATTCCTTGTGATGCAAAGGGAGAAAGATAAATTTTCTGTAAGAATCCATTTGTATCGAAGGCAAGGCTTTTGTAGGACTTCAGGAGAGCTGTAGTACCCTTTGAGTAACAGCAGTGTAGTGCCACCAGAGATCCCCCAAGTGTGCAGAGCTGTCTCTTGCCTTGCTCAGGTCTGAAGTGACCTCCCTGACTTAGGCACAGGAGGTGGCAGCAGCCTCAAGGTGTGGTTTATGTTTCCAGCCATGCTCAGATTCTGAGAGACAACATCACACAAGTGATATCCCATCTTCCAGAGCAAAGCCAGGATTATCACTCAGAACTACCAGCTGGCCACCAGTGCAGCTGATTAGAAACTCAGCTAGTTACTGAAGTGGGTTCTTTGTCTTGGTGACCTTCCAAAGCAATCAGAGCCTTCTTGGAAGACCTTGAATCAAAAAATGTTTGGGTAGGAGAAAACCAGCCCTGTGCAGCACACACTTGTGATCTCTCAGGGTTCACGGGTTTGGAAGGCACTGTACCATATATAACTGTAGAAGACAGCACTGAGATACTGTAGCGGCTGCATCAAGGTCAGGGTGTTCCAGGATCCAATTAAAATTATGCAAGATAGGCAATTTAGGAAAGAATTCACATAGAGCTCAGGAAGGGAAGAAAGTCATGTGCGTTATGAGCTCAGTTACTTTGCAAGATTAATTTTCCACTATCTCATGATCTTGTAATAAGAGCACAAAGTATTTTAAACGTTTGATTTACTTATTGATCAGAACTCTTGAGGCTTTACTTCCTAAATCAAAATTAAAGGTTTGACTTCCATTTAACAGCAGAGTCGTGAGCTCGCTTTGGAATATACAGTGGTTACAATGGGTTGTGAGTTCAGTGAGTGGGCAGCAGTGAAACCTGGAACAGGCACATCTGGTGCTCAGAAATCCACCTCCTTCCTCCCCTGGAGGGGGGTGTGAATGGAAGGTGGTAATGCCACAGGCCCTGTAATCCAGAGCATTGATCCTCACCTCTTCCAGCATGACCATTATGTTTATTCTGATCACTGCACTAGCTTTAATCCCCAGAACCCATAAAGAGGTAGGAAGGAATGATACTGCCAGCCAGGGGAATTGCTGTGTGATGGAAAGCTTGATGTTTTGACATGGTGGTGTAACAGGCCTGTTCCTATCCTAATTCTCTCTTAATGCCTTTCTCCTGAAGGGGAAGGAAAAAAGATTTAGCTGTCTAGTGTATTTTAAGAACTGCTTATGTTGCTGTGCTCTGTAAACCAAAACTGCTGCTGACAAAGGGGTGGGATTTCATGGATGCTTTGAGCAGGCACTGTTCGATTCGTGACCTGTGCTACATTAGGCTGGGGACTGGGGACTTAGTCTGAGCTCAGGGCCCTGTTTTGCTGCCTGGAGCACAAACACCAAGAGAAAAGGGTAAAGAAGAACTCACAATTCAAACATGAAGCCTTGATTCACCTAGAGCCAGCTGAGGAGTGGTTTGCAAACACTGCGTTAGTACCAACATTTTGATCTCCCTTTCCTTTTTCCTTTATATTTAAAAACTACCAGAGCATCTCTTTCTACTGTAGCCAAAGGGCTCTTTTTAGAAGGTGTCACCTTCTGCATGCTCAGGGAGGAGATGGTGTCTTGGGCATTTCTTTTCCACTGCATAAAAGGCAAACCCCATGTGTGTCCCTCATGCAGGTGAAGGGGCAGAGAGCCCAACTCTGTCCAAAGGGTTGGGGGCAGGGTTGGTCACAGGATGCAGAAGTACAGGAGTAGTACACAGGAGGTGTTCCAAAGGTTGGGAAGATGTGTAAGTAAGCCCAAGCCCCCTCTTATAAATCAAATCAGTGCTTGGCTGTGGAGAGGGCAAAAATCAGGCAAAAGCAAGGCTGTCCTATGACCAACCTCAATAAACAACAGCCAGAAGCTGTCCTTGAGAGTGCCTTTATCTCCAGAGGTTGCAGAGAGTCAGTGGGATGGAGGAGGAAGGGTGTCAATAGAGCCTGCTTGGTTTTGTACTCTCTTTACTCTCTTTATTCTTTGTTTTCTGACCATAAAGGAGCTTTATGTGGATATTGCAGCAAAGGAATTGATGAGTCATAAGGTTTACAACTGCATTTCCCCCTGGCTCTCTTTATTTTTTCCTGATGGTCCCATCTCCTTCCTTTCTGCCTTTCCCCTCCTCTGCTGGCGCAGCAGGACGTGCTGTGCCTTTAAGAAGTGTTTTGTCAGAGGACTAATTCCTGAGCTTTGGCATGTGTCGAGGCATGCCCTCACTTTGGTGGTGTGTTTTATGAAAAACTAAAGTGCATTTGTCTAGGGAGGTTTTTAACTCCTCTCTGCCATGGATGTGCTTTACCTTTCTGTTCTTTGCTCACTCGGCATCACCATGGGGAGCTCTGCTCTCTTCTCCAAAAGAAATGGGGACATTTTTTTTCTTTTTTTTCCCAATTAAAATTTTTATTTATTGAGTTGTTCTTCCACATAGCAAGTTCTTTTACATGGCAAGCCAAGATGGCAAATTCTCTTGCTGTTTTTATCCTCCCCCTGGCACTGCAGTGCTCACCTGCCATTGCAGTAGCAGGCCTAAGACACCTTTCACCTATCACAGTCACACCACTGGCAGCTTTATTATAAATTTCTTATATTATGAATTTCTTAATGTTCTTTTTCCCCCCTCATCATGGTCATAAAGAAACTTGTAAGGAGACAATACAGTTATACTGTGAAAATTAGCATAGCGTTACGTAAATAAAATGTAGGAGGGTTTCTCTTCTTTTTCTTTTCTTTTTTTTTTTGTTTGTTTGTATTCTTAGCAAATCTCATTCTTTTTAAAGCACATATGTACTTGAGGAGGTGTGCCTGGATTTTTTGGTTTTTTTCATTTGCTAGGGACAGCAACACAGTCTCAAAAGCACAGCTCCCAGGGGGAATATTGCAGATTTACAGGCGGACCAGGAGGTGACTGTGGAGTTACCCTTGTTTTCAAAGCCATGCTCGCTGCAAGGTCCTGGATTCGTGTGCTAATGTTGTCTTCTAATAACAGCATAAATCCTCTTGGACTCCCAGCCTACCTATTGTTTTAGGCCTCCAGATAGAAAGTCCAGGTGAGCAGAAATTCCTGGCACCGCGGCGGCTCCGGGACTTGCCGTGCAGTCCCCATGGGACATGGGCCCCCCAAATCTACCTGTCTGGTAGAGACAGGCCTGGTTTTATGAGGAGAAATGTTGGAGGGGAAAGAGAGGGAGCAGGAGTTAGGATGTGCCTTCCACACCGAGGTGGTTGTGTGGCTCTGATTAAGTCACTTGACCTTTGAGCCGAGGGAAATGGTGGAATTAGCAGGGTAGGGCCTGCTGGGTTTCAGTGACTTGATGTGACAGTGCTTTCCAGTCTCAGCTCTCTGACTGAGCTGAGTGCAGTTGTTCTGTTTAAGAAGCTTGTGTTGAGCCTACGGGAAGGCTCCCCAGTCCTCCCCTCCCTCCTGGCAGCATCCACTGGGTGTAGTGTGCTGGAACAGGAGGCAGACACCCTGGGACATCATGGGGTGGCCTGGGCAAGTCACTGCCCCTTTGTCTTCTTCACTCTTAAAGCTGAAGTGCAGATCACATCTTTTCCCTTCGTTCCCAGGGGCTGCTCAGGCCGAGGTGATGCTGGGCAGTCAGGGGTGGCCATGGACACACAGCACAAGGCAAACGTGAAGTATCACCCAGCAATTATGGGGGGAGGTAACACGTGTTGAAAGTGAGTTATTTCATCAGAAATCAACGTTTGATCAGGTGAAATCACGGGAAGGAGAAGGAAGTATAGAGGAAGGGCAGCCTGTTACCTCAAGCAGGAATTTTTCAGACAGCTGGAATGCTGGCTCTCCCGTGTACTTGCATGCACAGGCTCTGAATCCAGTCCTGGTTACTGAGATGGATGGGTGGCATAAAAATAGACTGACTTCCATAGGTGTAATATTTCACCATACAGAAGGAAAGAGATCTTTTTTTTTTTTTCCCCTCGTCTCTTGGGATTCGGCATTTTATGAGGAAGCAAAGAACTGCTTTTTGCAGCGTTGTCCAAGGCTGACACAGCAGCTCCTTGAGTTTAGTCAATTAGCTACTTGGGGATTTTAGGGAAAAAAAGCAGATGAAACATTACCAGGTAGATGCTGACATACTGGCACCACAGTTTGTAAAGTCTCTGGTGCTGCCAAGGATCAAAGAGTTAAAAATCCCCAGGGTTTAATCCAGTATAATGACATTTTGCGAGGCCTATCGAATTCATGGAAAGTGAGAAGCAGAAAAGCAACCGAGCTAGGTGGAAAATGAAATTAGGTGGCATTATGTTGCCACGGGTTTATCTAACTGGTTATTTCACTTAGCAGGGCAGACACAGGTTTTATCTGAGGCCTCAGCAGGAGCTCAGCCCGAGCTGTGCTCCCTGGCTGTGTTATCCACAGAAATGGAGTGCCCTTCCTTGGATTTGAACAGGGCAGTGTTCTGCTGGAGCTGTGCTTGGGCCCTGATTTGTATGCTGTATTCCTTAGAATACAGCCATATATTGTTGTGTTTGTTTTCCTTCTGCTGCCGTGTACAGAGTGAATTGTTTGTTTGTTTGTTTGTTTGTTTGAAGGGTTTAAACATCTGGAAGAGACCAGGGATAGCAATGTCTTTGTCCATGGCTTAGATGAGGAGCTGCACGTCCCTTACAAAGTGAAATGTTATGTGGCATCTACTGTGATGCTTGTTTGTAAACTTGAGAGCTATACCTGAGGATTTTGGTGTGGGAAGGGCAGTCAGTATAACGCTAATCCAAGCAGCTGGATAAAACCACTACTGCTAAAACCAGCACAAGGTAAAAATGGATTGATTTCCCAAGGTAGTTCTGCAGCTGGTTCACATGGAGGTAATACCAAATACAAACTTTGGAAGTGAATGTTTATATGCAATCATCTTATCTGACTTAGGGTGAATAGTGAGATAAATTGGTTTTTACTAAATATGTCAGTAAATGATGCACATAAGGCAGAGCTCTCTCTGAGAAATTCAGCTCTCCTGCAGTGTAAGGTTTGCCATATTATTTGGACACAGAAAATGCAGTTGTAGCCTGAATCTAGACAATAGGTTATCACAGATGAAAAGAGTAAGTAGAAAGCAGGAAGAAAAAAGAAAAAGAAAGGGTAAGTTCTATATTGCAGCCCCTTTGCAGTGAGTGGGAGGTTACTCTGCAAGGAGCCATCGTGGCTTTTACCAGACTATTTGCAGACCAATGCCGTAGCAACAGAGAGCAGTTCTTACACTCTGGCTCAGTCTATTGCAAACAATTCCTTTTCTGAGAAAGCTAATCACTGTTTTGTTAGGTTACTTCCCAGCAGATGAGCCAGGCACTCCTGAATTTAAACCAGAACTGCCAGTGAGTGACAGCGAGCTGAGCGCAGGCTGGAGTCTTGTAGCAGCGTATCCTTCAGCTGACTGCTGCAGTCAGGGAGAGAAAGGAGATTTTTCCTTTGAAGATAAGACACCTGGGGCTTTTGTAGAAACGAAGTATGCCCTGAGTTGTGCAGCTGTTATCTCAATTAAAAGGCAGAGAAAGACAAAGCATCTGGCTCTTCTGTGCACCGCCAGATATTCCTCAAAATGCTCAACCCCAAGCCAGCACTTTCACTCCGCAGTCGCGTTGCTTGTGAATCCTGTGCCGTCCTGTGGCTCTGTGGCACCGTGAGGAGGAGCAGCCTGGGAGGGAGCTGAGTGTGTAGGGTGAAGGGAGGGTGTGGATGTGTCTGTGGGAGCGTGTGTGCAGTGTCGTAACGTGGCAGGGCACAGCCAGTTATGAAACTTCCCAATAAAGTCTCAGTGCGTCAGTATTGGTTGCTTGGGGTTTGGTTGCTTTGCTTTTTTGTTTTGGTTTTTGTTTTGTTTTGTTTTGTTTTTTTCCCCTGCCCGTTGCCCTCCAGTTTCATTTCCATTTATGAGTGCAGAGAGAGAGAGGGGAGGGGGGAGAGACTGGGAGATGCCCTGAGCCCCCCAGAGCTGCCGGAGGAGCCGAGCGGTTCCCATGGCAGGTGGAGCCCAGCACCGCGGCACTGAGCGACATTCCCGGGACGCGGTGCCCGGGCACAGGGGGAGGGGAAGCCCTCGCACCCGGGGCACCGAGGGGCCCCTTCAAAGCGCTGCAGCAGCAGCAGCAGCAGCCGCCAGAAAAGTTGGACTTTTTATTTTTATTTTTTTTTTTTTTTTTGAAAAAGGACTGGAGAAAATTATTAACCACGGTTGATGACGTCAGAGTTGATCTGATTAAAGGTTTGTTTTCTTGCTGGCAGAGAAGGTGTGCTCCGTAGAGACTGGTTCTCTCTTCTTTTTTTCTTTAAGTTCCCTTTTTGCCCAGCGGCCGGAGGGAGCTGCCCCGCGCCCCGCCGTGCGTGGGTGCGTGAGCAGGATGGTGTGTCTGTAGCCGCCACGCGCGAACACACATTTGACCATGAGGACTCTTCGCAGGTTGAAGTTCATGAGTTCGCCCAGCCTCAGTGATCTGGGCAAGAGAGAGCAGGCAGCCTTGGATGAGCGGGGGACCCAGCAGCGCCGGGCCTGCTCCAACGCTACCTGGAACAGGTAAGGGCTCGCTCCCCGCAGCCTCCCCGGGCCGGTGCCCGCCCGGCCGGTGCCCTGCCGGCTCCCAGCTGGAACGCCTGGCTCCCATCCCAGCCTCGGGCAGGTGGAAGCGGGAGCGGCGCTTTCCCCCGTCGCTGTCGACCTTTCTCTAAAGGCTGACAGCGAAGAGCCTTCCCTGCAGATGGCTCAGCCTTCCTCCTGGCACACCGAGACTTGTTTCACTTGTTTCATGTTTGCCCGGCTGCAGATGTGACTTTGTGTCTATCTAGATACTCTCATTCAAGGTTTATTTTGGTTTCATTTTAGTTTGCTCTTTTTTAAAAAGTTACACGCAGCTATTAAAACACATTGTTTTTATCTGCATAACCATATTGCTGGTTGTTGATACAGATATGACAAAGTCTACTCAATTTACTCCCATTATTACAAAAAATATTTACTCTCTATATGTGTATGTGCCCACGCAAGCACCTGCACTTTGGACAAAACCTGCTTGTTTCCTTTACTGTGTTTATACATTTGAATTTTATGACTGTTCTACAAGAAAACCCATACAAACATTTTGTTGTGAACGGGAATTAGCCCAGATATTCAGAAAGCATCTTAATGACGGTCTTGGTGACGCTCTTAAAAGATGAACATGAGTCTCTAAGTTGTTAGGAATTAAATTCTCAAGTCATTTTTGAAAATGAAATGTCATCTCCTGGGTCACAGCTTGGCAAGTGTCTTGTAATGTTTTATAATTGTATGGCAGTACAAGTGTAGGAAGAAAAATACCAGTGGATTACAGACACGTTTGTTAAAGGTAGTTCAGTTTTGAGAGAAATGAACCATATAAAATACCACATCTTCTGTCCTTCTCACCTCTTCATTTGTGGTTTCATGTCAGCATCAAGAATTAGTTGTTGAATGGCAGCAGTGCACTGAAACTGTGCTGGTCACAAAGGAGATTGAGTTTCTGCTCAAATATCACGCTGTTTATATGACCCAAAGTTGCACCTGAGGTCTGGATGGGCAGTGGTGGTAATTAAAGGATAGACTGGGCAACCTTTGTGCCAGTTGGACTTCATTTGGCCAGCAGCCTCACAGGAAGCAGCAGGGAGTGAGACACTCCTTGGTGTGAATCAAGGTGACAGAACACAGTCCCCAGAGCCTTTTTGTGGTGGTGTTCTGACAGCTTTTCCAGGTCCTGCTGTGGAGGCAGATGTGAAGGGGGAGAAGGTCAGGCACCAGGCTGGCTGGGAGGGGGAGCCTTCCAGGCACAGGGGCTGCTGGTACTCAAACCAGAGGATTTTCCTAACTGAGATGGAGCAAGAGATTGTTACTTTTAATTTGGACAAGACAAATATAACTCTGGCCAGAAGTATCATTGAACCAGACATCTGTACCTTTCATCCAAACAACTAAACAACTGTCCCACCGCCTGTTCCTGGAATGGGTGCCCGCCAGTCATCCTGTCCCTGCTTTGCATGGATTCAGACCTAGCTGTGTTTTCCTGCCCTGGGTTGCCTTTTCCCTGTGCAGGGGTTGCTGGGCTGTCCCTGCTCTTTGGTGGCACGTACCTCCAAAACGCCTTGGGAGCACTGGCAGGGCTGTTGTGTGGTGTCAGGTCAAGTAGGCACCGTGTGCCTGCACTGAGAGCTGCCTAAAGCTGTGGCAAGTACTGCAGATTACGAGCCATGGGCAAAGGGAAGGCCTCTTACTTCTTATTTAACAGTGCAAGGCTTTCTCCTGAGTGAGAGAGAGAGTGAGGGTAATGCCTCTTTCAGGCACAGAAAGGCTTGTATCCTCTGCCGGTTTTAAGGAGCTCCAGTAGTCTACAGGCTGTAAAACTGGGGCTTTATCCTCAGGAGAGCCAGGGCTTAAATGTTGTTGGGTAAGTTGTATTAAGAAGGTACCCACTGTAGCTTCTACCTATCACCAGTGTGTGCCCATCTTGACATGTATAGGAGGGTCTGGTCTTGAGGGAGTTCATCTCTCCTGGAGAGACCATCATGTCAGTGGGCATCTAAACTTGGCAGAAATCTTGTCCAGGTTTTTAAAATCTTGGGCCGTGGAAGATTTTTTTTTTTATTTTTCCGCTGCAAATTTAAAACAACACAACACAGGACTAGCACACCATCCTTCTTTTTACGGGGATATTTTTCCTTCCAAACAAAAGGATTGCCTGTGCTCTTTCATTCTGTGCAATATTGAGCATTAAGAGCTTGCTGATCAAGAAGCCGAGGTGCGCTGGCAGAGCTCTTCCCTCTCACCAAGCCTGGCTGTTCTATATTTAAATGTCTGCTGGTTTCTTGCCTAATGTTAGCAGCCTTACCTGGGTGTGGCATGTGTGTATCTGCTTTTGAAAGAGGCTTTGAACCAGGCTCATCAAAACCAAGGTGGGGAGAGTTAGAGCACAACCCCGCTCGGGCCCGGCCCTACGCGAGTCTGTGGGTCCCGAGCTGAAAGGAAGATTTTTTGAGGCAGACCAAGGATGCTGCTCCAGCCACGCCAGGGAAAAGCTGAAAAGCTTCAAGCTGGAGTCATCCTGGTGGGGTGTGTTAGCAGCTCTGGCACTGTGGGGTCCTTCTGAGGAGGACATGCAGCTGCCCCTCTGCAGTGCCCCGGTGTGTGGCCACAGTCCGGCCGCCCAGCGATGTCCCCTCCGCCACCTCCGCTCTGTTCAGGCCAGTCTCAGCCTCAGACTGTTCATACCAGAGGGTTCCTGCTGCCCTCTGACACCAGGGGAGGACAAGCTGAAGGAGCCAAATGTCGGGTTCAGCGTGCAGGGGGTCAAGCAGCACTGTGGAAGCAAGGAAAGTCTCTTCCTCCCTGATAACTTCCCTTCACCTCCAAACTAAAACTTCTCCACGCTGTGAGATCAAAGAGAAAGTGGTGCCGAGCTGCTGTCTGCTGTTATGCAAATGAGACTTTATCTCATGGCTTTCCCATGAACCCCAGAAGATGTGTGCAGCAGAGCAATGTCAGTGGCAGCCAACAGCAGAACTGCCCGGTTTCCTCACAGCTCACAGAATTTGCATTGTATTAAAATAGTTCAGATTTTTTTTCACTAGCGTTGTCTTCTGTTCCTCTTCCCCCCCCCCCCCCATTTCTGCTTCAGGCAAAAACTGAGGGCTGAACGCTGACTAAACCAATTGGACTGAGAACCCCGGGGTTTTAATCTTGAGCCTTTTGCAAAGCCAGGGGGGCCCTCTCAGGGCGAATAAAATCCATCGCGAGGTTTTCCTTCTGACTGAGCTCACACAGGCTGCCTAATCAGGAGTTGATGCTGTCTCAGTTGTGCTGTGGGAAAAGCCTCTGGTCAAAGGCACTTAGATCCTTTTTGGTGTAAGAAAACGGGGAAGATCCACGGAAACATGAAGGAGTGGGAGACAGCAAAGAGGAGGCGAAGAAAACGCAGATGAGATGCTTGTGACATTAGTGGGATCAGCACTAAATCCGAGGAGACATATGGAATCACAGAGGGTTTTATGGTTAGGGCTAATTTTTTATGGGGTTGTAATAAGCACAATAACTTGCTGTAAAGTAATTTTTACAGTTATGCAAACCATGTTTCATCTTCTAATTAAAAATGAATGGGTTTTTTTCAGATCACGGGGAGGCTTTTCTAATGGAGAAAATATTCCAGACTAGCCTATTTATCTGTGACTTCTACTACTAGGAAATTTTACTTCTTCCAATATTTCGTGGTTGTTTAGAAATATTTTGAAATTCTTCTGCCTGTCTGAGGATCACCCTTTTTTTTTCCCTGACCCTTTATTTGGAATGTTTGACACTGTGTGCATGGAGGGTAGACAGAGCCTAACTGGAGTGAGGGGGAGGAATGGGGCTGCTGAAGGGATTTCCCACTGGTCAAGCCACCACTGCACCACAGAGCATGTTCCAGCCTTGACTGCAGTAATACAAAGTGGTGGTGATGATGGAGAATTGCTGCTCCCCATAGCCCTCCCTAATTATTTATCCTTCCTTCAATGCAGTTATAATTGGATGCCAAAGTCTCCTTTGTCCTACAATCCATAGAAATACTGACTCAGTAACACCTCTGGGAAATCCCATCAGCTGGCTGTCTCAGCTTCTTCATGTGTAAGACAGGTGTTTGTAGTTGGTGAAGTCAGTGAACTAATGCCTCCCAAACTCTTTGAAGAAGGAGTTTTGCAGACCAGCTTATTTTCAGTTGCATGATCCAGTGCAAAACTGAAACCTATCCCTCTTTGCAGGCTGCTTTACCTTGGTAGAAATTCCAGGACCATAAGTGAACTAGCAGCTGGAAGCTTATTTGGAAGTGGTCAAAGCCTCATGGAAAGCCTGTGCAGTTGCAGCTGGACTGAAGCTGTGCTGAAGATGGGCTCTTCCCAATTGGATTAGGCTAGTTCAGAAAAGTGAGGTTTTATTCTGTAGCAAGGATGTCTTCAAGAAGGTTTTGATGCAAGTGTATCAGGTTAATTATTGTTAATTAGCTGTTCCTGTAACTGTCCAGAGGAAACGAGCCCTCAGTCATTTAGTCCCTTTTGAAAATGAAAATGTTGTCTTTAACTGCCTGGTAGTCACAGGGTGTGATTATTCACACAGCATTGTTTTTGTTCCGGGACCTCACCTGGAGCTCTGGGAAGGGGAGAATTTGCAAACACTACATAAAAATCACAGTGGTATTTTCACCCATGCTATTTGCATACAAAGGCAGCGGCTGCTTTAGAGAACTAAAATTACCTGTGTGCTGTGCAGGAATGTAAACACGGGCCAGTCTAAATGCTTTTCCCAGGAAATGTTGAGCTGGGAGAACTGTGGCCTCAGTTGAAGCACACAGGTCAGGATTTAGAGACTTGCGAGTCCAGCTTTGGAGTTGTTCCTCATCTCTGTGGCCAAACTGATTCTCACCTGGCAGAAAAGGGTGTTTTAATCACAGTAGTTTTTCCTTCTTGGCTTCCAAATGTCAGTGAAAGAACATCAGTGAGGATCCAGCTCTGTGCTTTGGGAATTTACACCTTTCTGATCCCTTTGTGCTGAAGCAAAAGGTGGGGAAGGTCCGTGCTGTGAGTGCTGGAGCTGCCATTCCCCACCTCCTGCACAGCTGAATAATGAGTCCTGGAGCTGCCTCCTCCTCCTCTGGAGGATCAGACAAATCCAGAACGAGTTGTCTTTCCAGAGAGGTGAAGTTCCTTAGGCTGCTGGCTTGATTTCTGTGGCTGTGAGTGCTGCCTTGGTTGTACGTAGTTTTCCTTTGGCAATCTGTGCCTGTGGTGGGATAGATAAGTACAATACATTGCTGGAGCCATCTGACATTTTGTTTCCCCTCCAAAAAGACTGGTCTCTTCAGTTTTCTGATCCTGATTTCCCCTCCTACAGCCAGCCTGCTCTGTAGAGCTCTTTGGGCTCTGTTTTGTTTCCTGTGTTCTTGTGCACACGTTTACAAACACAGCAACTACAGGGAAGGTGTTCCGAGTAATATCAGTGCACGAGTGCCCCCATTATTAACTTTCACATTGTAAAAGAGTCACAGCAGGGAGTTTACAAGGCATTTTCAGTTCAGGTTAACTATTACAATGTGAGTTTAATTGCATTCATTATTGACTTAAGCCTCAGTGAAGGCTGGTCACAGGCACAGTAAGGGTGATCCACCCACCTCAAGCATCCTGCAGGACTTTGGTTTGTAAGCAGCAGCTCAGATTTTCTTTACACCAAAAGGTTATACCATTGTGACCAAACCCTTTTAAACAATCACTCGTAGAAACCATAGAATTGCTTTGATTCAAGCAAGGGTTGGGTTTTTTTCATTAGCTTAATGTAACTGAGAAGATTTGAGCCAACCTTTTAATATCTTGGCACCAAGGCCACCAACAGCATGCTAGTTACTCCAGTTCCTTTTTGTTGCCTCTTGGGCAAGTGGAGGGCCAGATCATGGTGGCATTCCCATGTCACCTGCAGCCAGGGGCTGTAATCCTGCACCCTCCATACAAGCACTGCTGTCTGCAATGGAAAGGAAAGGTCAACATAGTGAGGCCAAGACTTGTTTTCCAGACAAGGATATTGTCCCTCACTACAAGGGAGATCCCAGGCAGGTTAAAAGATGGTTGCTGGGATGTTTTATGCAGGCAATAACTTAAATCCTCACAACCTGTCCCCCTTATTGCTTAAAAAGCTTACTCTCTCTTATTTCTTTAAGGAATAATAATGGACCTGTTAAGCTGGAGAGAGAAAACCTCCCCCTCATTCAGAAAGTAGTGCCAGAGAGAAAGAGAAGAGAGCAGGCTGGCTTTTAGGAGAGATATTTAGTCATTGTTCTCTGCAGAAGGCTGGCAGGGAACATTGCAAAGTTCATTTCCGAATCAGAGGAGCGTGTAAAGACTGCTTGTTTTATTCACTACATTAATCGTTCTTCCCATATTACTCATAATATTAAAACACCCAAGTCACTTCCCTGTGTACCAGAGACATTTAGCTGCCAATTTTCAAATAATCGTAAATTGAGTGTGTCTGTTGGAGCCAGCCAAAACAAGCTGGGTGAGATCAGGAGTGTGTGTCTGTGCCCGTGGGTGGAGGGGGGAAAGAGGGGCTGCTGGGGTGGGGGGGGAGTGGATAAGGGAAACGTCTCCAAAAGAGAGAAGAGGATAATGGTTCTTATTTTTTATCTGCTTCTGGGTTTCTCCACAGTGTACCCTGTCCTTCACCTGCCACTTTTAATTTCCTTTTCCCGCAGCTGAACGTGGCAGAGCTTTTCCAGCAGTGCCTCTCTTTGCTGCTGTGTACCTGCATTTTGAATCTCTCGGTGAACAGTGGTGGGTTTACCCCCCACCTCCCTCCCTGTGCTCCCAGCAGGCACTGGAAGGGACTGTTTTACCTGGGAAGGTTCAGTGTGGGTGCCTGAGGGCCCCAGGCACGCTGTGCTGCCTCCTGGCACAGCTCCTGCAGTGACATCCCCTTGCAGGGGGAGCAGCCCCACGGGGCTGGATGTGGCCCTGGAGCTGACCAAGCCTACAGGAAAGATGGAGAGGGACTATTTACAAGGACATGTGGTGGCAGGACAAGGGGGAATGGCTTCAAACTGACAGAGGGTAGGGTTAGGTTAGATGTTAAGAAGAAATTCTTCCCTGTGAGGGTGGTGAGGCCCTGGCACAGGTTGCCCAGAGAAGCTGTGGCATCATCTTTATGGTACACATGGGGTAAAGTCAGACAGAAATAACTTCATTCCCACCACTGGCACTGACTGGGTCACTTCACTAAGAGCAGTCACGTTGGAATTCATGTAGCAGTACCACGGGCAGTGGAGCAGATAAAAGCTGCTTTTTTTGTGTGTTAGTGTCAGGAAGCTATAAAAGCATCTGTGTGCATGTCAAATAAAGGCTGAGCTCACCCTGCACAGTGTTCTTAGTCACTAAAAGAAGCTCCTTCTACCCCAGCTGAAACCTAAAAGACCTTAATGTTTTGGGGACTTCCATTCCATAGTTAAATGTGGTAGAAGTTGCTAAGCAGTTACAAGAGTGGAGGAGTGTTTGAGAAAAGGGGGTGAGCTGACAGATGGAGGGACTGTGTGAGTCTTCTTTCCTTCTGGAGTCAAAACTGTGAGGCTAAAAAAGGTGGCACTGGGTTGGGGAAGGACGCTTCTCCTAATGCTGGAACAGGTTTAGTCTCACTTTTCTCTGGCACTGCTTCACCTTTGTCCTCAGACCCAAGCTCGGTGAATTAGGGTGATGTGTCACCACACTAATTGTTTTCAGTGTATTTCAGGAGCGTTTCAGAGTTTCCTTTTGAAGCACACACTCATTTCAGTCATCCTTTGAGGTGCAGTCTTGTTGAGGTCAGGGCACCATTCAGTGTCTCTGCTTCAGCATGTGAATTGCCAGGTACCTGCAGTACCTGGCAGGTTTTTGTCTTTCAGCATCCTGGAATTCTTAGGGCAGGTGGCCAGAGACAAGTTGGGTGTGTGGCTTTGTACTGAGCTAGAGAGTTCTGTGGTCTCAGTCCTGGCATTGATTGCACCTGATTGCAGCAGAAAGTCATCACCTCTGAGCAACATCTGCCTCCAGAACAGTTACAAATGGCACTGAAAGCGAAAATGGAGCATTTTTGTAGGACAGATGGTTGGCCTGTGCTGAGCACGTCGCTTCCTCTCCTGCTGTCCCCCTTAGAAACTCTTAACCTGTAGTTCTTTCAGCACAGCCTTGCCTTTGCTTTAGCTGAAGGGTAAATCTCTGAGAAATGACTGAGTGGTGATAGGAAACAGTCTTTGTAACCAATTGCCCTGTTTCTGTTGTTCCATTTTCAAAAATGAATGAGAGACGGGTTAAATGGACTTAAAATGCATAATTATCTGGTGCTCGTGGGGGGTTAAGAACTAAAAATTCTTGAGATTACATTCTAGAAAAGGGATGCTATATTTAGGGGTAAAAGTTCAGGTATAGTGTCTAGCCTGTATAAATGATGATTTGTTGATAATGAAATCAAATAACCACAGCTCAAACAAATATATGCCAGCAATGCTGGGAATATCATCACTGGTCTCATAGCAAAGCTGTTAATTGTCTCTCTAGTGAGCCACAGAGACAAAACCATATTTCAAAATACTTCAAATATACTTAATATGCAAATATAGTAAAAGTTACACTTAAGATTCTTAAAATACCTAAAATATATAGGCCTAAGTTTTCTGAAATTACTGATTTCAGATGTGCAACTGTTAAAGCTACAAAACTGGAGCAGAACAAAAAGAGCTGATTTTCAAAGGTGTCATCTCTTTTCCAGGCAATAATCCCCTTTAGGGCATGGATGGGGTACCAGAAATCACCTATGACTTCTAAAAAGGTCCTGCAGTGTCTAGAAAGAAATGTTGAGCTCACTGTGGAAGTGAGACCCTTCTGAAGTGTTTCTGGGTGCTGATGTCTCCCCGTGTCCTCTTGCAGCATCCACAATGGAGTAATCGCGGTGTTCCAGCGCAAGGGTCTCCCAGACCATGAACTCTACAACCTCAACGAAGGAGTCAGGTGAGAGGCTCGGCTCTGGCGGGGTGTTGTTGGCAGCACTTGCACTGTAGAGCTCCTGCAGCACTATTAAGGTGGTTTTTTCCCCCCCAGTGGTGGTTTTTGAGTCAGTTTGGCCTCAGTGAATCGCTGTTGCTGCCGTGTGCCGACACCTGGCCGTGCTCTGAGAGCTGGGCTGGGTTCCTCCTGCGGGAAGGAATCCAGCCAAGAGGAGGAGGCTTTATTTCTGTCTTGATGTGCTGGTTTAAAACTGAGGAAGGGAAAACCTGGACCCCTCTAGTGATGCAGCCCTGTTCCACTGCAGTGGTGCTGCCGTTGCCATGGGCCAGGCCTGGCTCTGGGGTGCTTCCCTTGCATCCCTGGAGGAGGGAAAGCCTCCAAGCACTCAGTGGGACATGGCAAGGGAAGATGTGCTGCCTGGTGGTCCCTTGGATTTAGCTGCTCCTTCCTCACAGCCTGAACATGAGTAGAAGTTACAAAGCTGTCTTGTCAACATTGGTTAAGGTTCCTATTCCCTTCTCATACTATGATGGCATTGTTTGCAACAGACTAAATGCACACCAAGAGGTGTATAATGGGAATTTTTTTCTTTAAAAAAAAGAGGGGGGGCAAAAATCCTACCATTCAAGTTATTTCAGGTATAGTTGAAAAGTTTACCAAGAGATAAACTGATATCTGGATTTACAGCACTTCACTTTTTACTGCTTTTTCAGCACTTAGTATTGCTCACCAAACCTTCTCTTGCTGGCAAGGGCAAGGCAGCAGATTTTCTTGTAGAAATTTGTGCTAGTGCTTTGTAAAATAAATGGTGGAGAAGGATCTGCACTTACAAAAAGACAGACAGCTTATTGCATTCCCTGATTGTCTTCAGATAAGAGCCTCAGTTATTCCCTTTCCCTTACTGCTTATTCCTGCTCTGTCTGGGCACTGGAGTCTGACAAAATCCCCAAAATATCCAGATATTCGGGGTTTATCTGTCCCTGTCTGGTTCCCAGTCTGGGGTAGCTGGCCTTTAATTGTGGGAATACCTTCAGAGAAGTCCAGACAAATGGCATTGAGCCTGTGTTCACTCTTCTTCCCTCTCTTTTTCTTTTTAAAATGAAAAGAAACTTACTCAGTTATTTCTTACTTCTCTGGGGAGAAAATGACATGCAAAGAATAGCTTCTCTAGGATGGCTGTCAGTTAGCCTGATCCTTCAATCATGCTGAGGTAGTTATTGGGATAATGGTTAATCATCATTATTGTAAGTGCAGTTAGGATTCTTCAGCTTTATCTGAATGACAAAAAGCAGTAGTTCTGGGCTGAGATTTCCTGGCCCAGTGCATTTGCCTGGTGGGGGACAAAGAGGAAGAGTTGTCTGCTGCTGTGACAGAGGCTGGTGGCATCTTGTACAAACCAACAAATAGAAGACAGATAGAATTGTGCCCAAATTTTGCTTGAATTTACCTGGGTGTAGACCCTGCACCTTACAAAACTGTTGTGTTGAATTTATTGCAACACCCCATGCAGCTGAACAGGCAGCTGACTACAAATACACTGATTTTTAGGGGTTTTTTTTCACATATCCAGCCACAACCTCTTTCCAGAAGCTGCTGCACTCCTGCTGTGCACTTCATTTTAGACCATGAACCTCCTAACTAATTTTAACCAAAACCCTTTTGCCTCACTTAAGTTCAGCTCAAAACTAAGCTAAGAAATTACTGATCTGATACATGCCAAAAATACTTGTCCTACTGCTATTTATTTCAAAATAACTTTCTTTGTGGTCATGTTATTATTGAGTGCAAAAATATCAGATTCATTAGCAAGACCTCAGAAGTGGAACAAGTGTATGCTTGCCTTATGATTGTTTTAGGTGCGTTTTCCCCACAACTACATAATGAAAAAAGAAACACACAGCCATTATTTTCCACTGGGCAGCACTCAGGTAAATGGTTAATATTAGTTAGTTACTTTTTCTAACAGTTACAGGACAGTAAAAGATGTTATTTTATCTTACCACTTTAATTACAGCAGATTCTGGAATACTTTTCATAATATAAACCCCTGAATGTCCAAGTTGACTCCCAACCCTAGTGTAAATATTTGAACAATATTTGCTCACCATTGTTTTGGCTCAGGAGTGTCACCTATATTGTTATGACATACATGCAAATAAATACATAAAACTTCCTTTTCTGAGCACACATCTCAAGGCTTTGAACCCTGATGGTTTAAGGAAACATCACTGGGTACAAATCTGTACAGTACCACTTACTTTTCTTCCAGATTTGGTTCATAAGAGCTGCCACTTGTCTGTACCTTTTGACACTATTCTTGCATTCCTCTGGTGTTAGAAAGTGGCCTTAAATATGCAGTTTCACAGCACTCAGAATCCCTATTGCCAATAAAACCAGCGTGGGATTTGAGTTTCTCTCACACTGCTGTAACTTTTGATCCAAAAGCCAGGCAGTAGAAATCTACATTTGTATATGTACTGTTTAGTTTTCCCTTGGTGCAAGTGTGAGATGCTTGTAATCCAACAGTGGTCCTTTTTTATTTCATGTACCATTTCAAAGTGTTTATTTTGACCACTTGTAAAACAAGGAAGAAGAGGAAGGAAAAGGAAGTGCAGTGGAAGCAGGATGTCCTGTATTAAAGCTAATACATATTTATAGCTGCCTCTTTTCTGAGTTTCAGGATACTGATTTGATGCAAACAAAGCACATTTTAGTGGCATTTCCTCTTCAACAGCAAGAGTTCAAACCCAGTCAAATCACTTGTTTCCATGTGCTTCATTTAACTGTATTGAGTAGTTATTACAGTGTTAACCTTTCCATTCTGAGTAATGTTGCAAGAGTTAACTTCAAAATGAACCAAAGAAGCAGCAGCAGGGAGAAAAATAGTCATGAGCTACTTTAGCATGTTTTATGTGAATTTATATTTTCTTAATTTATTAATTCATTAGATAGGCAATGAAGACCTGATGGCAGTGGCAGACAGGAGTGGCTTAAAAATTAGATGTATTTGAAATGAGCCCTGCAGTCTGGTCAGGGATCTCTTTCAGGTTTAATCAGATTTTCCCCTGGATTCCACCATGGTGTCCACATGTCTAAGGTTGGTCAGTAATTGGAACTCTCCAGGATCTGACTGATTCCTGTTAAATGAAACGAAGCAAGGGTGAAAAAGAAATCACAAGCAATGTCTTGGATCCAGTTTTGCTGGGGATCCCTTTTAAATGAATACATACAAAAAACATCAAACCCCAGTGTTCTGATCTGGCCTGAGGGCCTCACTGTTTCACTAGAAATTAATTAAGTAGCTTGAAGGACCTTTATTATAAGGGATTCAAAAAGCAAGATGCATTAATTGTGCTGTCAGTTCTCCTGCCCTGTGAACAGAGATGTTGTGTGGCCGTGGTGCTGCTTGGTGTGGTGCAGTCCAGTGCATGTAATTAACTTCAAACAGGTTGTTTGGTTCATTCCCAGCTGAAAGAATGGAAATGTGCTGGGGTTTTGTTTTATCTGTCTATCTGTTTGGTTTATCTGTTTGGTTTATGTCTGCTTATTGCTGGATAAGTAGAACTTTTTTTTTTTTTTAATTTCCTGTCCTAAATGCCAGGAATTATCAGTAGAACCTAAAATATGAAGAGAGAAGGTATTTGCAAGACTGTGTTCAAGGCAGTGAGGAATCCAGGTGGAGCTGCCAGCTTGAGGAGAGGGTAGGAAGTTAAGGAAATGTCAGCAGAGAGTATCAGCATTTTTTTGAGACAGTGGCATGAAGAGATGCCTGGGAATAAATTCTCTCTTGCAGGAGAATTCAAAACTGCAACTTCCTTATTATTTTAGCCTAAAAATAGTTTCTGTATCCATGTTCAAAGCAAGATGAACCTTTAGTGCCACTGCAACCACGTGCCAAAGGGTCTGGCAACCCAATGGCTCCTCATGGCAATGAGAGACCTGAGGGTAAAGCCTGAGCTGGGTTTTAGAATTCTTGTCTGTGGATAGTTTGTCTTGATCAATCAAGTTTCAAGCTGAAAAGGATTTTGATGCCTGTGAGCATCCAAAAACCCCTCTTCTTTTTGTTTATTTTTTCTTTCATTTCTGCCTGGAGTGTTTCCACAGGGTGCTGTGGGGTCAGTGTGGACATGTGCTTAAGGATAAATAAATCAGATACTCTTATTTCAGCCTCCTAGAGACTGACCTGCTCCTCTTTGCCCTGAACTTTCAGGAGTTCTTGAGAGGCTGTGCCAAAGCATCTGTTGCAAAAACATCAGAACCAGCTCCTGTAGACTTTCATGGAATTGGTTTGATGTCTCTTTGTTTACTGGTAAAATAATTTGATTAAGGAGTTATTTGTCAGTCAAAGACATAACACAAAGAGATAGATGACAAGCTACTGAAAGTAGAATTTCATTACTACCCTAATTACAGTGGGTGTTTGGATTTTAAATCAAATTTGACCTCATTTCTTCATGGGACCTGAGGTGGTCACACAGACAGGTTTTCAAAAGAGCTCCAGGCCAGACTTGCATGTGTTCAGAAAACCCAGCTGGGGCTGCATTTCTGTGAGGCCTGAGCTGTCATTTATGCATTTAAGTAGTGACCTGGCTGCAGAGAACTAATATGTGAGACTTAAATAACATATAGCTTTTTAGCAATGTAATGAGTTTTCCCTGGATACAAACAGTGAGCTCATGGACTGAATTGAATTAAATTTCTGGATTTGAGGGTTGTTTGTGGGATATTTTCTTTTAGTTTTGTTTACTCTTCAGAGTAGCTTTGCAGGTTTGAGTCTGGAGGAATCATGAAAGGCAGAGCTAAACTGTTCAGTTCCTGCCTGCTTTTTCCCCTGAAAGCATATAAAACTTAAATTGTTGAGTCTCCTGAGTGGAAAATTGTGGCCCTTTCAGTGAAAAGTTTCACACCAGCAACAAACCACACAGAGTATCATCCTGCTGCAGGTTTCTCTCCAAGTATTTTTTCACAGCTCTGTTTTTCACCCTTGTGCAGGACAGGGATGATTTGACTCTTTGAAGACGACAGCCAAGTCACGTGCTCAGTTTTGGGCTCAGAGCCACAGATGGTCAGAGGTCACCAGGAGTTCTCCCGTGTCACCAGGCACCAGTGAAGCCCTGGCACTGCAGGGGAACAACTGGAGCATTTTTAAAAGGGTTGGATGTAGGATGGAAAGCATCCTCTTTTCATCAAATCTTAAATTTCCTTTCCTGGGTGTTTGTGCAACTGAGCCATCCAAAACCACAGCAGATATTTTCCAACACCCAGAAAGGCTGGTTGGGAGTCTTGGTATTTGCTGATCCTGCTGGCCCTTTTTGCAGTTAGTCATTACTGACAGGCTCTGTGCCCATACAGAAATATTTTGCTGTCAGTGACTTCCCCTCTCTCATGCAGTGCACAGCTGATCACACGGATTCTTTTCTTACTCTTTTCAATACAGGCAATTACTGAAAACAGAACTGGGATCCTTTTTCACTGAATATCTGCAGGTAGGCACGTGCTTGCTTTATTTAAATCCAATTTTGTTATGTGCTACTGAGCAAAATCATGTCACCCACTCTAAATGCTGATCTGGAGACCCTTGAAACCATTCAGAGATGTGCACTGGCTTCTCTGAGCTTTTGTCATTTATGGGCTAGTAAGATTTGGATTTTATATATAAATATATATAATTAGATAGTGAAAGCCTGAGCTGCCCCTGTATTTCTGTATGACATTGCTGTCTTTCAGCAGATTTCACACATTCTCTTTTTTAACTTAAAATTTAAGTTCCTGAGTAAACCAGTGAAGTTCCTTGTAGTACAGTTGCTAGGAAAGACATTTAACAGTAAGTACCACTGTCTGGTTTTGAAGCAATATTCTTTTGGCTTCTCTAAAATAGAGTCCATGTTTTGTGGGTCAGCCATTTGAAGTTTGAGAAGCACTTTGTACTGCACAAAATACGTGCTGTGTCCTGAAAACATCATCATTTGACGAGTGTCCCAGGTGATTTAAGCAGGATGGACACAGGAGGAGCCCTCTGATGATTGATCATTAAGATAAAATAAAAGATCCCCCTCATTGTCAAAGGTTAGGAATGAACAAAATGTGAAATGTGCTGGCTGCAGGGAAGTGCAGAGTTGAGTAAAGGTAGTTTATATTTTATTTACAGAATCAACTGCTCACAAAAGGCATGGTGATCCTAAGGGACAAGATCCGGTTTTATGAAGGTAACTTGGCTTTTGAGCTGTGTCTGTCACAGGAGTTCTAGCAAATGCATTCTGGAGGCAGTGGAATGCTTTCCATTATCTTCCTGGGACTATGGATTAGCGAGTAGGAATCCATTCCTACAGCCTGTTGTGTCCTGCCTTGGTGTTCTCATGAGCTTTCATCAAGGGGAGGTGATTGCCTGGAGCAGCATCCAGGGGGTAAAGGAAGGATTGCCTCCACTATGGACACCTCCTTCAGTTATAGCCTGCTTAATGTTCAGGAAAAGTGGAAAAATAGACTGAGATCTCTGAGGAAACAAAAAAAGGAGCAGGAAGATCCCAGTTAGTCAAAGTATCTCAGTCCAGAATAATGCAGTAGGTTGTTTTAAGAGCTTCCATAAATGAGGTAAGACACTGTCTCTTTTCAGCAGTCACTTTATTTGAGTGTCTGCACCCTCTGGAGGCGTCACCTTATGGAAGTGGACGTGAAGGATAAACCTCCACCTGATGGGTTGTTTTACAGCCGCCCCTGGTTTGTGTCCTGTGCTATGAAGTGGCATTTAGATGTGCTGTTAAATATGCCAGGTTGTGCCAGGGGAAGTTTAGATCTGATATTAGGAAAAATCTCCTCACCAAGAGGGTTGTTCAGGCACTGGAACGGGCTGCCCAGGGAAGTGGTTGAGTTACCAACCCTGGAGGGGTTTAAAAGTGTAGATGTGGCACTTGGGTACGAGGTTTTGTGGTGGCCTGGGCAGTGCTGGGGGAATGGTTGGACTTGATGATCTTCAAGGTCTTTTCCAACCTCAGTGATTCTCTTGATTTTATACATCATCAGGTGTGAAATGGTTTGGGAGTATCTTCAGGAATTATTGCCCATGTAAACAGTCCGAAGACCTTTGGGAAGTTAAGTTCGATTTTAAAGAAATCCGTCTCTCCTTTTTCAAAGATGCAGTCATGATATCACTTAGTTTAAATAAACTGCTCAAGCAGGAGCTTGGAGACAACCATTTCCATTAGTCTCAGCTCTCTATAAATCCTGGATGTGACCTTTCATTGCTGACAGTACCACTGATCAGATTAAGATGGTGCTATTGGGACCCAGCTTTCCTGATGAAGAGACAATAGCCCTGAACACCACAAAAAGAGAACCAATTTCACATTAAAAACCCCAAAACCCACAAAAAGAGTACTGAAACTCTTTAAGCTGAACACCAAATTCCTCAGTGGTATAAAATAACAGCTTGGAGAGCACAAGGGGAGCTGTAAGGATCTCAGGGCCTTCACAGCTGCTTTTCAAATCACAAAGAAAGTTGGATTTTAAGTATCAGATCAGCAAATGAGACCTAGCAAGGTCCAACCCTATTTTTTTCTGATTTTACCAGCTTGAAAATCAAAAATACTATATCTGGTGTTTGAGATCAAAGCTGAGATGAAAAACTGAAATGTGAGACCACTGAAGGACTTTCAAATATAGGAACGTGTTTAGGAAATACAAAATTTTAGCAAACTGTTGACTTCAAGCTTATGTTGTGTTTTTGATTTAGTGTGTCCTTTTGTGGGTGCCCCCTTAAAATATGGTCAGAAATTCTGGTAAGGTGGGGATTAAATAGGGACACCTTCTACTATCCCAGGTTACTCCAAGCCCTGTCCAGCCTGGCCTTGGAGACTCCCAGGGCTGGGGCAGCCACAGCTTCTCTGGGCAACCTGTGCCAGGGCCTCACCAGCCTCACAGGGAGGAATTTCTTCCTCATACCTAATTATTTATTCTTACATTTCTTTCAGGAGTTTCAGTTAACTTTTAGAAGCCCTGTGAAAAGTGATGCATGCATTTTTTATGTCATACAATATTGATTATATTGTGCTTCATTAAAATGAGCATTTAGAGTAACCCAGTTTCCTGGAATCCAGCAAATGCTTATGGTAAATGTAGGGACCTTTGCCTGATAGTAAAAAAAAAGATATATTTTTGAAAGGACATGTAAGTCCTGTTCCTTCATGTGAAATCATCAGCAAAGCATAGGAATTCTTCCACAGCCCTCAATAAAAGGCCTGCCTGCCTAAGGCATTTAACACTGCTGTACAGAAATCCATCACTTCACAGAACAAGCTGCCCACAAGGTGGAATAAGTGTGTGACAGTAAAGGCATGTTTATCTCACCAGGTAATTTGACTTCATACAATTCTAGCAGCAAGGTTTGGAAAGGACCGGATTTGTAAGGGCTTCCTTTCTACCTAACCTCAACTTGTGGACAACTAACTTGTTTAACTCTTTAAAACCCTGCCCTGGAGGTGTGGAGTGGCTGGGCTTCTCCTTCATGATCAGATTGGTGTCTTGCAAACACTTCAGTGTTTCGGGCACTGGTAGATGGGTGTTAAAATGCAAAGGTGGTGTCGTGGTTGAACCCAGCCGGCAGCTCAGCCCCACACAGCCACTGTCCCACCCCCCTGATGGGATGGAGGAGAACTTATGGGTTGCAGTAAGGAGAGTTTATTAGGGAAAGCAAAAATTGTGCATGGAAGCAAAGCAAAGCAAGGAATTCCTTCCCCACTTCCCATGGTTGGTCAGTGGTTCAGCATCTCCGGGGCAGCAGGGCCCCATCACACACAGCACTGGCTTGGGAAGATGAACACCATCACTCCAACATCCCCCCTTCCTCCTTCTCCCCCAGCTCTATGTGCTGAGCATGACCCCACGTGGTCTGGGATGTCCCTGTGGCCAGCTGGGATCAGCTGTCCTGTCCTGTCCCCTCCCAAGCCCTTGTGCCCCCCAGCCCCTCGCTGGTGGGGCGGGTGGGGAGCAGAAAAGGCCTTGGCTCTGTGCAGGCCCTGCTCAGCAAGAACTAAAAGATCCCTGTGTTACCAGCACTGATCCAGCACAAACCCAAAGCACGGCCCCTACAGCTACTGGGAAGAAAATTGCCTTAGCCCAACCAAAACCAGCACAGGTATTTATTATTATTATTATTGTTACTGCTACAGCTCCCAGGAAACTTTGGACTTGGTTCCCTGCTGTGTTTCATTAGAACTATTGGAAGAGAAGTTTTTTGAAAGTTTTAAAAACCTGAAACAGAGAACACCCTCTTCAGTGTGTAGGACAGGGAGAACTCCTGCCTGGTGGTGCAGAAATGAGGACCTTGGTGTGCTGCACGAGCCAGCAGCTGCAGTACAGCCTGGTGATCCACATTTGTCACTGAAAGCACTTAAAGTCAGCAGCCCAGGAATAATTCAGGAGCTGCAGATGGGCCAGAGCTGGTGCTGTTGGTCATGTGCTTAAAAATGCAGGGGGATCAAGTATCCCATAATCAAGATTGGCACTTGGCTAACTTTGCAGTTAGCACTGGAGATGCTTTCATGCGTAGTTGCTTTCTGATATGTGTGGAATTCTGGGCAAAATGTTCCCTGACTGAGGCCCAGAGCAATACAAAACTTAAGAATAGTATCTGATTCTGACACCAATAGTAATATTGATTGATTGCCATTGAATTTTCTTCCTGATAAGTCATGTTGTCTCATCTGAAAGCCTCCTAATCATTGGTGTGTTCATCTCCATAGTGCTGGTGGAGGTGCAGGGGCATTGCTCTCCTTTCACGGTTGGTTTTGGGGCACAGGGATGGCAAAGAGCTTGTCCAAAAAGTCACAGGGCCATTTTGGGGAGCAGGGATTTGAAGCCAGCATCCAGCTGTCGAGCCACGTTTCCTCCCTGTGGATCTGGGCTCCTGAGTAACCTCAGAGTCTCTGAGTTTACTAAGAGTTTACTATTAGTTTACTAATTAGTTTACTATTAGTTTACTGATTTTACGTGTCACCTGAAAAGCCAGAAAAGCCACCAAAAGGGTACTAATTCCACACTGCTGCCAGTAGCTGCTACGTGATTCATCTTAGTGTTTAATAGGAGATTCACATTGTTTCCTGCATGTTTTACTCTTGGCAGTGAGCTGGTTACAACCTAAACACTTCACGAGTTTGTTTTGTGTTTTTGCAGGGCAGAAACTACTGGATACCTTAGCTGAAACCTGGGATTTTTTCTTCAGTGATGTCCTGCCCATGCTCCAGGCTATTTTCTATCCTGTGCAGGTGAAAAATTACTCTGTTACTACAGAATCTTGAAAAACTGGAAAAAGCAACTTTACTGGTTCATGAGCAGATTGATGCAATCCTTCATTCTCTCTCCTTGGGCCAACCTCACAGTGCAGCTGTTCTGTACAGTCATGTCATGCAAATAAGTTCCTTATGCAAATGGGTTTGAAGTGCTTGGGTGGAAAACGTGAAGGGGAACTTTGCAAACAAAAGTGGAGTGCAGGGAGGCTGGTTGGTCCTTGTGCCAACTCACACTAGAAGTGAAAAAAAGTGTTGTGACTGATAAACTGAGATATGCACACCATGAAATAAGTGGAGCTGTGTGGACTTCAATATTGCATTTCCTCCTCTGCACTGTGAATTTGTTCCTGTAGTGTTTCCACTTTTGAGAAGGAATTATGCTTCTGAGATCAAATCCTGTGCTGCTGGAAGGGGACAGCAATAGCCAGTGGAGTTACACCAGTTTAGATGAGCACAGATTTTGACTCCAGTAATTTTAAATTCACCACAGATAGTTGATCTGCTTTGGGTGAAGGCTCAATCTTCTAATTTACTGGTGGCCACAAAGTGTTGTTTATCACTGAGGTCCCAAGGAAATCTGTACCAGAGAGGTACAAGTGACTTTCTGGGGCTGCTCATAGGTGCCTTCAGATGTTAGTGGGAGCTTGGTGCCTGAACATATTTGGGGAAACTTCAGAAACCTTCTCCCTTTTTTCCAAGTGAACTTCATGCCTAAAACGAATGCCCAGATATTAACAATATTACCATTTGCATTTGCAGATAGTGACAGGTACATGAAATCTGATTTCAGTGGAAAAGCTGTAACTTCACACAGAATTTGATTCTGAAAGGGAAGAGCTCAAAAGCACAGAGGGCTACTTCACTCATAGGCTTGTGTCTTACCAGGAGAAACTTCAAAACAACAGAAATAAGATGGTATTAAAAACATACTGAAACACAAAGGGAGGTTTTTCTAAGTGCCCCATAATTTAAATCCAAGTTATTTGGGCACCTAGAGATATAAGTAGGCTCTCAACCTGGTTTTCCAAAGCACTTAACTAAATTATGTTTTGGAAATTGCACTGAACACTCCTTTTCTCTGTTGTGTTTCTGAGGCCTTTGAAAATATTTTAGTAACACGAGTCTCCTCCCCTATCAGATGGAAATAATTACTTGAATTTTTAAGGGAACCTTGAGGGGTAAATTCAAGTAGATCTTGTTGCTGATGTCCTGAGGTTACTTCACAAAGCCCAACTGGTGCTTATGTGCTCTTCTAAATTCTGTTCATTAGCAACTGAAGCAGGTTTGGAGTCTTCTCTTCTTCAGCATAAATATTAACAAAGTGTTCAGTATAAATATTAACAAAGTGAAAAGGAATGGGTGGGGTTGGGTCAGGCTTCTTTAGTCCAGACTTAGGTAAGTCAACACCACCTGAATACCAGACCTTCCAGAAGTGTTAATATTTGGCCCACAACTCTCACAACAGCGGGCAGAAATATATGTGTACAGCCATATATACCCAAGGGAAAACCCCTAATGCCAGCAGGAGGAACAGTTTTACAACTCCCCCTAAGGCAAGAGCTGTTAATCTCTGCAGACAGAGGTGGTGGTGTATTCTTTTGTGTTCTTCAGCTGAGAGTTCCTTCAGTGACATGGTAATGCTGAACTGCAAAAAGATGTCTTTGAGAATGCACTGTGAAACTTCAGCTCTGCTCCTCCTGCCTTGTAGTGAAGTCTCTCAAACTGGAGAGAAAAGAGGATCCACAGGTGGGGCTGACTCAGGATTCCAGCCACAATTTGAAAACAGTAGCCAGCCAGTATTGAAAATCTTAGGAAATAATGGAAATTCAACCAGTTTGCAACCCTGCTTTTTATTATTTTTTTTTTCAAACATATGATACATTTCATTAGTGATATACTGTTAAGTACAAAATATTCATATATATATGAATATATGTGTAATTCAGTGCTCACCCCAGCCCTTCATCTGCACACACACTCAGTCATTGCCTGTAGCCTTCACTGCTGCCAAAATCAGATTTACTGTGCAGACTCATAGGCTGCTCCCCAGCCTTTGTTATGTTTCTTTGGCTTTTCACTTGGGTTTGCCACTCCTGCAGTCCCTCAGAAGGGGAGGAAGGGATTTTGCCAGAGGGTTTTTGCAAGCTGTGTTTCACCCTGGCCGTGCTGGGCCTTGCTGTGTTTGTGTGTGCCAGGGGAAGGAGCCCTCGGTCCGGCAGCTGGCTCTGCTGCACTTCAGGAACATCATCACCCTCAACATAAAGCTGGAAGATGCATTGTCCCGTTCCAGAGCCAGAGTTCCACCCTCTATCATTCAGATGCTGTTAATACTCCAGGTAAATTGGTTACTTTTCTCAGGTTGGTTTTTTTCCCTCTGTCTTTCTGTGCTGTGTTGCTGAAATCTTTGCTCGTTCATTGAAGACTCCTGACCCAGAGTTCCAGAACAATCAGCTGTGGTCTTGCTGTCCAAAAGTAGGGGCTGGAGAGATGCCTTGAGATCCAGATGGTCTGAGCACAGACTTGTATTGAAACTGTGGACCTTGAAACACCAGGTTTTGCAAACAGAGCAGTGTGTGTGGTAACGGCAGGATTTCCATTAAATGCTGGGTTTTGCTGCACTGGCAGTTCAGGATATGAAGCTTCACATCTGGAGCAGGCAGCAAAGTGAATATGCAATTTATGGTTGAATCATGGTCATATTTGGTCACTGGAACCAAATTCTATCAAAGCTGGTGATACAAAAATATTAAGACCAGATAGTGCTATTTGCCTTCAGTGTTGGATTATTTTTTTTTAGTACTAATGAGGAGAAACAAAATGAGGAATTCCAGGCAAAGATTTTTTTACTTGCTTAATTAAAGAAAAGCATGAGCATGTGAGGAGAAGGGGGATGAGGCAGAAGGGAGGCAGAGAATCAACAGTGGATTCTTAGAGGTTGAGGAAATTGAGATGTTCCTGGCTCATGATTTCATTTTTTTTATAAATATGTTTCTTTGCTGTTCACAGTATGAATTAGTTCTGTGTCTGAAATTTTTTTGAAGAGCACAATAATCTAATCAGGCCAGTGATGAAAACGGAGGCAAGGAGTAAGATTCTATCTGCTGGGTCAAGAAAAGGGATTTTCTCAGTGTCCATTTGTTGGAGTGTATAATGGTGTGTTTAACCTGGTTTTCTCATTTTGCCTGTTTAGGGTAAAAGGCCAAATGCATTCTAGTTGCAAAGCTGTTGATGGAAATCAATAACCAAGTGAGAGAGAGTTTGCCCCTGGGTGTTTATTTCTGCATAGGTTACCTCTGGTTGTGTGGTGGGGATGGTGAAAGTCCTTTCTTGGAAATTGTTCTGCCAAACTGGTGGTTTAAAGTCTAATGGAAATTGTGGGAAAAGGTCAGAAGAAGATCTGGGAATTATCTATTTACATGCTTAGCAGTGTTAGTCAGTAATTGGATTTCAGAACAAAGGCTTTTTTCCTAACTCAAATGTCACATTAAACAACAGCAAATTTTATACATTTGTGACATAATAATGGAATTTTCTTGGTTCAGTTTAACTCCATGTGTTAATGGGGCTGGAAGGGACATAAAAAATCAGCTGTCCAGTGAGCACGTGGTGGCCTTGTGTGCTTGTATTTCCCAGACTGAGGGCTGATGTCCTGATGTGGATGTTGTCTAATCCCTGTTTGTGTCCACCATGACTGGATTAAAGTGGCACAGATTTGGTAACTGATGCATCTGGTATTATGTTGCAGCTTGTCACGGTGTAGGGGAAGAGCTCTGTCAGTTTGTCAGGAAAAGACTTGTGTGGGATTTCAGGGACCTCTGGGAAGTCCCTGACTGACCTACTGCAAGGTGCACTCATTGTCTGGGCCCTGGCAGGGAGAATAAAACAATCCCTGCCAAAGGCCTTCTGAATAAAAGGGCCTGAAATTAAGTTGCACCCCTTACTCTGTCGTTTGGTGGGTTGTTTTCCCTTCTTTGCATCACATCTTTTCTCCTGTCCGCAGTGAGCAGTTTGCTGGAGTTCCATGCCAGCCATGGATGGAACACCCTGGTGTGGGACACAGCACCCACACCAGTCCTCTGGCACACATGAGAGAGGATATACTTTGAGACAGATGGGGTCATCAACCTGGCACAGATCTCACAATTTGTGCAGAGAGACAAATACCTCAATTTCAGACTATTAAAAAGCCTTGGAGAAGGAAAATGTATCTTCCCTATGTCTCCTTCTGAAGGACTAGAAGAACCTTCATCTCTGGGATAAAGCTGTGATGAGTATTATAATAGCAGCTTGTATATCTGAAGCTTTGTTGGAAGATACTCTCCTTTGAAAGGAGAGAAATCAGTCCTTGGTTAATCATTATACTTGGGTTCTTCAGTGTCACCAGTGCTATAACCTGGTCTAATGACAGACCAGCAATCTGCCAGGAAAGAGGCAGTCCCCAGAACTGGGGGGAGGAGGGATATTCCTGTGCTGGTAAAGTCAGTGGCAGTTCTCTCACAGTTTGGAAGAAGGGCCTTGTACCACTCAAAGTGTGAGCTGCCTGCGCAGCGTGACCTGGTTAGGAAGCACACACTGAAATGTTCACCCTTTGTGGCTGCTGACAGGCAATGTAAGGCCTCCAGGATGCTCCCCTTGCACTTGCAGGGCCTTCAAGAGCCAGAGTCACGACTGAGGGAGGTAAAAGAAGTAAAAGTGCTTTTGAGCAGTGAGCGATGCTCAAGAGCTCTCGAGACTGCAGCAAGTTGTCAGTCTCACCCTGATGACCCTTTCACTTTGGGTGAAATTAGGGAGCTGGAGGGAGAGGGATAGACAGGAGAAGAGTTTAGAAAAGAGCTATCTCTTTGTGCTCTGTGAACCAAAGAGAGCAAAACTGCCAGCAGAGGATAAACAATCTGACTTATTTCCCAAGGCGTGTTGTCAGAGATTACCTTTGCCACCGAAACTGGAACATCCTGTCTCCAGGTATCTCTCCTGAGGTCTGAGAAATTTGGAAGAGAAGAACTGAAGAGTGTTTATCTGCATCTTCCAGTTGACATCAAGATTATCTGAGTTCACAGAACCTCTCTGGGTGACCTGGGGTATTTAAAAAGCCAAGAAGAGCACAACATGATATCTCTCGTGCTGAGGGATGAGGCCTCACAGAACAGAAAACAATATCTCATGCTGAGGGATGAGGCCTCACTAAACATAAGCTCTGAAGAGAAAAATGAAACCTGTGGTTTCCTTTCTGGCTCTCTGAGCTTCGTTTGAACTCCCTTGCCCGTTGTCTTTGTCTGTAAAGGAAGACAAAATAAATACATAAAACTGCCCAGTGGGACCTATTTGTTATCTCTGGAAAGTTCCTTACACTTTAAAGGGGGCAGAAAAAGTACATTGCAAGATCTGAAAGCAAGATGCAAAGAGGGCTGTTTTTTCATCTCAGCAGCCACACAGCAAACCAAAGGCAGCCTAGTGGTTAAAAAACAAAATACCCTTTGCTATCACAAAGCTGCAGCCAGAGATTTGCTGTAGCACTGCAGTGTGTGTCAGCTGGGATCAGTTGTTTATGGCCATATGTTTTCAAATTCGGTGATTGCTTTTGAGAGCTTGTCCTACTGTAAAGTCTCTTCTACCTGAAGGCATCGGTTGAACAAAGTGGTCTGGGTGTGAGGTTTCCACATGCTTTTAGTTTCTCTTTCCCTTTTTTTCTGAATTCCTGGTTTAGAAGACACAAAAAGAAGAAACCCAGGTATTGCAGACCTTATTTAAATGCAAATCACCATATCAAAAAACCTGTGCTTCCCCTGGGTTGTGCGTAAATTTGTTTCCTTCCTTCCTTCCTTCCTGGTGAAGGGGTGACTTGTCTGTGTTTCCAGCAGCTCCACAGGCACAAAAGGGAAGAAATCTTGCAGCCAGGACACTGCCTGACACAAAGGGAAGAGTCCTTTGTTGCTTTGTGTTGACATATGCAAAAACTGAGAATCTGGCCCTCAAGATTTACACTTTGGAGTATTTTGTGGATACATTTGCTTCTGTGCAATATTTTCTCTTACTGTGTTTTGTTTACTGTCTCTATCAGCAAGTGCAGTTTGCAGTGATTAAATTGACAGGAGTTTGTTATCCTGGAGTGAATTTGTATTGCTGGGGTTTTTAGCAAGGCACAGCATTTATTTGTTGTAGGAAAAAGATATTTTTAAAAGAAAATCTTGACCTTTTGGCCAGTGAGGAGTACTTGTCACATTTGATTTTGAGTTCCTTCGTGTGGTCTCTGTTAGTGTGGTGGTTTTCTGGCGCTGGGAATCACGTCTGCATGGAAGCAGCAGAAATGCTGGAACTGTTTCATCTGCATCTTGCCTGGGGCAGGTTGGGATGTGCTGTGTTAATGAGACAAGAAGCTGGGAGCTGACCAGAGAGCTCAGAGCAGTGACAGCAGCAGTGACCTGACCTGGGCTTCACCCCCACAGACACAGATAGATCTGCACTCCTGGGCCCTCCCTTGTAACCAAGGCCAGTGGAAGGCCATTGCCACGTGAGGGGAACAGATTTCATTTTGAGATCGAGTGCTCTCCCAAACTAGCTCTCAATATACTTGACATCACCGTGTGTTAACACTTCTGTAACCTTAGGCAGTGGAAAAACAAGGAAACTACATAAAATGGTACAGTTCTCCTTTGTTACATGTGACCCTGGCTCATGAACACCATGGCACAGGGATTTAAATGTGCATCTTGTCCCTCATCTTTAGCAGAAGGACAGTTCTTGGGAACATGACTGTAACCTTGTCCATACCAATTAAATATGATGGTTTTCCAAGGCAGTTTGCATTGTGCAGATTCCCTTTGGGTGTGTGCTCACAGTGCATTTTAAGAGTACCTTGCAACAAGTAAAGTGTCAGTTCTGTGCAGGATACCAGTTAGTTAATCAAGGGCATGGCTGCAGGTGGAGTTGGTCAAAATAATGTAAAATGTCTCCTGGAGTTTGCCTGTGTTAATGAAAGTGGCCTATTTAAACCAGTGCAAGTTCATTGGTAGGCAAATCCTTAATCCTTAAAATAGAGCAAAATCAGTAAAATTATTCTTAACTTGAATTGGTCCTTGCAGAACCTATAATTTTGTTGAGTAAGAGGGAGAAGGTTTTAACTAATTGCATTAATCTGTACCAATGACTTTTGTGGACCCATTTGGGCCAGTAGACTAAAACTGGCATAAAGGCATAGAAATTTTGACTATTGAAAAGCTCTGAGCAAGGAATGTTCCCACAGTGCAAGAATCCTTTGAGTCAGGGTGCTTTAATACTGTAATTCATGGGTTGTCTACAGGGGGAACATAAGAAAGTTAATCTAAGCTACCTTTTAAAAAAGATTAATTAAACCTCATTACAACTCTGTATGGACACTCATTCTGACAATTAAAGGGAGTGGGAAGGGAGGGAAGTTTAATTAATGGCACTTCAGTTCTACATCAGAGGCTTTAAGCACAGTTTATCTTAACAGCTCTCTGTTCTTAATTCAGTTAGTGTAATTCCATTTTAATTTAATTTAATTCCAGATAGACAAATTGGAATAGGGAATAGTGGCTTTTGAATTGCCCAGGGCGCTACAGGTGAGGTCCTCAGGAGGTGGCTCTCACTTCTTCACTTTTGGGATCAACCACAGAGCTGGGAGCCATCCCAGGTGCCACCAGCCCCGTGAGTGGTGTCTCCCAGCCTGTGGCAGTGGTGGCACCAGGCACAGAAGGGGGGCTGGGTTGTGTCTGTGCAGGTAACAGGGTCAGCTGGTGCTGTTTGGGGTCACTGGGGCAGCACCTCCTGCTCGTGAGAAGAACAGCAGGAGGAGTTTCCAACAGAGAGGCTGTGCAGGGCTGTTTTGCAGTGTCCCACCGTGGGCTTTCCTGTGGTTTTCAGAGACAAGTGGCCACGGGTTCCAGTCAGACCTGCTGGGCACAGAGCAGCTTGGCTGGTCCCCTGGGCAGGTGCCACTGTGCCCCTGCCCTCTCACAGCCTAGAGCTGTCTGTCTGAGCACGGGCCTGGCAGAGAAACTCCCTGCCAGGGGGTTCCAGAGCCAGCCCAGGTGCCTGTTCTCCTGCTCCTCAAACCTTTCCTGCAGCTGCACGTGCTCTCTGCATTTTGGGCACTGGTAACAGCCTCTTCTCCCCTCATCTTCCTGGCTGCTTCATCACCTTTTACCTTCCATATGTTGCCTTCTGCCTCTTTTCCTCCCCCTCCCCATCTTGCTCTCCCCTGGGGCAGAAGGGAGGGAGGCAGAGAGGGGAGTGACTGGCAGCATGTCAGTCCCACAGAGCACAGCTTGGAGGCTCATCCTTGCAGGCAGCTCCTTCTCTGGTCTCAGTTTCCCTCTGCTGGCTTTGGTTATGCCCATAAATTGGGTCAAGACCCAGTAGCAGCCTGTTGCCTGCCTGCTTCTCTGCTATAGAATTTTACTCTTATGGGAAGACGTGTTTCCATTTAAACTGACAGGGTGATCAAAACAAATTATATTAAATGTTTCAGCTTCTTTCTCTTCCCAAGAAGGTGCACTGAGAGGGGGAAGAGTTGTGGAAGTTGTGGAAGCTCCTGCTCTGCCACACCACCTGAGCCCCATCCCCAGGCCTTTCCTCTCCTGCTCTGTGGTTGCAGGTGCCAGAACCAGCAGCCCGTGGGTGCAGTGGGTACCAGGCTGGTGGCACAGGGACTTCTGCAAAGGGCAGCTGCTTTGTGGAGTGTTTCTCCCAAAAATGAAAAGGCAAATCTGTTATAATTTGCTCAAGGTAGGGGAAGGATGGAATGAGTCTCTTGGAGGCATCCTTTCTCCCCTGCTGGGTGGGCAGGGTTAATTGTCTTCTATCAGTAATTTCACGGTCTCACCCGTAGTTTTGCTGCAGCTGCAGAAGGAACAACTATGTGACAGGGTGATGTGCAACATGTACTGTGAAATTCATTAGCTACCCAATTACTACAAACAATTAAAAGGTAAACAGTTCTTCATGTGATAGAGCAGGACTCAGATTACATTATTTGATTTAAACCATTATCTCCTGGGAGCCTCCTCCTGTTTCCATTGAGCCACACCAATCACACATCGTTGGCCTCGGTGCTCTTGATGTCCCCCAGAGACTGTGGACTTGTCTCCTTGTTGTAGGGTGCTTGTTGGGCTCCAAGGAAAAAAATCCATCCCTCATTCCTCCTGTGTCACTCGAGAGCCTTTCTTGGGCTTTCCTTCTTCAGTTGAAAAGAACAAAACCCTGGAAGAAGCTGTGGGATATTTCTTTTGTTTGTCAGAATGCCTGAGTGCCACGAGGACAGATGTGCAGGCAGTATGAAGCTGGTGCAGCTCTGCTGAAGCCCCTGGGTAGCAGAGGGGGAACTGGGCAGCAGTGTTGCCTGAAAAGCTGTAGAATGTGGTTATACACAGAGCTGTGTTGTTAACACTTGAAACAGAAGCAAGGAGAAGGCTTGCTCCCTGCAGGTGGCTGTGTGATATTGTGTGCACTAAATCAAAGCACCAGTGCTGAGGGGCAAAAGAAACACTTTTGCTTCAGTAGTAGGGTCATATTGCCAAGAGGTATCTGTTGGTTCCAGCCACACAGGTTTCCATTACTCTGGTGGTTGCAGGAATTCTGAGTGCTGCTGGATTTTGCCAGTCCCTGGCGGGTGATGGAGGAGAGAAAATCGTCCCTTTAGAGCCATTTCTACAGTCACATCCCTGATGCCCGGGCTGTTTGCATTTGGGGAGGGCACTGCTCAGTGCTGGAAACTCAGATTTGTCTGCTTGTGTTTCTGTGTTTCCTCTTATTCCCTACACACTGGATTGCTGAGGGAGGGTATCCATTCCAGAGCCAATCAGTTGCTTTCCAAGTATTTTGAATTTGTCAAGACATTTTTATTGAAATTAAACTGTTATGTAGAAAGGTGTTGCTTTCAACAAAGCTTTAGCTACAAGCCAGGAGGGCTCCTTCAGGCCTGGGCACCTGGGCTCCTAAATTATTGCCTTCTGGGATTGATGGAAGCTCAGCCTCATTGGGCAGGAGAATAACCACAAAGTGCCAGGGTAAACAGGTGATCTGCTGCTTCCTGGCTCACAGGGATGAGTGTTGGTGATGGAAATGGTGTTGCCACCAGAAATAGCGAAAATTTTAAAAATCCAGAAGGCAGAGCTCATCTGCTCAGTCTATTCAAGTGTATTTCAGAAAAGAAGATGATTCCTGGAGTAGATTCAGTCACCTGTGAAGGGTGAAGCAGCTTGGAGGATGCTGAGGGAGGAATGCTCATGAATGGTTTAAAAGGGGAGTGTGACTCTGAAAGGCAGTGTCAGAAATCCTCACAAGCAGGTCAAAGTAGCCAAGTGAATGTTTGTGGCTCCACAAAAGCATCAAAACAGCCTGGATGCACTGAAGGAGGGCTCTGCCATCCTTTTTGTCTTTGAGTATCCACCTGAAAATAAATGCGAGATGGATTTTCTTGTAATAAATGAGAAAACACTCAGAGCCAAGAGTAGGTAAAGGCCTTGAATGCTCAAAGTCAGCAATTCCCCAGCAAGGTTAGATGAGCTTAACATGTATAGATCAGCAAGAACTTCAGGAGGGAGCCTAAAAAAAGAAAGAGATTTATTCTCTTGGACATGAAACATCACATCTAATTTGGTAACTCACAGGCTGGTTCTGCAGGGGCTGCACGTGCACTTCTGTGCACATGTGTGCTTGCCTGGGAGTGTGATGTGACAGTCCTAAAGCACTTGTAAATGCACATAAACTGACTCCAGCTCGACTTTATTCCATAAAGAGCTCTTCAGAGACACTCACCGTCGTACAGATTCCTTTGGTGGGTTGTTTCAAAGTCACATGAGGTTGTTTCAAAGTCACATGAGGTTGTTTGAGTGCTCTGGTCTGTGCTCAGGGGAGTCACTCAGCTGGGAATCAGAAACCTCTAACCCTAAACCTGTAAAAGGCAGAAATTCATGCCATTATTTCTATTGGAACTTTATTAGCAAACTGGCTGTTCAGCTTCTGCTTCAGGACTCTAAGCACTGTATTTAAAGCCTCAAAAGTAACTTCCTTGCTTCCAGTCATTTCATATCTTGTATTAATCTTCATCCTCTGCTTTGTCTTTTGCAGTCTCATATGAAATGTTTAGTGACAGGTTAAGAAAATTAACACATAGGGTTTGGGGAGTCAGGGGAAGACTGGCCTGTCTCAGTGTTTGATGCTTTCTGGGAAGCAGAATCCTGTTGCTGGCTCTCCCTCTGCAGCCAAGACATTTGAAAACCTCTCACCAGCTGCACACAAACCCTGTCTGGGTGTTTAGTGATCCTTATCTTTTGTCTGTGTCTCAGTACCACCAGTGAAAAGAGGGAGAGACAGAGCAGCTTCTCCCCCTGACAGTGACACAACTTGGCACGTGCTGGAGAGTCGAGGGAATATGACAAGATCTTTATTTCTGAGGCAGCCACAGGGCCCTGAAGTGCTGACTCCTGTCAATGGGGCAGTGGCAAGCTTCTCTCCCTGCCCTGACTGCTGTTGCTATGAGAAAGGCAGAGGCTTTAGCAGTCTGCCAGTGACTTAGGATAAAATGGAGAGAGGAAAAAATATTGTGAGGCAACATTCTCGTGGGTTCATAATGACTGCATCTGTCCAGCACGTGCAGAAAGAACACCAGTGCCCAGGAATGGGGATGTAATGCCCAGGGCAGTTGTTAACTGGTATTAAATTATTCACCCAACAGGGGTTATTCTGATTTAAGAGCACTTGAGAATTTGATGTGTCAGTCTTACCTTTCCCACTTTGTTCTTTACTGTGAGATAAATACCTGTTTGTGAACACAAAACAGAGGTTTACTGAAAATGGGTTCATTGTGAATTCTCAGCCCCCTGCACCGGGCTCAGAGAGCCCTCTCAGAGAGCAGTCTGCTTTCTTCCAGCTTGTTCCAGTCTGCAAAGGTGTGACCTCTGTTTCTGCTTTTGGACTGCAGCAGAGAAACCCCCACAGGGAGGAGGGCACACACAGTTCAAGCAGATCAGGTTCAGCTTAGTCAACACAGGCTTTGACAAAGCAAAATTTAGTCCTCGCTCAGAGCAGTTTTGCTCCTGTTCTGAAACTGTTTCCTAAAGGCTAAAAAATGTCAGAGTTGTCTGCTTGGGATGAAAGTGGCCTGAGTCATCAGGGAAACCCAGGAGGAAGTACCTGACATTTTCTAGCCTGGCAAACACAGACAAGTGGGATAGAAGGAGGTTGAAGGAGGTGATCCTTCCCCTCTTCTCTGCAATCTTGGAGGCCACACCTGCTGTGTCTAGTTCTGGGCTCCTCAGCACGACAGAGACATGGACACAATGGAGACAATCCAACAAAGGGCCATGAGGATGATACAGGGACAGGAGCATCTCTCGTGTGAGGAAAGAGTGAGAGAGCTGGGACTGCTCAGCCTGCAGAAAAGATGGCTCGGGGGCATCTTATCCATTGTTACAAACACCTGAAGGGGGAATGTACAGAAAATGAAGCCAAGGACTTTTTGTGGTGCTCAGTGACAGGACCAGAGGCAATGGGCACAAACTGAAACAGAGGAGGGTCCCTCTGAACATCAGGAAACACTGTGTGACTGTGAAGGTGACTGAGCAGAAGGGGTCAAGAAAAGCACTTGGCAAAAGTAGCAAAACAGTCCATCCTCTCCATGTTCAGAGGACTCAGTAGTTAAGCTGGTTCTTTATTTCTGGAAACTAGTTGCTCTATCAGTTATTGAACATCTTCATCTTGATGGTTAAATAATTTCTAGCACAGATTGTTTATGCTTAAGGGCTACCACAGAGTCCCGTGCAGCAGGTTTTTACATCCCTGTCTGCCAGAAGCACCAACAGATTCTGCAAGAAAGCCTGCACTGAGCATGACTTATTTCCTTTCTTTGCTTGTGCATTTGTCCTGCTACCACTGTTGGCAAGAAAACATTGAATTAAGTTAACTTTTAGTCTGACACTGCACAGCTGATTCTGTGCCCTGGGTTACCCTCAGTGCCAAGATTGCAAAGGCTGAGAAGAATCCATTATCACATCTGATGCCTCCATGTGTAAATGGAGGTGCTGCTCCACAAAAGGAATTGTGTTTGTGTAATACTGGGAGATTTGCTCTGCAGGGCTGACTTCCAGGGACCATGGTGGGCAGCTGGAGGTGAAGGAACCGGGTACCTCCTTCTGCTTGGGCTTTCTGATTTGTGTGGAAGCCCAGGGGGTATAAGAGCAAGGTCTCTGTTTTTCAGTAGAGTGCTGTGCATGTCCACTGAAGATGGGGCTGGGTGGGCTTAGTCAATGAAAGGGCCACAGTGCTGTAGAGAAAACAACAACTGTACACACCTGGGGACGACTCCTGAAGCCTCTTCTCAACCAGGTAAACCAAAACATAACTTTTTCTGCTGTAGGTTTGTCTGAGAGCATTGCAGGATCAGTAACAATTGGATTATTAGCCTTTAAGTGTGTGCATACCTCTGTTCAAAGGCAGAGGGAGGGCTGCAGATCTCTGTCCAGAATGTGACCCAAAGCTAACTGGGGGCTTGTGCTGTGCCACCAGTGGTGCAGGTGGCAAGGACTGGGGCCCTATTTATGCCTGTGCCTGCCCTGAGGTGGGGCTAGTCTGTGTTGCTCAGGTTCCAGATGTGGTGCAGTGAAAGTTGTTCCTTGCACCAGAGTGGGATAACCAGCAGTCACAGCCTCTAAGAGCACTGCTTTCCCAAGCTCTTACGAGCAAGGCTTGTCTCTGACACAGCCAAGCAGCAGCTCTCACTGTTCCTGTGGTCAGCAGGGTGTGCACTGCAGCCTGCACACCCTTATCAGTTCTCCAGCAGTGTTGGCTGAATAACGTGTGTTTTCACTCCAGATATTATTCCGTGTCTGCCTTGCGGTGTGTCTTGTGACTTCTCATTTCAGTTTTCCCTGGGAGTGGCTGGGCAACTATTATTATCCAGTATGTGTCAGATTATCACCACTGCATGAGTGTTTCTTGCAGTCATATTGATCTGAGTCGTCACTTACAGAAAGAAATGGGATTCTGGCTGCGTTTGTCTTTCCTCAGAGGAATCTGCTGCTTTTGAGCACAAAGCAGTTACATTTCTGAGCTGCTTTCCTGTGTGGTTAAGACATGAGGCCAGGACCTCCCTTTGCTCTGGGGCCTGACCCTGTAAATGCTTCTGGCAGTGTGTTCCTGTCACACAGCACCAGGTCAGGACTGCTCCAGCCACCAAGGGTGAGTCCAGCCACCAAGGGTGCCCCTGTGCACCCACACTGAGGGTGCCCCACAGACTGAGGGTCAGGGGGTGTTATTTGGCCATGAGCTGAGCTGTACACAGTCACTTCTTGTCCATGGGCAGAGGGCTTTGCCCTTCTGGTCCATCAAGTTACCAGAAGTGATCATTGCTGAAATGATCATTAAATAATCCAGAAGTCTGTCTTTTACTCCTTTCTCTCCTGAGTCCAGAAGTTGGTGACCCAGGGATTGGCTCACAGCTGGTCCTGCTTGGTGTCCTGGGGTAAAGCTGCCCCTTTGTCAAGGACCAAGACATGCTGTGCCTCCCTCAGTGCCATGTCTGCTCCTGGCAGAGGGTGGGACTTGCTCCAGAAGCCCTGCTTTGCCCACCCTGGCTGGAGAAAGGCAGATTTTGTTTATGTTTTATTTTATTCTTTTTTTTTTCTTAATTTAAAAGCTATGCAGCAGTTTGCCAGTTGAAACAGAAGACAGCCTTCTGCACTGATACTCATTCATGTACAGGTGCTGCTCAGCTGAAGTGTTACAGCTCAGCCTGAGTGCTGCATCCTTTAACCCATGGCCAGTGCACACTTCAGCACATCCATGAGCTGCAGGAGGGTGTGAAGTGGTTTTTTAGGGCACCCTTAGACACTGGTGATACTTTTTAATGTATGATTTATTAGGTTAATGACCTTACAGTATTCTGTGCTAAAGAGGGAAGTGAAAAGCAACTGAGCAGTACCACCATTTCTAGATGTTACTGGTGGTGGGTGCTTTTAGTCAGAACTGGAAACCACAGAGGGCCTGTGGTTTTTATAAACACTCAGCAAAACACTGAGTTACTGCTGGTCAGTTAAAAGCAGTTTGGTGTTTAAGAGTTCTTTATGATTGTTTTCAGACACAGATGAGTGAGGAGTTACCTGGGACAATGGGCAGTTGTCCAGCCAGAGCTGAAGCAGCTGCAGTAAAGATGAATGCAGAGAGGCTCATGTGGCAGAGAAGATCAGCAGATGACAGGGGGCTTGCCCAGGGCCTGAAAGAGGAGCTGAGGATGGATGTGGGGTGTTTTGGAACTGCAGATGTGAAGGGGACAAAGCTGAGGGTTAAAACGAAAGGAATCAGGCATGAGGGAGTGATGGCCAGGGGGAGATCCAGCTCAGCCACTGAACTGGAGTTACATGGCCAGGCAGCAAGGGAAAGCAGCCAGGGAGCAAAGAGAACAGCCAGCAGAGGTTGGGTTCTAGTCTCTTGCCATATATGAGACATATAGAGACATGTAGAGAAGTCCTGTTTTAAGAAGAAATTCTTCCCTGTGAGGGTGGGGAGGCCCTGGCACAGGTTGCCCAGAGAAGCTGTGGCTGCCCCTGGATCCCTGGAAGTGTCCAAGGCCAGGCTGGATGGGGCTTGGAGGAACCTGGGCTAGTGGAAGGTGTCCCTGCCCATGGCAGGGGGGTGGAACTGGATGATCTTTAAGGTCCCTTCCAACCCCAACCATTCTCTGATTCTGCACATGGAAAAAGGAGACTGTGACCTTATGTGGGGTTGTGAAACCCTCCCTCTATTCTTCTGAACAGATGTGTTTGTTCTTTCCTCTGTGCTTTTGCAAGAAGCCCTTGTGCCCTTTAAAAACACAGTAGGAGTTTGTGGTTAATTTACAGAATTAACAGGGACAGAAACCTGAGCAGTTTAGAGGGTCCATTCTCCTGGAATGACTTATAGGTTTGTCTTTGGTTCTGTTCTCAAGCAGAAGAAAAGTTTTGTTCCAGCAGTTCAGCAGATGGGGCAGCATCTTCATAAAGTAGATGCATCAATAACCTGTAGTCTTCAGGGTATATGGCCCTTCAAGGAATACTTATATATTTACACAGCAAAAATAATCATGCATAGGGCCCTTTTAATGCTTTTGAACTACTGTATACAATTTTTTGGTCCTAAATGATTTAATTACAGGTTAATGAAGTTTGGGACATGGATGCTGTGTTAAATGCAGAAATACATGTCTTTGTTCTTGATAGAACTTCTCCATTTGCAATGGTGTTCACTTATTCAGGACTCAAATCCTCGTTTTCCGTGCCTTGAGAGCAAGGCAGGCTCTTGTCATAATATAACATTGTCATCCTTCCAAAGATAATGATGTGACTCCTGTTGCATTTCAAAACACTGTGACTGAGATGAGGATTTGATCCAGCAGCTCCACTCTTCCAAAAGTGCTGAGGTACTTGCAGATATTTGATATTGAGCTATTTTGGCCCTCAATTGAGAAATAAATAGGTCAGGCAAGGCCTTTGAAAGGAATTTAATAGATACGTCTCACAGTCACAGAGAAGCATGAAACTCTCCTGCTAAAATGAAATTGGGTTCATGAAAGGTCACAGTTATCTTTTAAAGCAAGTTTTTGCATGTCTGCAGAGCAAATGCTGCATTAAAGATAAGGGGAGAGTCTCTGTTTTGCTGATAATGCTCCAAGTTTTCTTTTTTCCTCCAAACTGTGGTAGAGCTTCCTGCCAGCTGAGCAGCCAGCCTGCTAGATATGACTTTTGCTTTGTTACTCTGTAGTGACATACCAAACCAGTAAGTCATCAAGCAAATACAAGAAGAACCATGAGCTGCCAAAATAACAGCAAATTATTATTATTATTATTATTATTATTATTATTTTATTGGTGACTTTTAAGTCCTGTCATCAGTTTTTCATAAACTATTTTGGCACTAATAACTATTCCAAGCTGGTTTAACTCTGAAGCTAATTTTGCCTTTCTAAGCACAATCACTTACAAGTTTGGTGAAGGGTCTAAGAAGGACTTCATGTAACTTTAAGTATATATTGATATCGATGTGAATAGATGTATAAATGTCTAGATGTATCTATCTTTACACACAGATATATGAAATATTTATGGGTTTATATCTATATAAAGTATTCTAACCATGTTTTCCTCTCTCCTAAACTTCCACCAGAAGTACCTTCCCACTGAGTTTGGTGTCACACAAACAAGTCATTTTGCCTGTGGCACAGTGGATGGGGTAGAAACCTCTGGTGGAGAGATAAGAGTTTAAGTGCACCCTCAGGGCTGGCAGATAAAGCAAAACAGAAGCTTTCCCTGACCTCCTAAAAGCTGATCTGCTCTAGGGGGTGTCTGTCCTTCCCCATGAAGCTCCTTTGCCCCATATAGCAAGGACTATTTCAGCTTTCCAAACCTAAACTTTTTACTTGGGCCGGGCTGGTTCATAAATAAGTGATGGTGTCCTTCAGATCATATGGAAAGTTTGGGTTTGGGAAGCTGAAATAGTCCTTGCTGACCTTTGGGATGTAGTTGTGTGTGGTTAAATAGAGGCCCGGGGGGCGTTTGTCAATAAATAGCACAGCAGAAAGAAATGCAGGAAAACCACTGTTTTACAGGTTCAGGAGCCTGTTACACTCCTGCTCTCCCAGAAGCTCCACAGCAATTAAATGGTTCAAGGGAACTGCAGGAAAGGCTGGAACAATGGCCAGAGCAGGAAGGATGTTGCAGGTGGATACAGCACATTTGTGTCAAGGTGCAGAGCAGAAGAGAAGTCAGCACGGCTCCAGCAGACACCAGCTGTTGTTTTGTGACTTTTCAGGATGTTTTTAAAAGCATCCTGATGTTTTTAAAAGGATGCAGAGCTGAGGAAAAAGGCTTGTGGCAGGCTGTGTCAGTGCTGGTGGGTTTACACTGTAAAGGTGGTGTTTTGTGGCCTCTGCACTGCAAAAGTGTGAACTGAAAGAGGGTGAAAGGAAAAGGGGGTGGGGATTAGCACTGCTCTGGGGAGAGCAGGGGTGAAGGTTGAGGGCAAGACTAAAGAAGCAGCTGATTGAGGTGATTTTGGAGTCGGGGTTTTGAGAGAAGAGGGTGTTTCTCATGAGCAAGGAGCTGATGGGCTCTCCAGGCACAGCAGCTGCAGGGCAGCAGTGATGGGGATGAGGTGAATCTGTGACCCACACAGAATTCAAATTCTGCCCAAATTCCAATTCTGTCCAAATTCAGGTTCTCTGCTGGCCATTATTCATTTTCCATTCATAAACTTCTCTGAAGTGACGAGCAGCCGAGGGGTGAAGTCAGCCATTCACAAACACCTCTGATAGTCACCCCAGACTCTGGTTAATGAGTCATACTGAGCTCTGAATACATCCTGAACGTCAGGATCCTTTCACATGCTGAAGGAAGTGTTGCAGTTTTACTCACTTGATCTGCATATTGCTCTCTGGAGGCTTTCATCCCAACGTGTTTCTTCTTACAGTAATTCCAGGGGCACGTTATGAAATCTGGGATTCTGCAAAATTCAAGCAGAGCTCTTGCTGAGCGTGGCATTTAGGATCTTAAATTCTGCAACGTGGTGTCTCAAGCATATGGCCACATAGCAACACACTAAAATGTGAATTTGCTCCTTGTTGCAGGAGGAATCCTGCACGTGAGTGTGCAGGGCTCTGCTCAGACAGTGCAGGAGCACACAAAGGGAGAATAACAGCTCTGCAGGGCCTTTCCATCACCTCTGCAGCCTTACAAGCCCACTTGGGGGTGGAAGAGCAGAGTTAACAGCTAAAGGCCAAAGATTTTCCCTGTGGGTGACTCTTACCCTGCTAATTATAATGTGACTTTTGCCTGGATAATAATGGCAAGTGCCGGGGAAGGGGTGAGGAAGGAGAACAAGTTTCTTCACTGTAAATATTCATTGTTGAAAATACCCTGGAAGAAATACTTCTGAGGGTCTCAGTTTCACCTTTTCCTTAGTGCTGCTGGTATGGCTGAGGTGGCAGTGACACCCTGTGGTACCAGACACTGTCGTTCAGGAGTTGAGTCCCCTCCAGCTTATTTTCTATGATTCTTTGAGCTCTGAAGCATCCTGTGACTTCTGTGAAGGCAAGGTTTGGCCAAGATGAAGGAAGGCCTTTTGAATATTCCCCCATAGCAATTCAGTCTGTTGAAAATGCAAGAAGGATACAACCAGTGTAAATAAGCAAAAAGTCCAGGATGTTTCTAATTCCTCTTCACTGGACCAGACCCTCCATCATCCCTGAGTGCCTTTGCACTAAGGAGGATGCACCTTCCTGGGTTTAAATGCCCTGGAAGTAGCTCTGGCCTGACTCACATCTCTTGGCTTTACAGTGAGAGGAATCAGCTGTGGGAACAAACCTGGATCACACCACAGTGCACCTTTGCCATGGCTCAGTGAGAATGCTTGCCCTGGTGAGCCAGGAAAGCTGGAGGGGGCTCATCCTGGGTATTTTCTCTTTTTCAGGGGGTTCACGAGTCGAAAGGTGTGACTGAAGATTACTTGAAGCTGGAATCCCTGATCCAGAAGGTTGTGTCTCCTTACCTGGGCACGTACGGTCTGTACTCCAGCGACGGACCCTTCACGCACTCTTCCTGCATCCTGGGTAAGAATCTGGGCTCTGTCTGGCACAGCACAGAGGCTTCCCCAAAACCTTGCTCTGTACAGGGCCAGGATCCTCACAAGAGACAGCTTGCAGTACCCACAGCAGGCAGTCAGGCTCCTTTTCTGTGCCCTTGCTCTTTGCAGTGTGCAGAGTCACAGTGAAACTTGCCAGTGGCAGAAGATGAAAACAGATCATCATAACAGTGCTCAGTAATAAAAATCAGTAAAAGTGAATCTAGAGTGTGTTTAGCATTTCCATCCTGCCTTTTAACAAGACAGCTTTAACACGGGGTGTTTTATGGGCAGGGAGAGGAAGAAGCAAGAAGCCACCTCTGAAGTGCTCGGTGGTTCATTAGTGTTCATTAGTACACAAAGATCCTACAAGGCTGTTAAAATTAGGGAAGAGAGCAGGAATTTATCTTAGAGCAGACTAATCCATAAGCCTTCAAACAGGTAAAAAGCTTTCTGCAGAGTAGAAGGTAATAAAGTGTTCTCCATCCCAGTGGAGGTAAGAAAAATAGAGCGAGCCACACGTAGCAGGGGAAATTCAGGTTACATGGAAGGAAAAATCTCTAATGTCACATGAACTGCCTCTGGAGGCTGTTAAATCTTCACTGTGAGGCACTTCATACATGTCACCTACATCAACACCCGTAAGGAGCAGGGGGGGTAAACGTGGGCCAGCCTGGTGGCAGAGGCTGAGGCAGAACCTTCTGGAGTCCCCTCCAGCTTATTTTCTGGGATTCTTTGAGCTCTGAAGCATCCTGTGACTTCTGTGAGGGCAAGGTTTGGCCAAGATGAAGGAAGGCCTTTTGAATATCCCCCATAGCAATTCAGTCTGTTGAAAATGCAGGAGGGATACAACCAGTGTAAATGAAATAGGAAATGTGATAGCACCTGAGCATTTTAATGTAAATGCTGTGATGGCCTGCTTGAATAGAGCAAACAGAGGGGAAAATAAGTTCAATTGTGTGTTTTCTGTGCAGTCAATTTAATCTGTTTGCTTGTCAGAAACGGTCAGTAAGGAAGTTGATTTTCCCTTGAAGCTGAATGGAAAAGTGGTTGTGTTGCAGTTTAAGAAACAAATCAGTTTTAGGTGAATAAATAGAGGCCAGTTATTTATGGAAAATGGTTCAGAATTACTACTTTGTATTCACTGCTTGCCACTAAAATGCCACAAGCATTTAAATGGAGCCCCAAATTGACAGTTTTCTCAATACAAGCTTTTGTATGTGAGGGGAAAAAAACTCACCCAAAGAGAATAAAACACCAGTGAAATGAACTGTTAGAAAATAAATGTTGCATTACATGACTGCAGAAGATAGGAAGGTTCTGGTGGGCCTCTTGCTGTGGTCTGGGGTGTGGAGCTGTAGCAGAACCCCTGAATAGGTCTGACTGCAGTCACTGAGCCTGGATCCAAGGAAGTTGAGTGCTGGAGTCTCTGCTGCTTTTGAACCGAACTGCTTTGGCAACACGTGACATGTTGTGACCAAAAGCCAGAGTTCCTGTGGCAGGGCAGCCCCAGGAAACCTTCTCTGTTTGCCAGGTCAGACTCCTAACAAAGAAAAAGTCCAAAAGTGAACTTGGTTCAGATGTTTCACTGCTGTCACAGGCACAACAGCAAAATACAGTTTTAAGTACAGAAACTGGCTTTTTTAGTAGTACAGCACATGATTGGGATTTGTGTCCAGGTAAGCACATAATTACATATAAGTGTAATTTTATGAGGCTGGCATTTGTAAAGGAAGTTGCCTGGTTTGCAGGGAACATGTACCAGCATCCTGATTTAAAGCAGACAGTGTATTTGCAGTGCCTGTGGTTGACTTCCAGAGGGTGTTTTGATCCCTTGCTCCAGCCATGGATGGCAAAATGAGAGGAGCAGGAAGAAAGCTTCCAAAGTGAGACTCATTATTCACACCACTTTGTCTTTTGTTAGCATGAGTGAGTCTGAGCACAAAGTTTGCTTGCTTGGTGATTTTTAGAGCACTCCAGTCCTAAACCACTGCTGGAGAAGGAGCTCTGTGCTTCCGTGCTGCCACCTGCTGCCTATTTTTTGGAAAAATCCCACTTGCTTAACAGCAGCGTTCGGGCAGTCAGTGGCTTGAGTGCAGGTTTGTTCCCCAAAAATAGGTTCCTGTGGGCACTGCCCTCCAGTTGACATTTCCAAACACCCCTGGTGCTGTCCCCACGTGTGATCTCTGAATGATGCTTTGAATCTGATTTTTCCAGAGTCAATAGAAAGACTGTCTGTCTCAATCCTCGTTGCCCCACATTTAAAGAGACTTGATTTTCCCAGAGTAGGTGGAAAACTTAAAAGTTCAGCTGCTAGAAAAGAGTGATTGTAGCCTGAAGAAGAGCAGAACTGCACTTTCTGCTCTTGAATAACGAAAATATTTACAATTTTATGTTACCTCTCCCACAATATTTACTGTTTTGCTCCAGCCGCTGAAGTTGTGTAAATAAAAGTGAATTTCAGCTGTTATTTGTGAAGATAGGTTTGGGGGCTTCAGCGTGCTGAAGAAAAGCAGGAAACGTGAAGCCTGCAGACCTACAAAACCAGTGAAGCGTGTTCTTGTGTAAGAGCTTCTGTCGTTTAGGAAAAGCTCGTGCATTTTGAGCACTCGTGGTTGTTAGAGCCATGCAGACGGAGTTTGTGGGGGTGACTCTGGCTGTTCCTGTGTTCACAGAGAAGAGGTTCTTCAGGCGCTCCAAGTCGGGCGACGTGCTGGCCAAGAACCCCGTGGTGAGGTCCAAGAGCTACAACAACCCGCTGCTGACGCCCGTGGCCGAGTACGAGACCGAGGGCATGGCCTCCAACGGCACCGGCATCCGCAGGCACTCCGTGTCCGAAATGACCTCCTGCCTCGAGCTCCAGGGCTACTCCAACCTCACCACCATCATGGACAACGGCTCCAAGAGCTCCGTGACCACCACCAAGAGCTCCCTGTCCGGGGAGCAGGAGCGGCCCAGCGCCGGCTCGGGGCAGTGCTCCGGCAAGCTCGGCGCGGCCGAGCAGCAGAAAGGACTCTTCCACCCCATGGACGACCCACACAGGTCTTTTGAGCTGGAGAGAGACCCTTCCTTGATTCCAGTTCCCTCTTCCAGCCCCGAGAACATAGTGGATCAGATTTTGGAGTCGATGGACTCGGATCCCGAAGGCATTTTTATCGATTTCGGGCGGGGCTGTGCCAATTCCTCGGCGTACAACGTGGACGTGAACAGGCAGAGCATCATGTGAAGGAGACTGGGAGACAAACCTTGGGGTTTAGTATTACATATGGAAGTTACTAACACGAGGAGTCAGACTGTGGGCCAGCTGTTTGTTCCAGGGCAGAACCTCTGCTGTAGGTCACCACAGCTCTGCTCAAGTGAAGAAACCCAAGTTTGCGGCAGGCAGGAATGTGCTGAGGGGGGAGAAGCTCCGACCACTTCTCCCTGTCACTCTGCAGTTGGATTTCCTATTGTCTTTATGAACTTGGGGCGTTCAGGAGCTGGCAAGTGTCTGGTAAAATGCTCTCAGTGCAGCTGGCAGTGTTTGTTCAGTAAAACAGCCCAGCAAGTAGCTGTGCTCACTTCTAATTGTCTAAAGAGATTTCCCGCAGACAACGGGTTGTTCTCTGAACTGTAACACCTCAGCCAGGGTAAAAACGTATCCTTTAAAAAAAAAGGAAAACCAAACAAACAAACCCCAGAGGCTGTGGGCCTTTATACCACAGAGTACAGTGATAAAGAAGTCTCTTTTAATCTTTCTCTTGTACATCTTGTATGCGCTCCTTGGCCTGATGGTGAGTGAGAGTTCTTGAAGAAAGGCAAATAAACAGAAATGTGCTTCCTGATGTCACGAGATGTCTCATGTCCTGTGTCACAGCCAGTGCTTGGTGTCTGTGAGAGAGTTGTCTCGAAACTGGCTTTTAATTGTGTGTTAATTTGCTCTGAATGTGACACTTCCAAGAAATCTGCGCTGTCAGCTCCTGGAGCATCCGTTGTGCAGAGAGATTCCACGACAGTTCAACCTACTTGTTTCCTTAATAAATGACAATTTATTAAGGCCTCTTGGGGGAAATCCTAATTATATATCTGTATCCTTAAAGAAATGCCATAATGCACGTGCTGTCAGTGTAGATATTTGGGGAGTGTGAACCTTGCAGCCCCTCTCCTCCTGAGCACTCCCAGCTCTGGGATTTCCCCTGGCAGTAACGTGGTGTAAGAGCTGTGTCAGAGGGCTGATGCACAGGGTACTGAGGTGAAGTAGAAATCCTGTCTAATCCTTAAGTTATGCTGAAAAGTTTCTCTTAGGCAGAGATAAATAATTGATAAATAATCTCTCCTACGTCCCAGCAGTCTCAAACAGCCAGGGAACACACGATGTGGGGCAGAATCAGTGAGGAAGGGGGGGCTGAACACCAACAGGCAGCGGAACGTGCCCTCAGTGGGACCAGCTCTGGTGCCTGGGAGGATCTTTGGGGTCCAACAGATGAAATGGTTTAGGAAGCAGGCACTGAACTACCCCTCTGAATTATTATTTAACTCGGAGGAAAAGGGTATCCACAGCCGTGTTCTGAGGAAAATCCAAAGATGAGATTCAGACTTCTACAGGAAAACATAAAAAAATCCAGTGGATCAAGGCCTCTGCACACCTTTTTCCTTCAAGGAACTACAAATGTATTAAGAGTCATAAGCTCATTTAATTATTGGGGAATATTTAAGCACAGTTTCAAGGGAGAAGAGGACTGCTGGGACCCTTCCCACCTGAGCTTTTGCATGGTTAGTGCCCTCCCCTCTGATGGAAGAGAATGCTGGCAATGAACTGACTTCTCCCACCTTGCACAGTCAAAATCCTCCTCTGAGGAGTGTTCCTTGGCTGTAAATGTTGCACAGATGAGAGAGACCACCCACATTTGTGATGCTCCTACTGGTAATCCCAGTGCAGGCAGGTCAGGGGTGTGGTGGTTTCAGAGACAAACCAGGGAGTCCTTACAAAGGAAAGATGTGTATCAAAGAGAATAGTGCAGGTTCTTGCCAAAATATATTAATGAAGTGATGTTTTTCAGCTTCCAGCTGCAGTGTCCCAGTGCACAAGTGGTACTGGAGCTTTGCCCCAGGGGGGCATTTTCAGTGTGCCAGTTACTCCTCACCACCTTTCCTTCGTTGGGATAAATCGTGGCATTTTGTATCCTAATCCAAGAATCGAAGCTCTCTGCTCTTTCCCTGGCTGGGACAGGTTCCAGAGCCCTACTGGGGATAAGACAGAGCAACAGATAGCAGGTACAGCTTCTGTCATCTGGCACTGCAGGGTGAGCATTAAGCAAGCCAGGGGAACTGGGAGACCAACCTAATGAACAGCTGCTGAGCCCTGTGGAGAAGTGCTGCAGCTCCCTGGAGCACTGCTGGAAAGAGCAGAATAATTGGCTGCAGATAATGCTGGGAAAATGACTTTCCCATTATTCAGTTAGCTGCTGGCACGCTGGTTTTGATGGGGCTTTTGACTAAAACAAAACACCTGAACAACTGAGCTGTGGTGACAGGAGAGCTATGGGCCACCTTCTAGGGCCACCATACAGACATGTGAGGGTGTGAAAATAACTGATCTCTCTACAGTTCTGTTGGACATGTATGGATTGCCCCTTTATTATGATTATATGCTCAAAGAACACCTTGGAAATGATGATGTCAGAAAGCCTTTAGTGTTATTTTTGAGCTCTGGTCTACAAAAATGTGACTGTCGTTCCAGAACTTTGAGAAAAGCACCAAAATTTGGAGGCAGGGAGCAGAAACCCAGATACCAGTCGAGCCAGCAGTGCTGCAAAGAACATATGTAGCCATTTTAATAATACATAAATCAGTGCTGCTGTGCTCTCCAGGAGAACAAAATGCTTGGTGTGCAGCTGAAGTCTTGCTTGCACCTTTCCCCAAAGGAAAAAACACACTTCTAAAAGGAGAATAAATGTATTTTGTGTCAGAGAGACTTCCAGCATCCCTTTCTCTTCATGTGGTGTGGTAGCAGCAGCAGCAGCTTGCTGTGCTCAGTGGTTTCAGAGGTGCTAGACTCTTTCTTCTGTGAGAAGGGAGGAGATGGTGCTTGGGACTGGAGGAGGTGGCCAGCACCTCGAGCTGGGGGCAGGGTGATGTGTGCCAGGAAAGCAGCTGGGCCACTGTGTCCCCTGAAATCCAGCTCAGAGCTGCTCGAGGCAGTTTGCCAGAACTGCAGAAAACCACAGGCCACCTGATGGTTCTGGGGCTGCACTGGCAGAGTTTCCAGCCCACTGGAGAAGAGCAGCTGGAGGCATCCAAGGTGGTCACTCCATCAGGCCTGGAGGACCTCAGGGCTGTTCTCTGATGTTACTGACACATGAGGGATCTCTGGGGGGTGGAGGTGACACCAAATGATTGAACTCCCCGAGCTACTGAGAGAAGTCCCTGAAAGTGGTTGAAATGTTTTGTGTGGTCCCAGGATACCACAGGAGAGCAGATATGAACTCCCCCAGATGGTGCATGTTGGCCTATTGCTCCATCAAAACCAGGGTTGAACTTGACTGGCTTCATCAATTAGGCTAATGAGTCATCTCCCTGCAATCCCCTGCCTCTCTTAAAGTGCTCCTTCTCTGTGCCACCCTCAGAAGGCACCTCTTGGGGTGATCAGCAGAAAGGAGCTGGCTCTGACTGAGTCTCAGTGTTACAATTATTCTGGCATTTTAATATTCTCTGGGCAGGTAACTTGACTGGTAATTAAGTAATGAGCACAGCCTATTCTTTCACAAACAGTGCCCCCTCGGGTCTTGTGTTGCATCCTTGGGTTAGGAGCTGGCAGCTCTCCTGCCTGCAGCTGGATTGCCTACCTGGGACAGGAGCTGCCAGGATGCTCTGCCAAAGCCACGGGAGAGAGGGAAGGGAAAACTGGAGGTGTGAACAGCTGTGGAAGTGCTGGGCTAATAAACCTGCCAGAAGTTTATTAGTTGTCTTTGTAAAATGAGGTACTGCGGGCTAAGCTTGTGTTTCTGAGGGTCTGCATCAGCATTTTCACCTTAAGATTGCAAACTCTTCCCAAGTGTATTTATTTCCTGATTGGTTTTTGATGAAATATTTTTCTCCCTTGCAAAAGCAAATAGTCTTAGGCAGAGTTTTAGCTTTATAAATCCTCGCCCTCTGAACTCTGGGTTTGGAAACCAGGATTTGAAGAGAATTCTAAGGGTGCTGTTGTCTTTACCATGAAGATTAGTCAGGATCAGATTGCTGGGCTGGAACTCAGAGGCTGAGATGCCTTAATCCCATGTCCTCGGTGGGCTTTTTGCATAGATTTAAGTCACTTAATAGCTCTATATCTCTTCAGAACATGGGGATAATGTTCTTACCTGTCTTTCTTCGTTTCAAATTGTTTAGTGGATTGTCTGTTGCTTAAAGGTTTTTTGATAAAGTGTCCACAGTGAGGAGAGGAGGCTGTGGAGTGGGGAATTGTAAATTAGCAATGCACCCCTAACATTTCTGTATTTAATTGTGGTGCCATCATATTCTTTTAATGTAACTGCATCCCTAATTTAGGTCTGTACATGCTAATTAATTCTTATTTATCATGCATTCCCTATCTATCTACATGTCTTTGTCTTTCCTCCTAATTGTGATCTTCACTGACACATTTACGATGTCACTAAGCTCTCTTTCTTTAGCTGATGTTACCTTTTTAATACCCTGTGAGCTCTGACCACTTCCATGACTTTTTTTTCCCTCTTTTTTTTACTTTTGTCTTACCAGCTTTGAGCTTCTTCTTGCCCATTACTCTAAATAGTTCCCTCTGCAATTCCTCATGTTCTGTAACCCCCAGGATCAAATATCTCTGCTCATACTTCATTCATCTCTTCCAATCAGAAAAACTGGAAGGCATTAGGATTGACTTCCAAAGACGAAAATTTATCTTCCCACTTGCAGTAGTTTTGTGGAAAATTGAGCTCATAATATTCTGTTCTTCATGATAACTCAAACTGGGTTTTTTCCCAGATATAGATGTAAAGGTTGCTAGTTTGTGAGCTTTTGGATCATAGCCTCAGGCATATGTTTAAATACAGATATGGTATTTGTGCTCTCCAGTTCTCTACAGCAATGTCTGTCTGTCAGAAGTGCTCCCTTGGCTGTGAATTATTAAACCAGTTCATTCTTAAACCTCATGGGTACGGAATCATCTGGGATGGCAACGTACTACAGGAAGCTGGAGAAAGTTGGCAACCCTTGGGGTATCCACAGGCAATCCCTTTAAATGGTAAGATGGAGGAGGAAAAGTAGAAATGGAAATGCTGCACCTAAAAATTGGAAGCAGAATGGGATGTGGGTGCCAGAGCAGACAAAAGATGCAAATCATTTGAGGCAAAACTCAACTGACTTCAAATGCAGTTTAGATTAGATATTAGAGAAGAAATTCTTGGCTGTGAGGGTGGGGAGGCCCTGGCACAGGTTGCCCAGAGAAGCTGTGGCTGCCCCTGGATCCCTGGAAGTGTCCAAGGCCAGGTTGGACGGGGCTTGGAGCAACCTGGGCTAGTGGGAGGTGTCCCTGCCCATGGCAGGGGGTGAATGAGATGATCTTCAAGATCCCTTCCAACCCAGGCTGTTCTGGGATTCTGTAATTCTAATATCACACCCCACATCTTGGCCAGCACCTTTGTAATGACCCTGTTCTTAAATCTTGTTCAAGCCTCCCAGGGGAGGAAGGTGAGCAGAAATTATTCTGAAGAAAAAGGTCGTACACAGCTCCCGAATGGAGAATTTTGTAAGGCTTATGAGGGGAGGAATTTCTCAGGGTAAGGGTGGAAAACATTTTCAGTTTCACTGGTTCAGTATAAACCCTGATTTGTCATACAGAATGTTCTCGATCTTTGGCAAAATTGGCTTTTAAATTTATTTTTAACAGCTTTTTGTGTCATCCACTCCCGAAGTGAGGAGTGGTGGCAGCTGGGTACGTGGCACCACGAGCAAACCAGGCAGGGCTCAAGTGGATAAAAGCTTTCTGAAGAAAACTGCAGATTCCCAGGGCATGTTGACTGAGAGGAGGAAGAAAGGGCTTTGTTGCACAAACATTCCTGCAGCTCCCCAGCTGCTGCCGTGCACAGCCAGGGGGAAGGGATCAGCTGCACTCTCCGGGATATGAGGAACAGTGCCGAGAAAAACAAGCTCCAGACATTAATTATTTTCCAGATTGACTTCTCCCCTACTTGGACTAAACACCAAGGACTCTGTTCCTGCACAAAATGGGATTTGGGTGCCAAGGCCCAAGGTGGCATTTGAATTTTTACTCTGTCAGCAGCCAAACATATCCATGGCAGCACTAGTCCCTCCTTTTCTTCAACCTCCTATAAACAAGTAATTACTGATTACTGACAAACAGCTTTAGTATTTTGGAAGTGGTCTTGCATGGGTCAAGCCCTGGAAGGTACTATAGATGCATCCACAGTGTGGGGATCCATCCAGATAGTTCCACTGGGCTCGTCCGTGGACTGCAGCCTCTGCACAGCTCAGGGTCTGGTCCTGTCAGTCTGGAATTGTCAAATGATGAAGGAGGAGAGTAAAGCTGGTGCCACACTGAGCAGGGAAAGAAGCCACACGTGGATTCCTCCTCTTTGCATGTGCAGTCTCGAGGACCACACACGTGGTTACTCTGCAGACTTGGGCAAATCCGACCTTCTGTCAGCAAGTATCACCTAAAGACTCACTCACATTGAAGCACAAATTTGATATTTCACCTTTTGCATCTTCCAAAAGCTGTTTCTTAAATGCTGTGTGTGGGTGAGGGTTCTTGGTACTGCTGCAATTCAGTGCTTCGTTTCAAATGCTCCCAGTGGATGTGTAGTCTTGGTTCAGGTTGTAGGAGAGTTAAAATATAGCCCCAAATCACTGCTAAGCAGTCCCATACATAGGAAGATAAGGTTGTTTTTCTCCTTATTCTTGGAACTGTCATGTATTTTCCACTTACTTGTTAAGCAGAGTTCAGAGATTTACATGTGTGGTGTGGGATTTTTTTTTTTTACTTGTTTGTTGTTTTCCAAGAGGATTCTTTAAACCAAACCTGTAGTCCTCCTCCTCTTCTCTTGGCACATGCTGGGGTTATCCCTCTGTTTTTTCTAATACAGATGGCTGTAGTGTCATTATTTCTTCTGCTGTACAGTAACCCTGCCAGCTACTTCTCTGGGACACTGTGACAAAGCAGATCACTGGCTTCATGTAAGGAGATGCTCCCTCAGCAGTGTGCCAGTGGCCAGGCTCCATGCCAGCTGAGACACAGGACTGACTCAGAATGGCTTTGCTGTTTGCTCTTTCCACTGGGATTCCTCTTTCCATCACCAATCCAGCTGCTGTTGCCTTTCTGACCAAGCTTGTTGAATCTACAAGCTACAGAGAAAGACACCACAATAATCTCGTTGGGGTGCAGGGTCTGTTTCCTTGGAGGTGCTCGTGTTGCAGCCTAATTGCAGAAGACAGTTCCTCATCTCATGTGGTCTAAAAACTGATGATCAGCTTCCTTCAGCAGCCCTTCCTCTCTCTTTTCTCCAGACTGAAGCATATGTAAAAAGCACACAGAGTAGTAGGAGTGTGGAGAGTAGCAGGAGTCTACTCAGCATAGATGCTTCCCCTTCCAGCAGAGGCTTTTCAGGAGCACCATGTAAGGTTTGCCCAAGTCACTGCCACCAGATGATGTTTTTCCAGTTCAGGAGTCCAAAGGTAATTCTCAGAGGGGAGATCCTTCCTCACAACTGGCTAGGTATAGCAGTTAAGCTTCAGACTAAGATTTTCCACTGTCTTGGTCACAGAAATCCCTTTCCATGGCCTCACCTCTGTGATTCCTTGCCTGAGCAGTGGTAACAAGCCTACACCGTTTTCTGTTGGGGTGAGAGGCCTCGAGAGCACATGGAGCAAGGTAAAGAAGTGGATCTACAGGATCACCTCTGTTATCTACACTCAGAAAAATGTCAGTGGGGGTTGTACAGTCCTGTGAGGACTCAGAAGAGCTGCCCCATTTATGGATTCCAGCAACTCAGTCCTGGGCCTCTCTGCTCAGGAAACATGGAGCTTCTCTGTGGCTCTTTCAGGTCACTCACTGACAGATATCACTGCTGCTCTGCAGGCTGAGGGGCACTGCAGCTCCCTTTAGGTGCTTCCTGGGTTTGCAGTGGGTGAGTTTGCACAGTATCTCTGTGTTACTATCCAAACTGGCCACTGGATTGCACCATTGCTCCAAATAATGCATCTGAAAGCAGCGCAGCTCCTGAGAGCAGAGCCAGCTCTGTGTGTGAAACACCTTCTGTGTTCTTGCTTCCCAGGGTCCCTCTGAGAGAACAGCACCAACATGCTGAGCCTGCTACAAGAAAATCAGCTTCTGGTCGAGCTTTGTGGGCTGGTGGGGATGAGAAACACAACCAGCACTCAGGCCCTGGTTCCTGTGGTGTACTCGGCCACACACACGGTCTGGTGAAGAGCTGGGCAAGAGCTGCTGCCTGGAGCTTCAGAAGAACATCCTGTCCGTGGCCTCTCATCTCATGGTGAAGGTGAGAAGGCTGAGCAGCTTAGAGAACCAACTGCTCTTTTGAAAGACCCTGGTGAGAGGAAGAAGCAACAGCACAGAAAGGCAGAGTCCAGGCTGCACAACGTATCCATGACAGCAGAGCTGTCTTCTGGGATGTGGAGAATTGGGGTGTGGAAAGGCCTTTTAATGAACTGGAGCAAATGGCTCTTGCAATAACTGTCTTGCTTCCACCCCAGACATCACCTCTCTCAGCCCAGGTGTGCCTGGAGCTGCTGCTGTGGTCCCTATGCCCCACTCCAGGATCCAGCAGCCTGAGGCTGCTGCAGGGCTGCTGGAGCTCGGTGACAGATCCATTGCTACAGAGAGGCCAGCTGACCCTCCTACAGGTTTGGACCAGGGGTCCCACATATAGATCCTCTGCCTCAGGCCTTGTGCAAGGCAAGGAAACCCTATAATTGGTGTTCAGATCCTCCAGTGGGTCTCCTCTGAGGTTTTTGGGGGAGTTTCCCCAAACCTGACCTGCCACAGCTTGTGCTTACATTGCAGGTCTCTGCTCAGTCAGTCAGATTCTTCTTTGTGTTGTCAGATGCCTCAGTGGACCCTAATTCTCTATTGTGACTTTGGATTGACTGCCCAGAAGTTCCAGTTCATTTGATATTTAGCCCATCACCTAAAAGCCACAGTTCAGGTATTTCTATTTCCTCTGGTAACACTGCTCCTCTCATGGGTATTAACGTGATTGCTTGTGCCTAAAACCTCTGATATTAACTCTGAGAACCTTTTTGACAATGAGATTCTTGTTATGCTGAGCAAAACCTTAATGATGAGAAAAACCTGAGCATTGTAAGAAGAATTTCTTCACAGAAAGGCTGGTTAAGCATTGGAAAATAGGGTGGTTAAGCCCAAGGAAATGGTTAAGTCCCCATCCCTGGAGGGATTTCAAAGCCCTGTGGATATGGCACTTGGAGACGTGGGTTTAGTGGTGGGCTTGGCAGTGCTGAGGAATCATCTTAAAGGTCTTTTCCAACCCTAACAATTCCATGACTGGTGGGCCACCTTGCTGGCTTTTCTGAACCAAGGAGGATATAAAGCTACTTGTGCAGAATCAGCACAGCTGTGGGAGTGGGGGAAGAGCTGGCACTGAAAACAAGAGAAGAGCTTTGCCTTGTTTCCCTTTAGGTGGTGCATGGTCCATTCCCAGAGCACAGGAGAAGGGGAGTCCCTGGCATTGCATCCAGTCCTTGAGCTCATGTATAGCTGGGCTTAAGGCAAGGCAGGCTGCAAAACAAGTTCAGACTGAGGTGCTTAACTCACGTCTAGCAAGACATATTCATTGCTTTATCACTGTGCCCCCTGACCTCGGCTAAATTAAAAAACTTCACTGCAATCAAAGTCACTGGGATTACTTGTGTGTACAGAGACTGCAAGAATCTCTACAATGTACTCCAGCACTGTTATTTGGAGAAATAACGGTGGAATGTGTATTTACTTCACAGAAAACCAGATGTATTGTGCAAACACGACAGTTAAGCTTTGCAGTCATTGTTGAGTTGTAATTTAAGGTGCCCTTAGGAAATGCTGAGTTCAAAAGGAACCTGTATCTTAAAAATACATCCTCAGAGTAGGGAGGAAGTAACCCAGCTTTACAAGTTGCCAAATATTTGGGATTGTTTGAGGCTATTTGATGTAACTGTGCAGTCATTTTCAGGGATGCTTTGGATGATTCAGTTAGGCTTGCAAGAAGGTTTCACAGTTTGTTGTTGATAAAAGCTCTATGCTGCTGTTCCTGGCTGTGATACACAATATTTGTCTCAAGAATGACTGAATTTAATATATATCTCAGAGCATGAGATAAGGGGGTTTGTGTCTTTATCTGTGTGGCATTACTGTGGTAATGCTGTAGAGGTAATGCCATACTGAAGAGTGTAGAAGCTGCTTTGTTTTGCACACCTGGCTTAAAAAACCAAACCCACAGTTAACTTGGTGGTGTTGTTGTAGAAGACTGCACCAAGGGGGAGATAGCAGTGCATGATTCCCTTTGGGATTGTCTGCTGTGCTGGGCTGCACAGCCCTTCCTCCTGCCCTTCAAATCTTTGCCTGCAAAGGACCCTGTGTTGGGATTATCCCTCTGTAAGGCCAGCCCTTCTGGACACACTTTTCTGGGCTGGGAGAAGGCACCAGAAAAATGGCTTAGTGCCTTCTGACAATGACTGGGAAAGGGAAATTTCTGTCAGTATTACAGTGTATGCCAAGTAACAGCCACAAAGAACCTGCTGACAGCTCGTCACTTGGAGGATTTGGGTTGGGTTTGGGTTGTTTGGTTTTTTTTTTTCTCAGTGTGAATTCTGCCCCTTGGAAAGAAGAAGCAAAGTAAAATTTCCCTCCAGAGAAGAGGAGCAGAATGACAATCTCATCTCCAGAACCCAGACCCTTACCAGTCTAACAGGGTGCAGGAGACCTGCATTTCCTTTGGCCTCACTGCCGAGGTGGCTCCAGCACCTGCTGGTTTTCATTCCTCTGGTACAGATCACAGCCACCTAGAACTGGACTGATGCCAAAAGAGATTGTGTTAGGTGTGTTTTAATTATCCAGTTGATGTTGTACTGATTGCTGACACAGCCCCGGGGGCAAAGCTGTCTGATGCCACAGCAGACTCGGCTTCTGGAGGTGAGGCAAGTGGCTGGTGTGCATGGAAACAATAAATTGATTTACCAGCCAGTAGAGCTTTCTATTCAGAGCTGTTAGGCTGCCCCAGATGGGCAGATGAATCATCATAAATACAGCAAATGTGGCATTTCTGGGCCAAGGTTAGCCTTTGAGAAAGCATAAGGAGAAGCAGAAATGGGTTCAAATCATAATTTTCGCTGGTGTTGAGCTGTGTTGCTCTGTTAAGAATAAAAAGTAAATCGATGTGTTGTGTTGGGATGAATTCTCACAAAAACTGCAGGAAGAAGTCCCTGCCTTGATTCTAAATGAACAGTACATAATCTATAAGAAAAAAGAATATTTTATGCAATTCTTCAGTCATGACCCAGAGCAAAGAATGATGGAAGTTTCAAAACAGTTTGGTTTTTATCCCGTGCTCATTCTTTTGAAACCAGCAAGATTTAAATGGCAGCTGTAGAGAGGCAGAAAATCACATTCTTTGATGGTTTTGCCAAGCATTTTGATGAAGAAGTGTGCAAAGAAGCTCAGACCAGAGCTGAAACTTGGAATATTTTGTCCCTTGCTCCATCAATTCATTTCACCTAAGTAGCACTAATAACATGCCATCACTAACATGAGCATGAAGAAATCTACCCAAAGGCCAAGGCCCCAGTGCTCCCTGCCTGCATGGGCACCTTTCTGCCATTTTCTAAATGGCAGGATTGGTTTTGATCTCTGCATCAAAGCACAGTGAAGTTTTGGGTTGTGGGCTTTTTGGTAAAGAAATATTTATCTCTTCTAATATGCTTTTTCCCCTCCAGAAAACTTCTTAAGCTTTATCTCCCTGTCACCAGCAAAGCAGAAAAGTTGCTTTTGCCTTCCATCTCTAGTCATCCTCCTCTCCCTTCATCTTTAAAAAAGGAGAAAAAAAAAAGTCCTCGTTTAGAATCACAGAATTGATTAGGTTGGAAAGGACCTTTGAGACCACTGAGTCCAACTGTGTTCAGAACTTTGCTGGGCAATTCTGTGCCCTTAGTAATCTCTCTGTCTCCTGAAAGGAAATGGGTAAGTCCTCTGATTTGAAAGGGATGTGATAAAATATCTGTGCTCAGTTTATGGGAAGCACAAAGATAAATATATACTCTGCAATATTGGCCTTCACCATGTATCAACTGCAGGGCAGAGCTTGTAACCCACAAAGCAGGGACTCTCCCGAGATAGGAAAGTAGCAAAGATTCCCTTCACAACTCTGATATTATTTATTTTGCCACTGAGAGAGAGAATGAAGGAATCCAACCACAAGAAATTGCTGGGGAATCCAAAAGCACCTTCCCAGAACTAAAGGCAGACAGCTTTTTGCACAGGTTTGGCTGAAGCTGTTTAAAGTCGGGGTAGACCTGGCTTAAATGAGAGACTTGAGAGGGAAAGTCCTGAGTTTAAGGTGGGCTCTGGATTTCATTGGGGCCTGGCTACACACGGGAAAGCTGAAAATGCAACAGCAAAAAAGGGGAGGAAAATTAAGGCAGAAGGATCTGGAGTTACATATTTATGAGCTAGATAGATATTAGTAGTTTAATTTAAATGATTTTTTTTCCCACTAGAGAGAGTACCATATATTCTCGTCTTGCAACGATGCTTCCTTCCCACTCCTGCAAGTTGTTTTTCCTCCCCCGGAGCCACAGTGACCTTGCATTCAGGAAATACCAGCCGAGCCTTTTTTAGCCTCGGTGCAAACAGCTCAATTCAGCGCCGCTAAATTTCGTCAGCTTTGTTTTTACAACGTTTACAGACACTGAGATGCTACAGTGTGTTTAAACACTGAGATCAGCTCAGTTGTCCTTATCTTTTTGTTTAATAAACACCCCGTGTTAGCTCTGCTTTGTCAGGCTGGGGGGATGCGAAGGCACGTTCGTGAGAGGGAATTCAATGAGCTGCGGTGCTGAGAGCAGCAGGTCGTGTTTTGCTCTTCTCCAAGCACAGAGCTGTGATTGCAGGTCATGCACACGCCCAAAAAAACCCTAGAGTACTGACTCTTAGTGCATGTCAGACTCCAGGTTTCCAGCTTACTGCTCTGACCCCTGACTCGGACAGGACTGTGTGGGGGTGGTTTTTAATTCCTATCGTGGGCTCTGTGCAACATTCCCAGCCACAGGGATGCTCTGCGTGCTGTTGGTTGTCAGCAGCTCACTTTACAATCACCTGGCGGATCTTGCACAGGAACAGTTTTACTGAAGCAAAAAAATCTGTCTCAAAATGCTATAGCAAAATGTTGTGGTTTGAGCCTCACCGAACATGATTTGATAATGTCATACCAGCCGACAAAAATCTTCAGTTCATGTATAAATTTGGATTCTGAAATAGATAGTAATGACTTGAAACAAACTGCCCTTTTGAGGCATGCAAAACTGTTAGCATTTGGGGATTCTAGATGGTGGGGTTTAGATCCTGAGATGGAAGTTGCAGTGCAAATGTTGTTATTACTTCTTTGTTTCGTGTTGATGCTATAAGGTTTTTATGGGGAATGTGGTCAGAAAATGGACACCTGGTTGAATTCTAGGGCTCACCTGGAAGTTCAGGACCTTTTATTCCCATTCCTGGAAATGCAGGCATTAGCTTCCTAATTCAGTTCTGGAGATTGCTTCCTCATGCATTACCTTTACAGCTGATTGACACTTGTTTTCCCTGGCCCATTGTAGAACGAGTTGTGTGTAGTCTATTTTATTTGATTACTCTGGAGGCCAAGATCTCCTTGACTTCTATTTTCATCTGGTATAAAGCAAAATTAAGCTCAGTCCTGTGACATGCCAGGGAAGGCTGTTCAATTCTGGCCATCCAGTGAAGGCTGTTTAATTTTGAGTGATGCTTTCTCCCTGGCAATGCTGAGGCCACCTGCTCCATGCTAAAATGAAATGTGGACAGCCTGGGTGACGTGATGGGACACCTTTCCAGAGGTTGTTACACCAATGTGGGGTTGAAACTTCAGCAGCATTACAGCACTCCCACTATTTCTGTCTTCTGCAGCCGCTGTGGAAGAGCCAGGCAGTGCCTGCAGAAATAGGGAAAGAATCACAGAATCAGAATCCCAGACTGGTTTGGGTTGGAAGGGACCTTAAAGACCATCCAGTCTGACCCCCTGACATGGGCAGGGACACCTTCCACTAGCCCAGGTTGCTCCAAGCCCTGTCCAACCTGGCCTTGGACACTTCCAGGGCTGGGGCAGCCACAGCTTCTCTGGGCAACCTGTGCCAGGGCCTCACCACTCACAGAGGGAAGAATTTCTTTCCTAATATCCAATCTAAACCTGTTCTCTGTCAGTTTGAATTCATTCTCCCTTGTCCTATCATGACAGTTCCTGATGAACAGTCCCCCTCCAGCTTCCTTGTAGCCCCTTCAGGTGCTGTGATTTCTCCACCACAACTTTCTCTTCTCCAGACAGAAAGCAGCAGCCCACAGCTCTTGCTTAGTTTTCTCTCTTTTTGTGCTACCTGGCAGTTCCTCAAGCCCTGTCTCCTAATCCCTTCATCCTTATTTCTCCTAAGTTCCCTTCCTTTTTTTGCTTTGAGTTCCAATTGACACTTCACCTCCAGAGTAAACCCAGGAGAGGAAAAAGCAATAATCGTGCAGTTGATGATTGCCATCCCCTTGCCTGTTTAGCCCACGGGCTCTTTGGGTTATAAATGTGTCCTGCTGAGTATTTTGCAAGGCAAGGGTCTGTCTCTCAGTGCTTGTTAGGCACTGCTGTATCCAGTGTTCACTGAAAACTTTATGCCAGCTGAGGATGTCTTTATTAGCACTGGTTGGTGGAACTGGGCCTCACTTGACACCAGGGCAATCGACTGTCTGCAGTGTTCAAGAATCACTCTGTTTGTAATAACACTTCAAGCAACTGACTTGTACAACCTCCACGTCTGCCCGAGGCATTTGCAACATCACCAAAAAGCCAACTACTGATCACTGTGTGAGTTCCAGCAGAGACATTTGCTTTTCTTCAGTAGGTTTCAGAATAACGCTGCCTTTCACAGCACTCACCTGACTGTTTTCAGAGATTACTTTGCCCAACAAATACCCCTAGAACAGCAATATGTGAACAGACATTACTGTTTTACATAGTGGGACAAGTCATTTCAACTCTGCCAAAAAATAACAAAATTTTGTCTTGCCAAAAAATAACAAAGTTAAATGGGATTGATAGGTATGGAAATGATGGCACTCTCTTCACTGGCCAAATGCTCTTTTCCAGCCCTGTGTGCCCTCTCCCACAAGCTACAGAGTCCTCAGTAAATCACATTTCTTCTCAAACATGGAAAAAGAGATTCAGAGACATGAAGTGTGGTCCTTTTAAAGCATTAATGACAGACAAAGTGTTAGCATAAATGAATGGGACAAACCCAGTATTTCACAGGAACCTGTGCAGTGAATGAGGGATGGGTGCACTTCAGCTTTAAATAATTACAGACCCTTTGCTGTTCATACTTATTTAAATTACTTGAAAGATGGGTGAGCTCAGTACAGGGGGCTCTGTCTAAACATAATTGATGATGAGCTACTTAACTGGGCTTTTGGTCTGTTCTTCAGCTCTCGGTGCTTTTCTCAAGGTGACCGATGGTAATTTACAGCAATTCCTGGAAAGCTGGCAGAGCCATTGATTTTGACCTGAGCTTTCAAGTGATGAGCTACCAATTACTGCTGTAAAGGTCTGAGCTGCTCTCTGTGGAAGCACAGGCAGCACCAGCCCTTCAGCACTTCGAGATGGCAAGATACCCAATGTATTGATTGCCTCCTATTGATAAAGCTCCTGGGCAGTAGCTGCTGCAGATCTGGAGATTTTTGGCCATCTCACATTTAATGACTTTCCCAAGTGGATGATTTGATGTGCATATTTAGCAGTAATACCCAGTTAGCAGCAGGCACAATGGGTACTGATTGATGGGTTTACAGGGAAATGTACAACTACACACCACGCACAAAAGTTCCCCTCCCTCTTTGGCAAGGATGGAACACATGTGAAGTAACACAGGGAAAAATATCAAAGCCTACAAGGCAAATCTTGAATGAAAAGCTAATTGAAATTCACTGTACAATTCTTGATTAGCTTAGAGGCTTTAGTGCCAAGTGAAAGCTTTATTTGCACAAGTTCGAAGTCTTGATTTCTGTTTTGGCCTTTATTCCTGGGTACCAGAGGAATTTATCTAACTTACAGCTTCCAAAGACACTGTGTAAGGGGTTCTAAAACTACCTCTAGTAAGCAGATTTGCAAAATCCTTTCTCTTCTGTGCAGAGATCTTCATCAGATGCACTATTCAACTACCAGGAAAGCTATTTGTTGTTATCTGCTATCCCTGGCAACTCCAGCTATCTTTTATTGCAAACTCCAGCTATCTTTACTGGGAACTCCAGCTATCTTTATTGCTAGAATCAACCTTAAAAAAAAAAAGGAATAAACTGAAATCGTATACTTAAATACAGGCACACATACAAGATAAGGAATATTAGTATATGGCAAACAGATAAGCCTTCCTTTAGGCCAAACAGCTTTTTATGAGTTACTTGATCATAGTAGTATTAATTGGAGATTTTTGGTAGGATGAGCCAGAAGATGGTACTTGGCCTGTGCTCTCTGGAAGACCTTCCAGTAAGATAATCAACTTAATGTTGCCCCTGCCTTGCTGCTTGATTTCTGCATGTTTTTTAGACTATAGGTTTTTTGGGGTCTGGTTCCCTTCTGTGCATTTGTGAAGATCCTACCACAGAGAAGCCCAAGGCTTGAGTCCCTCCAGTGCATACAGAGAAATAAAAAGGTTGAGTAATTCCATCTGCAGAACATGCAGAATTTCCCTTGTAGCTCTGGGGCTTTCCGAGGAAAGTTTCTGTGTAAGTGCAGAGATTTTCAGAGAATTTCCAAGCACTCTGTACCTTCCTTTTCATTCGTCCTGCTTTATTTCCAGCGGCTTTTGGCTTTTTGGCGTGCCGTGGTTGCTCGCAGTAACAACCCCCGAGGGAAAAGGCAGCGTAAAGCTTCTCCAGGCACAACAGATGCTCGCAATATCCCTGCCCTCCCCGCGGGGACCCTGCAAACGGATTCCTCGCTGCACTCAGCCTCTTAACATTCAGGAGCGGAGTATTGTTTGTGGGATTTATGATGGGACCGGGAGACTCCCAAAATTGTCCCGCGGGGTCTCGTACTAGAGGAGCTCCAAACCATGCGTTGTCAGGCGGCTTTGCTGGTTTTCAGCCACAACTCGGTTTGCATTTACAGCCTGTTCGGGAGGATTTTCATCCTTACAAAGAGGCTGTGGAGGAGAGCGATCGTCTGCCAGGCGCTGATGCGTTCGGGAATATTCAGCGCAGGTTTTTGTGTGTTATTTAAGTGAATTGCTCCTTTTGTCACCCTCGAAGTGCATCGTCGTTCTGTGGGGTGGAAGATGTGCAGGCAGTGAGGGTGTAAAGGGACAAGAGGCAGCAGAACTGGCATACATGATGAATGAGGAAAAGAAGTCGTTAGGAAAGGCTGGAGGAAAACCAGAAGGGACAGAAAAAGAAAGTACCCCTCACAGGCCGATGAGGTGAGAAAATGGGGTTGGTTTTCTTCTGTCTTGGCAGATTTCTGGGAGCGCTTGCAAGGGCTTAGGGGGAGAATGTGCATGAAAAATGCAAAAGTTCGTGGAAAAACATAAACTCCTTGTTTCCAATGTTCAGGTTTTTATGGCATTATTGTATCTTAACTCCCTGTTATTTATTTCTCAATATTTCTCCCATGAATAAAGTGTACCAACCTCACACCCCCCACTCTGCCAGGCCCTTTTTCCTGCTCCAAGACCATCTTCCTCCCCATGAGCTCTTTGGTTATAAAAACTGATTTTCAGTCATAGAAAACTTCATAGAAAACTCTCACTATATTCCTGTACCCCACCTGCAGACACTGATGAGCATTAGCCCTCAGCAGGTTTTTTCCACAACATCCAACTCTGCTCTAAGCCCCAATATTTTCTTTGCTTATGGCCCCTGCCTGTTTGAGGAGGTACAAAACAAATATCTTTCCCTCAGCAACGGAAGGGGAGGTAGAATTTTATCCCCTCAAATAGCATATTCTGTTTTTCCTGGTCAAAACTATTACTGTATCAGTAAAAATAATAATTAAAAAAAAAGTACTTAAATTTATTCGCTTGCATTTGGGTTTTACTTATTCTTTTTTTTTCCAGAGTGGTATCTTCAGGTCACGATTAAATGGATGAAATGAAATGGTATTCAAATTAGTTTTTTCTTAAAAATGCTGATATTGAAAGGTGGCATATCCCTGTAATACTGTTTACCAGAATAATGCACACTGGCACTGTGCCAGTAGGGTTCTTGAATATGTACAATAGATACATTCTAGAATCCCAGAGTGGTTTGGATTGGAAGGGACCTTAGAGCTCATCCAATTCCACCCCCTGCCATGGGCAGGGACACCTTCCACTAGCCCAGGTTGCTCCAACCCCAGTCCAACCTGGCCTTGGACACTTCCAGGGATGGGGCAGCCACAGCTTCTCTGGGCAACCTGTGCCAGGGCCTCCCCATCCTCACAGGGAACAATTTCTCCCTAATATCTCATCTAATCCTACTCTCTTTGTTTTGTTTTATTTTGTTTTTTTTTCTTTTATTTTTTTTTAACCCCAAATACTTTTGTGGAAATCCTGGTCTTTGATGAAAATGGCAGCACGTGGGCAGAACTCCTTATCCCTCTTTTTTATAGGTAGTTTTTCTGCAGGGAGTATATCAATTCAGGTAAAGCAGTGCAATTTTTTAGTGCCAGTAAGATGTTATGTGTCATTTTCCTGGGATAAACTATAGCTATAAAAAGCATCAGGCACCACAAGCCTTTGAAGCTGGGGCATGTCCTGTGTAGCTGCTCCTGTTAACACAAACAGCAGCAGTGGTACCACTATCCTCTGTGTTCACCTGTTAATTGGCTTCTTACCCCATCCCTGTGGGAAGTCCTAACCCCGTTTATCATGAGTTCTTTAACTGCTCCAGACACATTAAACCAACCTGCAAATATCTCTGCTGCATCTCCTCATCCTACAAAACCACAGTGTCCAGCACAGCTTTTTCTTGGTCCTTTTTTAGTTCACTGATGGACTATAGATTCTGTCCACGTGAGTGGAGCTGCTTATCAGACACACTTTCAGCTTCCCCATTATCACACCTGCAGAGTTACAAGATCATTAGACTAACACTGCTTTGGCAAACTCGTGTTAATTACCTTTAAGCACATATATTCCATTAGCTAGGGAGTGCTTCTTGTCCTCTGGATCCCTGCTTTGGTTTTTTGTTGGTTTGTTTGGTTTTTTGTCTTGATCTTTTTTGTTTGATTGGTTTTTTTAAATAAAAAATGAACATGTTTTAGGGCACTGCAAGTGGGATCCAAATTTGAGAACCTGTGTGACAGCATCCCTGGGGTTTGTAAATACTGCATTATTTTTCATGTGTACCAGAAAAACAGAACTGCTACCCTACCTCTATTACTCCCAAATCTAAAATCATCTCCAAATTATCTTTGCAGAAAGATGTTCCATGCCCAAAACCTGTGATAGAATAAAGGCATCAGACAGCTGTAGCACAAATTTATTTGGGAAGATAGTTTATTCTCCCCTTCAGGATTATAAAGTCTGTGTTTAGGGGCTGGCCTTGTGCTTGGCATGCCAAGTGTTTGTTTATGCAATCCATCTTCCACAGGCAGTGTGCTCCTCGTGAGATGCTGGAAACTCATCCAGAGCAGAGGTGTGTTGGAAAGCCTGTGTGTATGATCTCTGCTTGAGGTTTGGGCAACTCACCTTTTAGAAATTTCTCATGAGCAGTTCACATTTTCCCAACAAACCCCCTCTCAAACCCCTTTCTAACTGATGGGTTTGACCTCTGCAGTTCCTGGCAGCACTGAAGTATTTGCCTTTCTTGTCCCTTTCCAGGCAGAGGGCAGGAAAACTAATGCAGTATGTGTAAGCACATTCAGCAGACAATGCTAATAATCCCACACTGCTGGATGATGATTTGTCTCTTTGGTTTCTTTTTGGTGAGGCCCTGGGGAATTTGCACAAATCCAGAGACAGGGAGGGATAAAACTGTGTGAGTGGCTCCCTTGGCTTGAACACTAAGCAGCAGCTCCAGCCTGAGTGATGAACCAAAGGTATTGAAATGATACTTATACAACTGTAAGAGATGCCTTCTCAGGGTGCTTTTCAGCACTGCCAATTATCCCTGTTAATTCTGGGCTTCTTGGGCCCAGCTCAGGCCAACCACAGCACCGCCAGTGTCACTGGAACTCTTCCCATCTCAATGAAGCCAGAGTTTTTTGCACTGTGATTTACCAACATGTGCTGCTTGGATGAAAGAGAATTGCCTTTGTACACTGGCTTTTAAAAATATTTTCACTCTTGAAAGAAGCCTGATTGACAAAGAATATGAGCCATTGAATTACAACACGCCAGATTTTACTAAGAACACTCTAAGTATGCAAATTTATGGGAGGGGAAGCAATATTCTTACTCCTATTTAGGATGGGTTTGATGGAAATAATTCTCTTGTCACTTGTTACAGAGAAGAATTAATAATTTTGCTTTGTCTGTAGAAAGGCAAAAGCCAGCAATCGTGTTACAAAGTAGGCTGCATAAATTGGTTGACTTTCAATGCCTCTTTCCCCATCACATCTTAGGAAGAAGAAAAGATTTCTTAATGGTGCCAGGTTCCATCAGAAGAGCAGCACACCATAGTTTTAATTGATGCAGGCCGTGTCTTAGTAAAACAGCAGGCAAACTCCCTGACCATTCAATTACCATATAAATAAGAATGTGCATATCTCCCCTGCATCAGCATCTTGCTTTTTTTGTTGTTGACGAAAATATGCTAATGGCTGAAAAGCAGCTTTTCGTTTGAATAATGGCTTAACGCCTCTGTGAGTTTCAGATGGTGGAATATAAGCCCTTGCTTTAAAAGTTTGCAGTTCACCAGAAGCCGGAGTTCACCAGAACCTGGAATTCACAGGCTGCCTTTGCAGATCCACCCTTCAGATGTGTGAGAGCACAGAGGAAAGAAGCACCACTGCCTTCTTTTGGCTCGGCCAGAGGAGAGGCACCAGATCGGAGAGAAAATGCATGACGTGCGGGGCACTAATGTTAATTGGTCAAGCAGGTAATTATTTATGGGAATCAGTACCAGCTCCATCATTCTGCACCACAGGCCATTCCTGCTACCAGAAGTTTTGTCGTCTCGCTCCATTTTTCAGTGGCAGGAGGATGGAAAACCATTTGCTTGACAGTCAGTGGATTCCCAAACAGCCAGCTGCCCTATTTTAATGGATTTCTATTCCTTTATTATGAGAGATTCAGTTTCACAGATTTCACAGAATATTCTGGGTTGGAAGGGATAATCCCACAAGGATCATCGATTCCAGTTCAAACAGGCATTGCAGTTCAAATCACTTCCCTATTTTAGGAAGAAAATCTAAGGCAATACCATGCTCCCCACACCTCATTTCTGAAATAATTGAACACTGACTACTTAACAGGAGTTTGGAGCGTACCAGGGGAGGTGAGGAGGTGGTTTGAGGCTGGAGAGTGTCCCAGTGGAGCATCCCAGTCTATAGTTCTACCCTGGGGTGCACAGAAGGGCTCTGTGAGTGGGGCTTATTAGACTGAACTCACCTTTAAAATCGCAGACAGCTCTGAAACAGCTGTTAGAAAAACAGCTTCCACTAGATGGAAGGCTCTTCTTTCTGCTTTCTCCTCGTCTCTTCCCCCTACTCACCGAGTTTGGGACCTGCAAGCCACTGTGCTTAGATTGCACCCCTCTTTCTCTTGGAACAGCACTTGTATTGCATCAGCAATTCACCCTGCAAGGGCCATTTTCTCTGTCTCATTTGGTGTACTTAAAACATCTGTCTGAAAAATCCAAACTGTTAATTATTGGCTCCAAATGATGCATAAGTTTAAGCTGAAAGCAAGAAAAGTGTCAGGCTTTTCTCAACAGGGATTTGCTTCTCCCGAGTGAATTCCTTAAAGTATCTATGTCTTTCTATCCCTTTCACTGTGGAATAAGAACCTATGACTATTTGTCTTGCTAGAGAGGAAAATAATCTATGTAGTGCTATACAATTGGAATGGTGCAGATAAAGGAATGTGTAAATACATATGCTTGTATTTGCTGCCAGCAGCAAATGAGCAATAAAAGGGGCAATACTGCAGTAGTTATAGGGTAACCATCTTCATCAAATAGAAAAAAATGTAAGTAGGGTTCAAGCAAACATGGCACTGCTATAGGAAAAAAAACATTGAGAAAATCCAGTTTCTCTTTGTGTGCCTCCTGTATTTTTTGGGCCATTGATAGTACACTTGGATCCCTAATTCCATACATCATTTTGAAAAGACAAACACGATATTTCATAATAGTGTACAGAGAAATTTCAGCATAATAGATAGAAGTGAACAGAAGCCATATGGAACATGAATGGGATTGTCTTGCTTTGTTACCCATTATCATCTTGGTCTAATTCCACATGGTGATTGAGCTCTGTTTACATGACTTTGATGTGTAGGCATCCATGTTGTTGGAGCTGTTAACCAATTAATAAAAATCTACTGCAATATGTGCTGATTCCCCAGTTCGCTGCTGTATTTGCATTGGAAGCTGATTTGGGAATGTTTGTTCTCAGTTCTGCTCTGATGATAATAATATCCTTTTATACAGAAACTGCATTCACGGTTGTGCTTCTAAGTTGTGCTTATTGAGAGGGAGCTCTTGATGTGAACTAATGCAAAGCTTTGGTAGAAATTCGGGTTAAAGCAGTTCATGACCTGAAACAAGCTGGTTCTTCTCAGTCCATAACTTGGGAACAAACTCGAGTCAGAAAGCAAAGCTCAAGTCAGCCCCTTATGTGTAATTCAGGTGGATGCTAAAGAGGAGGCAGAAACTCATGAACAGGTTTCTGGACAAGGGCTGATGAAAACGATGAAAAGAACTTGATTTTGAGGTGGTTCATCAGTTGTTACACTGTTTAGACAGGGATTTAAATTTCACACTTTGGTTGATAGACCAGGTCTTTTATGGATCCCATCAAAATTTTCACGAGGGATAGGTTTCAAAATGTTTTCCTTCTAGGAGGTGTGTGGCTTTTTTGACAGGTGTGGAGGGGCAGGGCCTGGGCTGGGTGGACCATTGCTGGGGACCAAAGTGCTTCCTTCTGAAGCCTGTGCTCCTGGAAAGTGTTCCTCAGAAAAATCCATGTCTGTAATCTTTCCCCGTTGATCCTCACTTGTCTCTGCCCTCCAGGGACCCCCAGCCAGGCCTCCTGGAGCAACAACCCCCCAGTGCTTCCTGGGGGTCAGCCCCACTCACAGCGACTCTGTGCCTCCTAATTAGCTCCTTTGAAATAGGGGCAAGGGGTGATTTGCCAGAGTCAATTGTTTTGCCGCTAAATTCAGTGAGGCTGAGCAGAAAACGGAAGATTTGGCCCATTTTAGCGTTTATTTCCTTTAAAAGGGAATGACTTTGAAAAGAGCCTGTGGATTCAGGGGGCTGCTATTACCATAGCTCACTAATGATAATTACTGTGGAATTTCCTGTTTGAGGAAATCCAACTGTGAGTTCATAAACATGTGTCAAAGAAACGGAGAGGAAAAGCAAAATTCAAACAACTTTTCAGTCCCTTAAATCTTGCTTTTGATTTGCAGCTTTCCTTGGGTGTTCAGTTCTGTTTTGCAGCAATGAAAGGCCCTGACAAGTTGCCTGGATGGGGGAAGAATTACACAAACAAAACCAGAAATGAAGCTGGCTCTTTTTTATTGATGTATATTATTTTACACTCTAAAGAGCAGCACAGGGATTTCTTCTCACCTTCTAAATTAATGTTTTTGCTTTATTATCCATACAGCAGTACTGCACTGCCATTTTAGAAATTAGGGATGCATTGAAAGAATACTGGAGGTTCCACTGATTCCATGTATTTATGTTGCTGATACATTATACATCATAAATAAAAAGGCACAGTGCCCCATACTAAGTCATTTTGCATTAGAGGGCTCTAATTTGCAACTTTCTCTATAGCAAATTTTAACAATAGTGAATTATGTTCCTTAGGTGAACCTGTTTATAAATTATAGATTTAGAGATGACAAATAGCACACATTTGGTTCTGGTTCATATGAGATGAAAGGCTTGAATATATAGAGTCAAATTGGGTACACTCTCCCACATAATGCTCTCTTATTTTGAATTAAAGAAAAAAAAGCTTGCATGACTTATCAAGCTTAACCTGGTGAGATGTCCCAGCCTTATCTGGAAACATAACCTTGGTGTTCCCACAAGGTCAGCTGGCCTCGGTGTTGAGTCTAATCTTAGAGACCCACCACGCAAACCTACTGCACCTTGAGAGGAAACACAAGGATCATTCACTGAGCAAAAAAAAAACAAATCTGAGCAATAAAAAAATCTGCAGCCTGATGCTAGTCCACTGTTTTATCAGTCAAACTTGCTTGCTGTGACCCAAGTCTAGTCTATATTCAGCTTTAGATCATACCTGAAGAATTCTGGTCTTCCACCAGCACAGTTAAAGTAACACAAGTGGTGCACATCTCGCACAGACATCCTGCCAAAAGATGGTGAACAGCTGAATTAGCACCAAAGTTTTCCAGTAAGGTTCTTACAGCCCTGAGAGTCATCACTGCTCTGATCTGAATGTGCCCAGCAGCTGCCCTCTTCCAAATTTCCAGATAATCTCCTTTTCCAAATGGAGCTCGCTGCCACAGGATGGGGTTCATGTAAAGCCACCTCCAAACAAGCTGTTTGTTCACACACAGAAGGATGCAGAGGGGCTGAGGTATGACTGGCAAGAGATTCCTGCTGCCTGAAGGTTATGGAAGTACAATGGTCCAGCTAAAAATCCAGACATGCCTCCCTTCCCCTCCCATTTGTGCTGCTGCTCTGAGGAATTAAATGTCACTCTCAACAAGGACCTCACCACAATCTTTTCCACCTGGAAGAAAGCAGCCTGGAGTCTCCTATCAACTGGGAGCTAATTAAGGAAGTGGCAAAGGCCACAAAGAGATCTCTTCTAAGATCAAATAATTGCAAGAGAAAAAGCCCTCACTAAGTTTATCCTCTGTAGGATAAACTTCACACTTTATTCAGCCGTGAACTTCACTGCTACATCTCATTTTGATGTGGCAGCTGGCTGCAACTGGAGATGAGTAACATGGTTTTGGTTTAAAATAATAATATTTACTCTAAATCCATTGACTGGACATGTTCATGAAGGGGAAAGTAGAAGCAGTGTTCTTCAATTGTTCTTTTGGGGTTGCAAAATGTTAATGCAATAAAAATGCAAGCATAAAGAAGTGCATTTGAAATGGAAAAGAGGTCTGTGCAAGGCAAGGCCAGAGCATTTGGGCTGGGTACATAAAATCCCAAAGGCATGATTGTGGGTAAATCTGGGAATTAGGCAATCTGAACGTGTGGTTTTGCAGAAGAAACCTGGCAGGCTTTGAGGTGAAAAAAAATACAACATTTGGTTTTTTTGGCCTGAGGGGTTAGTCTAAAATCAATCACAGGCATGCTGTGCCTTAATTTCAGGTCAGACCTAGTGGCCACAGGAGCCCAGGAAAGACACTGAAAAGTCTAGAGATTTTTGTGTGGGACTTGTGTTCGGTGAGAAAAAGGACTGATCCAAGCAGCTACAAGGCTCTTTCATCTGACCTCATTAATCCACAAAGCTTTAGAACAAGCACCGAAGGAAAACTAATTAAAGATGTGGAGGTATATGAAAAACTAGTTAAAATGCAGCAGGACTTCACCAAAGATAGAACATACCAGACTCAGCCAGTGTGATAAAGTCTGATAAATCATTTTCTCAGACAATGAAAATACAGTAGATCAAATCTGTCTGGACTTCAATAAAACATTTGAGAGGATGCCATGCGAGAAAATATTAATTAAGATGGAGAGATGTGGATGAATGTAAGAAATGAAAAGTGAAGACAATAGCATGTGCTGAAAGGGGAAGTCTAGATGGAAGGAGGTTACTAATGCGGTTCCATAGGGACTGATCTCAGAACTAATCTTAGTTAAAATTTTATTAGTGACCTTGGCACAAAAAACATGAGTGTGCTAATGAAATTTGCTGATGACATAAACCTAAGACCTGCTGTTACAACAGAAAAGGACTGGAATACCTTATGGAAAGAACTGGATGAGTCTGCGGACTGGAGAAAGAGAAACGAGATGCAATTTAATAGTAGAAATACAAAGTCATGCACTTAGTAGAAATTCCTATTAATTTTAGTAAAGTGGGGTGAGGAGGAGACTTCTCCAGATGGACAGAAGAAAGAAAAAATATTGCAGGAGCTAATCCAAAAAGCAGAAGAGCTGCCTTCTGTCAGACAGGGTCACACCACGCAGCCAGAGGTGTCAGGGCAGTGATACCAGGGCAGCCCCCGTGTTTCATAGCCCCCCTTTCGGACTGCAGTCACCAGCAGAAGCCAGGGAAGGTGGGTCTGGCAGGATTTTCCTGGAGCAGTGGAAGCATCCGGCAGTTTGTGACTCAGTGAGGCAGTGGCCTCGTGGGCCTCGTGCCTCTAATTGTGTTTTGAGGGTTTTTTTCCCCTTCATTGATTTATCTCAGCTTACTTCCCATTCTTTTACTGGCAATGACAATTTCTGAGTGTGAGTGTCAGTTTGAGGGAGTATAAAGGAAATGTCATGATACTGTGGTACAGAAGATAAATCTGGAGTCCTTTAGGACAATTACAGAATCCCAGAATATGCTGAGTTGGAAGGAATCCATGAGAATTGTAGAGTCCTGCACAGGGCCATCCCCAAGGGTTGCACCCCGTGCCCCAGAGGATCATCCAAACCCTCCTGGAGCTCTGGCAGCCTTGGGGCTGTGCCCACTGCCCTGGGGAGCCTGGGCAGTGCCAACCACCCTCTGGGGGAAGAACCTTTCCCTGAGATCCAACCTGAGCCTGCCCTGGCACAGCTCCAGCCATTCCCTGGGTGCTGTCCCTGGTCCCCCCAGAGCAGAGCTCGGTGCCTGCCCCTCCCCTGCCCCTCGGGAGGATGTTGAAGACCACAATGAGGTCTCCCCGCAGTCTCCTCTTCTCCGGGCTGAACAGGTGATGCCACTTTGGACCTCTCCGAACTGCCTGGGCACACGAGTAGACCCAGAGGGACTACTGGTGTCACACACCTGTAAAAAAAAACTTAACACGGAAAGGATAAACGTCAGTCTTTTTTCACACCGGCTGGGAAAGCACAGTGGGCAGACACTGCCCGCTCGCTTCCAGGGCCGATGGCGAGTGACACCGCCCGGGTCCCCGCGGGGCTCTCGGGCCACCGGCTCCGTCCGGAGGGTGGAGATGCCGCCAAACTCGACAACTTATTTATCCAAATGACAGCTTTCCCCCAGGCCCCGGGCAGCAGCGGGGCAGCGAGGAGGGGTCGGTCCGGGTCTGTCCCCCGCGGGCGGGTCCGTGCCCGCCCGGCGCCGCCCCGGCCCCGCAGCCCGGCCGGTCCCGCCGCCCCCGCCCCGCGCAGCAAACCAAGGGCCGGGCTTGGCTCCGGCACCTGCCCGCTGCCGCTCCGCCACCGCTCCTCCGGAGAAAGGGAAAGGGAAAGGTAAAAGCCGCCGGGAGAGGGGCGGGAGGGGCGCGGGCGCGGCGGGACCCCGCGGGCTCCTCCGGGGAGCGCGAGTGTGGGTACAGGGATCTGCACAGGGACACAGGGATCCGCACAGGGATCCGCACAGGGACACAGGGATCCGCACAGGGACACAGGGATCCGCACAGGGATACAGGGATCCGCACAGGGACACAGGGATCCGCACAGGGACACAGGGATCCGCACAGGGACCCGCACAGGGACACAGGGATTCACAAAGGGACACAGGGATCCACACAGGGACAGAAGGATCCTCACAGGGATCCGTCAGACTGAGCACTGCGTGCTTCTCCTGAGAGCAACCTGTTGGGCTGCCCTTCTGCTCTAACCCTAATCGCTTTTTTTTTGGATGGAAGGTGCCCTGTGTAAAGGGGAACCAACCAGCCGGCTGGTCTGGGATCCCCCCGCATTTTGCCCCTTCGGTCACCGGCCGTACCGAGCTCGCAGGGTTTCGGGGGGTCCTTTCTGCAGGACACCTTCATTGTTACCTTTTCCCACAATAATATGATTCAAAGGTCGTAACGAGACAGGTTTATACTGCAACAGGTTTTATGCCCGGCTATAACTTTTTACACCGCTGCTCACAGCCTCTGTCTGGGAGGGGAGTCGGGGTTATCTGCACAAGGATATGACTCAGCTGAATAGGATTCTCTGCGCTGAGAACACGTGAAATAGTTTCCTGGGTTTGACGGTGGGTAAGTGGAGTTGCAGTCTTGTGGATATCCCCGCCGACTTCGTGGGAGAACTTCATGGGAAACTTCTGCACGTGACTTGTCTTGCAGAAGTGGAGCTTGTAACAATGTGAAACCTCAGGAGAAACAGAAAAAGGGGTGACAATTACCATTGTCTGGATACGATACGAGTTGTCAGGAAATGATACAAATTGTGAATGTTGAGATTCAACTCTATGAGCCATAAAATAGCCCTTGAGGAACATCTCTAGCCATGTATTCGTGTGCTGTGCTCTCAGGGTTTTATTTCCTCCTCTTCGTTACCAGTCCCTTGAAAATGAATTCCTCTTCACTCTCATTATAATAGATATTTAGTTAGTTTATTTAGATAGATATGTAGTTAGTTCAGCACTCTTTCTACATCTGTTGCATCATATATTTGGCATGTAGTTAAAATCCATATCGCTGTGTGTGTGCATAAGGGGCTGAATTTATGCTATATATGGAACCTGTCCAGGTGTCTGAGCGATGACCTTGTTGCTTTGTCGCAAGTTTTCCAGGCAGAAGGTGACACAAGGTTTAGTTAAGGCCGATTTAACTCCTGGGGGGAGGCTGAGGGAGGCTGTGAGTACCCACTGGAACCGGTTCCTCCTGTTTGCTGCCATTAGCATTCCTGCAATTCCTCCCATCCAGCCCCCCTTCCCAAGACACCCTGGTAGGCGGCCACCACCGAGCTGATGCCCAGCAGGGCAGACAAAGGAGGCTGAGCCTCTCTTGCCACACTTGCCCGGCAGGGAAGCAGCCCATTCCCGGTGAGGTGCCCTTTCCCTCCCCGCAGGGGTGGCCGAGGGCACAGCCGGCAGTTCCCGGGTGTGTTCGACTGACGGCTTTGCTGGGCATTTGGCCTTCTTAGTTTTCTTTTTGACGCCGAGGGGCTGTTGGCCTGTTAGAGCTCAGCTTCTTCTCATCTGGGCTTCTGTAAGCCCGGCCTAGGTGGGCACAGGAGTGAAGCTCTCACGGAACGGGAGTCGGGGCCAGCCAAGGGAGGAGCCTTATTTCGGGCCCCGAAGCCTCTCCCAAGGAGGTGTGACCGGCTCTGGGGAGGTGTTTTGGCATCCAGGTGTGATTTTTGCCGCTGAGGTGCTACAGACCTTCATGTGCTGCCTGAAAGGGCACTTCATCTTAGCCTCAAATCTTGCTGTTTGCCGAGAGTTCTCTGAACGGAACTGAGTCAGTCAGTGATGTTTCTGCAACCAAAGAAATCTTTTTTTAGAGTTGCTTTTACACAAATCACTTATTTCAGTGCCTTCAGACAAAAATATGCACGAATGCCAGGTGGAACTTCAATAAAGTGCAACGAAACTGAGTTCCCTGCGTGACTTTATTCATTGTTAGAGCAGGAATTCAAAAAGTAAATAAACATGGGGAGACATAAACTGTATTTTTGAAGTTCTGCTGGACTGAATAAATGTTTAATAGTAGCTCTGCCAGGGGAAGTGTGTTAACAGTGTTTTTTGTACTCCCCTATGAACTCTAAAGCTTTTTTTTTTTCTTTTAAAGAATATTCATAGAGCCATGAAGTCACTGTGTGACTTGGCTGAGTGAGTATTCCACATGCTTATGTGGATATTGGCTTTTATTGGTTTTAAATTGAACAGGGTTTTTTTCAGATAAATTGCTCAGAGTCAATGCAGTCCTTGGTGTAAAGGGTTTATGCATAGTACGGCTGTGTTTGTGCTGTGCTGACTGCACTGATTTAATTTGGAAATTCAGATACAACAGAAATTGTTTAGGAGGCATTGTGTTATTAAAACTATAACTCTCGTTTCATTTCAAATTGATTTTTAATTAAAATTGCAAATGTTTGTGGTAGATGTTTGTTTCTTGTTTGTTGCTGTTGTTGTTTTAATGAAACTTAGCATTATAACTGCAGGTTAAGGACTGTCACCTTGCAGATAATACATCCAGGAATGAAGAGATCAGGTTAGGATTTATATAAGTTGTTGTTTTTTTTTAAAAAGGCTGTAAAATTTTTTCACGAAAAAACAGGCTATGTGGACAGTATAAAAATTTTAATGACAAAATAAATACAGAAAAAAATGTAGACACTTGGAAAATGTAAAATCTTGCCGGTTTTAATGGACACTCCCAAGGAATCCCCTCCCAAAGAAACAGGAAAGGAAACCTTTAGAATATGTGGGTAAAAGCACTGATGGTGGGAAAGTTTGAATCAGCAATGTTTAAGAATGAAAAGGACTAAAGGTGCAGAGTAGCTGAAAAATAATGCCAGAAGACCTTTATTTTAGCAGCACTGCTGGATATTACTGTAATAAGGCCCAAGTTCAGTTGTATGTATACACTGTTCAAGCCTGACAACTCAGTTGGTGCCTTTTCAAGGAGACAATTATCCAAAAAGCTTTCTTTGCATCAGATGGGAGCCTGGCAGTTGGTATTACCAGTATACTACAGAGCAGCTTAGTTGAACCATCAAATTTTCCCTGACCCTGACTAAAACAAGCTCTTTTGTTATAAAATATTTTAAAAGGAGAATGAAATCTAATAATTGACTTATAATATCTGGTTTAAGAAACAAGAACACTGGAGGGAAGAAAATCTAAAGAAGAAATGATTATTTCTTCTCTGCTTCTGCTGGAAGTCTTGCTTTGTTCATACTTGCTGAATCTTTCATTCTTTGCTACTGAATTCACTTGATTTGATATTGATGCAATCCATATTCCTCGAGAGTTTTTCTCCTCTTCCAGCTCACTCTGTTTTTTGGAGATGTAATCTTTGATCTGTGGTGACAATATTTTTCATGACACGTTCAAACAGATGGGGAATAAGTAGCATGAGCTGACAAACATGTTAGAAATAACAGTCTTCTAATCATGCAAATACAGGATGTGATGGGCCAAAACCTGCCTTTGTAAGGAATTTTGAGTCCTGTGAGCACTGCAGGGGCCTTGAGAACCAAGAACAACCTGTCCAATGCCAGGCACTCAGCACGGAATTCCAGCTGTTGTTTGGGTTTTCCTGTAGGCTGGTGGCTCTACTCAGTTTTCTTTTATTCCCAAGCCCATCAGTTTGGTCTCTGTACTTCAGGGTATTTAAAGAGCAAAGCACTTCTCTCTGTGTAGAGATACATGGTTTTGGGGAAGAGCAAATATATAGAGGTATTTCCTTAAGCTATTTTTTTCATGCTTTCAAACTAGTCCAAATGTAAGGATAATATTTCTGTCTTCACCATTCAGGGGTCATGGCAGGTCTGCCAGCCAAGGGCAGCAAGGCAGGATCAGCAATCCTGAGGGGAGCTGCTCTCTTCATGGTACTTGTGTTTGCCCCGTGGCAGATTTACAGGCGCTGTTCAGATCCTCTAAGGGGGATGTTTTCTTTAACGACTTGCAAAGTAGTTAATTGGTAATTGTTGGCTGAAGTGAAAATGGATTCCAGATCGTCCATATGAGGTTTGAGAGCATCCCTCCTCCTGTTCCTCGGGTGCAAACCTTGGTGCTGTGGCACATCCACTGTGTCACTTGACTAGAGGGAAGGACAATCAACTCATGAGAAGTGAGCTGTTCTCCTTCAGAGCATGGTCTCCTGTGCAAAAGCAGGAATTGCATGGAAAGACAAAATACTGTCCCCAGCCTGTGATTAAAAACATGTCTCTGCACACACGCACAAGCACCTAAAATTCCCACTGCTGAGGCAAACTCATCTCTGGAATTCCTGAAGATTTGCATGCTAGGCTTAGGAAGGGCATTGATACTCCTGTAACAAACTCAGTGCCTTTGGATGCATAAATAAACTTCCAATTTTTAAAACACGTTGTAATTCTGTTGTGGGATGTCACAGTGACCCCGGTGTAGGTCGTCATCAAGGTTGAATCTCAAGATGAGCTGCATGGGCCCTTGTGCCTTGACATGCTGGCATAACAGATAGGAATTGTAGGTTGCTACTTCTGGGGCCAAGCAGGGGAAGAGGATGTAGCAGCCGACATGCTGATAGAAAAAGAAATGGTGCGACAGAACAATCTCGGGTTTCATTTCAAGCTACATTAGTGGACAGAGATTTTTCTGCTTATTATCCCCTGTTGGGACTCATTCAGCTTCTCTCATATCTCATCTCCAGTCTCTTATCTTGTTCAGATCCCATTTCTTTCACTTAGCCTTCTCAGTAACCTTTCCTGAACTCTTATCTTCTGAGGCTGGAAAATTTGAGCCCACAAAAAAAGTTGTGAAGAACTAAAAATAGGATCTCAGACTTGGAAGCTCAGGTGATACCAACCAGGCTGTGCTGCCAACCCTGCCCATAGCAGAGAAAATCCCCTGCAGTGTAGCTTCATTGCCCTTCAGCAATATCTGCCCTAAGGGCTTTTGCTGTGATTTGTTAGTTCTGGAGATATCTTTTATCCTTTTTTTACATTAATACATTCTGGGAATACTTCTTTTAACTGTAAATTCTTAGCAGAGGCTGCAGCTGACTTTGTGTGCTTGTGTTTCACTAGTTTTTTTCTAACTTTGAAATTAAGCCTGAAGAGGAGCTCGAGGCTTTCTCTTCCACGTGGCTCACACAACCAGCAGGCCTTGGGAATTCCCACTGTCTTTGGGAATGATGCTGCAGGAGCCTGGTGATAAAGCTGAACATCAGGAAGAACATCCACCAGGAATTAGTTGTCCTGTGACACACAGTGACGTTTCCTGACAAAGTGACAGCACAGTGCAGTGAAGACGAAAAGTTACAGTATATACCAAGTTTCTGCAGGTAGACACTCTAAAACAAACAAACAAAAGATTAAACTAAACCTTAAACTCCTTACAGAGTTCTCAGGCATTTGCAGTCCCTGGGTGGGGATTTTGCTGGCCATCCCAGGCTCACTCTGGGCCATGGTGAGCATGGAAAGCCTGGGCCAGGTGTGAAATGGGTGCACAGGCAAGGTCGTTTACAAGGAAATAGGTTTTTTTTTCCCCTCTGAGTCTCCAAGGAAGAATCTCAGTAAATATCCACATCTTCTTAGTACTCTCCTGGTATATGATCTACAATACCCTCGTTTTTCCTGATGCTGCACTCTCACATACATGTGTGTCTACTAAAATTTTGCCACTGAGATATCTACCAGAAGCTGTAGAGACACCTCTAGGTGAACAGGGAAGAAAATGTATTACATGTTGTTTGTTAGACCACTGAATATAAGGTCTATAAATGCACAGCAATGTGCACCCTGAGAATCCAGTGTGTTGGGTGCTCCATCCTGAAATACTTCTTGGTGTCTTTTATCACACAGCTGAGAAGAACCAGAGAAAATTCAGAACCCAAACTTAGTGAGTCTGTTCTTATTTTTAGGACATTGAGTTATTATGGAAGAATGCATTGCCTGCCATACAAGGAATTGAAAAGACTAAGGTGTTTTTGCTCACAGACTTTACAAATCCATCTTTACTACTTTTGTTCAGTATTTTAATCTACCATGTGAGGCAGGAAAAAGCAAAAAACTTATTTGTTTGCTATATGCCTAATCTTCTATGTGTGTACACATACTAAATATAGAAATTAATTGAAACAATGAGAGTAGTCAAGAGTTTTATGGGTTTTTTAATCTAAATCTTGCTCTCTCATGTGGTGAATTTTGCTGATGAAAGTCTGTAGTGTCAGGCAAGGTTCCACTTTTGGAAGCTGTCCCAGGCTTAAAAAGCCACTTGCTGGAAGCTTGAGTTTGAGGCTGAAATTCAGGAGTTTGGCACGTTCCCTACAAAGCTGCCTTTGAACAAAGCCTGTGCAGTAAGGGCTGATTTCTGTAGCTTCAGAGAATCCTGGAGCTCCTGGAAGCTTGGTTATCTCTGTTTTCAACATGTGGGAGCACAGAAACCACAGGGGCTTTGGCTTTGAACCTCAGTTTGATATCACAGAATATTCTGAGTCAGAAGGAGCCCACAGGGGTCATCAAGTCCAGCTCTGAAGTGACTGGCCTGTGATTCTGATCCCAACCTTTCAGAATGGCTGTGCTCTTTTGCATGGGTGTAGCATTTACTGGATGAAATGGGAACTGAAAGGTCTCTTTTCTGAAAGACATTCCGTTGGTTTGGGTTTCTGGGGTTTGCACCCTGTGTTTCAGGAGCTGAGAACTGGCAGCTTCAACCTCCTTGTTGCAGGTTGGCTGGGGTTGTGTTCAGGGTGGGATGGGATGGAATGGGATGCTGGATGGGATGCTGAAGCTGGGTGCTGGAAGGGTGACTTGCCACGGAAGGTGGATAATTCTTGAGGGTTTTTGGCAAAAACAGTGATGCTGTGCTTGGCAGGAAAATGCCTGACAACACAGGGGTGAGATCCTCTCCCAGCTCAGCCGAGGTCAGCAGGAGTTACAAGTTCAGTGTGAGTTGTGGGGAATTCTTTGGGCAGGGAATCTCACTCTGTGTCTGCAGGAATGCCATCAGCCCTGGAGGCAAGTTTTCATCTGAGGCCAGAAATAACCTTGAGGCCTCAAGGCTCAGTATCATCTTCCCTGCTCTGGTATGTCCGCTCTGTCTCCTTTATTTGGTTTTTTGATCTTGCCTAATGGTAGGAAAATTCTTTTGTGACAGTGTTCAGGTAGCAGCGTAAATTGTGGCTCTGTTTGTTTGTCTCTGCATCTGGATTTATTATACATCCAGCTTTGCTTGACAGAAAGATTAAGCAGACTTGACAAACTCACAGTTGTAACCTTATCTTTGCAGTCAGAAGTGGTACAAGTCAGGATAAAAGATATGTTATTAAGACCTGCAGAGGAAAATACTGCAGGAAAAAATGAAAAGGAAAGAAATTAAATTTTTGTGCTTGATTTGACATCTGTCTTTGCAAGCAGAGCTTGTAGTGTTGGATGTTGGTGTTGTACAAATGCCAATGATATTGTAGATCTCTCTTTTATAAGTCTTAAGATTAATTCTGGGTGTGGTGGCCTCATTGATTGTTTACTGTGACCTGGTGGCATCCCATGTATAAATGTGCAATTATTTGATGCACTTAGAAAGAAAACCTGCAATCTAGTGATTTTTAAGTAGGTAGTTGTAATTAGCTCCACATATTGCATTTTTTTTTTATCTGACAGCCTGGTGACTTTTCTCATCCCTTATCATTTTTGTCACTTAAAAAAGGCTTCTCTCCCTTCTGCTAAAATCCCAAGAAAAGAAACTGGTTGTTTACTGGGAAATCTGTGAAGATATCCAAGTATAGAATGGTACAAACTGGGAACCATTAAAAGTAACAACTGAAAGAAAGAAATTGTAAACTTGGGAAAACCTTACCCTTAATTTCTTGTAGTTACCTTTGCTCTTAATTGTGCCCACAGTAGCTACAGCTTTGGGATGGAAATGTCATTTTAACCATTAGATGCCTTTGAATGGTTAAAATATCTTCGTGTTCCAGCTGTAAACCTGGTAGGGTCCAGTTATTATAAATGACATAATTATAAATTCACCTTTCAGGGGCTTTTTTGTGTCCTTTCTCTCTCTCTCTTTCTTTCTTTCCCAGCACAGAGGAAGTGGCTCTGGAGCCAAATGATATTTATCTGCCCTTGGGATAAATTACTGGCCATTTTAAAATGAAATGCCCTAATAGGGCTGTATATCCCTTTCAAACTGAGGCATGACAGGTGGCTTTCAGGGAGGTGTTCTTAATATGTAAGTAAAAGTGAAGAAAAGGCTAAAATCCGTGTTTGGAAAGAGGCAGAATACACTGTCAAGTGCTTTGTTGCACTGACAGAATTCTCAAAGTTTGTGCTGAAGTGTGTCACTGTTCTGAATATTAACCTGGTGTGCAGTGTGCAAGATTGGGAGGGGGTGTTGTTTGCTTTGGTTTGGTTTTTGTTGTTTTGGGAGTTTTTGTGTGTGGGTGCTGTATAATTTAATCGACTCTCTGAGGGGCTGCAAGGCTTCTTCATCCTGGCCTTGAATTCTTTCCACAGTTTGGCATCTAAGCAGCCTCTAAAAAAAAAATAAATATAAAGCTGGCTTAGTAGTACTCATTCTGGCTGTTTCCTGTGGCATTTATTGATTGTGGCCAGCAGCAGAGACAAAGGCAGCACATACACTAAGCACTCTGAAGAAATGATGTTTTTCTTGCTGACTACATTGGTAAAAGTAACCGTGTGACGCAGAATTTCTGTGTGTCCACAGCCTTGGGAAGGGTGTCAATGTTGTTCGAGGAAAACTAGGGGGTTATTGGAAAGGTTAAATTTGGAATTTCGGCAGCTAGAAGAGAAGAGCCTCACCTGATGACCTTATTTATTACTGATCATTGCATTAATGACTGACTTGTATGTTCCTCTTTGCTACAGGGCTTTGCAGTTTTCCACAGATGGCTTGTGGTGTCCTTATCTCTTTGCTTTTTTTCTCAAACTCTGCACTCTTATGTTTATATATTGCTTATTAAATATTTATTAAATATATCAAAGGGAATATTGTTGGAAGGTGCATAATATGATAAGTTGCTGGGTACACAAGCTTTTCTTTCAGGTCACCTGAAGGGCTTGAGTGCCTGAAAAACCTAGGGTTTGGTTTTGTTGTTTTGTTTTTTTTTTTTTTTAAACCCAGCTACATTCTTTGATTTAATAAAAACCCTTAAGATGACTTGCTTGAATTCAGACCTTTGTGTTGCTTCTGTTGTAACAGTAAGAACACTATGGACTATAGCAACACCAAAGGCTGCTTCAAAATGTCAGTGACATCAAATGTCTGGGTTTTTCATTTTTGGATGCTCTGACAGAGAAGAATGATGAATAAGCCACATGGCCTTATTAGGCACAGGTTTAAGGAAGTGTGTCTATACACCTGTATCTTTAGATTTGTGTAAAAATTAACATATGTGTCTTTGAAAGCTGGAAAACAGCTGGATACCAGTGTTGCCCAGTGCCTCTGATGGGCCAAGGTGCATCATTCCTGCATTCCCATGCCTGGGAAATAGGATTTATTGTTTTCTGATTCTGTCCTGTTTGGGAGTGCAGTTAAAGGCAGAAAGGTGTAACAACAACAAGTAATTTTACATGACAGTAGGGAATTGGCAAGGGTTCTTTTGAAGCTGACTTTTGTTGAAGTATGGAAAAGGTCTGATAGCAGAATCCAGTTAATAATTTCAGCTACTCTGCTACTGCTATTGCTTAATCTTTTTTGCCACAGTCTTTTGCCTGAGAACTGCTCTGTAATGTGTGTAAATAGAGACAAACACCTCTGCATAAGGTGGTGAGGTTTCCAGGGTAGAAGCCTTTATAATGAAGCGGCGGTTCCACAATAATTTCCCCCAATTTTTATTATATATTATTATATTATTGTACATGCAAGCAATAAAAATTTGATCCAGATCATGCAGCGATGCACAATCCCATTTCTGTCAATTTAGTCAAAGGACACTGAGGCAGCAAAGCAAGCATAAATCCCCCTTTATGTCAGCTTTGGGAGGACAGGACACACTTGATGCCACATTTGTCTTGCTGATAAAAAAGTGAACCTGCCAAAATTGTGTGAACAAATTTGAATTGGTAGGCTTTGTTTATGCTGTGTCACTTCTTTCTTTTGTGTGACCTCAGTTTTTCTGATCTGGGACAGGGAACTTAAAAGTAACAGTTAAGGTGTCATTGAACCCTGACACAAGGCTCCTCTCACGCTGATTTTAGTCTTTTTGGAGCTCGTTGTCTGTGTGCCATACAAGGCAGGAGAACTACACCTCTAAAAGGCGTGGGCACAGCAAACATGGGCCATTACAGGCTGAGAGAATTGGGAGTGTTCAGCCTGGAGAGGAGAAGCTTGGGGTGACCTGCCTGCCCCTTGCAGTGCCTGAAGGGAACCTGCAAGGAAGATGGAGAGACACCATCTACAAGGGCCACATTTTGACCAGAACTGGAAACGTTGGCCTGTGTTGCATAAATATAAGAAGAATATTAATTTATTTTAAAAGCCCTGATTTATTCCAGCCAGAGGAATCCCCAGTGCATAATTATGCAATTAAAGAACCCTTTTTATCACAGTACACAAAACCCTTTGTCCAGTAACTTGTCAGAGGAATTTAATTAAAAAACACAGTCCTAAAAATATACTTGTCTGCAATTGAAAGTGTGTAATCCCTGGAGATGGAAGTACTGGTTAAACATGAGTTCAGGCCAACATAATTCTGCCACATTAGTGTGTATTACAATATATTAATTTGGAGAGCAAGTTCCATAGATGACTGATCATTAATGTTTACTCTGATTACATTGTTTAGTCAATAAACATTTATGCTGAATGAAAAAAAAATAGTGTAGTGTCTTGTATTGCAGCCACTTATCCATGTTCAGATAATTTTGTCCTAATGACACACAAGCATAAATAGCTTTTTGTCAATTGGTTATACATTAGGCACTTTTTTTTTTTTGCCCATGTGCCAGCTGAACGAGAGGATGTGATAAGAAAATAGCTACACTGTTTCAGACAACAAAGGGGTATTTCCAAAACCTCTTTGCTAGTAATGGGTAGAAATAGCCCCTCTACTTTGGTGCTTTCAGAACTGGGAATGGCTGACACGTGCAGATATTTATGTGCAGTAGGGAAACACTTTTTATTTCACTCTGACATGCCTAACTCTTCCCATAAATAGATTTTTTTTTTTTTTACTCATTCCAGCAGAGAAGGTATGGCAGGGTAGGGAGAAGAGACCATGCCTGCATATTTGGTGGTCAGTGAAATGACAATGCTGGTTTTCCAGCAGAGGAAAACTGGTGATGGGCAGCCTAAGAGAACTTAAAGGTTTAAGGTTTACTTACCTGCTCCTGTCCTGCAACAGTGGCCACAAAGAATATTGCAATATACTTTGAGACTGGACGTAGTGCATGACTGTAGGAAAATGTTTTGTTAGGGGAGTGGCCAGAATTAGGTTGGTGCATCCCCTGGGGTTGTTCCTGGCCAGGACAGCCTGGGAAGGACATCCCAAACTGCAGCCCAGCCCCTGCCACAGAGGGTTGTGAGTGCTGCTCTCAGCAGCATCACTGTGCTTTTGGAGCCCTTCCTCACTCCAGCATCTCTCATATTTTAGGTGTTTATGTGCTGAATTTTTTTATATACAAAAGTGTGTATGTGTAAAACAGCCCACTGAGTCCAGTTGTTCTCCCTCAAAGCTCTCTTTGAGAGCAAAAATAGTTCTGTCCAACAAAAACTAAACTTCTGGTTCCAGGAGTGTGCTACCCTTTTATCATCCTCCCTGCTGAGGATTCACAGTGTAGCAAAAGTTGCTTCACCTGCTTTATATACAGTGGATATTTGTTTTAAGTGAAGACAGTGCTGGCTAAAAATTACCTGGTTGGTGGCATCATAAACTGAAGTCTGAGTTGTGTTCAGAACAGGTGCAATATAATATGCAGCCACTTCCTCCCTCCCTCCCTTCTGCATTACTAAATTTTGTTCTAAACAAGGTTCAGACCAATGTTGATTTAAGAGAATGCATCAAAATTCCATTTATCATCTTTAATAAGAATGCTTACTCTTTCTGCTAAGTTTCTAGACTCTCCTACCTTTACTGCTATACATCCATGGGGTGAAAATAAAGTTTGCTTTGTACTCACACTGAATTCACACTGGTAACTCTGTGATGAAAATCGTTTGACTACCAGGTTCCTGAGCCATCAAACTTCGCCAGCCACTCTATCACAAATAAAAACCATTGCTTGGAATTGCAATTGTCAGTACAATTACAGGTACAACAAATACATTTGCTCTTTCAGACAGGTTTCATCATTAACAGTTTAAGCAGAAAAATATAGTGGGATGAATTCTTAATAATTTGGGAAGTCGTACAACAATATCTGCCTGCAAGTTTTGGACAGAATTCTGGTCCAACAAACATCAGAGTAGCACTAAGAAATGCAGTGACTACAGAAAACTTTCCCTGCAGTAAAGGACTTTTCATTCCCTTTGTTCCTGGAGGGTCTGCAACCTTTGGAGGTTCTGATCATTATATGAAAAGAAGCTCAAAATCCCCCAAATTAATGTGATATAAAAAGGATAAAGTCTTTGGATTCTTTTAAAGGCCCTATGTATTTAATTTTTATTTTTCCTTTTCCATTTTAACATAATATTTTTCATCTTAGCCTTAAAACCAGGTAAGTTTTTACATTACTTCTGGGACAGAGTGGTGATGCTACATCACAGTGTTATTTTGATGGAGAACTGGCAGTTTTAACCATTATGAACTTTTTGCTGATTTTGTTGATTCGGAAAGAACAGAGGTGTCAGCTTAACATGTGAGAGCCCAAACCATATTAAAATTCATGCACACATTAAACACTGAGCTGTTGCAGGAATATTTCTAATATTTTGCTTTAAATATTAGCATGGCATTTTTCTGTGGTAAGTGATAAGGAAATCAATTTATATAGTTCCAATTAAGGATAATAGTAGGCTTTTAAATTTGATTGAAATATCCATACACAGCTGTAGAACCTTTTGTAAACTTGCACTGAACTTTTCAAAATATAAATTCTCTAATTGTAAATATTAATTTACCAACCTGTGTGACATCATCTTTCAAATCATTTGGGGTTTTTTTCCAGTTTGTTGAATTATTTCAGCAGAGACCTTAAGAACCAGAGCTCTCACTGTCAGTCTTGGTGTCTATTTGTTATTCATGGTCTGGCTGATTTTCATCAATGTATTGCCAACAAAGAGTGGCAGGTCAGGAAAGAATATGAAAATAAACTGTGTCAAATGCCTTAAATCAGCTGCTTATAAAGAATGTGGACTTGGTAGACATTGTGCAGGAGACACACTGAGGAAAAATACTCTTATTTACTTGAGTGAATACTCTTGATACACTTAAATACTCCTATTACCTAAGAGTAAGCATTCTTATTAAAGATGATAAATGGAATTTTGTTGCATTCTCTTGACCCACATTGGTTTGAACCTTGTTTAGAAGAAAAGGAGGGTGGTGTGAATACATGTTTCAGGAGTACATTATGGACTCAGCTCATGCATTGCTGTGTTTCTCAATTCCACAGCGAATTTCCTGCAGTATTGTAAATAATAAAATAATCTCCTGGCACCCCTTTACCTGGTTGTGTATCTGATACCCCTGAGCAGACACAGGGAACTCTCATCCTCTCGAAATGGAAATTGCAGGCTGATGTTCCACCCCGAGCCGTGTCACGCCTTTAGGAGTAACAAAGGATATCAGTGGAAGGCAAAGAACATCAGGGGGGAAAAAATGAAGAGAAACCACACTATTTACATTTGAAGAAGAACGTATCTGACAGCTGAGTGAACAAAAAGAAAAGGCATCGGAGGCGCCTGAGCCCTGACAAATGTTGGAGGAATCCCTCGCCCTTTTTCGGCCTCTCGAGTTCATTATCAGGCAGTTCTGCCTGTGACTGCCTTCATTTTCACTAAAATAACCCCCTTTTCACCAGAGCAATACTCCTTCAGGGATGTCAGCGAGCAATAACCTTGCATTCGGAGGAACATGGGGACGTGGCGCGTTGTAAAACACCCTCAGATCTCTCTGATTAATAAAAGGCCCGCAGCTCAGCTCTTTTCAGGGCTTCTCTTTCCGCGGCTGCCTTTTTGGAGGGGCGAGGTGGGGAAGGCGGCGACTCTGAGGATGCCCAGGAGCAGCGATGCCCAGGAACAGGGAGGCTCTTCAGGAGGTTCTGTCATCTCCCAGGAGCAGGTCAGCCAGGGGGCTGCGCTAAACTTGCCTCGGAGCTGGAAACTTTTCCAATTGCTGCCCCGAGGGACCGGCGAGCTGGCAAAGCAGGCAGAGGGTTTCTCCCTTCCCCGCTCCCCTCGTTCCCCGGTTCCATGGGAGTTATTCCTGCCTTCCCAAGAACTTGGACAGTAACTTTGCTGCTTTCCAGCAGGTTTGGGGAGAGATTTAAATCTGCCCTCCCTAGATGGAGCCGCTTCTTCTAACTCATACTGAATTAGTATGAAGAATAAGCTGGTTTTTGCTCCATGCTATGTAAGAGAAGGATTGTATTTCTTTTTTCCTTCTAAAAGGGCTTCAAGGAAATGGCTTTTTTTCCCCCCCTATTCCATCAATTCTTTTAGGCTTTCGTTACTCACATCACGTGAAAAGCATTTTATAGTGTCAAAGACACAGCCTAATTTTTGTGGCTTATGACTCGATTTATGATTTATGGTTAATATTCGATAGGCTGGAAAGGCCTGGTGTAAATAGACACTTTAGAAGGAAGAGCCCCATTTCCTAACAAGAACTTTGGAAAATACTTGGCTGGGATGAAGTTTGTGAAGCTCAGATATATTGAACATTGGTTTTATTTGTTCTGAAAGTTTGGCAGGTGGTGGTCAATGAAAACTGTATTGGAAAACATAACAGAAAAATAAGTCACAAAGAGCTTCTTGTGGTTAAGTTCCACTAAGTATTTTTAAATAAAATTATTTTTTAATTATTATTTTTAACAATAATAATAATACAAATAATAACTTTAAAACGACAATGGAATTATGGTTCTGAATACCATGTCATAAAATTAGCATGAACTGAAATACATCTGGCCCAGAATTGCTTTCTTATTTTCTTTTAAGAGTGTTGGTGCTCAGTGAGAAATTGAGTAATTTTGAGTTTAATGGGACTTCTCTCTGTGTATGGACTTTTAATTTGAGTTTCTTGTAAATGCAGGTAATTGTTTTCAACCAGGAACAAATAAGATTGTTACAAAATAATTGCTAAATGTTAGAAAACCTTCTAAGTGGTGGAACCTGCAGCAAGCAGGCAAACTCTCTGGTCTTTTTTTAGGTCCAAAATAGCAGTTTCAGTGATTTGAAGGAGCAATACAAACTCCAACCTCTTGGCAGAGGAGAATAACGTGCTTGTGTTGCCTTTTTTCAAGGACCAAGCCATGAATTTGCCTATTTTTTTTTTTTTAACATGTTCAGATGATACCAAACGGGTTTAAACCAAGAGGGTTAAACTGAATTCAAAGGAGAGTTATAAAAACTCAATTTCTTTCTCACTTCCACTCTCGAGTCTGGGGTTTTAATTTAAAGGAAGGACTCATTTGGGTTTTTGGAGCAGCTGCTTGGGAAAACAGACCTTCTAAATCATGTTTTTCTCTCCTGATGCTCACTTCGGGTGTGTTCCTTAATATTCTGTTTGCAGAGCACTCCACAGAGCGTTTCACAAAAAGCAGTGATTATGCAGGAACTGCTGCTTTTTCAGGTTTTTTATATGTTAATGCTCACTTGAAATTTTCATGAAGCTCTTTCATGTGAAATGTGAGGTGTAGAATGTTTCCTGTAATGAAACTGAGAATTGCTATAGAATAAGTGACTTGGTGAGAGGGTATGGAGTGTATAGATCATCTGCACTAAGAAAAAAAAGAAGTTTTAAGTTGTTTCCAGAAGTGAATTAGTCTGAAATTCTGATGCTTGTCATTAAAAATGTGTAATATATGAGTATTTTGAGTAACAACCCCCCAGAAAGACAAACAGGTCAATTTGTTCAAAGTCTAATTGTTAATTCATAGCTTTTCCTTCTTTGGATTACTGTTTTAAAATACTTTTATAATATTTAGTAAGAAAACGGTGGCCAAGTGCTGACAAGGCTTTTCCCCTGCAGCAGTAGGATTTCTGAGCTGTTTATTTGTTTTCATTTTATGTTTGCATGGTGGATAAAACACACCACAATATCACAGCAGCTCCTTTTGTTTCTTTTCGTAGGGCTGACCCAAGGACCATTTCAGCCTGCAGGGTCTGCACAGGCTTGTTCCTGAGGGGAAACATGTCTGAGATTGACTATGAGAAGCTGGCTGAAATAGGTAAATATTTTTTATTACACCTCAAACGGCGTCTGTGTGGAGTTACAGGTGATTTAATGGAGCATCTTCAGTAAGCAAGAGGCTTCTCCAAGGTTTTTTAATCCTTGTTGGAGCAATCCAAGCCGAGTTACAGCCTCTGTACTGGTGTGTACCCTATTAAAGCCATTAGGGCTGAAGGTTGGTTTAATATATGCAGCTTTTGTGGCTGATGGGTGGTGCAATTCCAGGCTGTTGGAATATCACCATCACCACAGTTGTGGCACAAATGGGAGTCATTTCTCCGAGCAGACAAGTGTGGGATGAGCCCAGAAACTGCTGCCCTGCCTGGTGCTTCCAAAGGTGCCCATCCAGAGGAGCAGTGCCACCACAGCACCAGGGCAGCAGCGTTTTGAAGCACCAGCATCACTCTTTCCTTTTTTTCCCCTGGAGTTTCTGAAGATGCCAGGCTGGAGCCCAGAGCAAGGGTCTTCCAGATCCCCCCTATGAGAAGTAAATAATCTGGTTTTATCATAAGCAAAATGATTTTAGTGGAAAACTAAAGAGGGTGGTGGGATTTTCTTTTCTTTCATTTAATTCCAAGGTTTTTTAGGCACCTTGTGGAGCCTGGAAGGTGAAAGGCCCATCTGGGCCTGACGCCAGGGAAAACATTGTGGTCGGGATAGGGAAAAATCTAAAGATGGAAACCTGGCTGGCCTTTGTGTGCAGAGAGACCCCCTGTACAGGTACATGTCATCAGTCAATCAGGAGGGAGGGTAGCACCCCCTCCCGAGTTCACAAAATTACCTTTTAAGGTAAAATACCTGTCACCTGTCAAACATTAACAGCTTATCTAACCAAGAGGGTACAAAAAGGGCCTGTTTTTTCAAACAGGGGGGTGCTTTTTCCAGGCCACCTGACCTGGGATTGCCCCCCCCAGCGCTGCAATAAAGAATTTCCTGCTGCCATTTTCCTTGTCCTGCAGGTATTTTTTTTGCCGTTTCATAAATTGAAAGCAAGGATTTTTCCTATCCCCCCCGCACCTCAGCCTGCCTTTCTCTGTCCCTCGCCTCAGATTTCACCACTCCATGGTTTCCAGGAGGGGCTGGGTGGCCTTTGCACTCCTGGGGGCTGATTGCAAACCCATGGAAAGCAGCTGTGCTCCTCGAGGCCAGCTCTGGATCAGCCCCTCGCCTTGTCTCCCAGGCTGGGTTAAAGAGCAATAACAGGTTGCTGCAGTTTGTGGAGCAGGACAATAAACTCCTCTGTCACTTGCAGGAGAAAAAACTGAGCTGAGGTCTCCCCCAGTTTGTAAAATAATTAATTTTATTTGTGTTTACTACGAAAACTCTCTTGAGCTGCAGTGCCCTTGTTGTCACATTAAGAAAAAAACCGAACCAAACAAAAAAAAAATAGAAACAAACCCCAACCAAACAAACAGAAAAAAAACCCAAACAAAATATACAAAAATAAACAAAAGAACTATCTCGCTGGGTCAGGGCCCTCCAGCTGTTCAGCAGCTGTGGTTAGTGCTGGGACTTCTTTAGTCCCTGGGAATAAGTGCAGCACAAATGGGTTTGTGCATTTATTTTGCTTCTCTGGTTCTTTGGCCCATCCCAGAGCCAGATTGGCTGTTTCTGCTGTGTTTAACCTGAATATACACTTCATTTTAAGAGCACCTGATAAGTTTTCAGTGGGTTATGGTAAATGGTTCACAGCTCCCTCTCCACATCCCCACAGACTGGCATTTACTGTTCCTTTTTTCTCTCTCCCCTTTGAAACTTTTTCTTCTTTTAGGGGGTTACAGTGCTCAGACGTGGAGGAAAAAAGAAAAACCAACAAAATAGTGTTTTCCTTGTTCTGAGTTTTAATTTTTTTTAAAAAAATTATTTATCTGCTGCATTATGTTCATACTGTTATTATTCCCAGCTCTTGGGACAAAAACACTCTTTAAAGTGAAAGAATACTTTTCCAGGTAAGGTTAGTGTAGCTTTTTATGTATGATACAATTTTAAAGGTAGAAAAATACACATTTTGGAGACAATAAGAATTTAAACTCTTTTAATGTTTCTGAAGAGGACTCTAATGTTGTATTTCTAAAGGCAAGTAAGTTTTTTTTCCTATGCAACTGCTTTTTGAGAAGGCTTTTATTAATTCAGACATAAAGAAATGTAAAAGTAGTACACATGTTCCTGACTCCTCTGTGTTTTTGAGAAGCACGGCCACGAGTGGCATTTTTCATCCCTGTGAAATGCCTTTTTTTGGTACAAATCCCGTTAAAAATGAAAATGAGACAATAAAGCTTCCGTGTGGCTGTTTGCAGGATAGAAAGACACTGAGAAACTGTGAGTGGAAAGCATTCCAAAACACTTAGTGCGAGTTTTTCTCTAGCACTTATTAGCTACTGGCACATAAATCTGGCTGAAATCAATATTTAATTCATTTTCTCTGCCCCGCTGGGCCTTGACTGGTGGTCAAGGCACATGAAACATGCAGATGATGAGGAGGCAAAATGCTCTAGAAGTACTTTTTGAAGTGGCAATAATCATGTTTGAGATCACAGAATCATGGAATACCAGGCTGGAAGGGGACCTAAAGGGTCATGTGGTCCAACCTTTCTTAGCAACAGCACAGTCTGCAAAAACAGGCCCAGCACCATGTCCAGCTGCATCTCCAGTGTGTCCAAACTCATAGATAAACCTCTTAATTCTACCTTATTAAAACCTGAGTGATAAAAAGAGATGGATGGTGTACAAGGGCTGATTCACCTTATCAGAACATTAGTTTTTCTCTTTACATGTGCCTAATACACACTTGTGTATCTGTGTGTCCATTTAGTGTTGTTCCCCTCAGGTTCTAGCAACCACTCATTTGAGAAGCACAGAAGTGATGGTAATTATCCCAGAATCTGAGCATTTGGATATGGATGTAACACCAGCTCTTTTTGAACCTTACAACAGTTTGGGAAAGGCTTGGGGGAGGAATAAAAAAGCAAAACAAAATCAAAAATCCAGGAACAGGATTGATTACCATTGTGTTGCTCATTTCAGTGCAGAGTAAATTTTAATTCTAGGATTTAGTCCAGAATCCACTGAAATTTGGGGGAAGGATGACCATTTTGTTGGGATTTTGAGCAGAAATTTACACATTTGCTTGGCCTCTAGTTGGAGTTTAGGCTGCTTTTCGTATTCCAGGTTCAGAAGGTTGAAGGATTTCAAGGAAACTGGATTTTGGGGGAGGTGAGACAGAGATTTGTTTACAATTTGCTTCCTTTATGCAAATAATGAGTTTGCTCTTGGAGAGGGTTCACACGAGGTGTTAATGTGGAGTAGCTGTCAGTGCATGTGGTAGTGAACTGAAACTTTGCTGTTGCTCCTGCAGAGCTGCAGAAGGATGAAGCAGACGACACACAGGCAGGGCAGGAAGAGGCATTTACACCTCCACCACCTGAGGATCCTGAGCTAAACATCAATCACCCCTACTATGATGTTGCAAGGCATGGCATCATCCAGCTGGCAGGTACGTTTGGAAAACCGTGTGGCTTTGCCTCAGTGCCCAGTTTATCCCAGTTTTCTCCCTGTGCCCCAGGTGATACACAGGAATCACGGGGGTGCTTTCATCCCTCCTCCTGGAAAGCAGCTGAATGGGAACTCAGGGCTTTCCTGCAGGTGAATTATGAGCCGAACTGTTTGAGCTTAATCTTGCTTTAAAATATAACTCTAGCCATATATTATGATCTAAGGCCTAGCTGTGACTGGAACAGATCTGTTCTTCAACTGTGATAAGCTGTTTTGTTTTCTGAATCACCTGAAGTGTTGTGTAGCCACACATAATCATTTTTCTTGTCTGCCCAACCAAAGAGATATGGCTCAGTGTGCAAAAACTAACGAAAGGCAGCATGGAAACAGTTGACATGAATGTTAACTGCATTTGTCATCTGACTTTCTGCTGTGACTTGGAGAGAAGTTATGGATCCGTAGCTTATTTCAGTATTGCATCCTTTCATCTTTACAGTTATTTATTTTTAAAATATTCTGACAACATATGAGACATGCAGCCATATTTATGATATAAAAGCACCTCTTTAAAGTATGCATTGCCTATTTTTTTTCCCTTCTGGCTTATTTTTGGCATCAAAGTGCTGTTAAAATAGCGTTAATAATCACAATCCTGAACTAAAGAAATTAATACAATAAGAAACAATCAGTGGTCTTTAACATCCATCCTAATGAGGTCTAAGATTGTGTTGCATTGTGCACACTTTTTTGTGCCTCAGACTTTAGGTACTAAAGCCTAGATTAGGATTTTTTTAGGAAAATGATGAACTCAGGTTATACACAGATACCTTCCTGAGGTCAAGCCATGATGCCCCAGGTGCAGATCCACCCAGCAAAACCAGTCCTCTGGTGAGGGATGATTGACTAGGCAGAGAAATCTATGGGAATTTGACTTTGACTTGGAGTGGGAGGACAATTTTCCCCATTGAAGGTAGTTACACACAAGAAAGCCCCCAATATAAGACTCAAATCCACAAGCAGGGGAATAACAATTCACAATCTTGTGATTCAAAAGCTGCTACCTGTTAACTCACAAGGAGTGAGTTTTGTGTACAAGTACTGGTTTTGTGATGGGTAAAATAATGAGATATGATAGGTTTACTTACTATCAAGGCAAAAACCCCTAATTTTCATAGTCTCAGAAGGACTGTCATTTGATCTGGAAGTTAAAATGGTGGGGGAACTCAAAAAAGGGGAAGGAGTTAGGAATTAGAAATCTGCTGGCACAGCTCCTTTTGAAAATCCCTGCTTTTATGGCTGGTGAAAGAGAAAACACATGGTGGGGATGGAGCCCTTTGCTGGGCACTCCTGCCTGGCTCCATCTTTGGAATATGCATTATTCCTGTGCCAGAGAATGGGAATTGCTTCAGCAATAGTGGAGTGAAAGCCACAGTGGTTTTTTACCTGCCTGTAGCTTCCATGGTTTCATCTTGGAACTTGCTCGTTGTCAGTGTTTGCTTGGAATAAAGTCCAAACATTGGATATACTCCTGGTTTGAATATACAGGAGCAAATCTTCCTGAAATGTTGGACTGCCTCTGATGGTTTTGTCCTTACTACTGAAGCCTTTTGTAGGAGAAAAGCAGTCCCTTAGCCATTGTTTAAGCCCAGAAAAGAGTGACCTTACCTGCCATTTCAGTCAGAAATATTTGATGAATATTGAATTGTTCTGCATATGAATGCAGAACACACAGAAGGTGAAATAAAACCCTCCACAAAAAAAAGACCTGCCCATGCCCAGAGTTTACTGGGCTGGAGATATATTCAAATGCTCTCTGGATTTAGATTCCAATGAGGAAGGGATGAGCTCTTCCCTTCCCATCCTGGAAGAGGCCAGTCCCTTTTGAAGCAGCTTTTAAATGATTTGTACCTGGTTTGTAGTGGTTTTCATCTCTTTGAATGAGACAAAAAGTATGATTTCAGTGCTTGAAGTGGCTGTGTTAAAGCAATTCAGGGAGCTGTTCCTTCATTTTTATTCCGTGGTGGAAAGACAATGAGATGTATTGTTTGAAATGACTGAAGAAAAAGAAAACTTTGAGTGAAAATATTTGCAGTAATTTATCCATCTCTTGCAGTTACCTAGTTTCCAACAGTTAATTAAAAAAAAAACAAACTAAAATTCCTTCTTGCTTCTCAAAAATTAAAATCACTTATACCTGCTTTCCATAACAATAGTTTTGACTATATGCAAAGGGGATTTTTTTGGGCTGTATTAACTCAGTGTAAAAATACAGTTAATTAAAACAGAATAGAGGACAGTTTAAAAAGATGTAAGCTTTATTAATTGTTTATTAATTAGAGATTGAGTTATGTCATAAATACCAGTGTGCAGCTGATGACTCTAAGCATGTGTAAACAGGTTCTTTTTATTTCTGTTTTGAGGGAGAAGTTCCAATTTGCTGCCTAAAAACAAGCTCAAGATTGTTTTTCCTATTCATTCCTGAAGCATCAAGCTCCCTAATTTTCTCTGGTTTGCTTCTATAATATGATTGCTGACAACTTCTTGCAGTGCCTGAATTTGAATGTATTCTTGTTTCAGAGGACTCTGTTTCTAATGCTTGTGTTTTCATCAACTGCCAGTGACATCCTTTTATGTATTAAATAAAATTTTTTAATGGAATCCAAGCCATTACTGTTTTAAATCTTCATTTCCCTTCTTAGCTTTTTCTTGCTTTTCTAGTTACATTTAAAGGTTTCAGGTCCCCAGCCTGGGCCTTTGCAGAGACTGTGCACATTTATCTTCAAGATCCAATTGATTTCATGCCCCTTTTTGATTCTGAACCAGTGCATTAGGAACTGATTAGAGTAGAATGTAGATCAGACTGTGAAAGGTAAAGTTGTAATTTAGTTTTTGTAACATGTGAGGAGAAACTGTAGTGAATTATCTAATAAGCCTCAGGCACAAGTCCCAATAATTTTCAGTCCATCTCAGTGACAGCTTTGCTACTTCTTGCAATACCTTCAGGAGCAGGAGTAAAGGCTGATATCAGTGGAAAGCATTTCCTGCTCTAGTGAAGAGGGAACTTGTCTGAGTGATAAAAACGTGTGTTCAAACCCTTCAGGCAGGAATTGAACTTGGATTTTCCCAGTTCTGCACCAGTTTTTCTCTTGCTTCTTTCTCCAACTACTTTCTTCTCAGAATGGGAAAGGAAATAAATCCTTATTTACTGCATGTCTTGCTTTGACCATCAGACTGTAGGTTGTACTGTCTTTTTTAAAGACAAAACTGAATTAATTACATCAAAATATATGGACATGCTTTCTTACTGAAACCCCAACCCTCAGCCCTGCACAGGACCATGCCCAAGAGTTTTTTTTTTCTGGGTTTTAATTCAAGCAGTCAAATGTGACCAACAGTAACAATTAGTGACTGATTTAATAATTTATCTGGAAACCTTTCTATGGTTTATTTTGCTCATACCTCTCACAGATAAAATGTTCTGGAGTGCATTGTGACATAGCAGTTTTGGGTTTTTTTTCCACAAACAAGCTGTGATTTAGAAAGCAATCTTTTATTAATGTTTTCATTTAATTTTAGTACATCATTCATATTAATGCACGTCACATTATAATGCCTTTATAAGTACTCTGAGAATATAAAACAAGACACTTAAATAACTTTGGGAAATAAATTATGGTCTGTTTAAGAACAATATGCTGACATACCTGGGTACCTATAATTGTGGTGGTGTGCATGTTCTTCTTGCAGTGGTGCTCAAGCACTTTATTTAACCCAGGAGTGAGAATTTATTTTTAATGTGGGAAGGGACATCAAGACTTGTGGTATAAAAAAAACCTTTGAGAAAGACAATAAAATAAGCATCCAGCCAAAAAAGAACAGGAAGAAAGAATCAGCCAGCAGAGAAAGGAATGTTTTAGCAGTCCAAACTACACTGCTATGCTACAGCTACTTAATTTGGGGTGAGAGGGGAACAACATAATTATAAATATTGTCTGAAAAAACCCCGATTCTTTATTGTATTTCTACCGATATCAAAGCCAAACTTTGATGTTTTGGTGGCAATAGAAGCAAGTATTGAATATCATTTGCTCTGAACATTGAAGTTAGACTAAGAATGTGTCAAATACTAATTCAGTCTGACCATTTTATGGGGTGTTTCTGTATTGCCTTAGAAGGAATGGTATCTTTCCTGTAGATACATGGAAAATCATACTGGTATGCCTTGCTTGCTGTGTTTTACATGTGATCTGAATGCAGCAGTGCTTCTGAAAGAGAGGATCTGAGAAAGCTTAAGCTGGTTAAAAACATCTGACAGAGAAGCAAGACAGAGCAGATGCCCAAAGCTCTTGTAGGCAGAGCAGCATTCTAATAAATTCTGGATATAAAGAAAACGGGTCATTTCCAAGACTTCTAGGGAAAGCAGGCCTGTTTTCTTCCACAGCTGAGTGCTGCAGCAGGACTTAAGTGTTCCCTGTCCTGAGCTGAGCACCACCAGCCACCTCTGAACGTGACCTTCCCTCAGCTTTGCCTCGTCTCTCGCCTTGTGCTCCCTGCAGGTCACGTGGGACTGGACAGGGAAGTCCCACAGCGTGTTTTGAGTAACAACAGGAGGTAGAGGTAGCCCCAGACATCACAAGATCCACCCCATTCCTCCAGAACTCCGAAAATGAGTTGTCTCTATTGCCTGTTCTGTCCCCCAGGCGATGACAGCTCCGGAAGGAAGGTGATCACCTTCAGCTGCTGCCGCATGCCCCCCTCCCATCAGCTCAACCACACCAGGCTGCTGGAGTAAGTTCCTTCTCATCTCCTGCATGGACTCCTTTACACCTGACAGGAAAAATTCTGTTAGGGAATGAGCTTTCAAGGAGGAGAGAAGCAGGAGGCAAGGAGTGAAATTAAAAAAGGATGTAAGACCTACTAGTGTTAATATGAAGTGAATGAGATGACGATGACACTGCCAGTTGCCCTGACTGGAAGGAGCCATTTGCTCTGTACTGAAATTAACTTGTTGTCTTGATTTTATTAAAGAATTCTTATCATATTAAAAAAAAAATTCAAAATGAGGACCAATGAAGTGAAATTCTGGTATTTTAGTGCTGTGTACACATGTTCTCCTGAATAGCTGTGTTTGCTTTAATTTGCTATCTTTTATCTCCTAAATCACTCAGGAAGAGTATTGTTTAGTTATTTGCATTCAGTGGGTTTTCTATTTTATAAAAATATCTCCATTTCATTCAGTATACTATGCTTAACATTTTTATGTGTATCTCACTTTGGGTCTCGTGTTAAAAGAGGTTGTGAACAGGTAACTTTACAACATTCTTCCTTATAAACTTGCTGTTTCTGCCTCGTAGTTTGTCACTACAAGACCTGTTCTGTCATGAGAGTCCTGTCCTTACTAAGCATTTTAAACGTGTTTGGAGTTCTTGTACAAATGTTCTTGGCAAAATGTTTCAAATGTCAGCACCCACTGGAAAGGACAGAAGTGCTTTTGTCTCAACTTCTCAGAAAGAGGAAAGGATATTACATATTACCTAGGAAATGGTTTTGGGAGCACACAAGGAGTGTTAGTGCCAGGGAGGAGGGAGAGCCCCACCAGTCACCTCCTCACCTGCAGTGATCAGTAGGAGTGTGACAAACCATGTTTAAACCAAACCTAGGAACCCTCCTCAGCTCTGTGAGGAGGAGCCTTGATGGAACTCAGGTTTCCAGCCCTTAGGCTTTTCTGGACCTGAAGATTTTACATGTTTTCCTGTATCTGAGCCCACACCAAGTTCACTTGGAAAGTCTGAGCTGACAGAACTGAAGGCAGGTGTCTGAATGGGGACGTAGCAACACAGCCATCAAGTGATCTGCTTTTAGGTACTTAGACTCTGGTGTTGAACCCTGAGGAAAAGCTGCAGAGTAGGCCCTGATTGGTAGGTATTTTGTGATGAAATCATTTAAAGAATTGATTTGATAAAGCTTTTGTAATGCCCCTGCAATTCTATTGCAGCCCTGGAGCGGGTAATCGACTGTAGAAAAATACTGGTTATTGTGTGCCCACAAAACACTCTCAGTTATTTTTAAAAGTACAGGCTGTCTGGATGCAATGTGACAAGGAATTTACATGCTGTAAAATAAAACACCAGGCACTCTGTATGTAACAATATCTGTTTAGCTATATTTTAATTTCGAATTCTTAAAAAAAAAAAAGTCTTGAATGACTGTCACTACTACTTCTTCCCTTAAAATACCATTTAATGCATAAGTCAGGGATCAAACCATCATTATATTAATTGCAGTGGCAATCCTTGTCCCAGGATACTGGCAATCTAAAATTTACAATAAGCAGATAAATGAGGCTTTGGGAGGGTAAGAAGTGAAGTTATGGGCTTTTCCATGCAAAGCTGGATGGTCAAAGTGGCCCTGCAGATAGCCCCAGCCTTAATAAATGGCACATGGAACTACCTGCTTTATTGAATAAAAATTGCTTACCTACAATTAAAGGCTCTGTTGCAGCATAAGAAGAGAACATTGAAAATAACATGAGGAAGTTGAAATGTGACACAGCAAGACACGAGGCCAGATTGCACTGCTCCATCAGGGCTTGGTTTGAGTCACTGAGCTGTGTAATAGGCCATCCTGGGCTCTTAATTGTGGGAGAAGGGGAAGAGAAAAGCCTCTGAAACTGTGCCACAACAGAATGAGCACACAGAAATCTGCTTATAAAACATGCAGTATTATTTCAAGATGGGATAAGTAGTGTAGTTCTTTAAATTAGTTCTAAGGGAAACGATCTATGAACGCAGGCACCACAATGCAAACAAGGGGAAGGCAAATATAGTCAAGAAAAGCAGTTACAGTAACAGGTTGTAATTGGCAGTAATTTGAGGTAATGGATTTTTCGAGGATTTAAAAAGTTTTAAATTGAGAGGAAAACCCAAGATGTGTTGTTTATTGTTTGGAAAAGGCAAAATGACATTTTTTTTTGCTTTGTCTCAAAGGAAGGACTTTTACAAAGACCAGAAAAAAGCCAAATAAAAGTTGCTGTTAGTTAAAATGCACCTCTTCAAAAATTTCTTGGCAAACACAGTCCCGTATTGTCTTCATCCTTAAGTGATTCATGAACACCAGTGTTTTTGTAAATAAGCACATTCTTTACAATTTCAGGCGTTGCAATAATGTGGAATTATTGGCCACATTGCCATTAGAGCACGATGAACTTGTCAAATACCTTGAAGCAAATATAAGTTTACAGTCACTGTGCAATAACAGCACAGTCACTGCTTCAAAAATCCCCTCCAGTAAACTGTCTTAAAACTCCAATGTTATCTTTCTCCTCAGGTACTTAAAGTACACCCTGGACCAGTATGTAGAGAATGATTATACGGTTGTCTACTTCCACTATGGCCTGAAGAGTCTGAATAAACCATCTCTGAAATGGTTGCAAACGGCCTACAAGGAGTTTGACAGGAAGTATGGCTCCCAAATATTTGGTTTACTCTTAGGATTGTGTAATGTCTGTAACTAGCTTCCATGAGGGAAGTGGATCTATCCTGATCCACCCACAGCTGACTGAGTTCGTTTTGCCATTGCTGATTCTTGTAGTGGTGTGAATGCTGTCGGAAAACAAACACAAAAATAGCTCCTTTCAGACTTCTGGGGTCAAAGGAAAGGGAGGACAGAGGAGAGCACAAAGGATGACATAATTAGCTTGCATTGAAAGCAAATGTTCAACAGGAACAGTTTCAAAGGAATGGATCTTGGAAGGTTTACAGCAGAGGCTCACTAAAGTCTTTTGGACATTTAATTGTAATCTAGGAAACTGTGAAGAACATAAACTTCCACCCAGTGAGCAGATCATGCCCCTCACTGCAAGGTACAAAACAAACTTCAAAGGGAAGCTTTAGTAAAGCAACTCAGGTGTCCTGCCTGTCGGTTTTCCTTGTGGATTTTGGGTCCTTGTCCACAGCAGGGCCAGTTGCACAGGAGTAGTGCTTTGCTCGTGTGCTCTTTTCAAGCACAGGGCCCAGTTAAAATCCAAAAGGAAAACCTGCAATCTCTGAGTTGGTCCCTTTTTCCCCTCTTAGCATAACCTGGTTTTCCTGAGGAGTTCACCATCACATTTTTTCCCCCATCATTGTTTTCTGACAGTGAGTGTTGACTCCTGGGGGGAGGAGCACGAAGCAAACCTGGCAGAGTAATAGGCAACAATTCATATATAAAAGCAGGACATATCATTATGCATTTCTCAATTTTGTTTTGCAATAACACTGAGTAAGAGCAGAGTCTTTGTGTGCAGCCTGGTTTCCATTTTGGCCTGCTGGAATCCACTGTTTATTGATCATGGAATGACACTGTGGAATCAAGCAAATCTGTAATGAAGGAAGGGTTTGTTTCTTACAAAGGGAACCATGCAATATCAAACAAATAGCACTTGACTTCACCTTCAGTAATTACTAGCAAAACAGGCCACAATTAGTGGTAAAATTAAAAAATCAGGTGTAAATTCTACATCTGAAAATTTAGAATTTTTCTCCAACACGAAACTCCCGTAAGCAGAAAATAAAGGGATATGAAAGTGATTTTTTTACATGACAGATTTTTTTAATAGACTCTTCACTCTCTTATCAGTACTTTTTTTCAAATTGCCTAATTTCCTTTCTGTCCCCCTGATATTAAATCTGTGAGATGGTGGACATTGGTTAGGAACACAGTGGTGTTAACTCGGCCTATTGTCAAAGCTGACCATTTTTCAAAATTGCGTTTGGGTTGGTTTTTTTTTTTTTCATTTTACATTCCATTTCTTCTGAATTAGGTCTTCTGAATGTATTTGAAAAGAATGGTGTGTAATGTCCCTGTAATAATACCTTCCATTCAGTTGTAGCTATTCAGTCCTGCCATCTGTGGTATTCAACATCCTTCTAACAATTTCAATTTCTTTTCCCAGGTATAAGAAAAACCTTAAAGCACTCTATGTTGTACATCCAACCAACTTCATAAAAATCCTGTGGAATATCTTTAAACCTCTTATAAGGTACTTGGCAGTTTATTGAACACATTATTCCCGTTTAGTTCAAGGATGGTTTGTTCTCTAATAAGTTGCTTTTAAAAAGGCTTGAGGTAAAATATGTCAGGTAACAGCACAATACCCATTTAAACTGTGTGGGATTAATGGGTAAGGTGAGCTTTAGCTGGGGTATGAATAAGAGGGTAGAGTTCTTTGCTTTCTAAGAAAAGGGAGTCTCAATTCTTAGCAGTTTTACTGGTATGTTAAAGTAAATATCACTTTAAAAACCAGTTATTCTGCGGACCACGAATGATTTTTTTTTGTCATGTTTGACAGCACTTCCCATAATGGAACTGGGGGTGTGACTGGAGTTACTGGGTGGTGCAGCAAAGTGGATAATGAATGGTTAACCCTCAGGGGGAGCTGCAGTGGTGACATGAATAGGAACGATACAATTGTGTGTTCAAAGTTAATGGATAAGCCCTGAAGTGCCTGTAAGAATTTGAAATGGAGGATATAACGGTGAAGGTGATGGATTTTACTGTGTGTTCTTTTCCTTGGCATGGGGGAAGCTGGTGCTACCTACAAGGAACCACCACCAGCGGGCAGATACTGATAAGTGCAAGGATGGCTGGGCTTGCTCAGCTTCTGCTCCCGAATTTCTGTCACTTCCCAAGTAATTCTGACATTTTGCTGATTATATTATGAATGTCCTCAGGGCTGGAGGATGAAAACAGCTAATCTTGAAAAGCCATAATGAACCAACCAAAAACATCCACTACAGGAACTTGCCACTGGTTCAATTTCTGACTGGTAGAAAGCTAATTAATTAGAGAAGGGAAGTTTAACTTCTAGGCAGGCTGGAACGTGTAAGGGGCATGTGAAAATAAAAATTGCAGCTAAAATCACTCCAGAATATGCTGCTCTTGAAACAAGAAGACTGATTATAGGTCTATATTTTAACTAGCAGTAAAATAAATGTCAGTGATCCAGGACATAGTGCAATGTTGAGAAAAGAAACAGGATGCCCAGTACCTGATGGTGCCTTAGGAGTGGGGATGGGTTTGCAGCTGGTTTGTTTGTTCCTGATTTGCTTTAGGATGGGTATGGAGAGCTTTCTAGAAACCAAAACGAAACAAACCCAACCAAACAACAAAACCAGCCAAACAAACAAACAAACAAAAAAGGGCAAAAAATAAACAACAACCCCAACAATCAAACAAGACAAATTCTTGATGGATATTACAATACTCAGGTGAACCAACCTCTTTCTCAGAGGCAACCAAGAGTTCCTTGGGAATAACTCCAGGCAAGGGGTTTGAGGACACTGATGATTTTCATTCAGTGCATGTTAATTCACTCAGTGTGACAGTTGACTTACAGCAATAATTGGTCACTAATTCTTACAAAATAAAAGTTTACAGCTACCTGTTCCAAATACTCATTTTCCCTGGATCTAACTATGTGTAAACAAGTGAAATACCTTTTCTTCTTGGACAGTACACTGGCAATGAAATCTTCTTTTGCTTTGAATATGAAAATGGGTGATCCTGATGAGCTGAAGCCTGTCTGGCATAAACAATTCAAACCAGGGCTTGTCAGATGCAGCAGCATCAAATCGACCTTCTGAACACTCTGTTTTTGTCAGGATTGGTTGTTTTTGTTTGTGCTGGCATTTACCACTGCGTACCTGGATACTTCTTTTGAGTCTAATTTAGTAACACTCTCTGTGTTTAAAATCTGTAACCAACAGCAACAAAGCTATTTGTACACGGGGACTGACAAAGTGATTGGAAATATGAGGAAACTCTAAAATGCTCCATAAGCCAGAAAGCAGGAATTAGCTGAAGCTTAGGAAAAACCTCTTTATTCCTTTTTTTTTATCTTAATAGCTAAATGTCCACATGCATTGGGCATTTTGGGTTGACTCTAGTTTTGGTTTGTCAAGGAAGGGAAAATTTAAGGATATAATTTTAAATTTAAGTGTGAAAGGGCCCATGTACAATTTCCCTAAATTATACTCTCATTGAAGACTAAAACTTATTAACAGTGTTAATTTACTAGAATAGTAAATTTGTTCACGGTACCTTTCCCTTCCAGTTTAGATTAATCTTACCTTGGCAAATCATACTTTTAATTTAAGTGTCAATATTAATCCAGTCCACAAAAGCAAGGGAGAAAAGCCCTCTACACCTTCTGTTTCCTACTTTTGCTAAATTAAAGCCCAGACTCATTTGTAGATAGTGTTGCCAATAAAAATAGCAGGTGTAAAATAAATTTCATTATGAAGAAGGATGTATTTATTTTTCAGGGGTCTGTTAGTACATTTGGTGCCTGTTGGCACATGGCCTAAGTACTTTTACATGATGTTTTAATGTGTTTGCCAACAACTGGGCAAATAGCAGAATTATTAGAGTGAAGGACAAATGGAGTAAGTATTTTAGCATTCTTTTATTTGAAAGGACTTAAGAAAATGTAAATGCATCAATTTTTTCAAGCTCCTGAGGCTGATTGGTCTTTTTTCCAGTCCCCAAAGAAACCAGCAAGCAGGTTATGTGTTCAGTCAGGTGTATTTTCTCCAAACTGCAAAACAACAGTAAGAAGACCACACTCCTATATGTGAGCTCACAGAAACCACCCACCTGTGTCACAAACAATACACATTTAGGTGGTGGTGGTGATGAGGCATTTTTAAGGAACAGCACTAATTCCTAATTACAAATTCGGGGTTCTGTGACCTGTCCTGCATTACCAGAGGTGATTAAACACTGAGTTCTGTGCTAGCCCGTGGCTTGGGTAAGTTGTTGGAAGCCCAGGCTGGTTTGGATCACAGACGCTCTGGAGAGCTCTGAAGTTGTGCATGCACAGACTGATACCCCTCAGTGTCCCAAAACTGCTTTGCTTTCGGGAAACTTTATCTCGTTTCAGTTTAAATCTAAAATTTCAGGAAGTGGCTGATGTTTGCGCCGTGTCCCACTAGGGGGAGCGTGTGTATGTGGATTGGACAATCCGGGGATAAACTCTGTCACACCTCAGCTTTCCTGCAATTTCACCGTGGAAGTAAAGGTGCAGGAAAGTGCACTTTTTATCATCAACACCTGCTGTTTTCTTTGGCACTTCATCACAGTACAGATGCTTGGCGTTGTGGGAAAATATTGCATTATTTCAGACGGTGTATATAAAGGGGTCACTGACCCTTGTTCGAAAAGCTCAGCCTGTACAGTCCTGTATTCTGGCTGAAGCTCAAGACCCAACTAGTGACACTTCAGATTTGGAAGTCTGGTTTGTACAGCTCAGAGAAAAATCTTGTCATCCATGGTGTTTCCCAGAAGTTACCCAGCCCTTTTCAAAATGGATAAAGCTGCTGAACCAACACTATCGATGCCTTGAAAGTACTGCCTGTTGCTTGACTGATTTATGGTTTATTTCCACAGCCCCATTATTTTGTCTTTAGGGTGGAATGCCTAAATAATACAAACACGTTGTTCTGCTGCCTGTGTAACATTTTCTCCAAAGTTAACAGTGCTTTTAGTGAGCTTTCTAAATGCTGTGTGAAACCTGGTTTTCAGTGGCTTTTAAAGCAATGTTTTTCATATCTATGCAAATCACAAAACACTCAGATGGAAGGCAGTTATTTTTATTCAAATCAGACTCTCAGGCATGCACTGTATATGTTTGATCATATGAAATGAAACACATCTTACGTCTCCTGCTGCTTCAATTACAGTCTAATTTTGAGTTGCATCAGCACTTACATTTTTGTAATAGAAACTAAACCCTTTGTAAATGTTCCTCCCATGCTGATTTTTATACTGCTTTGTGATTTTTTTTCTCAATATTTTATTTTTTTTTTTTTTCCAGCCATAAGTTTGGGAAAAAGGTCACCTACTTGAACTATTTAAGTGACCTGGCAGAACATCTCAAATACGACCAGCTAAATATCCCTCAGGAAGTCATCCGGTACGTGGCAAATGTAATCCACGTTGTCTCGCTTTTCCTCAGGCAGAGTTGCATCCTGCTCACTGTATTCTGGGCAGAACCTATTTCTTCAGCGATTAAAAGTCTGATTTACCTGCTTGTGCTTGGTTGGGTAAACTCTGAAAGCTGCATTGGCATCAAACATGTTCTGAGGTGCATCAGATGTTTAGTTTTCTACAGGTCTGGAACATCTCCATCTCAGTTGTGGAGCATTTCCTTCATGTCATTGCAACTTCTCTGTGAGTGTCAGCAAAGCCAACCCACACGTTGTTACTGCTCATGAGCATCATGTAACTTCCTTGGGCAGAGCTGGAATCCTGACCTCTTTCCTTGCATATTGTAGCAGATTAAGTGACTTCCTTTCGTTAAGAGCATTCCCAGGCAGCGAAGTGTTGGTTGATTTTAAACTTTATGGACGTATCTGTTGTCAGCAGTTCCACTATTTTTATATGTCGTGCATTAGGGAGGATTGTTGGAGTGGAGGGTGGGAGAGAAGAGGGAAGGAAATGCAGAGGGCTGTGCTTGTCAAGTGCCAGTGTTGGTGTCAATAACATCTCCCCAACACGGTGCTTTACATGGAAATGCTTTGATGTGCTGACAGGAAGTGATTTTATGTCACTGCTGAATGAAAGGAACTGGAAGCTTTGATTGCGACTCTTGCTGATGCCTGGCAGGTTTTTACACACCTTTTGTGTAAATATGGAATAACAGAAAACACCTTGCAGCTCTAAGGTGATAAACTGGATTGCATGGTTGCCAAAGAAAAGAGGGTTGTGTTTGGAGTAGCAAATTATAGCGTGTTCCTATTTTTTGGACGTATGTATTGCTGCACTCCACTGGCTGAAGCAAAGGAGCTCTTCTATGTCGTGCTTAAGTATTCTACCACAAATACCACTTACAAATTTCCTTACACTGAAATTAAATGCAAGTTCTGTAAGGCCTGCAGAATACACACTATTGTCAGGAGATCAGCATCATGAGCAGCACTTACAGCTGTTCATACACACGATCTGTCATCCGTGGTGCACAGAAAAATCAATGAAACCCTGATTTTTTTTTGCAGACATGATGAAAACCTTCGGAGGAAACAGAAGGGAAAGCTGCCACCTGTGGTTAAGGTTCCTCCACCACGGCCACCTCTACCTACCCAGCAATTTGGAGTCAGCCTGCAATAGTAAGCCAGGAGATTTCAAAAAATATGAGATTTCTGTACCCTACAGCTTTGTGATGTGCAGGTTCACCAGACAGACTGCCTGCAAATAATTGGTTTGTTATATGTTTAGTTTCTCATTCTCTCTACAAGCCACAGAACCATGAGGCCAGACAATATATTTTGTGAGTTCAGGACAGGTCTCACTGTCCCAGTGACCTGCCTGATCTTCATGTTCCCATTTTCTCAGTGGTAGTCAGTGCACAACTTTTCTCCCAGTGGAGAACATTTTGCCATATATGCCAGAGCCCCGAGCTAATGTGTTGCTGGTGGATTCTGGCAGCATGGAAGTGTTTTGGAGATATTTAGATGACAGATAGCAAAGCCAAAATGAAGCTTCAGGCTCCACAGTGGCTGCCCATAGCTCAAATGGATGCTTGAGCTTTTATACATTGTTGTTTTTTGTTGCTCACAGATTGTTCTGATCAGAGTTTGATGGAATGAATAAAATCACTCTCTCCCAGAAATGCCCTGACAGCTGTTTGCCTAGATTACAGCACTGTATGTGGCATAAAAAATGATTTACTTTGCACGAGGAATGGGATGGCAATAGTACTTGCAAGATTCAATTTTGGTAAAAAACAACACACACACACACACAAAAAAAAAGCCCACAAAACCTTCTAGCTTCCTACCCACAGTCATTTCTGTCATCATTCTCTGGCATCCTCCTCAAAAAACAGCTGAAGAATATTGTTCACATTCAGCGAAGGCAATTTAGGCTGTCTGATACATGGACTTTTGTCAAATCCCCTCCCACCCCCAGTCTGCTTTTCTGGTTCTAATGATTCAGCTGTAAATGAGATATAAAATGTAAGTTCCCTCTGCTTTCTGGAAGGCCTGGAATTAGTACAATCAATACGTATTTTGTGAGAGCTGCTATGACATGAACTTTTACAGTACCCCTTTAGAGCTCAGCCTAACATTTGAAACATGGCTAACTCCCCTCCCTAAGCCAGAGACTATGTTTTAGGTGGGTTCCACTGGGTCATTGGGCAGGACAATGTTTTATGCCACCACATTAGTAAAGCCAGGACTGTTTTCAGGCAGGAAGCTGTGTTACCTTCAGTAAATTGTGTCCTCACCGCTTGCCTTGGCTTTCACAAAGTATAGAAAGGATGATTACTTCAGAAAGGGCTTATCTGGGGGTAGGGAAACACCAAACAAGGCCTTGCTATCATTTTTGTTCCAGAGAGTTCCAGCACTGGGGATGGAGGCGCTGACAAACAGATGCTCTCCGTGTGTGGGTCCAGTTCACAGCACTCGAGCACCCAAAATGGATGTACATGGGGATGGCAGTTCCTCCTGTCTGCCCACCCCTGTCCAGATTCACTCATCACCACTGGGAATTACAAATAAACAAACCCCCTGCAAGCTCTAAGTCAGAAATAAAGGAATTAATTTAGAGGAAAGTAAAATTAGTGATGGATGGGGAACAAAATGTGCTGGGAGCTTCTAAAATCTGAACCAAAGGAAAAGGTATCAACTTTCATCTTGAGGAATGAATTGTTTTTCCTGATTCCCTCTCCTCTTATCATCTCTGTGGACTGTAATGACAAAATGACATCCCACCTGTGCCATGGATGGGGACAGGGGACAGAGAAAATGGACAAAATTGCCACAACTGTCCAGCTGCTGTTTGCTGAGTGGTTATCATAAACATTTCAGGGTGCCTTCCTTTTGGCCATGATCTTTCTGCTTGTGCATGCTGGGCATGTGTGCCCAGGGAGGAAGGACTGCATTCTAAAGCAAACCTCTGCATGTCTCAGCAGGGAAAAAATGAAAGGGAGAGGGAAAACAAAGAGAGAGAAAGATTATCAGCCAAGAATACTTAATGACACTTGAGAACAACGTGTGAAGGCCTTGTGTGGTAGCTGTCTGCTGTCCAGCAGTGAGTCACTGGGTGTGTAAGGTGCTGCAGTAACTAATCAGGGATCCTAGAGTGGGCAGAACTCATTCTCTGTGTGCCAGGACAGACCTCTTGGACCTGCCGTGGCTGCAGCAGGATGGAGATCCGTGGGTCAGTCCCAGCAGCTGTGCCATGCACTGAAACACTCTGTTCTGCTCCTCACCTAAGCAGAAAGAAGAAGAGATGAGAGGAAGATGGCTCTCATTTCAAATGTCCCACAGCAGCAGCTGACCCCCAGTGTCAGTTTGTGTTGTCCATCCCAGGGCACAGCTGCTCATCTCACCCTCCTGGCCGAGGCAGGAGACACACAGGCTGCTGACAGGATCCACAGAGAGAGGCAGGAGGGGTAATTCCATTGACTTCTGAGCTGGTCTGGTTTACAATACCTGCACTGACGTCCCTGCAATCTTTTCTGTCACCTCAGGTCCAGCAAAGCCAACTCTGTGTCCCACATACTCTGAAAATACACCCCCCAGCTTGCCCAAACAGAACAAACCTCTGCATGTGACCGTCAGTGGAGACCCTACTCCATTTTAAAACACCATTTATCTTGAGAACCTCCTTCACTGTACTGGGAACAGAACCTTTCTTGAAAGGGAATCCTGCAGAAAATGTTAGAAGTGCAAAACCACCACCTTTCTTCCTAGGGAAAAAAAAGACAAGTTGTGTGTAGGTTTTATTATTACAAATTATAGCCCAGTTATTTGTCTCACCTCTCTGACAGACAAACTAGTGCTCAGCAGGAGCCGGTGCTGTAAATAATCAGTTTGCTATTTATACACTGAAATGGGAAACACATTTATGGGTAACAATAATAATTAGAGAATGTTTATAAAAAGCTGCTGGGTTGCTATTTGGTGCCTCTGGAGTGAGCAGCTGTAAGAAAGCAAACACAATCAGTGCAACTTCAGAGAGGCTGAGAATGGGTTCCATGAGCCTAAATTGTCAATAATAAAGATGTAACAGCTTCCAAGCACATTAAATTCTTGTTGATGTTCCCATTTCAGTCAATTAGGCTTTTGACTAATTTTGGTAAAAGCTGCCCTAAGTGTTTAGGGTCCTGATATGAATACATGAAATAAAATTATTTAACACACAAGGAGAGTGTTAGAACTCCCCTATTAGAAAAGCTAAAATTAGTGTGAGGGTTTTTTCCCTCACCTTGATTTGCTGCAGGCTTTTCCTCACTGGTATCCCAAACCCTGACCCCAGTAGTGACCTCATCTCCCAGCCCTTTTTCTTATTTAGTCTCTTACTGGAGACATAATTTCACAGGGGATTCCAACTTGCATGCTATGCAAAGAACCCCTGGAACTTCCTTCCTTCTCTGGTTTGTTAGCAAGACAAAGTTATTAATGGGCTGTACAGTCACTTGTTCTATGTTTTTGCAGCAGACTTATTATATAACATTGTCCACATAAATAAGTACTAAGGCTACTTTAAAGTCTGAGATTGGTCCTTTATGTTGTTGTTGATTACTGTAAAGTGTAGCATAATACTCTGCAGATACTCTTGTTATATTTTTAGGCTGCCAAAGACTTTTTTTTTTTTTTAAATGAGGAGGATAATTGCAGAATTTTCTGTGCTGTCTAGATCAAGAAAATGCCATGTTCCATTTTTTTGCCTCAACTGTTCACTCATGAAGGAGAAAGAAATCTCATTTCATGGAAATCATTCAAGGCATTAATAATCTCACTGCCCCGCTTTGCCTTCAAAACAAATAGTACAATATCCTTTTAATTATACATACACTGGGGCTTAAAAAGAGCCAAATGACAAAGAAAAATCTGCATGATAAAAGGCTCCTAAACTTGCAGCATCCCTTGATCAAGACTTACTGGAAAGCATTTGCTGCAACCTCCTTCCCCCTCTGCCTTTAAGCTGCCTTGAAACCCCGTTCCACCAACAGCATCCAACCAAATCCAATCTCCAGCAGGGATAAAGTTGGTTGGGAAAGACTCTTGTCTTGGGCACAGGCTCTTAATTTGTGAAATTTAATGTATGCTCTCAGATTTCTCTCTGGGTTTTGCTCAGGCTGTTCTGTCTTACTTTGGACTCTTTGTCTATAAATGCCACTTAAAGGCTGTTGCTTTTTCTTTTTTCTTTATTTTTTTTTTCCCTGACAGTATCAAGGACAAAAACAAAGGTGAACTAATCCCCCCAGTAATGAAGGAAACCGTATCCTACCTAAAAAGTAAAGGTGAGTTCTGTGTCAAAGCTAAAGGTGAGTTCTGTCCTTCAGTAGTATGAAACTATATAACACTCAGTGCCTGATTCAGCAACAATTACAACTGCACAGGACATGTTTATATCCTGAAAACTTTACTGGCAATTGGGCACTGTCTTGAGAGCTTTGATGGATAGGAAATAATTATTATCAGATTATTGTCTCACTCTGAAAAAAACCCCAAAAACCAAACAAAGAAAAAAACCCCAAAACAAACAAGAAAACAAAACAAAACCAAACCCAAACAAAACCAAAATATTTTTAGGATTTATTTTATTTATGTATTTTAACTATTCTTATTTATTCTAATTTATTTTATAGTATATAATACATATAAAATAATATAAGTATGTTATTTATTTGTATAAATTAAATATTATCTATAGTAATCCTTAGGTTTAATTAGGGAATAGCAAATCTGGGGAGATGTCTTGAAATATTATACATGGTAAACCCATATAATAGTGTTGGAGTAAAGTAGAATGTCCAGTAAAAACCAGTGAGTTCTATTTTTCTAGGACCAGTAGCTATAAAAACTCACTTGGGAAAAATATTTTTGCTGGCATTTACAGACCCTTTGGCTGCAATTCATGTCTGTAGTTACATTATATATTTATATATTTATATATAAATATATATATATATTTATATATTTATATATTACAAAAATACCCATATTTAAAATGGGAGCATCCAAATCTGAGTTCTCTCTATCACCTTCAGGAACAGGGCAAAGAGAGGGTGGGTTTTGAACCTCTGCTTTTGCCACCAAGCTTATCTTACAGGTGACAGAGCAGACAGAGCATAACTGGCACAACATTACACAGGGCTGGAACTGGGAATGACTCCTAAGATCCCTGAAAGAAGGGTGTGGATTTTTGATAGGTGTGTCAAGTGAAGAAAATCAAAAAGGAAACATCACTGGCATTTAGTATGCCATTAAGTTTAGTTAATGTTTGAACGAATTTTGAGCATCAGCATCATTTTAAAGACAAAAACCAGGCTCACATCCCTATATTGCTGTTAGATGAGTTTTACCTGAAATTTTCCTCATTTAAAGAGCTATTTGTATTGACAGCACACAAATGATATAAAATGCAAATTCTGAGTAAATTGTATCTTTCTGTAGACAGAAACCTGCATCCCACAATACTCCTAATTCTTAATTTTCATCCTTCAGCGGTCATCCTGAACAAAGTAAATTTTGCTTTCAGTGCTCAAACTGTATGTGAGGATCTCTGCTCACTTTAACTGTTGCCACCAGGGTTTGCTCTGAGTTTGAGCTTATTGGAACCCTAAGTGAGAAACTACAAACCTTTGAAAAACCTGTACTGAATAAGCTTCACATTTGTGAAGACAAAAGGGGGCAGGCAAGAAAAACCAGTGCTTCTCAGCTTTACTGCTGCTGTGGAAGGGAAATCCTGGCTTTGTTTCCATCAGTACAAGAAGATGTGGATTTAAATGAGGACAGAATAAATAGACATGGTCAGAAATTGCTGATTTATCTTCAGAATACCTGCAGCAGCCAAGGCTGGAGTGGGGCCAGTTCGGCTGTTAAAGGTACCAACTGATCTGCAGCAGGTGGAGAGCCCTTAATAGACTTTATTGAAGTGCCATGGCCCAAACTCGGGGTTTCCACTCACACCCCCAGAGCTGTTTGGATGTGCTGTTTCCACACTGGTGCTAATTATGGAAACCTTGCAGGTGGAGTTGTATCCAATATCGTGGCTGAATACAGGGAATGTAAACAGTTCAGGACTAAGGATGTTGAAGGCGAGTGAGTGGCAGCCTGAGACAATCCCTGTAATTATAATCCTAAGTGGATAATTAGAGCTTGTGTGGTGTATCAGTTCGTGCCCCATCTGCAGATGAAAGGCAGACTTTTTTTGTGGTTTAAATTGTTGTGAAACAATCGTCCTTACATATATTTAGCTTATCTTAGTAGGCAAATACCTCTTCCTCACTAATCACAGGAGTCAAGAGAGCTAAAATGAGGATGAATGTGCACTAACACTGTTACTTCTCAGAGCTGTTATTATTTAGGAATTGAGTGAAAATTTAGTCACTAAAATGTTAATTATTTTAATCTTTAGCGTGTGCATAGGAGGAAGGCTTTGCATATCTGGCACGTTCTTGGGCTTATTTAAAGGTTTTAAAGAAATAGGAGGTTTATGGTCATCATTATAGTGTGTTAGTGACAAGTAACTAGTAATTAATTTGAAACAAAACCTCCTCCATGTCTTGCTTTTGTTGTTTCTGGATGCTTTGTCTTATCACTGCTGCACCAATCTCATACTCTTCACTCTCACAAATATCTGAGTCCAGTTTTCTGAAGCAGCAAAGCTAAATGTGCAGTACAGTTTTTTAAAAAAAACAAGTTTTCTCTCTCATGGCTATGATAAAGAAAAAAGGGGGGGGTATCTCAACTTTGTCACTGCAGAATTTCTTCCTGATGAAATGTTTGTTACTCTGAAGGCAGGAATCATCCTTGGGCTTTCTTCAAACTTTGTCCTTTCTTGGTTAAAATGTCATCTGTTCGGTGTCAGCAGCATCAGCACAGTTTGTGAGGGATGGACTCTGGTGTGAGGAGACTCCTGAACAAGCCCTGCCTTGTGCCTCTGCACAGCTCAGGGGCACCAGTGCACACCCCAGCCCAGGCCCTTGCTGACCGGGCTCTCTCATTTTTCCCCTCAGTCCTTCTGTGTCCCCAGGAAGGAAGGTCCTGGGCTCTGTCAGTGCTGTTCTTTTCCAGCCAAGCCCAGGTTTGCTCAGAGCTGTCATGTTCCCTCTCATAAAGAGGTTCCCACAAAGCAGATTTCTGAACAGAGATGCCTTGTCAGGTGGAGTGGTTTGTGACGTTCCAGCCGGATGATGCTTGAAAGCCAAGTACCTGCCATGCCAGGGCTGTTAAGCACTGGGTGACAGACATGCATTTTTTTGCACTTAGGATTGTAAGTGTGCAGGTATGTGTTGTACCTGCTGTCTGCTATGATTTTAAGTCTTTCCCCAAAGCTGGAATATCTCAGTTGTGCCGGTTGCTGTGCTGACAGCCCCGGAGGGTGACTGGCAGCGTTCTTTGCACTCCAGACGTGGCTGTGAGCACAGTGAAAACTCCAGTTCATCCTCTGGAAGTGACAAACCCTCACTGTCACTACCCTGTTCCATTTGATCCTGGCAGAGCTTCCAGCCTTGCGGGGTTAGCAGGGAGTGGGGTTTGGTTTCCACCCCTGGTGTGGTGTTTCCGCTCTTTCTTCCCGTTGCTGCATTTTCACATCTCTTTACCTGAAGCCTGTTTCTGTAACTGTGGCATCACAAAAACTCCTGCAAAATCGTGCTTCATCAGCAGGGTTAGGAGTTCTTGAAACATCAGAGACCCTCTGATGTCCACTCTGTGCTGCTTGTGAACAGCTCTGGTGCAGGAGCTGTGCTGACACTGCCTGCAGCAGCGAGTACCAGGCTAAGGAGGCTTTCAGTCTCTGAAGGTACAGAATCACAGAACCATCAAGGCTGGAAGAGACTTTTAAGATCATCCAGTCCAACCATCAACTCAACACCACCACTGTAACCCCTAAACCACTAAACCATATCACCCAAATCATAGTGGGACAACTGGGAGTATCTCTCCAAAAGACTCCTGGTTCACCCACCCTTCTTCTTAACCTAATGACTCCAATCCCTTTGACAGATTCCTTGGGGTCACATTCTTCCTCCTTGGCATTTAAATTTTGTGTCTCAGTTACAGACAACACTGTTTGCAGAAGTTCCTCCTGCTGGGGAGTCACTGTCACCTGCATAAATGAGCCAAAACTGCCCTTCTTGTACCCAGTTCGTGAGGGGGCTCTGACAGCAGCAAGCACTGCCTCATCCCCAAAAGCAAATTAACACTGGTTTGTATTTTAGAAACAAGATCTGTTATGGCTGATGCCTCAGACACTGTTAAAATAAACACAATATACCCCAGTTTCTTAATTTCTCTAATTTTCAGGTTATTTTTTCAAGGAGGGAATAAAATGTTGCCATTTTTCCACTTTCATTCTAGCTCCATTTTAAAAATGTTTTTAATACTCAATTTTAAAAATGCCTAATTTTGGTTTCTTCTAACCTTCACAGGGAAGAATTGCTTTCCTAAAATGAGTTCTGAGTATCTGAGAAAATGATTAGCTCAGTAAGACTAAACCTCAAGGTTCATCTTCTGGACCAAACCAGAGAAGTGCTCTTAATTTCAGAAAGAAAGGGGTGGTATCATCCTGAACCCAACCAATGATTTAGTCAGGCCAAAGAGGTTTAACAGCACATTTGTGACTTGATCTTCATAGTAACCAGCAAACCAGAGGATGTTTTTTTCCTATGCACAGCCTCAAACCCACAACCTGTCCAGCCCTCTACTTATAAACGAAAAGCTTGACTTGCACGTGCACTAAATCAGATTTCTTTGTGTTTACTATCTTCTCTCTGCCATGCCCTGAGAAACTGCATTGCTTAATTAAATATCCACTCTCTTGTCAGAACAATTCATGAGTGTTTCTAACCTGGTGTCGTTCCTCTGGTGGGAATGATCTTGATGTTTTGCTCACAGACCCTTTTCTCTGAGAAGTCCAGCTTAGCCACAGGGTGGTAATTTTCTTTCTCTGGTTAATATGTCCCCACATGTCCTCACAATCTATTTGGTGCTGAACTGAGACTGTCACTTCTGAGCAATTATTTTAGCAGCCAGGGATATAAGTAGTGCCACTCAGTGAGGATAAAACTGCATGGCAAAATTCGTATTTTGTTTGCAAACCCCCCAACATCTGGAAGTCAGATCACAGCTTTTAGGGGAATTTTTATTTGATTCAATTTGTGTATAAACTGCACTGTTCAGACCTGCATGAAGATGTCAAACAGGTTACAAAGGGCAGGGATGTTGCTCAAGCCTGTCTCAAACATTAATACACTGTCATTTGTTCTTTTTTTTTTTTTTTTTTAATATATGGGTAGGATTATTATTTTTATTGGTTTTTATGTTGTAGAGAGTACTCCCAAAGGTATAAACAAAATGCTTGTTCATGTTTTTTAAAAAAAAAAATTAAAACCAAACGTAACCTGCTGTGATTATCACTAAAATTTCCAAGATTTAATAACATTCTATAAAGAGGCCATATAAGGAAACAGCTACAGCAAAATTTCACAGAGAACTGATTACTAAAGAGCTGGTGTGAGATCAGCAGCAGCTCAGAAGTGATGGGACAATAAACTCACAGTGAAGGAATCACACCAGAGAATTGTAAAGCAGAAAAAATAACTGTCCCCTGTAGGAAAATTATCTCGCAGTGGCCCCCGTGGCCCAGTCTTTCTCTCTTACCTCACCAATTTTGTTGACTGGAAGTGCTTTGCAGCACAAAGATTTTGTTCTGTGTTGTCTCCTGGTGCCAAAGGAGAGTCCTGGGCGATGACTAAGACTTCCAAATGAAATGGTAATAACCCTGCTAGAGGAGTTCAATGATAAAGTAATAAATGTCCTATTGTATGATCATAATGACAACTAAAGCTGTCCTTTATCTGTTCAATAGCAGAAGCAGTGCTAAGCAGTGATTAATCTTTCCTCCTCCTCCCTTCCATGAATCACAACAAATCTTGCTGAGGGAGGAAGTTTTGGCTCCATTTTTTAATGTGAATGAATACATCCTGGTGGTGATAGTCAGAATGGGGAGAGATGGATGGTTATGCATCCCCAATCCATGTGGATATGCTGCAGCTTTGCCTCCTGGCCTCAGCTTCCTGTGATCAATCAAATATCTTTTAAAAATGCAACACTGGCAAAGCTTGACATTGGCCACGGGAATATTTCTGAGTTCTTGGCTCTTTTGTTTCCATGGGAATGTTTTTACCTGGGGTTCATGGAGATGAGATAAATCCCAAGACCGGTTTGTGTGCCATCAAGTAAAAATGAACCTTGTGATAAGCACAGTTTTTGTTTCTGGTGCTCAGGAATTGCAAATCAATTATTTTCAGAGGTGCCAAGCGTAAACTGAGAATATTCACTCATAAATCCTAAGGCTGGAGACTGTTTGGAACTGCAAGGGCACAAACACACTGTGGATTCTGGGGAGGATGCCCAGCTGTACATCCTTGCTGCTGCTGCTCAGCTTTCAGCAGGGCTGGAACTGTCCCTTCCCTTCCCCCCTGCCCTCGATGTGCTGTGCACCTTCTGCAGAGCAAACCACCCCTGCAAACTGCAGGCATCACACTCCTTGTTCTGCAGTCATTGCACGGAGCACCAGGGGAAGGAGGGCCGTGCAACCTCCTCCTCCTCCAACCCACGCCGTGTTCCAGCTTGGAAAAAAACCAAGAAATCTCAGATTTGTCTGAAGCATAAAAGTTAATGCTGCTTTGGGCATTTCACGTGTATAAACTCTGCGGTCCTCGT